>NC_064639.1:413393911-414683286 GCF_023864345.2 Schistocerca serialis cubense
TACAGAAACTGGATCACAGTTGAATGAGTCAACAACATGAAAGGGAAACAGAAGTTGAGAAGAGAATAAGACAGGGTTATAGCCTATTGTCATCGATATTCAAATCTGTATATTAAGCAAGCTGAAGAAAAAAATCAGAGAGAAATTTGGAAAGAGAATTAAAGTTCATAGAGAAGAAATTATGCATCTGTCAAGGACATGTGAATTCTGGTAGAGCCGGCAAAGGACTTTGAAGAGCAGTTGAATGAAATGGGTATTGTCTCGAAAAAAAGAGGCTGTAAGATGAACAAGTTATTTCTTCTGGAAAATAAGTGATTAAATCCAAAGTAGAGGAGATGTAAACTGCAGACTGATGAAAACAAGAAAAGCATTTCAAAACAAAGAATGTGGTATTATCTAACTAGTTTAAGTGCTGGGAAATACTTCTGAAAAGTCTGCCTACAGTGCTTGAACAAAAGTGAAAAGATGGACAATTAGCAATCTGGATTAGAAGAGGATAGAAGCTTTTGAAATACGGTTCTACAGATGAATACTGAAGACTATATGGGTAGATCTAATAACAAACGAGGCACTGAATCTCAAACTGGGAAAAGGGGGGGGGGGGGGGGGGGAAAGAGAGATTTATGACAACTTGCATCATGGAAGTGCAAATTTGGTAACAGAAGGGAAGAGTGTGGGACAAAAATTTTAGATACACCAAAGCTTGAATACAGGAAGTGTCTTCAAATAAATGTAGGTTGTGGTAGTTATAGGGAAATGAAGAGGCTTGCACAGGACAGACGGCATAGAGAGCTGTATCAAATCAGTCTTCAGAATGAAGACTGCGAATATGATGGCACCAACAGATTACAGGTTGAGAATCAACAAACAATGTCAACAGCGGTCTCTTCTTTCTTCACAATTGGTCAAGATTTTTATTCAAAAGACTAATAGCAAAGTTTAGAAATCATACTGTGCTTATGATAGCATCATCAGTTCTCTTCCTTAGCACTTATGGCATCACACTCAAAAAACAGTTCAAATATGTGGTATCTTGCACACAATGAACGCAATTCTAGCAATCCACTATGTCATTCTACTAACAATCCACAATAAAATCTCTCCTGTAAAACTCATTTTAACAGCAGTGATTTAGTCACAGGCAAGCACATCCACCACCACCACCACCACCACCAACTGTACATGACCTATTTTCAACTCACCATGAGCTGTTTTATCTTCCTACTAGCTGCACATTCCCTTAGTATACTGCATTATTCTTTCAGTACTGTGCCTCCGCCTGAGATTGTTATTAAAGCTAGAAGCTCAGTACATACTGTCAAACTCTCTCAAACAAAAATACAACTACCAGAAAGTCCATTCAACATATGAATAGGTAATTCATGAATGGTATGGTATTAACAGTAATTGAAAACTAAATCCCTACACCTGCTTACTGAACAAAACTCTACAGTGCAATTTTATTAACACTTTACATTTCTGGCTATTAAAATTGCAACACTGTGAAGGTGGTATGCAATGAATATCAAATTGGCTCCAATGGCTCCAAGTGTACCACATGCTCAGATGTGGAAGGAATTAGTATTTCACCACAACTGCACAAAGTAGGTACTGGTTGGCAACGCGAAGTGGTAACCAGGTATTAAAAGGAGCTAACTTCGTCATGTGACTAGGTACAATCACAGCACACACTGTTAACTTGCAATGGGAACGTGAAAGTGATCATGAAAAGCAATCATGGAAAAATACCTTCACAGAAAGCTACAACAACTTGCTGTTAATACCATTAATTTTACTGACAATGAAACATGCAAGAATAAAGTCAATGGTGTACAAATTACCAAAGGAGGGATGCAATACTGAGTGGAGAAATATTAACTTACCTGTCCTAAAGCACAATAAGTAAAATTCACACAATAAATATTTCACTTATGATACAGATAAATGTGTTATTAGGCAGAAATTTCTGTGATACTTTAATCGCTACAAAGAAAATCATCTCTGCAAAAATTGCACAGCTTTTGTTGCACATAACGAGACTTTCAGAGTAGGAAAGAAAACTTAGAAAAAACTGTTTCCCACAGAATCTAATTTCAAATGGTGCCTGAATAAACAAGTGATTATTTGTAATTCCTCAGGCTTTCCCAGTGCAACAACATGCCCACTGGCTAAGTACTTGAAGAAAATGTTGTGTTCATATGTGGGCAAACATGTTCACCATGACCACAGCTCTGAGGATTTCTTGCAATGCCTGAGCAACTACATGTTGCAGAATCTGATGTAATGGTCAGTTGTAACATAGTCTTCCTGTTTACTACAATACCGCTGAAAGACTAACTACAACAGATTACAGAGAAGCTGGACAAGGTTCTGATAGACCTGTTCAGACATAATACTGACTCCAATGTATTTTCTGTAGCGATATGAACACATACACATGGCGTGGCCATTGCCAACGTCAGGTGACAGGGGGGTGCCCATCTGTTCATGGAGTAATTTGAGGAGGAAGCAATAGAGACGGCTAGATACTAACCCATATGCTTCCTCAGTTATGCAGATGATACCTTTGTGCCTTTGTGGTCAGGCCTCATGGTAGGAGGAGGGGGAGGGGGCACTATCTGAGTTTTTGAAACATCTTGACTCATGTGATTCAAAGTTCACACCAGAACTGGCTAAGGTTGCCATTTCTGGATGCACTTGACAGAAGGAGAACAGATGGGTCGTTTGGCCACAGTGTGTACCACAATCCTACATACAGGGGCAAGCTAGTAGCTGTTGTCACCCAGCACAGAAAAATGGAGTTCTGGAGTTACAAGGACATTGGTTGACACAGTCAGACAAAGGTAGTTTGAAATTGGAAACAGAACATCTATGTTAAGTCTTCTGGAAAAAAAATTAATATATGTTCAGAAAGCCTTTCTACCAGCCGCTTTGCCATATAGTAGAGAAGAGCAAGATGAAGCAAAGAATGTGGCGTATCTTCCCTAGGGGGATCTATTTCTTCAAAAATCAGCAGGATTCTCAAGAAGAGGATTACTGGGAAATGTGAAAGACTACTTGGCTCTACACAACCTTGCCAATATGCCACGTTGTCCACTGGCAACAATTAGGACAGTGGACATCAGATGCAAACAACATCAGGGGCACACCTAGCTGAGGCAGGCAACTAAATCAGCCACTGCCAAGCACTACCTGGATCTTAATCGTGATATGAAGTATGAAGAAATGAGGGTTCTGACCTCCAAATACTAGGAAAGGGTTGTGAGAGTCAATAGAGACAACAATGGCAGCAAACCTCATGAATTTTGACACTAGGTACCAACCCTTCAAAACTTTGAGTCCTGTTGTTGTGGTCTTCAGTCCTGAGACTGGTTTCCTGCAGCTCTCCATGCTACTCTATCCTGTGCAAGCTTCTTCATCTCCCAGTACCTACTGCAGCCTACATCCTTCTGGATCTGTTTAGTGTATTCATCTCTTGGTCTCCCTCTATGATTTTTACCCTCCACACTGCCCTCCAATACTAAATTGGTGATCCCTCGATGTCTCAGAACATGTCTTACCAACTGATCCCTTCTTCTAGTCAAGTTGTGCCACAAGCTCATCTCCCCAATTCTATTCAATACCTCCTCATTAGTTATGTGATCAACCCATCTAATCTTCAGCACTCTTCTGTAGCACCACATTTCAAAACTTCTATTCTCTTCTTGTCTAAGCTATTTATCATCCACATTTCACTTCCATACATGGCTACACTCCATACAAATACTTTCAGAAATGACTTCCTGACATTTAAATCTATACTCTATGTCAACAAATTTTTCTTCTTCAGAAACGCTTTCCTTGCCATTGCCAGTCTACATTTTACATCCTCTGTACTTCGACCATCATCAGTTATTTTGCTCCCCAAATAGCAAAATTCCTTTACTACTTTAAGTGTCTCATTTCCTAATCTAATTCCCTCAGCATCACCCGACTTAATTCGACTACATTCCATTATCCTCGTTATGCTTTTGTTGATGTTCACCTAATACCCTCCTTTCAAGACACTGTCCATTCCATTCAACTGCTCTTCCAAGTCCTTTGCTGTCTCTGACAGAATTACAAGGTCATCGGCGAACCTCAAAGTCTTTATTTCTTCTCTGTGTATTTTAATACCTACTCCGAACTTTTCTTTTGTTTCCTTTACTGCTTGCTCAATATACAGATTGAATAACATCGGGGAGAGGCTACAACCCTGTCTCACTCCCTTCCCAACTACTGCTGCTCTTTCATGTCCCTCGATTCTTATAACTGCCATCTGCTTTCTATACAAATTGTAAATAGCCTTTCACTCCCTGTATTTTACCCTGCCACCTTCAGAATTTGAAAGAGAGTATTCCAATCAACATTGTCAAAAGCTTTCTCTAAGTCTACAAATGCTAGAAATGTAGGTTTGCCTTTCCTTAATCTTTCTTCTAAGATAAGTCGTAGGGTCAGTATTGCCTCACGTGTTCCAACATATCTGCAGAATCCAAACTGATCTTCCCCGAGGTCGGCTTCTACCAGTTTTTCCATTCGTCTGTAAAGAATTCGCATTAGTATTTTGCAGCTGTGACTTATTAAACTGATAGTTCGGTAATTTTCACATCTGTCAACACCTGCTTTCTTTGGGATTGGGATTATTATATTCTTCTTGAAGTCTGAGGGTATTTCACCTGTCTCCTACATCTTGCTCACCAGATGGTAGAGTTTTGTCAGGACTGGCTCTCCCAAGGTTGTCAGTAGTTCTAATGGAATGTTGTCTACTCTGGGGGCCTTGTTTCGACTCAGGTCTTTCAGTGCTCTGTCAAACTCTTCACGCGATATCATATCTCCCATTTCATCTTCATCTACATCCTCTTCCATTTCCATAATATTGTCCTCAAGTACATCGCCCTTATATAGGCCCTCTATATACTACTTCCACCTTTCTGCTTTCCCTTCTTTGCTTAGTACTGGGTTTCCATCAAAGCTCTTGATATTCATACAAGTGGTTCTCTTTTCTCCAAAGGTCTCTCTAATTTTCCTGTAGGCAGTATCTATCTTACCCCTAGTGAGATAAGCCTCTACATCCTTACATTTGTCCTCTAGCCATCCCTGCTTAGCCATTTTGCACTTCCTGTCGATATCATTTTTGAGACGTTTGTATTCCTTTTTGCCTGCTTCATTTACTGCATTTTTATATTTTCTCCTTTCGTCAATTAAATTCAATATTTCTTCTGTTACCCAAGGGTTTCTCCTAGCCGTCGTCTTTTTACCTATTTGATCCTCTGCTGCCTTCACTATTTCATCCCTCAAAGCTACCCATTCTTCTTCTACTGTATTTCTTTCCCCCATTCCTGTCAATTGTTCCCTTATGCTCTCCCTGGAACTCTGTACAACATCTGGTTCTTTGAGTCCTGCAGGTTGCTAAGAACGCAATGATGGCAGCAACAGAACACAACAAAAATAAGAACTGAAAATGTGGACATGGAGACTGAACCCCCAGACAGAGAACCACATACACAGTGCAGAAAACAGTATGCCAGTCAGGCACAGTGGACTGAAGGCAGGACGTCTCAGGATTCTTACTAATGAGAACATCCAGAATCTAAGATTTAGGGAGAAGTATATAGGTATATATAATGGACCCGTTCCACTATAATAGCAGTTGCAGGTAGCACCTGTTGAAGACAACGAGTCTTGCTGTTGAAATATTGTGCATGGACGACACTTATATCTGGCATAACACCCAACACCACAAAACAAATAATTATTTTTGATACACGCTATACTGTGCATAGATGTTGAAAATGACAGTCTGAGGAGTCTTGTCAAATGTGGTAGGCAATGTTTGATTATTTTGAATACATTGTTTCATTACACAGTCAGCACAGTCAGTTCTCCCGAGATTCATGTAGAAATGGGCAAAAAAATGGTTACACAGAGACAAGAAAAGCAGACGTCGCCAACCTTTCCCTCTCTGCTCTACTGACAAAATTGTGCAAGAAAGCTGTTCTATATCTACTGCCACCATATTACCTAGGCCAAACTCCTACAGAATTGGTCTGGAATCTTGGAAACACTAATATCCATCGTCATCATTAAGAATTTCACTTCCTAAGCCTTAAAAATAAATGCTGAAGCTTTTGCTACTAGTAAATAAACATCGCAAGTCATCATGACTGGTGCAAGCCATTCAATACACTACTTTGGTGTCTTGCAGGTAGATTTCACTTCACTGCTTTCATATTCAAGCAGCTTTTCACTTGGCCTTGTGTGTGTGTCTTTGTTCATAGCCTTCCATCAGCGGAAAAAATAAGTGGTTGCCCAGAATCCAATCCAGGGCTTCAGCGTTACTAACGAAAGTAACAAATAATGCTGACCATTAGATGACACGACTACTTTGGTTCGGCTACAGAATTATTTTCTTGTACTCTTGTCATATTAGAAGACTTGAAAGGCAATATATCATACTAAGAAAGTGTGTGATTACTACTGGAAGGGAGACACTGGTAAGACATGGAAACTGAAAATATAACACAATCAGTAAGTACAGATCCAAACAGAGTTGGTATTACCATTCATGATTGAAGCAGCAGATGATGAATCAAGACATCACTGCAGAAAACAGCAACATCTCCAAGAAAGTTAGTTTTACAGGTGCTGCACTGTGAGCAGCTAAGGTGAGAAATACTGTACATTCTGTTTCTGTCTTAAATGAGCACTTCACTCAGTGACATGTAAAATATGTGTAGTGTATGACAGTGCTCCACTTTTAAAGAGCATTGTAATGTACAGGGATTGGACAAAAAACAGTGCAAGAAATGCCCACTTGCACATAAATACAGACACTAGCCAAGTTTGTATGTTGCACTTCTGTATTTGGCCACAAACTTGTGCAATGTCCTCAATATGTTGCAAAAGCCAGTCATGGTCAGAAAGTGTTCGGTATAACTGTCAGAGCATTATGTCAGAGCTAAGTGAATTCGAACATGAACAAATTGTTGGTGTTCATATGGTGGGTACTTCCGTAACGAAGGAAGCCAATATGTTCGGTGCTTCAAGACGCACCACATCTAACAAGGGAAACTCCCCATTGCATCCTCCTTAGATTTAGTGGTAAGCTGGCCCATTGGATAGCCCGTCAAAAATGGGTCACAGATCACGCATGAGAACAGGAATAAGTTATATTCAACTGTGGAAAAATAAATAAAAATAGAAACAGTGAATGGTTCACATTTCACATCTGTAATATTGAGCAACATTCATCATGGTTGTGTGGTCATGGTGTTGGGTTGCAACACGGGAGATATGGGTTCAAATCTCCCTTGGTTCAATTCTTTTTTTTTCCTCCACAAAATTACAAACTTTCCGTCCATTCATTGACTTGTCTGTTCACAGTATTGAAATCTGTGTATGTGTCTTGGTGTAATATCAGTCTGCAACAGCAACGTATAACAAAGGGACCTCCAGACGTACATACCTCATATTTGTTCTACACAGGTATCAGATGTTATGCCTCTTGCATCCCATTTTGGAAATTTTGACTCTTTAATACCTCCTTTGTAACATAGTTCACACCCATTTATTTGTTGTTTCCATTTCTGTGAGAAGTTTATGCGCTATCTCACCTGCTCTCACTAGTCATCACATTTACTTGCAACGGTAATATATTCTTAGCACATGACTCATATTCTGTGATGAATAGTGAGAGCAGACAAGATGCTGGGCAGACCTCTCACAGAAATTAAAACATAAATATACAGGTGTGAACTATTCTTACAATGACGGAATTCAAGAGTCAAAATTTCCAAAACGGAACGCAACACACACAGCTTGTGGTACCTGTGTAGACCAAATAGGAGCTACATATGTCTGGAGGTCCCTTCATTACACATGGCTGTTGAAAACTGACATAACACCATGATACACACACAAATTTCAATACAGCGAATAGACATGTCAGTGATCAGTCGGAAAATTAGATATTTTGTGAACAAAATAACAACAACAACAACAACAACAACAACAACAATAATAATAATCCCCGTGGAGGCCCGGGAAAAGAATAGGCCTCCGGTATGTTCTGCCAGTCGTTCCCCGTGGAGGCCCAGGAAAAGAATAGGCCTCCGGTATGTTCTGCCAGTCGTAAAAGGCGACGAAAAGAGCAAACCACTAATAGGGCTAACCCCCCTTTTAGTGTGATTAGTTGGTTCAGGACAGAACTAAAGAAGCCTCGGACAAGCGCCGTCATGGTCGGGGACGACGCTTGAACCCTATGCCCGCCCACAATGGTAACGACACTGCTAGCCAACTGGAAAATGATTCAAATCCAAATAGAGGTGTTTTACAGGATATGCTTCCTGCAACCACCCTAGAAGGAAAACAAAGACAGAGGATGAGATGGTCAGATGAAGTTAATCGACACCTCATGTTCTGTTATTACCAAGCAACAAACCTAGGAACCAACACAACTGGATACAGATCACAAGTATACACAACATTTATTACCAGATACCCAGAATTAAAATTTTTAACAGAACAACGACTAGCTGATAGATCCGTGTAATAATCAAAGATAACAGGATACCCCAGTCAGAATTAGAAAACACCAAACAAGCAGTACAACAAATACTGGAACAAAATAATGTGCAATCAGAAGAAGAAGAAAATACAGTAATGGGCTCAAACATCCCAGAGCAAACAAACAAAGAACAACACCATCAATTAAACAATCTGAGGAAAATGAAATCTTAAGACAGCCACCAGAACAAGCACAAATAGAACACGAAGTGACACACATGTTAGATATAGAAGAAAAATTTCAGCTGACATGTATAGAATACAAAGACACAAATACAGACATTAGACCATTCTTGCATAGACCACCAAATAACCCACAAGTCGAAACAACAATAAAAACTATCAACACAATCATACACAACAAAATAAATGAAAACACAACTATGGAAGAGTTACAACTACTGGTTTATATAGGAGCACTCACTACACTAAATATACACACTAGGCAGAGATCAGAACCAACCAATACACAGAAGAAACCCACAAAACCAGCATGGCAACACAGGCTACGGATCAGAATAGAAAAACTGAGAAAAGACAGCTAACACAATTTATAAAAAATGAAATGTCAGAAAAAAACGAAAAAGGTTAGGTAAAATCTCACAACAAGAAGCGATAGAGCAATTAGACGAAAAGAAGCAGAAATTACAAGCATTGGCCAAATGACTTAGAAGATACAAAGAAAGTGAAAATAGAGGGAAACAAAACCAAACATTCAACACAAACCAAAAGAAGTTTTACCAGACAATAGATAACACACACATTAAAATAGACAATCCACCAAGCATAACAGACATGGAACACTTCTGGAGCAACATATGGTCAAACCCGGTACAACATAACAGGCATGCACAGCGGATACAAGCAGAAACAGACACATACAAGATGATACCGCGGATGCCTGAAGTGATAATTTTGCAACATGAAGTCACACAAGCAATTAATTCTACTCACAATTGGAGAGCCCCTGGAAAAGATAAAATAGCAAATTTCTGGCTAAAGAAATTCACCTAAACACAAAAAAAATAAATTCACATCTAACTAAATTATTTAACATGAATATAACAGGGAAACATTCCAAGCGGGAAAAATATATTTAAAAAACACAAATGATGTGACTTACCGAACGAAAGTGCTGGCAGGTCGATAGACACACAAACAAACAAACACAAACATACACATGAAATTCAAGCTTTCGCAACAAACTGTTGCCTCATCAGGAAAGAGGGAAGGAGAGGGAAAGACGAAAGGATTTGGGTTTTAAGGGAGAGGGTAAGGAGTCATTCCAATCCCAGAAGCGGAAAGACTTACCTTAGGGGGAAAAAGGGGGTATACACTCGTACTCGTGCGCGTGCGCACACACACACACACACACACACACACACACACACACACACACACCCGTCTGCACATACACAGACACAAGCAGACATTTGTAAAGGCAAAGAGTTTGGGCAGAGGCATCAGTCGAGGCGGAAGTACAGAGGCAAAGAGGTTGTTGAAAGACAGGTGAGGTATGAGCGGCGGCAATTTGAAATTAGCGGAGATTGAGGCCTGGCGGGTAACGAGAAGAGAGGATATACTGAAGGGCAAGTTCCCATCTCCGGAGTTCTGACAGGTTGGTGTTAGTGGGAAGTATCCAGATAGGCCAGACGGTGTAACACTGTGCCAAGATGTGCTGGCTGTGCACCAAGGCATGTTTAGCCACAGGGTGGTCCTCATTACCAACAAACACTGTCTGCCTGTGTCCATTCATGCGAATGGACAGTTTGTTGCCCCAAAAGTGCCCAACTTGTGACAGGATACTTTCCGGGACTGGATCAGACTCTGGATGTGGCTCTCCAGCAGGGATACGACTTCCTCAAATCCTGCCCTGAAATGAGATCCATCCTTCATGAAATCCTCCCCACTCCACCAAGAGTGTCTTTCCGCTGTCCACCTAACCTTCGTAACCTCTTAGTTCATGCCTATGAAATCCCCAAACCACCTTCCCTACCGTCTGGCTCCTACCCTTGTAACCGCCCCCGGTGTAAAACCTGTCTCATGCACCCTCCCACCACCACCACCACCACCACCACCACCACCACCACCTACTCCAGTCCTGCAACCCGGAAGGTGTACACGATTCAAAGGCAGAGCCACGTGTGAAAGCACCCACGTGATTTACCAACTGACCTGCCTACACTGTGAAGCTTTCTATGTGGGAATGACCAGCAACAAACTGTCCATTCGCATGAATGGACACAGGCAGACCGTGTTTCTTGGTAATGAGGATCACCCTGTGGCTAAGCATGCCTTGGTGCACAGCCAGCACATCTTGGCACAGTGTTACACCGTCCGGGTTATCTGGATACTTCCCACTAACACAAACCTGTCAGAACTCCGGAGATGGGAACTTGCCCTTCAGTATATCCTCTCTTCTCGTTACCCGCCAGGCCTCAATCTCCTCTAATTTCAATTTGCCGCCACTCATACCTCACCTGTCTTTCAACAACATCTTTGCCTCTGTACTTCCGCCTCGACTGACATCTCTACCCAAACTCTTTGCCTTTACAAATGTCTGCTTGTGTGTGTAAGTGCGGATGGATATGCGTGTGTGTGTGCGCGCGCGAGTATATACTCCCTTTTTCCCCCTAAGGTAAGTCTTTCCGCTTCTGGGATTGGAATGACGCCTTACCCTCTCCCTTAAAACCCAAATCCTTTCGTCTTTCCCTCTCCTTCCCTCTTTCCTGATGAGGCAATAGTTTGTTGCGAAAGCTTGAATTTCATGTGTATGTTTGTGTTTGTGTGTCTGTCGACCTGCCAGCACTTTCGTTCGGTAAGTCACATCAGCTGTGTTTTTAGATAAATTATGGATACAATATTACTGGAACATACCCACACAAAATCACACATTTGCTATACATGGATGATCTAAAACTACTGGTAGCAACAAATCAACAACTCAACCAATTACTAAATATAACAGAAGTATTCAGCAATGAGATAAATATGGCTTTTGGAACACACAAATGTAAGAAAAATAGCATAGTCAAGGGAAAACACACTAAACAAGAAGATTACATATTGGATAACCACAGCGACTGCATAGAAGCGATGGAAAAAACAGATGCACATAAATATCTAGGATACAGACAAAAAATAGGAATACAAATATTAAAGAAGAACTATAAGAAAAATATAGACAAAGACTAACAAAAATACTGAAAGCAGAATTGACAGCAAGAAGCAAGACAAAAGCTATAAATACTTATGCTATACCAATATTGACCTACTCATTTGGAGTAGTGAAATGGAGTAACACAGACCTAGAAGCACTCAATACACTTACACGATCACAATGCCACAAATATAGAATACATCACATACATTCAGCAACTGAAAGATTCACATTAAGCAGAAAGGAAGGAGGAAGGGGATTTATCAACATAAAAAACCTACATTATGGACAGGTAGACAATTTAAGAAAATTCTTTATAGAACAAGCAGAAACTAGCACAATACACAAAGCAATCACTCATATAAATACATTGACTACACCACTGCAATTTCATAACCACTTCTACAACCCTTTAGATCACATAACACCAACAGATACGAAGAAAGTAAATTGGAAAAAGAAAACAGAACCATTATAACAGATAAAACAACACCACATAACAAACCTGACATCATACTCACCAATAAAAAGAAGAAATTAACACAACTAATCGAAATATCCATACCCAATACAACAAATATACAAAAGAAAACAGGAGAAAAAATTGAAAAATACATCCAACTGGCTGAGGAAGTCAAGGACATGTGGCATCAGGATAAAGTTGACATTATACCAATTATACTATCAACTACAGGAGTCATACCACACAATATCCACCAGTACATCAATGCAATACAGCTACATCCAAACTTATATATACAACTACAGAAATCTGTAATTATTGACACTTGTTCAATTACCCGAAAGTTCCTAAATGCAATGTAACATATACCGTACAGTTAAAAGGAAGTCACACTTGATCAAGGTCCGCGTCACCTTCCATTTTTAACCAGACATAACGTCTGAGACTAGAAAGAAATAATAATAATAATAATAATAATAAGACCGGGTGAGATTTGAACACAGATCTCCCACGTTGCAGTCCAACACCATGATCCCACAACCACAATTGCTACTATTGCTTGATATTGCACATATTAAATGTGGACCATTCACCGTTCCTATTTTTCTTCTTTCTTCCGCAGTTCAGTCACTACCTTCCTCTTTTCATGCGTGATCTGTGTTCAGTTTTTGATTGACTACTAAGTGGGCCAACTTACCACTAAATTTGAGAAGACAGTTATGGGGAGTTTACCTTGTAAGATTTATACTGCATACAGGGAAAGCACAAAATCATCCTGTAAGTCACGACCTGGATGAAAGTGCATGTTAAGTGATCATTACAGATGATCATCAAATGATTGTTACGAAAAATAAGAGGAGGACATCTGCAAAAGAGATTGCAGAACTGAATGCCGCACTCACAAACCTTATCAGCAGCAAAACAACAAGAAGCAAACTCCACAATCGGGAGATTGCAGGGCGAGCTGAAATTCTGAAACCATTCACTCAGTAATGCAAATGCCCATAACAGGAAAACGTGATGCCGAAACCATAAAACCTTGACTATGGAGCAATGGAAGAATGTGTTTTGTTTCACGCTGTTCCCAAGTTGTGGCTGGGTCTACATCCCAAGAGTGAAACACTGTGAGGTTCAGTTATGATTTGGACAGCCATATATGGTATTCCATGGGCCTCAAGGTTACTCTGGAAGGTTGCATTACTGTCACGGATTACATGACCATTTTGGCCAGTCAGGTCCATCCCATGGTATTTGTTCCCCCCAACAGTGATGCTTTGAACGAAAATGATAGAGGCCCTGTTTACATAGCTATGACTTTGTTTTGTGAGCATGAGGATGAACTATCATTTCTCCTGCGGCCCCCAGTCTCCTGAGCTCAATATTAGACCTGTGTGGTCTACTTTTGGAGAGAAGCGTGTGTGATCACCTCTATCATCATTACTTCACTTTTCCACTATTTTTCAGGAACAGTAGAGTCAAATTCCCTTGAAAACCATACAGGACCTGTGTTTATCCACTCTGAGATGACTGACAGCTGTTTTGAATGCCAACATGTTTGCTACATTGTATCAGGCATGGTAATGTGTTGTCCCCCCATATTTTGTGCAGCCCCTGTACACTACTGCTACCATCCCCTCCATCCTAAATTTTATTTGCTGAGTAACAGCAACAATGTCACCTATATTCTGCTTACAAAGAAAATTTTGAAGCTAGTTTCTCACTCGAGAATCACCTTAGAGTATTGGTTACTTACAAAACGATTATGTAACACCTCACATGAGGAGGAGGAGGAGGAGGAGGAGGAGGAGAAGAAGAAGAAGAAACGTCTATCAAAGTGTGTTGGAATTTAACAGCAGCAAGATTGCGACCTACAAGAATGCAGTTTCTTGCTCTAGGATATTTCTGCTCGCTCTGACCATGACTGTTGTGCGATTATGGAGTCGAGGAACCCAGGAGGGTCATTTTCACCGTTATTCAGTGTCTCAATGGCCCCATACAACTAGCACCTGAGAGAACAGACATACTGAGTCAGAAAGTGGGCTCGTCTGCAGAAAGACAAGTAAACACACAATCACATGCACACGCATGCACGCACACTTTTCAGATACGTCCTGGATCTGCTTAAAGCATTAGATGGAAATATTCATTGCTGTAAGTTCCAAGGAGAACAGGTGCTGCTAGAGTGGATGTTCCCAGGTTGGCATGGTGGTATGGGACACCACAGGGTACACAATACCATCTCCTATAGTTCACATAATTGGTCATTTGAACAGCAGGCATTACATATCTGAAGTGTTACGAGTGGTAACTATGCCGTATTTCAATGTATCTATGATATCTTTTGACAAAGTAACTAAAGACTGCACATAAACCGTGTTGTTCTGTCCTACCTCAATTCAAAGGGCGCTCGACTTTACCATGCCCAGCACTTTCATCCAACATCCCATCCATCGAAAACATCTGTTAATGGGCTGCCAAGTGACTATAGTGTCCTACCACTCACCAGCCTTTACAATTGACACATTCTGGCAGAGAGTTGAAGCAGCACAGAATGACATACTCTTAATTGCCATGTAGGCTCAGTCCAACTATGACCATCCATGTTAGAGCTGTGTGTACTAAATTCCTCCCCCCTCCCCCACCCCCCAATATATGCCTAAATCGCTAGAAATTTTATCATGTATTCTTTCTACTTTACTGTACACACACAATAGGTAAAAATCTTGTTATTTGCTATCCTCCTTGGCAATGCAATTATTACGGCCAGCAGTGTTGTAACATCAATTTCACAAAGATTGTATACATAAAATTTGTACTTGTTACTGGAATGGAGACAAGAGGTAAAAATAATTAGCAAAGACTGGAAAATAGATTACATGGACCACAGAAATGAGGTTTGTGAAAAGCCAAATTACGAGGTTCAGGGAAATATAAGAATTATAATAGTAATTCATTGAACAAAATGTGGCCACATGGGTTGCGTTAGGAAACATACCCAAATTTTTGGAGCTTTCACCAACTTTGGCTTTCTTCTTGGGAACCACAGTGATGCGGCGAGGCAACAAAGCAGATGAGGGAGGCGTGTAACAAATACTTGCGTTGCTGCTGTTGCCGCTGCTACTGTCACTTGATCCCGGCAACAGCAAATTTTGTTCACTAAGTCTAATGCGATTTCTGAGGGGGTACTTCAGTTCAGCAACAGGTTCTGGAAAGAAAAATGTGCCTATTACTCTAACTACACAACTATGAGCTAGCAAAATTCAAGCTGACAGCAGGCATTTAAGTAGCGAATCCCCAAGTTTAAACATGCAGAAGTGATCAGCATCTTCTTGAATTTACTGAATATCTGTGTAACACTGTTGTTATAAATACGGTAACTTACCCATTCTTTCTTCCAAAATCTGTGTGTTCTCAGCTGAAGTTGCTACTACCGTTTTATCATCACAAATATCCCAGTGCATCAAATACATATTCTCTAGGGATTCTACATCAAAATACACCAACTCCAAGATTCAAACTACAATACTTTTATTTGGACGGTAAAACCCAACAAGTAAAGGAACTAGTTTTAAAATCTGCGAGGTGAGAAGAGTCAATCATCAATTAAATAAATTGTGCTTCTGTGAGGTCCTTTATTAGTTTGTCCATAGCATGTAGTACACTTTTAATTAAGTAGTTCAATTCAGCAGCCTGAAACTCTGGACTTGTGTTGTAATAAGTGGTCACAAATTTTTGAGTATCAAGGATTTAGTCTAAAGAACATTTTGTTTGACTTAATGAGCTATAATGTCAGTTCCTCCTCGACTCCTAATAAAAAATTTCACCCCAACAAACTGTACAGTCAACAATCTCACTTTGTCTTTTACAGCAGAGAAAATCTTGCAACAATTTACTGTTTACTTCACAGTTACGCTTCCCCACGAGTAAAATAGGAAATAATATATCATTTCTCAAATTTACAGCTACAAGTACTAACATCAATCATTCCAGTAGAGGATATGAGGTTACACTCACTGCCACATCAACTGAATGTAAGGACTGAGCACACCACACTACTGATCCAACTCCATTGCCCAACAAACTTTTGGTAAGGGTGGGAAGGGGGGGGGGGGGGGGTATGGGATGGGAGGATAGATAAGTAAATACATAAGTAAATAAATACCATATATTGAACCCAAGGCTTAAAACAATTTTCATGATAATGAAGTGTAATACCAACATTCCTCAAATGCGTGCTATAACTGAAATAACACAAAGGAAATCTGTCTTATTTTGAAAGAAAGCATCCGTTCGGGTCAGGTGATTAGTTAGAAATTAAAAACAAATGATGAAAACTGACTTCTGGATGAAGACCACCTCAAGACTTACAATATTATGGTCTTTAATTACATGCATCGATGTTGTATTTGCATGGTTGCTATCTGTCTACCAACTATCTCTTTATCTGGCTACATGTGTCACCTACCTCATTTCATTTTCATTACAGCCATAATTTTCTCCTCCACTCCAGTCTGTTCCCTGATTTATAGGTTTGTTTTCCCGTCTCTCCTAATAATTCTGAACCTGCAACTCGTCATTGTCCATTGACAACCCACAGTTTTCCAGTAGTTCTCTCAATTTATGTCCATGTCTCACTCCCAGATTTCAAAAAAATAACACGTCGATTCTAAATTTTAACTTTAACACATACTTGAAGTATGGTTTTTATAATCTTGTTTAGTTTACCAACACCACTGCAGGCTATTTTTCCTCTTCTGTATTTTTTTCTGGAGCATGTAGTACTCTTCAACTGCTCTAAACGTAAAAACTAATTAAATGGTTCCATTATTTTATTATTTTCTTATGCAGTGATGTTTTAGACACTTAACTGAATTTCAAACTTCGATCTTTTTCATTGTTGAGGCACGTGAAAATTTCCTCTAGAACAGAGGAAAATAGTGTTGGTGGTATGAAACCTACTCTACCAACTCCTCTCTCTATTCTGTATAGCACTATTCACACTTACAGAGGAAGAATAACATTAACATAGGTCTTCTACAATATTTTAACTTTATGCACGAGTCAACTCCTTGTTTCTAAAGGGCTGTTAGTGCAGGAACTGTATCAATACTGTCTCAAAATTTCTGATTCTTGGGTGATGTAATTAGTCACATTCATTACCCTGTTCCAAAATTTGTTTCACGATTTACTAGTGGCCCACAGTGCTACAACTACATTCAAAGTCAGCATTTTTTGTTTGATTAAAGACCTAATTATTTTCTATGCAACTGATAATTTTAAACAACATACTGTACATTATTGAGAGGAGATTGATATACTTTGTCTGTCTCCTTTCTTATTTATGTATAGCAATGGCAGCATTATTCCAGTTTTTGGAAAATTTTCTTCCTCCATAGACATTCAATAAAAATATTTCAATTACCATTTGTATTATTTATCCTTGTTTTAATCATTTCTATTCAAAACACCATTTCATAGTGTTTGTTTGCTCCATATACTTGATCTGTTATTAGTTCCTTAATGTCACTGCTATTAATAACTATCCGCAATTCGATCCATGCGTTGGGCAAAACCAACACGAAATGAAAACGATAAAAGTTTTGATAAAACCAACACTTACCTGTATAAGTTTTTCCCTTCTTCATACTTTTATTGTATCAAATTGTTTCTATCACTATTTATAATAAACACAAAATATTCAATTAATATACAAGGTGTTTCAAAACCATTTAACCAATTTCAAAAACTGTATCTTCTACATAAATTAAAATATAGCCACAGAAAGCATTTTGTATCCTTTCTTTCAATTCAGCTATAACTTGCAGTACTGTTTTTGCTGAGACTATAGCACTGGACCTCCTTCAGTTCAAAGCATTAGACAATGTCAAAGGCAGTTAAAAGCCATTGGCTGTACATGTACGGAAAAATTCATCACAGGTCATACCTGTGTTTTCATTCAGAAGTAAAGAGCATTTAGCAATTTAGCAGAGATTTGCATGTAGTCCACGAACTTCTGTGCAACAAGCTAACTGAGAGCTAACCATTCCTTGTGTGTCTGTGAGGCACATTTTCTGGTGACGTTTGTGTTTCAAACCATACAGAATTCAAATATAAACCATTTTTTGATTACTATGCTCTCTTTTTCTGGCTTGGTAATGGGTACAGACATAGGAAAGTTAGTCATTTCATCCCAGGTCATTACCAACCTTAAAAATCAAACAATACAACAATGTACTAGCCATCAGTATTGTATTTTCCTTCATATCAATACCTAATTAGCAGCAGTCAATATGTCAATAAGGCATTGTAAATTTAAATTGAAAAAGATATTTAAGTGCAACTTATTTCTGTACATCTCTTACTATTTTTGTAGACACTCAGAACAGACCACAGGTACAGAGCCAACATTGTCGAAAAAGTATTCCCTAGGTGAGTCTGTTTCCTCAGTTTCTCATTCTCAGTACCCCCTCCCCCCTCTCTTTCCCTGAACCTTCATCTCAATTATGAAACAGTCAAATAACAATGCTGGGAAGAAGTTTAATAGGAAGAGAGGTTCAGCAAAGATGTCTGAAACCAATAATGCAATGGCCTCAATAAAACATACCACTACACACTAACTATACAAGGGATTATCATAAGAAATTTGAATTTTCAAAGATACCATTTCGAGGAATATCCTCTCAAAATGAAAGCGCAATCAAATAACGGCACAAAAATATGTAAACACTGGGCAGTAGCAGACACTAACAAATACAACTCAACTGCGAAAGAAAATTAAAATGCGAGGTTAAAACAAGTCACCTCAGTAGCATTTGCCATGAGAAACTAGGAAATGTGATACGTAAATCAACAGTGGATATCTGATATGAATACTTAAAAGTGGAAAGTATCTAGGACGCTGTTATCGAGTGTGATAAGGAAACAACGGACAAGACTGTAACAGCCACAGAGTAGACAAAAACTAACACGAAGAGAGATAATAAACAAATGCTACAAAAGAAACAGCCTACTGAAGAAAAAACTGCAGGATTGGGGTGCAGCAGTAAATGTAAATAGCCAATGTGAAACCAACCAACCACATTATAGTCACAGTGCAAAACATATTCCCATTTTCATAATTTACTGTTGCTTAATTCTCATACATTTATTTTCCATCAGCACCTTTATATTACCCTATTTTCAATATATACTGCTATCTTTTCACTAATGGTTTCTCCCTCTCTGAGTAGAACACATGTGGAAAATAATGTTTCCACATTATAGTAAACCCAATGTGTGTAATTGTGACAAAGTACTTAATGAAGTATGAAGCCTGAGTAATGACAGAACACAGCCTATAATATTTTTACAGTTACTGTTTTAAAAGTAAATCAAACATTGCTAACCTGTAACTTTCTGAGAACATGCAGATCCTGAAGACTGCTGTGCATCCAAGACTTTTTTTGTTTTATAAATGTTCTTTACAGGAGCTGACTGAGAAGTGCTTCCTGCCTTAGCCTGAGATTTTCGAGCTGCTTGCCTCTTATTGTCAAGTGTTGATGTTCCTTTCTTCAGCTTCACTGTCTCTTGACTGCTTATTGTAACTGATGCCAAATTATTGTTACCGTTGTATTTCTCTTTACTAGAGGCAACAACAGTTTCAACTCTAGAGGATTCTCTTGTCTTTTTCTCAACGATTTTCTCACCTTTGCTTTCTTTCAAAGCTCTACGATTCTTTACTGATACAGAATTAGTCTTGGGTGAGGCCTCTGAATGAGAAGTAGGACGTTTTGAATGTGATGCAGTCTTATAACTTATATAAGAAGTAACAGATGCTGGCTTTCTGCCTGACTTCTGTGAAAGATTTTGTACTGGTGGGGTTCCTGAAGGTGTCTCCTCCCCTGGATAAGATGCAAGGGAACTTGACCGAGAACTGCGAGCTTCAGCAGTTACAGATGCCAAACGAGAAGAGGTTCTGGTTCCTGACACACGTCGTTTCTGGGTGTCCGGCTGGACAGTTTCCAAGTGACTCTTGGTTCTACAGCCGACTGAACTTAAACTTCCAGAACAAGGTGATTGGTTGACAGTGTCTCCAACAGAGGAGCAAGAATACACTGTTGAAGCACCACTTTCCACAGATAAATCGGTTACCCTGGTTCGCCCCCTAAATCTAGAAGGCTTCTCGTGGCTCTTTCCTCCTCCACTTGTACCAACACGTTCTTGTTTTGGCGGCGTCTCCTGTGTTTCAATAATTTCAGTTCTGGCAACAATGGGTCTGTGGCCCGATGCAGACCCCTTATTACTACGCCCTGTGACACCCGGACTATCGGGCCTGCCACTGCCTCTAGATCTTGCAGGCGCCGTAGCAAATTCCTTACTTTTTCTCGTAGTATATAATTCAAATGGTACAAATTCTCCTTTATCGTCAAAACACTTTGAACGTTTTGAGCTAACTGGATGATGAGCAGCAGATCCCCCACGCTTTCTTGAAGCTGACTTGACTGTACTCCTGGGTGAAAAAGAAAAGCTTATTTTAGAAAGGAAAATCCTTAAACTATGCATTTAATTTTATGTGCATATTAAACTGTGTCTCTTAAATAATAATGTATTGTACCTACACTATTAAGGATTTTATTTCTGTTTGTTTGCAATAGTTAATAAATGGTACGCAAAACTTCATACTTACATGTTACTCGGGAACTTTCAAAAACAATTCAGCTACTGGAGTAAAATATCTTACTCTTGCACACATATGACTTTCAATCTGAGGGATAAACAATGTATCTAGTAAATCCCTAAATCAAGTGACTGATTCACTATGAAACCTTTAGTGAAATCTGTTCTTTTGCTAAAAACCACGAGAAAGTGAAACAAGCATGTCAACAGCTATTTACCAGTGCCTAAAACCAGTGGAAAGGGCATCTGACATGTCATTATCTAGTGCAAGAACCACGTACACTTGCATCCTAAATCCTAAACACTAAGAGACATTAGGTATTTTTTTTTTCTCTCTCTGTCAAATTGCTACGCGGGGAAAGGAACTGAAAAAAGTGGAGAATGGTGAAAACAGGTGCACCTGTTAAAACTACTTTACTCTGCTAAACATAAGTAACGGAAAATAAATAATGGATATCTAACTGACCAGATAAGGGCCTTCTGACTGTCTCTTACATCGGGCCAGGAAAGCTATTACCATACGAAGAATATGCATACATACTTATTGGTGTTACGCCTAGTGGCAGCCCCAGCTGTACTGAGAAGCAACTCTGACCCCCCGGGAACACAGTTAGGTTGCTCGGCCATAGACGCTCTGCGTGGACTTGGTCATGCCACAATCAAACTATGCCTGAGAAAAACCAAAAAGAAAAAAATTAGTATATACTATCATTATACATAAGAAAACACACACACACACACACACACACACACACACACACACACACACACACAGAGAGAGAGAGAGAGAGAGAGAGAGAGAGAGAGAGAGAGCAAACAAGCCTCTTACTTTACATCACAGACTACTAATGACTTCACACGCCCAACCAAGGTGTCTCATGTCACATGCTCCAGTAAGTTCTTCAAAATTACCACACAAAGTTCAAAATTCGTGCAGTACAGACAAACAGACATCTCTAGGTGGGTGTGGAACTACCCACTTAGGTCATAGTGCATAAAATTCTGGTCTCCCATTATGTGAAGTTGTACGGCTGCTCTTATAAGTAGCGAAAGTTCCTTTAATATGGCGAGTCATGTACCTCTTCCCTTTCACTTTTTTACTTTCAACTTTTACTGTTATAGTGTGTCTTCTGTTGGCACTCTGGTGAGAACAGTCCCATTTATCTTCCAGATAAAATGGCAGCACTATTTGAGCTTTACCTGCTTCTACAGGATGACCATAATAGGGATCTGGTCTTAAAGGGACTCCTTTTACAGACCTCACATTTCTTGATTTGTCTACTACATACTTTGATACTGATGGAATGTGATTCAAAGTTGTTTTCTTTGAAAATGACTAAAATAATAGTTGAAACTTGCACCTTTTCACTGTAGAATGCACAATATTCAACAGGTGAATCGATTTTAGTGAAAAATTCCTGGCAAGAGGCGCAAGAGTGCTTTGGTTCATTTTCTTCTGAATATGGAATTTCTACTTTGAAGAGAGTGGTCAGTTTGCTGTAGTTTATTCATCCATAGCTTTAGTAATTTCTCTGTACTTTCTTGATTCATAGAGCTTATGACTCGACGTCACTGACCACAGTTTCTTAACAGGACTAACACCTACATCTGTAGTTGACTGATTCAGGCTATTTAATTCTTCCTCTACTGATGCAAAAACTACATCTGCATCATGGGAGGCTTCACCTTGTTCAGATACTATTATTATTGTTATTCTGTCAAAACATTTAGAATGCAAAAAGTTGTCGCTGGAAACATTTTCACTTTGAAACAGAGTCTTCAAATGAGAACACTTATTCCCAACCTGAACAAATTCTGTTTTTGTTTGTGTTATATATCACTCTTTTATTGATACACAAATAGTCAGCACACTTCACTTTCCTGTGGCCCCAGTCAGAAGACATTTCAAACAGTCCTTTTCGCAAAACACACTGCAACTGTGTCAACTGGAAAATTCCTCACAAAAACACGGAACTCACTGGGTGGTCTCAGATCACTTAGAAGTCTCATCAGTAAACAGATTTGTACTGAACAACTACAATACAGAAAACTGCAATGAACAACAATGACACACAAACTGACAAGGAACTACAACAAAGGGTATGAAATATCTGGAACAATGAAAGTGAAAAGAAATAATTGCAACAAAGACAATAGAAATAAACATTGTAACAACGAAATTCGTAAGAAACAACTTCAATGAAGACATACATTACACTTTAAAGTTAAAAAAGGTTTTTTTTTTTTTTTTTTTTTTTTTTAAATAAAATCTGTCCAACTTAGAAGTGCAAGCTCTCCTTTACGGACAATATATGTACAATGTGGTACTAATCAACAGAAAAAAAAATCTAACTTTCCTGGTCTGGCATTTTTGAAGGAAAAAAAAAAAAAAAAAAATTCTGTAAATTATTAAAAAGTTGAAAAGGCGACAATGAAAGAACTTTGACAGATATGTCCAAACAGATGCTACCATTGTAATCATAAAGCAATTATCTTTCAAATACAAAAACTAACAAAATATGCAAAACTGTTACAGAGATATAGCATTTCAATAATTTTTCCAAAATTCACAGTGTCATCTTTGGAGGCCTGTATCTCGAGGCAGGAATTTTTTTGGAGGAAACAAAAAAATGCATGTTTCTTACTTACTCCTAAATTTTAACATATGCTAAATTCAATAACATCCGACTCTATGAAGGTGACCCCCCCCCCCCCCCCAGCCTGAAGTGATACAGATTATGCTTTGACAAACAGCAACAAATAACTCAACAATTTCACTCAGTATACTTCAGTGCACCAACCAGTGTCCCGATTTCAATGCCGCTACATTTCAAAGCTGTCACACAGCATCTTTTACTCTTTTCTTTCTTTCTTCTTTGCAAAGGTACCTCATTAAAATTTAGGTCAAACTTCTGAGTCCAAGCATTGCAACAGTCTGTTCATTGTTTATCTATATACTAGACATTTATTACCTTCCAGTATACTCCCTGGCTCTTAGTGCTTGTGCTTGTATCTATGCATACTTTGCACCTATATAAGATTTATATAGTATTTCATTTTACGATCACAGCTGTGTTGCACAAGTCAATAGTAATTCTTTTCTCCTCCCAATCAAAAGCCAATTATGACAGCTAATAAAAAAACAACCACTCACCAAGCTGTGGTAGGAGCAAAAACGTTAACAATTAAGGAAACACGCAAGCTTTTGGAGCCAGTCGCTACTCCTTGTGGCAGAAGGGTTCAAGGGGAAGGAAGTGGGATAAAGGAAAAGGACTGGCAAGGTTTAGGAAATGGGGAAACTTATGAAAAAGTCACCCAGAACCACACGTTTGGTAAGACTTAAACGGATGGTATGAGAATGAAACACAGACTGTTGGGGACTGGCAGTAAGTAAAATACTCCACGATAAATACAAAAGCAGTTCCACATATCTGCCATAATTAAGGTTTCTAAAAAGCAATTTATTTTTCTCACTCTTTGATAACTTCTGAAACTTTATAGCACTACAATACAAATTTAGTGTCTGCATGAAATGTATCAGGTATTCTAGATAGTTTGTTGGCTCTCATGTAAACTTCGTGCTTTGCTACTGAAGCAGGATTGTTTCTTCACCAATGCTATACACTGTGAGATCAAACGTATCCGGGCACCTGGCTGAAAATGGCTTACAAGTTCATGGCGCCCACCATCGGTAATTCTGGAATTCAATATGGTGTTGGCCCACCCTTAGCCTTGATGACAGCTTCCACTCTTGCAGGCATACATTCAGTCAAGTGCTGGATTGTTTCTTGAGGAATGGCATCCCATTCTTCATGGAGTGCTGCACTGAGGAGAGGTATAAATGTCAGTTGATGAGGCCTGGCATGAAGTCTGGGTTACGAAACATCGCAAAGGTGTTCTATGGGCTTCACGTTAGGACTCTGTGCAGGCCAGTCCATTACAGGGATGTTGTTGTTGTTGTTGTTGTTGTTGTTGTGGTGTAATCACTCCGCCACAGGCCGTGCATTACGAACAGGTGCTTGATCGTGTTGAAAGATGCAATTGCCATCCTCGAATTGCTCTTCAACATTGGGAAGTAAGAAAGTGCTTAAAACAGCAATGTAGGCCTGTGCTGTGATAATGCCATGCAAAACAACAAAGGGCGTAAGCCTCCTCCAGGAGAAACACGACCACACCGTAACATCACCACCTACAAATTTTACTGCTGGCACTACACACACTGGCACACGATTTTCACCGGGCATTCGCCATACCCACACCCTGCCATCAGATCGCCACATTGTGTACCATGATTTATCACTCCACACGACATCTTTCCACTGTTCAATCGCTCAACGTTTACGTTCCTGACACCTAACGAGGAGTCTGACATTTACCGGCGTGATGTGTGCCTTATGAGCAGCCGTTTGACCATGAAATCCAAGTTTTCTCGCCTCCCGCCTAACTGTCATAGTACTTGCAGTGGATCCTGATGCAGTTTGGAATTCCTGTGTGATGGTCTGGATGGATGTCTGCATAACGACCCTCTTCAACTGTCGGCAGTCTCTGTCAGTCAACAGACGATGTCAGCCTTGACGCTTTTCTGCTGTACGTGTCCTTTCACATTTCCACTTCACTATATGATTTCGGAAACAGTGGACCTAGGGATGTTTAGGAGTGTGAAAATCTCACGTACAGACATATGGCACAAGTGACACCCATCACTTGACCACATTCGAAGTCTGTGAGTTCCGTGGAGTGCCGCATTCCGCTCTCTCATGACGTCTAATGCCTACTGAGGTTGCTGATATGGAGTAGCTGGCATTAGGTGGCAGCACAACACGCCTAATATGAAAAATCTAAGTCTTTGGAGGTGTTCTGTTACTTTTGATCACAGTGTATTTTTTCCATTTAAATTCATCTCTATAATATGAGAGAGACTGATGCTGGAATAAGAAGCCAATTTTATCAGTGGTCTGAAAAGCTTGGTTGGAAACTTGTGAGGAATTATTGTCAAACAAATTTGCAAGAAAATGTGTGTGAAATCTTACGGGACTTAACTGCTAAGGTCATCAGTCGCTAAGCTTACAGACTACTTAACCTAAATTATCCTAATGACCAACACACACACACACACACACACACACACCCATGCCCGGGGGAGGACTCGAACCTCCACCGGGATCAGCCGCGCAGTCCATGACTGCGGCGCCAAATTTGCAAATGGGGGTAACAACTTCTCATATTTGAAGCCTGTTACAATGACCTGGATTAATTAAACAACATATGTATAATGGAAGAAACACACTACAGAAATGTATTGTTCAGTCCTTAAAGAATGAATCTTGGATTGACAGAAAATATGGAAAACCTATATCTGGATGACTGGATGAGATTTATATTGCTACCCATCCAAATGGGAAAAGTGTCTTGCCACTGTGTCACTTCGCTCAGTGGTAATAAATCTTATTAGCTCTCCATGCTCTCCAAAACCATGGGAATACCAGTACCCAATGGACACGGAGGTGCAAGGACAACCATAGCTACTATGGTCTAATGTCCCGTCACTAGTGAAGCTTTTAGTTCCTAAACCCAAGATATCAAACAACATAAAATGTGCTTCTTTCAGAAACAGTGATCTCAGCCTGTGCTTGAGTGGTAAGACATAGGGCTGAATAGTCCAAGGACAATGTTGCTGTTCTCAATGCCAAAGGTTGTGCAACAGGGCCTTGCATAGTGTTGGCTTAAGCAAAATTTGCCGCACACCATGTAGTGTTAATGCTTCAGTGCTAATACACTGCACAGTTTCAACTTTTGCTTGGGGACCCCAACACTAGCCATGCAGGAAATTGGATCAAAGAATTAAGTTGGGCATTCACAATTTAACTGTACAGCATAAGTGAATTGTTCAGCAAATAAATGTGTTCAGTGCTTTTAAAACAAATTATAAGAATGAGTGTCAAAGAACATAATTAATAGTTCCACTCACCAACTTAAAGTTAAGTGTTGGTGCCGTTAGGTATGTTTCTGTCTCTGATACCCATTCATATTTCAGAGTGCACAATTACTAATATCAGTATGACAATATGTCACATACAATCATATAATCATGACAGAAATCCATAGGTAATCACCAACATAGGAAATGTGTAAGAATATCCAAGCAAATGGTTCAGGATGACTTCTGTGCTTTAGGCACTAGCCAGTTCAATGCCACACAGGGCAGTGGTGTGCAACTCAGGTTGTCCCTGATAGTTTGTAAAGAATGATGTTTTTACTGAAATCTTTTACTTCCCATTTCTCTCAATTTGAGCATCTTCCTGACAAACTGCACAGATTGCAAAACAGCATATGTCACAATTGTATCTACGCAGGGTGAAAGAAGTGAAGCACATGATCATAGACTAATACCTCTGATGTGGCACAACTGCACTATCCTGAAACAGGTTCTAATGTAATGGTATTTGATCACCACAACATGTGCGTTACAGCAAGCTGGGCATAGTTATCCACGAGACCCTTCCACAATGGTGAGTTGATCTATAATTTTTGTTCATGAACTTGAAGTGCCTACTTTTGATGTGTTTAAGACTTACTTCTCATAGCTATCATGACATCTTCCTCCTAGCCTCTTCCATAAGTATATTATTTTCATTGTTTTATTTCAAATACTCCAACTGGCTTCATTCAAATCCTAGCAGTTGTCATATATTCATTCTTTGTTTTATCCATTCTTAACTTACAATTTCTGTTGTCAACAGATCACTTTATGCTCGCCCAATAATGGCTGCTGTGTTCGTTCCGGAAGTCAATATGACCACAGAAGCTATGGAAATGTTTCATTACAAATTATCGGACATACTACATGGTAGAATTTGGGAGCTTTTTGTATTCTGTAGTCAATGTCTTTACACATAGTACTGCCTGATGAGATATTGCTTCCTAATCTCCACTTCATTTTCAATTATTGGATGGAGAATTTCTGCTTGACACACAACATACTGTTGTGTTTACTGTTATTTTAAAACCCACTGCCATGAATTCTTAGTAACAGATAGATAGTCTGACTGTTAGCTCCACTTCTGTCTCACCCATTATTATTACATAATCAATAAAGATTAGGCATCACGTGTTGGACCCTTTCTACTATTGCACAACATTCTATTTTATGGAAGTATCATCCTCTCACAATGACATTCTAAGGCTTTGTTTTATGCCTCAAATATTCCCACATATGCTTATGAAGTATATGACCACGTACTTCACCAACGTAAAGAAATCCAGAACTTACTCAAAGTATTCTTGTGGCAAAAACTGAGTGTATAAAAAAGACCTAAGAGCTCTAAAGCCATGTTTCTCCTTGAATGTTAATTCTACTGATTTCCTCATTCTGTCCGCAAGAAATGACAGGCTTTTAGACCTCGTGAAAGTAAAGCTACACATCTGTAGTTTAGTTACCTCTTCTGAACCTTTTCCAGTAGGGGGATGATGCCTCCTGTTTCCCATTTCAGTGAGTTACTTTTTCTTTCCAACAATACACAGTGCCCTGTGTAGCCATTGCTGAGCAGTTCCTCCGAGTCCCCTGATCATGTTGACACTGAATTCATCTGATTCAGCTGCCTTGTTTTCTTATTTCTATACTATGCATCCAATTTTGGCCAGGTCGACCTATTTACAATAGCAGAATCATACAACTCAAGTGGGTATCCTTTTTCTTGCAATTAAGAGTGTGTATTGTGTTGAAAAGTTCTACTGACTAGATAGATTTGCCGGCCGGTGTGGCCATGCAGTTCTAGGCGCTTCAGTCTGGAACCGTGTGACCGCTACGGTCGCAGGTTCGAATCCAGCCTCGAGCATGGATGTGTGTGATGTCCTTAGGTTAGTTAGGTTCTAAGTTCTAGGGGACTGATGACCACAGAGTGCTCAGAGCCATTTGAACCATTTTGAACTAGATAGATTTGTTGCAAGTTATATTATTAACAACACAGTACAACAGTTTCACAATTTGTAACAGTTTAGAATAAAAACAGTGATCTAGAAAACTTAGAATTTGTCTCTTTTATTCCACTCCATGATCACAAAAACATGACAATTTTTGTGATCATACATTAGAGTAAAAGAAACTATTCTACAGTTTTTTTTTATTCCTGACAAGGTTATACAAAAAATAAGACCACAAGAGGCTAATTTGAATTCCTTGCACAAGGTGTAGAAAAAAAGGAAAGATATATGAGAAAAATAACTATTCAAAGAAAACAATACATTGTGTACACATTCCTGTTTCCAAACAACCAGTATGTTCACAAGTGCCATGGTATAAAGACGGGAAATATGGTTATTTGAAACAATCCAACTGTCACCCATTTGTATTATTTAACTCAAAGACGCGTTCAAAACTGTAGCACTGTTCATTTTATTTCAAGGTGTTTAAATGATATGAGAAATAATAAGCAAATAATGTAGATTTTCAAACAAGAGCAATTTCCATTCTAACAGAGTTAGTGAAATGAGCTCTTTTTTTACATTTCTGTTGGCAGCTACAACCAAATATTTGGCCTAAAATATTTTCTGACAGTAAGATGACAATTTACCTTCTGTTCTGCTTAAGTTCCCTTGTGTTTTTGATTGACAAAAAGCTCTTTTGGGCCAGTTTCTATTCTTGATAGTATTTTTAATATAATTCCATCAGTTGGAATTTTAAGCTCTTGTATTTTGAGCTGTTATCTACATTTATTATTATCTACTGAGAATACTGCAATCAATTTCAGAGTATCCCATTCTTCATCTACCGATTACAATTATTCACAAGGTGAAACCTTTCTGATCTGTCTGAATTTATTCTTTTATGTTTGATTCAGCCAGCTACCCAGATTTATTTATTTATTTTACAAGGGCTGATGAACAAAAACAGGCTCATTTTTTTTCCTGTAGCCTCCATAATAGTTTCCCATATGTACCATGATTATTACTAAAGAACAGGTTATTAGGTATGATACCAATAGGCAGCAGCACTCTAGTATTGATAGGTTGGTAGCAATGCTGTATTCTGTAGAAGCTCTTTGCATTTCGCGAACCAAACAATGGAAATGACGCAAGAGGAGCAGTAAGGCACAATAATATTGTGTGTTCATGTAAACCACAAAGCCATTGAAACTTGACAAGAGCTGCAACAAGCATATTGTGAATATGCACTACCTTGTGCAACAATGTTTAGGCAGTTCAAGGACTTCAAAGAAGGCCAACTTGTCTACGTTAAGCAAGGTTCTCCTGAAGTCAACATTAACACAACTACAGTGACTGCCTGTGAGGATCAGTGGGTAATGTTTCATAACATCAGTGAAGTGTTGAGAATTACAAATGGCTGTGTCTTTACAATTATGCATTATCATCTCTGTATGACCTGTGTGTGTGCGCGCCCACTGGGAGCCACATCTGACTTCTAAAGAAAAGGCTGTGCGAAAGGAGACAAGCCGTGAGCTGCTGCATCTATTTGCTGATGGTACGGATTTCTTCCTGGAATGTATCATCACCGATGACCAGCATTGTCGAAGTCGTTTTGAATCCTCCTGCAGCCATTCAATAACGATACCTCCACCCCCCCCCCCACCCACCTACACCACAGTATCCTCAGCAAACATCGACGGACTGTTGCTTACCCTGTCCGCAGATCATTTACGTGTACAAAAGTAACAGCAGTTCTATCACACTTGCCTGAGGCACTCCAGACAATACCTTTGTCTCTGATGAAAACACTCTTACAGCAAAACATGTTGGATTCTGCTACTTAAGAAATCTTCAAGCCACTCGCATATCTGTGACCCTATTCTTTATGCTCGTACCTTCACTAACAGTCTGCAGTGTGGCACAGGGTTCAGATGCTTTTCAGAAATCTAGGAATATTGAACCTGCCTGCTCCCCTTCATCCATAGTTCGCAGGATATCGTATGAGAAGGGGTCAAACTTGAGTTTCGTACAAGTGATGTTTTCTAAAACCATGCTGACTTGTGACAGAAGCGTTCCTGGCTCATGGAAATTTATGACATTCAAACTGAGAATGTGTTACAAAAATTCTGCAGCAAACCTATGTTAAGGATATTTATCTGTAATTTTTCAGGTCCATTCTTTCACATTTCACATATATACAGGAGTCACCTGCACTTTTTTCCAGTCATTTGGGACTTTGCGCTGGGTCAGAGATTCACAATAAATGCACACTAAGTAAGGGGCCAGTGCCATAGAGTACTCTCTGTAGAACCTAACTGGAATTCCATCCAAATGCCAGGGGTGCCCATTACTATGTCCTCCAGTCTGTGTAGTTGTCAAATGGTGATATGTTCGCATGGTTCTCATGTGTGAACGATTTCGTAAATGTGAAATTTAAAACTCCGGCCATCCTTTGGCTATCTTCTTCTTTCAAACCCGACTTGCCAATGAATGACTGGATAGAAGCAATTTTACATAGGACCAGAATTTTCTCAAGAGCTCCGTAAGATCTTTTGCTAAGGTATGATGGTGGTGGTAGTTGTATGCTTTGCCCATCAATCTTTTTACAGACGCACAAATCTCTACTAACTTTAGCCTATCATCATTTGCACTTTCCCTTTTGATCCTAGAGCGCAACAGCCTTTGCTTCTTCAGCATTTTCCGACTTTCGTTTTTAAACCATGGTGGGTCTTTTCCATCCTTAATCCACTTTGTAGCAACAAACCCTAAAACACTTCACTTTGTGCAGACTGTCTAACTAGCTGCTCACTACAGTTTCCAGAAAACTATGTTCAAAAGTACTCTGCAAGACTGAATGACTGTACCCCCTGAAATCAAACTATAGACTTCCCAATCTATAGTTGGTAGGTTAAAGTCACTTCCCATTACTACTTCATGATCAGGGTATTTGCAAGCTACTGACCGTAGACTTTCCTTGAATGACTCTAGAACTGTCACAACTGAATTGTACGGCTGGTAAAAACATCTAAAATTAACTTGATTTCACCTAGACCTGTTATGTATGACCAGGTAACTTCAATCACACTCAAATTTGATATCAATACAAACAATATTTTTCTCAATTGCCTCCTATGGCATCTAATCTGTCTTTTCGATATAGTTTCCATGAATCACTTAATACCTCGGAGCTTTCTACTTTGGGCTTCAGCCAGTTTTTGGTTCCAAGAATAATTAGAGTTCAAGAAATTTCAGGAACTTTGCTACCAATATTTCGACAATTTACTGATAAAATTTTGACAGTCAAAAGTGCCTTTATCCTGAATGCAGTCTGAATTTGCTATCTGCATGTTGTAAGGCAAGAGTTCATCAGACAACCTCAAACTACCGCACAACCACAAAAAACCCTACATGCACAACACAAGTACTCTGCTACCCGAGCAGCTGCTTCCTCTGTGTAGTGCATCCCTGACTTATCAAAAGACATCCTACAATTCCCCATTCTATAATGCAGGTCCAGAAATCTGCAATGGAGACCATCATATAGACAATAAAGCCTTTGGGGGTGAGACACTTGACTCAGTTTCAAACTAAAGGAGCCTGGTCAACTCTGGGAATGATTCTGCACGTCGTGAGATCTGCTTGCACCCTACACACCAGTCCAGCAGCCTTCATCACATCCACCACCAGCTGCCTGTATGAACCGAGGATGGCCTCAGAACCCAAGCAACAGACGTCACTGACACCAACATGAGCCGCAACTTGCAGAAGACTGCACCCTGCATGTTCCATAGCTGCAGGCAAAGTCTATTTCATATCTTGGATGAGACCCCTCCGGCAGACACACCGAATGCACAGTGGCTTTCTTTCCGGCCCTGAATGCTATTTACTTAAGATGCTCTATAATGTTGCTGACATTGGGAGCTCCCGATAACTAGCAAACAGTTGCTCTCATGTACCTGCTCCGACCCTGCTGAAGGAACAGCCACGTATCCACTCACCAGGCAAATAGGCGAGGCCAGAATCCACACTGGCCCCATGCCTCGAACAACGCAAAAGCGTCACCACCAGCAATTCACTCTGCATCAAGTATACTGGAAGGTTGACAACTTAATGAGAGGTGTAGCTTGTTTTTCAGAAGTAATTACAACTGTGATACAGACTGTCCAACATTTACAAAAACATGAGGTTATACCTTTTAAACTGAGAAACATGCACAAAATTTAAGAAATGTAGTACTCAGAAAACACAAGAAAAGCTAAATATGTAACTTGCCGCTCTCCAGGTGGACCAGACAACAGTTGTTTTTAATTTATTTTTTGCATGTATCCGTAGGATATGAAGAGCAGCTGTAACTGCTACTAAACATTTTAATTTTTCTTAGCAGAGCTTATCGGCACAGTGGTGTTCATAGTACCCAAAAACAATGTAGCAGTATTCAAGAATAGTTTATGGGGTATTAGCATTGTCTGAATCCTTTAGAGACCCACACTACATTCATCCACAATTCCATCAATACACCATTTACTCTCACCTCTTCAAACTTATATTTAAATCCATCTTCTGCATTCCCTTTAAACAGCTTTACCTCATCCCCCTCCCTCCTTCACACTTTCCATTTAAGGATGGTACAATCAAAATTTACAACCCATTATCAGATGAAGTATCAAACGTGCAGAGTCTTTATTTTTTATAACAGTTATTATTAATGTTGTTATATTCACAGTTTCTTCCACTGACTAAATGCTGTCTTTCATTTCATCTGATGCTAATTTTTTTTCATCTTCCATGCCACACACAATTTAAATAATTTTTTCATATTTCAATCATCATCTATGCAATAGAACCTGTCTGCTAGTCCTTCCAGTAAAAATCTTACTTTCCTTCGTGTCTTGATTTATTTAGAAAAGCAGTTCCTTCTCTTGCCAATGGTTCACCAGACTACTACTATCATATTTCCTTTTAGTACCACTTCAATTCACATCTTTTGTTCACTCACTTCAAATGCTTTCTTATCCAATTTTATCATTGTTACATGCTGCTTCCACACATGTAAAATTTCAAACACTTCTACTATAATTTAGCACTGATGGTCTTTGAGCTGTTTTACTAATTGGTTCTTCTGTGTATACCAATCTTCTTTGACAGTACCCTAGATATGTCACTTTGAATAGACTTTCACTACTTTTAACACATCTCACTGCATTCTGATATTTAGCGAGTCACTATTCTTCACTGAACTACTTTTCATGGCAACTTTGTTTTGTTTATCATTTACTCCATATTGTGTCAGTCGCACTACCATTCCTTTCTATGCCCTCCTTACCAACACAGTGGCTATGTTGTAACATCAATTTGATGTCTATTCCTTTTACACATTTATTCTTGTTCTGAAATGTTCTTTCTGTAATAATTCCTTCATGTATATGCAAGTTCAGACATATGTCTGCCTAAGTCTGTCTGTGTGTGTGTGTGTGTGTGTGTTCTGGATTTGTTTTTCAGAAGTTAAGAAAAGCATATAGTTAACAAGAATGTATTTATTTATGCAGTAATGTTACAAAGAAAATTTAAAAAATATTAACGTATTCAACTTTACGATTTTTGGAAAAATTGCAAGGGTGTTGAAAAAACACTTATCACATTTCTCCAACCTGATGGGAACCTACTTTTGGTCTTTAATAATTCAAGGTTGTACACTTTCTAATCAAATAAAAACAATGGACACACAAATCTCAAATAAAAAAAACTTTACACTGTGATGAAACACAGGTCATTCCTAGTAATTTCTTAATAACTAGCATAAAATTTCTTCCATATATTTTATTTAGTTTTTGAAGGAAGACATGTAATGCGATCATAAAGCTTACACTGTCTGATGCTTCCCATTTGTAATGTATTACATTGGGGGGATAACAGAAAGAGACTGTATCTTTATTGCGGGCAAATATTTAACAGCTCTGCTTGACTTCTGGTAATAAAGAAAATCAACTTAATTCTACTGGCCAAAACAACAATTACTTCTATATTCAAAATACTTTTAGACACACTGCTATCAAGGCGATTTTTTTTTTTTTTTTTTTTTTGAAAGCTCAAATTTGATGTAACGAAAAAACCCCATGAGTTCCAACAGACATAAGATTTTCATTATGTATTAATGTACTGTAACAATCTTCAGAAGGTTTTTTAAAGCATATTATGTAGACTGCTAAGCTTTAGTGCAGGGTCATTCCATATCAAATCACCCAATAAAAAAAATTTTACACCCACCTCCTTAGATTTTCATGAAATTTGGCTCAAATGGTTCTAATACCATCCTGACAACACCTGCAATTTTTTTTTTTTTTGCTGTATCTCTTACAGTTTTTTTTTAATAAATTTTTAAAGTTTTTATGTTTTGCGTTTTCTGAACCTTCGGATATGGTCAGTTTAATTTGTATTCAAACTTTAAATTTGCTTATCTTAAAAACTCTTTTAGATATCATGAATTTTTGCAGCAAGTTTATTTATTATACATATTTGAAGATAAAAATGATGCTATTAAAATATATTAATATTTTCTATGAAAAAAATATATACATGTTTTTTTTTCTTTTTTTTAACGGATGTTTTGTTTTATAAGAATTGCAATATCTCGAGTCTCAGACCTGATAGAATGCTCAAATTTGTTTTAATTTACTCTTAAACATATAGGCTACTTGATAAAACAAAAATAATGATGGCTTTTTAACATGTTTATTAATTATAGTAGATTACATTAGAATTATGTACAAATATAGTTTACTTACGGCACTTATGTATAACCCAACTGATTGCTGGAAACATTGAATTTTTTGAGTAATTTTGTCTTTTTAATAAACATTAATGCTGATTCAAACTGTTTTTCCACTTCATCCAAGAGCTTTCAGTTCTTTTGATACAGTCTTTTTTGAAGTAATACATTCTCCCAGTGCCGCTTGATTGAGGTGCGTCTACTACACAGACTATGTGCTTCAAAGGCACTATGCAGGAATCTTCTCTTTCAGGCCAATAAAATGATGCAGCGGGTCCTGAAGGATGTAGAAATAGAATTTCTGCATCTTCTTCATCATTGAATATTGTTTTTACCAGTCCAAAGTACCAGTTACCATCATAATTTGCAGCCACATAGCAATTTATGGATGGTTCAACACGAACCCAATCAGAAGAAGAATGGAAAGAAAAGACTAAGGAGGGTTTTACACTATCTGTAGTCCTTCTAATTTCAAGGTTGGTTGTTGGAAGTGGTTTGAAGTTATGAAAACTTCTAGTTCCAGGAATGGTTCGGGTTGCTGAAAAATGTTTTTCTAGTTTTAGCCGTAGCAAATCAGCTTCTTTTTTGTCAATAAAGTGAAAATGAATGTTTTCAATATTTTTTCACAAAACTTATACACATTGATTGCTGTCATTATTTGTTCTTTGTCTGAAAGCTGTAGACTGGCTTTCCTTAAAATTCTTTTAATAGTTCCTCCTAGGCCATCACAAATTGACTTCCCATGACTTGTTGCAAAAAAAGAGTGTTGGGCCTTCAAATTAAAGTCTCTCAAGTGTCCAGTCAAATTTTTAAAACTGTTTCTATTTTTGTACTGCCCAGCACAACCATCTGTAAAGTAGTGAACTGAGTCAATGTCAGTATGATGTAATGACAGCCACTTTGTAATTTCTTTTTGTACAAAGTTAACAAAACCAGTGTCATGTTCTTGGTCACCACTAATAAAACAGTGGTTGGAAACAAAAACATTGTTTTCCTCATTTCTTAGAAAAACTCCAACTGGGTGTAGAGTACAACCATCTCTATTCCAGTGGTAACTTTGGATCTCATTTTGTGTAACAAAGGAATAATTTTCACTGAAATCCATCACAATAATTGCTGTTTTGGGTGGTGGGTCTTCTTTCAATCTTTTAAAGGCTGCTGATTGGGATTTTGCTATAAACGAGTGTGGGGTGAGCTTTTCCAATGACCTAACCAATAAAGAAATGTAGTCTTCAACACTGATAGACTGTTTGATCATTTCTGCCCTGTCTGTGTTAACCCACTGACTGATTACAATTTCTTCTTCTAAATCATAATCTTCACTTAGTTTTTCAGTTAAGCACTCTGTTAGTGCAGTATTTGCAGGACAGCTGTTGCAATGATGTAGCATGCAGTTTTGGTTTTCTGTGTTGCACACAAGCATCTTAATTAGGTCTTTATAAGATTCTTCAATTTTCACAGCATCCAGTAATAGTTTAACATTCTGGTGGATACTGCATACACATACAGTGTGTGTACCCGCAGCACCAGCAAGGATACACCATTTAGGTCTCAAGAAACAAAATTTTGAAAATCCTACTTCTACCTCGGGATTCTCCCATTTGAAAGAATAATAGAGTTCTCTCAAGTTACAAAAAATGAGTCTTTTTTGCATGTACACATTTTTTTGAACACTTACTTTGTCTTTTGTTCCAGGTAGCACTCTGGAACTTTCATCCTTTTCATAAAAATCTGTTAGAAGTCTTACTATATTTTCAGAAAGAGTTTTACCTTTTTTTGGACCAGGAGTTTCCAAAATACCCTTTCCAGATTTTAGCTTTCTAGCTTGTCGCACCATGTACTCACTTACATTAAATTCTTTCATCACTTTATTTCGAGTCCAAGAATCTGGAGCCAAGGTCAGAATCTGGATTTTTCTAGACCTCCCAACAGATGAAATCTTCTCTTTCATAAGAGAAATTATTACATCAAAATCCTTTGCTTTCTCAACCACACTTTTCTTCTTCGTCATCATCACAACTTGGTGCATCATATTTTAATGCTTTTGAAACCGCCTTTTTTGCAGTCTTTTCAATACTGCTAACCTTCCTTTTAAAATAAGACCCTTTACTTTGTTCTGACAAGCCATGAAGCTTTATCGGTGTTAAACCTAAATAATCAAGAGCAATGTTTGTTTGTACGAGGGATTCATTTCTGGATTCCAATGATTCTAATTCAACCATGACTTCATCATCTGTTTCACTTTCATTGACTTCAACTCTTAATTTTTCCTCACAAAAGTTACGGCACGTTGAGCAAAGCTTTTGTCCAGGTTTTATGCTAATATTTTTTGTCAGTAATTGTTTAGAAAGATCCAAGCCTACACTTCAACGATTTTTTGATGGGCTTTTTGTGTTTTTTTAGTGGGTCTACACATGTTGTTTGATACTTTTCAAAAACATTTAAAAAGTAGTAGCTGTGGTGTGAACATATATTCTTAAATTCACACAGATTAATTCCAGATCGTAAGTGGATCAAATCTTTTTCTTCCTCACTCAATTCTGATACCGGTTTTAACTTTTTTGAAGGTGTGTAGGTTGTTTGGAAACAGTCAGATTTTTTAAATAACCCTACACTACAGGTTTGAATATCTGACATACTGATTTCACTTTTGGTCTGATTACTGTTCTGGTTACTTTTGTAGGATATTGGAAAAGAATCTCTGTAAACTAAGCAACAGTACTTACTGAGAGTTCGAATAAACTTAATAAAATGCTATCCAAGCACTATTTAACACTGTAATAATTTTTTACTTCAAAACACAGGAGTAACAATACAAAATCCAAGTGTACATTGTTACTCCAAGAAGACAAACTTATTTTCGGTGTCTAAGTCACTTGGCATTTTTTATTTTTAAAATATAATTAATATTATTTTAAAAATTAGATAACTATTAAACAGGTTAAAAAGCCAACATAATTTTTCTTTTATCTAATAGCCTATACAATTAAGAGTATTTTAAAACAAATTTGAGCTTTCTATCAGGTCTGAGACTCTAGATATTGCAGTTTTTGTAAAACTAAACATCCGTTACCTAAAAAAAGAAATAAAAAACTTATAAATTTGTTTTCATTTGGAAGAATTTAATATATCTTTATGGTAATTTTTTAACATTTAGATATAATACACAAACTTATTCCAAAATTTCATACTGATATCTTGAGTATTCTTTAACATACAAATTTTTTTAGTTGTGAGGACACGTTTAAGTTACAATTTCCGACTGCTGAAACAAAGCCAAATCTAAAAACTTTAAAAATTTATAAAAAAAACTATAAGAGATAGAGCAAAAAAATTTTACAAGTGCTTTCAGGATGATAAAAGAAGTAATTGTACCAAGTTTCATCAAAATCTGACATGGTTGGTGTCAAGGCCTGGGTGACTTGACATGGAATGACCCTGCATGTATTATGTTTTGTTAAAATAATAAAAGTGCAGAGCCAAAAGTTATAATTTTAATTGAAATATTTTCATTACTAATATTAGCTTTATTTAGGGGTATGATTTTCAAAGTCAAATGAGTGTACTTAAATGACAATTATTCGACACAGACAAATGTTTACATTTAAAACATACTTCTTCAGCAGTAAAGATAGTTAAAGTTCTCTACTGATAGTTTTAATAATGTCTCTGTTTTGAAGCCACAATGAAAAATTGGATTTCACTGCCTTCATGTTTGCATTAATGTAATACATTCTTCATAATGTGCTTGATTCGGGTACACTAACAGTACACAAAATGTTTTCCAAAAGCTCAAAACAAGTGTACTCTTTCTCTGGCTAAAAGTGACACTCCCAGTCCATATGGGTGGAGAAAAAGTAGTTCGGCATCTCCTTAATCACACACATTCTTGATTACGGCAAAGTACCTCCTGTCATAATAAACAGCTGCCACAAAACAGTTTTCTTGAGGATGGGTACACGATCATTGAGGAGCATTTTCATTTTGGAAAAATCAGTTAAAGACTTTCAGAACACGGTATTTTTCTAATTTCTACTGAAACACAGATAAGTGGTTTGTAATTGTGAAAATTCCCGGTAGCTGGCATTGTGCCGGTTGCCAAACACCTCTGAGTTTCTTCTTTTGGCAATCTACGTAGCAATTGTCTAAGAAACTCTAAGAAAATTTGTCACTATTAGCCATGCAGAAATTGAAAACACCTGATGTAGTTGTTATGTAAACATCATCATCTAGCAGGAAACTAGCTTTTCTCAATACAAGTTTTACAGATCTTCCCAATCCATCACACACAGATTTACCGTGGCGAGTAACAAAAAAGGAATTTTAAGCATCAACGGAAAAATCATTTCTGTGTTCACCCAAGTTTTTAAAGCTTTTTTATTATTTTTATATTGAGCAGCACACATATCAGTGGAACAATGCAGTTTCTTGACTTGATGGTAGGGTTCAGCCAATTATGTAACCTTTTCTTTTTGAACGCAGTTTGCAAATCCTACATCATGATCCATCTTACGAAGCAATGGTTTGTTGTTATCAATTTATTTTCCTCCTTTATCACATAAACACAAATGGACTGGATTGTACAGCTGCTTCTTGTCCAGTGGTAACTTCAGATTTCCATCTGAATTACAAAACAGTAGTTTTCATCAAAGTGCATTAACAGAATTGCTTTTTCTGGGGTTAGCTTTTCTTTCAAATTTTTCACTCCCCTTGCATGACATTTAGACATGATTGGGCATATTTTAAGTGCCTGTAATCTTATTACCAACAAATCAGGGTGTTCTGCACCCAAAAGCAGTTTTACATTTTGGCGGATACCATAGACACACACAGTGTGCCTGCAGCACCATTTAAAATACACCACTTTGGTCTTACTGAACAAAATTTAGAAAAAAACAATGTTAATGTTTTGAGTTCTCGCGTGCATTTTTATGCATATACACATTCTTCTGAATCCTATCAATCATGTACATTCACAATTTTGGTAAAAATCAGTGACAAACTTTACTACTACATCAGTGATCATTTTACCCTTTTTGGTTCAGAACCAATTTTTAAAAAATCTGTTTTCAGTTCCCTTGCCTGTGGAGCTACATACCCACAAAAATTGAATTCTGATTTTTTTTTTCTTTTGACCAAGAGGGAGGAGCTAAAGTAACAACTTTAAATTTTTAGATCTCCTTACACCAGCTACTTTTAGTTTCATTAATAATATCATGGCATCAAAGTCTTTGGTGTTATCAATTTTATCATACATTTTATTCTCCCTACTGTCAGAAATTTCAACATTGCAACCCAATGCCTGGTACATTTTTTTTTTCTTCCAAAGCACACTTCACTTTTTCTAGCTTCCATTTGCCATATGAGGCCTTGCTGTGATTTGGAATGGAATGACGTTTTAAGGTAGAGCATCTCAAATATATGGTTTGACTTTTTAGCATTGACTCATGAAATCTCCTGGTCCCTGACATCACTTTCATTTCCCTCACTGATTTGAATTCCCCCCCACAAATTTTATGACATGTGGAAGGTTTCTTGCCTGAATGGACATCAATTCTATTCACACTTAATGATTTAGAAAAAGCCAAAAGAAATGATAAATGGCTGCACTACAAAGAAATATGACACTTCTCACAAAGAGACAGACGGGTCATTCCATGCCAAACTGAGCCTGAGGCTTATTTTTTGAAAAAACGCCAAATTGAACAATGTTATAGTTTTTTGAATCTACAAAAGTTGAATTTTACTGTCCTGAAAAAATTATAAAAATTACACAATTAACTGAGGAAATATAGTTAAACAAAGTTGGCGATTCTACAGATGAGGATGGAAAAGAAAAGGTTTGCTTTTTGTGTTGGCAGCTGTTTAAATTTGGGTTGCAGTGATTGTTGATGTTTTAATTGTTAAATTTCAAGATCAGAATCTTATCTTTCTGACAAACTTCAGTTTTTAAAGAAAGGTAAGTTATTAAGTATGCAGCTAATTCACAAAAGTTACTATGTATTTAGTGTCCCACCCGTGACAAAAAACATGAAAAAGTTTACCTTCTAACTCAGCAATTATAGTAATTCTATGTATTTTAGGTTAGAAGTAAGAAAAACAAATAAAAACATCCAATGAACCATAAGGCACCTTCTAAGTTGTAAATGATCATTTATAAATGTTAAAAGAAATTGTGTCCCACCCGTGACAGGTTTTTGATGTTGCTCAAATCTAAACCATTTGACACTTCTTGTTATTGTTAAGTTGATATAACAAGTGCTTTGATGGTTTACACTAAATAAAAACTTACTGTTTATTCAGAAAATGGGAAAACATCAGCAGAGTGTATGAGAAAACTTCGCGAAAAACTGAAGAAAGATACCAGCAAGTACAATGTCCATAAAGAAAAAGAAAGAGAGCAGGATAAAAGAAGAAGGGAAAATATGAAGATGAAGGTATCCTCCAGTGAAAAATCTTTATTGGAATATCTAAAGAAGGAGGCTGAAAGAAAAAATCAAGTACAGACAAACTAAAATCCATATTAATTAAAGATCAGTCTGAGACCTGTATTTCCCAGTTAGGATCATATAAATGTCCTCAGTCTCTTGGCAAAGCTGTTTCTCGGGTAAAGAAGGTGCTTCCTTCAAGCCCCTCAAAAAAATCAGCAGTAATAAAAAAGCTTGTAAGTGAAAGCTTACCTAAAAAGGTAGTAAAGCAGATTTTCCCAGTAGTGAAGAAAACATCTCGTAAACTTACAGGTGATAATCTGCTCAAAATACAAAATTTTTTCACGAATGATGAAATCAGCAGGCAGACACCTGGTATAAAGGATGTAAAGTCTATTGTAGACCATGAAACTGGGAAAAGAGATTGCAGAAACGTCACAGGAATATGACAGTTAAGGAAGCATTTTTTCTTTTTAAGCAAGACAATCCAGATATTGATATCAAGATTTCAAAATTCTACGAGTTGCGGCATACACAGATTACAGTGGTCACTATTTGTGTTTGGATGAAAACAGGGCTACAGTAATTTGCAATTGTGAGCGATGAACTGTGTCATGACAAGTACTCAGTTTATGCATGTTTGAAGAGTATAATAAGTAAGCTCGATACAAATTTTTTCTGATGGTTGCGCAGGTCAATTTAAGAACAAATTCACCATTTCTAACCTTTGCTACATGATGCAAGACTTTGGAGTGTCTGGAGAATGGTTTTTTTTTTTTTTTTTTTTTTGCAACATCACATGGGAAAGGTGCAGTGAATGGCATTGGAGCTGTAACAAAAAGGGCTGTTTGGAATAAAGTTAAGCAAAGAAAAGTCATCATCAGCAACGCACAGGAATTTTTAGACTGTGCCAAATCATCTGTTTCTGGAATAAACTTTCTTCTTCTGACAAAAGATCATATTAATGAAAACAGAGACCTTCTGGATGGTCGCTGGAAAGCTGTTAAAAAAAATAAAAGATATTCGCAGCAAGCATTACTTCAACGGTTACAATACCTGTAACCTAGTATGTGGTAGAACTTTCCTAAAATCAGATTTAGAGAAAGTGGAGGATTTCCCACTTTCGCCCAACATACATTCACTAACCTACACAGATTCTGAGATGAGTGATGAGGAATCATATCCTGATGTCCTGTTGACACCCAATTCCCAAGAAGTTACAGGTTCAGAACCAGCTGTGGAACAAATCATGCCAGGAACATTTATTTTAGTCGAGTTCCAAACTGCAAGAAAGAAATCCACTACATACAGATATGATGCAATTGCACAGAGAAGTGTAGAAGACAATGGGGAAATACAGATTATGTGTATGCGATCTGTTGGGGACTCAGCAAAGGTATTTAAAGCTGACAAGCAGAATGTATCCTACGTAGAGTTTAAACAAGTTCTTGCTATTCTCACGAATCCAAATGTCAAACATGTTGGGGACACCTCATATTATGAGTTTCCCGGCAATTTAGACATTTTCGAAAGTGGGTGAGAGGTCAAGTGTATTTTTTCAAAGTGGTACATTCTTCAAGTGAAATAATTAAGTACTCAGAACTGTAAACCAATACTATACCAAAATTTATATTATTTATAAGCAACAAAAATGTTGTACAAAGTTATTAAAACCTAAAGTGCGCTCTAAGTATATATTACCTACCGATTCATAGCTAACTGACATAATAAAATCAGTTTAAATTTAAAAAAAAAAAAGATTGTACTTCACATGAGTCCCACCCGTGACAATTCCTTGTCCCACCCGTGACAGTCTTTGATTGCAATTATTGTAAGTATTACTAATCTAATATTTATTGATATTATGTTATGTAGAGAATTGTTCTATTAATGCAAATTCAATATTTTAAAAAGAAAATAAGTGCATAAATCACAGAATTCTTCTAAAATGTTGGTGGTTATTCAATGCTACGTCTATTTGCTGTCCCACCCGTGACAAAGTTTTAAAGATGAATAACAGCTCAATTTGTAAACTTCTGACATTCAGATTTAAAGGGAAGGTAAAACAATTATTTGTAAGGCAACCAGTCAATTTTTACTTTATTTCTATTTATACTTTATGTTATATCAGCATCTGACTGTTGAAAAACTTAGTGCAACTGTCCCACCCGTGACAATGGAATCCCCCAGAGAGAAACTGTTGCATGTGGGCAATGCTCACAAACACATACCAGCAATTGTTACAGTGTTTTCATGTAAGTGCAGGTTTCAAGCAAGCTTCTGCAAACACACAGAACACTGTCACTGTGAGTTGGTGATTAGCTGCACAGATAAATGCAATATATTATTTTCTTTCAAAAATCACTTAGTTAATAAAATGAAATAAATTTTTCATGCCTAAAATTAATTTGTCTGCCTAGAATAACTGATATTTAAATATGCTAATTCAAGACCCTTGCATCTGAGGCAGTAGGTATCACACCTGGCTGAACTTAATTGAAATGATCTGTTTTTCGTCACTGTAAAAAGCCTTCTGATTTGCAGTTCATTTGCATGCCCATTCACAGGAAACTTATAATTTTTACTTTGTTAGAAAACTTACAACCTTACTAATTTTTAAGACAAAAACAAGGTTCCCATCTGGTTGGAGAAATGTGATATAAGTGTTTTTCAACATCCTTGTAATTTTTCCAAAAATCAAAGTGACACACACTAATATTTCTTCTAATTTTCTCCATAACTTTTTTGCTTAAATAAATACACTCTTGTTAACTATATGCCACTCTTAACTTCTGAAAAATAACTCCAAATGAAAAGCTTCATGTACACCCGAGTTATGAGTATTTCTGTAGATAAATACTATATTGCATGGGCATTTTTACAGTGCAAAAATATCAGAGCATCACTATATCAAAAAAAGAAATCAAAAAAGTTTTAGTCTGAGACTTAAAAGAATTATCAGAAGTTCTTGTTGTAAGAATAAGCAGGTATACAATGTTGCATGAAAATCTCAGATGGAGGGTTAGAAATCCTAGAATTACTGGACAATTTGACATAGAATGACCCCTTAGTCACAGCCTAGATGTTATTACTTAACATTCATCATTGTTGTTTAGAAATTTTATGGAGGTACTTCAGCTCACAATTTGTGGAAGAACAGGCTTAAATCCAAATCACTGATTCAAGTGGAAAACATTTGTTTTGGATTTACTATGCATAAAATAAAGAACCTTTGTTTACAGGAAAATAAACTCCACTTTAAAAGTGGACACCGAACTGCAAAAATCAGAAAAAAAATTCCATTCTCTTGTGGGCAATGTGCAGTAGAGCCAAGTAGAAAGACTAGAGGCCCTAATATAATTACAACAGAATGTTCTACTTAGTATCACTCATCAAAGGTCCCTGCAATTTTTCGCAAGTACAGGAACATTTCCAATAGACGCGTTGAATGAGTTAATAGCTGCAGGCTATCAAAGCGTTAGACTTTACTAATTTGTTGAACTCCTTGTATAGTTTTCGTTTATCGCCACAAATAATGAAGCAAGAAATCTTAATCAATACAATGACCAACAATGTTTACATGGTAATTATATTCTTCCCTTAATATACTGACGGCGATGTACACTCGTACTTGTTCCCACTTGGTTCGTCAGAAAATAAACTATTGCATTTACTGAGAACAACTGATAACTTTTTTCTATTTCCATGTAGTACTTAATAAAACTAAAGACAATTTCATTGGTCCTGATAATACCGTAATTACTGGACGTACCACCCAATACTTACAAGCAGTGTAAAAATCACAGGAACATTATGCGTTTACCTTGCATAAAAAAGTTTTGACGGCCTACGGCTTGAAAGTGACGTAATATGCACATACTTCGTGATTACATTTGGCAGAGTAATTCCACTGGCGTCTTTCAATAAAAAGGCACGATTCACCATTTAGAAGCAAATCATACTATCTGCAGTTGTTTAGTTGGGCATATATACGACCTTCGGATCATCTGTTCTTAGTTTCATCAGCTTTCAATGCTAGATAGACCACGACCATTGTAACTCATTAATCCAACTAGAACTAAATAAAACCATATTCGCGGCTTATACGTTGTCAGGCTGAACCTATCAACAACGATGTTTAAATATCGAATTACGTCTTGAACAGTAAGTTGTGTCAATAGACACATAGGTTGGTTATGTACCTTTTTTCCGCTCTTCCAAAGTGACTAATACACGAAAATTGAAAACGTATTTTACACTGACGACGCAGCTTGTTTAATGACATTAACTTACATTTGGGTCGCATTTTTTATGGAAATAAAGCTGTGAATTACTGGAACTTTATATTTCCGATAAGATCAAATTACAGCATCCGTTTGCCTACCTTAAACAGATAACAAGTTGGTTATTAAAGGCGAAATTCAGTCGCAAGCGACGAGCATAATTACATGTCGCCCATGTCACTGGAATCATGACTAAGCTAGAGGCCTATGATTTACAGCAAATCGTAGAAGCAACACTGAAATGTCACGACGGAGAAGCGAGACAATAACCAAATCCACAATTCTCGAAATAGTCTTACAAGTTCGTCCAGGTACCGCTGTTTATACCACACATTATACAAATGTGCACGATACCAACCAAAAGTTTAAAAATGAAACACTAGAATGCTAACAATCCGTTCTCTTTATTCGTGTTAATTTATTTTATCACTCGTGAAACAGAATCGATTGTACGGAAAATTACCGCAATAACCGTTCTTTTCACTCGAATTCGACACTTCCAAATAATAAAATTTGAAATGGAAACAAACCCGAAATTCACTCACCGCAAAAAAATGTCTACAGTAATGGATCTTCTGCAAGAAAAACAACAGCTCAAAGTCAAGGACCACCATTGTGAACTTGGGTTTCCATTCGCCAAGGACTACAGGGATAAAATTATTAGTATGTACAGCAGAATAAATAAACCATTGCAGATTAACCGTACCTCCTTCTGCAATCCGAATCAGCAGCAATAATTTTTCCGTATAGGACTGGCTACTGCAAATGCCAAACTGAATCGCCAGTCTCATCAACATCTCTCTCCCTTCTATCGTATGCTTCAAAATTGCACTGATTATGACAAATTCTTACGGCTTCGTAATGGATCCATGCTCTCTCTAATATAGTTCCATCATATTTTACAATTAAGAAAAAAAATCATCCATGTATGGTTACAGTACGATAGTACAACACACAGCCATATTACAAACACTTCTCTTCAACGAGACAAAGCAATAAAGCTGTGTCTCACAAATAACATAGCTCCACAGCTGTTCATGCCCTATCAATACGCACCAAACATGTTTCTCAGCTGCTTGTGACATCGATATTCACAGTCGACATGAAATGTCAAGAAAACTCAAAAAAATTAACACACAAGGACACAAACGTTGTTTCAGTGTACAGATTTTGTGAATATAATTTAATTTTAGTCGCGAAGTAAAAAGCTAAACTCTACTGCCTATACTTCAGCAGCTGATGATATTCGTGTTTTAGAGATAATCGACAGTTATCGATAGAGAATTAGCAATAGGACAACAAACAAACCCGCGAGTAACAAAATAGGATCATTGATCATAATTCAAGACAAGACGATTATAGTTTATGGTAAATTAATGTAACTAGCGTCCTAGCGGCCTGTGAATGCGTGTGTGGTTGAGGGCGCTCTTCGTTGTCATAGCGGCGTGTATTATCGTAAAAGTTTCTTTAACAGGTGTCAAAACTATCGTCCGCTTTAGTAACGCATATTTTGAGGAAATAATAGTCTCACCAGCTGTGAAAAATGAGTTTTTCATTCATCCGCTCAACTTCGGCAGCGTTGTATAGAGCATCTAGGAACCATACCTAAGGGAAAAAAATCAAAAGCAATTACTTTTAAGTTTTGTGTATTATCCGAACCCAAAGCAAATGCTTAGTCTTGCAGATATGGATATCAGCAAGCTGCAAATGGTGTAGGCAGTTTAACAATACTTTTCGAATAACCAAGTAGTCAATATTACCTACTAGAAAAAATAATAAAAGCAGAGTTGGGAGAATCAACTCTTGACGTCAAGACCCATAATACACAATGACGACCCACCGAAGATGGTTGAAGAACAATAAAGAGCGCAAAATACATCAATGACGTCATCTAGCCCATATTGTTGAAGTCATGTGTTCGGAGAGCTTGTGTTTACAGCTGCTCTATTTTCATGCACATGCGTTTCACTTTTACCAATTCACCCTTCAAGATCGGACTATTCATCAGCTTCCCAGACTAACAGTAGCACCAGACCCATCCGTATAGTGATTCGTGAGGATAATGTAGGACGTGATGGGTTTGTGTTGGGCTAGGCTACTATTCCCAGCAATTTTGACCTGTTGCAACAAAACCCTGAAATGACACATATGCATATTATTTATAATTATTCTTTCTATCCACAAATGCAAGACTCTATTGTAACTAGGACAGCAATGCTGAAGTTATTGTCCAAAACAATGTGACTGAAATTATTACCCATAGTAATATGATCCTCTGACTACGCTCATATCAGATTAGAATCTGTATGGGATACTGTAAAAAGTGAAACGTGGAAGATACACGAAGAGCAAGAAATTTAACTTGTAAATGCAGTTGGATATAAATATTGGCTAAAAGACATGCCAAATTACATGGAATTAATTTATAAACTCTTCCCAAGCACTTACCTTAAATTTCACACACCAGGGTAAACTTAGGTTTTTGACAGCATGACGTTAGTTCCAATTAGTAAGGAGGAAGAAATAAAGGTGATTAAAAGCCTAAAATGCAGAATGTTAGCTGGTGTAGGTGATTTACCAGTCTCACTTATATAACCTATACTGCTTCACAAATCCCCAGGCCCTTGGCTCACATTGTTAATTTATCATTCACTGAAGCAGTGTTTCCCCAAAGATTAAAATGATTGAAAGTGGTACGTTTTTTGAAGAGTGAGAATAGGAGTATAGCTGAAAATTACTGACCAATTTCCCACCTCTTGGCATTCTCAAAATTGATTGAGAGATTAATGAAGCAATGAATTGCCAAGTGCTTAGATGACCACAGCATACTGAATAATAAGAAACATGGATTTTGAATAGGTAGATGTACATGAACAGTGATAACGTCCTTAAGTCCTTAGATTCATGGTTCCATGCCAGTAGCCTGATCATAAATGCAGTGAAAACAAACTATATACAATTTGGGAAGATGAATCGAAATCAAGATCTCCATCTGGTACTGGGCAGGAATGAGTTAGAAAGGGTGCAGTGTACAAAACTGTTAGGAATGTATGTTGACCAAGACCTAAACTGGAAAGATAATGTAATTAAACTCTCCTGGAGATTCAGTTCCGCGTGATTTTCCTCTGAAAATTGTTTCTACTGTTTGCTCCTCAGATGGCGCTAATGGCTTATTTTGGTTACTTCCACTCAAATCTTGCAATAGCTATGCTAGAGCGCACTGTTAAGCTCCTGCATAAAAAACGGTATTTGCTTAATGTACCCTGCTTGTATGTATACAAATATTTGTTGATGACAAGAGCTAGACTTGGTGACCTGAAAAATCAAGCCCGATTACCATAGTTATAATACTCGCAATTTTAAGACGCTCTGTATATGCTGAAGTGCCAAAGAAAGAGGTATAGGCATGCATATGCAATAGAGATATGTAAACAGGCAGAATATGACACTGCAGTCAGCAATGCCTATATAAGACAACAAGAGTCTGGTGCAGTTGTTAGATCGGTTACTGCTGCTACAATAGCGGGTTATCAAGATTTAAGTGAGTTTGAACATGTTGTTATAGTCGGCACACGAAAGATGGGACACAGCATCTCCAAGGTAGCGGTGACGTGGGGTTTTACCATATGACCATTTCATGAGTGTACCATGAATATCAGGAATCCAGAAAAACATCAAATCTCTGATATCGCTGTGGCCAGAAAAAGATCGTGCAAGAATGGAACCAACATCAACTGAAGAGAATCATTCAACGAGACAGAAGTGCAACCCTTCCGCAAATTGCTGCGGACTTCAAAGCTAGGCCATCAACAAGTGTCAGTGTGTGAACCATTCAACGAAACATCATCAATATGGGCTTTCGGAGCCGAAGACACACTTGTGCACCCTTGATGACTGAACCACACAAAGCTTTACGCCTCGCTTGGCCCCGTCAACACTGACATTGGACTGTTGGTGACTGGAAACATGTTGCCTGGTTGGACAAGTCTCATTTCAAATTGTATCGAGTGGATGGATGTGTATAGGCATGGAGACAACCTCATAGATCCATGGACCCTGCATGTCAGCAGGGGACTGTTCAGGCTAATCGATACTCTGTAATGGTGCGGGATGTGTGCAGGTGGAGTGATATGGGACATCTGATACATCTAGATATGTCTTTGACTGTTGACAACTACATAAGCATCCTGTCTAGCCACCTGCATCCATTCATGTCCATTGGGCATCCCAATGGAATTGGGCAATTCCAGCTGGAGAGTTCAACACCCAACACATCCAGAAATGCTACAGAGTGGCTCTAGGAACACCCTTCTGAGTGTAAACACTTGCACTGGCCACCAAACTCCACAAACATGACCATTATTAAGCATATCTGGGATGCCTTGCAACTTGCTGTTCAGAAGAGATCTCCATCCCCTCGTACTCTTACGGATTTATGGACAGCCCTGCAGGATTCGTGGTGTCAATTCTCTCCAGCACTACTTCAGACGTTAGTCAAGTCCATGCCATGTCGTGTTGCGGCACTTCTGCATACTCGTGGGGGCCCTACATGATATTAGGCAGATGTACCAGTTTCTTTGGCTCTTCAGTGCAGAACAAGTTAGAACAATCCATACTCAAAGACATGTGAGCCAATTTGGTGTCATTCTTTACAGTGCCCTGCCAACATACATGAAGAAGTCGGAGTCAGAAAAGGCTTTTAGAGTAGAGTTAAAATCGTTTCTTGTTGGGAAGTATTTGTACAATGTAAATGAAAATGTTAGCTTGCAGGATTACTAGGCCTTTACTTATTGTTGACTCTTTTTTGAGTCTCTTAATTGATGTAACATCTATGCTGTATTTGTCTCTGCAAAAGAATGTTTATGCTGTCGGTTTTCTGTTTGCTCTGTTTCAAATACAGTGTAATACACAACTTCTGAGGAGGGGTCAGTTGCTAGCCTAGTTGTGAGGCACATAGTGTCAGCAGATTTTCACGTGTTTATGCTTTATACCATACTTTTCAGCAGAGCTATATTATGTGTCCATGGGTTTCATTTTTTCAGGAATATTTTCTCAAAGTTCCATAATTTACCTGCATGGTTCAGCAGTGCTTTATATAGTGTTCATGTCTTTTATTTTTTCAGAGGTGTTTTATAATAAAGTTCCGAAATTTATCTACATCACTGATTTTCTTGTTGTTAATTTGCGCTTTTGAGTAATGTTATGTTATATGTTCATATGTCTCCACTTTTTCAGTAGTGTTTTTATTTTCAAAATTGGTGTCTCAATGATTTATTTCTTGTCCATATTGCACACACAATGTTGACTCTGCCTCTGTGATTGCTCATCCAGTCATGTATCGAGCGAGACGGGTACACCAGTGATAATGTACAAGAGTTGCATGCAGGAGGACTAGGGTTATTTCAATCAAGCTATTCTGGCTTGGGTTTTCCATAGTTTCCGCAAGTTGCTAGTGTGAGTATTGAGATATCTCGTTTGATTAGGCCATGGCCAACTTCCTGTACTACCCTCACCTAACCCTCTCTTTCTTTGTTAAACTTTTATATATGTATACATTATTTTTGTACTGTATCTGACATGTCCAATATTATTGTACTAAATGGACATGAATGAATAAATAAAATTAATAAATAAATATTTAGTGTACAGCGTGCGTGTCAGTTCATGTGAAATCAACTGGTAGTCTCGTTAATGACATAGGGTCATTCCACGTTAAAGAGACTTTGTGACAAGAAAATTAAAATGACAATATTACAAATACAACTTTAAAAATGCCAAGTTAAAAGTACATTTGTTCATTGCAAAATAATCATGAATATGAAAAAATTAAATTTCTACCTTCACTAAGTGTTTAAAGTGCACTACTCTATGGCACCACAGAGAGGTATGTTTTATGCTATTTCCAGATGAGTATTAGTTGTGTTATCTATGGCTGATTGTTCTATTGTTGCAAAGAATATTGAAGCTAATTGCATTTCTTTATTTTGTTAGTTTTTAATATATATGCAGCTTGTAACACCCATAACTAAAAAGATACAAAAGTTTAATTTCTAATCTAGTAAATTTGTTCTGTACAATGCCTTTCTGTAAAAGTGAGGTTATGCACATGTTTTACAATATCATACCATTACATGGCATTCTGGAATCTTATTTAACACTCTTAGAGCTGTTACGGGTGTTACTAATTTTTGTTTCGGATGTTACTTAACACATGCGTAACACCCGTAACTTGATTTGGAAGGTTTAATGCCACCTTCATCTCTAGTAGGCCTAGGCCCTGCATTTAAATTATAACCAAAGGGTACTTCCAATAAGCCCCAGTAAAAAATCTGCTGTTATTAAAAAGATAGTTTCCGATATAATTGGCTCTGAAACTTTTATATGTTATACAAAACATTCCAGAACTCCAGCCTTAAGTGAAGAGGAAAAACTAAAAATTCACGAGTTCTTCACTAGGGACGACATAAGCCGCCAAGCTCCTGGGCATAAAGATCTTGTAACTGTATGGAAAAAGGGAGAATGTAAACAGAAATTCCAAAAGTTTCGCTTACTTTTGACTGTAGGTGAGGTTTACGAGGAATTCAAAAAACTCCATCCAGATATTTCTGTAGGAAAGTCCACGTTTTATTCACTGCGACCACCTTCTGTTCTCCTATCATCATATACACCACATAATGTATGTATGTGTGTGTAAGTACCACTACAATTTCATAAGCATACTTGAGTCTTTGAGCAAAGCTGTTCCATCTGTTCCAAGCAATCACAAGGAATTATTGAACGAATTAAGTTGTAATTCACAGAACGAAGACTGTGTTTTAGGGTCATGCCAGGAATGTCAAATTAAATTGAGCAAATTTATTCCAGAAGGCTTTGACTTAACTAAAAAAATTGTCTGGAATCAATGGGAAAACGATGCGAAACATCGTCCTTGTCTTAGTGAAAATTCAGGGAGCCGCGATTATGCCTTAGCATCACTGGTTGACAAATTGCCTCAGTTTAAAAAAACATTGCTACGTGAAGATAAAGCAGAGTGATTTCTTCCAAGGAAAGAAAAACAGCTCTGACGTTGAAGAATGTGTTCTTCAACTGGACTTTGCAGAGAATTATGCGCTAATTTCACAAGATGAGGTACAGAGTGCACAATGGGCGCATTCAAAAGTAACTATTTGCACTTTCTGCATTTGGTTTGCAAACCATGAAGTCAGGTCCTATGCAGTCACCAGTAACGACCTTTCACACACAAAATTTTGTGTATGGACTTTTCTTAAAACTGTTATAATGGAGATTAGAAAAGCTTTTCCTAAAGTTAAAAGAATTTTTATATTTTCTGCCAACTGTGCTGGGCAGTTCAAAAATAAATATACTTTGTCCAATCTATGTTATTTTGAGAGAGACTTTGGATTGCCAGTTAAGTGGAACTTTTTTGAGTTCACATGGTAAAGGAGCCATGGATGGCATTGGAGGTGCACTGAAGAGGAGCGTGTGGACAGCTGTTAGATCTAGGAAAGTTATTATTAATAACACAATTGACTTTTATGACTACACTCTGAAGAATTTTTCTAAAATTAAGCTACTATGGGTTGATAAGATAACAGTGGAGCATAACATTCCTATTTTGGATGAAAGGTGGAAAAATTTACAAGCGATTCCTCAAATCCAGGGCTGCCATCACTTTCGGCCTTACAACACAACTGATTTGCTGGTTTCAAAAACAGCAGAGTCATTAATGACAAGGGTGTCAGTATTTATCACTGAGGAGGCCAAAACTAAAACATTAGGCCTACATGCAAAAAGATGCATAAACTTCTATGAAGTGTGCAGTTCTGATGATTCTGATCAGGAGACTGTTTCACTATCTGAATCACAAGACAATATTGGAAGTGCTTGAGAGTTAAGCCTAAATAATAAAATTGAAAAGTCTGATTTAAAATTTGGGTTATTTGTCTTGGTTGACATTCCAAGTGACTGAAAGTAGCCAACGCTATCCAAAATTCAATACTGTTACTTGGGAATCTGCCAGAGTGAGGTTGCTGAAGAGGAGAATGTGAAAATAATGCTTCTGAAGTCAGTAGGAAAAAGTAAAACACTTTTTAAACTAGATGAAACTGATATTTGTTTTGTGAAATTCGGTCAAGTACACCAGAAATCAAACAACAAGGTAATCGTTTGTACTATGAGTTCAATTTTGAGTTGGATGTTGCTGAAAAAGATTATTAAATGAAGTTTTTAAACCTATCAATAATAAGAAAACACTTTTGTCATAAATTTATTAGGCCTACAAAATGAGGTAAATGTTAAGTAAGTAACGATATCTTGGCCTAGTTGTCCTATAAAATTGTAACAAATTTTTTTGTGTAATAAATAGCTTTATCCTTGAAATATGTTTTCTTAAATACACAATTTTATTCCAAATAAACTACAATAGTCCTACTTCTTCTCTTTTTATGCAATTGTAAGAGGTAGATTTATTTCTTCAAGAATCAAATCTGATGCATCTTTGTAACACCCGTAACATTTAATGTAACACCCGTAACAGCAAAAAAAATATATATATACTGAGTTATGATGTCCAAAAAAATAAAAATTTATATTTCAGAATAAAATTTGGGGCAATACCTCTTAACAGTTGTTTTACGAGAATAAAAGCTTCATCAAGTTTGGAGAAATTAGAGAATTCCCTAACTCATAACAGGGGCCAGGTCTACTTTTGGTAACACCCGTAACACTACTTTTTTGATTAATAACCAGGAGAACAATAAAACAACTCCAGTATCAACATTTCTAACATGAATTATAATGTAAGCCTTAAAAGTTTTCAATATTAAATTCAATAAATATTTTTCCTTACATTATTTTTCCTGATTTTAAGGTGTGTACATGTAACACCCGTAACTATGGAATTGCCCCATATCAGATTTTGTACATTTATAACAGCAGCTGTTTACATGAAAAATCCCACTTAAAATTATGGTTTTTGAGTTATTAATTTTTTTTAATTTGTTCCAAAATTATGCGATTTGTGTTATGTTTTGAAATCTTAAACTCACCGTATCTCAAAAACTATTTGAATTACAGATCTAAAATATGTACCATTTTATTCTCTTTCTTATAACTTGGGAACTACGTGCTTTTTCATAATATTCATTTCAATGTTGAATTTTCCAAACCAGTCTTATTTTTTAATTTTGGAAATTTGAAAATTGGAATTTGTAGTCAAACACAATGTTGACTCTATCCCTGTAATTGCTTATCCAGTCTTGTGTTGAGTGAGACGGGTGCACCAGTGATAATGTACAGGAGTCGCATGCAGGAGGACTAGGGTTATTTCCATCCAGCCATTCTGACTTGGGTTTTCCATAGTTTCCGCAAGTTGCTAGGGTGAGTATTGAGATATCTCGTTTGATTAGGCCATGGCCAGCTTCCTGTACTACCATCACCTAACCCTACCTTTCTTTGTTAATGTTTTATATATGTATACATTATTTTTGTGCTGTATCTGACATGTCCAATATTATTGTACTAATTGGGCATGGATGAATAAATAAAATTAATTAATAAATATTTAGTGTACAGCCTTCGTGTCAGTCCATGTGAAATCAGCTGGTAGTCTGGTTCATGACATAGCAGATTTTGATAATTTTTTGTACATTTATATCAGCAGCTGTTTACATGAAAAATCCCACTTAAAATTATGGTTTTTGAGTTATTAACTTTTCAAATTTGTTCCGAAATTATGCGATTTTTGCTATGTTCTGAAACCTTAAACTCACCATATCTCAAAAACTATTTGAATTGCAGATCTAAAATTTGTGCCATTTTGTTGAATTTTCCAAACCAATCTTTTTTTTAATTTTGGAAATTTGAAAATTGGAATTTGTAGTCACACACTATTAGTTAATGTGTGTGCAAAATTTCATGATACAACATATTAAAATTAATTTTATTTTGCTGGGAAGTGCAGCACCTAGTGTGTAGTCTGTAGGACTTTGGACTTATTACTAATTTGTAATGAAAACCAAATAAGGCTGTTAATTCATTTTTTACTTGGTAACAATCAGTTGATTATATTAGTGGGATTATATACTTAAATTTAGTCATATTTGGCTTTCCCACATTACATGTAAAAATATGTGCCCAAAAAGGCTACGATCAATTTACCTTAGTTATACCTTCATTTTATAAATACATTAATACTAATCAATGTTATTAATTAAACAACTTTATAGCTGTTATTGTTTAACAATGTCTTATTTGAGTGACTTACAATGAGATATGAATGGCAAATGATAATTATATCCAGCAATCATGAAACAAGTGCAAGGCTGCTTGGAGAGTTATCAAATCAGAAGTGGTTAATAGTAATAGAACTACTTTTGATACTACCAATATCACACCTGATGAAATGAATAACTTCTTTATTAATTCCGGTAACAAAGGACACCCAGCTCAAGAAAATGACAACTATAAATCAGGTATTAGTAAACATGTAGAGAAGACAAAGTTATTCATATCATAAAACAAACATGAAACAACTACATTCACGGCAGTACAAATTTTTGTCATTGGCGTTCCAGTAGCTGTGGCAAAATTCTGCAACTCAAAATAAGATGATTTATATGGTCTGTCAGATTTTGTTATTAAAAAGATAGTGGGCATTATACTACATCCACTTTGTATACTAATAAATTGGATTTTTGCTAATTGTTCCTTTCCAGCCTGCTTAAAGATAACAGTAGTTGTCCTTGTACTTATAAATGAGAAAGGTCATGTGTTGATAACTACTGTCCTATTTCTCTCGTACCAACACTTTTGAAAATAGTAAAACATTGCATGTATCAACAAATTTACAAACATTTCAACTACAGTGTAACTCTGACAGACACTCAGTATCGCTTCAGGGAAAATTCATCTACACTGAAAGCTGTTGAAAGTATTGTTTCAAAACTACCCAGTGATTTTGAAGCCAGATCACCTATTGATGCCCCGTTGATTGAGCTGAGCAAGGCATTTTAGATTCAGATAGATAAGCTCAGGTCCCATGACATTCGAGATACAGAAGTGACTCCTATAGAATCGTAGGTTAACAACATGAAGCAGAAGGAATACTTCAATATTATGAGCTCTGGATTCCTAGATATTTCAAGAGGCATGCGTCAAGGTTCTGTGCTGGGATCCTTACTGTTTATAATCTACCATCAATGGCTCACCTAGTATCACACCATACAAATCTCTTCTGTATGCTGCTGATACCACTTTCATTAGAACTAGAAATGACACAGAGGAAGAAAGCAAAGCCAGTCTGAGATTTTCTAGTATCTGGTTTAAAGAGAATGAATTAACTGTAAACCAAAGTAGAACGGAAAATGCAATTTTTAGTTTATGCATTACTAACAGTGATTGTGTGTCTGTTAAATTTCTTGGTGTACACTTGGGTTTCAAAATAACTTGGAACCTCCACACAGACTATATTAAGTCAAATACATGTTACATTAACTTAGAGTACGTGTGAGTGAAAACATGATGCTTAGCTCATGTTATGAATTTTTTTTCACAGGTACATAACAAACTTCATACTGCTCTGGGGCAGATCCACAGAGGCAAAAAGAATTTTTATGTGGCAGAAAAGGCTGTCAGATAAGTAGCAGGTGTTTTAAAAAACAAATGTACCCTGTAGGCCGCTTTTCAAGGAACTACATGTCATGACAGTTCCAACATTATTTATAGTAGTTGCCTGTCTACACAAAATAAAATCAAGATAACTATGTGGCAATCATTTTGTTGTTGCAAAGAAAAGACACAACAAGCCTTTGCAAGATTAAGCAACACTCACAATGGCTATACGTACCTTGGAGTAAAACTGTCCAATACACTGCCACCTGAAACACACTACTTCATTAAAAACTTTCAAAAATGTTCTACAAAACAGGCCTGAGAAGAAGGCTTTGTGTGCCATAGAGAAATATTTTGACTGTGCAAAAGAATATCTAAAATTTTAACTTATACTCATTTCCATTTTTATTATCACATAACATACCTTAAACAATCAAAGATTGTGACATAGGTGACTTGTCAGTTTTACGCTATACAGGGTGGTCCATTGATAGTGACCAGGCCAAATATCTCACGAAATAATCAAACGAAAAAACTACAAAGAACCAAACTTGTCTAGCTTGAAGGGGGAAACCAGATGGCGCTATGGTTGGCCCGCTAGATGGCGCTTCCATAGGTCAAATGGATATCGACTGCATTTTTTTAAATATAACGCCCATTTTTTATTACATATTCATGTGGTATGTAAGGAAATATGAATGTTTTAGTTGGACCACTTTCTTCACTTTGTGATAGATGGCGCTGTAATAGACACAAATGTATAAGTACACGGTATCACGTAACATTCCACCAGCGTGGACGGTATTTGTTTCATGATGTATTACCCGTGTTAAAATGGACCATTTACCAGTTGTGGAAAGGGTCGATATCGTGTTGATGTATGGCTATTGTGATCAAAATGCCCAACGGGCATGTGTTATGTATGCTGCTCGGTATCCTGGATGACATGATCCAAGTGTCCGGACCGTTTGCCAGATAGTTACGTTATTTAAGGAAACAGGAAGTGATCAGCCACATGTGAAACATCAACCATGACTTGCAACAAATGTTTTAGCTGCTGTCGCGGCTAATCCGCACATCAGTAGCAGACAAATTGGGCAAGAATCGGGAATCTCAAAAACGTTGGTGTAGAGAACACTACATCAACATCGATTGCACCTGTACCATACTTCTATGCACCAGGAAATGCATGGTGACGACTTTGAACGTCGTGTACAGTTCTGCCACTGGGCACAAGAGAAATTACGGGACGATGACGGATTTTTTACACGCGTTCTATTTAGCGACAAAGCGTCATTCACCAACAGCGGTAACGTAAACTGACATAATATGCACTATTGGGCAACGGAAAATCCACGATGGCTACGACAAGTGGAACATCAGCGACCTTGTTGGGTTAATGTATGGTGCGGCATTATGGGAGGAAGGATAATTGGCCCCCATTTTATCAATGGCAATCTAAATGGTGCAATGTATGGTGATTTCCTACGTAATGTTCTACTGATGTTACTACAAGATGTTCCACTGCATGACAGAATGGCGATGTACTTCCAACATGATGGATGTCCGGCACATAGCTCGCGTGCGGTTGAAGCGGTATTGCATAGCATATTTCATGACAGGTGGATTGATCGTCGAAGCAGCATACCATGGCCCGCACATTCACCAGATCTGACATACCCAGATTTCTTTCTGTGGGGAAAGTTGAAGGATATTTGCTATCGTGATCCACTGACAACATGCGTCAGCACATTGTCAATGCATGTGCGAACATTACGGAAGGAGAACTACTCGCTGTTGAGAGGAATGTCGTTGCATGTATTGCCAAATGCACAAATGCATTGAGGTTGACGGACATCATTTTGAGCATTTATTGCTTTAATGTGGTATTTATAGGTAATCAAGCTGTAAGAGCATGCGTTCTAAGAAATGATAAGTTCACAAAGGTACATGTATCATACTGGAACAACCAAAATAAAATGTTCAAACGTACCTACATTCTGTATTTTAATTTAAAAAACTTACCTGTTACCAACTGTTCGTCTAAAATTGTGAGCCATATGTTTGTGACTTATATAGCGCCATCTATCACAAAGCGAAAAAAGTAGTCCAACTAAAATATTCATATTTCTTTACGTACTACACGAATATGTAATAAAAAATGGGGGTTCCTATTTAAAAAAACGCAGTTGATATCCGTTTGACCTATGGCAGCGCCGTCTAGTGGGCCAAGCATAGTACCATCTGGTTTCCCCTTTCAAGCTAGACAAGTTTTGTTCTTTGTAGTTTTTTCGTTTGATGCTTATTTCGTGAGATATTTGGCCCGGTCACGATCAGTGGACCACCCTGTATATAATAATACTAAAAATAGACAGTAAAGTAATAATACGTATGGTGTAAAATCTTCAAAGAGGTATTTTAATTACAATTATAATGCATTGTTGCCATTCAAGAAATCTTCTGCACTATAGTAACATTTATCTTTCAGATATTTTTCCAAGTCTCTTTTGGTATCTTTTACATTTAGGTCATCCATACCTTTCCATATTTTATTTACAAATTTCATGCCCATATAGTATGGGGTTTTTTCATATGATTTCAATCGGTGGGTAGGTAACATGTAGCTCGTTCTATATCTAGTATCATATTGATGCAAGAAGCAGTTGCCCTCAAAAAGATGTGGGTTCTTTTCGTGAAAGTGAGAGTTTCATAGATGTATGTGCTTGGAATGCTCATTAGATCTAGTTTTACAAATAAAGGTTTACAAGGTTGCTTTGGTTTTGCTCCCACCATTGCTCGGATGATTCTTTTTAGTAATCTAAAAGCTCTAAGTAAATTTGTTTTTTCAGACCTCCAGAAAATTAAACTATACCTTATGACTGAAACAAAATATGCATTATATACAGTTTTTCTTTCAGCTAAATCAGTAATACTATACAACATATTCATAATATATACAAGGCTATCAGTCAACCCAGTATGTTGTCCACATGGTGACTCCATAACAGGTTTTTATTGACTAATACGCCAAGGATTTTGACGCAGTCTGACGTCTCTAATTTTTTGTCCATATACCTTTTTTCACTTATAGACTTTGCAGATTTTTTTGTGGTGAAATGAACAATTTCTGTTTTTGTAAAATTCAATGCCAAGTTTCTGTTTTTGACCCATGCCTCCACTTCCCCAAGTGTTTGTTCAATATGACAAATTAGGTCTACCTCATTTTTACAACAGACTACAGCTGTTGAGTCATCTGCATAGAAGACAGTATCAGACTGGACCTGGCATGGCATATCATTAATATAATACAGAAAAAGTAGTGGCCCTAATATTGAACATTGTGGAACACCTAATTGAGTGAATTTCCAGCCAGAGAGAAATTTCTTGCCATTGATGTTAATAAGTACTCTTTGTTTTCTGTTTGCCAAGTATGATGACATCCAGCTAAGAGATTTGCCTTGAAAACCATAGCATGCCACTTTTTGGAGAAGCAGGTCATGATTTACTGTGTCGAAGGCTTTGGACAGGTCACAAAAGATGCATGACACACACATTCTATCATCAAGACATCTGCTGGCTTTTGCGACTAATTCATTTATCACATGGATTGTGCTGCGGCCTTTTCTGAAACCATATTGATTGCATAAGATAATGCTGTTAGATGAATTGTGATTTTCAATCTGATCACATTCAGCTCTTTCAAATATTTTTGAGAAAATTGGTAACAGTGAGATTGGCCTATAGTTGCCCAATTCATCTTGTTTGCCTTTTTTATGTACTGGCCGAACTTCTGCATATTTTAATCGATCTGGGAAACATCCCTCATCAAAAGATTGGTTGATTATGATAGAGAGTGGATACACAATACTGTGACAGACTATTTTTATTATTTCAGTGGGAACCTCATCCCATCCCATAGATTTTGAATTTCTTTGGGACATTATGATTTTGATGGCATCCGAGATGGAAACACGAGAAAACTTAAAACATGGGCAATTACTGTCTGTCATATTGGTCTTTGTTTTTGATGGTAAACAGTCACCAAATTTGTTATATTTTATGAACAGGTCATTGAATGATTCACAAATGGCACTAGGTTCTGTAACAGCTCTACCATTAATCACTATTTTAGAAGGGCATTTTCTCACTGCCAACTTCACTTCTTATAACAGACTAAACAGCTTTTGATTTGTTAGTTTAACTAGTTCGTCAAATGTTTTTTTGTATGTGCTTACATACTTAAGAAATTCAGGGCTTCGATTTATTTTTGCCTCCATATGCAGTTTCCTCTTAGTTGCACTAGACACTCTAATTCCTTTTGTTACCCATGATCTACTTGTATGGGACCTGGTCCTCACCGTTACAAATGGGAAGCATTCACTGAATATACCCAAGAATTCAGTTAAAAAGTTATTGTAATTGTCACTTGTGGAAGCGTGTTTGCTGACTGCCCACTTGGTTTGGCTTAGTTTTTTTACAAAATACTTCACATTTTCTTAACTGAAATTCCTAAATCTTTTTGTTGTGCAAAATGAATTTTGCTTCAGTAGTGATACAAATAGCGCTTCATGGTCTGATACTCCTAAACCTAGAAGAAACTTTTCTTTTACATGATAATTATAACTACTTACAATATTGTCAATATGTGTTGCAGAGGTTGCTGTAATTCTTGTATACTGATCAAAATAGAGATTTAGCCCATTTGTGGCTACCAGTTTCTTTAAGTGTGAAGAAAATTTGTCATCAGTCCTTACATCTATGTTGAAGTCACCACATATAACCACTTTCTTGTACAGTTTCTCACTTTTTAATTTACGTAGCAATGTATCAAACTTATCTAAAAATACAGAGCTTATATGGTACCCAGGGGTGCGATATATGCTGATAATTAATATGTTATACTATTTAAGTTCTATACAGCAACTTTCAAATGTACCGTCTTCATTCAGATGGCTAAAATTCTGTCTGATATCATAGTCTACCGAGGAATGGACTAATATGCAAGAGCCTCCATACTACAAAAGCTGGTAGCCAGTTTATAGCCTGTAAGTTTATTCAGGAGACATTTTCAGATTTTAGCCAATGTTCATTAAAACATATTACTTTCACAGATTGTTTCACACTTTCTAGCAAAATTTCTATATAAAGCTTCCTGATCATTCATTCAGACAGACCTCTGATGTTTAAGTGCATAATGAAATTACTACTGCATATATTATTAGGTAGAGGGTCCTTAAAACTAATTTGACTATAAAGTAATGGAGTGTCCACCTGAGTGTTGACTGCTTGTTCTGGATTCATTGTATTGGACCAGATTTGGGAAGAATTGGCCCCTTTCATCAGTTTCCTTGTGTGTGAGCATCTGGATGATGAGTAGGTACAGTTTTCTTAATGATAATTTCAGTCTCTGCTGTATCTTCTGAGGCTGGTTCTGGCACCATCTCATCTTCTGGATGTGATGTTCCTGTTTGAGCTGGTGCTGTGGTTGTGTCTGTGTGTGATTTTGAAATTGTTTTCCCGTATTTCCATTTCCTTGGTCAAAACTTGTTGCATGGCAATTGGTTTCCTTGCAATGTTGTCATCTTTTTGTATTAATTTTGCTAGCATTTTGGCAACGTATGACTTGCCAGCGTTATTATAATGTAGTCCATGTTTCGTAAACAAATCTCTTGCATCAGGAAGATCAAAAAATGTTACATTTTGATGGGACTTGCATATTTTTTAGAACTGTCTTACTTTTGCAAGCTCCAGATTTATGATGGAATTGTCTTGCAGGTCGTATCTGTGAGGTAAGCTAGTAACTATGATGTTCAGAAATTTCATTGTATATTTGTATGCAAATCTACATGTTTTAAATGTTTTCTTTATTGTTATATATATAATTATATATTATTCAACTTTTACAAACTCTTGATGACAGTAGCACGCAAAATACTCAAAGATGAAAAATATAAATAAAATGTTTTACTCACCTTCAGCGAGACAGACTTTATGGTGATCCAGTAACAATCGTATTAGAGAGTAAGGTCATTATTGCAGTTTTCTTTTAAACAAAGTAGCTTAGGTCTCCCAAGTAATAATAAGATTTTAATGATGTTACAACATGTCCTTTTCCGTTATAATTCCGATGTTTTCTGCAGCTTTTCAACTGACAATCTGTGTGTTTCTGGTGACAGATGTGGGATTTAATACACAAAACATGAAGTTTTTTAGTGCAGCCGTTCCAACGATCCTGAACAATAACATTTGAGACGTAGACTGATTTTTATGTGATTTTACGAAGTACATCACTCTGCTTAGCCAGTTGGATGAACTTGTGCATACAGTAAGTATTGTCCTAGCCCCTTTGACAGAAAGCAAACATGAGACTGTGAAAGCTGCTTTACTTACCTGTTTCATCCATTGCTAATAGAAACAAATTCATTTACAATGAAGTTTCCAGTAACAAGACTCCATCGCAATTATGGCATCACCTCCACACACAGATTGATCTCCACCTCATGCCTAACTGTACGCTTTGGGCCTTGTAGGTTGTGAAGTCCAACTGGCCATTGTCACCCATGAGTGTGAACCTTTGTGAGCCCACCTTCAACTCACTGATTGAATATATTCTATCGTACAGCACAGGCAATACATAAATTATGTCGACAATAATGGCAGTGAGTGTGACTTGCAACTACAACAGCAGCAAAACTGACCTCTGGCCTAACACAGGCTGAGCTGTCCTCACCTGCTTCTGCTGATTCTGGCACCATCGCGCTACGTCAGAGCGATGATCTTGGCACAGTGATGACAAACCCCAGCTTACCCACCATCAGCACCATACTCATGCCTGCAAAGAACACCACCATCTGCATCACGCCTGCGCAGAACACCCATCGACTGCACTGCATGCAGAATTCTGCTGCCCATGCCACGCCCATGGCAAAACCAATTTTGCAGGTACCATACATAACACGCCCATTCCCCTCACAACTATTTTCCACCAAGCAATTTCCCAAACTTCACTTATGGACTCATGATTCAGGGGGTGCATTGGACTATACGGTATACCTAAGTCGCCTGGACACTCACAACAATGATGCTGAACCACATTGCCCCCAGTTTTCACAAAAGACCCTTTGTACATTATCAACATCAGTGGTTGTCTATACAGCAATAACACCAGTTCATATGTCAGTACTTCACTGCCCTCTTTGCCTTGTCGAAGTACAGCCGATGCACCCATACAACTCCATGCAGCAAATTATACAACGATCGAAGTCTAATGTAGCCAAACCAGTTATCACCACAGACTTTCTCCGTCACTTCCATCTGGTTCCAGACCTGTCTGGGGTCATGCTAACTTACCCCCACCTTTCATAGATATATCCGACGGTCATTGGCTCCTCCAGGAGTACCTCCACACCATCAACCACATTCAATGCATTCAGTTACTTACTTACTTACTTACTCGTTCGGCATCACAGAGGCATAATTTACAATATTCTTATCACTATATACTAAAAAAGAAAACAATATAATTCTACACTATATTAGATATGTTTTTGAGCCACTCTATGGCTGAGTCACTGAGTCTATATATGTCCATGAGTTCACCACCATAGCCATACACTTTGCACACGAGTAGATGGTCCACTGTCTGTATTTCATCGCACTCACATACAGCGCTGTCTGCCAGGCCCCACTTGTTCATCAGGTGTTTACATCTCCCAACACTCGTTCTGACCCGGTTTAGAGCTGTCCACACTCTTCTTGGTAGGTTGAAGCCATCAATCTTCTTGTTCGGATCGTGTACTAAATTTTTGTTCTTAAATTCACTTGCCGACCATACTTCGTTCCAGGCTGTTCTCGGCTCAAAGGCTTGTAGTTCTTCACCGATTTTCCAAAAAGGTGATCTGGATTTAAGTCTGTTTGTCGGTGTCAGATCTTGGTGGATAGGGAGGTCCGGGTTGTCTATAATTTTCCTGTAGGTTTTTAGGGCTAGCTGTGATCGCCTGATTTCTGGAGGCTCTATGTTCGCTAGTACAGGAAGCCATGCACAGGGGGTGGCCCTGAGTGTTCCCGAGATTATTCGCATTGTCTCCCTCAGCTGGACATCCACTTTAGATACGTGTGCACTTCTCCTCCAGACTGGTGAACAGTATTCAGCTACACTGTAGACAAGGGCTAGTGCTGAAGTTCTCAAAGTGCTCGCTCCACATCCCCATGTTGTTCCAGCCAGTTTCGAAAGGATAGCATTGCGGGATTTTAGTTTTTGCTTTGTGTCTTCGAGGTGTGAGCTGTACGTTAGGGTCCGGTTTAGTTTCACTCCCAAATATTTAGGCTTATCCTCATGTCTTATGCTTTGGCCATTCAAAGAGGTCTGTAATTTTCTGTGTGTCTCTCTGTTGTTGAGGTGCATTATGGTGCTGGTTGTTTTGTTGGGGTTGTGAAGTAGGTGCCACTTGGAGTAATAGTTGTTCAGGACTTCAAGGTCTGCATTCAGTGTTTCGTCGAGATCGTTGTAGTTTTTACTCTGATATGCGATGGCCAGGTCATCTGCATATGCAAATTTGTATGATTTAGTTTGTGGCAAGTCAGCTATATATAGATTGAAGAGAGCGGGTGCTAGTGCCGAACCCTGTGGCAGACCATTATTCAGAACCATGCTCTTACTGTTCGTACCATGGAGTGAGACCTTGATTTTCCTGTTCGTTAGTATGTTCTTGAGTACTTTGTAAGTCTGCTTGCAATTTATGATTCTAGTTAGCTTAAGCAGTAATCCTTCAATCCATACTGTGTCGTAAGCTGATGTGAGGTCTATGAGGAACAGGCCAGTTTTCATCTTGTTCTGGAAGCCTTTCTCAATATAGGTTGTGAGGGACAGCACTTGATCGCAGCAGTTTCTACCTGCTCGGAAACCTGCTTGGTATGTTTGGAGGTTGGCTTCGATGTATGGAGTTAATCTAGTCAGCAATATTCTCTCGAATAATTTATAGGAGGTACATAGCAGGGATATTGGTCTGTAATTCCTAGGATTATCTCCAGTCTTTCCGGGTTTCAGCACTGCGATGACTTTTGCTTCAGTAACTCTGTTTGAACACAGGTGAAACAACCTTTTACTTACAACATGACAACAGCATCATGCAACACAGAATTCAAGACCTCAAGTGGTAACTCCGGCAACATCTTGATCAGCTACATCAACTGCCTACCCCTGTTGTCACCATCTCACTGACATCTCTACACTATGCCGACTCAGCACCTCCACCACCATCTAGGGCTGTGCTCACAGAGCCACCTCCGTCTACCACTATAAAGAATAGTACTGTGCCGCCTGCCCACCCAGTAACTACCGTGTCTCCAAACATTTCCACACAAGAATTATTCATACAGTGTGGCATTAAGAATGGAACAGTTCATAAGACTATCACCATGCTCAGCTCCCCTATACTTCACAGACCATGTCGGCCGCTGCCAGATCTACTTAGGGCTGCCAAAGCAGCCACAGGTGAAACCTTAGAAGCTGCAATTGTTTGCTCATCCAACATTTCCTGAGCTTCAACCATGAAAACAAATCCCCAAAGTTGTGCAGTGATACAGAATCTTTAATGCTTGTACCATTGTGGACAGGCACGTGGTACCAAATATTCACAACTTCACCCATTATTTACTGAACGTTTCTGTTTTCTGTGTCATTGACTGTAAGATGTGAGCAGATGTTAATCACAGAACAGCCATTATGATGCCTTTCTGTTTTATCGAGTTTATGTTTGTGCCATGCGAATAAAAAACATGGCACAAATGTGGCAAAGTTTTTTGATGGTTTACTATTCCATGTCCCATTCTGTTATGCCTATCTTGATGATATCTTAATTTTCTCATCAGGCAATGCCTCCCACAACATGCAATTCAAACAAGTTCTCGACAACCTCTCTCACAACAGTGTTATGAACAATGAAGACAAATTCCAACTTCAATTCAAAGTCATCTTCCTTGGAAATGCTGTGGGTATCTGTCTCACACCAGAACATGTAGAGACTATTTAGTAACTGCCACCACCGCAAGACTATCAAGAGCTGTGTTAGTTCTCAGACATGATAAACCTCTACAGAAGACACCTTCCACAGGCAACCTTTCTACACGAACTGCTAACCCAAGTCCTCGCCAGTAGTAATACCACTGGTAAATGAAAACTCACATGGATTAACAAGATGCAATCTGCTTTTGAATGCAAAGACTGCCTTACTCTGTCCTTTGTGATCATAACATCAGCCGTGAACGGCTCAGCTATTGAGACTGTGCTGCAACATGAAGTGAAGGATGTTCAGCTGTTGTTGTTGTTGTGGTCTTCAGTCCTGAGACTGGTTTGATGCAGCTCTCCATGCTACTCTATCCTGTGCAAGCCTTTTCATCTCCCAGTACCTACTGCAACCTACATCCTTCTGAATCTGCTTAGTGTATTCATCTCTTGGTCTCCCTCTACGATTTTTACCCTCCACGCTGCCCTCCAATACTAAATTGGTGATCCCTTGATGCCTCAGAACATGTCCTACCAACCGATCCCTTCTTCTGGTCAAGTTGTGCCACAAACTTCTCTTCTCCCCAATCCTATTCAATACTTCCTCATTAGTTATGTGATCTACCCATCTAATCTTCAGCATTCTTCTGTAGCACCATATTTCGAAAGCTTCTATTCTCTTCTTGTCCAAACTATTTATCGTCCATGTTTCACTTCCATACATGGCTACACTCCATACGAATACTTTCAGAAATGACTTCCTGGCACTTAAATCAATACTGGATGTTAACAAATTTCTCTTCTTCAGAAACGCTTTCCTTGCCATTGCCAGCCTACATTTTATATCCTCTCTACTTCGACCATCATCAGTTATTTTGCTCCCCAAATAGCAAAACTCCTTTACTACTTTAAGTGCCTCATTTCCTAATCTAATTCCCTCAGCATCACCCGATTTAATTAGACTACATTCCATTATCCTTGTTTTGCTTTTGTTGATGTTCATCTTATATCCTCCTTTCAAGACACTGTCCATTCCATTCAACTGCTCTTCCAAGTCCTTTGCTGTCTCTGACAGAATTACAATGTCATTGGCGAACCTCAAAGTTTTTATTTCTTCTCCATGAATTTTAATACCTACTCCGAATTTTTCTTTTGTTTCCTTTACTGCTTGCTCAATATACAGATTGAACAACATCGGGGAGAGGCTACAACCCTGTCTTACTCCCTTCCGAACCACTGCTTCCCTTTCATGTCCCTCGACTCTTATAACTGCCATCTGGTTTCTGTATAAATTGTAAATAGCCTTTCGCTCCCTGTATTTTACCCCTGCCACCTTTAGAATTTGAAAGAGAGTATTCCAGTCAACATTGTCAAAAGCTTTCTCTAAGTCTACAAATGCTAGAAACCTAGGTTTGCCTTTCCTTAACCTTTCTTCTAAGATAAGTCGTAAGGTCAGTATTGCCTCACGTGTTCCAGTGTTTCTACGGAATCCAAACTGATCTTCCCCGAGGTTGGCTTCTACTAGTTTTTCCATTCGTCTGTAAAAAATTCGTGTTAGTATTTTGCAGCTGTGACTTATTAAGCTGATAGTTCGGTAATTTTCACATCTGTCAACACCTGCTTTCTTTGGGATTGGAATTATTATATTCTTCTTGAAGTCTGTGGGTATTTCGCCTGTTTCATACATCTTGCTCACCAGATGGTAGAGTTTTGTCAGGACTGGCTCTCCCAAGGCTGTCAGTAGTTCTAACGGAATGTTGTCTACTCCCGGGGCCTTGTTTCGACTCAGGTCTTTCAGTGCTCTGTCAAACTCTTCACGCAGTATCATATCTCCCATTTCATCTTCATCTACATCCTCTTCCATTTCCATAATATTGTCCTCAAGTACATCGCCCTTGTATATACCCTCTATATACTCCTTCCACCTTTCTGCTTTCCCTTCTTTGCTTAGAACTGAGTTTCCATCTGAGCTCTTGATATTCATACAAGTCGTTCTCTTATCTCCAAAGGTCTCTTTAATTTTCCTGTAGGCGGTATCTATCTTACCCCTAGTGAGATAGGCCTCTACATCCTTACATTTGTCCTCTAGCCATCCCTGCTTAGCCATTTTGCACTTCCTGTCGATCTCATTTTTGAGACGTTTGTATTCCTTTTTGCCTGTTTCACTTACTGCATTTTTATATTTTCTCCTTTCATCAATTAAATTCAATATTTCTTCTGTTACCCAAGGATTTCTACTAGCCCTCGTCTTTTTACCTACTTGATCCACTGCTGCCTTCATTACTTCATTCCTCAAAGCTACCCATTCTTCTTCTACTGTATTTCTTTCCCCCATTCCTGTCATTTACTCCCTTATGCTCTCCCTGAATCTCTGTACAACCTCTGGTTCTTTTAGTTTATCCAGGTCCCATCTCCTTAAATTCCCACCTTTTTGCAGTTTCTTCAGTTTTAATCTACAGGTCATAACCAATAGATTGTGGTCAGAGTCCACATCTGCCCCTGGAAATGTCTTACAATTTAAAACCTGGTTCCTAAATCTCTGTCTTACCATTATATAATCTATCTGATATCTTTTAGTATCTCCAGGGTTCTTCCATGTATACAACCTTCTTTCATGATTCTTAAACCAAGTGTTAGTTATGATTATGTTGTGCTCTGTGCAAAATTCTACCAGGCGGCTTCCTCTTTCATTTCTGTCCCCCAATCCTACTATGTTTCCTTCTCTCCCTTTTCCTACACTCGAATTCCAGTCACCCATGACTATTAAATTTTCGTCTCCCTTCACAATCTGAATAATTTCTTTTATTTCATCATACATTTCTTCAATTTCTTCGTCATCTGCAGAGCTAGTTGGCATATAAACTTGTACTACTGTAGTAGGTGTGGGCTTCGTATCTATCTTGGCCACAATAATGCGTTCACTATGCTGTTTGTAGTAGCTTACCCACATTCCTATTTTCCTATTCATTATTAAACCTACTCCTGCATTACCCCTATTTGATTTTGTGTTTATAACCCTGTAGTCACCTGACCAGAAGTCTTGTTCCTCCTGCCACCGAACTTCACTAATTCCCACTATATCTAACTTCAACCTATCCATTTCCCTTTTTAAATTTTCTAACCTACCTGTCCGATTAAGGGATCTGACATTCCATGCTCCGATCCGTAGAATGCCAATTTTCTTTCTCCTGATAACGACGTCCTCTTGAGTAGTCCCCGCCCGGAGATCCGAATGGGGGACTATTTTACCTCCGGAATATTTTACCCAAGAGGACGCCATCATCATGTAATCATACAGTAAAGCTGCATGCCCTCGGGAAAAATTACGGCTGTAGTTTCCCCTTGCTTTCAGCCGTTCGCAGTACCAGCACAGCAAGGCCGTTTTGGTTAATGTTACAAGGCCAGATCAGTCAATCATCCAGACTGTTGCCCTTGCAACTACTGAAAAGGCTGCTGCCCCTCTTCAGGAACCACACGTTTGTCTGGCCTCTCAACAGATACCCCTCCGTTGTGGTTGCACCTACGGTACGGCTATCTGTATCGCTGAGGCACGCAAGCCTCCCCACCAACGGCAAGGTCCGTGGTTCATGGGGGGACGTTCAGCAGCCACGCCATTTTTGCTTACACAAGCTCACACTATCACAAGGCATAAGCATGTAATGGGGAGCTACCACCACTCTATGAAGCAGTGCACTATTTGAGGTAAGACACAGAAGGACATTCACTAGTTATTTATACTAATTATCATCTACTTGCCAATTCTATTCAAAACCTAGCTAAAAACCCTTTCCTCTGATGGAGTCGGCACTTAGACTACAATGCTCAGTTTATCACAGATGTCCGCAATGTGAAAGACGTGGAGAACATTATGGCAGACTATTTCTTGTGCGTTAGTGCGTTATCATCTCACTTCAATTATGAACAGTTTGCTGAGGTACAACAACAAGATGAACAAATACAAGCCCTCATTCCTGACCTGCCCACGAACCTAAGAATCAAACTTTGACGTGCCTTGATGCAACCTGCCAGATACTCCAACATTTTCACAAAATCCGACATGCACCCTCGCATCTTGACAATTTTGCTGAGGCATCTTCGAATAACTCCTTAATTTACCACATCCTGGCATTTGTCCATCCACTTGCCTGGTGATAGACCTGTTTATAAAACCTAATGTGAAGAAAGACAATAAACTTTGGGCCTGTGTGTGTGTGTCACATGTCAAAAGAGCGTAGTTTCCCGTCATGCACGACTGTCCCATGTCACTTTCAAATCCCAAAAGGGTGTTTTCAGCATGTGTATATTGACCTCAGCAACCACCTACCCATCTCCAATAGCTGTTGCTGCATTCTCTTGGCGACTGATCATGTCATGTAACAGATTAAAGCAACACAACTTAAAACAGACAACAGCTAAACCTACTGCCAAAGCATTTATTGAACTGTGGATCTCATGCTTCAGCTGTTCCACAACTGAACCAGGACCAGCAGTTCAAGTCTGCCCTCTTCCTAGTACTGTGAAATATGACATGCACTAGGCGCTTCCAAACCACAGTGTACCAAAGCGAGGCCTTGTCATGCACTGCACGTTAAAGGGCCCTCATGTACCACAGAGGACTATGGACTGAGGCACTACCATGGGTACATCTGGGAGTCTGCACAGCACAAAAACATGACCTAGGAGACTCACTGGCTGAAGTACTATATTGGGAAACACTGTCCCTGCTGGTGAACTTTGTACCCCATGAACCACCAATAATGCTCCCAGACCTCCACAACCTAGTTTCTCGCATCAGGCAACCCATTGCTCGCATATGCATACCTCTGCCCTTTCTGTACTCGGTGCCTAAAGTCTTTCTACATAAATCACTTAAAGATTGTGACTTCAAAATGTTACAAGATGATATGGTACAAATGTATTTAGGTCCCTACAAGGTGCTTTGAAGAGACAATCTTACCTCCCACATATTATTAAAATTGGAAACCTACAACAGTGCTGACTCAAACCTGTGTGTACAGTACAAGATACCTCACCAGACACAACACTTGCCAAGCTCTCCCCTTCACTACACTAGCTGACCCTCCCACAACCAGCACCATACCGTCAGCTTTAAAATTGTGGACATCAACGATTTCCTCCTCAAAGAACTCAACATCAAGCTCATGGACAATGAACTCCTCACTGACGATAAGCACGCAGACTGCCAGACCACCGATGGCTCCATCTCACGCCACTTCCCAAATATCAGCCAATTACTACAAAGCAGTGATACTGCCATTCTCACCTTTCATCTTTCTGCCAATGGGGTATCCTCGCAATCACAGCTCCACACTTGCCTCTGGCCCTGGCAACATACAAACCATTCTTCTGACCTTGGACATTGCCACACACTCATGCTATGGCCACCCAAACCATCTGACTCCATGACCACCATCTATACGTCATATGGCATACATCACCTCTTGATACTACTGTGCTGCAAATGACAATGTCCCTGGAAGACTTCTCCATCACTGAGCAATCTCACCACCCCCACACTTCATGCCTCCCTCACAGTGCTTCACACTGTGGGGGGTGCTCTCTGTATGAACACTGCATCGACAAATAACATTACTGCATTCCCAAAACCCTTCTGGCCTCAACCTTCATTAGTCACTGTCCTCACTCATCCAGCCCCTTCTCTGTTCCCATTTCAGCACTACACAGCTGTCATTCCAACATCACACTCAGTCTTTTCACTTCTCTCCTTTTCCACTACTTCCCCCCCCCCCCCCCCCCCTGTCCCTCCTCCCCACCTCTCCCCCGCCCACTGCCCAACCTGCAGCACTTCTGTCTGCCATCCTCACCATACTACCCCTCCCCATCCCCACCCCAGCCCCCTCCTTACCTCCACCCAGTCACCACTTCCTATCATGCACTGGTGCTGCTGCTCGCAGTGTGGCTTCAGTTGCCTGAGACTGAAATTGTGTGTGTGAGTTGCATTTGTGTGTGTGTGTGTGTGTGTGTGTGTGTGTGTGTGTGTGTGTGTGTGTACACCTATTGTTGACGAATGCCTTATTTTGTTGTGCCTATCTGCGACTCAGCATCTCCGTTATACGGCTAATAGCAACTTTCCTTTTCATAATATGCCATATGACGAACAGATGGTGGTCATGGAGGCACATGGTTTGGGTGGCCATAGCATGAGTGTGCGGCAGTGAAGGCTAATAACTCAGTGTTAGTGTATTTCTGTATCTCACGGAATGGGAGGTCTCAGCCAAGGATCAGTTATAGAAATCATACTGTCCTGAGGCGGTGCAACAATGTGTGAACTACCAAGAATTTCCAAATTCCTACCATATCTCCATGGCGAATCAGCAGCAGCTGTAGCATGGACACCATCTGCCATCAAGGAGTCATCCAATGCTGGAATTCAGGCCAGTCTACTCAAATTTGGCTAGAGTATGAAAGGCACTGACAGATTTGTAAAACTTTTTTCTGTACTTGAGTAGTTTCTTTGAAATATGTTAATACAGCCAATATCCAAACTGTAACGAATGGTTTGTAAAATGCAATTTAGTGGCTAAAACCAGACAAAAGTGAGCACAGCCTCCATGTGATATGTTAAATGATAGCTCTTGCAGTGCTAGCCCCATAAAGTATTTCTCATTATTGCTATCAGTACCATTGTTTAGTGGGAAACCTGAGGAAGACACAAAAGTATGTTTTTCAGGAACTCAAAGACACTACCTTGCTCGGTTCATGGATTGACTCAGATAGATTAGCAGTTGCTGAATTAAGAATTAAGGAGGCCATACATATTTAATTAGTGCAGAATCCACTTGCGTGAAATCAGAAGATTACAATGAGTTCAAAATGACTGTTGTTCAGAAATTCAAATGTAAGAATGGTATCAAATCCTACAGAGAACAACTTCATAGTCTGTATATGCAATGAGATCAAACTATCAAGCAGTTTGCTGACAGAATTTTGAGCATTAATGCTCAAACATACAAGTTGGTAGAAGACAAGAATGAGAATCACATTCAGTTGTTTGAAGCCAGTCAGAGAGTTTTAGACACATTCGTTCCCACGTTGCACAGACAGGAAGTAAGCAAAGCAGTCCAACTGGTGCAAGCTGCAATGTAAGACCTTTCAGGAAGCAATCAAAGCAGCTGTTGGCTTTGAGTAAGCATTAAAGACAGACAAATGATACGTGAAGAGAAGAGTGTCGCAGGTTCAATGCCAACGTAGAATGTTACAGATCGAAGAAGCCTGATAATAAGCTTAAGTTCTGTAAGAAGAACAGAATTTGCTACAATTGTGGGATACAGAGTCACATATTGAGGGATTGCGACAATAAAAGAAAAGATAATGCGAGCAACAGACAACTCGGTAGATCATTAAACAAGTACGGGGGCATAAGTGACACCACACAATCTGCCCCCTGCCCAAGACAGTGATTCCTGTTAGCTCCACAGAAAATCTGGTTGAAAATGACTTTGTGATAGATGCTGTATATTGTGGACAACAAATTAAGCAACTTACTGACACAGGATCACAGACGTCACTAATGTGATGTTGCACTGACAAAAGGAACAGGTTATGACTGCCACAGTTATAGGTGCAGGGGTTAAATGGCAGGAAGTTATGTAACCATGGAGAGGTTGACATAGAATTATGTTTAGGCCAAGATAAATACACAGCAATGGTGGAAATAGCTTTAAACAATGAAACCTACGACAATGTATTTGGACTTGATTTCTTGTCTGCTAACAGGGCAGAGCTAATTGCCACAGAAAGAAAGATCAGGATAGCATGCAGTAACTATAACACACAAAATCATTCTTCAGATCACACTCAAAGCAGCAGCACTACTGACATCTCAGGATTGGACCACCCAACTGACACATCAGTTCAAATCCTGAGTCTATGTACAAATTGATCAACCTCAGCAAATTCCTCAGGGAGCAGGAAAATCAATCTTTGTCAAAGTCAAGTCATCCTGATGCATAAAAGGAACTTTTGTTATTGATTGAGCGGTCAGATAAATGTGGATTACTGGGCAAAATGCGCTGTTATGTTGCCAGGTCTGGCTGCAACGGTGTGACAGAACATAGCTTAGCAACGGTGTGACAGAACATAGCTTAGAGTTGAATAACAATAGTGAACATGAGCAATAAAGACATTTTATTGTCACAAGGAACGAAGGTTGCTGAAGTGTTGGGCATAAGTAAAAGTAATGTCATACAGATTCCAAACAAAGTATCAAATCCTGCAGTTAAAAATACAGGTTTCTATAGTGGTATAGAAATTGGTAATGAACTAAAGAACATGATTTGAGAGAATACGGAACTTTGACAGTTGAATAGCAGAAGATTTTAGTGCCTGTTTAACAGAGTATGGGGATTTTTTTTTCTGAGTGTGTTCAAATTTACCTGTAAGTCATTTGGTACAGCATCATATACATACTGGAAATGCAGCACTGATGACTCAGAAACCTTACAGAATATCTTTCAGTCACGAAGTTGGAATTATAGAACCAAGAGACCCGGCAGATCCACCATGGTCTTCAGCAAACTGTCATTGTTAAAAATAAATTTGTTTCTAGAGAACCATAGTTCTGTTTTTGCATTGATTACTGAGTTCTGAATGCAGTAACCACATTAGGCATTTACCTCATACCAAACTTGGTAAAAACCCCAGATTACTTGAGCAGATATCAAATTTTTTCGGTTTGAGATCTAACACAGTGGATATCATCAGCTGACAGTGCATCCAGATTATCAAGTGAAAACTTCATTTGTTAGAATATTGCTGCGCAGTGTGGGATCCTTACCAGGTGGTATTGACGGAGGACATCGAAAGGGTGCAAAAAAGGGCAGCTTGTTTTGTATTATCACGTAGTAGGGGAGAGAGTGTGGCAGATATGATACGCGAATTGGGATGGAAGTCATTACAGCAAAGACGTTTTTCGTCGCGGCGAGATCTATTTATGAAATTTCAGTCACCAACTTTCTCTTCCGAATGTGACAATATTTTGTTGAGCCCAACCTACATAGGTAGGAATGATCATCAAAATAAAATAAGAGAAATCAGAGCTCGAACAGAAAGGTTTAGGTGTTCGTTTTTCCCGCGCACTGTTCGGGAGTGGAATGGTAGAGAGATAGTATGATTGTGGTTCGACGAACCCTCTGCCAAGCACTTAAATGTGAATTGCAGAGTAGTCATGTAGATGTAGATACAGCAAGAGGAGTATGTAAATACTTGGGTGTGTCACTTGGATTTCAAAATGTGCCAACTACCTCTGGGCACCTAATGGATTCAGTTTCATGAGGTTTCACACCAATAAGAGCTATTTTATATGTCAAAGACGTAATAAGTTTCACTGAAAACATGAAGCAGCATACTGAGAGACTTCAGGCAGTTTTCAAGCATTTAAGAGGTGCAGATCTGTCTTTATCAATAGACAAATCTCACTCAAAAAAGTCAAGTGAACTTGCCTTGGACATATTATAACTAGTGAAGGTGTCTATCCTGATCCAAAATTAACTGAAGCAGTCAAGAATCTTCTTGAACTACATAAATACGATTAGAGAATTTCTAAAGACTTTTAAAGCCAGTTATGCATTGAACGATGCAGCTACTGAAACAAAAAAAGGAAATAAAAAGGAAGCCACATTTAATTGGTTGACAGATGGAAGAACTTAAAGCCACCCTAACCATAGCTCCAGTGTTAACCCATCCAAACTTCAGCAACTCCTCCTTCTTTCAACAAATGCTTCAAATTTTGCTGTTGATGCTATTTTGTCTCCAGAAATTGATGGCCATGAGCACCCAAAATCACTTGCTTTGAGACAATTAAACAAAGCAGAATATATTGTACTACAACAGAAAAGGAGCTTTGTGTTTTGGTTTATTGTATAACATATCATAGATGTTTTTTGACACAATGACAGACCATGCTGCACCTAAATGGTTGCTGAGCTTAAAGAATCCAAGTTCCAGACTAATAAGGTAGGCTTTGAGACTGAGTTCCAGTTTAAGGCTATTCACTAACCTGGTATCTACATGTAAATGCTGGTGCAATGAGCCAAAGCATTTGTGTTTGAATTACAAGAAATCGTGAGGCAGAGTTAAAAGCAGCTCGAGAGGATCCACAATGCAAAATATGGGAAAATGATCAACATTTTGGCGAAGAAGATGCTTGCTGTTCAAAATCATTTGTAAAGGAAACTGCTCGTTATTCCAGTAAATGTCAGAGAACAAGTCATGATGGAAAAATGCAGTTCTTTACTATACTGACACTGTGGTAAAAACACAACATACATTAAAGCAGCTGAGTTATATTGATGGCCCAGCTGTAAATCTGACTTTTTGAGTTTGTTTCATGAGGTAATTCTGGTAACAGATGGAATAATTTGGGAAAATTAAGGCAACATTACAAGAATTATCACAGACTAGTGAACAAATCGAAAAAGTAGGCTTGGATGTTGTTGGACTGTTATCTAAGACTAACACTAACCATGTTAGATCATTTCTCCATATATCTTCTCATGATACCAGTACCTGATCAAAGAGATGAGACAGTAGCTACCATTTTTGTTAAAGAGTGGATTCTAAATTTTGGGTCACCATTAAGGATAACCAGTCACCAAGAACGAATTTCATGACTTAATTGCTTAAACAGACTTGTAAGCTAATGCAAATGCTTACAGTGCAAAAATTCACATGTCAACCGGTCTGAGTCCATATGAAATTGTAAGGAGGACACATTAAGCCTTGGGTTTTGCCTGACCGACCACTGGAATCGGTAATGGACACAAAGGAATTTATGCACAAGCAAGGAGTTATGGGAGTTAAAACAGCAGAATCATCAACCTTTTCCGCAGCAAGCAAAACAACACAATTGCCAAGCAGTCGCACCACAGTATCGAGTCAGAGATCTCGTCTGTCTGGGCAACACAGTGTTTAAGAAGAGCCTGGTCAAAAATTTTATCCATATTTTGCAGCTGCAAATGTGACTTTTTTCAATACACTGAAATTAAAAAATGCCTTCAGTTCACAAGCTTGTGCATATTTAATAAAACACAAAAATTTGTTACTGAAGGCATTTTTTAAATTCATACTTCAGGTTACAAAGTTTAAGAAGTTTCGCAAATAACAATATCCGATATTGGACTGTTATCACCAGTCGCTCTTAAGCTCCATCTGCCTTTTTGTTGACTGTTGTTCATATCAACCGTGGGTAAAGCCATTTCTGGCTAGATTTCCATAGCATTGCAAGATGATGACAAGGACTGACTGAGGGACAGAATGTTGATGATGTTGTTGTTGTTGTTGTTGTTGTGGTCTTCAGTCCTGAGACTGGTTTGATGCAGCTCTCCATGCTACTCTATCCCGTGCAAGTCTCTTCATCTCCCAGTACCTACCGCAACCTATATCCTTCTGAATCTGCTTACTGCATTCATCTCTTGGTCTCCCTCTATGATTTTTACCCTCCACGCTGCCCTCCATTACTAAATTGGTGATCCCTTGATGCCTCAGAACATGTCCTACCAACCGATCCCTTCTTCTAGTTAAATTGTGCTGCAAATTTCTCTTCTCCCCAATTCTATTCAGTATCTCCTCGTTAGTTATGTGATCAACCCATCTAATCTTCAGCATTCTTCTGTAGCACCACATTTCGAAAGCTTCTGTTCTCTTCTTGTCTAAACTATTTATCGTCCATGTTTAACTCCATACATGGCCACAATCCATACAGGTACTTTCAAAAACGACTTCCTGACTCTTAAATCTATACTGGATGTTAACAAATTTCTCTTCTTCAGAAATGCTTTCCTTGCCATTGTCAGTATACATTTTATATCCTCTCTATTTCGACCATCATCAGTTATTTTGTTCCCCAAATAGCAAACCTCATTTACTACTTTTAAGTATCTCATTTCCTAATCTAATTCCCTCAGCATCACCCAAGTTAATTCAACTACATTCCATTATCCTCGATTTGCTTTTGTTGATATTCATCTTGTATCCTCCTTTCAAGACACTGTCCATTCCCTTCAACTGCTCATCCAGGTCCTTTGCTGCCTCTGACAGAATTACAGTGTCATTGGCAAACCTCAAAGTATTTATTTCTTCTCCATGGATTTTAATTCCTACTCCTTATTTTTCTTTTGTTTCAGTCACTGCTTGCTCAATATACAGATTGAATAACATCGGGGAGAGGCTACAACCCTGTCTCATTCCCTTCCCAACCACTGCTTCTCTTTCATGTCCCTCGACTCTTATAACTGCCATCTGGTTTATGTACAAATTGTAAATAGTCTTTCGCTCCCTGTATTTTACCCCAGCCACCTTCAGAATTTGAAAGAGAGTATTCCAGTCAATATTGTCAAAAGCTTTCTCTAAGTCTACAAATGCTAGAAACATAGGTTTGCCCTTCCTTAATCTAGCTTCTAAGATGAGTCGTAGGGTCAGTATTTCCTCACGTGTTCCAACATTTCTACGGAATCCAAACTAATCTTCCCCGAGGTCAGCTTCTACCAGTTTTTCCATTTGTCTGTAAGGAATTCGCGTTAGTACTTTGCAGCTGTGACTTATTAAACTGATAGTTCGGTAATTTTCACATCTGTCAACACCTGCTTTCTTTGGGATTGGGATTAATATATTCTTCTTGAAGTCTGAGGGTATTTCGCCTGTTTCATACATCTTGCTCACCAGATGGTAGAGTTTTGTCAGGACTGGCTCTCCCAAGGCTGTCAGTAGTTCCAATGGAATGTTGTCTACTCTGGGGGCCTTGTTTCGACTTAGGTCTTTCAGTGCTCTGTCAAACTCTTCACGCAGTATCGTATCTCTCATTTCATATTCATCTACATCCTCTTCCATTTCCATAATATTGTCCTCAAGTACATCGCCCTTGTATAGACCTTCTATACACTTCTTCCACCTTTCTGCTTTCCCTTCTTTGCTTAGAACTGGGTTTCCATCTGAGCTCTTGATGTTCATGCAAGTGGTTCTCTTATCTCCAAAGGTCTCTTTAATTTTCCTGTAGGCAGTATCTATCTTACCCCTCGTGAGATAAGCCTCTACATCTTACATTTGTCTTCTAGCCATCCCTGCTTAGCCATTTTGCACTTCCTGTCAATCTCATTTTTGAGATGTTTGTATTCCTTTTTGCCTGCTTCATTTACTGCATTTTTATATTTTCTCCTTTCATCAATTAAATTCAATATATCTTCTGTTACCCAAGGATTTCTACTAGCCCTTGTCTTTTTACCTACTTGATCCTCTGCTGCCTTCACTACTTCATCCCTCAAAGCTACCCATTCTTCTTCTACTGTATTTCTTTCCCCCATTCCTGTCAATTGTTCCCTTATGCTCTCCCTGAAACTCTGTACAACCTCTGGTTCTTTCAGTGCAGTCCAGACTTCGATCCCAAGGCATCAACATACACCAAGCAATCTTCCTTACATCCCTACAATCTTTGAAGATGTGTAGTGTGAGTGCAATGCATGTGTTTATTTCACAACCATATGCTTATGTGAATGTGTTGTGCAAATATAGATTGAAGCTATTACACAGAGTACGCAAATATAACTGAAACCTATTCTGCAGTTCACCACTAGATACGATTTGTATTACACCGACTGTTTTACTCTAGTGTTTAGAACTAATTAACCATGTTTACTGCAATTCTAATTTTGGAAATGACAATGTGTTCCATTAATGCTATATTAACAGTATTCCATACAACAGGTGTTTTGTTTGAACCATGATACTTGTACTTAAATACAATTTGAGATTTAACAACAACTGAATTTTGTTAAGAAGCAAATTGATTTAATTTGCTCATAAAAAGATAATCATATAGTTTTGGAAATAGGAATGTCTTGTTATAACAACTGGACCATTATCAAAATGGAGGTAGAAGCCACATTTGCTGGTTATGAACAAAATACTAGTTGTTATTTTAAACCCTTTACCACACAAAATATGGATTATGCACAAATATGCCTGGTTTTATTTTGGAGGAACTACCTTTTGTAGTGTATTTGGTGCTTTAACCACCCATGATCTGTTGCACATTAAAGACAAAATTTTACCTTTGAACAACAGTCCAGTATAAATTCAATTAACCTCTCTAATGAAACATAAAAAAAGGAAAATCTAGGATGGATTAATGACAGTATTATGAAAAGGATAGATTGAGTTGTAGACAGCCACAACAAAAAGACTGCTAAACAAGTGAGCTTTAGACCAAGAAGCCTCCCTCTACTGAGACTAGCCAAAGACAGAGGTCATGTGTGAGAATTGCATTTGCTTGTGTGTGTGTGTGTGTGTGTGTGTGTGTGTGTGTGTGTGTGTGTGCGTGCACGTGCAAGTTTTTTGGACAGAAGTTAATTTGTTTAGCAGTCTTTTTGTTGTGCCTGACTGCGACTCAACATTTCCACTATGTGGCTATTAGCAGTATATCCTTTTCATAATATTATCTCTAATGAAATAATTATATTAAGGAATATCCAAAGAACCATTACTAGCCACGTAGTTTTTATTGAAGATATTGTGAAGCAATTCATTACAGATTTCAACATAATTCGTGCCGAGATGAATGCTACAATTTGCGAGTTGTTAGCAGGTCTGTCTGCTGAGACTGCTCAGTTAGATTTTCAACATTCTGTTGTTAAGAATTACTGACAGTCTATCAAATGCTAGAACTGATGCTTTTATTTTAAGTACAGCTCTAGAAAGTAGTTCTATGATTGTTTAAGCAGTGTACTATTGCAACAAGATCATGTACTATTGCAACAAGATCAATTCTTACAGATCCTACTATTAATTGAATGTAAGTTAGATGCAATATCTACTACGATTTACCCTGTTAATTCTTATAATTTATCAGCTTACTACAAATTAGCTAAAATATATTTTTTAATTATGGAAGATGAATTAATTGTTATTCCTACATCAACACATAGTTTTGAAATGCACAAGATTGATACCCTGTCATGTGGCAAGAGGCTGGCATTCATGTCATGTATCAGCTAAATGATTATTTACTGTAGGTATTTTTTATCTCTGAATGAGCATGATCTGTATATACGTAAACATAGTCATAAGTCAATTTGCTCAGAATCAGAAATATTCTTAGATAGTAGCATGTACAGCTGAGAGACAGAGTTATTTATGAATAATCCTCTGAGAGATGATTGCCCTAGGAATTTAATGCACCTGTATCAACAATTTCTTAAACAATGGTCTGAAGGTATAATTTACTCTGTCCATTATAATTGTCTGGGCAGTTATGCCGTGGTCAGTTGATGAATTCTGTGTCAATTCCCAACATTTCGTCTCCGACTGCGGGAGACATCTTCAAGGGGGTCCATAGCTCGATGGAAGGTCCAACACACCCACTGGCTCGCTACTGACTGCCGCTAAATTCCATGTCCGCGCGCTCCCGCGCTGCGGCGTGACGTCACGCGTTTTGAAAACGTCAGTGCAATTGGTCGCTGTCTGTCGCCGTTGCCATCACCCAGTAGTGGACGAGTGGTACACATCTTCTTTAACACCAGCATCCATATACCATTTAATTTCACACCCTCCTCCTTTCGACTGAAATTATTAGGGTGTTTAGCGATTTCGATTGCCTCCCTGTAGAGACTTTCGTAATATCCGCTTGTGGCCACTAGTACTTGCTTCTCCTCGAAATGAATATTGTGGTTCCCTGGCTGGAAAGCATGCTCCGCAACAGCTGATCGTTCCGTTTCTCCTCATTTACAATTGCCCTTGTGCTCTTCCAAACGTTTAGAAACAGTTCTTTCTTTGGATGAGCACAAGGGCAATTATAGAAGAGGAGAAACGGAACAATCAGCTGCTGCGGAGCATGCTTTCCAGCCAGGGAACCACAATATTCATTTCAAGGAGACGCAAGTACTAGCGGCCACAAGCGGATATTACAAAAGGCTCTACAGGGAGGCAATCGAAATCGCTAAACACCCTAATAATTTCAATCGAAAGGAGGAGGGCGTGAAAATAAACGGTATATGGATGCCGGTGTTAAAGAAGATGTGTACCACCCGTCCACTACTGGGTGATGGCAACGGTGATCGACGGCGATGGACACCGCCAATTGCACTGACGTTTTCAAAACACGTGACGTCACGCCGCGGCATGGGAGCGCGCGGACACAGAATTTAGCGGCAGTCAGTAGCGAGCCAGTGGGTGTGTTGGACCTTCCATCGAGCTACGGACCCCCTTGAAGATGTCTCCCGCAGTCGGAGACAAAACGTTGGGAATCAACACAGAATTCATCAACCGACCACGGCATAACAGCCCGGATAATTATAATGGACATAATATTTCCGGCCGTGAAAGTCTACATTTTAGTATAATTTACTCTTTCAATTCAATTCTAAATATCACCTTAACATTTATAATATCTGGTACACATGAAGTACCTTTCATACTCAAATGGTAATGGTTAATTGTGATTTTTCATGTGATCTGTTTGATATGCCATCTGTATAAGAAACTGTAATGACTACTAACAATGTTTGAACTTCAAGCAAGCAACGAATTGTATTAAATCTGTCAAATCTTCAAGTAATATTAATACATACTTAACTGTCAGTATTGCGTTATTGCTACTTTTAGTAATTTGTCTTGTGTCTACAGCATGTCATGTATCACATTGTGATTTTAAAGGCCTGTCTTCAGTACCAATCATGACAATAAATGTTGCAATGCCTTCAGATGTTACAACTGGAGAAACCAATTCATAATGCCCAAGTGGTTGTCTGGGGGGGGGGGGGGTGATGCTTATGAGCTGGCACTGTCTTGGAATGCTAAATACTATGTGTCAACATACGCTTGTGGCAAGTACCTCCACACACCCATTGAAAGTCGAGTCATGTCACTGGCTGCCTGCTTGGACAAAAGTGTTTTTAACTTGTGTGGTTTCGATGCGAAATATGTCTTTTCTGGCTCAAAATGGAGTCTTGACAAATCCAAATAATCCAGTACTAGATTGTCAGACACAGTTGTGACACATAAGCATTTGCGTATTGCTGTACCTCACTGAGCCAGTGTCTCCATAGTCCTGACAAGTAGTGTGTGAAGTCAGCTGAGTGTACAAATCCATACCCCCTCATATCAAATGGAAAAAGAGCCACAATCCATACTGGAAATAATGACAATTTCCCGACATGCAATAGGAATAATTACATCATGAGATAGCTTCCAGATAAATATTTATATCACCACCACAACCAAATTACTTGTGAATTACACATCTATTTTTTTTTTCTTTTTTTTTTCCCCCAACTGTTCCTACCCATAGACATTCAACATAACACAGTTCCAAATAAATAGCATTACTTAAAGTGTTGTTTTTCAAAAAGTAAACCAGCAACATATTTAATGGCACTTACTATAAATGCTCTTTATTGCTAAACAATGCAAGAGAACACTGTCACACATATTTCTGAACATATAAGTGATAAAAACATGTAGTTATCATAACAAATAAAAAGACACTATACTTTATATATCTGTGTCATAAAACAGATTAAGAGATTCTTCATTCAAAGTTAACATTTGCTGTGGAGGAGACATACATTTTGATGCTTCATGAGTTCCTGAATCACTTTCTTGAGTAAATTTTGACTGTGAAACTGCAGCACCACAAGTATTACCAATACACACATCTGACTTATTTCCTAAATCAGGATTTTCTGACTTACAGCTTGTTAAAATATTTTGTTTATCATTAGGAAGATACATAGATTCAGCACTAGTGTTAAATACTACTGGAATATTCAGTGTGAATGGATCATTGTTTTCATGAAATACTCCTGGGTTCTTGGAAGCTTCAGATTGTGACAGAGATGACATAACTATATTTAACATATCTGATGATTTAGAGGAAGGACATCCTTTAATATGGGATATATTGTGTACGTTTTTTAGCTTGGTGCTATACATTTTAGTAGCAGTAGTGTTAGCAGTCTTACTTTGATTTACAAAATTAGTATCTTTTTCATCATTGCATATTTCTTCATAAAAAATTTCATCATTACCCATAGTTTTATTAACTGGACTATATTTCAATGGATAACTTCTTGTAACAGTTTCATCATTAGAGTCTTTCTGAACCTGTTGTAGCTTTGTATCACATAAACCAACTATCTGTGGCATATGCAAAGATTCTAGACCTGTATCCTTTGTCTGCGATTTTTCAACTTCTCCCGTTATCCAAAGTATGGGAGAAGAATCTACCATAACATCATGTGACAATGCAGACTGAATGTGACTGTTCGCCAGAATGATATAGTCATTATTTTGTTGCTTCTTGACCAGCTGTGTCTCTTTGCTCCAAGTGTGGTGCTTTTCTAATACACTGCATCCTTCTTTAACATTTGCAGCCAATACACCATTTGTGACAATGTGTTTTTCCTGAAACAGAAAAAAGATCTATTAATGTTTTCATTGCACGATCAGATGAGCATCAAAAGTGTCCACTTAATAATTTTACTAGACAGTAACAGGACTGCTTATAAATACGGCAAAGATTTTTCAGAACAAATCTGAAACAGTGATGATGTGGTAATACAGGCCAGCACTTTGCACTTCTGTTGTTCTTCAAATCAAGCACAGTTGCATAAAGCATGAACATGCCCCCCCCCCCCCCTTTCTCTCTCTCTCTCTCTCTCTCTCTCTCTCTCTCTCTTTTTCTCGCACTGTAGCCTGACTGGGATGGAAGAATGGTTGATGTGGAAGAAATGAGAAAGGGAGAGGTTAGAGCTTAGGAAACAAAGGGCAGCAGAGCAGAGGAGAAACCTTGAAAACTGCACTAGAATGTTGCTCACAAAGATACAGAAGCAAGGGAAGGTGGAAGGAGAACGGCAGCACAGAAGACTCCAGGGTGGCAGCTGAGATCCTTACTTCACAGCACTTACGGATAATGTGACGACGTTGCAATTTGCTTCAGTAAATACATTTTTGTGTTTCTATGACTTTATCCAATCACTAGTTCCTGGGAATACCAAGCAGACAGATGCATAGGCCTTCAGACCATACACTTGGCTCAAAGATGTTTATGCATGTGAGCACATACTCCCCACTGAACTCCATTTGTCTTCATTTTCTGGAAAACGTTCCCAATATTTTTGGTTCTTCCATTTTCTGAAGCCATCACACTGGGCAAGGATCTTCCTCAAGATATTTTGCTTACAACACACTACTTTCATGTCATCTATCTTTCTGATATTTAAGATCTCAAGTTCCTCACAGATCAATACATCTAAAACTCCATTATATACCTTTAGTTTTGCTCAAGATAGCACAAGAAGTTATTACCTGTTCAAGGTTTTTGTGGCTGTTGAAGCATGTGCCCTGAAAACTATAAAGCTCCCAACCCAATAAAATCTAAAATACAAGACTTGCAGTAGAGAACTGCATTGTTACTGTTACCCTGGAGAAAGAGAAAGAGAGAAAGAGAGAGAGAGAGAGAGAGAGAGAGAGAGAGAGGAGGGGGGAGGAAGAAGGGGCGGGGGACTGATTACAGAAGCACTGATGGACCATGAGATCTGTTGGAAAGTAAGCTTCCACTTTTGTGATCTGAAAATCTGGGATGATGTGGAATGATGCAAGTGGCGCAGGTGAAGCATTCACAGAAGTTGATAAAGTTGTACTGTGCAACATGGCCCACCACTGCATAACTGAGATGCCCTCAGTCACAATTTGGTGGTGCACATTTGATTTGTGGTCATGTACACATAGCAAATTATGCCATAATTGATAGTGAACTAGCCATATGACATGGCTGAACACTAGAGGGGGAAGGAGGAGGAGGCAGGAGGGAGGGGTGGGGTGCTGCATGGTACAGATTTTTGTACTTAGTTCTTTGACATGGGTATGACTTGTGGTGCAAGAGTTGGAGTGATTTAATAAGATAATGACGGTGAAGCAGAATGTTTGATGGTAGGCAGGGCATCATCATTTTGGGAGAGGTACAAAAAACTTCTTGATGTGAATAACACACCTATTTTATTTTTTTTAAATATGTGCAGGTAAACTACCACAACCAGCATAGTGAACGCATTATTGTGGCCAAGATTGACATGAAGCCCATGCCTACCACAGTAGTACAAGTTTATATGCGAACTATCTCTGCAGATGACGAAGAGATTGATGAAATGTATGATGAGATAAAAGAAATTATTCAGATAGTGAAGGGAGACAAAAATTTAATTGCCATGGGTGACTGGAATTCGACAGTAGGAAAAGGAAGTGGAGGAAACGTAATAGGTGAGTATGGAATGGGGCTAAGAAATGAAAAAGGAAGCCACCTGGTAGAATTCTGCACAGAGCATAACTTAATCATATCTAACACTTGGTTCAAGAATCATGAAAGAAGGTTGTATACATGGAAGAAGCCTTGAGATACTGGAAGGTTTCAGATAGATTATTTAATGGTAAGACAGAGATTTAGGAACCAGGTTTTAAATTGTAAGACATTTCCAGGGGCAGATGTGGACTCTGACCACAATCTATTGGTTATGAACTGTAGATTAAAACTGATGAAACTGCAAAAAGGTGGGAATTTAACGAGATGGCACCTGGATAAACTGATGAAACTGGAGTTTGTAGAGTGTTTCAGGGAGAGCATTAGGGAACGATTGACAAGAATGGGGGAAAGAAATACAATAGAAGAAGAATGGGTAGCTTTCAGAGATGAAATAGTGAAGGCAGTAGAGGATGAAGTAGGTAAAACGACAAGGGATAGTAGAAATCCTTAGGTAACAGAAGAAATATTGAATTTAATTGATGAAAGGAGAAAATATAAAAATGCAGTAAACGAAGCAGGCAAAAAGGAATACAAATGTCTCAAAAATAAGATCAACAGGAAGTGCAAAATGGCTAAGCAGGGATGGCTAGAAGACAAATATAAGGATGTAGAGGCATATATCACTAGGGGTAAGATAGATACTGCCTACAGGAAAATTAGAGAGACCTTTGGAGAAAAGAAAACCACTTGTATGAATATCAAGAGCTCGGATGACAACCCAGTTCTAAGCAAAGAAGAGAAAGCAGGAAGGTGGAAGGAGTATACTGAGGGTCTATACAAGGGCGATGTACTTGAGGACAATATTATAAAAATGGAAAAGGATGTAGATGAAGATGAAATGGGAGATATTCCATTAGAACTACTGAGCCTTGGGGGAGCCAGCCCTGACAAAACTCTATCATCTGGTGAGCAAGACATATGAGACATGCTTCAAGAAGAATACAAGCCGACCTCGGGGAAGATCAGCTTGGATTCCGTAGAAATGTTGGAACATGTGAGGAAATACTGAACCTAAGACTTACCTTAGAAGATAGATTAAGGAAAGGCAAACCTACATTTCTAGCATTTGTAGACTTAGAGAAAGCTTTTGACAATATTGACTGGAATACTCTCTTTCAAATTCTGAAGGTGACTGGAATACTCTCTTTCAAATTCTGAAGGTGGCTGGGGTAAAATACAGGGAGCGAAAGACTATTTACAATTTGTACATAAACCAGATGGCAGTTATAAGAGTCGAGGGACATGAAAGAGAAGCAGTGGTTGGGAAGGGAATGAGACAGGGTTGTAGCCTCTCCCCGATGTGATTCAATCTGTATATTGAGCAAGCAGTGACTGAAACAAAAGAAAAATTATGAGTAGGAATTAAAATCCATGGAGAAGAAATAAATACTTTGAGGTTTGCCAATGACACTGTAATTCTGTCAGAGGCAGCAAAGGACCTGGATGAGCAGTTGAAGGGAATGGACAGTGTCTTGAAAGGAGGATACAAGAGAATATCAACAAAAGCAAATCGAGGATAATGGAATGTAGTTGAATTAACTTGGGTGATGCTGAGGGAATTAGATTAGGAAATGAGATACTTAAAAGTAGTAAATGAGGTTTGCTATTTGGGGAACAAAATAACTGATGATGGTCGAAATAGAGAGGATATAAAATGTATACTGACAATGGCAAGGAAAGCATTTCTGAAGAAGAGAAATTTGTTAACATCCAGTATAGATTTAAGAGTCAGGAAGTCGTTTTTGAAAGTACCTGTATGGACTGTGGCCATGTATGGAGTTAAACATGGACGATAAATAGTTTAGACAAGAAGAGAACAGAAGCTTTCGAAATGTGGTGCTACAGAAGAATGCTGAAGATTAGATGGGTTGATCACATAACTAACGAGGAGATACTGAATAGAATTGGGGAGAAGAGAAATTTGCAGCACAATTTAACTAGAAGAAGGGATCGGTTGGTAGGACATGTTCTGAGGCATCAAGGGATCACCAATTTAGTAATGGAGGGCAGTGTGGAGGGTAAAAATCATAGTGGGAGACCAAGAGATGAATACACTAAGCATATTCAGAAGGATGTGGGTTGCAGTAGGTAGTGGGAGATGAAGAAGCTTGCACAGGATAGAGTAGCATGGAGAGCTGCATCAAACCAGTCTCTGGACTGAAGACCACAACAACAACAACAAACATGTTTTGTCAGAAATTGTAAGGAGACACCTGAAGCATAGACAGGACCTCCCTTACAATCCAATGATGAGGGTGTGTGTCATTCAAGTGTTCGTGGACATTAACATCAAAATAGGCTGGTGTACTGTCATGTTGAAAGCAGATTCTTTTGCGGACAACAATAATTACAGTCTCCAAGAACTGTGGCAGCATATCTCACAGGAACAGCATGTAACATTGACCAGTCACACATGGAAGCAACAAATAGGTCCTATTTAGGTGATCTTGGTCAATGCCCACCCATACGTTCCATAACACAATAAATATGGATTTCCAACTGTTGGTTTCCTATCTCAATATACTCGGTTGTGCGCCCACTATCGCTTGTTTCAATTTTACTCAAGGGGAGCAACTTAAATCACTTAATGAAAGCAAGTCTTCCTGTCTTGATCTTCTACTAATCAGGTTGCTTCCAGAGTATGCAGATGAAATAGTTCCATTTTTAGCATTCATACATGCCCATGCTCTAGACAAAAGATCTGTACCTAAAGACTGGAAAGTTGTGAAGGTTACACCAACACACAAGAAAGGGAACAGAAGCAATCCGCTGAATTACAGACTCACATTACTGTCATCAACTTATAGCAGTATTCTGAACACACAGTGTGTTCCAACATAATGAAGTACCTCCACGAAAACAACCTATTGACACACAACTAACATTAATTCAGAAAATATCATTCTCGTGAAACACAACCACCACTTTATTCATGTTATGCAATGATTATAAACAATAGGGGTCTCCAGTTCATTCCATATTTCTATATTTCCTGATGGCTTTTGACACTATTCCCCATAAGTGGATTCTAATCAAACTGTGTACCAATAGAGCATCATCTCAGCTGTGTGATTGAATTCATGATTTCCTGCCAGAAAGGCCACAGTTCATAGTAATGAATGGGTAGTCATCAAGTGAAATGAAATTTATATCTGTGGTTCCCCAAGGAAGTGTTATTTGCCCTCTGCTGCTCTGAATCTACATAAGTGATTTAGGAGACAATACGAGCAGCCCTCTTAGATTGTTTGCAGAAAATGCTGTTGCTTACCCTCTAGTAAAGTCATCAGAACAAAACGTGCAAGGTAATCCACATGAGTACTAAAAAAGTTCCATAAAATTTTGTTTACATGGTAAATAACACAAGTTTAAAGACTGTCGATTCAGTTAAACATTTGGGGATTTTAATTCCGAACACCTTAAATTGAAACCATCACATTGATAATGTTCTGGGGAAGGTGAATTGATGACCGTATTTTAAAAGCAGAGCATTTAGAAGATGCAACAGACCTACTAAATAAAATGCCTACATTATACTTATCCATCCGCTTCTGGAGTATTGCTGTTTAGCATGGGATTGGTACCAGGTAAGATTTCTGGAGGACATCGAAAAAGTTCAAAGTACGGCATCTTATCTTGTGTTGTCACAAATTAGGAGGGAGAATGAGACAGATGACATATGCAAGTGGAGGAGGTGATCAATCATTAAAACAAAAGGCATTTTTGATTGCAGTGATATCTTTTCACAAAATTACAATCACGAACTTTCTCCTCCAAATGCCAAAACACTTTGTTGACTCCCACTTACATCGGGAGGAATAACTATTATGATGAAAGAAGAGGAATCCAAACTCTCACAGAAATATTTAGATGTTCATTTTCCCCACATGCTATTTGAGAGAGGAATGGTTGAGAGAGTGTCTGAGCACTTTCTGCCAAATGCTGAAATGTGAATTGCAGAGAAATCATGTAGATTATCCATTTCAATGACAGATGTCTGGCTGGTGCTGGGATGGAAACACAGCTGAAGATAGAGGCTAATGTCGATTATGCTATAGCGGGTAAACACTAATGACAAAAGGCATCAAAATGCAAAGATCATTTATCAAATCTTAATAAAGCCAAATACTATTAAAGGTATGGACTATTTGTAAACTATCTATGCATTTACTACACCACATTAATCTGTGGATATTATAGTGTGATTAAAATAACTTGTATCAAAAGAAAAATTTAGTTGAGAAAACTATAAAATTCTGAGACAGAGCTACTGGGAAGGCTTACCTTCGAGAGGCTAAATCCCAATTCTCAGACATATAAAAATACACGAGCCTGTTCTACCTTTTGGAACTAACAGTACCTTTGATAGAAACTGGCTTCAAAACTGGCAGCAAACACACCTAACCTTAGCTGACCAGCATCTCAAACCTGTCACAGAGTGTCTCCCAGCCTTCATAAAATGCATCAACCACTTCCTGGAATGTCTTGAATCCTCACTCCCATCTAAAATCCCCCTTTTCCCTATTTATGTGACCTTGCTTTAAACCACCAATCCACACACATGTGGTATATTAGCCGTAGAGCACTACCTATCTCTCCCAACTGCCACATGAAACTCTTCCTAACCTTTAAATGATTAATGGAAAATTTCATATAAAGATGATGAAAGTAAGCTGTTACAGGAAGTGAAGGAGTTATTCTTCACTATAAGTACAAACCATAAAGATGATGGTGATGAATATGTACTAAACTGTGATGCCCAGGTTCCAAGTGTGGAGGAGTGCCTCTTCCATGCAGCCCCTAGAAAGATCATATAGCACAGGGCCATCCTGATTTTGTGTTTCCTGATTTGTTTGTTGGTCTGGCTCTCAAAAGTGAGTAGTTTTGGCTGGAGATGAAGTTGGCAATTCTGACAATAAACAAAGGTTAGGAAGAAATACTAACAAAGAGGTAGAGGGGCTGGCCAGTACTCACCTCAGCTCAGTACAGCCGATAGATACACAAAAAATAGAACCGAAAATTTAATTTCCTAGCTTTTGGAACAAATGTTCCTTCATCAGGGAGGAGAGAGGGGAAAGAAAGGGAAGAAGGGAAAGTAGATTCAGTTACTCACAACCCAGGTTATGAAGCAACAGGGAAAGGAAAACAGGGCTACCCTCCCTGTTGCTTCATAACCTGGGTTGTGAGTAACTGAATCTACTTTCCCTTCTTCCCTTTCTTTCCCCTCTCTCCTCCCTGATGAAGGAACATTTGTTCCAAAAGCTAGGAAATTAAATTTTCGGTTCTGTTTTTTGTGTATCTATCGGCTGTACTGAGCTGAGGTGAGTACTGGCCAGCCCCTCTACCTCTTTGTTAGTATTTCTTCCTAACCTTTGTTTATTGTCAGAATTGCCAACTTCATCTCCAGCCAAAACTACTCACTTTTGAGAGCCAGACCAACAAACAAATCAGGAAACACAAAATCAGGATGGCCCTGTGCTATATGATCTTTCTAGGGGCTGCATGGAAGAGGCACTCCTCCACACTTGGAACCTGGGCATCACAGTTTAGTACATATTCATCACCATCATCTTTATGGTTTGTACTCATAGTGAAGAATAACTCCTTCACTTCCTGTAACAGCTTACTTTCATTCCCAATTAAAATTCACCTGGTCTTTTTCCAAAACCAAGGCTACCTTCCATGATGTTGACTCTCGCCTCACTAAAGCCCGCTTCCAAACCTCGCTCTACCAGCTAATAACTAACAATACCTACACTTTCACAGTTGCCACCCATTCGCCATCAAACACTCCCTTGCCTACAGCCGAAGTATTTAAGGCAAACGAATCTGCCTCATAACCGAATTCCTCAACACCCACAACAACAAACCCTCATGTTTTCCTTTTCCGCGATTACTCCAGACATTTCCTAGGCAGTAGCCTCTTCTCATCGTTTGACTGACACAGCTCTCACTTCCACAATACTCAGAAGCACCCCCCCCCCCTTTCTCACCCAACACCAACTGGCCCTTGAATGCTCCAACATGTTTCTTCACTAAAACTAAGTCCTTCTCAAACCAAGCCTTGAAATCAGATTCTCCCTCCAAATGCCACCCACTGTCACCTTCTGTTGCCCTCCTAACCTCCATAACATCCTAGTCAAAACATGATATTCTCAAACCATTGCTATCCCTAAGTTCCTATCCCTGTAATCATTCTCACTGTAAAACCTGCCCCATGAAACCCCCTGCTACCATTTACTTTAGATCTACTAACGGTAAATATGACAATATTGAAGGCAGAGCAGTTTGTGAAACTGTGCATGTTGTTTAACAACTAACTTATGTCCACTGCACAGCGTATCATGTAAGAATGACTACCACAAACTGCATGAGCACATAAATGGGCATAGAACAGGATTTTCCAAACTGGGTCCTTGGGAAGTAAATAACTGGTCTGCAAAAAAATTATTAATAACATGGCTTATTTTCCTGACACTCTGACAGTACTAATTTAAGGGATGTAAATTTCATAACTGACCACTGTTGGTGCCACAAAACATCATGTGCACATGATAGGCATCTCTTACAGTTTATATTCTGTATGAAAATAGCTTATACTATGCTCTCACCATTGATTTGGTACCATCCTCTTATGAACAAGCATCTTACCATGTAATTTACCATATTGAACTTAATGGAGAAGCTCATTCAATTAGAGAAAAACTTTTTTTAAGCCATTTGTAAAAGACATGGTTATTCATGAACAGACGTCATTACTAATGAACAGACACAGTTATCAATGAACAGAAACAGTTATCAATGAACAGACACAATTATCAATGAACAGACACAGTTATCAATGAACAGACACAGTTATTAATGAACAGACTGCCAAAAAAATAAATGTGGTACAGTTAGCTAATAATCGTGTTTCAACACATCGAAGATCTTTCCGGTGGCATAGAGAAGAAATTAATTTACCAACTTGCACTTTGTAGTGAGTATCCACTGCAAACGGACGAATCCATAGATGTCACGGGACTAGCTGTATTACTAGTATTTGGTTGTTATACATTTAATAAAAATATTGAAGATTTAGTCATGACAGCATATTTACAAAAAAAAAAAAAAAAAAACAGGAGAAGATCTATTTAGTTGTATTAACGATTATATTATAAAACATGAGATTGTATGGGAGAAGTGTATTTGCACAGATGGAACTACAACCACGGTAGGAAAAACAAAGGGAGCTGCAACACATATACTGTAGGTATAAGTTGTGCAGGATATGGTAGCCCATGTGCAGTGACCAGTTTTTGTCTACAGCAACGGGTGGTTTCATTCATTTTTTCAGGAGGCCTACAAGCGTTTGCCACCCTTCAGCTGGTCAGCGATGACGGAATAGACGTGCACGCCCTGCAATCTTTGTGAAACAATTTTACAGAACATATTCGGTAAAAAAAAAATTCATTTTTGCTTTACTTATAGCTTTGTGTGTCAGGTTTATTATGATGTGCCCATCATTTCACTAATGGTCACAGTTATTGTGATATTTAAGTGGAAGTAAGACACTGCCTGAAACTCAAAAAGTTTGGAATGAAACCAGTCTCGAGAAAAATGATTTGATGTAGCACACTCATTTGCAATCACACTGTGCCAGCCAAAAGCCAGAGTGAAATATCCATAATATAGCTCATATTTCATAAGCGGTTTGAGATATCAAAATGAGATTTTGGCAAATGATAGCACACAAAGAGGAAAGTATTTTGGTGGTTGGTTATTACGCAAAACCTCATTATCTACCACATTATTCTACTAATTACAGACATTTCCGATGAAAGAATATAATTTTTAAGGAGCATCAGTAGCTGGTGAAATGAGGGGTGCTATGGGTTTTGATACAGCGTAAGTGAAGTCATTACACATTACACAACAACTGTCTCAGAATTCTCTCGCAATTGTGTCTGCACAACAAGTGACGTGAGACTGTAAACTCCATTGAGTTTTGGCAAAAGAAGCAAATTTTAACATGACAACAAGAGAAATGTGTAAGTTTTGCACAAAACTCTCCCCACTCCTGACAATTCTCTGAAAGTTACAAATGGTTAACAAACCAGGCAAAAATAAATCACTGTATTTTCAGTGGAATTCCTTTTTGATATTAACCAAAGGAGAAGTGACAGATCTTTTTGAATGGTCATCATGCAAGTGTGGGCTTGAAGAGGACCTACTTAATATCCACACAAAATTGTGCATTTTTGCTTCAGTTTAGAATGTCACTTCCCCTCCAGCACTCAGCATTTCCTCTACAGTGCCTGCCCCCACCCCCCACCACTACTGCTCTCCTCACGCATGCCCTGCCATCTGCGCATCTACTGGCCACAGTATTCTGCATGCACTATAGCTACAAGAGCCACCAGCAGTCACTGTATTTTTCATAGGCTAGCTCTACTAACAAAAAGAAATGCCTACTGTTTTAAAATACATTTAAATAAAGTGGTGATAATGATAAACTATGTAAAATCTCAACCACTGCAGTCCAGATCTTTTAAAATTTTGTGTGCTGTAATGAGTAGTGAACACAACGCACTTTTACTCCATACAGAAGTGAGATGGCTATCCAGAGGAAAAGTACAACTGAGGCTTTACGAAGTTCATAATGAGTTATTGGTCTTATTTAATGCACAAAATAATTCCACACAAAGTTTTATTGAATTTTTAAGACACCCTTTATGGTTGATAAAACTTGCATGTCTGGAAGACATTTTTACAAACGGCAATAAAATTAACATATCACTTCAGGAAAAAGTGTTATAATTTTTAGTACAATGGACAAAAATGCAGCTTTAGAGAGAAAATTGAAATTTTGGATAGCAATAATAATAATAATAATAATAATAATAATAATAATTCTGTGTGGCTCAATGGCCTAGTGCAAGTCTTTCTATCAGATGCCATTTCGATGACTTGTATGTCCCTAACGTACCCCAGTTGTCCAACTGTGGAAAGTGGACCTACAGTTTAATATGAAATCTAAAACATGTTGTTTCTGTTGACTCCTCTCATCACTGAGAGATGAAGACTAGGCTAAAATGAAGATCAGGAAATCCATGGTCAGACCGAGATTAGATGCCGTAATCTCTCAGTTTCCAGGCACGCACCTTACCCTAGACCATCAAGCCCAGCATGTAGCAGACAGTTCCCCTGTAGGTTTCAATGAGTGAGTTTGTAAGTATCAAAATATGTGACATGTGTGGTCATACTGTATGTTTTGACTGCATTGACTTAGCAGCTTAAATTATTTACACCACTAAGTGACCTTAGTCCTTAGTACCTGTCATAAATTTCAACTTGATACTTTGATTTTTTGCTGAGAAAAAGAGGTCTCAACAGTCAGACAGAAAGATGGACGGACAACAAAGTGATCCTATAAGGGTCCCAGTTTTACCAATTGCGGTACAGAATCTTAAAATAAAAAAAAAATACTAAATACATTTGAAATGAATAAATAATTTTTACTTATTTTTTAACTTTTTATGACTTCCATGTGATTGAAGTAATAACTGAATAAACAAGTTTTTCTGATTTTTTAAAACTTTATTAATTTTGTTAACCTTCAAAATAAGCAAGATGATTCATCAAACCTATTTTATCAGAGGAAAAGTATGGGAATCCTTGGAATAGAAGAATTGTTTATTTGAGAGACACCAAGTACTCAGTTACTGGACATAATTTGCAGCACAGTTCAAGGGGCCAGGCTGTTTGGAGCCTCCCATCTACTAGTTTCCCTTAACTCAAGAGGTGGGAATTTTCCCTCTGAAACAACCTTGCATCCCAACTACCTCCTGGACTTAACTCATTTCCCCCTCTTCTTTCATCATCATCATCATCATCACTCTATACTTATTTTTATCTGTCACATGTTCTAGCTCCTTTGCCCCTCCCCACCTGCTCCCCATCTCTCCCAACTCTTTCTCTCTCTTCCCCCCCTCTCCCTGTGTGTGTGTGTGTGTGTGTGTGTTTTGGTGGTGTGGTCCCCAATTCTTAACTGATTCTGAGGGTAAGTACTGGCCAGCATTCTGTCTCTCAATTTTCAAATAACTTGTGACTTTTTACAGTTCATCCCAGCGGAGCGGACATTACCCTATAGCCACAGTAACACCAACAATGACATATTTTGTTCTCCAGCACCACCAACAGGTCGACAGGTATACTGCACCTTGTTACCACACTGCCAATAACTAGTAGTACATAGTGCTTTTATGTTCCTCTGGTCTCATTGTGACGCAGAGTTTTCCAGCACTGGTGTGTTCTGCATTTACAAGCTATTGTTGTGAACTAGTGTTTTTGTATTAGAATTGTTTTAGTAGGACCGTGATGTGTCTCAACACGAGGCTAACTGCAAAAGACATCATCCAAGAACACAGTCACCAGCTTCAAAGGTACTGAGGGTAGAATCAGAATTCCAATCTGCTGTAGATTTGTGTGTGCTATTTGTACATATGATTAATTGTGGTACAACAGTGGGAGTCAGATATTAGATGTTTCAGGTGTTGTGGACAGGATAGCCACATCACTTAACATTCATAGATTTACAATGCTGAGAACTGTAAAACAGAAGGGAAGGAAGGAAAATGAGAACAATGGACCATCAGCAGGTCATTCTCTCTTGGAAACACTGGGCAAGGAATGAATTTACAACATGTAACCAAAATGGATGCATTCGAGCAGGATGCAGCATGCAGAAATGTGTATGCTTAATATCAGTGCAAGGAGTACACTACAGTAACCTTCTCAGAAAAGCAAAGATATTTAATGGGAACAAGCAGTCTCTTTGAAACTGCTGTCAGAAACTTAATTTATGACATGGAAAATTTTTGTCTCTGAAGATACCACTGACATATAACACAGCTGCTTGGAAATGTCAGTATCTACTGCAGTGAGGAGAACTTCATTTGAAGACATCATGTAGATTTGTGAGACATGGGCTAATGCATTTCACACTTTAACAAAAGCTGTATGGACTGCACACTTGAAGGAACAACAAATACGCCGACAGTAAAGGGTGGCAGCATAATCATCATCCCAGAAAGAAAGGTGACTATCACGAAGAAATAATAATCACAGTTTTCTACAGCAAAATATTCCCCCAAATACAATGACAGTCATGAACCGCATGCCATATCACTCTGTTGTGTTAGATAGAGCTCAGAGATTGCAGTGGAGGAAAGTGGATATTTTATTTTGGATACAGAGAAACATTACATAGCAGCAAATTGAACCTGGCTTCAATATCGCTGATTTACAGGAACTTGCAAAAACTATGTTAACCAAAAACCCCACATTACCAAGTTGTTGAACTAAGTATGGTAATAGGGCATAGCACAATAAGGCTTCTCCTGCTCATTTCAATCCAAATGAACTTATACGTGCCTAGGTGAAAAGTAACATAGCATGCAATAAAGTGTTTATTCTCAGTGAAATGTAAATTTTAACAAAAGGAGTCACTGAGAACAATACCCCAAGGATTTAGTCTCGAGGTGAGTCATACCAAGAAGGTAGCCAAGGAAACAAAGACCCGTGAAGAACTGCTGGACATGCAGAATGAGAAGGTGGTTGTTTCTGTCAGCTCCAGCCATGTTCAGGTCTGAGGAAGAGGAGCACAATGATTCTTCCCTTATGTCATGTTGCTTACAACATAATCTTGAATATTTATAAAATATTCATTGATGTCACTGTCCAGATTGATACTGTCATTCATTTATTACTTCACTGAAGATCAGTTAATGACTACACTTCAAAAGTAGTTGTGATGGGTGCAGCACGCATAAAACTATCAAAAGTTAGTTTAAATGCACTGTAATATACGAATGTTAATGAAAAAATGACATTTTTGAGGCAGAGAATAATCATCCCTGAATATAAAAGAAGATGTACATATTGTTACAAAAAGTCTGAAGTATTTAAAAGACTGGTAGTGGTGAGCAGTTACTGGTCAGACACAATACTAACAATACATCTTTGCTGAGCCAAACTTTGCATGGTACCACTATCCAATGTGATATCAACACCAAGTGCCAGCTATACATCAGTGTCAGGTCTCAGTGTTCTTTTAATAAATCATGATTTAGAAAATTAAATGTTGCAGGTTGAGTGTAACTATCAATGTTTCAACTTTTGTGGACATGCATGCACAGGATTCAGTGCCAAATAAATGCAACTTTCAATAATCAATTTATGTCATTTGTGCAACAGTTTCCAGCACATACAACAAAAGACACTTTTTTGTTCATGTATAGCAATAGCTGGCTGCCAAGAGCAAAACAGCTGACACCAACTGGTGAGTGGTATAGAGATGTTTGTAGTAACTACTTGCTGAGGAAGATCCAGACAGTTAATTGCAACTCAGCCCGCTATACTTAATCACCTGACATAGATCGAGCAGTGTGGTGGTTACAGTAAAAGCTGTTAAAATGGTGTCATCAGGGACCTGAAAAATTCATATTTGCAACAAATGTGAATACAGATCCAAATTCTGCCACAAAATATGAAAATGCAAAATTACTTAATAAAGGCTATTTCACAGTTAACTGTATCCAGACAAACTATTTTATTAGAAATAGTTTGAAATAGCTTTATTTTCTGCATTTAATATTGAACATGTACCAAATTTTCGGTTCCTGGTATTGCACATCTGGCAAAGAACACTTGGGAAGATTTTGTGCATAAGAAAGAGTTTGCAGAATACAGCAATAATGTTAGGAAAAAGATAGGTTGCTACTCACTGTAAAGATGATGCCCGAGTTGCACACAAGCACAATGAAAAGACTGTTACACATTATTTAGTTTTCAACCAAAGCCTTCTTCAGCACAGAAAAACACACACACACACACACACACACACACACACACACACGTAGCAAACTATCCTTTTCCTGATATTGTTAATATTCCAACTTGGATTTCACACTGTTTGTTATCATTATTGGCTATGTATCACAACTGGAAGGTACATGTATGTGTGTCATAAGACGTAAGTTATAATTACAAGGGCTATAGCTGACTGCTGCAAACCACCTTTAACATACTGACAACTAAAAAAGAAGTAACAGAACTCGAAATTTATGTGATGTTTTATTATTTATGAATCTTCTCTTTCTCTGTATGAAGTTATTTCTGATATTTGTCAGGAGATTGGAAGTGAGTGTTTATTGAGGCAAAGATTAATATAGGGTGTGGTGCAGGAACTTCCTTATTTGAAATGCACATCAAAAAGCGGCCATTACTCACTGTTTTGTGGGACTGAGCCACTTCACAAAGTTCTTTTCTTAAGGTTAGTTTAGTAGCGAACATGCAGTGGAGGGGAGAGAGACTGTGGTGGCCCACTTTTCCAATGGCTGTTCAGTAGTTAGAACCCAGTGAGCATTCAGGGAACAGTTTAATATCACATCTGCAGACCATGTTTCTGACTGAAAATCAATTGTTATGTGGGTGGACACATTTATTGATACTGGTAATGTGAAAAAAAACAGGACCGTCAAGAACCACAAGAACACCAGAAAATGTCAAGAAAGTAAGGCTGGCAATTTTCAATTTCCCCAAGAAACCTGCATGTAAACATTCAGCTGCTCTTGTAACTTCTAATCACACAGTGAGACGAATTCTTCGTGAAGACTTGAAATTTCATCCATACCAACTGGCGATGGTGCACACACATAATCCACCAAATTTTGTTTCACAAAAACAATGCATTGAAGCCTTGATCAAAAACCTCCTGCCGCACAATGCCATTCTCTTCTTCAGCAATGAGGCACATTTTCATTTGTTTCGATGTGTGAATAAACAAAACATGCAATACTGGAGGGGCACAAGCCCCAGAGAACTTCATAAGCAGCCCATGCATAAAGAACATGTGACAATTTAGTATTTTTTATCCAAAATTGGCATTGTTGGCCCACGGTTTTTCGAAGAAATCCGATGGGCAGTTATGGTCACTTCTGATAATTATGTCCAGATGACTGAGGAGTTTTTGTTCCCAAACTTGAAGAAATTGTTGTGGGGATGTCTGATTCCAGAAAGATGGCACCATGGCTAACATGTCACAAACACTGCTTTGCTGGAACACTTCCCCAACTGTCTCATTCCTTTGAGGGGCGATCTTCGTGGCCAGCAAGCTCACCAGATTTAGCCCCTTGCAACTTTTTCTTATGGGCTACCTTAAATCATTGGTGTATACCAACTGCCCATGGACCATGAGTGAGCTGTGGAACAACATTTGTGCTACTACTGCCAACACAGACATGCTGGACAAACTGAAATGATACATCTAATATTGGCTCTCCAGATACACTGAGGAAATGGAGAACACCTTCAAGATATCATTTTCAAAACCTATTGAAATAAAACTTTAAATGTACCTCTACGTAAAGAATTGATAATTAAATTTATTTTTTTTAAAATAAGAAAGTTCTCATGCCACACCCTGTATTTAAAAAGAAAAAAACACAAGGGACAGGTACAACAAATGAACTGCTATAGATTTCAGCTTCCAGCCCAAAGGCCTTCTTCTGAAGTAACATACAGACACAAAACCACTGTCTTTGGCCGCTGTGGCTGGTGTTTCACGTTCCAGTTGAAGGGCACTATCGCATGAAGAGGGAGGTGTTCCTTCCTGACTTGCAGTCTTCGTAAAAGATTGTAAGAATGAGACGATACAGCACTGGCTATCTTTTTTGGACCAAGTTTGGGGGTTAGTTTCAGTCTCAGTGGGCTTTGTAAGGCCTACAGCACAATGGGAGAGGGCTGCCCATATAGTATGTAAATTTAGGGCCTGTGGGCGGACAGGTGCGTGTATTATTCGTGTTCTTGTCTGTACATTTTGTATCTATTGAGGTGTGGGTCTGATGTTTTGTCATTCACTAAATAAATAAATGTGTCGCTAAACTTCTTTACCATATCTCAAAGTTTTTTTGCAAATCTGATCACTGTCTTACTTTTTTGAAAATTATTTCATGTTTCATGGATGCATATTGTGAGTATTGCTTGGAAGCAGAATTTATCAAATGTTACAGATACATTATATGTTGTTAGATACAGATTTAACATTATGGCCAGATTTATACAGCAGTAATTCACGAATAAAGCAGCAATAATAATAATAATAATAATAATAATAAGGTATTATGTTAAGAACAGCTACAAACTTTTACTGAATACTGGACAAATTTCCTTTCACCATACCACAAAAGCTAAGACATTGTAGTGTTAACACCCACAGAATTTTGCAGTGACAATAAGGGTTCATTACATCACAATATGGACAAGTACTCCTGTATTATGTTAAACAGTACTCACAGGCTTTAGCTTACAGCACACAGATCACTACTGGCACATTACAACTTATAAAGTATTATATGATGTCAAAAAATTCCTGCCTGAAGTGGAAGGACTTCTATAAAAGTCAATGTTTTATACAGTTTCTGAACTGAGACAAGTCACCAGTATCAGATTGGACATGAACCGGTAGAGAATTGCACATTTTGATGCACCAGTAATGTCCTCCTTTGTGTAGCATGCTGAGATTTTTTTTCTCACTTTGTAACTCTCGTTTATTTTGTGTATCTTCCTCATGATGCATACCTTTCAATTTTTTTAAAGTGAAGTAAGAGAATATACTGATATGAGATAGTGATGACTCCCACCTTTGTGAATAAATCCACCTTTGTGAATAAATTCTTGCAGAAGTGACTGAGATGGGCTACGTTAAAGACTATGACAACCCTCTTGCAAACAGTACAATCTATCCGAGCTTGAGATTGAGTACCTCTGAATATAATATCACATATCATGATATAGTGGAAATAATTGTAGTAAGCCTCTTGGGTTCCCTTGTGATCGCAAACAGACCAAATCACATGAATAACAAATGTTGCCGAGTTCAGTCTTGTACACAGTTTTAGTTTGTGTACTGTCGAGCTGAGCTTGCTACCAATATTTAGTCCCAGGTATTGGGAAGCTTCTACTCTACTCCTAAAGATTAATAGCTCATCACTTTTTTTTGTAACATACAAGGTGTAACCAGAAAGTAAGTTCCAACTGCCAATACAGAAAAACATTTATAAATTATAAATATTCATTTTAACAATTACAGAGTGTAAATGGCTAATTCTGAACATTGTCACCACCATCATTACGGTGTTTATTGAAACAGCAGACCAACTTTGTTTGCCTGTGTCTTACGAGTCAGCTGCCAATATCTGGAACTGTGAAATAAAATTGTTGTCTGCACCTCTACACCCTTGTGAAAAAGAGGCCACACTGCCTCAGTTGCCTGGGACTGCAGTCGTGTGTGTGTGTGTGTGTGTGTGTGTGTGTGTGTGTGTGTGTGTGAGTGAGTGTGTGTGGGCGCGCGTTTATTTTTGACAAAGGCCTTACTGGCCGAAAGCTTTATTTATGACAGTCTTCTTGTGGTGCCTGTCTGCGACTCAGCAACTCTGCTATATGGTGGGTAGCAACTTTCCTTTTCATAATATTGTTACATAGCAGCAAATTGAACCTGGCATCAATATGGCTGATTTACAGGAACTTGCAAAAACTATGTTAACCAAAAACCCCACACTACCAAGTTGTTGAACTAGGTATGGCAATAGGCCATAGCATAATAAGGCTTCTCCTGCTCATTTCAATCCAAATGAACTTGTAAGAGCCTAGGTGAAAAGTAACATAGCATGCAATAAAATGTATATTTTGCTGTAGAAAACTGTAATTATTATTTCTTCATGATAGTCACCTTTCTTTCTGGAATGATGATTATGCTGCCACCCTTTACTGTCGGTGTATTTGTTGTTCCTTCAGCTGTGCAGTCCATACTGCTTTTGTTAAAGTGTGAAATGCATTAGCCCATGTCTCACAAATCCACATGATGTCTACAAATGAAGTTCGCCTCACGGCAGTAGATATTGACATTTCCAGGCAGCTGTGTGATATGTCAGTGGTTTGTCTTATTACACATGCAATATGCAAAGCCACCAATCATTTGGATTCACCATAATTCATTCTAGCAAAAACAATTATGTGATGTCCTATCTCCTACATTGCATTTTATTCTAAAAAGTTAAGTTTCTTAGTTTCAGTATTTAACATAAAGTTTATCTTCATTTCTTTCAGATGTTTAGCCAATTCAGTTTCCTTCTGTGTGGCTCCTCCAACATTCCAGGTGGCTAATTTTATCTAATTTGAGACCAATTTTCATTTATGCTCTTTGGCTGCATGTGTCACTGAAATACTGAAGCCCATCCTGTTTTCAATGTTAGTTTGGGTATTGCAAGTAAATGATATTTTTACTACATACGGTTACTACCACCCAACTAACCTTCTACCAGAAAGAATAGGTTTTTTTCTGTTTTGGGTCCCCACTAAACTCAAATACTATTTTTTTCCTAGGCCGTGTCAACATGCTTAGAAATGGTTCAAACCAGATTTTGGACCTCCACAAAGTACATCAAAGACCAAAGTTGATTTATATCCATAGATTCACTTTTGCTCCAGACAAACAATTTTCTATTGCAAGCAATGTCTATAATCAATGGCTTTTCTCCTGGATACAAGTCATTCACTGGTGAGGAATGACAGATGGACCTGGGTTCAATTTCTAGTACTAACAGTGATTTATCCTTGGTGAGAGGACCGAAATAGGGTGCACTCAGCCTCTTGGCACCAACTGAGGAGCTACTTGACCAAGTAATAATGGCACCACATCTGTTAAACTCACAATAACCAGGAGTGTGGTGTGATGAGCCCCAACCCTCCATGCTGCATCCAAATGGCCCCACAGGCAGAGGATGACATGGTGATCAGAATGGTGGTGCTTATTATTTTTATGGTTAATAGACTGCACAGTCTGTAAATTTGTACAGGACTACATTTATTTTCTTGATTCTTCAATGAAAAAGATTATTCAGTTCTCTTATCCATTATCTGCATTCCATTTACTTACAGTGAATGATAACATTTACCTCTCATGTAACTACAATTCTTTTACCTGAAGAAGTAAAGTTGTAAAGTAACTGGCTGTACCTGCAATGGTTTGACCTCAACAGCTTGTCGGAGTTTCTGCACCAAGTCACTTGACTGCCTCACTACTGTTCCTGGTGGCTGGGACGGACATTTGTGTGTTCTCTGGCTGACCTACACTCAAAGTGAGTGAGCAAAACAAACATAAATACAACAGACAGTTGAAATAAACTATATGTTTCACATGTACTTATATAGCATTATTTAATTGTCAAATACAATGATACGTTCCTAACTATATATTTCATAGACATAGTAAGCATTTATAATTCATGATAAATTTCAGAAATAATTTACTGTAGACTTAGCTAACTAAATTTTCTCCATGACCACGGGCTGTTTCCTAATGGTAGAGGTGCATTTGGCTTACATACAGACCACTAAAGTAAGAGAAACAGAATGCAACAGAAGATGCCACAAAACAAAAACAAAATGGTTAGGAAGTAAATACCATAACATTTTGTTCACAGCCAGGGGGAACAAACTGAATGGTTCAATAGGAATTCTAATATTAATAACGAGCAATGTAAATGGTGAATGAGTTTGTCTTTTAACATGCTGCATATATGAAACCACATTTTCTCTAGCTTGTTACCTTAGACAGTCCTCCTCAGTGTACATGTTATTTTGCAAAAGAGAAACAAAAAATAGCAACATACAAGATGCTGCCCACAGCATTCAAGAATTTCACTGTACTGGTCAAACCAGTAGCATTCCCGCATCATCCTCATTCGCCAGAGTAGGGAGGATGCAACTTCTACCTCTTCCCAAAGATGCAAATCATGTTGAAAGGGCAACATTTGAAATCGATTGAAGACATCCAAGTGAAATCACAATGGGTCCTGAACACCCTTCACCTTGCGGAATTCCAGGATTGCTTTCAAAATGGGAACAATGGTGGGGTTGCTGCTAATATGCTACAGATGACTACTTTGAACGTGATTGAGGACATTAGGGCGTAAGTATAGTTTTCTGATATTTACAATGAAATTCTTAGATATTCAGGGTAGCACTTTGTATAAGAGGCAGATATGGATACAACAGAGAAAAGGGGAAGTAGATTCAAACAACAATGGAATGGAATTACAATTGAGTGAGTGAGTGAGTGAGTGAGTGAGTGTGTGTGTGTGTGTGTGTGTGTGTGTGTGTGTGTGTTCCATCAGTTTAGATTAATTTTTTTCTTGTCCTGTGTCCTTCAATACTGTAAAATGACCTGAAAATTAGCTGAAACCTAGCTGAGCATAAAAGAATGCAGATTCAAATAAATTCTACAAGGAATACAGTAATTTATAACGAATTCCAGGGGGACACCTGTTTTGTCAGTCACTTGCACAAAGTTACACGATGTCTGATGCAAACAGTCGCATATTCTACCTGATGTAAAATATCTGGATATCACTATGTAATGCAGGATGGATCACTAGATGTCACAAGAGGTGGGCCCGCCAGTATGAAAGGAGGTGGGAAGTACTGTATTGTCAGTAGAGAAGTTGTAACAATAGAATGGTTTGGTCAGGAGAGCTCAGTGACTTGGAATGTGGGCTAGACAGTGAATGTCACTAGAGTAACAAATCCATCAAGGACATTTCAACCCTTCTAAAGCTACCAACATCAACTACTGTTGGTGCGGTTGCGAAATGGAAGTGCAAAGCAACAATCACTTCTAAACCAAGACCAGGCAGACATCACACACTGGTGGACAGATTGTCCAGCATTGCAGAGGATGGTTGTGGGAGAAAAGTCACATGAAATCAGTGGAAGGAACCACTGATGAATTGCAAAGTGTTACCAAGAGTCCAACATGCACAATAAGTGTGCATAAGGAGTTAAAAAGAATAGTGTACAATGGCTGAGCAGCTCCTCTTAAGCCACACATTTCTGTAATCAATGCTAAGTGACATTTAAGGTGGTGTAAAGAGCTTCGCCACTGGGCAGTGGAGAACTGGAAGTGAGTGATTTGAATTACTGAATCATACGATCTGATGGATGGGTTTGGCGAATGCCTACTGTTGTGTGTATTGTCAACAGAGAAGTATGGAGGAGGTGATGTTGCAGTATGAAATGTTTTTTGTGGTTAGGGTGTTTTCCCCTCATAATGCTTAAGAAAATGCTAAATGTGGAAGCATATGAACACGTTACAGCATTGTGTACTGCATGCATAGAGGAAGATTTCAGGGAAGATGATCATTTATATCAGCATGACAATGTACCCTGTCATACAGGAGAATCTGCGAGGCAATGGTTTGCGGGCAATAACATTCTTGAAATAGACTAGAGCCCCTATCTGAGTCCAGCGGAACACCTCTGGGATGAGTTAGAATGTCGACCTCACTCCAGACCTCAGTGTGCCACATCACCACCTTCTCTGGTTTCATCTCTCAAGAAAGAATGGGCTGCATTCCTCCACATACATTCAGACACCACACTGACAGTGTCGCCAGCAAGTTTAAACAGTCACAAAGGTGATGGGTTGACCCACCCATGTTAACATCCACTAACATGTCTCAGGATATGTCTAATCAGACAATGTAACAAGTTGTCTGACAGTTGTAAAATGCTATTTATTCAAACAAATAGTGTCATTACTGGTTTTGAAACAACAGTTTCATCTTCAGACTTATATGCACGTTTTTTAAATTTTTACATTAGCTTCTGGCTCTTTAGTCCCCCTTGTGGTGGAAGTTCCTTGTGGTGGTGGTGGTGGTGCCCTACAGCAAGTAACTACGTGAAAAATGGCCTATTTAACTGTTAACTGTACCTAATAACAAGTGAACACAACATAAACAATTCTTTAAGCTAAAACTGTTTTAGTTTTAGGTTACTTACATCAAAAATCCTGTATGATTATGTTGCAGTGTTTACAGCTTCTGTTCACAAAATAATGAATATTTTGTTGAAAATTGCTATTTTGAGACCATGGCTGTGGAGAAAATACAGACAGATTTTTTGCAAAGAAGAAAACAGCAGCCAGCCATTGTTAATAATGCTACTTACTCATACAAACAGTGCCATTACTGGATTCAAACTGTCATGTTCATCTTCAGACAGCTGTTCTCATTTAGATGCACATTTGTTAAGGTTAACATTAGCTTTCAGCTCTTTGTTCTCCTCATTGTGAAAGTTCCTGATATGGTGGTGCCCTACAGCAAAAAATCATGTGATAAATGGCCTATTTAACTGGACCCAATAACAACTGAACAAAATGTAAACAAATCTTTAAGGCAGAACTGTTTTAGGTTGCCTACATCGAAAATCTCATGTCATTATGTTGCAATGTTTACTGCTTGTGTCTGTTCAGACAATAGTGCTGGCACGTGCAGGTGCACCCTAACCACACAGGCCAACAAGCGGTTTACACACTCTTCAGTATTTTGTGAATGCAAAATAAACATATTTTGAAAATACTATGGAATCAGACAGAGAAAAAAAATCTGCTCACCAAGAGGCAAAAGGAGGACATACAAATCAAGCTACCGAAATTCTCCCAGAAGAGTTGAAGAAGAAGGAAAAGGGGAGAAGGTAAAGGACTGGTGAGGTTACGAAATAAGGGAGAGTTCAGAAAAGGCGCTCAGAATACCAAGTCAGGGGAGACTTGCGCACAGTATGAGAAGGAAAGACTGATTGTAGAGGATTTCAGCAGATGAGATTTGACAACCTGAGAGATTAAAGGTGTAAAATAGGGTAATATGCAAGACAGAGATTACTGACAAAACACTGTGCATGAGTTACTAAAAGCAGAATATATGTGAGCACCTGGAAAAATAGTCAGGTCAGGAAATAAAAGATATAAAAAACTAAAAGGAATGAGAAAGCAACAATACTGAGGAGAAATGCTGAGATCGAAGAAATTAACGTAAATTAATGCCAGGTGGGTTGCAAGAACAAGGACATGCCATGCTGTGTATGTATCAGTGACGGTTCATTTCCTGGAGGTTTTTCTAGGGGGTTCTCTGGAAGGTGGTCTACAAAGTTTCAAATAATTAACATATAAAGGCTAATAATGAATAAAATATAATTGATGTACAAAACACACTTACTTTCAATGAATGTTTGTATGAAAAATCCATTGTACACACATTAAGAGCAGAGACTCTGTCAATGAAGTGTTCACTGAAGTCTATGATGCTGCATATTAAGTTTTTCTTGCTGGAAAGCATGCTACTGCTACTACTAGCCATGACTCATAATGTTTCGCAAACAAGCTTTTATTCTCTTTGGGGTGCAGAAAGATCACTCAGCCTCAGACGATGCTGCCAGTATGGTAACAATAACTTCAGTAATTTCACTGTTTCACTAAAGGGCTTCTGCAAATTACTTTTGAACAGGAATTTCAGAAGTGGGAGAGCATCACTGAGAGTTCTAAACTCATTCCTCGTGCAGTATATCTGAAGTTCTGTTCTCAGCTTATTGCACCCATCATAAAAAGGATATTTTTGCAAGACCTCTGCAGAAATGTTTGCAGAAACTGACTTCTGTACAAAACAATTTTTTTGAAATAAAATAAATTTGCAGTGGTGACATATCTGTAAAGTCAAAGTGTTCAGCAACCTGAGCGATAACTTTATCTCAAACTTTTCTAGCAACAACAGTTCTTGGAATTTGTTTCCATGCCTCTGTCTCTTCACAGGATGCAGCAGCTGTCTGCACATCAAAATAATCTCAATGATGCTATCTCAGATATATTTTTGAAATGTTCTACCCCTTATTGCGCAGTCAGTGGGTCAATTACTCATTTTTGTGATTGGCTGTACAATAGGGCAATGTGTAACACAGTATGGAAAAAAACAACCAAAATTGAAATTCGGCTACCTTAATTTCAGATGGAGCCCTGTTGCTTCAGTAATTGTAGTGGTAGTGACTATCTTTTACACAGCTTGCACAGTTCTTCATTTAAAATCCCATCTTGCATTGGAAACAGGAGGGAATTTCCTGTTCACTGTTTCAATTAAAACAGCTATTTATTGTGAATACGTATGGGAAAAAGAATCTCCCTAAGGTCGATAAAAAAAAAAAAAAAATTCTAATATCCATATTCTAACTCATTGCATAGGTTTAAAATCAGATTCAACTTACGGGCTTAAGAATGAACAAAACAGGCATGTTTAAAATGTTCTCAGAGGAGTCTATGCACCATCACAGCTATGAGAAATAACTTTATTTGTGTTTATCCACAATATCCACCAATGTTTCTTTGAGTGATTCTACTAGCACTTTTGGATCATGTTCAAGAAGAATGAGAAAAGTCTAAAATGTTTCTAAAGGTTGATCCTCAGAGAAAATATATCTGATAACTATGACAAACTGTGAAACTGCTGAAATAATATTGTCTCATACATGATAACTGATAGAAAATCAGTGATAGCAATTTTCTTTCTTACTTGGTCACAGTAAACATCCAGCACACAGGAAAGCAAATTATTTTGAATATGTTTACATATGCCTTTGAAAGCAGTAGCCTTTAAAGGTTATCACTAAGTACAGCATCAAATCCGGCAGTGAAATCTAGAAGTCTGCGGGAAATTCCTGGGGACACCACAATACACAATTTTAGAGAGTGTGTTATGATATTTGCAAATCTGATCATTGTGTCTTTCAACTGACTGCTTATAAGCACTATCCAGTTGCTGCACAATATTCCATTTCCCTAAAATATTGTGCTCTGGCTATGCAGTCTCACATGATATGAACCACTCACTTTTTTCTTTAACTCCTGGGATAAACAGCATTTTCTTTTGCTAACAATGAACACAGAAAATAGTATAATTTGTTTGTGACATCACAACCATATATCCAATCTACTTTCTCAGAAATGTCTGGTCTGAAAATTATTACAATTTTTTTACTTTTATCTTTAGTTTTCTTGGCTAACGATTTCCAGTGTCAGACTCCTTAAGATCTTGGTCCAAAACTCTGCACTAAAATATCACACATACTGACTTCTTCTTTCAGACATTGCACATCTGACAACCCTCGTCTCTGAACTCTCAACTACATATTGAATCTTCCTGCATGACAAAAAGTGAAGTTGGTCACAGTAATGGTAACTTACTGCAAACAAACAAAAGAAAACTCCTGGCTTGACTCTTGTCAGTATTTCAGTTTCAGAACTATAATAGCTCACAGGGATCAAACACACAACAGATATAAGTTATAGAACAATGTCGATATGAATTATATTCAAAATCTGCTATTCAAGAGTCATATAGGTGGAACAACTGGGAAGGAATAGGAATGGTGTTTCAGTGAGGTTCTACATCAGGAGGGAAAATGGAGGCTCCTGGTGGATACATGCTTGAGCATTGCTCCAACGCTGAGAATAGGAGACACCTGCTGCCTCTGCTCTATTCTCCACCCCTCATCTACAAGCTCAGCAGCTGGAATGTGGTATTCGGTGGTGCAGAACCAGATTTTGCGCACATATCAAGCCAGGCACATGAAAGCTGACCACCAGTTTCAAACATCACAGTAGATGTCAGCAGGGAGGTACATAAATATTACTGAATAATAATCTGACTGAGGCAAGAGAATGGGTGATTTTAAATTTAAAATCTTTATGCACTATAAAATTCTCTCAGATGCAAATACTTCTATGGAGGTTCACTGTTCTATTGACACACAGGACGAACTGCCACTGGTGTGTATTCTCTCTCTCTCTCTCTCTCTCTCTCTCTCTCTCTCTCACACACACACACACACACACACACACACACACCACACACTGGGAGTTACATTTTAACTGAGGACATTGAAACATCTCAATATCTACACAATGGATCAAAAAATGTTACAATTCCAATTCGTTTGTCTCTGAGGGGGGCATCCAACGAAACCTCACGCGACCCCCCTAACCCCATCCTGTGCATGGGTGACAGCAGGCCAACTTTGGAATCCCCAATGGGTACCCTCATTTTTTTACCGCAGATTATGATTCTACAGCAAAATCTACACATTTTGTCTGAAGAATTTTCTTCTTTTCGCCACAGATGGTGCTGTAATCGGAGGAATAGAAATGGATACACAGATGCGATTTATAACATGCTACCCAATGACACATGGGACCCCACCTCCATGCTGCGAGAGTGGGACAGGCCAATATTTCATAAGTTCTAATTGGAAACTTCAATGTTGTACTCCTCTGACATATCGAACAGGGCCACTCTAGTCGTGGTTCGAGGTGAAAGCTATCCTATTTTTTCAATCAGAGTATGTGTTGAAAGATATGTGTTGTGTGAGATAGGTACTGCCTACAGGAAAATTAAAGAGACCTTTGGAGAAAAGAGAACCAGTTGCATGAATATCAAGAGCTCAGATGGAAACCCAGTTCTAAGCAAAGAAGGGAAAGCAGAAATGTGGAAGGAGTATATAGAGGGTCTATACAAGGGTGATGTTCTTGAGGACAATATTATAGAAATGGAAGAGAATGTAGATGAAGATGAAATATGAGATACGATACTGCATGAAGAGTTAGACAGAGCACTGAAAGACCTAAGTCGAAACAAGGCCCCGAGAGTAGACAACATTCCATTAGAACTAGTGACAGCCTTGGGAGAGCCAGGCCTAATAAAACTCTACCATTTAGTGAGCAAGATGTATGAGACAGGCGAAATACCCCCAGACTTAAAGAAGAATATAATAATACCAATACCAAAGAAAGCAGGTGTTGACAGATGTGAAAATAACTGAAGTGCCAGTTTAATAAGCCATGGCTGCAAAATACTAACACGAATTCTTTACAGACAAACAGAAAAACTGGTAGAAGCCAACCTCGGGGATGATCAGCTTGGATTCCGTAGAAATCTTGGAACACATGAGACAATACTGACCCTACGACTTATCTTAGAAAATAGATTAAGGAAAGGCAAACCTACATTTCTAGCATTTGTAGACTTAGAGAAAGCTTTTGACAATGTTGACAGGAATACTCTCTTTCAAATTCTGAAGGTGGCAGGGGTAAAATACAGGGAGCTAAAGGCTATTTACAATTTGTACAGAAACCAGATGGCAGTTATAAGAGTCGAGAGAGATGAAAGGGAAGCAGTGGTTGGGAAGGGAGTGAGACAGGGTTGTAGCCTATCCCCGATGTTATTCAATCTATATATTGAGCAAGTAGTAAAGGAAACAAAAGAAAAATTCATGGAGAAGAAATAAAAACTTTGAGGTTTGTCAATGACATTGTAATTCTGTCAGAGACAGCAAAGGACCTGGCAGAGCAGCTGAACGGAATGGATAGTGTCTTGAAATGAGGATATAAGATGAACATCAACAAAAGCAAAACGAGGATCATGGGATGTAGTCGAATTAAGTCGGGTGATGCTGAGGGAATTAGATTAGGAAATGAGACACTTAAAGTAGTAAATGAGGTTTGCTATTTGGGGAGCAAAATAACTGATGATGGTTGAAGTAGAGAGGATATAAGATGTATACTGGCAATGGCAAGGAAAGCATTTCTGAAGAAGAGAAATTTGTTAACATCCAGTATAGATTTAAGAGTCAGGAAGTCGTTTTTGAAAGTATTCGTATGGAAGTGAAACATGGATGATAAATAGTTTAGACAAGAAGAGAATAGAAGCTTTCAAAATGTGGTGCTACAGAAGAATACTGAAGATTAGATGAGTAGATCACATGACTAATGAGGAGGTATTGAATAGAATTGGAGAGAAGAGAAATTTGTGGCACAACTTGACTAGGAGAAGGGATCGGTTGGTGGGGCATATTCTGAGGCATCAAGGGATCACCAATTTAGTATTGGAGGGCAGCATGGAGGGTAAAAATTGTAGAGGGAGACCACAAGATGAATACACTAAACAGATTCAGAAGGATGTAGGTTGCAGTAAGTACTGGGAAGTGAAGAAGCTTGCACAAGACAGAGTAGCATCGAGAGCTGCAACAAACCAGTCTCAGGACTGAAGACCACAACAACAACAACAACGTGTTGAAACATAGTACTGTCAACTTCAATACACTTAGTGATCCACTTTTCAAAAGACCGTACACAGTACAGAAACATATCTGCGGCAGTGTCACCGCCTGTTGATCCTTGCTGGTACACCTTATCTTTTGAATATTTCCACAGAAAACAATACGGCAATGTCAAATCCAGTGACCTAGTTGGCCAATTAATAGGCCACCACTGCCATTCCACTGAACAGTGTAAACACAGTCTAAAAACTCCCGTGCTTCAATTGCATAATGCACAGGGCAACTGTTATGCTGAAACCACAGAAGTGCTTGAACATCCAGAGTGTGGTATACGCCACTTCTAACAAACACCGAACAACGCGCTCCAGTACGCGGCCGCCAAATACATCGCTGGCCACACTTCTCTGGGCGGCCCGCTGCTTCCATTGCTGGCCGTCTTCACAAGCACGCTCCCTTACGTGGCCGAGAAATACAAGGTGCATTCAAGTTCTAAGGCCTCCGATTTTTTTTCTAATTAACTACTCACCCAAAATCGATGAAACTGGCGTTACTTCTCGACGTAATCGCCCTGCAGTCGTACACATTTTTCACAACGCTGACACCATGATTCCATGGCAGCGGCGAAGGCTTCTTTAGGCGTCTGTTTTGACCACTGGAAAATCGCTGAGGCAATAGCAGCACGGCTGGTGAATGTGCGGCCACGGAGAGTGTCTTTCATTGTTGGAAAAAGCCAAAAGTCACTAGGAGCCAGGTCAGGTGAGTAGGGAGCATGAGGAATCACTTCAAAGTTGTTATCACGAAAAAACTGTTGCGTAACGTTAGCTCGATATGCGGGTGCGTTGTCTTGGTGAAACACCACACGTGCAGCCCTCCCCGGACGTTTTTGTTGCAGTGCAGGAAGGAATTTGTTCTTCAAAACATTTTCGTAGGATGCACCTGTTACCGTAGTGCCCTTTGAAACGCAATGGGTAAGGATTACGCCCTCGCTGTCCCAGAACATGGACACCACCATTTTTTCAGCACTGGCGATTACCTGAAATTTTTTTGGTGGCGGTGAATCTGTGTGCTTCCATTGAGCTGACTGGCACTTTGTTTCTGGATTGAAAAATGGCATCCACGTCTCATCCATTGTCACAACCGACGAAAAGAAAGTCCCATTCATGCTGTCGTTGCGCGTCAACATTGCTTGGCAACATGCCACACGGGCAGCCATGTGGTCGTCCGTCAGCATTCGTGGCACCCACCTGGATGACACTTTTCGAATTTTGAGGTCGTCATGCAGGATTGTGTGCACAGAACCCACATAAATGCCAACTCTGGAGGCGATCTGTTCAACAGTCATTCGGCAATCCCCCAAAACAATTCTCTCCACTTTCTCGATCATGTCGTCAGACCGGCTTGTGCGAGCCCGAAGTTGTTTCGGTTTGTTGTCACACGATGTTCTGCCTTCATTAAACTGTTGCACCCACAAACGCACTTTCGACACATCCATAACTCCATCACCACATGTCTCCTTCAACTGTCGATGAATTTCAATTGGTTTCACACCACGCAAATTCAGAAAACAAATGATTACACGCTGTTCAAGTAAGGAAAACGTCACCATTTTAAGTATTTAAAACAGTTCTCATTCTCGCCGCTGGCGGTAAAATTCCATCTGCTGTACGGTGCTGCCATCTCTGGGACGTATTGACAATGAATGCGGCCTCATTTTAAAACAATGCGCATGTTTCTATCTCTTTCCAGTCCAGCGAAAAAAAATCGGAGGCCTTAGAACTTGAATGCACCTCGTACATCGCTGGCCGCACTTCTCCAGGCAGCTCGCGGCTACCATCGCTGGCCGCCTTCGCGCGCGCGCGCGCGCGCGTTTGTCAGCACACAGCAATTGGCTAAGCCAGGAAACATTGTGATTGGTTTTCCCTGGAAAACAGCGACCCCAGCCGATGGCTCCATTAACTAGCAAGCCTTATATAAACCCGGCCGCCGCCGCAAAAGACAGTTCTCATCGGGAAGTGCAGTACGCCATGTTCCAGCTGCTTGTGGATGACTCGCCGCACCACTCGAGGTTACCTGGCCGCTCGGCGGAAAATCTTGCGACTTCACTTGGAGAGACTGAACTTCACTGGACTTGGGAATAATTACGGGACGTGCACCCCACCATGCACATTCGGACATGGGTATAACCAAACTTTAATTCTGCATTACTTCTGAGTGTGAGCTTGGGTAGACGCTTGGCTAACATAATTGTTAAAAAGTGATTTGTGATTTAATAAACCATACTGAAGAGTTTATTGTGTTATTCCTGGTTATAACACAGAGCAACATCCTGCAGTAGTACTGGTAATTCCTGTTTCAAAAACATTCAATATTTGTGTCCTTTGAATGTGCTGTTGACACAATACAGACCAATGTGTTTGTTCCCCATGATGCTACACCATATGTTAACCAACCAAGGATGCTGACGGTCAACTTGCCGTAGCCAGTGGGGATTGCCTACACTCCAGTGAGGCATGTTATCACTACCATAGTTTATGAACACACACACATCGGAAAAAGACGAATGTGTGGGTCGTTTGTATTTGTTGACATGCCAATTCACAAAACATTACCCGGTTATGGAAATCAGTGCAATGAAGTTCTTGATGCAGTTACACATGGTAAGGATAATACTTATGATGCAGTACTGTGATAATACTACCTACGGACATACCGGAATCGCAATTTAATTGGCAAGTGCTTATCCGTGGGTTGTTGTGCACCAATACAGGTACAGCTTTTTCAATAGCTTCTCTTGTAGCAGGTTTGCTTCGTTTCCTTTTGCTGGTCTGTGCACTGCCTTCAGACATAAAGCTGTTCACAACCTTGTAAAACAATGAATGAGAGCCAGCTTTCTCTGGAAAATGCTTGACATACAAGGCAACTCTCCATAAATCAGGATCACTTCAGTTTTTTCTTCTTTGGTTGCAACATTCGTTGTCCATTTGCATGTCTGTTCTCCAAATGATGGGTAGATGTGCAAGCAAATATCGTATGTTTACAGACACTTTCTGTTCTATGTCTGCTTGATACGTGAGCTCCCGTAAATGTGTACTGCCTGTCATGATACCTCATAGTTCACAACACGGCCACAGTGTAGATACAGTGGTGCTCCGAGTAGTCCTCTGTTTGATATGTCGGAGAAATACAACACTGTGAATGGGGTTTTCAATCAAAAATTATTAAATACTGTCCTGTCCCACCCTGGCAGCATAGAGGTGGCGTCGCACGTCCCTCTAGATATTCAAGGGCCACTGTGTAGCATGTCATAAATTACTGTTGTGTACCCATTTCTATTCCTTTATTTCGCCATCCATGGCAAAATGAAGAAAATTCCCCAGACAAAAATGGTGTAGATTTTTCTGTAGAATCGTAACGTGCAATAAACATGGGGGGGGGGGGGGGGGGGTCCTATTGAAGATCTCAAAGTTGGCCCCTGCCACCAAAGCTTCGGGTGGGGTGGGAGCATCGAGTGTGGTATCGTTGGATGTCCCCCTTCGTTGGAATTATAACCTTCTTTTTTTATCCAATGTGTAGTTTTCAAGATATTTCAATGCCTTCATTTAAAATGAACACCCTGTAAATCATAAAGTGCTTTATACATTCTTCACTATTTTGTGAACACAAGTAGTAATCATTGCAATACAATGATGCAGGATTTTCAGCGTAGGTAACTCAAAATTAAAACAGTTTTACCATCAAGATTTTTTTTTTACATTGTGTTCAATAATTATTAGGTACAGCTAAATACTCCATTTCTTACATTGTGTTTTGCTGTAGGGCACCATCACCCAAGGAACTTTCATCACAAGGGGGAATAAAGAATTGAAAGCTAATGTTAACCTCAACAAATGTGCATCTAAATGGGAACAGCCATCTGAAGATGAACCTGAAAATTCAAAATCAGTAACAATGCTATTTGCATGAATAAATAGCATTATTAACAGTGGTTGGTTGCTTTTTTTCTCTTTGCAAGAATCAGCCCGTTTTTTTCTACACAACCACAGTCTCAAAAGCCAGTGTTAGATAAAACTGGTATTTTAAAGTATACATGAGAATGACCTGTGTTACTTACTTGTGATACTCAAACAAACAAGCAGTACTAGAAAGAATAACAGAGTTATTACTTGAGTGTCACATAGATTCCTGATATCTTACCACTACGGACATCCATATGACACTGTTGTAATTTTTTCATTTATTTTGTAAGTTATAAAAGAACCTTTTCCAAGAACTTTCAAGCTGCAAGTCTTCTAAGGCTACAGATTTGAACACTGCAAATTTATTTGAAGATCGTTTCTCTGATCTTAGAGCTTGTTTCTATAAAGATGAAGTTTGAATAAAGAGAATATTGTGCTGTATCATAACACTTTTATCTGTACCTCTACTTTAGCACATCTACTTTTGCTGGTTTCAAAAGGTAGGTTTCTGAAACAGAATGGGGCAGGAGAAGGAACATTTGTCTGTCATGCTACCAAATAAGACCATACACAAAACTACCTGGGCTCATTCCAATTCAAGTGGTATACTCTAGTGAAGCACTGCTGCCTGATTATTACATTGCTTTGTGTGAATATAAATCTGATCCAAATTCATTATCACAATGCCAATCATTTCTAGTTCCAATAAACATATCAGATTTACTATATCCTCTATTAAAGGGATGGAAACTATAATCACTGACCTTGTATCGAAAATTTTTTCCACATGCAGTACATTTGTAAGGCATAACACCTGTGTGAATACGACGGTGCACTAAGTAAGACACTCGTTGACGGAAGCATTTGCCTGCAAATTAAACACATACACAAAGTGAAGAGCATATTCCAAAAGATACTAATTGTTCTACACATATGCTTGCTACCACTTACCATTAGTACATTTGATGGTTTGTTAGTCACACGGCACACAACACAGTTAGGTGAAGATCAAAAATTACAGTAGTTTGATCTGAAAAGAGTTTTTAACAATGTTACTCATATCTACAAAGCTACATAAGACATCAAACACAATAAGCTTTCAATTCGAGCTATTAATGGGGAACTTTTGCACTAAACATTTATTGTACTGAAACTAATGCAATAAATATTTTCCAAGCAGTAAGAAATGTTTTAAGGTTTTCATATACTGTCATTTATGTAAATAAAATCACAAAATCTACTATAATAATAAGCTGAAGTGGCCTAGTAAAATAGGACTGATCAATAACTTTGAGACACTGTCCACAAAAAAGCGCAGAGACTGTATATTTTACAAAACACACATTCTAGTACAAAATATTTTTACAAAAATAAGGTTCGAGTCATTAGATTCCTACAATTAGAACTTCCACAATCTCTGTACAAAAGCATTTTGCCGAAAAGGAAACAACCTATGAAAGATATGAAAATTTTGTTTCATTAATTTCAGCAGCAAATGTCAGGTGTGTCCAGAAAGTAATGCAAGTTTTTTAGCCAATAGATGTATTGTAGATATCGTTACAAACATTTAATATCCTTCAAAGTAGTTCCCTTGGGCAACTAAACACTTGTTTCAGCACGTCTGCCATGCATGGTACATGTCCTGGAAGGCTTCAATGGGGCCCTCAGCGAGGGTCCTAGTCACGCCACCTTGGATGGCTCAACTGACCCAAAACAGATTCCTTTCAGGGTGGTCTTGCTCCTTGGGAAGAGAAAGAAGTTGGCCAGGGCCACATCTGGACTGTAGGCATTGTAGTAGCATTATCAAATTATGCTTCACCTGCTCCTCATGGAAGCACAGAGTGGTGTGGCTTGGAGTGTCATGGTGGATCTCCCAGGTAGTGGCAACCTCATTTTTCATTTGGACAACCCTTTTTCGCAGTTTTTCCAGCACATCAAAGTAGTAGGTAGCATTCACAGTTTGGTTTTAAGGAACAAACTTTGTGGGCCATGCCTTTGGCATCAAAAAAATATCAACATCATTTTCACTTTGACTTGTTCACTCTTACTTTTTTTCAGCTTTGGGGACCCCAAGGTGTGCCACTCGCATCTCTAGACATTTTGATTCTGGATCACACCAGAAACAACATGTTTCGTACCCAGTACTGACACTTTCTAAGAAAGAAGGTTCAGTTTCCACACATTTGAGAAGTTCAGTCATGATAAACACCCAGTGAATCTTCTGATCTTCCGTCAAAAGCTTGGAAACCAGACTGGCATTCACCTTCTTCATATGCAATTTACCAATCACATTTCATGCAAAATGGTTTTAAGAATGTTGAGAGTTTCTCCAGTCATTTGGACACTCAACCTACAGTCAGAATTTAATAGAGCACACACACATGCCAAATTGTCATTGGTTACGCTGGTTGATGGCCATCCAGCACAGGGCTCATCGACCACCTCTTCTCAGCCTTCCTTAAAACCTTTCAGCCACCACAAAACTTGCAAATATGATAGAGCACTGTCACTGTAAGCTTACACAATCAATTGGTGGGTCCCTGCAAGAGATTTGTTCAGCTTCAAACAAAAATGTATAGCACAATATTGCTCAAGTGACAATTCCATCACATTTCGTGATACAGACGCTAAACGGGGTGCACAGAGACAATGACCCTGATGCTCCAAACTGCTTGGAGCAGACTGATGAAGGCATGTCTTTGGGGCTGAGAGCCCCCACACCTACCCCAACTGGTCAGAATGCTCTGTGGCCATTTTAACTACATCACAAAAAACTTGAATTACTCTCCTGAGCACCTTATACATCCCACAGATTTAAGATTATCACATATCACAGTAACACATGACTGAATGCAAGGCACAACATACAGTACAGCTCCATCTGACATCCAGGAAAACTGAATTTCAATAGTGAATGACACTATACAGCTTTCACCTGTCACACTGATACAGTTTACCATTCCTCCTCTACACTCATAAGTAAGAGTCAACGTAAGTGCTAGAGTAAACCGTGTTCACACTATAACCTATAAAATTTTATGACAAAAAAGTGTGTTGTACGCATACTGTGCACTGTGAATCAGAGTGTTGTCATGAAGAGAGTATTATTTTGTATATATCAAAGAAATGGTAGAAATTTGAGGTTGATGGTCTCGCGGATGTATCTGTGAACTATGTTCAAACATAAAAGTTCAGGAATTACCAAAGCCCATACCACAATTTCAGGTAAAAGACCTTGCAGACTGTAGGATCTGGACAGAACCAATGTGCCTTTATTCCCTGTCTGGCATATCATGAAGAGTTCCAAACCCTTGCCTGCACTAAGTGCAGTGATTAATCTATGTGAATAAACACCACATTTCAGTGGTGACCCCACAGATCAGATTAACCCTTTAAGTGACATTGGTAAATGTGTATACCATTGGCCTTAAATGCTGTTTATTACTTTATTTACAACAAACAATATATTTTACTAGTATTAATATGTTCACAATAGTAACTATTTTTATGTTTCTAAGTTGGTAGGCAAGATATATTAGCAAACAAGTGAGTCATATCAGGTAGAATTTTATCATCTGTAGATTTACTGTTATGATATAAATGATGGTAAGCTAAACTCACAACAACATTTCCTATATTATAAAATATAAAAATCAATATAGAAGTAATTTTTATGCATATTTACAGCTATTTTTCCTCTGCAGCGTAAATGCATGCAAACAGATTGTCATGAATTCAGTTCTTAGTTACACCCAAATTTACTGATCAAATGTTCTGAATAACATCTTTTAATGAATAATGAACACTGCAGATAATATTGGTTAACAAATTATCTTGTAAAATGTTAACCACTGAAATAATATAAAATTATTTCTGCTGATAGTGCACATGTAGGATGATTACTGAAAGCACACAATGTGACGAAAACCGTTCATGCACACAACTCAATACAACAAGCATATTATTTACTCATTTTTGGTTCGTTTTTATAGTTAGAGGGATCGTGTACTGATATATCTGACTATTTCTTCTAGATCTATATAAATAACATCATGGAAGAGGCATAGTTCCATGCCTGATGAAGTTCTGCATGGCTGCATAATGAACTACTGGGAAGAGCAAGCAGAAGATTCAGAATTTGGAGGGGAGACTGATGCAAATAATTGTAGCTGCTGTTTCTACAGATTGAAACACTACTACAGTATGTGATGGTAGTTCGGGGTCACAGTGTCAAGTGGATCAGTGGGTGAAATGTCTCGTACAGATACAGAAGATATGGTAGACTTTTTGTCTCTGCTTGAAAACGAATCTCATGAAAGCTGTGAATCTGACTCTGCTACTGAAGTGATTGCAAATGTGTATTTATATGCATGGTCTAAATTTTGTATGCGTGGTCTAAATTTGGTTGTGAACCCCAGTTCTTTAGGATATGTCTTCCTCCTGAGGGCATATGTTTACTAACATAAGTTGACACTGATAATTTTCTGTCATTTTTTTCAAACTTACCAATGAAACTACCATGAACAATTTTGTGCTCCTGATTCACTGGCATGAATATTTACTACCTCACAACTTTTGGTGGGCTTGGAAAAACATAATAAGAGTACATACTGACATGTGTTTCATTGTTATGCTGGATGAAACAGTTTGTCATTTAAAGGGTTATGGGAAATTTGACAAGATGACCAACTCACATGCTCACTATTTTGACTTGTCGGAGAACTCCTACTGGTGATGGTGATGTCATTGTTGATGGACTGGTGTCTCCTTTTGTCACACATACCTGACAATATAGTAAATTGCACACTCGTCATACTGGTATTACCATATTTTGTCTTCTAATACTTCAGCTATTATCCTCTGTGTCATGTGCTGCTGTGATATCATCTTTAGTTCATTAAGATAACAAGCCAATCATCTTGATAACCTTTGTGAGAAATGTATTAAATGTCTCTTACTTTACTTTTTAGATGTCTCACTTACTGCGATCAGTACAGTATGAATACAGTGAAATGCACTGTGGTACCCTGTAAGACTAAGGTAAATCACACTGTTGATCAAATGTAACACCTGATTAGAATTTTCTACAGAGCATTACTTTTCTACCAATTTTACTTTTTAGTAAAGCATCCCTGTCTTCCAGTATTATTTTCATGCCACACTACTAGCTTTCATTTGGAAAACAGAACAACTAGAAGTAGTACAGAACTTGAGGGCAAATGCAGTATCATGGCACAATGAAGACTATGCCATCTTTATCTCAGAGACAACTTCAGATAAATCTGCAGTAAACTGCTGCAGGAAGGGCACTATTCACAGAACAGCAATTTGTCAAGTATTTTTCAGGAGTTATTCCACAGATATTATGAACAACATCAAACAGGTTTTCTGCAGTCTTGGTGGACCATCACACTTCAAGTATAAAACCTAGATTCCACTGCAAAAATGCCGTCAACAAACAGTAATCGCAGTAACAAGTAAAATAAATTTCTTAACATTTCTACTCCACACGTTCCAGATGGTACCAGAAATCGTTTTTACACATCTCTCACCTTCTGCATCAAATAAACAGAGGGTAAATCTTTCTGCATAACATGTCATAAATGATATGCCATTTATGAATCTATTCTCCACTCACAACTTAGGTATTCCCAGTGGATGCTGCACTCATTCAGTAGTTATTTCAGCCTACTCAATGCATACAGCAGTTAGTAACACACAGCAGTTGTCAGTTTGCTTATAGGTTTGAATCTTTAGCCTAATGTCTACCAGTCAAGTTCTCTAACAATGTCGTACACACTTCTGGTAACTACAAGCTACGAAAGCTAGAAGGTTTTAAAAATACTGGTCATGTTTAACAAAAACATGTTGCATTAACAAACACAGACAAACTTCTTCAAACTGACCATACATTAAAGATTATTAAATCAATAACATTTCATATCTTACACAGGTCACTTCATTTTGCTGTACTTCTGAAATACATTTACCCCATATCATACACGGCTTCATGTGATACAAAACCTCTGAATCTGATTAAGGAGTTGTTTCACAGCAATCAAGTGAAGTCCCATTTGTCTGTTTACAATTATAAGTACACTTGGAAAACAAGACATGCATATAAGTCTCAAGTACCACAGCAGGACTAGTGGCTTAGTCATATCAATGTGAGTTTGGCTTCAGTTGTTACACATGCATTGTGCATGTTCTAACCCTTTAGACAACGGACATCATGGCACTGGTAACATGGAACTGCTGAGTGATGGTATATCATGTGCAATGGTATGATAAATATAGTAATGATCAGTCAGCAAAATACTAATTAATTGTTTACATTTAGCTTTCAATACAACTGACAACTAACAGACGGAAATCCAAAGGAATGTGGCAATTATTTTGTTTTGAACTGGCAAGTTCTTTCTATAATGAAATTAAGTCCAGCCTCATAAAAATAAATAGATGAAGTCTGACATCTCACTATCATTGTGGATCACTCCTGCTGTTTTTATGACAAATGTATTCACAAATCATGTGCACTGAAGAGCCAAAGAAACTGGTACACCTGCCTAATATCCTGTAGGGTCCCCGTGAGCATGCAGAAGTGCCACAACACCTGAAGTAGTGTTGGAGGGAATTGACACTATGAATCCTACAAGGCTATCCATAAATCAATAAGAGTACGACAGGGTGGAGATCTCTTCTGAACAGCACATTCCAAGGCATCCCAGATATGCTCAATAATGGTCATGTCTGGAGAGTTTGGTGACCAGCGGAAGTGTTTAAATTTAGATGAGTGTTCCTGGAGCCACTCTGTAGCAATTCTGAGCATGTGGGGTGTCGCATCGTCTTACTGGAATTGCCAAAGTCTGTCAGAATGCACAATGCACATGAATGAGTGCAGGTGATCAGACAAGATGCTTACGTACGTGTCACCTATCAAGAGTCATATCAGGGATCCCATATCACATGCCCCACACCTTACATAGCCTCCACCAGCTAGTGGACATGTAGGGTCCATGGATTCATGAGATTGTTTCCATACCCCTACATGTCCGTCCACTTGACACAATTTGAAATGAGACTTGTCCAATCAGGCAACATGTTCCAGTCATCAACAGTCCCATGTCGGTGTTGACGGGCTCAGATGAGGTGTAAAGCTTTGTATCGTGCAGTCATCAAGGGTACACAAGTGGGCCTTCAGCTCCAAAAGCCCATATCAATGATGTTTTGTTGAATGGTTCGCACTCTTGACACTTGCTGATGGCCCAGCATTGAAATCTGCAGCTATTTACAGAATGATTGGACTCCTGTCAAGTTGAACGATTCTCTTCAGTCACCATTGGTCCCATTCTTGCAGGATGTTTTCCAGCAGCAGCAATGTTGGAGATTTTATGTTTTACTGGATTCCTGATATTCACGGTACACACGTGAAATGGTCACAGGGGAAAATCACCACTTCATCGGTACCTCGGAGATGCTATGCTCCATTGCTTGTGTGGCATCTATAACACCACGTTCAAACTCGCTTAAATCTGATAACCTGCCATTGTAGCAGCAGTAATCGATCTAACAACTGCACCAGACACTTGCTGTCTTATATAGGTGTTGGCGACTGCAGTGCCATATTCTATCTGTTTACTTGTCTCTGTATTAGAATACGCATGCCTATACCAGTTTCTTTGGTGCTTCAGTGTATTACATGCAGGTAATATGCGGTACATTGGTGCAGTTTGTCTGCAAAATGGGACAATGAGTTTGGCATCTCCACCTGCTGTGGGCCACTTGCTCTTGGATGAAGCGGCTTGTAGATGTGTTGCAGCCATGGAAGAATGGCGTTCAAAATAACAATAGTGACATCGCAGAAACAAACAAAAGATGTTTTTAAACTGGCATTCTGGTACTCATTCTCTGATGTGTCAAAATGTATTCATGTACAATCTTATGAGATAAGACATCTGTAATCAGTCCAGGAATTGTAATATGATTGTGTTATACATATCTGCTAGGAGTTATCTGATGATGGATGAAGAAGTTTTAATATATTGGTATTAAAAGAAGAAATTTTCTTGGTCAGTACACAGATTGGGCAAGGATTACAATCATCCTTCAGCCTCTACCACTGAAGACACCACAAAGGGAAAAGAAGCCTGCTAAGAAGAATAAATGCATGGTTATTCGGAATTGATTAACAGGTCCAATTTGTAATTAATTCATGACAAAGGTGACCTCAGAAACTGTATCACTTATCATTTATTGATCAATTAAAGGGACAGATATACTCTACATGTTTGGCATATTGTAATCTGATCCCTCTGACAGTGCTGAGTTCCTGTGTCCATCCCTATCTTCCAAAATCAGCAATGTTGCTCCTGTTCTTACCTGCACATGCGTGTCGAAGATCCCCCTTCTTACTGGGCAAGGGTGAATGTTGAAACACTTAAATCATGTGTGATTGTTTGTAATCAGGAACTGAAGTAGCACATACAGTCATCTTTGATCTGTCCTAACTTGGAATGTTGCTTTGTGACAGTACAGTGGAAGAATTCATTCATTGGGCCCAGTGATGAGTCCCCACTCTGGTGACAACTATTTGTAAGCCCATCAGGTACTGCTCTGGCACTAGTAGTGCAGGACATTGCTAACCATGAACTGCATGGTGTATGGCTTCCTGCAAACTTGACACTTCTAGTCACAGCGTCCAATATGCTGTCAGCCAGCGATTGTAACAGCCTTGTAAACATCACTTTTGTGCCCTAACACTTCCAGTCAGGTCCGTATAACCCCCAGGTGTTCACTGTTGTCTTCATATACTCTATTAACTCCACTGTTTACTTCTTCTATGTGTATGTATCGTTTAGCATCCCCTGTTCCAAACTTGACAACTGTGTACTATGCCATTCTGTCACAGCTTCGTTACTCTGTGCCAATTCCTTTAACTTCCACATGGTACCATTCTGCTTCAGCATATCACTGTTATCTGCAGACCCTAAAACTGTTTTTAATATCCCCCCCCCCCCCCCCCATACAATCAACCCCTCCTGTGCTGTTGCAAGGTAAGTGAAACTGCATCTACTGCTTGCTGCGCTTCCCCCCATAACAATATGTAGGGCATATGCAAAGTGCTATACTTGTCACACATTTCTCTGAACACACTTTTCTTCTCGCTTCTTGATGTTACTTTAAAAATGTATCCTCCAATCCCCTCACCTCATTCCTCGTCTCCCTAGCTTTAAATAACAGTCTCAGTGTCCATCATGACTGATGAGAACATTATCTTTTCATCTGGAAAATAACTCTGCTCTTTACAACTGATGACTTCCACCCCACCCTCGAAGAGGAGATGGAGCATTGCCATAATTAGGATGCCCCCAATTCCATCTCTGACACACAGTAATCTGGGAACAGGAAGTTGTAATTATTCTCACTTCTTCCCTCAAAAGAGCCAACACCTCCCAACAAAGCTCCTTGAACACAGAGATAAACCACCCATGATATGAAACAATAACAACTACAGCAAAAAACGTTATTCCTTACAGCCCCTTTAACAATAAAATCTTGCTGTGCAGCAATCATATGCTATCCTTCAAAAGCCATACAATACAAACATCTTAACATTACAATACAGCCTAACCTTACATTGTACCCTCACTAACCGTAACATCATACAGAGGACATTCCTTCATATTTTCTTGGTTTCAACTCATAAGGTATCTCATGTGCCAGTGGTCCAAGATCCCTGTTCCCACCCTTCTTATAGTCTGATATTTACTAGTGTCATTTCTTTCACTTGGTATTGCACCTGGTACCTTGTTATAAATCTTTTCAATTAACCCATTGGTTTATACGAGCTCAATAACATCACTCACTGTCCTACCCCATAATATGGTAACTTTTGTGTCCATTTTCCTTCCTCTTCCTGATGTTCCACGGCCTTAGTGTTTGTCTCCTTGCACACATATCCACATTTCTTTTAGTGTCTTGGTAAAATCCTGAACTTGCAGCCCGTCGTTCCCAAGTTTGGTCCTATTACGTCAAACGGTGAAGTTATCTTCCTTCCATACACTATCTCATAAGCAGATAGTGCCATGCTGGTATGAGCTTTGGAATCATATTGCTGCTACCAGTACGTATTGAAGTGTTACTGTTGATGTTTGGTTGTGTGGTAACACTCCACATACGATCTCTCACCTTAGTTCATGTATGTCAGCTTTACCTTGTTAATAATTTCTGGTGCCATTCTCAAAGTTAATTACTTCTATGGTTCTACTATGGAGTGCCATAGTGCTGTGCCATTGCACTTCTTCACCTCACTGAGATGTGTGGGTGCTGGAAGACAGCTCTAATCTGCCCAAGTTACAAAATGACTAACAGTTTTGCCTCAACTCTTCTGTATTTTACACACAATTTTTTTCTTGTACAGCTCCAGTTACAATAAAGGGTGAACAGATCTATCTTACTTTGTATCTCATGACAGATAACAACATAAGTGTATTGCTTTGACATCATCCATCATATCAATGACAGTTCTTATAACGATTTTTCAGCTGTTTTTCCATATTTGCATTCTCATGCACGTCTTTTTGGTCCTTGACATCAAAGGCACCACCAAGCCTTAATGCCCAAAGAAGCCTCCACAGCAGGTGAAGACACAAAATTGCTGTCGCACCCTGTCGATGTCCGGAGGTGGTGGCTTTCTCATCATGTCTGTACATTACATTAATAATATCTTCCACAGTGGAATGTCCCAACATTTACATTACTTATATTTTAAGTTACCACAAATATCTTTCATCGGTCTAAGAGGATAAGAGTGGAACATGTTAGTCTGGAGAATCCCATGATACACCACAGTACTTCGATCATTACGGTGGGAGTTGACATACTAACTCAACATTCTACCACTGTACGATGCAAGCGTTTTCTTTTTTCCATTGTCTTGTGGGTGCATCAGGCTAGTTCTTGGTTTCTGAACCTGTAGCTAGTGACATAACTGTTTCATCATGTTTGACATGAAATTAGTACCTTGGCCTGTGATTCCTATTTCAAGGACACCAAACTACAACAACCACTTGATCACCATTCCCTACACCATTGTAGTTGCTTGTTGATGGAATGGCAATCGTTTCCACATATACCTGAAATGGTCAATAATCATTTAAAAATAACTGTTTCCTACTGGAGTCTGGTTAAAAGGTCTAAGAATATCCATTCCTGTCATTCCAAAAGTGAGGTTGCCTCTGGTAACATTTGTAGTGATAACTGCTGATGATTTGAATCCACTTGTTGTGCACACAGTAAAAAAATTTTTATGTACTGGTCTATATCTTCTTTCCTTGTTTTCCACCAGTAACGTTCCACAACCCTTCAATTCATTGGCCTCTGACCCTCATGCCCAGATAGCACTTGGCGATATGCTTCCTTCAACAGCTCTCCTCTCCACTCAGAAGGTACTACCACCTGTGATTCCAACTTAGTTGACCTACATAACAGGCCACAGTGTAGAACGAACTGTGGCTGTGACCCAGTGCCTGCAATAACACAACCTTCCTGCTTCGACTGCCCCTGTTCCCATGATTCTTGCCAGCTTATGAACAACTTCATAGTTAAACACACTTACAATTATTTTCAATGCCCAACTTGTGAGTCTCACTGAAGGGTCCTTCATCCCATCATTCACTTCAATATTGCACGACTGGTTACCACACTGAACTTCTTGCCTCAGAAATGGCATTGAAAATACATAATCCTGTATTTTATGCTTATCATTTCCTTTTCTACTGTAGAATAACTCCTGTGATCCCTGAACCACAGTATGCTCTTCGTCATCTATCACCTGACTTAAAACACATACCAATGCACGACTAGAAGCATCGCATCATAGTACAAACCCTTTTTAATAGTCTGGAAAAATCAGTATTGGATTTGCAATGACACATGCAGCCATGTGTCCAACAGAAATTATTATGTTCCTTGCCTCCCCCCCCCCCCCCCCTCCCTCACAATACCTACTACACAACACTCCACCCATGTATCTGAAGCATCAAAATTTAATGGGAACACCACTTAGTAGACTTGGAGTTCCCATTTGTGTTTAATGATTGTCTACTTCCCCCTGCCTGCCTACTCCATCTGTTACTTCTACGATTCCACTGCCAATGTCCAAACACAACACACTTTTCACATTCAGGCTGATGACAGTGCCTCTGGACATGCCCTGATGTTCTGCACTTATAATACACCTCGCTATCACACACCCCTGTCACTATATCCATCTCTTCTACTTCTGTAGCCAACCTGATAATGGTGCTGAGGTCTTTCTGGTTACTTATCCAAACCAGTGCAGACATATTAGGTGGTGGCCTCACAGGGGAGAATCTAGTGCCCTATGCTCAGTTTCTTGGAGTGTAATACTATTTGCCTCACTTTCCTCCAGCTCATACGTGTGTACATTTCCGTATTCTATCAGCAAAACTGTCCACTGCGTCATTCTGTTTCTTCACTATTCCCCTTAGCTGCTTGCAGAGAAACCTTGTGCTATTTGCTTCTGTACAGCATTGTCTGAGGCTCTGCTTCAACTCCTCAAACTTCTGGCATTTTTTTTAAATCCTCCATACATCTTACAAAAGCTTTGGCTTTTCATATGAACCTCAACTTTGCCATTTGCAATAGCTGACTATCCACCTAACCCCAAATCTCTGCTGCTGCTTCCCTGTCTTTCCAAGAATGACATCACATCCTCAGTTGACTTACCTGAAAAAGGAGTAATCAAATTAGCGCCAGCTGAATCTATTAGAGGACTATCTACCTTGGACAATACCCCCTTTCCCTTCTTAACAACAATTTGGCTGTGCAACAATGCATTATTCACCTGCATTTGCTCTACTTGATTAACTTACAACTAAATTGCCTCCTGCTTGGAACCATTCAGTGTATCGGGCTCTGCCTTTGTGGAACCTTTACTCACAAATGCAAACAAAAAAACAGAACTACACAACAACTGTTTACACACTCACAGCTAAAGCATCCTATTCGCACATGATGCCTAATCCTTAGCCACTTTGACTCAATACACTGCCCGGCAGTATTACCATAATGGTGGCATTTATTTATTTACACATCAAGTTCCATAGGTCATAGAATGTGTCAGTACATGAAATTACAACATAAAAGCAATAAAGATAAAAATAAAATGTTTATGAATCAAAACAAGTCAAGCCAGAAGTTAAAGTAAATGCAATCAACAATACACTATAAGAATCAGCTTAATTTTTCAAGAAACTCCTCGACAGAATAAAAGGATTGACCCACGGGGAAACTCTTCAGTTGTAGATTACTGCTAAGATTTTCAAATTCTTGTGGTAGCTTATTGGAAATTGATGCAGCAGTAGACTGCACACCTTTCTGCACAAGAGTTTAGGATAGCTGATCCAAATGCACGTTTGATTTATGCCGAGTATTAACTGAATGAAAGCTGCTTATTCTTGGGAAAAGCTGATATTGTTAACAAGAAATAACAGTAAAGAATAAATATATTTTGAGGCCAATGTCAAAATACCCAGACTAGTGAACAGGGGTCGTCATGTGGTTCGCGAACTTACACCACTTATTGCCCAAACCACCTGTTCCTTAGTCAAAAATATCCTTTTTGAATGGGAAGAGTTACCCCAAAATATAATATATACGACGTAAGCAAATGAAAATAGACTAATTTTCATGTTGAATGATCACTTACTTCAGATACCATTTGAATAGTAAAAATGGCAGTATTAAGTCTTTGAACAAGATCCTGAACATGGGCTTTCCATGACAGTTTACTATCCCATCTGAACACCTACAAATTTGAACTGTTCAGTTTCACTATCCATATGCCCATTCTGTGAAATTAAAATGTTAGATTTTGTTGAATTGTGTGTTAGAAACTGTAAAAACTGAGTCTTACTGTGATTTAGCGTTAGTTTATTTTCTATAAGCCATGAACTGCACTAACTGAAACCAAGCCAACATTGCACACAGCATCCTTTACTAGCAAGCTTATGTAATCAGCAAACATAAATATATTAGAGTTACTCGTAATACTAGAGATCATGTAATTTATATAAATAAGGAACAAATGTGGCCCCAACACTGATCCCTAGGGCAACCCCCACTTGACTGTAACCCACTCAGACCTCACATCACAGCCCTTCTCAACACTGTGAATAATGACCTTTTGCTGTGTGCTGCTAAAGGAGGAGGTGAACCTACTGTGAGCTACTCCCCGTATTCCATAATGGTCCAACTTCTGGAGCAATATTTTGTAATCAACACAATCAAACACCTTAGTTAAATCAAAAAACATGCCTCATGTTCAAAACCTTTTTTTTTTTTTTTTAATCCATCCAGTACCACACAGAGAAAAGAGAATATAGCATTTTCAGTTGTTAAATAACTTCTAAAGCCGAACTGTACATTTGATAGCAAATTATGTGATGTAAAATTATCAATTATCCTTACATGCACAGCCTTTTAATAACTTTAGCAAACACTGATGGCGTAGAAATAGGTTTAAAATTGTCTACATTATCCCTTTCTCCCTTTTTATACAGCGGCTTTACTGCTGGGTACTTTAATCGTTGAGGAAACTGACCATTCATAAAAGAAAAATTACAAATATGGTTAAGTACAGGGCTAACATGTGCAGCACAACACTTTAATATTCTGCTAGGCACTCCCTCATATACACGAGAGTTCTTAGCTTTCAGTGATTTAATTACTGACTCAATCTCCCCCTTGTCTGTATCATAGAGGAGTATTTCAGACATCAATCTCAGAAAATCGTTTGCCAAGAGAGTTATACGATTCCCTGTAGAAATTAAATTTTTATTGAATTCACAAGCTCAGAAAATGATTGTTTAATACTGCACATACATCTGATTTATTAGTAACAGAAATATTTTTACTACGAACTGACTTTATATCGTCGACCTTGTGCTGCTGGCCAAACACTTCTTTCACTACTGACCACATGGTTTTAATTTTAGCCTGTGAATTCGCTAGTCTATTTGTGTACCACATACTCTTTGCCTTCCTAATGGGCTACCGTAGCTTGATTGTGACACCTTCTAATATTTTGATATAATTCCCACTTTGTTCTACATGATATCCTTATCCCACTAGTCAGCCACCCAGGCTGCCTATCACTGCTAGTACCCTGGTTAGAATGTTCTAATGGAAAGCAAATCTCAAAGAGCATGAGAGATGTGTTAAGGAAAGTATTATGTTTGTCATCTATGTTATCGATGCTATAAACCTCCTGCCACTCTTGTTCCTTGACGACGTTTAAAAAACTCTCTATTGCCACTGGATTAACTTTCCTACATAGTTTATAATTAGATGTGACATTTGTTTGAGTACAAAAGCCTTTTAGTGTTAAAATTTGTGCACCATGGTCTGAAAGGCCACTCACCCTTTTATTAACAGAATGCCTATCTAGTAATGAAGAATGAATAAAAATATTGTCTATGGCCGTGCTACTGTTCCCCTGCACCCTAGTTGGAAACAACACAGTCTGTATCAGATCATATGAAGTTAGGAGATCTACCAATTCCTTCTTATTGCACAATCATATACAAAATTAATATTGGAGTCACAAAATATAACTAATTTCTGGTATTTCCTATAAAGTGAATCAAGAACTCTCTATAGCTTGAGCAAAAATCCTCTGAAGTCAGATTTAGGGGACCTACAAACAACAAAAATTAGAAGTTTAGTTTCACTAAATTAAACTGCCCCTGCACAACATTCAGTGCAGTGCCGTGATACGTCTATGGACTCAAATGGAATACCGCTTTTTACGTACATGGCCACTCCACAAGGAACTCCTTGAAAAACAGCCAGCTAATCTGTATCCTGGAAAATGAAGCCTCTGAATTGTCAAATTATTTAAGTGGTGTTCCGATATACCAATAATTTCAGAGTCAACATCCATAAGCAGTTCACTAACTTTATCTCTAATACCTCTCATATTTTGATGAAATATGTTAATGACGTCCTCTTAAGATGATTCCTTAGTTAGAGGGACTTCCTTTAAGCAAGTATACCTATCAACTGACTTCAATCTAAAAAAGGTGCAGCTCCAACACCAATTACTGCAGGAATTTTTCCCTGAGTGATTCCACCACCACCTACTATACTGTCATCTATAAGCTTTGCCAGCGTCCCCTTCCTATACATATTGAGGTACAGGACATGCCTAGTGAAAGCCATCTACTGACAGACTCAACTGGCACTACTGCAATGTGACCCATGCCCTGTGCCATCAGTGCCTTCTCCAACCCCATGTTAATGTGTCTAACAGCCACATTAAGATTAGGCTGATCATGACTATTAATCAAATTGCATGCATATGGAGTATCATCTCAGTTGTGAGACTGGATTTGTGATTTCCTCTCAAAGAGGTCACAGTTCGTAGTGATAGATGGTAAATCATCGAGTAGAACTGAAGTGATATCTGGCATTCCGCAAGGTAGTGTCATAGGTCCTCTGCTGTTCCTGATTTATATAAATGATCTAGGTGATAATCTGAGCAGCCCCCTTAGATTGTTTGCAGATGATGCTGTAATTTACCGTCTAGTAAAATCATCAGACAGTCAATTCCAATTACAAAATGATCTAGAGTGAATTTCTGTATGGTGCGAAAAGCGGCAATTGGCACTAAACAAAGAAAAGTGCGAGGTCATCCAGGTGGGTAATAAAAGAAATCTGATAAACTTTGGGTATACAACAAATCGCACAAATCTAAGGGCTGTCAATTCGACTAAATACCTTGGAATTACAATTACGAGCAACTTAAATTGGAAAGACCAGATAGATAATATTGTGGGGAAGGTGAAACAAGGACTGCGCTTTGTTGGCAGAATACTTAGAAGGTGCAACAAACCCACTACAGAGACAGCCTACATTACACTTGTCCGTCCTCTGCTGGAATATTGCAGCGTGGTGTGGGACCCTTACCAAGTAGGATTGACAGAGGACATCAAAAAAGTGCAAAGAAGGGCAGCCCATTTCGTGTTATAATGCAACAGGGGTGAGAGTGTCACTGATATGATATGCGAGTTGGGGTGGCAGTCACTGAAACAAAGGCAGTTTTCTTTGCGGCAAGATCTATTTACGAAATTTCAATCACCAACTTTCTCTTCCGAAAGCAAAAATATTTTGTTGATACCCACCTACATAGGGAGAAATGATAATCATAATAAAATAAGAGAAATCAGAGCTGGAATCGAAAGATTTAGGTGTTCCTTTTTCCCACGCGCCATTCGAGAGTGGAATGGTAGAGTAGTAGTATGAAAACGGTTTGATGAACCCTCTGCCAGGCGCTTAAGTGCGAATTGCAGAGTAACGATGTATATGTAGATGGAGGTCACCACCTACATCATATTCCCCGTCCCTATCAAGATTCTTCCCTGCTCCACCTACTATCATTATCTGATTCTCCTTCGTGAAATTCCTACATAACTCCCCTATGCAGTCAGTCATCTAAGCCAACCCTGCACGAGACTTCACAATGCTGGTGGCCTGGTACTCACTCCCAAACACTTCCTGCGATTGCTGGCCCACACCTCTACCACCAATCCACTGATATCAAGCCAGCACATGGTGCTCTGTGCTCTAGTAGGTTGCACTGTGAACACCTTACTCGTTGCAAATAGTGCTGCCTGCCATTTCCAAAAAATTGTGATATATCAGCTAGTTCTAACGGCCTCACAAATGCCACCTATTGTGCTGCGGCCGAGGGAGCCATACCAAATAGTGTGTTCCAAGCAGCAAGAAATAAATCAGCTTTATTTACATTCAAACTGAATACAACAAAATAACCATTTGGACCTGAATACAAACTACTTGGTTCCAATCCAACGACAGTCACTAACATTGTGCTAGAAGACTTCTTTTGAGGTCGACATCTATGAGTAGAGGAGCTTGGGGACAGTCCTGGGGAGAGGTACTGGCCAGGTGGCAGTCATTGCCAGTCGCAGGTAGATGTGGCTGCTGTGGTGAGATGTCACTCTCTGATGAACCGATGATTCAGTCGTCAGCGGAGGGAATGACAGTAAGCTGCACACAGATGGGCTGCTGGTGCAGCCGATGTTGTGCCCAGCATGGAGAACTCTAGCGAGACACTTAGTGATGCCACAGATGTGACTCGGAGTGTAGGTGTTGGTGACTGGTATGGAGAATTCAAACTAGGCACAGAGTGAAGATTCGGCTCTGAGTGATGACATTGGCAGATGATACAGTGAACTTGTACAGGATGCAGAATGAAGAGTCAGATGCAGGCAGCATGTATGACAGTGCAGGATAACAGAAGCTTCAATTGAGGGACTGGGGACTGCAGGCAGCACTATGACCCCCTATGTGAATTGGCTCTGGTCAGCCTGGCAGTGCCCTTTACAACTGCCTGGCAGAAAAATACTTCCATGAGATTGGTGGGCACATGATTAATACAAGGCTGATTGGTGCCCACAATGGCAACACTAATTATGGCACCTCTCGTGCCTCTAGCGGCAAAGCTGGTGCCACGTATTACCCTGGCAGCTGCAGGAGATAGGATTGACAACGGTGTGCTTATGTTTGTGATCACACTGTTTACCCTGCATCTCTACAGAGGTGTTGCTAGTGCCCTGAAGAGGCAGCAGCCCACAAGACGCACGTCTATGATGCATACTGGTGAGTCACAGGAGGGCACTATACTACTGTGGAATTCTAGTGACAGTCCAGCCTTACATCCATTTCCCCTGCACACAAAAGTATGTGAAAGAAACCAGTTTGTTCAGTCATCCCACTGTATGTTCACACTGCGAGCTGTGGTTGTGATGCCTGTGTGCAGCTGCAAATACTGGCAGTGGTCAACTCTTCTGGTACCAATAGTTTGGGGTGAATGGCCTCAAGGTGGCAGGGTTGGTAGCGGTAAAGCATTATGAGAATGTCAGGCATCAGTAATACAAGAAAACAGCATCAATAATGAAACATTTTGTTCAGACCTAAGGTAAAAAAACACAGTGTTGCTTCATGGCAAACATGAACCCTCTTTGGTGCATGGTGAAGTCAGGAAGCAGAGGACTGCAGAGGACCACCGAGGCCAGCAGGTGATGTGTGCAACCACAAAGGTTATGCTGATGCCTAGAATCCGTGCAGTGCCATGTGCTATGCATGGCATGGCTGTTTGGGTCAAGGTGTGCCAGAAGCACAGAGGCCCACTGTAATTCTTGTAGGGGATGTCAGCTCACAGAAGTGGAACTTGCCGTTGTGAGCAAAGGCGAGCAGCGCCAGGATGCCCGCACCAATGGGAGAGGGCGAGCAGCTGCACTGCCCTAGTCTTAAATGGCTGCCCTCTGGGGCAGAAGTCTGCTGTGACTGGAGTGAGTTAGAAAGTGGCTCTCCAGTGGGAATGCATCAAGTCCAAGCAAGTTGACTCAGAGCCTGCAGTCGGACCAATGGTAGTGATGGTCAAACCTCATGGTGGCTGTTTGCAAAACTGTATTGGCCCTCCACCTGGTGCAGAATTCTCCTTGTGGCTGGTGCTGCCAATCTGGAACACCTTTGGCTAGAAATGAAGGGTATTTACTCTGGTTAGGTGTTCATTTGATGCGCTGATGTACCACTTCCAACCAACCAGTATAACAAGTGTGTCACTCAAAGGTGTGGAAGCTTGTCAGCCAGACTCACAGTAGCCCTGTCCTTTTGCTATGTCATCAGTATTGCAATGACTGGCCCAACTTGGCCCCTCATTTAGACCAGTTGCCATGACAATGTTTCAACTCCTGCTGGCTTCTAAGGCTTTTCACAAGGGCTGTGGCAGAGCTAATATTTTCTGAATAGTGCCCAAAAAATAGTGGCTGCGCAACAGAATTTTAAGAAACCTTTTGAGAAAAGAGAAACAGTTGTATGGATATCAAGCTCTGTTGGAAAGCCAATACTAAGCAAAGAAGGGAACACTGATTGATGTAGGGACTATATAGCAGATCTTACATGAAGGACAGATACTTGAAGACAGTATTATTGAAAGGGAAGAGAAAGTAGATGAAGATGATTGGGAACTGAAAGATTACTCTAAACATTCCTCAGAATTATTGAGATCCTTGGGAGAACAAACCGCAAAATATATATATATATATATATTCCACCTGTATACAAGATTTACGAGACAGACAAAATACACCCAGACTTCAAGAAAAATGCAACAATCCAATTCCAAAAAAGTCAGGTGTGAATATTATCATACCATCAGCTGAATAGGTGATGTTGCAAAGTACTAATACAAATTATTTACAGAAGAATGGAAACAGGAATAAACTAGGGGAAGACTAGTTTGCGTTCTGCAGAAATGTAGTAACATGCAAGGCAATACAAACAACATGACTTATCTTAGAAGACAACTGAAAAAAAGCAAACCTATGTTTACATCATTTGTAGATTTAGATAAAGTTTCTGACAATGCTGACTGGAATATACTCTTTGAAATTCTTAAGGTAGTATTGATAAAACATAGAGAGTGGAATTTTACACACAACTCCTACAGAAACCAGATGGCAGTTATAAGAGTCAAAGGGCATGAAAATGAGGCAGTGGTTGAGAAAGGAGAAAGACAGTGTTATAGCCTATCCCTGGTGATATACAATCTATACAGTGAGCAAGCTATGAAAGAAAGTAGGAAGCAATTTGGAAACAGAAGTAAAGTTCAGGGAGAAGAAATAAAAACTTTAAGGTTTGCCAATGACATTGTAAATCTGTCTGACACAGCAAAGGACATGGAAGATCAGATGACAAAATGGAAAATGTCTTGAATAGTGGTTATAAGATGAAAAAAAAAAAAAGGCGGTGATAGAGTGTAGTCAAATTCAAAGAAGGCATCACAATGGCCAAATTAGACAGATTGATTGGGTGATGAGGGAGGTTAAGGAACTAAACAGTGAAGTCATCAGATTCTCATTCAAGGCGTTGAAGTTAATGACGTTAACCAGAAATTTGATGGAATTGTAATAGCATGTAGGAGTGGTAAAACGGAGGCACTGAAAGCCATACTGATGCAAGGGACAAAAAACATTTTAAAGAGAGGTAGAAGTATGTAGGTTGGTAGGTCTGCAGGTCACAGAGCAGATTAGGCTTCCCACACAGCTCATCTGCAGAACGAGACACCTCCCTCAGGTTTGACCCCACCTACCCAATGCAGTGATAATGCAGTAACAGAATAAATAATCCCTTCTAGCCACGTGGAGAGGAAATCTGTAAAAGTTAGAGTGAAAAGGTTAAAAACATAATGAACATCAGTAGGACTGACAATAGTACAATAGGATGACAGGAATAATACATTCAATAAGTAGGTGGGTACAGTTGAGTGTCTTCTGAGACTCAGCACGTGGCAGGTGAGCGTACCTCCCACAACCACCCAATTCCCGATCAGTTATAGTCAAAGTGTTAAAGATGTAAACAGAAACCACTATCCTCAGAGGAAGAATAAAAATGAGTTCAATTGTACTTCTGTCATCAGCTAGTATGATAGAACCATTTTAAAATTTACTAGGGGAAAAGACTTCTCCAAGTACATTTTCAATATTCTCCACAAATAACATCAGTTTGTAGATAGAAAGGATCCTTATCAGTCTGGGAGCAAACCTGAGCACGTTTTTGCAGTTAACTCGTTTTTGCTTTCCTCTCATAAGGGCCCACGGAAGGAAAATTCTCAGTACCATGAAAACCTGGAGAATTCAGGTCTGTCTGAAGAGATTGCTGGAACCTCGTGAAAACTGGCTAATAACTTTTGTCTTTTTCACTGCACAAGGTGTCTTCCTGATGGTGCCCACTCCTATCAAGAGCTCTTCTTAGGGTGTCACACAGCCAGAACTACGTTCATCTGGCTTTATGGCCAATGCCTTGAGTCACAGTGCCTGTAAATGGACAGGCACCTATTCCTAAGATTGTGTGAGCAGGTAACAGCTCAGGCATCAATAACACATTTCCTGTGGCCTGTCAGGGACTACCATCATATGGATACCTGACAACCATCCCCTTGTTGGGTATCAGAGGGACTTGCAGTTGGAGGTCAAAGTAAGATGTGAAATAATTAAACAAAGTTGGACAAGCCTTAAGTGATATCATACAAACAAGCAAAGTTGTCAATAGGGAATCTGTCCTAGAGACCAAATCTGAGAAAAGACATAGTCAGAGAATAATATTGTAGCGCAAGAAAGAAAAAGCACTGCACTGGTTTGGAACTCCATGTTTGCCACACACACGCTCACAAAAGAGTTGAGAGCCCTGGGGGTGGAGGGGGGACACAAAGTAGAGAGGATATAAAATGCAGACACGCAATAGAAGAAAAGTGTTTCTGGAAAAAGATAAATATTTTAGCACGTAACATGAATTTATGCACTAGGGAGTTTCTCTGAAAGTATTTTTCTAGGGCATAGCCTTGCACAGGATTTAATATGGATGATAAAAATTACAGACAAGAAGAGAATAGAAGCTTCTGAAATGTGTGCCACAGAAGAATGCCGAAGATTAGGTGAGCAGATCACATAACTACTGAAAAAGTAATGAACTGAAGTAAGAAGAGAAATAATTTATAGCACATCATAACTAAAAGAAAGGTTTGGTTGATAGGACCACATCCTGAAACATCAAGGAATGGTCAGTTTAATGAGAGAAGTGCGACGGGTAAAAACTGCAGAGTGAGAACAAAATGTGACTACAGTAAGCTGATGTAGGTTGTGGTTGTTATGAAGAGATGAGGAGGCTTGTTCAGGATAGACCAGCATGGAGTGGCACATTAAACACCTCTAAGGACAACATTTAATACCTTTGTTGAGGTTGCTATGTAGCAACTCAAAGTACTCTCACAGTGATAAAGACTCACCAGGGAGCATTGTGTTAATTTCTTTCCATTCAAAATTCAGAAACATCAACAAACAGAAAGAGAAGGAAAATATCAACAAATTTATTTCACTTTACTGTCAAGTTCGGCATGCCAAATTAAACTGAAGTACTGAATACAGCACATACTCACTTTTGCTTAGAAACATCCACAAATAGAAAGAGAAGGAAAATATCAACAAATTTATTTCACTTTACTGTCAAGTTCTGTATACCAAATTAAACTGAAGTACTCAATACAGCACATACTCACTTTTGCTTTGCTGACTTCATAGAAAAATATAATACTACAGTACATTAATTTTCCAAGCATGAAACATTAATACCACACAACAGTGACAGCAAAATATGGAAAATTTCAATCTGAATACAAAAACAAATGCACTGTACCACATGTTTCACATGCAAATGGCTTCTCTCCCGTGTGTATTCGCTGATGGTTATGGAGTGTTGAAAGCTCCTTGAAGGCTCTGTCACATTCAGTACAAACGTGTGGCTTCTCATCACTGTGGTACAGCAAATGTTTATGATATGACTGTTGGAATGTAAATGTTTTATCACATATACCACATCTGTATGGCATTTCACCTGAAGAAAAGAAAGTTACACACAGAAATTGAAGTTTCAGCTGTGAACAGTTCCACAGGACAATATGCAAAAGGACACACTAAATTTATGACTCTGCATGCAAAGTTCTATTACATTTAGCAAGAATAAGAAGTAAGAAATTTGATCAAGACACCATTCCACAGCCACACTCGATGAAACTTCTTTATTCACATTGCCAGCCATACAGGGTGAGGCAGGAAGTACAGGCCATCCCAAATATATCCAAAATGAGTAAATATACCAAGATGCCATTTGCTGAATTATTGCAGACAATGTAGCATATTTTCTCATGTACACAAGTAAATCTGAACATTTATAGCTGCAAAATTATAGCATTTTTAATGGAGCCACACACTTTTCTTCCTATGGTGCTGAAGAGAGTCTTTGAAGATGACTTCAGTCACATGAAATGTGAAACTTGATCACATAGAACAAGATAACAGTGCCACAAAACATGGTTCAAATGGCTCTGAGCACTATGGGACTTAACAGCTGTGGTCATCAGTCCCCTAGAACTTAGAACTACTTAACCCTAACTAATCTAAGGACATCACACACATCCATGCCCGAGGCAGGATTTGAACCTGCGACCGTAGCAGTCGCGCGGTTCCGGACTGCGCGCCTAGAACCACGAGACCACCGCGGTCGGCCACAAAACATTGTCCTGCTCTTTGGAGAAGAGCTCTCGCAAAGTTTTATCTTACTGTAAGCATATACATAACTCAGGTACAGTTCATGTGTACACATGTGTGCCTGAGGTCCTCAATCTGTGCTCTGCTGTCGAAGCACTCAGAGTACTTGCTTGTAAAGCTATTCAGATTTTCACAATTCATACCACAACTGAAAAAGTGGATATGGACTTTGTTTGTGATGAATGTCACCAAACTGTTGGAGCAGCAGTGAGGTTGTATCCAAAACTTATCCAGACTGTGCCAAGCACACATAATCTGTCTTTGCAAACATTACAAAAAGTTCAAGTAATTGGCAGTCAAAGAATAAAATCCATCAATGAAAAATAATAATAATCACAAAGAAACAGTTTGAAAGTGCGAGTGGGATGAGCCAAAGCAATGTAAAGATTTCCACTTTCCACATTTTGCTTTGTCAACAGGTTCAAAATTTGTTACACTTTTCCGGATAGCCTCTACAAAAACTGTGAAGTAATGTGGCGTTTCTATGCAAGATTCTGTTTATGGATGAAGCACTGCCTACAAACCATGGGGGCAAATCAATCCTCCCAACATGCACTATTGGTCAGTCGAAAAGCCATGCACTTCAGGAAACACACAATAACCTGTACTCTGTGCCCCAGTGTATATGCAGGGAAAATCGCAACAAGAGGTCCACAAGGAAAGTTTGACAGTTCTCGAATACACGAAATGCCTTATAACATGGGTCTTTGCCGCAATAAGTCCAGATGAAATTCAAAGTGCAACCTGTCTATCTGGCATTGCTTTATAGTGTTTATTAATGCTCAAGGTCCACCTATTTGAGTACTTCTATGCCAGTAACAATAACAAACACGTGAACCAAACCCACATAGCTTGTTTCTTTACATTTGGTGCAGTACAGCATGACAGTGGTTTGTGGTGCCCTTATCTTGCTACTATTGATCAAGTTTCACATGTTATGTCTTTGAAATAATCTTTGACGGATCTTTCTAATGCCACAGAAAAAAGTGTATGGTTCCAATTAAAACTTAAAAAAACTGTCATAATTTGGCAACTAAAATTTTTAAAACTTACTTATGTGCTATTTGTGGGCCAGGAGAAGGTCCAGCAGCAGCTTATGGGCATGTTATCTAATGTGGACACTACAGCATGAACTACCAATATTGGTTCACTTATCATCTAAAAGTGGAATGGCTGAAGTTTGCCAATACACTTTGCTACTCATGTTGCACATGTGCACAGGGCACTTTTGTCTTATCATGCCTCTCACTCTTCTGACAGTGCTATTGTAGGAAGACTATAAGAACAATAAACTTGTATATCCCTTCACACAAGCAGAAATTAGGCAAATAATTTGAAGACTAAAAATGAAAAAATCTCCGTCAGATGGAATAACTGCCAAAACAATACAAGTGTTTTGTGACCAATTAGAACTGTACAATGAGTGTCACTTGCAAGGAAGGATCCCTGCACCATGTAAAAATGCTGATGTGGTGATTATTAGTAAAGGACAAGAGAAGAACCCAATGATACCCAAATCTTACAGACCACTTTGCTTTCTAAATGTTCTCTTCAAGATATCTGAAAAACTATCATGCAAGAAACTAAAATCACCAGTACAGGTGTAGAAGAGGAAAGTCAACTGAAGATGCAACCTGCATTCACTATATGTACACTACAGCAATGATGATCAATATTACTGGCTGCCTTTCTTTGTTCGGCTTGTGGAGTTAGAGTATCCAGAGGTACTGTAAAACTGCCTAAAGAGCTATTGCCATGGGAGACATGCACCTTTCATATGCTCACGAATGGAATGACAAAGACCGTATCAAAAGGCCATTCACATGTATCCATGTGTGGTCGATTACAGAAATTACATGACAGCGGTAACATAAGTGGAATGGTAGCATTTGCAAGTGACAAATTGAAGCAGTGACTCCAGAATAACTACAGATATGCAACACAGGGCTCCATGAACTTGACAGATGGTGTCAAAGTGACACACTATCACTACCATCTCACAAAACTATGTACTTACTGTTGAAAGGAAAAGAGCAAGGTATCTTAAAATAAAGTTAAACAATTTAATGACTAAAACAAGCATAGGAATGAGATGTCTTGGACGAACATCATAATTTTGCACATTATGTAGAGGAGCCAGACAGAAAAGATACAAATGTTATAAATAAAATTGAAGAGGTCAGTGGAAGAAAGTGATAACCCGCATTTTGTAAGGGTTAGTCAGATCATGTGTTTTCTAGGGTCTATCTGGACAAGGGTGCTCTCATCTCTGTCCACAAGGTGACAGAAACAGGGGATCGGCTTAAGGAGATGGTGCCCAAGATATTTCCATGGGAGGAGATGAAGGTGCTGGTCAAGAGAGCAGCTGAGCTCTTCAAAACCACAGAGATATCAATCTGGGTACCGAACTTCTTTACAACATTTCTTCTAAGATGCTGTTCGAGAAAGTGTGGGCACAGATCCAGAAGGTCTCAACAGATGAATGGAAGGTAATCAACTGCAAGATTGAGCAGATGGCCAAACCCTTGTGGCTGAAGTCAGCAAGAAATTCCTTATGGCAATGTGAGAACAGGACCCGAAATTGTACTAAGGGTTCTTGCAGGTTGCCATCAGGATAATCAAAGACATTGGAAGTGATCATGATGGCAAGCTGGTGGCTGCAAGTGTTGCAGATAAGCCTGCAACACAGTAAAGGGGCAACTGTCACCCTGAGTCGCTTTCTAGGAACAGGACGTAGACATGGCCCTGATCCAGGAATCCTATGTGTATAAAGGATACGTTTCAGGTCCCAGAGAACTGGAGGTAAGTTGATTTATGCTAGGAATCTAAAAAGCTCCAGAACATTCATTTATGTTAAAAATGGAATTTCATTCATGCAGATGGAGAACTTCTGTTACTGGGACTTAGATACCATCAGGATGAAACAATGGGAGGGGGGTAGCATGAGGGAAATTGTATTGGCCTCAAGCTTTCCTTCCCTACGAGGACAGTACTACTCCTTCCCTGGCAGTTGCTCAGAGCAGAATAAACAACTGCTCGTTAGTTGTGATGCCAACATGCACAAAACAGTGTGGGGAAGCAGCGGCACCAACAACAGAGATGAGTATTGTCCTGAACACTTGATTGAGAGTAAGCTGGAGAGCCTGAATAGGGGCAGGGAATCTACATTCAGGAACATAAGATGGGAAGAAGTTATTTATATAACTTTTGGGTCTGTTCTAATGGGTGCCCATGTCAAACAATGGCATGTGATATTCACGTCATCCTTATCTGACTACATTTATATTAAGTTTGAGGTTGAAATGAGTACTAAACAGACCATGGCCTATAGGAATCCTAGAAGACACAGTGGGACTCTTATAGCATAAAGACTTGAACTCACACTTATCTGAATTCAGAACATTGATAAAGAATCCATTAGATTTGGAGGAAAAGTCAGACACAGTGACATTTGTCATTATGACCTCATATTTAGAAAACGGAGCAATCACCGAGAAGTTTACAAACAGGGATGTACCTTGGTGGAACAATGGCCTGGAATGGCAAAGGAAGCAGGTAAGTACACTTTTCAACCTTGCAAGAAGGAAAGGACAAAGGGCAAAATATCGGGAGGCCCTTGCAAAATACAACCTTGCAATTAACCAAGCGAAATTATGATTGCGAGGAAGTGGAAGGTACAACTACTTGTGCCAAACTTCACAAGATCTTCTGTAGAATAGTAACTAAGCCAAGCAATACTCTGCAGGAGGAGGATGGTGAGTAAACAAGATCAGTGAATGATGCTGGATGTGTTCCTGAGAACTTAATGCCCTCAGTGCACTCTGGCAGACAACACAGACCGAGATTCAATTCCTGAGGCACTGGTTTACAGGTTATCAAAGGGAGAACTGGAATCTGCCAGAAAATGTGTTAATTTCAAACAAATCCGGTGGGTAGTGGAAATGTTTCAACCATTCAGGCACCACACCGATGGAATCTTTCATCTCAACTGCAACAGTGAGGAAAGAATATCATTAGATTCATACATAGCCTGTTTGGCATCAGCCTATCAGCAGGAATCATCCCTAATTCTTGGGGGATACAGGATTTTTTTCATCTTCAAGCTAGTAAGAATCGATCATAACGAGGTCAAAGATATGAGACTGATCAGTCTGTCCTCTCTTTTTAAAGACATTAGAAAAACTGTTTAGGGAAAGGATGCTAACTAAGGTTCCTTTCCATGTAAACCAACAAGCATATCAAACTGGCAGTTCATGAAACAGCACTTCACCTACTTGTTGGGAAGGCAAAAAAAGCAAATTGCTCTAAATACTAGATGCTGCTTTTGTCACAGATATGCAGACAACTTAGTCTTAGTAATACTTGGCAAATTTATTAGTACTGTCAGAACTATGACACAAAGTCATAGGAACTGGATCTAAGGGTCACCACCAAGAAAACTGTTGTGGTAGCATTTACAAGGAAGCATATTCAGCACATGTATGAGAATCTTAAGCTTCTTGATGAAACTCTACCCATAAGTAGGTAGTGAAGTATCTAGTGGTAACCCTGGATGTGAAATTATGTGGGAAAATTGGAAAGTAAAGCACAATAATTTTATTTCAAAAAGTTTAATACGTAACAAAACAAATAATCACAAACAAACTTACATCTTTTACCTACTTTCCTATATAGTCACCAATGTTCTCAACAATTTCTCCCATTGTGGTACCAGTTTCATAGAAGCCTGTTTGGCTGGAGAATAACCATCTGTGGACTCTTGATTTCACTTCTGCATCTGTCGCAAAGCATTGGCTAACCGGGATTGTATTCATGGGACCAAACAATTCCAAAGGTGCAAATTCCGGACTTTATGGTGGATGCTAGAGCACCTTCCATCCAAATCCGGTGATTTTATCACGAACAGGAGCAGCAACATGGGGGCAAGCATTATCATGAAGAAGTTTGAAATCATCAGCATTAGTGTTGTGGCATTTGTCATGAAGAGCATGAGTCAACTTAACCACAGTGTTGATGTAGGCTGCAGCATTCATATTGGTCCCATGTTTACTGAAGTCCACCAATACTACACCATGCATATTCAGAACACAGTCACAAGCACCTTCCTAGCAAACTGAGTCACTTTGAATATTTTTCGTACTGGGGCCTGCTTGGTTTCAGGCATGTAGTGGTATGCCCACAGCTCGTCACAAGTGACAATTTCTTTCAGAAACTCATGTCCTCCTGTGGTATAATGCATTCAAATGATTCAAGCTTGTCATCATTCACTGTCCTTCGGTCATATGTAAGCAGCCAGCGAGCATTAACTTTACGGCATTGTAACATGTCATGAACAACATCGTGCACCGCATCATAGGAAATGTTGAACTGCTGCAATAAATTTCGCAATTGCAAACACCAGTTGTTCAAAATTGCTGCCTCAATGGCCCCAACATCCTGCAGGGTTGCAGCTGTTACCAGCTGCCCGGAGCATGGAGAATCACTAAGGTTCACATAGCGCTCTTGGAAGAATGCACATAACCTGGAGACATTGGTATCATCCATACAGTTGCCCCCATACACATCACGCATGTTTCTGTGAATTTTACTCGGTTTATGCCCTTTGGCCCACAAATATCAAACTACATTTTGCTGCTCTTCACAAGCTGACAGCAGTACCATGTGCACCATGTTTGTTTAGCAGTTCAGGCATCTCTCGCTAGAGCTGCACATGAAAACAAAATACCCTCTGTAGCGCAAACTTCGGACTACATTGTCGGAAATTTCAATTTCAACATTCCGCTGCAATACCAGGGAAATAAAAATTATTGTGTTACTTTCCAATCCTCCCTCGTATCATGGACCCCTTAAATAAAGAAGTATGTTTCCAGGCGAATTATGAGCACCAGAATGGTCTGTGTGAAAAAACAGGGTCTAAACCCCAAGAGTATGTACTGTATATACTTCAATGTAACAAGATAAATGATAATTTATGGAGCAAACAATGCAACAAAAGGTGACTCCTAAGGAGCTTGGCAAGGTGCCGAGACTGGATTGCTTAGCCTTAAAAGGCAGAATTAGCAGCACACCTGCTGCTTGGATGGACACAATGCTGGACATGCCCCATTACCCCTGTGGGTTCAAATGGAGGCAGCGGCAGGGGCATACAGGCTATTGTAAATAACTGGGAATGTTCAATAATATTGTGCAATAAAACTGTGGTTCAGAATGTTGGACGACTGACAATTGCTATCTACTGTATTGCAAACAGAAACAAAAGGTGACTGAAAAATTGGTTCAAGGAGCAACAATGATCACTCATGAAAGCTTGGCAAGAGAATTGAGGATGAATAAAAAATGATCATCATAACTTCTTCTGTGTTGATGGTCCAACCTTTGGTACAGTACTGGAAATGATTCTCCTTCATACATTGGTCTCCCAGTACACAGGAACTTTCCCAGGTCCTTCCCTCCATCCCTGGCCCCCTGGATAAATTTCTGTGGACGCTCATCTCAATCATCAAAGAACACAATGAGAGACGCATTTCCATAAAGTCAGCACTTGTCTATTATGTAACGATGTATTGTTACAGTCAATTCCTTCAAAAACTTGAAATTTACAAGTACAGTTTCATCTTACAGTATTTGAGACAGTTAAGTGAACTTATCATACAATAATATTTGCACTAAAAGGATTATATTTGAGTAAGTAATGTATACACAGAGCTAAACATCTGTATATACTTTTATTCATAACTTTTTATCAATTAATTTTTTTTAAAACACCTTCCTTCATAGCCATTCCCTATATTTACTGAGCAACAAATTATACAGTTCATCAATTTTAACACTTCCTTTTGTACTCATCTGCCCTAACATCCCACAACGACTTATACCAGTGGTCATCAAACTGCGGCTCACAGGCTGAATGTGGCCTGATTAAATGTCTGTGTGGCCCGTGGTTCTCAACTGTACATTATTATGATATATGGCTGAAAATCATGGGTTGCACAGACACTTCTACATCTACATCTACATCTACATTTATACTCCGCAAGCCACCCAACGGTGTGTGGCGGAGGGCACTTTACGTGCCACTGTCATTACCTCCCTTTCCTGTTCCAGTCGCGTATGGTTCGCGGGAAGAACGACTGTCTGAAAGCCTCCGTGCGCGCTCTAATCTCTCTAATTTTACATTCGTGATCTCCTCGGGAGGTATAAGTAGGGGGAAGCAATATATTCGATACCTCATCCAGAAACGCACCCTCTCGAAACCTGGCGAGCAAGCTACACCGCGATGCAGAGCGCCTCTCTTGCAGAGTCTGCCACTTGAGTTTATTAAACATCTCCGTAACGCTATCACGGTTACCAAATAACCCTGTGACGAAACGCGCCGCTCTTCTTTGGATCTTCTCTATCTCCTCCGTCAAACCGATCTGGTACGGATCCCACACTGATGAGCAATACTCAAGTATAGGTCGAACGAGTGTTTTGTAAGCCACCTCCTTTGTTGATGGACTACATTTTCTAAGCACTCTCCCAACGAATCTCAACCTGGTACCCGCCTTACCAACAATTAATTTTATATGATCATTCCACTTCAAATCGTTCCGCATGCATACTCCCAGATATTTTACAGAAGTAACTGCTACCAGTGTTTGTTCCGCTATCATATAATCATACAATAAAGGATCCTTCTTTCTATGTATTCACAATACATTACATTTGTCTATGTTAAGGGCTGCATTCAACCTACAGGCCACAATTTGATGACCACTGATTTACACATTATGATGCACTCTAATAATAATTTTCTTTCATCTTTTCACCTTTCATCTTGTCATTTTCACACAACAACAATAAACTAAACCAAATGTAACATAACCTCCCTGGTCTCTGCAGCACACAAGAGACTGTCAAAAGATATTTTCAATATAGCTCACAGAGGACAAAATATTCCCATGCGGCACAATAATTCTAGGCAGGACAATATATTTACAAACTTTTTGATGTTCTCAATATTACTGAATAACCTCTCAACCTCATTCCTAGATGGTCAATATTATTGTGCATCAGGAAATATTGAGCAACATACTGCCCATCTAGGAGCTACTTTAGGATATCCTGAATCCCACACCATTACAGGCAATGTGGTAAATGCAGGAATGGGCAGGGAAATGCTGGTTGACTATGCAATAACTTACAGCTGCTTCAATAAGCCTTTCCAGGTAACAAATGAAAGGAGAAAGCTGTGGAAGAATGCACCATGACATCATGCAGTAAACATTGTCTGATTTACTGATGGATCGAAAATAGACAAAAGCACTGGGGGCTGGGTATACTGGTACAGTTTACACTAGAGAGCACAATCTCCCTGGGGAAGCTGGCCACGATATTTCAGGCAAAAATATCTGCTCTCAAGTTGTGCGTAGGTGCTATGGAGACCACAGCATTTACAATTAGTTAGGCAGCCTAGCAGCTCTGAAATCTCTATTTGTCCCTGTAATGAGATCAAAGATCATTGTAAAATACCACAAAGCCCTTGTGAGACTAGAAGAAAGCAACTGGGTACACGTGCTGTGGGTCCCTGGTCACTCAGGAATCAGTGGCAATGATAGAGCTTACAAGGGTGCCAGTTGAAATGCAGCAACTCCATTTATTGAACCAGTACCTATGTTAACCATCACTAAGGTGACAGTAAAATTAAAACTATGAAACTGGATCAGAAAGGATGCAGAATATTGTACTATGAATCAAAAACAAAAGTATGGCAAGCTAATGATGCCAGCCATGTTTTAAAAGTTCTGTACTCCTGGGCTTGAACAAGAGACAGACTAAACTCATGGTACAACTAATGACAGGCCATGGGAAGCGTACGAAACATTTACACGCAATGGTATGGGATACAGAGAAAGAAGCTCCTATGTGTAGGATATGTGGTGAGGGTGATGAAATTGTGCCACACAAAATCTTCCAATGCAAAGCTTTAGAAATTAAAAAAAGACAGAATATTTGGGTTATCAAGTCCTTAAGAAACTGTGTCTAATAAAGAACTAGTAAAAGGCATCCTACTATTCTTTAAGGGTGCTGGTCAGATGTACTAGAACCACAGGAATTGAAACCACACAATAAACCCCATTTGCATGTGGGCAATAATGTGCTAGGACTGCTCATTTTCACCTCCCTGTTCAAATCAAATAAATCATGAAAAATGCTACTACAACTGTATCACTACAACACTTTAACTGTCAACACTGCCATGTGTTAGCAGCAAAGTTTCTTTCTCGATAACAAACAAAAATTGAATGCTGCTTCTGAAACTGGTAATGTGAATAAAGAAGTCTCATTGAGTGTAGCTCTGGAATGATGCCATAATGGCTGCAGAACCATGAACCATGAATAAAGAAAAGTTTTGGAACAACGTAGGAGCAATCTTAGTCAGTCAAAACTTTTTCTGCTATGAGCAATATCATCCAAACACATAATGAAGTGCCTGTTGTTAATCAATGAAAATGTGAAGTGTTTATCATGCCAGATTTTGATCATGAAACAAACAGCAACTAATAATGTGACAATATGCATTGTTTTAAAAGAGTAAATTTCAGTTATTAATTAAATCTTGATTTTCATATTTTTTTAAATCTAATGTCAGATCAACTGTGACACTCCTCTTAAGAAATTCATACTCTATCAACATTATGACACTCTTATGTCACACGCTGACTGAAGACAATGTCAGGAAAAAGTTTTGGTGACAGTCACACTTATTATATTTTACAATTTCACAACAAACAAAAAAAACTCAAGCTTATAGGCCAAAAGACTGGTCTCTCTGCTTATGAGGCCGCATTTTAACTGTACTAGAAACTCAGTATTTGCTTAGACATTACAAAGCAAAAGGAAGAAATAAATCTTGGTCATTGTATTGCTGAAGGAAGTCTCTCGTCTAAGCCTGAAGATATTTAGAGAAATTGCCAAAAATTTTGATTAGAACATACAAAAGCAACAACTTACCTGTATGAAGTCTTTTATGCTTTTTAAGAAAATATTTTGTTGTGAATAGCTTGCTACATACATCACATGCCCATTGTTTTCCATCATGTGTCTTCATATGCTGTGTCAGATGATTTTCCTGATAACAACAAAATAAAAAAATATGTTAAATTGTAGCCAGTTTTCATTTCTTTCATAAATGTGAATGTGTATGCACAAAAATAGCAAAAAAATATAGTAAAGTATGTTTGCTTTCAAACTGAGTATGTAATAAGCTATGAAAATCTAAGAATACCAAGAAAACATGAGAAGACTTCAGGAGTTTCTTCAGATTTTTGTACACAACAGGGTTGTGTAAATAAAAAGAAGCTAGTAAATTGGAAATAAAACTGATTATTATTATGACAGTACTTATTCACAACATAGCCAAAGAGAAAGGGAAAATCAACAGGATACAAAGATAATGAACACAGTAATTTCAATACCTGGATGAAAGGAAGTAACTGTCACTCCCTTGATTACAAAGAAAGGTTTTAAAACAAAAATAATTTTCTACATAATTTATAATAGCAAAATAAATAACATGCAAGAAGATAACTGAAGTTCCTAATGAAACCAAGATATGTATCCTCACTCTAGTGTCAGATCAACACACAGCTATTGTACATCTACTCCCGAAACCTAAGCATCTCATATTGTTTCTATGCATTTCCATTCCATACAATCTATAACAAAATACTCAGTTGAATTCTAAATATTATTTTCTATTTATAAAATACCCCCTTCGTTTCTCCACGAGGGAGAAATTCGATCCTGAAAGTTACTTTCTTTTATGTCTTTCTTTATGCCTTGCAATATACAAGTACATTTGAATGTGTGGTGCTGCTGTCAGTACATATCACGTTACCTCATCCACAACATGTAGAAATTCATTTTCTGATTGTACTCCATGAACTTAGATGACTTTCTTAATGTGCTATATAGACACAAAATACATAGATAAAAAATTGGCAAGGTTAGAGTATGACTCGTGCACTAAGGATTCCTTACAATCTTAGTTATGTTTATAGACAGTTAACTGATTCCAAAAATCAAAGATTTTTTATGATTTTTGACTTTTTTTTTTTAATCACCGAGGGACTGTAGACGTCATTATGTGACATAAATTTCAACTTGACATGTGTACCTGTTCCCTGACAAAGAAGGGTTTCAAACAGTTCGGCAGACAGACAAAGTGATCCTATAAGTGTTCCGCTTTTACTGATTGAGGTACAGAACCCTAATAACTTCATCTTTTTCATTTACTTGTGAACATTCTGTAGTACTAAGGAATTTGGACCTACTGTTAAAGAACTTCTTACATCAGTTCACCAACAGCATGTTTAAAGACTAATAGGATTACGTTACCATGTGATACTATAGACTTTCTGGAGAAGGAACATGATACAAAGAAGCACTCTTTTCTCAATGGTTTCTAACATAGAGTAATTTGTCACTAGTAGAAATATAAGCAGCAAATATGAGGTAAATGAACATATGATTGCTCATGTTTTATGCCTCATTACCCTTTACAATTCCTATTAAAAAATTCCACTTCCAATTTTGATGTATTTTGAAGTTCCAATTAACATAATATCAGCTGCTGTCCACATTACAATATTCTGTAAAACATACATAAACTTTAAATATTGTTGTTGTTGTTGTTGTTGTTGTTGTGGTCTTCAGTCCTGAGACTGGTTTGATACTGCTCTCCATGCTACTCTATCCTGTGCAAACCACTTCATCTCCCAGTACCTACTGCAGCCTACATCCTTCTGAATCTGCTTAGTGTATTCGTCTGTTGGTCTCCCTCTACGATTTTTACCCTCCACGCTGCCCTCCAGTACTAAATTGTTGATCCCTTGATGACTCAGAACATGTCCTACCAAACGATCCCTTCTTCTAGTCAAGTTGTGCCACAAACTCCTCTTCTCCCAAATTCTATTCAATACCTCCTCATTAGTTATGTGATCTACCCATCTAATTTTCAGCATTCTTCTGTAGCACCACATTTCAAAAGCTTCTATTCTCTTCTTGTCCAAATTATTTATCATCCATGTTTCACTTCCATACATGGCTACATTCCATACAAATACTTTCAGAAACGACTTCCTGACACTTAAATCAATACTCGATGTTAACAAATTTCCCTTCTTCAGAAACGCTTTCCTTGCCATTGCCAGTCTACATTTTATATCCTCTCTACTTCGACCATCATCAGTTATTTTTCTCCCCGAGTAGCAAAACTCCTTTAATACTTTAAGTGTCTCATTTCCTAATCTAATTCCCTCAGCATCACCCGACTTAATTCGACTACATTCCATTATCCTCGTCTTGCTTTTGTTGATGTTCATCTTATACCCTCCTTTCAGGACACTGTTCATTCCGTTCAACTGCTCTTCCAAGTCCTTTGCTGTCTCTGACAGAATTACAACGTCATCGACGAACCTCAAAGTTTTTATTTCTTCTCCATAGATTTTAATGCCTACTCCGAACTTTTCTTTTGTTTCCTTTACTGCTTGCTCAATATACAGGTTGAATAGCATTGGGGAGAGGCTATAACCCTGTCTCACTCCCTTTCCAACCACTGCTTCCCTTTCATGTCCCTCGACTCTTATAACTGCCATCTGCTTTCTATACAAATTGTAAATAGCCTTTCGCTCCCTGTATTTTACCCCTGCCACCTTCAGAATTTGAAAGAGAGTATTCCAGTAAACACTGTGAAAATCTTTCTCTAAGTCTATAAATGCTAGAAACGTAGGTTTGCCTTTCCTTAATCTTTCTTCTAACGTAAGTCGTAGGGTCAGTGTTGCCTCACGTGTTCCAACATTTCTGCGGAATCCACACTGATCTTCCCCGAGGTCGGCTTCTACCAGTTTTTCCATTCGTCTGTAAAGAATTCGCATTAGTATTTTGCAGCTGTGACTTATTAAACTGACAGTTCGGTAATTTTCACATCTGTCAACACCTGCTTTCTTTGGGATTGGAATTATTATATTCTTCTTGAAGTCAGAGGGTGTTTCGCCTGTCTCATACATCTTGCTCACAAGATGGTAGAGTTTTGTCAGGAATGGCTCTCCCAAGGCCGTCAGTCGTTCTGATCGAATGTTGTCTATTCCCGGGGCCTTGTTTCGACTCAGGTCTTTCAGTGCTCTGTCAAACTCTTCACGCAGTATCATATCTCCCATTTCATCTTCATCTACTTCCTCTTCCATTTCCATTATATTGTCCTCAAGTACATCGCCCTTGTATAGACCTCTATATACTCCTTCCACCTTTCTGCTTTCCCCTCTTTGCTTAGAACTGGGTTTCCATCTGAGCTCTTGATATTAGTAAAGCAATTTCCCTCTTGTCCGAACGTTTTGCCAGTAAATTTCAACATTTAATCACACTTACAAATAATCTTGTGGAGAAAAGTTAGGTGGCCTTAGTGGCCAGGCACAAATACATTCACAAGGGAAACATTAAGGCACAATAGGGCTACCATTAGCCACCAGGAATGTGTGAAAATTCCATGCTGGCACAAAGTATTTCGCTCCTTGTTGCCACAGGAACACCTTCCAACTATAGTTTTTGTAGGCCAAGCCACAACTATCAAGAATCAACACAGCACCTTTGTGCACCAGCTGTGAGTATTTATTTTGCATTAAAGTTGCCAATATGGCAATCATCCAGAGTTTAAAACAGTGGTATCTTTGAAACCATTCAGAAAGAAATAGTCTATATGTTGATGTGATATTTCCCCTCCAAAATGACTCACATTATCGATTCGTAATATATATCTGTTAACGCTCAAAAACCACATATATGACACTGAAAGAATATTATGTATCAACACAAGTTTCCATAGGTGAGATCATTTCACTGAAATTCTTCTGGATATGTTGTCTAATTAAAGTATAAAATACTTGAACACTACATGCAAAACTGAGTATGGCCAATTTTGTAACCTCTCACAGTACATTGTTGGGTTTTATTGTCTCAATTATGTCTGCCGTAGCTAAGATGAAGAGTAAGGGGCTCGATGGGTCACCTTGCAACACTCCAACTGTTTGCTGTATTAGGCTGGGTTTATCTATACTATCATGTATTTTCACCCAGTTGTTAGTGAGAAGATCTCTAAGGATTGGCAACAGATAATGACTTGGGCTTAAGGTGGTTTTCAGTTTCTTCATTAGAATGGATCTATTGATTGTATCGAACGCCTTAGTGTAGTCTGTGAAAATTGCATGGAGCTTTCCCCCTCGGTTCGCTAAGATGATTTCTATATTGGTTTGGAGACAGTGTACAGTTCGTGTCATTGATCTTCCATGTCTGAAACCAAACTGTGAATTGGGGAGTTTCCCATTGATGATATCTCTAACATTAACATCGCAATTTACTGTCCAATCAACATCTACTTCTTCAACTGACTGTGGTTGGTTCAATATAGATACTCATGATCTTGAATAGTGAACGATTTCATGAGAGTTCATTATGAAACCTATCAAAAATTAAACTCTCGATGGTTAGAAAAATATTTTATTAAATGTAACACTGACAGCATCAAGTCCTCATGGCAGATCTGATGATGTGTCATAGTATTACACACACACACACACACACACACACACACACACACACACACACACACACACACACACACACACACACACAAACCATTAATTGCAAATAACAGCTTGCCTGCATTATCACTGAATGGGTACAGCAATTCTTTCTAAGTAGATACACGTCTGCATCAACATAAATGATTACAGGGTAAGCACATACACAGAAGTCAGAATGCCAACTCAGATGTAACATTTGGGTTGAAAATGCTTGTTGAATGTGTAAAATACTTCCCTGCCTGTGACTTATTTTCCAAACCAGAATCCTAGGGACCATTCTGACCATCAGTTGAACAATATACAGAAAAGAAGGTTTGAAGTGGACAGGAAGGTCTTTTGGCAGGGTCAATCTGTGGGAAGAGGAAGTAGTCCTACCATATGATCTACGAGTCAGGAGAGGATAGTAAGTCTATCTTTGCACTGCAAAAAACTCCGTCCATAGGTCGTGGTTGGCCCATCGGTGCTGTACAACCACTGTATGCTCCTCTGCCAATGGCATCATTGGACGCTGCATGGAGGGGCGTAGGGTCAGCTCTCCCAGCCGCTGCCAGTTTTTGTGATATAAGAGCCGCCACTACTTAGTTGAGTAGCTCCTCAACTAGCATCACGAGGTTCAGTGCACCCTTTTACAGTCCTCCCACCAAAGCAAAATCCTTAGCAGTCACTGGAATCAAACCCATGTCTTCTGCATGTCAATCAGTGGTGCTGACCACTTAGCTATGGAGGCAGACTTTTGTGCTGAAATTAAAAATATTTCCTGGAATTAAAGGTTTGAATAATCATTGGTATCAAAGACCTACTGCACCAAAGCAGTAAAATCTTGAGAAAACCTCTCTATAAACTTTCAATAACCCTGTCTGTGACTTTTACTTTCACATACACCTTTCGTAACCTCTAGAAAATTTAATTCTTACACAAAGTAGCACACAGGAATTCCTCCAACACATTTAAAGTGAGTACTTGGGGCTAAGGAATGAAACCTACATAGAAAAACAGGTATTTTAAGACTGTGAATAGTATCAGTAGCAGCAGGGTAGCTTATTAGGACCAACCACTAAACCTCTAATTATATACAGAATCAAATTCCAGTGCTTAAAAAAGCTTCAAATTTTTGATTACACTACAAATGAGTTAAATGTGTCACAAAAGATTTGAAATTATGCTCAAAGTATACTGGTAGTGAGTAAGCGCCCTCATTATGAAACACTAGATGAATATAGTCGGGGTAAATTGAGCTCCATTTTAAGCAAAAGCAAGAGTTTCTTGCATCTCAATGTTTATGACATCACATCTCCTGAACTATGTGTCTTACGATGACATAATTTTGCAGATACATTCAGTGACATGTTTAAATACTGCCTGCAAAGTGTGTTGTGAACATATTTAGTGTTGAAGAACAACTAAATTAAAGCATCATGCCTGATGCTGAAATTTTGCTGTGTGAACGGTGAAAATGCAGTAAGCGATAAATTTTTTTCCTCTTATCATTTTGTATGGGGGGGGGGGGGGGGGGGGGGGGTCAGCAAGAAAAAGTTTTCAAATTATATGTAAAGTTGGTTGGAAGTCACTATGTGGTTTCATTCTTAAATACTGGATGAATAAAGTCTGGATGTTTCCACATCATCAGTTACATAACCTCAAGACGAAAACACAATTTCTATCTGTAATACTTGTGTATTGTATTAAACTTTTAACATAAGACTATACCTCTTAATGAGTAGGTAACAACGGCCTTTTTTAAAAAAATTTAAATCAATCAATTATGCAAAATACTGAAAACCAAATTTTTGTTGCTCCTGGAAGCCATTGGACAGTCGACTTGCAACTGGTACTAGGTTCCCGGATAGTGGCTTATAGTCAACTGATTTGGCTCACGTTTGGCAGGTCACTTGTGTACATCCTAAAATGAAAGACAAAGACTCTTCACGAATTTTGCCTTTCAATTTTTGAGAAAATTGATCCCAAAAGTTCTTGACACAAAATCAACTTGGAACTAACTGGACTGAGAGAGAACTGAAAATTGAGCACCGAGCCTTTTCAACAAAATACATGGTCGAATCAGATTAATGTGACCACCATTTACGTTCTGTGTCAACACGCAATAACCACTCACAGGTGCAAGGGGGTAGCACTAGCGGTGGCAGGTATATAAAGTGTGTCAGGGCAATGCAGAGAACTGTGCAATCGTCATTGAAATGTGGGAACAGAGCAATTTATCTGACATTCAAAAGGCCATGATCATTGACTTTCAGGCCAAGCAAGGGAGCATTTCTAAAACATTTAAGTTTGTAAACTGATTGCATGCCACCGTGGTTAAAGTAGGCCATGCTTTGCAAAATGATGTTATCTGAAATTGGCATTGAGGCAACTCTCGTGCAGCAAGAGCCATAGATGATTGGGGTGAATGAAAGCCACAGACATGAGTACTGGGTAACAGATGTGCAACTATTGAGCAACTGACCACCCTGATGAACCAAGAGGTTACCAATAGTGTCTCCTCAATGCTCAATCAGCAAATGTTGCTGCATATGGGCCTATGCAGCAGGTGTCTGGTTCATGCACCCATGCTGTTCATCGGTGATGAAGGCTGGAATTTGCATGCCAACATCACAACTGGATGTCCAATGAGTGGCAACAAGTGGCCTTTTCAGGTGAACCACATTTTATGCTATACAGGTGTGAAATATCTGAAAGCAACCACCCTGCAACAATTATCGGAATAGTCCAGGGCAGGAGAGAGATGTTATGGTCTGGGCAATGTGTTTGTTTTGTCATTCGCAGGGTGATCTCATAATTCTGGAATATATAATGGATCAACACAGGTATGCATCTATCCTTGGGGATCATGCCCACTCCTAGATCCAATGTGTTTTCCTCAGCAAGATTGCACCTACCAGCAGGACAACACAATGTGTCACACACGTGTGTGTTCCCCTGGCTACCAAACTGCTAGGATTTAAACCCTGCATTGGGCTGTTTGCACCTTGGATCCTCAACTGAGAAACTTAGCACAGCTGACCACGGGACTGGATTCTTGACCCTCTTTCTGTATGTCTAGCAGCAGCAGCAGTCTGCTCTGCAAAAGGTGGTTATTCAAGGTTTTGACAGACAGTCACATTAATGTGACTGGGCAGTGTACATGGGATCCAGAAAAGCATATTTTCCTATAAGTTGAGGAAAGGAATTTTTTGGGTGCTGCTTATGTACTCATAAGAACTGTGCCATTAAATGGAAGTGCCACTGGCGTAGCAACCAAGGCACCTGGCTAGGGAGGAGAGAACCTGTGTTTGATTCCCAGTTGCATTCTACAGTCTGTCTTTCTTTAACACCCCCCCCCCCCCTGCCCCCCCCCCCCCCCCACACACACACAAAAGCTGGTAGGAATAGGAGGGTTAATAAGATAAGTAAATCAATGAAGAATAACAACAAAATGAGCAAATAAATTACTCAAATAACTTGGATTAGTAAAGAATTAAAATTGTAAGCCTTGTTGTATGAACACAATTCTGAGAAAGATTGCTGCGAAGACGAGCATTCTAAACATATTATCACATAAGGGAGAAAAAAATAATCCTTCTCCACTTGATACTGTACATAAAATAACAAATTCGTATATGGTCCAATATTCCATCACAATGTCTGGAAAACTGTTCTCAAACTTTTTCCTGTGCTTATAAGAAACTAATGATTAATTTGGCCCTTGAGGTACAGAAGAAGTCAATTGTTTAACCAACTTGTTAAGGGGATGTTTACTTCACTTGCATCAAATCTGGGAAATACAAAAATTCAATTTACAAAACATATCTTGAGAACATTTTACAACCATATGTTGCTGGTGACAGGTTTAGTTGATATTGGATTCCTGGGGTGGACAACTAACACAGTCATGTGCGGCATCCACAGCAGAAATAATACCACCAAACAGCCGTGTGATGTTTATTCTTATCACCAAGTTAAAAACTTGATTTCAATGCTTCAAAATTACAGTCTGCTTCTTGAAACCCAACAGGAATAACACAACCAACCAGATGCAATAAATTTCACAGCACTATTCATGATCAATTTTCAGCACTGAGTTTTCTGATAATGTTATCGTATGTGTGGTATGCATCAAAATTAATTCCCAGCAGAAATATTTTACAATTTAAAGCAAGTTTGTATTCATTTGAATCTTCAGAAAGAACAACATAATTGTGCAAATACTATATTCATTAGATGTTCTTGATGTTATGAGTATTTTGCTTCAAGTGTTTATCCAACAAGTACCATCCATTAAATCATTGTTCAAAAGAAATTGAGAACAGGTACGATATTTAGTGACACAAACATTGTAAATCAACCAGGATAAAATTTTAATTTTTTACTAACTCAAGTCATTTGAGAAATTTATTTGCCTACCTTGTAATTATTTTCTATCAATCTTAGTAATCCTCCTATGCCTACCAGTTATGAAATGGGAAAAAAATTCAAATAAAAGGAAAACTGCAGAATGCAACTGAGAATTAGACACAGGTTCTTTACTCTCATATGTCTTGGTCGATATACCATTGGCGTTTTCCTTGAACAGCATTTACCTTATGGGTATATATATAAGCAGCAGTTAAAAAAGTTTATTTACTTGACTTCCGAAAATATGCTTTTGCAGATCCTATTTATGTTTATGAAATACACTTAATCATCTACCGATACCATCGATACTTACTCGATTGTGCGTCATGAAATTTAGGGGTAGTTTTTCCAAAAATGGGGGGTTGTTGAGCCAAAATATCTGAGGCTCTTTCATTTTGGGTCGCAAACAAGGGATCTGCCAAATATGAGCCGAATCAGTTGGTCGTGTCTGAGGCCTTCCCTTGTTAGCGATATAGATGCTGTTCCTGGTATATACCAATGACTTTCTACATAGTGTTATTCATAGCAAAAAAAATTTTGTTGTTGATGATAGCAACATTCTAGTCACTGGGGAAAAAAAAACTCTTTCCAAAGAATCCAAATGAAACCTGCAAAGCTGTTTACAATATGCAATAAATTTGCATTGAACAAATTGCCATGAAATTCAGTTCGAAGAAGGAAAATGTTCCTATAAAAATTTAGGTAGCAGTCTACCTCTAAAGACAGCATAACTGACACTGAATTTCTGGGAATGAATATTGATTCTCAACTGAAATGGTATGAACACACAAAAGACACCTGCAAACAGAGGGTTATCCACATATTGTGGCCACAGAGCCATGTCATCAATGTGTAAAAGCCAGTGCCTTCTAGTTACCTACTAATCGCACCTGCATTCAATTCTTAGCTATGGAATAATTTTATGGTGAACAATGGCACAAAATACGAATACAGTTTCAAACTACAGTAACCGGACATTGTAACAACAATCAAAAATAGTAATGACACTCATTGTAAGGATTTAAACTACACCACACAAATGCATTTTCCAGTCAGTTACACACAGGAACAATAATTTTCATAATTACTGCACAAACATCTTTATTCATGACCATGGAATAAGAGCTAAACTGAACTCGTATCTACCTAGAAAGACTAAACAAAAAAACTCAAAACAGCTTTTTTTTCTATTATGGAAGAAAATTGGACAACAAAAAGGAGATTATTAAATGAACTTATTTCCAGTGAAGGATTACTTCTCGATAACACAGAGTTGGGGTGACTTCATTTCATAACACACTTTTGCACTATGACATCTTCCCTCCTTGCCCCCCTCCCCCTTCCAGCAAACCTTACACCAAAGCTCAGGAATGGATAAAGCTGACATGCTCTCTCTGAGCTAAACATCTCACCCATTATGTAGGGACACTGTGTCAGTTTTTCATGAAAACAAATCGGAAGCCGTGGTACACACAGCGGAAAATCCATGTCATTGTCAGCAGAGGAAACAAGAAGAGCAATAGAGTAGCACGTGCAGTGGTTGGTGCTGTGAAATGAGCGACCGGTGTTGCATTATGAACATAAAACCAAGGCAGTATCGTACAACAGTGATAAATGGAGGAACTTTGCACTGCTTTAAACAGACTGGCCTTGTATTCAAACACATGGAAGTTCTAATCACCACTGGCCACCCTAATTTCCTAATACCAGAAAGATTCTTATTATAAGAACACAAACAATTAATTACCTGCCTCATCCTTGTCAACCTAGTGTTTTCAACTATGTAAATTCCTATGTACATATATTAAGTGTTATTTTTCCCCTGTTCACTAATTCTAACACTGTGTGTGTGTGTGTGTGTGTGTGTGTGTGTGAAATACAGGTTTTGTGTACCATTACACTGTCTACAAAATATTTATGTGACAGACTGTAAAATAACCTGCAATTTCAAACCGGTACTGTGGCATACCTTTTTAAAAGATTTGTCACATGTACTGCAAGTGTAACTTCGATCATCTTTGGCACGTTGCTCACGCTGACTGAATGTCTCCAGTCTTCCTGCAAACATCAACACCATTACTTTTCATGGCAAATTATTGTCGTTTATGAAGAATTGTGCTGCACAATCTGTATTACCTGCTGGGAAACCATTGTGAGCTACCCGAACATGCACCATTAGACTCCCTTTCATTCTGAATGATTTAGGACACAGAAGGCAAGGATAGTTTTTCACATCGCCAACGTCTGCATTATCAGATTCTAAAGCTGAATCACTGCTTCTGGGGCTAAGATCTGAATGAATCAATTGCTTATGCATTTCCAGAATAGTATCTTCAGTAAATGAGAACTGACAAATCTCGCAAACTGCTGAGCTAGTAGTACAGTGTCCTGAAGATCCAAATTGATTCGCTATTTCGTTGGACGGGCGTTTCTCTGTGGTGGACTCGCTGTCAGTTACTTTGGTTATCGGCATCGCAATTTCGTCAGCACATGCTCTTTTACCTTCAGAGGGTAGCAAGTTGTAAATATTTTGCTGGAAGCTTTGAGTGACCGTCGGAGACGCTTCTGACTCTCTCAACTCTTTAATACTCGCTTCGTTATTGCTGATTATCGCACAACTGCTCCCTTCTTGCGTGTTTTCAGACGTACTCCCAACTACTGCATCATCAACAGCACTCCTACTATCGTCGACGGCTGCACACACTTCACGGACACAGTCACCGTGTTCAAATGTCAAATTGTGTATATTACATGTGGTCTGTGAACTCTCTTCCTCTTTGTGCTGTCTGCTATCTTCGTCAACTGGTGAAGATACACGAAAGTCGGCAAATGAATCGCAAATGATTAATGGTTTCTTTAAATTTAAGGATAAAGGCCCAGCGATTTTGGATGATAATACAGATTGCTCTTCTATTGAGGTAGATGACTGGACTCCTTTTATATGTTGCCCACGAAGTATGGAATGGCTAAATAGATGTATTGTAAATTTATCGAGCCCTCTCAAAACATCATTGCAGACAGGGCAGAGGAACTCTCTCGTCGAAGCATATAAAAGACCATGACACAAAGAATCGACGTTAATGAAGCCCGGCTGAGTACAAATGGGACATGCAAGAAGCGATGACTCCATGTCTGGAACATTCACATGGCTCGTCTGCAAACATAAACACCTTAGAAACAGTAATTTCTACGTCTACAATTACATGTCACAAAACAAGGTTAGCTATCGTAGTTTCCAAAGCCATTAGGAAAGTGGTAAACAAAACACTATTTTCCACAGATGAAACGTTTTATTTATTTATTTGACCTGGCTTATACACCGTTTAGACATTCCACTGTAATATCATATATCTTGTATATATAATAATGGCTTTTCGTGGTATAATTAATATGTAGTGTCCGTTTCTGGGTAACTTCGATTAAATCATAGTTGACGGAACGGGACGTAAAAACATTCCACCATGCACTTCAAATGCCGGCTCCAACGAGTTAAAATTTTAACTCGTTGGCCGGCTCTACAAACAGGCTGTCAGCGGCGCGGAACTTCAATGTTTCTCGGACTGAATGTATTGACTTTTGACACTGCTGTTAGTGGAGGGAATTGCATCGTCGTAACCGATTTGCGTCACATTCACTCATGTTATGATAGTTGTGCTTTTGAATCTTGCTAGTATTTATTTCATTATTCTGCTTTGTTTTCGCGACAAACTGCAAATATTTTTATTGTCCCATCACATACAGACTTAAATCACAAGATTTAATGTACAGGGGACTCGTCAATAGCGCAATTTCAATTTATGTATATTAAGCTGGGTTTACACTAGCAAGTCGCTTGCAGAAGTTATTGCTAGCTGCTTGCAGCTGTGTTTACACAGCAGCGCAAGAATTAAGCAAGATTCTTCCGCAAGTTCTTTGGCAAGAAACTTGCATCAACAACTTGCTGATACTGTTTACGTACGCTTTCAGTACCACTACGAGTGTCAGCCGAAGTGTAAAATGAGAAGTAGGCGGGTGAGGTATGATGCAGCTCTTGTAATTGTAATCCAAAACGTGAAAAAGAAAAAGAGAAGTATTTGGGTTAGAGAGTAGATAATGAGAAAATCGCAAAATGGTGCCTGTAATAACCCTTTGCAAGAACTTAGTATCGAGAGCATGAATACTTTTGAAAACTTTTGCAGAATGCCCTCAAATGATCTGGAGTATTTGTTGATGTTAATAGCGCCATATCAAAACGGGACACAAACTTCGGTACTGCTATTTCAGCAAAGGAACGTTTGCTAGTCACTCTATGATTTATAGCTACCGGTGAGCTACGAATAAAATAGGCATTTCATTTATTTATGTGAAACATATAACCAAAAAAAGTTTGAATTTTGAAATCTTTTCTTTGTAGGAGACTCATACAAGTCCCTAATGAACTTGTTTCATATTCCCGTCAGCACGATTTCTCTGATCGTACCCGATGTACGTAGAGCCATTTTTAACGCCTTGAAAAGGGAAAATTATTTGAAGGTATGTGAAAACACAACAATGAAATTAAATTTTTATTGAAATAAACTGCATTTTACAGAATGATATGCTTATAAAAATGTTTTTTTTTCTAATGCTCATGAAATGGAAAGTGACAAGCTAAGTAAATAGAACATGTAATAATTACGCATCGTCCTTTTCTAGACTCCTAAAACAACAAGTGAGTGGATGCAGGTGGCAAAGTGGTTGTGTCTTGCAAGTTATGCTACTTTCTATGTACTTCTTTTACAGATATGTCGAATATCGACGAGATTTCATTTAATGCGCTCATCTTCTTCACCCTATCCTTGAAGTCTCGGTTATGCACGTTCTGTATTTCGGGGTAGCTCTCCACAGCTTCAATAAAATGTTCTGTATCCTGCTTCATCAATTCCCGTTTCTTCCCCATTTCTGAAATTTGTTTGCATATATAATACGTAAGATGGTTGCATAAAATTAAGTCACCGAATTAAGTAAAATGTCAAATACGAGTGTTATGCAGACGACATAATTACCATAACTTGCGCTTCCTACTTGCAGGAAATAGAAATAAATCCTAAAAGCTGCAAGTTACTTGCAGATACTTCTTACGTGGTGTTCAGACTGGAAGCGAAAAACGTGCAGCAAGTCACTTCCGCAATAAATTGCTACAGTCGCAAGTCGACTTGGCGATATGTTTACACTCGCAAATTGCGCGGCAAGTTCCTCCGCGCAAGTAAATTGCTGCAATAACTTGCTAGTGTAAACCGAGCATTACAGAAACAATAATTATTAACTTATAATTTACAGAGACTGTGTGTCATCCAACAACAACAGTATTACTGTAAAAAGAGAGAATATTTATTACATTCATTTATGAGGCATAAAACTTCTAAGCTTAATTAACAAAACATTTCAGCCACTTGATTCCTTGCTCAGACTGTCATATAATCATTAAGAAATTCTTCTAAGGAATAATAACATTTCTGTACTAACAACTCTCATAGTTTTGCTTTAGTTGTCCCATCTCCATGAGAAGATTTGTTTCTTTTTAGAATGTTGTAAATTTTCATGCGCATGTCTTCTGGCGTTTGTGCAAACAGCTTTAATCTATGAGTGGGAAGCATGAAATGCTTCTTGTTCCTAGTATTGTATTGATGTTTAAAGTTATTCTCTATGAATACCAGCTGTAACGGTATGTAATGGGCTTTAAGATACAAATGTGTCGATAGGGAACATTTGTTGTGAACGAGCCTTAATTTTTAATTTTTTTTTGTTTCGTTGGTATGACATCCGACAAAGCTATTTAGTATACATCAAGTCATGAAACAAACAACATCATATGTTATCATCGTGTTAACAATGTCGAATTTTGTACCAGAAAGTGATGATTTGCGAAAAGCATTAATTTTTTGTTTTCATTTGAAAAAAAGTGCTGCGGAGTCGCATCGAATGCCTGTCGAGGGATATAGTGATCATGCTCTATCAGAAGCAACATGCAAAAAATGGTTTCAACGGTTCAGAAATAATGGTTTTGATGTAAGAAATGAAGAACGTGGAAGACCGCCAAAAAAGTTCGAAGACGCCGAATTGCAAGAAATATTGGATGAAGATGATACTTTGAGTCAGAAGCACATGGCAACAATGCTAAATGTTGCACAACAAACAATTTCTGACCGTTTGAAAGCTATGGGATAGATCCCAAAGTGTGGAAAATGGGTGCCACATGAATTGAATGAAAGACAGACGGAAATCCGAAAAACCATTTGTCAAATTTTGCTTCAAAGACATGAAAGAAAATCAATTTTGCATCGAATTGTTACTGGCAGCGAAAAATGGATTTATTTTAAGAACCCAAAACGGGAAAAATCATGGGTTAATCCGGGATAACCATCAACATTGACTGCAAAACCAGATCGATTCGACAAGAAGACAATGCTCTGTGTTTGGTGGGATCAGAAGGTGTGGTGTACCATGAGCTTCTAAAACCCGGTGAAACTGTGAGTACTAATCGCTACAGACAACAAAAGATCAATTTGAACTATGCATTGGTCGAAACAAGACCAGAATGGGCCAGAAGACATGGCAAAGTAATTTTCTTACACGACAATGCACCTGCACACAAAGCAAAACTGGTTCAGGATACAATCAAAACACTTGGCCTCTTCCGACTACCATTTGTTTTCATCAATGGGACATGCATTGGCTGAGGAACACTTCGATTCCTACGAAGAAGTCGAAAATTGGGTGTCTGATTGGTTTGCTTCAAAAGACGAACATTTCTATTGGTGTGGTGTCCACAAATTGCCAGAAACTTGGTCAAAATGTATAGAAAGCAATGGTCAGTACTTTGAATAAAATGTTTTTACTTTTCAATTAAAAATTAGTGTTTCGTTTTCACATAAAAACGATCATTTCATACCGGTACACCTAGTAACTTAGGATTACTGCATAAAAAAATTATCAGTTCATAAATGTACGTACATGGAGCATTTAATATTTTTAAATTTGTGAACAGTGGGAAACAGGATACTTTCGGTTTTGTATTAGACATATTTCTAACAACTGAGTTCTGTAATTTTAAGATTCTAGACATTTTGCTTGTGCCTCCCCATTAAATAATGCCATACCTTATAATTGATTCAAAGTAGCTGTGGTGTACTTGTTTTCTTGTCTCCGTGCTAGTTGAATATGACAGAATCTTCATTACAAATGCCAGGCTGTTTAATTTACTTGGTAATACTTTATGTGTGAAGACAGGAAAGATTTAGGTCGAAATGCATGCCAAAAATTTTAACACAGTCCGCTTCTCTCAGTTCTCAGTTTCTAAAACTAATGTGTTACCCTGGAGTTTTTAGTTTTAAACTGCAGCAAGTATGTTCTCCCAATATTCAATTTCAGCGATTTAGTTGGAAACAATTTTCCAAACTATCTACCAGATTTGTGAGAGTTGAAGGAATTTTATCAAGGTCTTTGCTTTCCACAAGGGCAGATGTATCATCAACGAATAAAATGGAGTGGAATTTATGTTCATGGGTAGATCATTTATATAAAGTTAAAACAAAATTGGACCCAGAATTGAACCTTGTGGGACGTCTTGCGAAATAACCGTTCATTCAGAGAAGGACTTTCCCTTACTTCATGATATAACTAGCCTTTGCTTTCTGTTTCTGAGTTATGACCTATGCCACTCTAAAACACAACCCCCAATTCCGTATCTTTCCATTTTACACAGGAGCAATCTGATACTTTCATGAGGTCACAGAATAACCTTGTAACTTTTCTCAACTTGTTTAAGGCGGAACCGATTTTTTTCACAACCTTGTTAATGGCCTCTGTTCTACTCTTGCCTTTTCAAAACCCAATTATCTTTGATTTCTCTATAAATTTTTAATTTGTGTTACCACCACTTTTTCAACTATTTTTGAAAAAATCGGGAGTATAGAATTTGGGCAGTAGTACCCTATATCTTCTCTTGAGTCTTTTTTAAACAAAGGTTTTATCTGCATACTTTAGAACATCTGGAAAGTGGGCTTCTTCGAGTGATTTATCAATTATTGAGCAAAGAGGTTGAGCTATTATCCTGGCAGCTGCTTTAACGACATTGGCAGGTATGCCATCCCACCCAGCAGAATTTTTGTTTTTTTAGCTGTAATATAGTTTTCTCTACACCTTTAACTGAGATTTTATCGAATTTGATAAAGTATTCTTCTGTCTTGTCTTAAATACACTTTTTCCACATAAGAATGTACATTTACATCTGATTTAGATACATTTATAAATAAAAGTGTTGAATTGTTCTGACATCTGAGCCGGGTTTGTTACAATTTTACTACCCAAATTAATTTTGAAAATATCTATGCTGTCAGTTCTGATCCCCAGTTCTGATTTTATGATGGACCATGCTGACTTTCATTTGTTTTCATGAGCAGCGACATATTTATTATTTTCTTTTGATGGTTTTACTATCCATTTAAACTGTTTAACATAGTCAATGAAAACAGGGTCTTTGTTGTACCGAGTGATCAAAAAGTCAGTATAAATTTGAAAACTGAATAAATCACGGAATAATGTAGATACAGAGGTACAAATTGACATACATGCTTGGAATGACATGGGGTTTTATTAGAACCAAAAAAATACAAATGTTCAAAAAATGTCTGACAGATGGCGCTTCATCTGATCAGAATAGCAATAATTAGCATAACAAAGTAAGACAAAGCAAAGATGATGTTCTTTACAGGAAATGCTCAATATGTCCACCATCATTCCTCAACAATAGCTGTAGTCGAGGAATAATGTTGTGAACAGCACTGTAAAGCATGTCCGGAGTTACGGTGAGGCATTGGCATTGGATGTTGTCTTTCAGCATCTCTAGAGATGTCAGTGGTTAATGATACACTTGTAACTTCAGGTTACCCCAAAGCCAATAATCGCCCGGACTGAGGTCTGGGGACCTGGGAGGCCAAGCATGGCGAAAGTGGTGGCTGAGCGCACGATCATCACCAAATGATGTGCGCAAGAGATCTTTCACGTGTCTAGCAATATTTTTTTTTTGTTCTAATAAAACCCCATGTCATTCCAAGCATGTGTGTCAATTTTTACCTCTCTATCTACATTATTCTGTGGTTTTTTAAGTTTTCAAATTTATAGTGACTTTTTGATCACCCGGTATTTCAGTTCCTTGTGCAGTTTCTTTTTATTCACTGGATATTTTTATTCCTGCAGTGATCCAATTTAGCTTATTAGTCACTTTTGTCTGGCACACTCAAAGTGGAAATATTTCATTGAACACAGGAGAAAGTACTTCAAAAACATGTTAAAATGTACAGAGATTGGAATCTCATCTTGGACTTTCCACTCCACCTCTTCTAATTTTGAGAAGAACAAAATTAAGTTTTCAACAGTAAAATGTCTTTTGCTGTAAGTTATTCTAATACTTTGTGCATTTGTATTAGTCATTTCAAGAAACAAAATAGAGTGGTTTGAAAGTCCTGAACAGGCGCGGCTCGTAATTAAAGGCTCTGAGGCGGAGCCGCCCAAATATATGTTAAAGTAAATTTCGCAAGAACGTATTACATAATTTAAATTATCAGGACGAATTTCCCATATTTCCCATTCCGATTAAAATAACGACAATCAACGTTTTTGGAACTGTTTGTATCGATGAATGTTTTTCGAACGGTTAGTAGTGTTTAGGCTGCGCCTTAGAAAGTCCGTAAGCTACATGTAGTAGCGGTTTGGGGGCGTGGCTTCTACATAGCACTGGTCATTATGGGCGATCCGAAGGCTCAGAGCTAAGAGCTTGCAGCCTAAGGGTGTCATACCAACCACCACACGTCTTTCCTGTTCCACTATCTATGTAATAAAGGAATGTAGATTGGCCGAAACTTCGCTATCCAATCTCTGTCTCTGCACGTCTCTACTACGCCTCGATGCGTCATTAATCTTCGTTTAGTATTATTGTTTTGATAATGTTTTACATAGTAGTTTTGTTTCTGCCATTGGCTATTGTATCCACATTTAGAGTAAGTTTGCAAATATCCCGCCAGAGTGCACTAGACTATAGTAACATAACAGTACTGCCATCTAGCGAGAGTTTCGTAAGTGATTAGAGGACAAAGCGCGCGAAATTTGTCCCGTTACTTTATTTTCCTTACTGCTTTTGTTGATACCGTGTGATATTAGCAAGTTTCTATTTCGTAGTGTATTTTGCAAGATTTTAGTGGGTTTTACTTCCTTGTGAATATCTGCGACATACAGCAGGTGTGAAACCAGCGCAATATGAATTCAGTGTGCAATTTAATAGGTAAAAGCTTGGAACACGGCCACAAGATGAAAGTGAAAGAACTTGGTGCACCCAGACCCGATCTAACGATCAATCAAGAACAGAAACATTGCAAATCTAGGCAAGGATACAAACGCAGTTTTAATAGAGCAATGTACGATGCAGCTGAGTGGTTGTGTGCTTGTGAAGTGAAAAATGCATTTTTCTGTTTCACCTGTCTTCTTACAAATAGTACTGATAGTGCCTGGACTAAAACTGGTGTCGCTGACTTAAAGAATTTTCACGCAAAGGTGAAAAAGCATAATTCCAGCGAAAAACATTTAAATGGGATCATTGAGTTTTCAATGCTAGGGAAAGTGGACATTATGTGCCAATTAGACAGTGCTTACCGCCGTAATATAAAGATATATAATGAAAATCTATCAAAAAATCGGTATATTCTGGGTAAACTGATAGACTGTATTAAATTTTGCGGCAAATTCGAGCTTGCCTTAAGGGGCCACGACGAAACAGAAGATTCCAAAAACCCAGGAATTTTTCGAGGCTTAGTCAGTCTTGTGGCAGAACTGGACTGCGTCTTGAAGCAGCACATTGAGAAATCAGAAAACCGTGTTTTCTTAGGCCTATCGAAGACAATTCAAAATGAACTCCTGGAATCAATTTATGAGGTATGCCTCAATCTCATCAGGAGTGAACTGTCGAAGGCAAACTTTCTCGCAATAGAAGTTGATGAAACTACTGACTGTGCAAATTTGTCGCAATTGGTCCTAATAATTCGCTATGAGCTACTGGAACAAATAAATGAAAGATTTATTTCCTTTGTACGCCCAAAAAGTCACAGTGTAGACGATGTAACTGCAGCTGTTCTCTGCGAGCTAGAGAAAATGAATGTACATGAAACACCTGAAAAACTGATAGCTCAGTGTTACGACGGTGCTCCTGTTATGATTGGCCATGAAAGTGCAGTTCAAACTAGAATTAGAGAAGTGTACAGGAATGCTCACTTTATTCACTGTTACGCCCATCAGTTAAATTTAATTGTTGAACGTTGTGTGACGGGCAATAAACAAGTGCGGATCTTCTTTAGCAACTTGGAAGGAATTTCCACCTTCTTTTCCCGGTCTTCTAGCCGTACAGCCATTCTTGACGAAGTAGTGAAGAAGCGTATTCCTACCTGTCCTCAGTCCATCAGATGGAATTTTAAATCACGGAGCGTAACCACTGTGTACAAATACCAAAAGGAAATTGTTGAGTGCCTAGAAAGAATTATTGATGATGATGCCAGTGATTACAAGACAATAAACAAGGTTACAGGACTGAAGGGTTTCCTGCAAGACGAAGATTTCCTCTTCTGGTTAAATTTTTTTAATACAGTCATGCCTCATTGTGACATTCAGCAGAGGAATATTGACGCAGTGAAAACTGTTGAATATGTTTCACACTTTGCAGATTCTGACCAGCAAATTAGGGCCTCACTTGAAACCGACGATCACTGGGAACAGGTAGAACCAACTGCAAAACGGGGACGTTTCACAGAATCAAGAATAGTGTGTGCACGAAACGTTTGCGACCTCATCACAACTCAGATCAGAGAACGATTCAGTTTCAATGATCACTTATCGATTGCACAGCTGTTTGATCCCTCGTTGTTTGCAAAACATCAAACTATTCTTCCGGAAAAAGAGTTTGAAATAGCTGTTAATTTGTTCAACTTACAGTCTTCTGATCTACGTCATAAGCTGAACGTGTTGTACAGCCGAAAAGATTTTATGAAGGCGTCAGGTGCTTTGACCTTGTTGAACTTTCTTTACGATAACAATCTGGCTAAAGCTTTTCCTGAAAGTGTAAAACTTCTGCAAATAATAGTAACCTTCCCTATGACGACCGGCGACGCAGAACGCTGCTTCTCGACGTTAAAGCGAGTGAAAACATTCATGCGCAACACTATGAATGAGGACAGACTTTGTGCACTTGCAATGCATTCCCTAGAAAAAGAATTATTGAATCGGCCAAATTTCAATGAAATGGTCATAGACCATTTTGCTGCGCAGAAGGGGAGACGAGCTGACTTCGTCTATAAACAAATGAATTGAGGCAAGCAAAAGTGCATTCATAATTGATAAGAGGTAATTTCTTTATATTAAGTCCTACTTAGCCTATTAAGTGAAGTGAGTAAAAAAGTGTAGTGTCATGTTTAGCCAGTCATAAACGTGATGACATTTTCCGAAACGAATCACTTTTGGTACCGGTACAGTGTGTTGCGCTACAGTGTCACATTTTGTGTACTTTAGCACAGCAAACCATACTAAAAATGACGTATTTTGGAGAGATCTTTAGTGCGCTATTTCATATAAATGCATATTTTCATAATACACAATAAATACGAACTGTTCGCTTCTCAAACATATGAATTAATATGGCAGTTGCACGGATTGCTCATGCCACCCAATCACAGCACAAGACTTGTGACGTCACGAAAACATCACAGTATCGTCATGCGAACTCGTAAACTTCGAGCTTTGGAGGTTAACCACAATAAACGCCTTAAGTTTAGTACTGAAAACACCAAAATATTAAGCAACCGCAAAGTTAACATTCATCGCATAAAAGATTTCTCTAAAACGCGTCTTTTCATATGATTTGCTGCAAAGTGTCAGAATATGTAACGATGATGTATGAAAACACTAACCAAAGATTTTAATTCGAAGTTAGCTTTTAATCATATTTAATACCTGATTATAGAAGATAAAGTAGGTAAAATTATGGGTACAGAGTGATCTGCCACCCCCCTCCCCCTGAATTTTTAGTTGTTTATGTCAGACTAATCTGTAGTGTAACCCGAGGTCTATGTTGGCTCTGATTGATAAATGCCGCAGCCTTCCCCAGTATAGAAACCACGAGCCGCACCTGGTCCTGAACCTACACAAAGCTTCCTTGCATCATCTAATTTATAATTTGTTAGAATATTATCGATACAGGTTTGTGTATTGACATTTTTTTCTTCTGAATTCCATGAAGTTTGACTTGAACCCAAATTTTTGGATTAGGTCCATAAAATGCACTGAGTCACTGGTTTCATTTGATAAATTTATAAAATCAGTGGCTTTTGAAACACTTTTCCTTTTGTCATTACTGACTTTCTGTAAAAACCTATTAACTTTGGGAAAAATCATTTTGTTACTGCTACATCAGGAATTCTGTATATTGATATAATGACAATATTTTGTTTCTCTAATTCAACTGAGCATCTTTCAAATATACCTTTTTCATTTAGAAAATTGAAATCACTTTCACTTTGTGTTCTAGAGACTTGTTTACAAGTATGCACAAGCCTCCATGGGTACTATTTATTCTACAGGAACTTGAAGCTACAGCGTAATTGTTTAGCTTATTTGAACTTATGACACAATCTTTTGTAAGCCAATTGTCATTTAAACAAATAATTTTAATAGTTTCTGCAGTTCATCAGTTTTATTCATTCCATGATTGGGTGTACCTAATATCCTTTATGTTCAAGTGCATTAAGAAAGTGGTGGTACTTCTGTCTAAAGTCTCAAAATTAAAATTCCTTGTGAGATTTCTACAGTGACTCTTTTCCAGTTTCTTATTTATACTAGAGTGTATATTTGGTTCTACGTAACATGATGGTTTCCTCCTCCTCATGCCTGATGTTAAAAAATCTTTCAGGTGAGATGGAGTCACTATGTTTCTCCTGTCTGTTTCACTACAAATTAAACTTCCAGCTGTTTCCTCTTCTTCTGTTCCTGAGGATGTTTTTTCTGCTGGTTCTGGTCTTGTACAGCTGTTGTTCCTATGGTTTGGGACACTTCACTGCACTTTGTATGATTGTGATTTGCACTTTGTGAAACTATTTGGATTGACTGGGGTAAAGGAATGGCAACTGAGATGGATGTGCCATGAGCATTTCTCAATATTTCTACATTTTTTTTAACAAATGAAACTTTTCCCCCTTCCCATTAAGGTGCAAACCATGTCTGGTATAAAATTCTCGGTCCATATCCCCAGTGTCAAGAAAGAATGTGTTTTGGAAGACGTGGCAGATTTTATAATACTGCCTGTTGGTTTCTTCAATCTCACACAGAAGAAACTTGGAAGGTCGAATCTGTGTGGTATTCTCAACACAATTGTTTTTGTTTCTCTATTAGCGTCAGTGTTTTTGTAAACGACTTTGTGGCTTGTTTGGGTTCATTTTTATACAAGTCGTTGGAGCCTGCAATTAACACTGTGCATTGTTCGTTACTGGTATTGGAGTAGTTCTTTATGATTTCACACATGGATGAAATTGGTTTGACGGAACTGGTGGCGTTTACACAATGTTCATATCATAAAATTTTGGCGATTCCTCTCCCACGACTGTCGAAATATACAGAGATACCACTGTTATTCTTCTGTTCTTCAATGGCATTCGTCTGGCTAACTGTAGGTGGAATAAGGTCAGGTATAGTGACTGTATTTCGTGATGTGAGAAAGTTCTTAAGTTTGTTATTTTCCTCCACTGCTCTAATTCCATTTTCAGTAACATTTGGAGTGTGCAAACATGGTGTCGGTATTTCGCATCTATTATTTAGCTGTACACAATGGTTTGTTGGTTTCGGCCTAGGACAGTAAGCGCTTTTACACTCAGTGAATTGTGACTGTTTATCACTCGTTGACTCCACAGAAAGCTGAGCAAGGTACCTTAACGCGTCTTCGAGCATCTTGACGTAATTTTTTGCATCCCTTATTCCACTGAGGAGTGACTCTGCCACAGAAAGTTCCACACCTTCGTTGTGCATTTGTATTGCCGATTCGCGACCGTTACATTTTAATCCGCACTCTCACGTTTTTTCTTCTTTAATTCGCGCGAAACATCGCCTTCGGCTGTAAGAGAGCCCTGATATCTGAAAACAAAAATGCTTTACATTTTACAATAATATGCAGTGTTTCATAGGTAATATACGTACATTAAGAACTTGTTCAAAATGGTTCAAATGGCTCTGAGCACTATGGGACTTAACTTCTCGGATCATCAGTCCCCTAGAACTTAGAACTACTTAAACCTAACTAACCTAAGGACATCACACACATCCATGCCCGAGGCAGGATTCGAACCTGCGACCATAGCGGTCGCGCGTTTCCAGACTGTAGCGTCTAGAGCTGCTCGGCCATTTCGGCCGGCATTAAGAACTGATAGGTCATTCTGTAAGGAAAATATCAAAAAGAATATAGATTGTTTATTTCTGAATGGTTTACTAGATACTGTTGTTTCATACTCGCGGGGTTTGCCATAAAACTGTAGTTGGAAGGTGTTCCTGTGAGTGACACCTACGCTGTGTACAAACAGATAAAGCAGTTTTCGTTAAATAATACTTTGTTAACAAGGAGACCACTCAGCAATCGGATTTTGAAATTTCATATTTATGGTACGTGAATTTCGGGATCAAATATCAATGTCCCATAGCAGTCCAATGCAATTCCCAAAAAGTCCTGAGAAAATCGACTTTGAAATTCTCCGAGCGTCTTCCATACGTCAATATATGGTTCAGGCAGGAATCGTGGCTCCGTTGTAAGTTGCGCATGGGACGTCTTGCAGCACGAACATGTTATATGCCCGGCCCGCTGTAACATTTGCAAATCGCAAATAGTAGTTGTTTACGCCATGTAATCGTGTAGTGTTTACTCAATGTCTTCGTGTTGTAGTGTTTTGTGTTGTGTGCTAGCGCTTTCAGCCGCATATTAGCCACAATAATGTCAGCTGTATTTCTCAGGAAATGCACAGTTTCGAGTTCGACAAGGCAACAAGAAATGTTCAGTCAAGTTCATTAGAAGTGCATGACTGGATCGTGGAATTAATTGGACTCATATAAGATCTAGTTGACACTTTACTATCACTCGGAACTCTATTGCAATTGCGTGAAGGTCTTTAACCTTGTGTTGCTAGAAATGATTCTGCTCAAACATGGAGGGAAAGCTCAATTCTTCAATGTGATGCCTAGGCGAGTACTGTGATAATTTCAAACGCTGAAATAGAACAGGAAAATGTACGCATGTCTTATCTGCTTCCAGAGGTTGAGAACTGTTATTTAAAAGAGGTTTCAACCAAGTATAGAAAAGTGAAACAAAACCGTAACGAGCGTTGTTCTAGCCACCGTACACTGAAGCGACAGAAGTGAATAGATACCTCCTAATATGATGCCGAACCTTCTTTTTCCCTTTGTAGTGTAGGAACTCGACGTGACATGGACTCAACAAGTAGTTGGAAGTCCCTTGCAGAAATATTTAGTCACACTGCCTCTATAGCCGTCCATAGCTGCGAAAATGTTTCTGATGCAGCCTCTGTTGGACGAACAGACCTCTCGAATAGGTCCCATCAATGTTCGATGGGATTCAAATCAGGCGATCTGGGCAGCCAAATCATTCGCTCAAATTGTTCAGAATATTCTTCAAACAAGTTGCGAATAAATTTGGCCTGGTGACATGACACATTGTCTTCCATAAAAACTCCGTTGTTGTTTGGTAACATGAAGTCCATGAATGGCTGCAAATGGTCTCCATGTAAGCCACCACCAGCTTGCCCAGTGCCTTGTTGACAACTTGGGTCCATGGCTATGTGGGGTCTGTGCCACATTCGAATATCAGTTCTTACCAATTGAAATCGGCATTGATCTGACCAAGCCACGGTTTCCCATCGTCTAGGGTCCAATCGACATGGTCACGAGCCAAGGAGAGGCGTTGCAGGGGACCTGATACTCTTAGCAAAGGCGTCGGTCGTTTGCTGCCACAGCCCATTAACGCCAAATTTCGCCATGCTGTCCTAATGGATATGTTTGTCGTACGTCGCACATTGATTTCTGCAATTATTTCTTCCAGCGCTGCTTGTCTGCTAGCGCTGAGAAATGTATGCAAACGCTGCTGCTCACAGTCGTTAAGTGAAGGTCATCGGTCACTGTTTTGTCCGTGGCGAGAGTTATAGGCTGAAATTTGGTATTCTCAGCACACTCTTGACACTGTGGATCTCGGAATATTGAATTATCTAATTGTTTGTGGATATAAGATGCATGTTACTTACAGTGCGGAAAGAGGAAAATGGCATCTAAACCCAAAGGCGGCTCGTTAGTATACATTCCGAGTGTTCACGAATTTTTAGATTGAGATAAATTTGAGAATATGAAATTAATAGCATCTGCTGTATAACAGTTATGTTGATCAAAAATTTATACAACTACAGGGACTGCCAATAATAACAACAGCAATAATAATAATAAGATGCATAATATATCTGACAAAAGAAAGGATTGTTCCTGTGGATGTTTGTTGTTTTTTACATAATTAGGTAGAGTTTAGGGCGATAACGAAATAGTAAGAGTTCGCAACTCTCTGTTTCGCATTTTTGTATAAATAAGGCTTTTCGTGCTTTTCCATTGTTTCAGACGCTAGTACAAGATCCCTGACACATGTATTAGTTCACGAATTTACTTCCGGATTGAAAATCAGATATTCCTGCACTGCACCCGTAAAACAGCTTCTGCTAACTGTACACTTCCTTATTAAATGATCGTTTGCAGTCACACTTATTTGATTTCGTCACTCTCTCAATCAAAGGACCTGTTCTCGGAGTCCCTTGTTCCTTCGAGGCTAACTTTTGCTGGTAATTTTTTTTCTGCTCCTTCCGCAGTGGAGTGTGCGCTGATATGAAACTTCCTGGTAGATTAAAACTGTGTGCCGCACCGAGACTCGAACTCGTGACCTTAGCTTTTTGTGGGTAATTGCTCTACCGACTAAGCTACCCAAGCACCACTCACTACCTATCTACACAGCATTACCTTTCTGTTAGCATTTAAAACTGACTCAACGTAGCTCGCGTTTACACTGCACACGAAAGTCGATTCCCATACAATAAACAACTGATTCCAATCACAAACTACCGTTCGTGGAAGTGATTAAACTGAAGTAGTAGTGTCTACCTACATGGTCACTTGACTGGAATCGATAAGGACCTGAAGAACACCACCGTCGATCCCACATTTAAGTGAATGTCAGAGAAACCAGTGGTACAACTTTTCATGAATTTTCATATGTATAATGTGGGCCTACAGCACACATAAACCTGACTCACCAGAAGATCAACAGATTTCAGAAGCATGAATAAATGCTACAATCTTACAATAGACAGTGATGTGCTTCAGGCCCTTATGATTCTCAGCACCTCTAATGGATTACTGTATGACAAAATTCATAATATAATTTACCATAGTATAAGTCATTCAGAAAACCACAAAAATAGGTTTATTGCCAGTACAACTTTAACGTTTACTGACGTCCAATGTACCGTTACTACATAGTGAGTAAATTAGCATATCTGAGAAGTGTACAATCATCTAGCAGGATACAACTGAGCGAACAGGGATAAAAGTCTGCTGCAGTGTGCTACCACCTGGTGACACTGATGTAAACTTCTCGTTAAGCGGCAAGGGCTAGACGTGCACAGGGTGATTCGTGCACATTGTTTATCAAATCGGTAAGTTTTTGGCTTATATATATGGCAGTTATGTCACACGAGTCGCGCATGCGTAAAAGCTCCTTAAAACGCGCACAACTGAAGGTGTGCTCACGACCCTCTTACACAGCGGCCGCCTCTGTATAAGCTGAACAGGTCAAAAACTACAGCAGAAGCAGTCGAGACAGCAGCGCAGCACGCCACGCCAACCAGTGCGCAGCCAACTCTTGAGTCACAACATGCAGAGGCCAATTTCACGCCGCACGCGCGGCAGCTAGCCGCCAAAACGAAACAAAGAGACATGTTAATTTCTCAAGCAGGAAAATCTATTGCTAAAAGGCAAAGAGTAAACCCGTTGTCCAACGATATTTTTAGCAGCTAAAGATACCCAATAACTCAGTCCTTTCCCATGAACTGCATATACGTATCACCAAAGGAAAATCCACGCACCTATTGCGATCTAATGTACCGTATATACAAGAAATGCCCAGACTTTTTGTAGGTATATACTTAAGACTCCAAATTAAGAGAGGAAGAAAATGTGTAATGTGCCTTTCTCTGTCCAAAAATACATGTGTCAAAAATGTTTCAACTGCTGAAGACAACTTAAGTTTTTTCTGTGGAAGCTGTAGACATACTAGAAGTCTGAAAATATGTCAGCCCACCTTCGTGTTTCCAAGATCCTCATTTTATCTGATTATAAGTCGCTTTTACAATCTCTGAGGCATAAGGTGGGGAATTGTGAAATCAGCAATCTCATCTTGGCAATCATTTGGCAGTGCATTCAGTGTAAAATCCAAAGACAGACGATAGAAGTCGAAGTCGATATTCTTGCTAAAGAAGCCACAAGAAATCCGGAACTTTCATCGACCTCAAACTTTGGTCCTCTGAAATGTACCGTTTGTCCACTCAGAATGCCTTTAACAAGAGCAATAGGATTGGACCGTATCTCAACTGTTAAGGGAAGTACTATGCTGTGTTCAGGTTCTTACGCCACATAGACCCTGTTTCTATGATGTTCACTTATCCAGGTGGCTATTGTCTATTGTTTGCTGTATGAGATTCAACCACATATGTTTTCGAATGCACGTCCATTGCAATGGCGTTACTCCAACCCTGCTCTGTGACTGTAATAACACTACATCACATCCTCTTTGCACAATAAGCCGTTTTACAACAATTATTGTCTGAAAGTAGAGTTTCCCACAAGTTTCACCATTCTACTTTCTTTGAATAATGCTACATGTACCAAAGAGATTTTCAATTTTTTACAAGCTACCAAGATATCTCTGTAATAATAACTCAGCACTGGGAACTACATTAACTGTTATGTTAATATGTACTTTATACCTGTTGTTATTTCAGTTTAAGCTCTGAACAGCTGTATTTCTAGTGCTCCTATTTTTTCGTTTTATCTACTAACTTGTGTTGCTGCATAAAATTGTTACACACAATCTTCAACACCTTTTTTAAATGTATACGTTTACATTTATTTGTACACTCCTGGAAATTGAAATAAGAACACCGTGAATTCATTGTCCCAGGAAGGGGAAACTTTATTGACACATTCCTGGGGTCAGATACATCACATGATCACGCTGAGAGAACCACAGGCACATAGACACAGGCAACAGAGCATGCACAATGTCGGCACTAGTACAGTGTATATCCACCTTTCGCAGCAATGCAGGCTGCTATTCTCCCATGGAGACGATCGTAGAGATGCTGGATGTAAGTCCTGTGGAACGGCTTGCCATGCCATTTCCACCTGGCGCCTCAGTTGGACCAGCGTTCGTGCTGGACGTGCAGACCGCGTGAGACGACGCTTCATCCAGTCCCAAACATGCTCAATGGGGGACAGATCCGGAGATCTTGCTGGCCAGGGTGGTTGACTTACACCTTCTAGAGCACGTTGGGTGGCACGGGATACATGCGGACGTGCATTGTCCTGTTGGAACAGCAAGTTCCCTTGCCGGTCTAGGAATGGTAGAACGATGGGTTCGATGACAGTTTGGATGTACCGTGCACTATTCAGTGTCCCCTCGACGATCACCAGTGGTGTACGGCCAGTGTAGGAGATCGCTCCCCACACCATGATGCCGTGTGTTGGCCCTGTGTGCCTCGGTCGTATGCAGTCCTGATTGTGGCGCTCACCTGCACGGCGCCAAACACGCATACGACCATCATTGGCACCAAGGCAGAAGCGACTCTCATCGCTGAAGATCACACGTCTCCATTCGTCCCTCCATTCACGCCTGTCGCGACACCACTGGAGGCGGGCTGCACGATGTTGGGGCGTGAGCGGAAGACGGCCTAACGGTGTGCGGGACCGTAGCCCAGCTTCATGGAGACGGTTGCGAATGGTCCTCGCCGATACCCCAGGAGCAACAGTGTCCCTAATTTGCTGGGAAGTGGCGGTGCGGTCCCCTACGGCACTGCGTAGGATCCTACGGTCTTGGCGTGCATCCGTGCGTCGCTGCGGTCCGGTCCCAGGTCAACGGGCACGTGCACCTTCCGCCGACCACTGGCGACAACATTGATGTACTGTGGAGACCTCACGCCCCACGTGTTGAGCAATTCGGCGGTACGTCCACCCGGCCTCCCGCATGCCCACTATACGCCCTCGCTCAAAGTCCGTCAACTGCACATACGGTTCACGTCCACGCTGTCGCGGCATGCTACCAGTGTTAAAGACTGCGATGGAGCTCCGTATGCCACGGCAAACTGGCTGACACTGACGGCGGCGGTGCACAAATGCTGCGCAGCTAGTGCCATTCGACGGCCAACACCGCGGTTCCTGGTGTGTCCGCTGTGCCGTGCGTGTGATCATTGCTTGTACAGCCCTCTCGCAGTGTCCGGAGCAAGTATGGTGGGTCTGACACACCGGTGTCAATGTGTTCTTTTCTCCATTTCCAGGAGTGTATTTTGCGCCATTACAGAACTCTTAATCGTTAATGTTGTTATGTATCACTGTCACTGTTACGTCATCAGTTTATGGTTTGTACTAGATGTCTCTTATTTACCTTTTAGCTGGCTAAATTGCCGTTAGCTGTAAACACTCTTATAAAGATGTATTACCTAAAATTATGTTTAATGCAAATCAGATTATAATAGGGGACCTCAATGCACATGTTGGCACAGACAGGAAAGGATTCGAGGAGATAATGGGACCAGAGGGCTGGGGGAACCGAAATAGAGAAGGAAAATTGTTGCTGGAATTCTGCAAGAGGAATGGGCTGGCGATCGCAAATTCCTGGTACAAGAAGAGAAGTAGCCACAAAATAACTTGGTACAGTGGAGACTGGTCCCAAACTTTAGTAGTAGACTATGTACTAGTGGATAGGCAGATGATGAGCAGCCTCACAGATGTTAAGGTCATTCCATCTGAGGCATTAGACAGTGACCATCGGCTGTTGGTAGCCACCCTGAGAGAGAAAAAAGATAGGAGGGCAACAGATATACAGGGGAAAAGGTTGAAGACATGGATGCTGAAAGAGGATGAATGGAGGACCCAGTACCAGACACTGATCAGGAAGAAGCTGCCAAAGGAAGATCAGAGAACAGCAGAAGAAGAATGGGGAGATTTTAAGAGGGCTCTAGTTGAGGCAGCTGAGACTGTGTGCGGAAGAACTAGCACAAAGAGGAGAAGTAAGGAAACCCCATGGTGGAACAACATACGTAAAGAGGCAGTACTTCGAAAGAACAAAGCCTTCAGAGAATGGTTCCAGACCCAAACAGAGGAAGCTAGGGTAAAATATAAGGAAAGCAAGAAAGCGGCACAGACCATAGTAAGGGCGGAGAAGAAGAAGTGGATGGAAAAATGGACAAGAATGTTAGAAGAGGACAGTGAAGGGAACAAAAAAGTACTTTACACCATGGTAAGAAATAAGAGGAATGACAGAAGCGAGTGCCTGAGGATCATGGATAATCATGGAAGAGTTGTGGAGGAAATGCATGAGCTCAAAAAGATTTGGAAGGAGTACTTTGAAGATCTGTTGAATGCCGCCAAGCGGGTAACTAACAGCGTTGGGGAGCCTAAGGCAGCAGACGATTATTATAGTGGGGAAATTGATGATCTAACTTGGAATGAAGTGGAAGAAGCCATAAAGAGGATGAAAGGGGGCAAGGCACCAGGTTGGGACGAAGTAACAGTGGATATGATACGAGCAGCAGGAGAAGTAGGAACCCAGTGGCTATACAGAGTGCTGAGGGTGGTGTGGAAGGAGAACAGAATTCCTGAGGATTGGAAGAAAGGAATTATAGTCCCGATCTTCAAGAAAGGGGATAAAAGGAGATGTGAGAACTACAGAGGAATCACCCTGCTATGCCACTGTGGAAAAATCTATGAAAAGATCCTGGAGAAGAGAATAAGAAGCAGTATTGAAAGTAGGCTGCAAGAGGAGCAGTATGGTTTCAGACCGGGAAGATCAACAAAGGACCTCATATTTGCGGTAAGGCAACTACAGGAAAGGCACTATGAGTACGGGAAGGACTTAATCATGGCCTTTTTAGATATTGAGAAGGCGTATGAGAGTATCTGTAGGGACAAGCTCTGGGATGTGCTGAACGCAAAAGGGATAGATGAAGAGATAATACGGAAAGTCAGAAAAATGAATGAGGGAAGTGAGAGTTGTGTGAAAGTGGGAACGTACTGCATGGTTCAAGCTGGAAAATGGGCTGCGACAGGGAAGTGCACTCTCGCCTTTATTGTTTATTATTGTTATGGATGAAATCCTACAGCAAGTATCAGATGCAATTGGAGATCATAAAATGAAAGCAGTGCTTTTTGCCGATGACCTGATGTTATGGGGAAATTGCGAGAAGGAGGTGCAAGAGCAGTTAGATGTATGGGAGGCAATGGCAGCACAATATGGAATGCATTTCTCTGCAAAGAAAAGTGAAATAATTGTCACAACAAGGAAGAAGAATAGGCCAAATGTGGATATAACTTGTGGAGGGGAAAAACTACAAGTGGTAGAGAACTTCAAGTACCTGGGAAGTATGATTGAAAGTAAGGGGGAAACGCAATGGAAATAAATGAAAGGTGCAGAAAAGCAGGGCAGTTCTACAAATGCATTAGGGGGCTTATTTGGAGCAAGGAGGTGCCACAGAAATCCAAGGGAATTATATACCGAACCTACTTTGTCCCCATATTGGCATACGGAAGTGAGACATGGGTAATGCACAAAAGTGACAAAAGTACAATACAGGCTAGTGAAATGAAGTTCCAGAGGAGCAGGTTGAGTGTAACAAGACGAGACAGATTGCGAAATGTGTATGTGACGGGAAGACTAAAGGAGGAACCAGTATAGGACAGGATAGAAAAATCAAGACTGCAGTGGTATGGACACATGAAGAGAATGGATGAGGGAAGAATTCCAAAGAGGATGTTTGATCTGCAACTGGAGGGGAAGAGGCCCAGAGGAAGACCAAGAGATAGATGGGTGAAGGGAGTGAGGGAATGTGTGATGAGAAGAGGAGAGAACTGGACGAAGGTGGAAGAGGGGGAATGGTGTTCCCGACAGACCCAGCCAGTGGCTGGAAACTGTCCAAGATGATGATAATGATGTTTAATGCAAATATGATGTACTTCTTTTGTTCTGTAAATCTTTAGATATTATGTGTTAATTGGAAATGTGATACGTGCTATAACCCGTATAAATTACTGTGTATTATGGTGTTCTGAGTTATTGCCACTAGTGAAAGTTAGGAAAAGCAATATCGTTGGCAGTGAGTAAAGACTGGTGTCTCTGGACGTCAGTTTGATGTAAGAGCAGAGCACACAAGAGACTTACTTGGTTGTGAACTGCAAGAGTGAACACACACATGTGGCGTACACTGCCTAGCTTATATGAGGTGTAATTTTTAATAATGAGGCTATTATGAAGTCTTACTGATTAACAATACTACAACAAAATTTAATTTAATATCAATACTCGATACAAATGGTATTACAGCTTACTCTCTTCTGCTTAACAGTCCTCGTTTCATACAAGAAGTGGTGCCTTATGCAGCTGGTAATCATTTTGGCATGATTTTCATTGTAGTCCAGTACAGCCATAACAAATTATAAGTAGGCCTATGGCCTTCTGGGGAATGGCCTTGCCGCAGTGGATACACCGGTTCCCATCAGATCACTGAAGTTAATCGCTGTCGGGCATAGCCGGCACTTGGATCGGTGACCATCCAGGTTGCCATGTGCTGTTGCCATTTTTTGGGGTGCACTCAGCCTCGTGATGCCCATTGAGGAGCTACTCAGCCATATAGTAGCGGCTCCGGTCAAAGAAAACCATCAAACGACTAGGAGAGTGGTGTGTTGCCCACACGCCCCTCCTATCCGCATCCTCACTGAGGATGACACGCAGGTGGGATGGTCCCAATGGCCACTTGTGGCGTGAAGACGGAGTGTTATGGGCTTACGATCAATGTAGGATTATTACCAGTAAGACTCCATAATAGCGGATTCCAGTAGAAGATGCAATTATCCTTTTTACATACACATATACTTACTAGTTAACAGGTGTAGAAAAGTAGTTTGCTGAGTCGAGCGAGCGAGCGAGCTCAGGCCTACCTTCGTGACGTAGGCGCCGCGGCCAGTCTTTCTCGTAGGCCTCGCCCACGTGCATTGTGCCTCTGATGGCGTCAAAGCTGGGTAGACCTGAACGCTCAAATGGTTCAAATGGCTCTGAGCACTATGGGACTTAACATCTGAGGTCATCAGTCCCATAGAGCTTAGAACTACTTAAACCCAACTAACCTAAGGACATCGCACACATCCATGCCCGAGGCAGGATTCGAACCTGCGACCGTAGCGGTCGCGCGGTTCCAGACTGAAGCGCCTATAACCGCTCGGCCACAGCGGCCGGCAGGCTTGAATGCGTTTTCGGTAAAAGTACAAAGTGAACTAGCGACGATTGTACACCGTCCTGGACCCCTTAGATTTCACGGAAGTAACTGATTGTGTGCCGCCCGTAATGCTGACAAAACTGCGTAGGAAGTGGAGAGATTATTTTCCATTTTCAAGCAATTAGCTTCTGATGATTAGAAACCAGGATGACAGACCAATTTACTTGAAACTTTCCGTAAAGATCGCCTCCGAACTGTTAATAGCGCTGTTTCCGATAGGGATATTAGTTACAGTACTAAGATTTGCATTTTTTGCGCATAAACTTATACAGGAAACATCAATCATTTAAAACTCAAAACCTTTTTTTTATAGTCATAGTCATAGTTCCAGGTCCCACTGAGTAAATACCAAGTAGGAGCATTTTCTTTCATTGGGCACAAAGAGGAATGTGAACCTGCAAACTGGAAATTATGGTCAGCATGTCCTCCATCACTTTCTGGCTGACAGCAAAAATAGTTTTCAGGCTCTTGTACACGGCAAAGGTAGCTGGAACGCACGCATAGACAATTTAAGTCTCTTCATAGCGACATAATGTAGTAACGACCGTTTGAATATTACCCGCCGCCCCACATACGGGAAACTGAAATGTGAAGGTGATCGGTACAAAATAGGGAATTCGATAGGCACTAACAGGATGAAATATGCCGAAACCAGTGCGGTAACAGTGTTAAGATTTGCTTGCGGAGTGTGGAAACTAAATTGTGAATGTTGACCACAGTAACCTTGAACTTGACAGAAGGAGTAAGAAGACATTATATCGCAGCTAACACCGACACTGTGGTTAGAAGAGGACGGCGCATACAGGCGGGGGCTGCATGGACCTGCAGGTTACCTGCAAGCTACTGTGCGCGCTCAGCAGTGCCTGGGCCCCCCTCGGAGCTTCTGCATTAGGCAGAAGCCACCGCCATCCTCACCGCCATAGCTGATGCTACTGGCTGCATACGCCGCAACGCATCGCATCACGTTTGCTGGTAGGCCGCATCGACATCTTCCGTCGAGGGCAATTAAATTAAGTCAAGAATATTTAAAGTCTTTGTTAATTGCTTCTAACAGTCAATTAAAATCGAATCTACTGATAAAGAAGACGTGAAAGTTAAGATGGAACCAGTCTCTGAAAATGAAGAAATTAGAAATTGAAATTAATGAGGATGGTTGTTGTTGTTGTTGTTGTTGTGGTCTTCAGTCCTGAGACTGGTTTGATGCAGCTCTCCATGCTACTCTAACCTGTGCCAGCTTCTTCATCTCCCAGTACCTACTGCAGCCTACATCCTTCTGAATCTGCTTGGTGTATTCATCTCTTGGTCTCCTTCTACGATTTTTACCCTCGACGCTGCCCTCCAATACTAAATTGGTGATCCCTTGATGCCTCAGAAGATGCCCTACCAACCGATCCCTTCTTCTAGTCACGTTGTGCCACAAATTTCTCTTCTCTCCAATCCTATTCAACACCTCCTCATTCGTTATGTGATCTACCCATCTAATCTTCAGCATTCTTCTGTAGCACCACATTTCGAAAGCTTCTATTCTCTTCTTGTCTAAACTATTTATCGTCCATATTTCATTTCCATGCATGGCTACACTCCATACAAATACTTTCAGAAACGACTTCCTGACACTTAAATCTATACTCGATGTTAACAAATTTCTCTTCTTCAGGAACGCTTTCCTTGCCATTGCCAGTCTACATTTTATATCCTCTCTACTTCGACCATCATCAGTTATTTTGCTCCCCAAATAGCAAAACTCCTTTACTACTTAAAGTGTCTCATTTCCTAATCTAATTCCCTCAGCATCACCCGACTTAATTCGACTACATTCCATTATCCTCGTTTTGCTTTTGTTGATGTTCATCTTATATCCTCCCTTCAAGACACCATCCATTCCGTTCAACTGCTCTTCCAAGTCCTTTACTGTCTCTGACAGCATTACAATGTCATCTGTGAAACTCAAAGTTTTTATTTCTTCTCCATGGATTTTAATACCTACACCGAATTTTTCTTTTGTTTCCTTCACTGCTTGCTCAATATACAGATTCAATAACATCGGGGAGAGGCTACAACCCTGCCTCACTCCCATCCCAACCACTGCTTCCCCTTCATGCCCCTCAACTCTTATAACTGCCATTTGGTTTCTGTACAAATTGTAAATAACCTTTCGCTCCCTATATTTTACCCCTGCCACGTTTAGAATTTGAAAGAGGGTATTCCAGCCAACATTGTCAAAAGCTTTCTCTGAGTCTACAAATGCTAAAAACATAGGTTTGCCTTTCCTTAATCTAGCTTCTAAGATACGCCGTAAGGTCAGTATTGCCTCACGTGTTCCAATATTTCTACGGAATCCAAACTGATCTTCCCCAAGGTCGGCTTCTACTAGTTCTTCCATTCGTCTGTAAAGAATTCGCGTTAGTATTTTGCAGCCGTGACTTATTAAGCTGATAGTTCGGTAATTTTCACATCTGTCAACACCTGCTTTTTTTTGGGATTGGGATTATTATTTTCTTCTTGAAGTCTGAGGGTATTTCGCCTGTCTCATACATCTTGCTCACCAGATGGTAGAGTTTTGTCAGGACTGGCTCTCCCAAGGCCGTCAGTAGTTCTAATGGAATGCTGTCTACTCCGGGGGCCTTGTTTCGACTCAGGTCTTTCAGTGCTCTGTCGATCTCTTCACGCAGTATCATATCTCCCATTTCATCTTCATCTACATTCTCCCATTTCATCAAGGATTTCTAAAATTCAGCCAAGTCAAGGAATGCTATACACTCCATTAAAACTAGTTGAAACGCCATGGGTCAAGGTAGGGGTACCAAACTGGATGTAATTACTGTTATCTAAACGTGAAATACATCATTAAGAACTGAACAATAAGATGAAATCCAGTAGTAAACAGTTAAGCAGTAAGAATGAATCTCATAATCAAGAACTAAGGGATGAAATGAACTCAAAACTGAATAGCTTAAATTATAAAACTGATTCGAGCCACCATGATCTGCAAGTCAAAGCAGGACAACAGCTAACCAATTTGCATAGTACTTTAAAACCGAAATTGGTGAAGTTTGTAAAGATTTCAAAGATGCAGATGATCTCGTGGAAGGGAGGTTTTCACAAAGAATAGGCAATGAATCCAAACTTTGCTCTAATCGTTTTGAGGAAGTTGCTAGTAAAGTAAATGCTTATCAGATATTAACAACATATAATCTGACTGTGTGAAATTATGTGAGGCTGTTGATAAAAAATGTTCTCACAGAGTGGAGGCTGCAGAACTACAAGCAGAAGAACTAAATACTAGCATTAGTAACAAAGAAAATAGAGTAACCACTGGTAGCTCTTGTGATACTACTGTGCAGCATGTTGCTTCAGTTAACACAGGTTTAATCGGATGTCATCAATTTTCACACTTTTATCCAGACAAACAAAGTCAGCCATTAGCGTTCTGGAATGATTTTGAGGATATTTTACCAAACACACGGTCAGAATGTGAGAAAATTTCTATAAAAAGAATTCATTTGTCACGAGGTACTTTGCGATGGTGAGCTGATGTAATGATTAGATGTAAAACTCTTTCTGAATTTAAGACTGCATTTCTCAATGATTACTGGTCACACAACAAATAAAACGATGTTTTGAGAGAATTTTGGAGTGGTAAAAATTTTACTCCAGGTCGTGGATCAGTTAAAGTGTTTTCTAGAAAGTGAGTTTAATGGCTTTCACATCTGATAGAAAATATGAAACCAGAAATGATGATATTGGGACTAGAAAGTAAGCTGCCTTAGTATTGGCAAGAAATAATCATTCCCACACCTAAAGATAATGTGGGTAAGTTCCCTGAGTATATGGAGAGAATGGAAAGAGTAGCTGCTGCTGAGGAGCAGGGCAGAATAATAATAGGTCCTTTAACAGTAGGAACGTGAATATTAGAAGTATGGAAGTTCAGAATACACGATCTAATTCTCGTGGTCAAGGCCGTGGGAGAGGAAGATGAGGTAGACAGCCACCATGCTTTCGCAATAATTAATGTGACGAAGGTAGAAATATAAATAATGTGCCACTGAGACATGACAGAGAGCAGAATGCTGCCAGATCTGATCCTGAATCGAATGAACACAGTAGGTCGGATGTGGGAAACTACATCCCGCCTATGAGGAAACTAGCACTCAACAGGTGGAAACAGTGACACAGCCAGTAACAAAAACACAGACCACAGTCAGTCAGCGCACGCAACACGATAACAGGGATGATGAAATAGGAACATACAGTACCAATGATGTGCTACATAACTCTCACCCTGACAGCATTTTCGACACATTTGAAAAATGGGAATAAAAGGAGAAAGATAACGCTACAGATAATAGAGGAGAACAAACTGACTGGTTTGAATCCGATGAAGAAAAAGATGAAGTAAAGGCTTACATCTTCGATAATAACGGCACATTGAATGTTAAAGTTTTGGTGAAGGAAGTAGAGTCAGTTTTGCAAGATTTTGAGGAAGAGGAGTTGTTAGATGAAGGGGTTAGCAATGATGATGAGGTCAGGGAATCTATTAGCTGTATTAACTTGTCATAACTGTAAAAACAGTCAACAGTATTATAGACAGCCATGTTGCGCATGGACACAGTCGCTCAGAGGTAGAGAGTAGTTTACCTGATGTGCAGCAAACGAAAGTAGAGCAAGCCGTCAAGTTCTTTCATTTAAAATTGGGGGAGATGTTGGAAAAGACAGCTGTGGATGGAGAGGTTGATGACCCCACGAATCTAAGTGTAAATGTACTTGCAACTGAACAAAATTACTTGGAGACAGACTGAAAAGGTTTATTGGCTCAAATGGCTCTGAGCACTATGGGACTCAACTGCTGTGGTCATAAGTCCCCTAGAACTTAGAACTACTTAAACCTAACTAACCTAACGACATCACACACATCCATGCCCGAGGCAGGATTCGAACCTGCGACCGTAGCGGTCGTGCGGTTCCAGACTGTAGCGCCTTTAACCGCTCGGCCACTCCGGCCGGCGAAAAGGTTTATTAGAAGACATTCTTGAGGAACATGTTCAGACTGGAATAACTCATCCTCTTATAAAAATTAACGTCTCAGTACTAACCGTGTGTTGTCTTCTTGATAGTGGCAGCGAAGCAAGTGCATTGTCCTAAGTATTCTTTGATTCTCTTCCCAACAATAATGAGTTAACTGTCTTGAAAGTAAGTGGTTTAAGAATAATAGGTGCTACTGGAAAAGTTTCTAGAGCTGAACAGCATGAAGCTGTAGTGGCGATTTCTGCCACCGAATGCATCAGGATGACCAAATGTAGTGGGAAGCAGTAGAAGGCACCGAATTGAGACTCGTCCAAGCTTTTCAAGTGATTTATTTGTTTCCACCACAGTGCCCCATTCACCTCGGTCCGCATCACAGGCCCCACAATGCTGAGGCTACGGCCCCAGCGACCCAGTGCAACGTGCAGCTGTGTGTTGGCCTTGTAGGACCACATTGTCAGGACTGCGCCGACAGCTGGCTCAGCAGTCTTCTTCCCCATTGTCTCAGCGCTGCTCTGCTGGGAGCCACTAAGTGGCCCACTGCTTCCTTCCTCACTGGTGTAACTGAGATCACAGCGACCACAAGAGCCTGCGATCTAGCGTCTAAATCTTTGTCCCTCGCCTCGGGATCCCTCCGGCATGTCGGAAGCCAGGACGACTGCCTACGGTAGCGGGCCATGGAGTGGCCCGCCGCTGGTCGGCTGGCTACGGATCCCACGTTGGCCTCAGAAGGTCGAACCAGCGACCTGCTGTGGACTGGAGCACTGGTGCTCCATCTGCTGCTGTGTGTAGCCGGTGGTGTGACACGCCCCACCATCCAGGAGAGCTGCCACACTTGAATGAATCTCGTTAGAAAATGGCATCTATTTATGCTCGGCTGTGCGCCTCTGTTTTGCCAAGCGTGCCGCTTCATGTCACGTACTCATAACACTTAGGTTGGCCAGTGGCCCCCTTCTACCAGTGACTTGCGCCACGAAAACTGCTGTGTCTGCCCTCTCTAGCAGTTCTACGACCCTATCGTAAACAGTGGTGCCACTATAAAGCTTTAATACCATTTGGTATAGGTAACACAACAATAGATCATCCTTGCTTAATTGTGTTGAAAGAATGACTTTGACGAAAGCCTAGTGTTAACTTCACATTTTGGAGTGACTACAGGGCCTTTCCATGTAAATTATGGGGGCAGTTATAATGAGGTATGAGAACTGTCTATTAGAGTAAATGAGGAATAAAGGTTGGATGCAGGAAGATACTGAATTCAGATATAATGTGCAAGATATTAATGCACAGGCTACGGTACAGTCAACAGATCAAATTCCTGATAAACAAAGGACAGAATTAAGGGAAGTAGTAAACACAATGTATTCTCAAATACGCCTGGTGAAGTTAAATGGTATGAATGTCATTTGAAAGTACAGCCTGGGCAGGTATTTTCCAAGAAACCTTATCTGATTCATGTTATGACAAAGGAATCTGTTAAGAAAGAAGTTCAGCATATGTTGGCATGGGGTGTCATTGAGCAAGCAGTTAGTGAATATAATAATCTTCTTGTTGTTGTGCCTAAGCATGACGGATGCATCACATTAGTAAATGAACACACATTGGCTAAATGAAATTGTGACACGACGCAGTGAACATAGTGATGCCCTCGAAAAATGGACGAACTGATACAAATGTTCCGAGGAGCTATGTATATTACATCAATGGACATAACATGTGGATACCGTAATTTTTCCCTGGTAAAAGAATCATGTAAATATACACCCTTTTTGTATGAAGGAGTGTAGTACCAATATTAAATAGTCCCATTTGGACTAAATATTTCTGTGTGTGTCTTTGTAAGAGTGATGGCTCACATACTGGAGCAGGAACTGCTACATCAGGTGACTATTTATGTAGCTGATATACTGTTGGAAACTCCCACATGACAAAAACATTTCGGTCTACTAGGCACAGTGCTAGAAGCTATACAAAAAGGAGGTTAGAGAAGACTGAGCGTGAGTAAAATTCTTGAGCGAAAAAATTAGCAGGGAATGTATGTTACCGAAACCTTCCAAATTATCAGTCACTGAAAAATTTGAAGCGCAAAGGAATAAAAAGCAGCTGAGGTCAATTTCGGTTTATTCAGATTCAACAGCCGTTCTGTAAAAGATCACTTGTTTAATGCACCTTGCCTGCTCCAGTTGTTGAGGATGGATACCCAATGAGTTTGGGCTGAAGAGCACCAGTCTGCCATGTTGTTGTTGTTGTGGTCTTCAGTCCTGAGACTGGTTTGATGCAGCTCTCCATGCTACTCTATCCTGTGCAAGCTTTTTCATCTCCCAGTACCTACTGCAACCTACATCCTTCTGAATCTGCTTAGTGTATTCATCTCTTGGTCTCCCCCTACGACTTTTACCCTCCACGCTGCCCTCCAATACTAAATTGGTGATCCCTTGATGCCTCAGAACATGTCCTACCAACCGATCCCTTCTTCTGGTCAAGTTGTGCCACAAACTTCTCTTCTCCCCAATCCTATTCAATACTTCCTCATTAGTTATGTGATCTACCCATCTAATCTTCAGCATTCTTCTGTAGCACCACATTTCGAAAGCTTCTATTCTCTTCTTGTCCAAACTATTTATCGTCCATGTTTCACTTCCATACATGGCTACACTCCATACGAATACTTTCAGAAATGGCTTCCTGACACTTAAATCAATACTGGATGTTAACAAATTTCTCTTCTTCAGAAACGCTTTCCTTGCCATTGCCAGCCTACATTTTATATCCTCTCTACTTCGACCATCATCAGTTATTTTGCTCCCCAAATAGCAAAACTCCTTTACTGCTTTAAGTGCCTCATTTCCTAATCTAATTCCCTCAGCATCACCCGACTTAATTAGACTACATTCCATTATCCTCGTTTTGCTTTTGTTGATGTTCATCTTATATCCTCCTTTCAAGACACTGTCCATTCCATTCAACTGCTCTTCCAAGTCCTTTGCTGTCTCTGACAGAATTACAATGTCATCGGCGAACCTCAAAGTTTTTATTTCTTCTCCATGAATTTTAATACCTACTCCGAATTTTTCTTTTGTTTCCTTTACTGCTTGCTCAATATACAGATTGAACAACATCAGGGACAGGCTACAACCCTGTCTTACTCCCTTCCCAACCACGGCTTCCCTTTCATGTCCCTCGACTCTTATAACTGCCATCTGGTTTCTGTACAAATTGTAAATAACCTTTCGTTCCCTGTATTTTACCCCTGCCACCTTCAGAATTTGAAAGAGAGTATTCCAGTCAACATTGTCAAAAGCTTTCTCTAAGTCTACAAATGCTAGAAACGTAGGTTTGCCTTTCCTTAATCTTTCTTCTAAGATAAGTCGTAAGGTCAGTATTGCCTCACGTGTTCCAACATTTCTGTGGAATCCAAACTGATCTTCCCCGAGGTTGGCTTCTACTAGTTTTTCCATTCGTCTGTAAAGAATTCGCGTTAGTATTTTGCAGCTGTGACTTATTAAGCTGATAGTTCGGTAATTTTCACATCTGTCAACACCTGCTTTCTTTGGGATTGGAATTATTATATTCTTCTTGAAGTCTGAGGGTATTTCGCCTGTTTCATACATCTTGCTCACCAGATGGTAGAGTTTTGTCAGGACTGGCTCTCCCACGGCCGTCAGTAGTTCCAATGGAATATTGTCTACTCCGGGGGCCTTGTTTCGACTCAGGTCTTTCAGTGCTCTGTCAAACTCTTCACGCAGTATCGTATCTCCCATTTAATCTTCGTCTAAATCCTCTTCCATTTCCATAATATTGTCCTCAAGTACATCGCCCTTGTATAGACCCTCTATATACTCCTTCCACCTTTCTGCTTTCCCTTCTTTGCTTAGAGCTGGGTTTCCATCTGACCTCTTGATATTCATACAAGTGGTTCTCTTATCTCCAAAGGTCTCTTTAATTTTCCTGTAGGCGGTATCTATCTTACCCCTAGTGAGATAGGCCTCTACATCCTTACATTTGTCCTCTAGCCATCCCTGCTTAGCCATTTTGCACTTCCTGTCGATCTCATTTTTGAGACGTTTGTATTCCTTTTTGCCTGTTTCACTTACTGCATTTTTATATTTTCTGCTTTCATCAATTAAATTCAATATTTCTTCTGTTACCCAAGGATTTCTACTAGCCCTCGTCTTTTTACCTACTTGATCCTCTGCTGCCTTCACTACTTCATCCCTCAAAGCTACCCATTCTTCTTCTACTGTATTTATTTCCCCCATTCCTGTCAATTGCTCCCTTATGCTCTCTCTGAATCTCTGTACAACCTCTGGTTATTTTAGTTTATCCAGGTCCCATCTCCTTAAATTCCCAACTTTTTGCAGTTTCTTCAGTTTTAATCTACAGGTCATAACCGATAGATTGTGGTCAGAGTCCACATCTGCCCCTGGAAATGTCTTACAATTTAAAACCTGGTTCCTAAATCTCTGTCTTACCATTATATAATCTATCTGATACCTTTTAGTATCTCCAGGGTTCTTCCATGTATACAACCTTCTTTCATGATTCTTAAACCAAGTGTTAGTTATGATTATGTTGTGCTCTGTGCAAAATTCTACCAGGCGGCTTCCTCTTTCATTTCTGTCCCCCAATCCATATTCACCTACTATGTTTCCTTCTCTCCCTTTTCCTACACTCGAATTCCAGTCACCCATGACTATTAAATTTTCGTCTCCCTTCACAATCTGAATAATTTCTTTTATTTCATCATACATTTCTTCAATTTCTTCGTCATCTGCAGAGCTAGTTGGCATATAAACTTGTACTACTGTAGTAGGTGTGGGCTTCGTATCTATCTTGGCCACAATAATGCGTTCACTATGCTGTTCGTAGTAGCTTACCCGCATTCCTATCTTCCTATTCATTATTAAACCTACTCCTGCATTACCCCTATTTGATTTTGTGTTTATAACCCTGTAGTCACCTGACCAGAAGTCTTGTTCCTCCTGCCACCGAACTTCACTAATTCCCACTATATCTAACTTCAACCTATCCATTTCCCTTTTTAAATTTTCTAACCTACCTGCCCGATTAAGGGATCTGACATTCCACGCTCCGATCCGTAGAACGCCAGTTTTCTTTCTCCTGATAACGACATCCTCCTGAGTAGTCCCCGCCCGTAGATCCGAATGGGGGACTATTTTACCTCCGAAATATTTTACCCAAGAGGACGCCATCATCATGTAATCATACAGTAAAGCTGCATGCCCTCGGGAAAAATTACGGCTGTAGTTTCCCCTTGCTTTCAGCCGTTCGCAGTACCAGCACAGCAAGGCCGTTTTGGTTATTGTTACAAGGCCAGATCAGTCAATCATCCAGACTGTTGCCCTTGCAACTACTGAAAAGGCTGCTGCCCCTCTTCAGGAACCACACATTTGTCTGGCCTCTCAACAGATACCCCTCCGTTGTGGTTGCACCTACGGTACGTCTATCTGTATCGCTGAGGCACGCAAGCCTCCCCACCAACGGCAAGGTCCATGGTTCATGGGGGGGAGTCTGCCATAGAATAATTAAAAATAAACTGTTTGATGAGTAGTCCACTGTTACACCATCCACATTTTTCAAAACCCTTTTGCATGTCAGTTGACACGAGTGGTCTCGAGATTACAGGAAAGGTGTTTCAGATGGAAACAATAGGCGACGAATAGATACATAAATTAATTGCATTAGCGAGTTGTTTACTGCAATCTGCAATGCGAAATTATGGAATTTCGGAATTAGAGGCATTCCTATCGTGTTTTGTAAGCAAAAGTTTGAGCATTATTTGTTAAGTCACAAGGTGATAACTTATAGTAATCACAAGGCACTTACGTTTTTAAGAGCTTGCAATTTGAGACGACCAAGACTAACAAGGAGGACTATGTACCTTCAATAATTCGACCTTGATATTAAAAACATACAAGGGAAGGAAAATCTAGTAGCAAGGAGGCTTTCAAGAAGGGGTGAGCTATGCAGGGAATCAGAAATTCCGTTGGCAGATAAGAATGAGGTGTGCATGTTGGCCATACTTGAAGCCAAGGACGAAAGTGTGATGAAGAAAGTATGTAAAAATTTAAGAAGGGAGCAAAATGATGATGATCAGTTGACGCTAGTCAGAAGCCATGTAGGTGTCCCTAAGTATGCAAAACCAGCGCAGTACTATTGCTTCCATAAAGGAATTTTATTTTGAAGAAGGAAGTTAGATTCTGCAGAAGATATGTTTTCCATCGAAACATATAGATCTGTTGACAGATTACGACCATTTACTATATGGCCATAATGAAGTCAAGAGAAGCTTGTCTCGAAACCTGGCACAAAATTCAAAGAAATTTTGATCCTATGTGAAGTATGCTAGTGGCAAGACACAAGCAATGCGCGATAGCAATGGAGATACAATCGAAGACAGTGCTTCCAAAGCAGAGTTACGAAACGCTGTCTACCGAAATGCCTTCACAAAAGAATATGAAGTAAATGTTCCAGAATTCGAATCAAGAACAGCTGCCAACATGAGTAACGTAGAAGTAAATATCATCAGAGTAGTGAAGAAACTTAAATCACTTAATATAAGCAAGTCTTCTGGTCCAGATTGTATACCAATTAGGTTCCTTTCAGAGTATGCTGAAACATTAATTCCATACTTAACAATCATATACAACCTTTCACTCGACGAAAGGTCCGTACCCAAAGACTGGAAAGTTGCACAGGTCACACCAATATCTAAGAAAGGTAGTAGGAGTAATCCACTAAATTACAGGCCCATTTCATTAACGTCGATATGCAGCAGGATTTTGGAACATATATTGTGTTCAAACATTATGAATTACATCGAAGAAAACGGTCTATTGACTCACAGTCAACATGGATTTAGAAGACATCGTTCTTGTGAAGCACAAGTAGCTCTTTATTCGCATGAAGTGTTGAGTGGTATTGACAAGGGATTTCAGATTGATTCCATATTTCTGGATTTCCGGAAGGCCTTTGACACCGTACAACACAAGCGGATTTGGAATATCGTCTCAGTTACGTGACTGGATTTGTGATTTTCTGTCAGAGAGGTCACAGTTCGTAGTAACTGACGGAAAGTCATTGAGTAAAACATAAATTATTTCTGGGATTCCCCAAGGTCGTGTTATAGGCCCTTTGCTGTTCCTTATCTACATAAACGATTTGGGAGACAATATGAGCAGCCGTCTTAGGTTGTTTGCAGATGAGGCTGTCGTTTATCGACTAATAAACTCATCAGAAGATCAAAACAAATTGCAAAACGATCTAGAAAAGATATCTGAATGGTGCGAAAACTGGCAGTTGACTCTAAATAACGAAAAGTGTGAGGTCATCCACATGAGTGCTAAAAGGAATCCGTTAAACTTCGGTTACACGATAAATCGGTCACATATAAAGGCCCTAAATTCAACTAAATACCTAAGAATTACAATTGTGAACAGCTTAAATTGGAAGGAACACATAGAAAATGTTGTGGGGAAGGCAAACCAAAGACTGCGTTTTATTGGAAGGACGTTTAGAAAATGTAACAGATCTACTAAGGAGACTGCCTACACAACGCTTGTCCGTCCTTTTTAGAATACTGCTGAGCAGTGTGGGCTCCTTACCAGGTAGGATTGACGGAGTACATCGAAGAAGTTCAAAGAAGGGCAGCATGTTTTTTATTATCGCGAAATATGGGAGAGAGTGTCACTAAAATGATACAGAATTTGGACTGGACATCATTTAAACAAAGGCGTTTTTCGTTGCGACGGAATCTTCTCATGGATTTCCAATCACCAGCTTTCTCCTCCAAATGCGAAAATATTTTATTGACACCGACCTACATAGGGAGAAACGATTACCACGATAAAATAAGGGATATCAGAGTTCGTACGCAATGATATAGGCGTTCGTTCTTTCCGCGCTACACGAGATTGGAATAATAGAGAATTGCGAAGGTGATTCGATGAACCCTCTGCCAGCCACTTAAATGTGATTTGCAGATATCCATGTAGATGTATACTGCTAAATTAAGTGAGGAGGTGATTTTCGACAAAACGCGCAGTAGAGTAGCAAAGAGACTAGCATCCTACATTGTACATCAGGTGGTACACGCAGTAAATAGCATAGTACAAGGAGATATGCACAACGTAGAACCAAGTGAACCCCTGAAATTATGTGGAGCCGATCTTTTTGGCCCCCTCCCGATATCTAAAGGAGTATGTACCCATGTTTTGTGGCGATTGACGGTTTTAGCAAGTATGTCTGACTATATCCAAGATAGAGTGCTAATGCTGGTAGATAAGGTTGAAAAGGATTATTTTGTAAAGACAGTCAAGCCTAACAGTCTCTTATCGGATAATAGTCCGCAGTTTGTATCTGAAAAATTTAAGCAAGTCTATAACAAGCCAGAATTCGCCATATAAGTATCTCGCCATATTTTCCGCGGGAAAGTATGAGCGAGATTGTTATGCGCGAGTTAAACAGATTGTGTAGAACTTATTGTGCCAGGAAGGATTCAACTTGGGCCAATCACATCAAAAACTTTGAAGAAATCATCAACAACCTTAAACATGATGCAACAGGCTTTGCACCTTTGATTTTCCAGTCCTATCTCGCAAGGGGACCCTCCATAATGTATATCAAGGATTTTGATGCCCTTGAAATATGTTGTAGAGGCACTTACCCTTAGTACCTCTATAGATGAAAAGAAAGCACAGGCTACACAAACATACGTAAAAGAGTATTGGTCAGAAAACGACGGAATGACGCAAAATCTGCTCCCATTGGTGAACTAGTGTTAGTCGAAACAAAAGAAAAAACTAAGAAATTATTTGCGGAAACAAAGAAGTTTATACATGTTTATCAAGGACCATTCTTAATAATAGGTAACCTGATGTAAACGAATACCGATTGTAATACCCAAAAAGTAAGAGAGAACTAGGTCTACGAAACATTGTAGATCTGAGGCCTTTTAAAACTGACAGTAATTAGATTCTGCAGGCAGTCTTCCACTCTTCGGCAAACACGCAGTTTGGCGTAGCCTACTGTCCACTCAGCGTTTCTGAAAAGTGATGAACACAGCAGCAGCTATAGGACTCAGAAATGTTTTCTCTCTCTGGCACTGCCTTCAAACAAGCAGCTAAAACTCGAAAAGTGGTAGGCATTCTGTTTAGAGTTACAAAGATTTTTATTTCGGCTTCCAGACATCGTCATTTTGGCGTGTAAAATCGGATATTGCAGCTGATATCGGTTTCGGGATCTATTTCCCGCAAAAGCTCGCGAAATGTCTCAGGGAGGACGGCTGGATGAAGACTGGGAGGTTTCACAAGTTCGTCCCAATCTTTTCCGAGTCAGTATTCAAATGCGCCGGTGTTCCTCAGAATAAAACCTATAATTGCAGCGCAAGTTGTTTAAATATTCTTTCATCATCAGCAAGAGTTTCTCTCTCTCTCATTCTCCTTCTGTCTCCCCCTTTGAGCAGTGGTACATACAATCCCTGTGACATCTTCAAGATATGAATTTGACAATATTCCGCACATTTCTTGAACACTAGATTTAAGAACTCCTGAAACAGTTCATATTCAACGGCAGGGGGTATCTGTGTGCCACCAAGAATGAAAGTGTGGCAGGGATGAAGAAGAGATATTTACAGTGGGACAGGAGGTGCTTAGCATGCAGCCCTGCGGTTGCCTGTGGCCGGTGGGTGACATTGTAACTACGTTGTTCCTTCTGCTGTCGGAATAAAAGAAAGGTACCGCTACTGCTCGACATTGTCTAAATTGTTTAAACACCAGCGTGAATTTCGAAATTTATTGCGATTTCAGAAATAAATAAACAATATGCTTTTTGTATATCGTGAGGTCCTTCCAGTCCAGCAGCTAGACACGGACTGAGCGAATTTCTCGCCATTTCTTCCCCAGGTCGCCATCTTGGAGGGGGAGGCGTGAGGATCAACAGCGCCCTTTGGTGGTTATGTTATGGACTTGGTCAATTGGACTCCAGACCTCAAGGTGAACACACAGGATGGAGCTGCTGCTTAGTGCATGATCAATGACAACTTAAATTGTTTAAATAAACAATATACTGCACTCTATACAAAATAGACTTACTTCTGTCCTATCTGGTAGCCCAGCACAGACTGAGTTCTTTTCCTGTCATTTAGATGGGGGTAAGGTGGGGTGGGTAGGGGAGAAGGGAGGGGAGGGGATTGAAGTTAGGTTAGTGGAGGTAGTCCAATTGACCATTTTTCCTGCCAAAATTTGAACTTCCAACCATGATGTCAGTGTGGCATTGCCACATCTACGGCCGCCATCATGGATCCACCATCTTGAATAAATTTGGCAACAATACAGAGGGGGGTGACGCCAATGTTACCCCACTACTGATATTCCTTGCCAGTTAGTATGGGCAGAGGTCATTCTTGACAATCCGTATAAGATAATAATTGGATCCTTTTACCGACCTCGAATCTCAGATTACATAATTGCTGAAACGTTCAAAGAAACCTTGAGTCTAATTTTAAACACATACACGAGCCGTACAATTCTAGTAGATGGTGACTTCAATTTACTCTCGATATGTTGGCGAAAATACATGTTTAAATCTGGAGGTACGCATAAACTTCATCTGGAATTGTGCAAAACGCATTCTCTGTTAATTATTTCGAGCAGTTAGTTCATGAGCCAACTGGAATTGTAAACAGTTGTGTAAACACACCTGACCTCTTAGCAACTAATAATCCCGAGCTGATAACGAGCATCAAAACAAATACAGGGATTAGTGAACACAGTGTTGTTGTAGCGAGACTAAATATTGTAACTCCCAGATCCTCCAAAAATGAATGAAAAAAGCGAATAAAAATTCACTTGACACGTTCTGAAAGGCAATCTCTACCGCTTCCAACTTAACAATATAACGATACGTTCATACCACATATGGCTTGAATTCAAAGAAAACATATTGACAGCAATTGAGAGATTTATACCAAATAAATTAACAAACGACGGAGCTACTACCCCTTGGTACACCTAGCGGGTTATAACAGTGAAAAAAGCATGCCAAATTTAAACGAACGCAAAATTTCGAAGATTGGCAATCTTCTACAGAAGCTCGAAATTTAGAGCGGACTCCAATGCGGGATGCTTATAATACTGTAGTTTCCACAACGAAACCTTGTCTCGAAACCTAGAGGAAAATCCAAAGAGCTTCTGGTCTTATGTAAGGTATGCCTTCCCTGCACGATAGCGATGGACATACACTACTGGCCATTAAAATTGCTAGACCACGAAGATGACGTGCTACAGACGCGAAATTTAACCGACAGGAAGAAGATGCTGTGATATGCAAATGATTAGATTTTCAGAGCATTCATACAAGGTTGGCGCTGGTGGCGACACCTACAACGTGCTGACATAAGGAAAGTTTCCAACCGATTTCTTATACACAAACAGCAAATGACTGGTGAAACGTTGTTGTGATGCCTAGTGTAAGGAGCAGAAATGCGTACCATCACGTTTCCGACTTTGATAAAGGTGGGATTGTAGCCTATCGCCATTGCGGTTTATCGTATCGCGACATTGCTGCTCGCGTTGGTCGAGATCCAATGCCTGATAGCAGAAAATAGAATCGGTGGGTTCAGGAAGGTAATACGGAACGCCGTGCTGGATCCCAGCGGCCTCGTATCACTAGCAGTCGAGATGACAGGCATTTTATCCGCATGGCTGTAACGGATCGTGCAGCCACGTCTCGATACCTGAGTCAACAGATGGGGACGTTTGCAAGACAACAGCCATCTGCACGAACAGTTCGACGACGTTTGCAGCAGCATGGACTATCAGCTCGGAGACCATGGCTGCGGTTACCCTTGACGCTGCATCACAGCCAGGAGCGCCTGCGATGGTGTACTCAACGACGAACCTGGGTGCACGAATGGCAAAACGACATTTTTTCGGATGAATCCAGGTTCTGTTTACAGCATCACGATGGTCGCATCCGCGTTTTGCCACTTCGCGGTGAACGCACATTGGAAGCGTGTATTCGTCATCGCCATACTGGCGTATCACCCGGCGTGATGGTATGGGGTGCCATTGGTTACGCGTCTCGGTCACCTCTTGCTCGCATTGACGGCACTTTGAACAGTGCACGTTACATTTCAGATGTGTTACGACCCGTGGCTGTACCCTTCATTCGATCCCTGGAAAACCCTACATTTCAGCAGGATAATGCACGACCGCATGTTGCAGGTCCTGTACGGACCTTTCTGGACACAGAAAATGTTCGACTGCTGCCCTGGCCAGCCCATTCTCCAGATCTCTCACCAATTGTAAACGTCTGGTCAATGGTGGCCGAGCAACTGGCTCGTCACAATACGCCAGTCACTACTCTTGTTGAACTGTGGTATCGTGTTAAAGCTGATGGGAAGCTGTACCCGTACACGCCATCCAAACTTTGTTTGACTTAATGGCCAGGCGTATCAAGGCCGTTATTAGGGCCAGAGTTGTTTGTTCTGGGTACTGATTTCTCAGGATCTATGCACCCAAACTGCATGAAAATGTAATCACATGTCAGTTCTAGTGTAATATATTTGTCCAATGAATACCCGTTTATCATCTGCATTTCTTTTTGGTGTAGCAATTTTAATGGCCAGTAGTGTACTATCGATGACAGTGCTGCTAAAGCATAGTTACTAAACACAGCCTTCCGAAATTTCTCCACCAAAGAAAACGAAGTAAATATTCCAAAATTCTAATCAAGAACAGCTGCCAACATGAGTAACTTAGAAGTAGATATCATTGTAGTAGCGAAGCAACTTCAATTACTTAATGAAAGCAAGTTTCCGGTCCGGACTGTATACCAATCAGATTCCTTTCAGAGTATGCTGCTCCATACTTAACAATCATATAAAACCGTCCGCTCGACGAAAGATCATTACCCACAGACTGGAAAGTTGCACAGGTCACACCAATATTCAAGAAAGGTAGTAGACGTAATCCATTAAATTACAGGTCCATATCATTAACGTCGATATGCAGAAGGAATTGCGAACATACATTGTGTTCGAACATTATGAATAACCTCGAAGAAAACGATCTATTGACACACTGTCAACCTGGATTTAGAAGACATCGTTCTTGTGAAACACAACTAGCTCTTCATTTGCATGATGTGTTGAGTGGTATTGACAAGAGATTTCAAAATAATCCGTATGTCTAGATTTCCAGAAGGCTTTCAACACTGTATGGCACAAGCTGATTGTAGTGAAACTGCGTGCTTATGGAATATGGTTTCAGTTATGTGACTGGATTCGTGATTTCCTATCAGAGAGGTCACAGTTCGTATAATTGCGGCAAGTCATCGAGTAAAACAGAAGTTATTTCTGGCGTTCCCCAAGGTAGTGTTATAGGTCCTTTGGTGTTCCTTATCTATATAAACAATTTATGTGACAATCTGAGCAGCCGTCTCAGGTAGTTTACAGATAATGTTGCCGTTTATCGTCGAGTAAAGTCATCAGAAGATCAAAACAAATTGCAAAAATATTTAGAATATGATGCAAAATGTGGCCATTGACCATAAATAATGAAATGTGTGAGGTCATCCACATGAGTGCTGAAAGGAGTCCGTTAAACTTCGGTTACACGATAAAACAGTCAAGTCTAAATTCCAAAAATTCAACTAAATGCCTACGAATTACAATTATGAACAACTTAAATTGGAAGGAACACATGGAAAATGTTGTGGGGAAGGCAAACCAAAGATTGCGTTTTATTGGCAGGACTCTTAGAAGATGCAACATAGCTACTAAAGAGACTGCCTACACCTACACTTCCCCATCCTCTTCCGGAATACTGCTGCACTGTGTGGGACCCTTACCAGATAGGATTAACAGAGTACATCGAGAAAGTTCAAAAAAGAGCAGCACGTTTTGTATTATCGAGAAATAGGGGAGAGAGTGTTACTGACTTGATAAAGAGTTTGGATTGGACATCATTGAAACAAAGGCTTTCTTGTTGCGGCGGAACCTTCTCACTAAATGTCAATCACCAACTTCCTCCTGCGAATGCGAAAATATTTTGTTGACGCCGTCTTACATAGGGAGAAACTATCATCATAATAAAATAAGGGAAATCAGACCTTGCACGGGAAGATATAGGTGTTCGTTTTTTCTGCATGCTGTTCGAGATTAGAATAACAGAAAATTATTGTGAAGGTGGTTTGATGAACCAGCTGCCATGTTAAGTGTGATTTGCAGAGTATCCATGTAGATGTAGACATTACTCTATCTCAGTTTGCTAGTTACTTCATCATTATATATCAGTCATGAACTTCGCAATTTTTTTATAAACTTAGCTGTAATGCTCTGAAAGTCAAGATATGTTTTTAAAATAGTTTGCAATTTACTTCATAACATTAGATGTTGCTTTACTTAGAAAATCAACCCCTTTGTAAGCTCTATCTTCACATGACTCAACTGGCATACGGATTAGTATGCTGAAGAAGTTATTTGTTCAACAGCACATACTTTGCTTTGTTACACATGTAATTAAATAGATGTTCTCATTATAATATGCGCATACTCTATAATCTACAACGTGCATTCATTTAGCTGTATTGTTGTCTGTATATGTCAATATTTATCTGTTGACTGACCTTTTGCCTCAAGCAAGATTACACGTTTCTCAACCCTTTTTACAAGATGTGAGAGAATTAAACACCAATAATAGACCATTTAACCTTATATGTCAGCCTACTGACTTCGTTATTACTATTCTACCTATTTTCAGTTTACCATATATTTCCCTTTCCTACATATTTCAACGCTTTTTTCTCCCTTTTTGCTTCGTCAGCCTATTGGCCTTATTATTTGCACATATTTTTGGTGTGATCCTCACATCACTTTCAGACATCTCCTTTAATTAATATCAAGTGATTTGGCTTGTCTCTGCTGGCACCATATTGTCACTCTCTCTTACCTACAGACAACCTTAATTCCAACATGAAAATTATTAATTTATGCACTGTTTATTCTTTCAGATTGAAGGAACTGTCAGCTTCAATTACTTCTCTTAACGCAAAGTATCTTAATTTTGTTCTTACTAATCCTTTTTGTGAATCTTATTTATTATTTATTAATTTAGCCATTTTTTCTGTCGTTTTTGCTCGTAAGATACCTATTGTTATTTTAACATTTAGAATTTATTATTGCAAACTACCTCTCATATTCTCTTATAAGTTGTCATTTAGGTATAGCCATTTTCAGGAATCACTCGCACTTAGTATGAAGATATTACAAACCCTTAGCATATGTACAACAAGAGGGCATATATTTCTTACTTATTGTAGACAGAACAATAGAAGAGAATGGAACTTGACAGTGAAATAAGGGACTTTAAGGCTCTTATTTTTTATTTTCCTCAATTTTCGAAGCACATTATCGTCTAAGCACAGATGAGTAAATTAGAACAATTACATATCTAAAAGTTCATGACATATTTCGAATCCCACAACAGATCGTGAAAAAAAACGGACTAACACGGTCCTACAGACGAGAAAAATAGCTAGAAGTTTCGAAGAATTTTCGATGTCCAACAACTGCTGATCTGCAGATGCTCTAAAGTCACAATGTGGACAACCTCCTGCCTGTCTGAACAAAGAAGACACCACATGACTCTCAGACGTCATGGAACTTTCTGTAGATACATTGCCCCTGCCTTGTTCGAACCAATCTGTAGAGGCTCCTATGTCCTGCACAAAGGATGTCTTGTGACTCTCTGATGTCATGGAACTTCCTGTGAATGGAGAATGCTGATTGGTTCTTACTGAATTTACCCGCCAAATTGTTGCTGCCGGAGTGGGAGTACTGTCCACCACTTTCAGCAGATGGACGACAAATTACGAGACTCTCAGCGGCAAACTGCTTTGTTTGAAAAAAAACATACAGCGGACATGTTGCACTGACAGTTAAACACTGAAAAAGTGAAATACAGAAACTATCGTCAAAGGCACTTCCTCAATTACACTGCTCTGCTACTGTCGGAGATAACTTGAATTTTTTGGTGTGAAACCGATCTCCAACCAGTCTAAATCACCACAAACAATTGTACCCCAATACTGTATCGATGTAGTAAACACAGTTTGTATCCCACACCACACAAAATCATCAGTTTTGCATCCTGGCTAGAACTACCGATCACCAGACACTCATACATACACTGCAAACACAGACAGATCCCAAAAACACATAAGCATGTGAACCATATATAGTCGCAGAATTAGATGCTTCCCGAGAGGTAGGTTGATCATCCATCGCAGCCAACTGTCACTTGTCAACTGCACCCAACCCACACTAGCCTGATTCGCTATCTGAGCGCTCTCTCCGAACTGATGTACAATGGCTGGGCTGGATCCCCCAGCACAAAGGCGTCCGTTGATGGTACTGTTGTGGATCTGGCCTGCTTTCTGCCGTAGTTTTCTGCAACGAGTTGCGATCATTTCCAGACTCTGGGTCTACAAGAACATATGTTTTTTTACATGGTTTGCCACAATATCATACCATTACGCGATAGTTCACGATATCAAGCACATAGCAGTACGCTACTGGTCGCTTGTACATTATAATTCTGAAGATAAATGAGTGGAAAGTAATTCTCTAGAAACCTGAAACTTTAGCGAGGCCGTTATGTGGGGTGTACTGCAAAGTACTAAGTAATTTGAAGCTTACCTCGTCTGCGAAGATCTTGACGTGAAAACAAGGAAATAGAGGAAACTGGTAGTTCCACTCGTTTTTTTTTTTTTTTTTTAACATATACCGATTTTAATGATATAACAGATTCCAAATCATCCTTGTACTTTACAAAGTCAACTAAGGTTTTAATTTTATAATCGTATGTGATTCTCATGTCTAGAGAACAGCAAATGTCTCTTTCACATGTTTTTCACGATCTAGATGCACACAACACACGTAACAATCGATGTTCTCTCAACCAAATAAACACAGGAAATGTGTAGAATGCCAGCACAAGCAGTCAAGCAGTCAATTTACATGGGAGGTAATATCTGTCCAGTGCAAACACTCGCCCATATTGAACCTTATCAAATTTTCAAGACGAACACTCACACTACATGTGATGAAGAAGGCTACCCAACACATACTGAGTATTAGTTCGACATTCACTCTCCTAGACGGCGACACGGTTAGGTCAGCTGCATTCTTGTACCCCATCCCGTACAGTTTGGACGCCTCAATGACGGCTCTCGCTGTAAACTGGAATTGTCAGGTCGTTCCGGCCACCACCTGCCTCCACCATGTGCTGCTGCACACCAGGCAGAATCGTCCTAGGAAAACAGCCACATTATCAGTTTAATTACAGTTAAGTATTACGATTGCAGTCTCAATTTATTGACATTCGACAATGAATGAAGTATCGGAAATATCCTCTCCATGATGGCTGTGGCTCTAGAAATGTCAAAATCTGTACCATTCTTATGACTGGACATAATTAACCACTTAAAATCTTTGATTTCCCTAACAGCTATCGATGTGCTTTAATTGGAGTTTTCCGCGTTAATCTCAAACCTTCCTTACAACAGGGCATAGTAATTTTCTTTGCGCGTGTTGGAACATTGACCACAGTAAGTTTACATCCCGAAAGATGCTGTCTTTATATTCCTGGTGATCACAGCGAATCTATCACACATCCCTATGATGTATAATACTTCGCCAACGATTGAATGCTGGTGATACCAAACAGTATACAGCGACAATTCGTGTGAGATACACATGGTTCATTTGTTTTTCTTGCAAGTGGTACCACTGTGTGTTAGGAAAAGAGACGTAATAGCCTTATAAGCTACCAGGTACTAAAACCATGATCACAATTGCTGTGTTACTATCACCCTGCATAAAAAACTGTCTTGCTTCTATGGGTGCACACTAGTAGCACTAACGATACCCATGTTAAAAACTATGTAAGCTTTATAAAGTGAGGTATGGTATTGCTTCCAAATGAAGTGGTCTTCGACACAAATACTGCGCTATGAATATTGACAGTGATCGCTGGGGTGTGAATTAACAGACCAAACGCGCGGGTGCATGTCGCTGGTGGTGTAAGCTCGTAATAAAATCACCCTTCTCAATAAATTTAGAAAGTGACTTGGCTAAGGAAGGTGGTATTAAACCAATATTTGGAACTCCTTCATGCTGTCGCTAGATATTTCTCACTCTAACAAACAGTATTTGTAACACGATCTATCTTGTTGCTATGTCAGATGTTGTGTGATACATCCACTGAATTATAGGCAAGAGAGCATGATGGTTGACTGAAAATGATCACTTACAGTTGATGGCATGCTGTGTGACAAATCTCTTAAAAAACTGCAACACTAGAGTGAGATAATAAGGAATGCACAAAATTCTATGACCAATACTCTGGCTTTTTCAGATCTATATTGTTTGCTTTCTGGTAGATATGTTGTCTACAATTTGGAATCAAGTCTCTCCATTCATTCTAACATCATCCAATAGAGAACTCTAGAAGATTTTACCTCATCTCTCCCTTCTGATATATCGAGAAGCAAATATTGTCTGCGTGTTGACACTGACTGCATGTGGTGATTCCAAAGTTACATTTCCTGTACTGTAGGAGGACCATATCTCGCAGACTATCAGTCAATACAATAGAGATGGTCCCGGTGTTGTTGTTTGATATATTGTTTTCCCCACAGTAACACATCCAAGCAGTGTATACTACAGCATTGTACACCACCTTATATTTTGTTTTTCCACGATGACTTTGAGATCTCTGTCCGGTTCTAAACTGACATTAACATCTTTCGATCCATTGGCTATCTCAGAAGACTGGACATCCCGTGATGTAAATTATACTGCTGCTTCCACAACAAATGAGGTATTATTGAAATAAAAGACAGAGGCATTGTTTTAAATTGACAAAAATGTGAAGGACATCACAAAATATGGAAACCCCAAGAGTTTTGCGGTATTGTGGACCGTTTTTAAGCAGATATCTGAAGGTGATTGATGACCTCTACATTTAAACTCAACTTTCACACGTGGTTCAAATGGCTCTGAGCACTATGGGACTTAATAGTTGAGGCCATCAGTAGCCTAGAACTTAGAACTACTTAATCCTAACTAACCTAAGGACATCACACACATCCATAGCCGAGGCAAGATTCGAACCTGCGACCTTAGCGGTCGCGCGATTCCAGACTGAAGCACCGAGAACCGCTCAGCCACACAGGCTGGCTCAACTTTCACAGTGCCAGGCTAACAAATGTCTCAGTGTTCCATTTCGATTGATTCCTCACGTTGTAGTGATCAATTTTTTGGTGCTGTCCATCCCTAGAAGGTGTTTCTCCCACACAAACTGTGTCTCCAGCTCAAACAAGTGATGTCACTCAATCATTACGTGATAATCAACAGTGTACCAGTGAGTAGTAGGGCAACAGGGGTATCTGCACATACTATAGGTTGCCTACATCAGGGGAAAGTATACCTTCAGAGGCAAACCAATTGTTCACCTTTCACTGACAGATCTTCAATCTATTGTTCTGCTAAGAGTGTTATGACCCCCTGGGGATAATCCATCCTTTTGATTGATAGGTCCTTAACCTATTTTTCAGGTTAGTAGTTTTCCAAGAAACCCCCATTTATCCACTTCCTCCCCCTCTCCTATCCTCCTCTGGGAATGCCTCTCGCCAATACAAGCACACTTTTGATATCAATTTGGTTGGCTAATTAATTAAATAGATCAATTAATTAACTCCTCTTCCTCTGGGAAACCCACACATCTTCCCTCTCACACTTGGAAACTGGTGGGAAAAAGCCTCAACTGAATGGCCATTTGATGGGAAATCGACTACAGTGTATGGAATATTGTTTAAACAATTTAGACAAAGTATGGAATATTGTTTATTTAAACAATTTGTGGGATTCAATGTGGTGTTTCGAATATATTGATTTAGTTAAAGAATGTTGTCTTTGCGCTAGGTGTTGGTAATGTACTTCATTTATAAGCAATTTTAGAATGTAGGGGAGACGTGATGTCATGATAGTATAGGCGGAAGCGAAATAAAACCTATAAAATAAAGAAAAATGACAGAAAATACGTGTAAATTGAGGAAAATACACCGAAATGTGGGGAAATTGAGGGAATATTTGCATGTCTCCTGGTTGGTGGAGGACAATTCTTGTACATGGGAACGAGTATGCAATAGCAAGAGGGAAAAGATGACGTGGAAGCACTGGGAACCACAGATGCAGTAATTTATTTATGTCAGCAGCAACAAGATGATTGGAATAGAATGTTTCACATGGTTGACCACTGAATGTAGAGTAATAAAGCGGTTACTGCATCAATGATTTCAGCCATTAATAGAAATATTAAAAAAGGTAGGAAGATTTTTCTGTTTAGCTAAAGTGACAGAAAGCAGATTTCAGAGTACCTGACGGCACAACACAAAAGTTCTGTCTCAAGTACAGATAGTGTTGAGGATCAACGGACAAAGATCAAAACTATCGTACAATATGCGTTAGATGAGTATGTGTCAAGCAAGATCGTTGTTGTTGTTGTTGTCTTCAGTCCTAAGACTGGTTTGATGCAGCTCTCCATGCTACTCTATCCTGTGCAAGCTTCTTCATCTCCCAGTACTTACTGCAATCTACATCCTTCTGAATCTGTTTAGTGTATTCATCTCTTGGTCTCCCCCTACGATTTTTGCCCTCCACGCTGCCCTCCAATGCTAAAGTTGTGATCCCTTGATGCCTCAGAACATGTCCTACCAACCGATCCCTTCTTCTTGTCAAGTTGTGCCACAAACTCCTCTTTTCCTCAATTCTATTCAATACCTCCTCATTAGTTACGTGATCTACCCATCTAATCTTCAGCATTCTTCTGTAGCACCACATTTCGAAAGCTTCTATTCTCTACTTGTCCAAACTATTTATTGTCCATATTTCACTTCCATACATGGCTACACTCCATACAAATACTTTCAGAAACGACTTCCTGATACTTAAATCTATACTCAATGTTAACAAATTTCTCTTCTTCAGAAACGCTTTCCTTGCCAGTGCCAGTCTACATTTTATATCCTCTCTACTTCGACCATCATCAGTTATTTTGCTCCCCAAATAGCAAAACTCCTTTACTACTTCAAGTGTCTCATTTCCTACTACTTCAAGTGTCTCATTTCCTAATCTAATTCCCTCAGCATCACCCGACTTAATTCGACTACATTCCATTATCCTCGTTTTGCTTTTGTTGATGTTCATCTTATATCCTCCTTTCAAGACACTGTCCATTCCGTTCAATTGCTCTTCCAAGTCCTTTCCTGTCTCTGACAGACTTACAATGTCATCGGCGAACCTCAATGTTTTTATTTCTTCTCCATGGATTTTAATACCTACACCGAATTTTTCTTTTGTTTCCTTCACTGCTTGCTCAATATAGAGATTGAATAACATCGGGAGAGGCTACAACCCTGTCTCACTTGCTTCCAAAACACTGCTTCCCTTTCATGCCACTCGACTCTTATAACTGCCATCTGGTTTCTGTACAAATTGTAAATAGCCTTTCGCTCCCTGTATTTTGCCCCTGCCATCTTTAGAATTTGAAAGAGAGTGTTCCAGTCAACATGGTCAAAAGCTTTCTCTAAGTCTGCAAATGCTAGAAACGTAGGTTTGCCTTTCCTTAATCTATTTTCTAAGAAAAGGCGTAAAGTCAGTATTGCCTCACGTGTTCCAACATTTCTGTGGAATCCAAACTGATCTTCCCCAAGGTCGGCTTCTACCAGTTTTTCAATTCGTCTCTAAAGAATTTGCGTTAGTATTTTGCAGCTGTGACTTATTAAACTGATAGTTCGGTAGTTTTCACATCTGTCAACACCTGCTTTCTTTCGGATTGGAATTATTATATTCTTCTTGAAGTCTGAGGGTATTTCACCGGTCTCATACATCTTTCTCACCAGGTGGTAGAGTTTTGTCAGGACTGGCTCTCCCAAGGCCGTCAGTAGTTCCAATGGAATGTTGTCACCTCCCAGGGCCTTGTTTCGACTTAGGTCTTTCAGTGCTCTGTCAAACTCTTCACGCGGTATCATATTTCCCATTTCATCTTCATCTACATCCTCTTCAATTTCCATAATATTGTCCTCAAGTACATCGCCCTTGTATAGACCCTCTATATACTCCTGCCACCTTCCTGCTTTCCCTTCTTTGCTTAGAACTGGGTTTCCATCTGAGCTCTTGATATTCATACAAGTGGCTCTCTTTTCTCCAAAGGTCTCTTTAATGTTGCTCTAGGCAATATCTATCTTACCCCTAGTGAGATAAGCCTCTACATCCTTACATTTGTCCTCTAGCCATCCCTTCTTAGCCATTTTGCACTTCCTGTCAATCTCATTTTTGAGACGGTTGTATTCCTTTTTGCCTGCTTCATTTACTGCATTTTTATATTTTCTCCTTTCATCAATTAAATTCAATATATCTTCTGTTTCCCAAGGATTTCTACTAGTCCTTGTCTTTTTACCTACTTGATCCTCTGCCGCCTTCACTACTTCATCCCTCAGAGCTACCCATTCTTCTTCTACTTTATTTCTTTCCCTAATTTGTGACAATTGTTCCCTTATGCTCTCGCTGAAACTCTCTACAACCTCTGGTTCTTTCAGTTTATCCAGGTCCCATCTCCTTAAATTCCCACCTTTTTGCAGTTTCTTCAGTTTTAATCTACAGTTCATAACCAATAGATTGTGGTCAGAGTCCACATCTGCGCCTGGAAATGTCTTACAATTTAAAACCTGGTTCCTAAATCTCTGTCTTACCATTATATAATCTATCTCATACCTTCTAGTATCTCCAGGATCCTTCTGTGTATACTACCCTCTTTTATGATTCTTGAACCAAGTGTTAGCTATGATTAAGTTACGCTCTGTGCAAAATTCTATCAGGCGGCTTCCTCTTTCATTTCTCTCCCCCAATCCATATTCACCCACTATGTTTCCTTCTCTCCCTTTTCCTACTCTTGAACTCCAGTCACCCATGACTATTAAATTTTCGTCTCCCTTCACTATCTGAATAATTTCTTTTATCTCATCATACATTTCATCAATTTCTCCATCATCTGCAGACCCAGTTGGCATATAAACTTGTACTACTGTAGTAGGCTGGGCATCGTGTCTATCTTGGCCACAATAATGTGTTCACTATGCTGTTTGTAGTAGCTTACCCGCACTCCTATTTTTTATTCATTATTAAACCTACTCCTGCATTACCCCTATTTGATTTTGTATTTATAACCCTGTATTCACCTGACCAAAAGTCGTGTTCCTCCTGCCACCGAACTTCACTAATTCCCACTATATCTAACTTTAACCTATCCATTTCCCTTTTTAAATTTTCTAACCTACCTGCCCGATTAAGGGATCTGACATTCCACGCTCCGATCCGTAGAACGCCAGTCTTCTTTCTCCTGATAACGACGTCCTCTTGAGTAGTCCCCGCCCGGAGATCCGAATGGGGGACTATTCTACCTCCGGAATATTTTACCCAAGAGGACGCCATCATCATTTAACCATACAGTAAAGCTGCATGCCCTCGGGAAAATTTACAGCTACAGTTTCCCCTTGCTTTCAGTCGTTCACAGTACCAGCACAGCATGGCTGTTTTGGTTAGTATTACAAGGCCAGATCAGTCAATCATCCAGACTGTTGCCCCTGCAACTACTGAAAAGGCTGCTGCCCCTCTTCAGCAACCACACGTTTGTCTGGCCTCTCAACAGATACCCCTCCGTTGTGGTTACACCTACGGTACGGCCATCTGTATCGCTGAGGCACGCAAGCCTCCCCACCAACGGCAAGGTCCATGGTTCATGAGGGTAGGAGCAAGATCGTAAGAGATGGAAAAGAGCCACCGTGGTACAACAACCGTGTTAGAAAACTGCTGCGGAAGCAAAGGGAACCTCACAGCAAACATAAACGTCGCCAAAGCCTTGCAGACAATCAAAAATTACGCGAAGCGAAATGTAGTGTGAGGAGGGCTATGCGAGAGTCGTTCAATGAATTCGAAAGTAAAGTTCTATGTACTGACTTGGCAGAAAATCCTAAGAAATTTTGGTCTTATGTCAAAGCGGTAGGTGGTTCAAACCAAAATGTCCAGACACTCTGTGACCAAAATGGTACTGAAACAGAGGATGACAGACTAAAGGCCGAAATACTAAATGACTTTTTCCAAAGCTGTTTCACAGAGGAAGACTGCACTGTAGTTCCTTCTCTAGATTGTCGCACAGATGACAAAATGGTAGATATCGAAATAGACGACAGAGGGATAGAGAAACAATTAAAATCGCTCAAAAGAGGAAAGGCCGCTGGACCTGATGGGATACCAGTTCGATTGTACACAGAGTACGCGAAGGAACTTGCCCCCCTTCTTGCAGCGGTGTACCGTAAGTCTCTAGAAGAGCGTAGCATTCCAAAGGATTGGAAAAGGACACAGGTCATCCCCGTTGTCAAGAAGGATCGTCGAACAGATGTGCAGAACTATAGACCTATATCTCTAACGTCGATCAGTTGTAGAATTTTGGAACACGTATTATGTTCGAGTATAATGACGTTTCTGGAGACTAGAAATCTACTCTGTAGGAATCAGCATGGGTTTCGAAAAAGACGGTCGTGTGAAACCCAGCTCGCGCTATTCGTCCACGAGACTCAGAGGGCCATAGACACGGGTTCACAGGTAGATGCCGTGTTTCTTGACTTCCGCAAGGTGTTCGATACAGTTCCCCACAGTCGTTTAATGAACAAAGTAAGAGCATATGGACTATCAGACCAATTGTGTGATTGGATTGAAGAGTTCCTAGATAACAGAATGCAGCATGTCATTCTCAATGGAGAGAAGTCTTCCGAAGTAAGAATGATTTCAGGTGTGCCGCCGGGGAGTGTCGTAGGACCGTTGCTATTCACAATATACATAAATGACCTTGTGGATGACATCGGAAGTTCACTGAGGCTTTTTGCGGATGATGCTGTGGTATATCGAGAGGTTGTAACAATGGAAAATTGTACTGAAATGCAAGAGGATCTGCAGCGAATTGACGCATGGTGCAGGGAATGGCAATTGAATCTCAATGTAGACAAGTGTAATGTGCTGCGAATACATAGAAAGAAAGATCCCTTATCATTTAGCTACAATATAGCAGGTCAGCAACTGGAAGCAGTTAATGCCATAAATTATCTGGGAGTACGCATTAGGAGCGATTTAAAATGGAATGATCATATAAAGTTGATCGTCGGTAAATCAGATGACAGACCGAGATTCATTGGAAGAATCCTAAAGAAATGCAATCCGAAAACAAAGGAAGTAGGTTACAGTACGCTTGTTCGCCCGCTGCTTGAATACTGCTCAGCAGTGTGGGATCCGTACCAGATAGGGTTGATAGAAGAGATAGAGAAGATCCAACAGAGAGCAGCGCGCTTCGTTACAGGATCATTTAGTAATCGTGAAAGCGTTACGGAGATGATAAATAAACTCCAGTGGAACACTCTGCAGTAGAGACGCTCAGTCGCTCGGTGCGGGCTTTTGTTGAAGTTACGAGAACATATCTTCACCGAAGAGTCAAGCACTATATAGCTCCCTCCCACGTATATCTCGCGAAGAGACCATGAGGATAAAATCAGAGAGATTAGAGCCCACATAGAGGCATACCGACAATCCTTCTTTCCACGAACAATACAAGACTGGAATAGAAGGGAGAACCGATAGAGGTACTCAAGGTACCCTCCGCCACACACCGTCAGGTGGCTTGCGGAGTATGGATGTAGATGTAGATGTAGATATATGTCGGATCACAAGCCCAGGTGGGACCCCAAAGTTATTGGCAACCACCTTATAGATTTTTATAAGTGTCCTTAGTTAAAGAGCGTCGTATTACCAGCAGCTGTGGGCCTGCAATATACAACTAAAGATTGGATCGCATATTTAACCCTTTGCAGGACTGTTTGGGTATTTTAAACCCTAACAAACAATATTTACAATGTGCTTCTCTGTACTCTCCATCAATAACAACCTCGTGGTTCAGCTAACAAACAGTTGCTGTATGTTTTTTTTTAAACAACATTCTACTGTATGTCTGTTGAGGTAATAGTGATACATGCAGGTTGACAGCTGTCTTTGAAGCTTTCCCAGAAAAGAGAGCAATCTGCCTCTGAAGTGACATGATCCGCATTAAAGGACTATAAAATGTAGATGGAGTGATCAATTGAGAGGAAGAGAGAGATATGTTGCTGCAGGCATTTAACAATTTTTTCCATTGTTCTCTCGGGGTGTATAAGTTTTGTGGTATAACCTGCAATCCAATCATGTATGTTCTATGTATGACTTAGAGCACTATCTGAGATCATTAACAGCAAACCTCTCCAAACCAGTCATCAGAAAATTTCCAACTCATGTGTGATGAAACATGTTCATAGGAGGAAACCCGGTTCCAGTACCCTCCTCTAGACGAATGAAGATGTATGTGAAGTAGTCCATTTTTCTGCCCATCTTGTATGTAAATCGAATCTTCGGTTTCGTATAGGTATGAAGCGACCGAATGCATGCAAGTGGATCATTGGGGAGATGGCAAGTCTTAGAATTTTTTAGTAGGTTGATGTATAAGGTGCACGAATATTCTCATATAAAATCAAACAGCACAGGGGTATGTGAGCAATATGACGATATACATATGGAAAACTATGGAACAATGCCGAAAATTATATAAAATCGGCGAAACTCAAGGAAAACCTTATGTAATCACGAAAAATTGATTTGAAATATGTAAAAATTGAGGGAAATACCATGAAAGATGTAAAATCGTGAAAACTTGGTAAAATCACGGAAATTGGCTGTGAATACATAAAATTGGAGACAAATACAATGAAAAGGGCACTGAGAAAAATCGATAAAACTGTGTGCTCTGGAGGAGGAGAGTAGTCTGATGCTACATGTATGCACCTTAATTGTGGACAGACGAGGGATCTAGAGAAGTGGCATCAAGGTAAAGTGGCAATATTATCCTGCATATGAGCAATACAGTGTAACATCAGGCTGTGACTTCTGTGTACAGGAGAAAGATTGCCAGGGGCAGCGTAAACTGTAGTAAGAGTGTTACACCTCCTCTGGCTACCGATAGTGACATTTACTTCCTCGTAAGATGTCACTGTGTCTTCGTACGCATTTTTGGATGTCGACTATCATTTTACAGGGCTGTTGTGAGCATATCATAATTTCCTAACCACGCTCGGGCTTGAGCTTCGTAAACAGCAGGCATCATACACGTCTGGAAACCTGTCTATTGTTTCTGTTACAAAGAATCGATTTTTTTGGCGTGGAAGGTAGTAGTTTTATCACTTTACAGTTTGTCGTCGGAGCTGATCTTAGAGACACTTGCAGGGAAAGTACGTCATGTGCTGGGAATATATTTCTTACGTCGGAATATTAACAACAGCATAGCATTCCTCACGACTAATAGGTTGGAAGCTGCACTGCTCTATCATTATAGCATGTTTTAAGAACAAAACTATTTATCCTTAGGAATGTGTGTGTTTATGTCTTACCAATATCTTCTTGGTACTACAACAATACTTTAGAATTAATAGCGCACGTAAAATGCTTCAAACTGCATCCATCTGGAACTCCATTGTGCATAAAAACCACAGGTTTCTTCTTCTAAACCGCCTGCTATATGATAACTATATTTTCATATCTACAATACACCACATGCCACATCTGGAGAAATCTTGTGCAGTTGAATGGGTGCCATGAGTAAGACTGGTGTGGAACAGCAGTTGCGGACTTGGCTCACTCTGTTCCTTCATGAGACGTGGAATGTAGCGATCTACTTCTGGCCAGCTGCAGATTAAATCTGTGACAGTGTTGCAGGAAGGGTTGGTCAAACACAGTGCAGGGAGAGCTTTCAATTTGTAACTTTATCTCAAAAATGCGAGAATGCCATGCGACTCCCATCCATTTAGGGAAAGATGGGCAGTCGTAATCTTAAATTACATACTATTATCAAAGTGCTGGAAATATGTGGAGCAGTATAGGATGCTATCTGGTACACTTTGCTATATATGAATGTACTGAACAGGCATCTATCTACATTCGCAATTGTACACGCAAAGCAGTGGGGATTTGGTTTAGCGATGATACAGAAACTGGGAAGCACGCTGCCATGTCATTGTTTGTCATTGAAATTGCGCAAAAAAGCTAGCAAAATTGCTAAATTTGATCGCACTATCAACTGTGATGCTTATTACAGTACCTCAAAGGTGTCTTTTCCATCCCATCCGTCCACTGGTATACTGTTGATTACCACCTAATGATTGACTGACATCACTTGTTTGAGATGAAGAGAGAGTCTTGGTGGAGGGGCAACACCCTCTGGGGATTACCTGCACTAAAACAGTGACTGCATACATGACTAAAATATGGGGGATCAATCAAAATGGGACACCCAGTCATCCATTCCCACCTCACTGTGAAAGATAACTTTAAAAGTAGAGGTCATCAATTACCCCAGGACAGCTGTTTGGAAACTCTTCAAGTTTCCATATGTCATGATATCTTCCGCATTTTTTGTCAATGAGAGAGACCGCCCTGTCTTTTATCTAAATCATCCTGTGTCCCAGCAATAGTATAATTTACACTGTGTGATGTCCAGTTTTCTGCGAGAGCCAACAGATCGAAATGTCGAAATGTGTTAGTATTGGTTCAGCGCATGACACAGGCCTTGAAGTCGCGGTGGAAAAACAAAATGATGGCAGTGTATGTAGCTGTAGTTATACACTGCTTGGACGTGTTACAGCAGAAAAAAGCAGTGTAGCAAACAACACAGGGACCCTCTCTTGCGACTGATGGTCTGTGGGATATTGTCCTCCTACAGTACAGGTGATGAAACTTTACACTGGTCTGTGGAAGTGACTTCGATCACAGTCCACCTGCTCCAGTGAACCAGTACCTGTATATCTGATAGGATCGCCACATACACTCGATGCCAACACACAGATGGTATTTTGTTTTAGACACATCTGAAGAGAGGGACGCATTAATATGTTATCAAGTTCTCTATCGGATGAAGTAAGCAGACTGATTATAGTTCGTAGTTTATCTCTGTTGGATAGTACAAAATAACAATGATAGAGCGAATGTTTGAGCGACAGACTTGATTGCACCCTGAGGGGCGGAGATCTCCTTCAGACTGTCAGACTGCAGCACCTGTATGTAGTTTGGAGACGCATTGCAATGCGGTAGCAAAATCCTCATCCATCTTCCAGTTCCTGTATGATGTTTGGTCTTCCTAATCTTCCCGGTAAGAGACGACACTGTAACTGTTCCTACTGTCTTTTCTACTATCTCGTACTGCAGGAGAGAACTTCGTTTGGCGCTGGCCTTTCACGTTATTCACGGTTTGCAGAGCTATGACAACATGTTACCATTTCTACCGAGTGGTCAAAACACAGTCCTGTCTCATTAACTCAGCCCACCCTGTTTCTCCACGGATTGCAGAAAGTGGTAGATATAGCGCTTTCCGACTTCTGTTCAGTTCCAACTTAAATTGGAATGATCACAAGCACAAAGCTTCAAGGAGGGCAGGCCAGAGACTGAGGAACAGTTATAAGACGCAGAGGGACTGTCTAAAAGACTGCACTGACGTTTTGCTGTAGCAAAAAAGGTCACTAGTTTCGAGATATGAGTGTGACACGAATATGATTCACCAGTGGCTGTAATCATTAATTACATCACATTAAGATCTAACGCAAGTACGTCGTTGAATGGATAGACTTCATTCCAAATCACAGACAGCGTTTCTACCAGAAAGCGTAACACTATGAGTGACTCATGTGTGTCCCTGTAGAGCCGAGACCCTATGACAGTAACATAGCCGTCGTGATTGCGTTTTTAATAGCACAGTCCACACGCGAATTGTATGCTCCGGCGGCAGAATCCTTCTGTGGTTAGTTTCACATGTCGGCTCTCAACAGAGTTCCTCGTGGAGAACATCGTCTTCCCCCCAGGGATTCCCATTTGAGCTACGTGGTGAATGTAATCCGACTGCTGAAAAATAAAAGTTACTGGTCATGCAAAGTGACTCTCATAATAAATTTAATTAATTAGTATATCAATTTGATATCAATGATGTGCCGCCAGGCGGCTGGAAACGATGGCTAGGGTACAGCAGATACGATTCTTGACATGGAACAGTAAACAGGCGTTTTTATCGTTGTGGCGATATCTTTTAGCGATATTTCAATCTCTCACCTACATAGGGAGAGACGACCATCGTAATAAAATCAGATGCATCATCGAATTCATAAAGTGATATGTAGTATAAACCTGATTTTTAAGACTTCTCTGTGTTTTAAGAGACTTCGTATGTGGCGAGGCATTTTGTTACTTTAAGGGAATTCGAAAGTGAGGTGTCCTCTGATAGAGGTAGATCTTAGCATTCCATCACGAGCAAAAAAATAAATTAAATATTCTAGTCCTTTGATGCATGAACACAACAGAAAATAAAATATTTTTTTCCTACCTGATGAGAAAACACTTAAGAGGAAATGTAGCCCATGCCATACTGTTACAGGATTTTCACAAAGAGTAATGATACTTTAGCGATTTGAGAACGCGTGTATGCCTCGATTTTTTTCTGTCTTCGAAAATAGCTCGTATAAAATAGAGAATACTACATTTCACGCGAGAAATTCGAGGTGTATGGTCAACAACATCGCTACCTCGGATTGGGCAAAGTACATTTTTTAAACAGGTGGCTTTATGTAGTGGTGGAATTGTTTAGAACTACTGTTTGCGTCCAAGATGCAGCTATTTGTTTCACAGCTGGCTGCAAGGGCGGACACGAGGGTTTGGCGAGCAGAAGCGGACGTATGAGTTGCATGAGAGAAGATTCGATATGGGCGTGTGTTTGTGCTGGACATATTGATAACATCCGAATTCCTAACACTCCAACCAACTTTGAATGCCCTCCTTGGCTGGGTGTGGTACACTCTGGCATACATACACCTCCAAAACTGCGGCTGTGACCGCAGCGACCTGTGAGTGTTGGCGCCAGAAGCTTGCTTCGTGTGGACATTGGGACATCAGCACGTGGGATGTGCAAGTGTTTGACCGATCTCCGACAGCTACTGCTGCGGACTGGATCATGGATTAAGTATGTCGTTTTTAGTGCTTCTCAGTACATTGCAGTGAACTCTGTGTTGCAGTAGTATTTGCTGTTGTCTCTATCCTATCACGCAGTAGACCCTTCCTTCTTTCAAATGTATTGGAGAGAACCAAGTTAGGAATTCTATAGTGCTTTAAAAAATAGTTACAATGCCAAATTCCCCATTGATAGTGATCTCTGACATGTAGCCATGACAACTTTTTACTACGGACTGGATCACGGTTTAAGTGTGTCGTGCTTAGTGCTTCTCAATACATCTCAGTGGACTCTGTCTCGTAGTCATATTTGCTGTTGTCTCTATCCTATCATGGAGCAGTCTTTCCTCCTCCTGAATGTAGTGTACTTTTAAAAACTCAATCACAACGCCAAATTCCCGTTTGATCAATTTATTGTTTCTGATAGTTGTATTGCCAGCATGCATGCATTCCGTATGGACAGGCATGGCCTGCACAGGTGTGGGTCTTTCTCCTGGCCGGTGCTAATTGGGGCTACACTGTAGTCAGCAGACGGAGCGTGACTCGTGAATGCAAGTTTGTGTGATCAGTAGAATTTTTTTCACCAGATGTGTTTAGTGGATATATTGTCGTGGAGGAAGGTGTTTGTGCTTTCAAATATTGGTGCATATAAAACATCTGATATATATAGTGTTATGATCTATTTGGTTGGGACTTTCATTACTTGATTTGCATAATGTTTGTGTGTGATACTAGAAGCTGAAAATATGTTTAATACAAAGAAGGATCATTGTAAGGTGGGGGTGAGTGTTGTAAGCAATCTATTTGACTCTTGTAAATTTTTAAACGATTAATTTTATAGATAGTGCAAATGGATTATTTCACTCTATTTTTGATACCGAAATTGTATCAGCTTACCCTTTGTCTGCAGGGTTAGCCAATAGGAACATTGTATTCTGAGGAGAGATGAAAATGTCCGTCTGCATGTTTTGGGACGTTGGTTCACACAAACAGGGAGTTTCCTCTTGAGCAAGGCAGAGACAGGAAGCGAGTCTGGAATTCCCTGATCTACAGAGCGCCAACTCTTGATGCTTTGTCTGGGGGGCCACGAGATCAAAGGTGGCAGAATATGGTCCATGGTCGACGGTATTTAGTTATGTGATCTGTAATTAGGACATTGGGTGGTTTTAAGCTTCGTTGCGGTGATGTAACGATAGACACATGTACAGGAACACTGAACGGTTGCTACCATGTCACACTTCATTCCATTCATGATCTGTTGATCCCTCCTTGCAGGGTTTAACTGTCAGTGTAATATGTATGTGTGTTCCTCGATCTGTACAAAATAGTAATTGGTCCATCTGTGGAAAGTGGCGGCGGGTTTCAAAATATGTAATTAACTTCTAGATATGTAAATGCTCTCATTTTCCTGTCTACACTAAGACACCAGTATGCTTTGAAAAGAGAGGAAAATAAAAAATAAAAGCCATAATATCCCTGACTCTGGCAACAAATATAGTGTAAGCCAGTCAGAGTTTCCAAGCCCAGTCAGAATAAAAAAGTGACGCGGTTTGCACCTAATGTATACCCGTACTTTCCCTGATGTAGGCATCCCGCAGTGTGTGCTGATACCCCTGTTGCCCTACTATTCCAGTGGACAGATGGGATGGAAAAGACAATGTCATTGTGGGACAATGTACTATAATGAGTATCACAGTTGATAATGCAATCAATTTTGTTAATTTTTGCAGCTTTCCTGTAATTTCAGAACTGACCAATGACATGGCAGCGTGCTTCCAAAGTTCTGTCTCAGCTGCATCATCCAGCTAGTGGACACAGCTGTTTAATAAACTCAAGTGGCAGACTCTGCAAGAGAGGCGCTCTGCATCGCGGTGTAGCTTGCTCGCCAGGTTTCGAGAGGGTGCGTTTCTGGATGAGGTATCGAATATATTGCTTCCCCCTACTTATACCTCCCGAGGAGATCACGAATGTAAAATTAGAGAGATTAGAGCGCGCACGGAGGCTTTCAGACAGTCGTTCTTCCCGCGAACCATACGCGACTGGAACAGGAAAGGGAGGTAATGACAGTGGCACGTAAAGTGCCCTCCGCCACACACCGTTGGGTGGCTTGCGGAGTATAAATGTAGATGTAGATGTAGATGTAGACCTAACACATAGTAAAATCCACCTTCGAAGCTTATCCCAGATGTAGCGTTCTGTGTTCTGAACCAATCTTACTCACAGTACCCATCCAAGGGCACAAGATATTTCTACTTGCGCTTATGTCAACAAGGTAGTGCCCCTTGTTGGTATAAAGTAGATATGAGAATCTTTTGACGATGTAACAGACGGTTTAGAATAAACGTGTGGTTTTATGGATGATTGAGCTCCAGACAGACAGAGTTTGAAGCATTTCTGCACTTAAAACGCGCTATAATGTTAAAGTCAGTTGGTATCCGATCTATTGTTGTTGTTGTTGTGGTCTTCAGTCCTGAGACTGGTTTGATGCAGCTCTCCATGCTACTCTATCCTGTGCAAGCTTCTTCATCTGCCAGTACTTACTGCAGCCTACATCATTCTGAATCTGCTTAGTGTATTCATCTCTTGGTCTCCCTCTACGATTTTTGCCCTCCACGCTGCCCTCCAATGCTAAAGTTGTGATCCCTTGATGCCTCAGAACATGTTCTACCAACCGGTCCCTTCTTCTTGTCAAGTTGTGCCACAAACTCCTATTCTCCCCAATTCTATTCAATACCTCCTCATTAGTTATGTGATCTACCCATCTAATTTTCAGCATTCTTCTGTAGCGCCACATTTCAAAAGTTTCTATTCTCTTCTTGTCCAAACTATTTATCGCCCATGTTTCACTTCCATACATGGCTACACTCCATACAATACTTTCAAAAACGACTTCCTGACATTTAAATCTATACTCGATGTTAACAAATTTCTCTTCTTCAGAAACGCTTTCCTTGCCATTGCCAGTCTACATTTTATGTCCTCTCTACTTCGACCATCATCAGTTATTTTGCTCCCCAAATAACAAAATTCCTTTACTACTTAAAGTGTCTCATTTCCTAATCTAATTCCCTCAGAATCACCCGACTTAATTCGACTACATTCCATTATCCTCGTTTTGCTTTTGTTGATGTTCATCTTATATCCTCCTTTCAAGACACTGTCCATTCCGTTCAACTGCTCTTCCAAGTCCTTTGCTGTCTCTGACAGAATTACAATGTCATCGGCGAACCTCAAAGTTTTTATTTCTTCTCCATGGATTTTAATACCTACTCCAAATTTTTCTTTTGTTTCCTTTACTGCTTGCTCAATATACAGATTGAATAACATCGGGGAGAGGCTACAACCCTGTCTCACTCCCTTCCCAACCACTGCTTCCCTTTCATGTCCCTTGACTCTTATAACTGCCATCTGGTTTCTGTACAAATTGTAAATAGCCTTTCGCACTCTGTATTTTACCCCTGCCACATTTAGAATTTGAAAGAGAGTATTGGAATGCAACGCTGGCAATATTCCAGTGCAAGAAATATATTTCCAGCACATGACATATATTCTCCCTGCAGGTTTTTCGACAATAAACTATGGTGACAAACTGTAAAGTGATAAAACTACTACCTTACACACCAAAGGAAACATCGATTCTTTGTGAAACACACTAGACAGATTTCCAGAGGTGTATGACGTCTGCTGTTTACGAAGTTCGAGCCTGATTACGGCTCGAAAGTTATGATATGTTCACAAACAACAGGCCCATAAAATAATTGTTGGGAGCCGAAAATGCGTACGAAGAAACGGTGACGTCTTACGAGGAAATAAACACCACGATCAGTAGCCAGAGGAGATGTAACAGTCTTGTCGCAGTGCACCACTGACCCTGGTAATCTTCCTCTTACACACAGAAGTCATGTTCCGATGATAGGTTGCATTGCTCATGTGAGGGATAAAATTGTCATTTTGCCTTCATGCCACCTCCCTAGAACGCCTCTTCTCTTCACTGTTTTAAATATTTATATGTAGCACCAATCTACTCTCCTTCCCCAGAATATGTAATTTTATTGATTTTGCTCAGCACTCATTCCATGTTATTTTTCTCGTATTTTATGTATTCTCACTCAGTTTCCATAATTTTAATAGGCTTTCGCAATTTTACAAAATTCATGGTATTTCCCTCAATTTTTCCGCATTTCGTGTTAATTTTTTCTTTATTATACTAGGTTTTCCTCAAGTTTTATCGATTTTATGACACTTTTCATAATTTTTCCACAGTTTTCCATATGTATATGGTCATATTGTTGACATACCCATGTGCTGTTCGATTTTCTACGAGAATATTTGCGCATCTTATACGCCACCCTGCTAAAAATCCTAGGACTTGCCCTCTCCCTGATGATACGCATGCATACATTTTGGATAGGACGAACACGAAAAGTATAGTAACTGTCACTTCATACCTATATGAAACTGAAGACTCTATTTACGCACAATGTGCTGCAGGGAGATGGAGTACATCGCATAGATTTTCGTTCGCCTGGAGGAGGATACCCAAACAGGTTTTCCTTCAATGGACCTGTTCCATCACACATGAGTTGGAAGTTCTCTGATGACTGTGGTATTGAGAGGTTTGCTGTTAACGATCGCAAGCAGATAGTGCCCTGTCACACAATACATGCAGTTGCATAAGAGTCGAACACAGTTTGTACCACGCGACTGACAGCACTTGTTTGAGATGGAGAGAGAGTTTGGTGAGAGCAACACCTTCCAGGCATGGCCAGTATTAAAACAATGATCACATACATGACTGCAATATGAGGAATCAATTGAAATGAACTGCCGAGGTGTCTGCTATATCTGCTGCCCTGTCACTGTGAAAGATGAGTTAAATGTAGAGTTCATCAGTCACCTTCAGATAGCTGTTTAGAAACCTCCACAATGATGCAAAACTATTCCAATTTCCATATTTTCTGGTTTCTTTCACATTTTTGTCAATTACAAACACCGCCTGTATCTTTTATTTCAATCTTCCTGCGTGTGTTGTGAGAGCAGCCACTAGATTGAAATGTGTTAAGGTCAGTTTAGAATCTGGCACTGACATCAGAGACATGGCGGAAAAGCAAATTGTATGGCGGTGTACAATGCTGTAACCATACAGTGCTTAGATATGTTACAGCACAAAAAACAATATATCAGACAACAACACAGGGACCATCTCTTGCGACTGGTAGTGTGTGAGATATGGTCTTCCTACAGTACAGGCGACGAAATTTTACAATCACCACATAAGGTCAATGTCAACATACAGACAGTATTTGCTTACTGATACATAAGAAGAGAGAGATGCGATAAAATCTTCTCGAGTTGTCTATTGGTTGATGTTAGAATTATGGAGAGATTTGGCTCCAAATTGCAGACAATATATCTACCAGAAAGCACAACAGTATAGATCTGAAAAAGCCAGTGTATTGGTCATAGGATTTTGTACATTCCTTATGAGCTCAGTCTCGCACTCCAATTTTTTAAGTGATTTATCACATAGCATACCATAAACTGTAAGTCATCATTCTCAGTGAATCATCATCCTCCCTTGCCCATAACTCAGTGGATATATCTACTTTACAGAAGCTCTCCTGGTTCGCAGGAGAGCTTCTGTAAAGTTTGGAAGGTAGGAGACGAGATACTGGCAGAAGTAAAGCTGTGAGTACCGGGCGTGAGTCGTGCTTCGGTAGCTCAGTTGGTAGAGCACTTGCCCGCGACAGGCAAAGGTCCTGAGTTCGAATCTCGGTCGGGCACACAGTTTTAATCTGCCAGGAAGTTTCATATCAGCGCACACTCCGCTGCAGAGTGAAAATTTCATTCTGTAGACACCCAATGTATACAAAATAAAGATTTACATCCACCCTATCTGGCAGTCCAACACACTGACTCATTTCCGCCAATTTCGGGCAGGAGAAGGAGCATAGTCAGTGGATGTAGTTCAACTGTTGATTGTTTATTATTGATTATTTGCAAACACTTGCATGTAAAAGAATTTCGGGGTGCTTGTTTCCAGTGAGTCCCCTCGCCTCTCACTTACGGCCTGCTTGTTGTCTGCAAATCCCCTGTATCTCACCATTTTATGAAATCAAATGTTCAAAGTGATGACCTCCAACTTCGATGCAGTTATTGACTCGTGCTGTAAATCCCTGCACACATCTTGATAACATGTCTGGTGTAATTGCAGCGCAAGCATCTCTATTCTTTTCATCATGTTTTCGCGAGTGGTAGGCGTTTCCTGCTAAGCGCTATCTTTTACCCCACAAGAAAAAATCTGGCGAGGAAAGATCAGACGATCTGGCTCGCCAATTCACAGGACCTGTCCTGCCGCTCCAGCGACCATGGTAAAGTCGATCTAGTACATCGCGCGCTACTAATGAATAATGTGCTGGACAACCATCATGTTGAAACTACATGTTAGGTCAAAGTTCGATGCTCAGGTCTTCAAGTAGATCTGGCAGGTCATTTACAAATAGGTTTCGATATTTGTTGCCATTCAAATTAGCTTCGATAAAATATGAACCGATCAGTTTATTGCCAACTATACCACACCAAACATTAACTGACCAAGGTCACTGATGGTTGACTTCTCGAATCCAGTGTGGGTTCTGTTCACTCCAGTAATACATGTTATGGCGATTAAGTTCGCCGTGGTTTATGAATGTTGCCTCATCGGAGAAAAGTACTCTGGCAAAAAAGTTTTGGTTTGTTTGCATCCACTGAAATGCCCAGTGACAAAACATTAGACGGTTTTGGAAGTCATCGCCATTTAGTTCCTGATGCATGGATACATAGTATGCATGAAAGTTGTGGAGCTTCAGGATTTTCCAAACACTCATATGTGAAATTCCTGATTGCCTTGATATTTCTCTTGTGCTCGCATGTGGATTATGAGCCACAGCAGCTAGGACTGCCACTTGATTGTTTTCTCCACAAACAGTAGCTGCACGAGTTCTTTTTTTCTGGTTCACATTGCCTTCCGCATTAAATTGTTTAATAACTCGAACAAAAGAGGACCGTGATCGTACTTGGCCAGGAAGACGCTGCGCATAAAGCGCGACTGCATCGACAAAATTTCTTCCACTTTCTCCATAAATGTACACCCTCTCAATTTTTTCTTCCACAGCATGATAATTCATAATGACATATGCCACCTACTAATCTCAAGAGAGGAAAGATAAGGGGCGTCGAGAAAGGCAGGGTTAGAATTTCTATGAGCGGGAAGCGGCCCGCTCAGCGTAATTCCGACTAGCAATGCTAACTTCGCGTCAAACGTGAAGGGTAGCGAGCAAAAGCCGCGAACACAGTCACACAAGGTAATCAAACATATGTCGGCCAAAAGACAATGGTTATAAACGACGTATTGCTGTCTGAATGCTCAGACGGATAAAAGATACAGTGCATTTATTACGTTAATACTTATAATTTCTAAAGCCCAGTCTTGTTACGAGAAAGGCCGAATTTCTCGTCCCTGCGGTACACATCGGCGGCCCTCCGAAACATTACGCCGCTCATCATCAAGAGCTGGATAAGAGGATCGATTATCGATCACGGCTGAGTGAGATATCGATTAACGTACATAATTCTAAAAATGTAAACGACGTAACAGCTGCGATATTCCGAAATAAAATAAAGGTGTGAACATGTGATTTAAGTCAATAAATTCTTTATTGTCGTTTTCTACGTTTTTCCACCCGAATCTAAAAGACTCAAATTAAGCAAGCACCCCAGTTGTGAGACTTCTCGACAAACAAGAGTGATTACTCCGAATCTAATAAAAAAATAGGTTCGTCAGTCAGTTAGTTTTTAGTTAATGAGTTCGCTCGTTATTAAGTAGGATGTCTGGTTAGTTAGTTAGCTAGTCAGACGATTTGTTTCATAAGTAAAAGTTGTGTGGCCTCATGACCACGAAAAACTCAAAACTTACCCGAATCTGCAGAAAAAATTAATATTTGGGCCAACATTTGTAAAACTCTAATTCCTCTCTCCCTATAGGGAGACAGGGGGAGTTTTAGTTTCAGAGAATCAAAATTTATGAAGTAAATAAGTATTTTTTATTAATCCATAACCATTCTCCACAAAAAATGAGAACATGGATTTTCCTGAATTACAGCGCCAACTACCAAGAATAAAAACAAATGTTTAAGACAAAATGTAAGTAGTTTTTTTTATGTAGAATCTGATTCTGCAATAAAAAATGGGGGTTCCCATTTGAAATTTTAAAGTTGCCTCCCGCCCCATCCCCAAGTGGCTGGGATGGTGGGCTAATTTTAGCACCAGCAGATGTCCCCCTCGAAACTAATCAACTTTGGATTCTACTCATTTTTTTGTGTGAAGCTTATTTTTCTAGTTATCCTGGTTTGTCAACTTGAAATTTACATCCTGTACATCATAATGATAATTACTTTCTACAAAAGTTGAATAACAATACCATACAAATAGCCTAACAGTTGAAATAAAATAATAATGGCTTCAAGTTTCAAGGAACTCATAATTTTATTAAAATGAGTGATCATCTCAGTAGACTTTCACTTGTATTTTAACCTATTTAGTGTCTTCCAACAATTTTGTGTGAGTAGATAAAGTGTCTTATAATATTATGCTAAGGTGAAGAATGCTTTTCTGAAATAATGTGTTCTTGTGTTTTTTATGTGTATGTGTTCCTTTCACCTTGTGTTGTAATCGTGTACTATGTAATTCTAATGCATTTGTGAGTCTTGTACAGTCCCATTTCTTTTCATGTACATCACATATTCTAAAATGTGTATACAAGAAGAGGCAACCTACTGTGTTTTTTGAATTGATCCTCATGTTTTTCATTGATCTACATCTTCCATTACTCTTATGTAGGCTCAAATATTTTAAGCTGACACCACCGTTTCTCCATAACAGTACACGACATCTAAGTATGAAGTGAGCATAACTCGAATACACACATCTGAGTGTGTTGCTCCTGAAGCAGTTTTTTACCACTCTCATCATGTAAAATGCTGTCCTTAATTTTTTGTTTATTTGTGTTCCATTGAAGATGGTACTCTATCCAAAAGTGCAGAAATTTTATTCTCTCTGTCTTTATGAATGTTTGACTAGACATTTAAATGCAAGGAGACAACGAAATTATGCTCTAGACTCTAAGTACATCAACAGTTTTGTTTGTATTTGTTGTTAAACAGTTGACATAAAAACAATTTGAGATGCTGTCTTTTGCCTCTTGAATGTGTTTCAATAGTGTTTCCTTAGTGCTGTTTTTACTCAATACACTAGTGTCATCTGCAAATTGGAATGTGTTTTGTGTATTAACTCTTAACACTGACTCAGTCACATAGAGGAGGAACAGAGTAAGAACCTGTGGGGCACCATTTTTTACCTCTAAGAGGTCTGAGTTATACATCACAATTGAATCAGTTCTCTCCATCTTTGTTGCAACATATTGTTTCCTTTCTGGAAGATATGATCCAATCCAGTTATTTTCTGTTCCCTAACACCTATTTTTTCCAATTTAAATGCTGTTTTTCATGACTGATTGTCACAAATACTTCTACCAAGTCTAGAAATAAAGTTGTTTCGTTTTCTATGCGCTGGTTTAAATGTTATTGTTTTAAGATAGGGAAAGTTCCTCGAGGAAAGGACAAATTGCTTCTATGAAACAAAGGTTCAGAAATCAGGTGCCCACATTTTTTATAATAAAGTCTGATATGTTATCTGTGTCTGTTTAATGTTTTTCTTTTAGTTTTTTATCGCTTGCTCCACTTCCTTCTCCTTTTTTGGGTATAACAACATTGCTTAACATGATTATTTGATTTTTTTCTGTTCTGTATGCATTTGGTGCTCTAGGAACGAACTTCTCTGTAAAAAGTCTTTCACAATATTTGTGATGCACTAATCAAATGTGTCAGCTCTTTCTACAGTACTTTTAATACATATTCCTTTTTTTAAGTGGTGTTGTTAATATGATTTCCCTTTTCGGTAATTTCTTTTTCTAACACTTCCCTCATCACTTTTGTCCTGTTAGAAGCAGATCTCTTGTACATATCGTCCTCTAGTCTTCTTGCTTCTTTTATTACTTTTCTCAGGATCGATTTGAGAGCTTTAAAGTAACTATCACAGTCAGATGTGGAGCTACTTTTTTTATACATCTTGTAGGTATCGTTTTCAGGCACAAGATCTTCTCCACTACTCGATAGAGCCACTTTCCTTGTACCAAGTGAGCCAGCTGAAAGTCTAGAGGATATACACACATAAAAAGCAGTCTTGCATCACCACAGTTTCCAGAACTCCTGAAGATAGACGTTGACTGTGGATACTGTCTCACAAACACAGTCCCTTTGACTGTTCAGAGATGTCACTAAACCCGCCCTAAGATGTAACCAACCATGCATGAGCAGCGCCTATTAGACGGAGGGAGTCCGATAGCCGATCAGTTCCAGTCATTCCACCAGGAAGGAGGTACACGGCTCGTGTTGTCTATAGTTTAACGATGTGTAGACGGTCAATACCGCCGTTCGATCGCGTCCGCATTGTTACTTTGTCCCATGAAGGGCTCTCAACAAGGGAAGTGTCCAGGCGTCTCGGAGTGAACCAAAACGATGTTTTTTGGACATGGAGGAGATACAGAGAGACAGGAAATGTCGATACATGCCTCGCTCAGGCCACTCAAGGGCTACTACTGCAGTGGATGACTGCTACCTATGGATTATGGCTCGGAGGAACCCTGAAAGCAACGCCACCATGTTGAATAATGCTTTTTGTGCAGCCACAGGACGTCGTGTTACGACTCAAACTGTGCGCAACAAGCAGCATGATGCGCAACTTCACTCCTGACATCCATGGCGAGGTCCATCTTTGCAACCACGACACCATGTAGTGCGGTACAGATGGGACCAATAACATGCCGAATGGACCGCTCAGGATTGGCATCACGTTCTCTTCACCAATGAGTGTCGCATATGACTTCAACCATACAATCGTCAGAGACGTATTTGGAGGCAACCTGATCAGTCTGAATGCCTTAGACGCACTGTCTAGCAAGTGCAGCAAGGTGGAGGTTCCCCACTGTTTTGGGGTGGCATTGTGTGGGGCCGATGTACGCCGCTGGTGGGCATGGAAGGCGCCGTAATGGCTGTACGATACATGAATGCCATCCTCTGACCGATAGTGCAACCATATGGGCAGTGTATTAGCGAGGCATTCGTCTTCATCGACGACAATTCGCGATTCCATTGAGAACATATAGTGAATGACTTCCTTCAGGATAATGACATCGTTTGACTAGAGTGGCCAGCATGTTCTCCAGACATGAACCCTATCCAACATGCCTGGGATAGACTGAAAATGGCTGTTTATGGATGAATTGACCCACCAACCACTCTGAGGTATCTATGCCTAATCGCCATTGAGGAGTGGGACAATCTGGACCAACAGTGCCTTGATGAACTTGTGGATAGTATGCCATGGCGAATACAGGCAGGCATCAACGCAAGAGGACGTGCTACTAGGTATTAGAGGTACTGGTGTGTACAGCAATCTGGACCACCACCTCTGAAGGTCTCGCTGTATGGTGGTACAACATGCAATGTGTGGTTTTCATTAGCAATAAAAAGGGCAGAAATGATGTTCATATTGATCTCTCTTCCAATTTCCGATACTGGTTCCAGAACTCTCGGAACTGAGGTGATGCAAAACTTTTTTTTATGTGTGTATTGTTGATTTTTTGCACTGTGTACAAACTCTAGGGACTCGTCAATGAGAGAATATGGAACAGAAAAGGTCTAATGAACTTGTGTTCAGATATGCATACTTTCCATGTTAGAGACCATTTATTCAATCATACATTGTCACAGAGAATGTGGTCTAACACACGCTGTACAATGCAGCCACAGTCACTGAATGCATTGAAAGTGGTTTATATGTGCCTCATCGCATGTGTGTGCAGGCCATAAAATGTTCTGTCTCACACGTTCACATTGGCCAGGCTGGATCAGAACAGTGTCGAAGGAAGCATGAACATGCTGCTCCAGTGTCTCTACATGTGGAATGGTCTCTGCATACATGATACTTTTGAAATGGCCCCATAAACAGGAATCGCACATGAGAATTCCGGTGAGCGAGTAGGCCATGCAAATGAACCACCTCATCTGATCCATCGATCAGGGAAGACACGACTGAGATGCATCCAGACATTAACCCCGAAGTGGACTGGAGCACCATCATAGCAGCCCCACAGCTCTTCGAATCATAAATGGCACTTCTTCCAGGAGGGTAGGCAAAGTCATCCGCAAGAAACGCCGATAGTCCTGGCCTGTTAGGCGACATTGAAGGAAGACTGGCCCCAAAATATGGTCTCCAATTATCCCGGCTCGCACATCCAGCTGCAAACGATGCTAAAGCTTCACTGTCACCATACCATGGAGGTTCTGGATACTATCCCACAAATGACTGTTATGAAAGTTGGAGATACTATTGCACGTAAAGGTGGCCTCATCTGTGAATAGAATGGAGAACCATGGTTGTTGGTGAAGAAACCAGTGACAAAACTGCTCCCAATGTGGAAAGTCTGTTGCTAGTAAGCTCTGAACATGCTGCAAGTAATAAGGGTAGTAACAATTGTCATGGAGAATGTTCCACACGGTCGTCTGCCTTAACCTATATTGGTGGGCCAACTGCCTAGTACTGAAACGACGGTCGCCTTCCATAGTGTTAATCACATTTCGATTACGCCCTTCATCGTTTCCTGCTTCCTGAAACGTCCCTGTCTCAGATAAACGGCGAAAAGCTGTTGCAAACGTTAAATGCTGTAGCTTTTGTTGGTGAGGATAGGTCTCCTGATAAAATCTTACTGCCCGCCGCCCACTGCCATTTGCCTTTCCATAAGTAAACACAATGTCGGCAAGCTCGCGATTCGAATATGGAACCATTGTGTACAACGCTGTAACACTTCCACTACCAGGTGTATCAGCAAAAAAAAAGTGAATCAGACACACCATTACCAATTACTACGGCAGGAGAGGGTGCTAGGGCATGATGTATGAGGAACAGTATCACCCTTGAGGAAGAAACCATGCATACTGTAACTGTGGCTGCATGGTTCAGCATGTTGTTAGACTGCTGTCTTTGTAACAAAGTATGAATGAATAAATGGTCTCTAGCATGGAAACCATTCATTTTCTGACATCAGTTCATTATACCTTATCGGTCAATCACTAGAGTTTGTACACCATGGAAAAAATTACCTTGCATTTTGCATTTGTTGCTTAATTTGTTACTGCTTTGTATATTGATAAAGATGAGAAGAAACTGGATTTGGACGGAGAGAGGGGCAGGAGGAGGTAGGCAGAGAGAGTGGGCAGGAGCAGATAGGGAGAGGGAGGGGGCAGGAGGAGATGGAGAAATGGGGAGGAGGAGATGAGCAGGGAGGTGAAAGGAATGAGTGAGCAGAGACAGTGTTAGGAGGAGATGGTCAGTAAGGGCCAGGAAGGATATGTTTCAGAGGGGGTGAGGAGGCATGAAGTAGAGGGTGGAGAAAGGTATTGACAGAGAGATGGGAGAAGGAGACGATCAGAAAGAGGGGAAGGAGAAGATGGGTAGAACTGTGGAAAGAATGTGAAGGGGAAAGAGTGGGTGGAGGAGACTGATGCAATATAAGTCTTGACCATGTACACATGTGAAGCCATGTTGAAAAGGCTAGTTATTAATATAATTATAATTTCAGAGTCTCTGGCCCAACTAACTTACTGTTGTCTTGAGCTGTTCACAAAACTCCAAAAGTATGACATCATTCCTGTAGATTAAAGAATGCCTATGTCAGAATTACACTGAGTTCCATGGATCAAAGTATTTATCACACGATTTCTGTGTATGCAGATGGCCAACAATAAGGGTACTTCAGTACACTCAAATAACACTCATGATCTCTCATAAACTGCTGGTTCTTTCGGTATGCAAATTGTGTTTATGATATGATGATTGACCTGGGTTGAAAGGAGTGGAGAGGTAGAAGAGCTGATGACATACAAAAACGAAAATCACTAAAATATGGCTAAATAAATGTCAACAAAGTGCTGCAATTATGATTAACAAATCATTCTGTTTCATCAGTGAATTACTGGAAAATGGAGTGACTTGGAATATTTACAAAATATTTTCAAAATTACACCAAATTTGTTAACAGAATTGAGGTCTTACAGATAATACAAAGCCTGTTTAATATACTACATCTTCTGTTTTTTGTTTTTGTTTGTTTCTCCAATGTTCCAGACTACACACTTTGAACCTGGAATTCTTTTCCTATTGCAGTTGCACGTGAAAGCAGTTTTTAAAGTAAGTTGTTTTACAAGTTTAAGTATTATAATTTATTTCCTTCGATAACATAAATATTGTCACAGGAGAAACTGAGTTGCACCGTCGTTGTAGTGTAATGGTTATGATACTAGACTGTTGCATGGAGTGTGGTGAATTCAAAACTCTCCTTCACTGTAACATTTTAATTTCTATATTCGGTTCGAGTACATTCTAGAAGTATCCACAAATGGCAAGAATCATCGCACTGGAAGGTTCTGTAGCTGTATATATACCGTATATGTTCCGGCCAGAGGCAGTTCGCTTCGTGCTGTTGTATGTGCAAGTGCTGAATAAACCTTCGTTAAAAGAAGTTAGTGTTCGTCGTTCATCTACTTACACCTTCTTCTACGTGACATTATTCTGGTGGAAGCGCACATTATCGACAACCCAGTGGCTCCCATCAGGCCACGACATAGCCGCCGTTTACGTGGCGAGAAACCCGAGTTCGAGCTATATGCAACAGATCGCAATTTATCGGAGACAGAAGAAGAAGAAGAAGAAGGAAATGACAGCAACTGTGAGCCACCACATGAGACATCCTTCCGGGTTCTCTGGTGACGATGGCCAAGATACAAACAAGTGGCTGAAGGTATATGAGCGTATAGCCAAATTTAACAAATGGGATGACACCATGCGTTTGGCTAACGCATTTTTCTACTTGGGAGAACACTGCCAGGCAATGGTATGAGAACAACGAGGAGAAGTTCATAAGCTGGGAAGTATTCCAGGCGTAACTGCGGAAGTATTTTGGCGACACACAACGACAGAAGTGCAAGACTGAAGATAAATTAAAGTGCAGGGCACAGCGGCCAGGAAAAACTACAACATCCTACATTCAAGACGTGTTGGAGCTGTGTAAAATAGTGGATCCTAGAATGAAGGAGGAAGACAAGGTCGCACATCTCATGAAGGGTTTTGCTGCGGACATGTGTCAAGCCCTACTCCTGAAGGAGGTTGCGACAGCAGACGACTTCATAAAATGGTGCCAGTCTGTCGAGACAATGCATCAAAAAAGAATTACATGCAAGAAGTTTGAACGGATTCCAAACGTCGTATCGATGTCTGTGGTGGAGGAAGAAACTGATTCCACAAGTGTTCTTCGTCAGATAGTGAGAGAGGAAATTCAGAAGGCACTTGGATTGCATGGCGAGAAAAAAACCGAGACGCTTCAAGAGGTCATAAGGGAGGAAGTGGAACAGATATTGAACCCAATCTCTTGTCCTTCATTTACCTTTAAAATGGTAAAAAAGCGGAGACCCAGGCGGAGTTACGTTCCTACAAAGCCACATGAGAACCTGTTTGGGCACCAAGGAAGACTGACGTCTGGAGAACCCAGGATATCCAACCAGAATGTTTACACTGCGGACGAACAGGACATGTGGTGCGCTATTGTCGAGAAATGCGGCGGATATTTGATGACACCAGCGCCAGAAGACAGCAGACCGATCTTAGCCGACGCCAACTCCGGGACGACGAAGATGAACAAGAAGAAGATGTGGGTGCAGGACGACATAGGTCACCATCGCAGCAAGCTAGCCACTGGAGAGCACGCTCCCCAGTATGCCGATCAAGGTCTCCATCGACGTTTAGAAGCTCCAGCCGATCACCCAGCTGCCGCAACCTGGAAAACTACAGGGTGCGAGCTTCCTTGGAGGTGAGACCGCCAGAGAGACAAATCCTCCACTACGAAAATGATGGGAAACTACGTCGATATCCTCATGGATGGCCGACCAGCCCAAGCTCTTGTGGACTCTGGAGCATCATATTCAGCCATTTCGGAGAAGTACTGTCGCCAGTTGCAGAAAACCGTATTCGTCAACAACAAGACATCTCTGCTGAAGGTGGCTAATGGGAAATATGTAAAACCTACAGGAAGATGTGCCATTCAGGTGGGTATAAGTGACCATACACAGCCCTTACAATTCATCGTCTTATAAGAGTGTAGTCATGACGTCATTCTCGGATGGGACTTTTTGAAAGTTTCTCAGGAAATTATAGATTGTGGTCGCTCGATGATTATGCTGGATGAGATGAGATACTGTGGACAGGAAAGTGCGTGTCTGAGTGTGTAGAGACTATGTGTGCTGGATGAAGTGATCATTCCTGCAGTCAGCACTAGAAAGATAAGTGTCACATGTCATACCATGCATCAACCCATGGATCTTGTAATACACTCCTGGAAATTGAAATAAGAACACCGTGAATTCATTGTCCCAGGAAGGGGAAACTTTATTGACACATTCCTGGGGTCAGATACATCACATGATCACACTGACAGAACCACAGGCACATAGACACAGGCAACAGAGCATGCTCAATGTCGGCACTAGTACAGTGTATATCCACCTTTCGCAGCAATGCAGGCTGCTATTCTCCCATGGAGACGATCGTAGAGATGCTGGATGTATTCCTGTGGAACGGCTTGCCATGCCATTTCCACCTGGCGCCTCAGTTGGACCAGCGTTCGTGCTGGACGTGCAGACCGCGTGAGACGACGCTTCATCCAGTCCCAAACATGCTCAATGGGGGACAGATCCGGAGATCTTGCTGGCCAGGGTAGTTGACTTACACCTTCTAGAGCACGTTGGGTGGCACGGGATACATGCGGACGTGCATTGTCCTGTTGGAACAGCAAGTTCCCTTGCCGGTCTAGGAATGGTAGAACGATGGGTTCGATGACGGTTTGGATGTACCGTGCACTATTCAGTGTCCCCTCGACGATCACCAGTGGTGTACGGCCAGTGTAGGAGATCGCTCCCCACACCATGATGCCGGGTGTTGGCCCTGTGTGCCTCGGTCGTATGCAGTCCTGATTGTGGCGCTCACCTGCACGGCGCCAAACACGCATACGACCATCATTGGCACCAAGGCAGAAGCGACTCTCATCGCTGAAGACGACACGTCTCCATTCGTCCCTCCATTCACGCCTGTCGCGACACCACTGGAGGCGGGCTGCACGATGTTGGGGCGTGAGCGGAAGACGGCCTAACGGTGTGCGGGACCGTAGCCCAGCTTCATGGAGACGGTTGCGAACGGTCCTCGCCGATACCCCAGGAGCAACAGTGTCCCTAATTTGCTGGGAAGTGGCGGTGCGGTCCCCTACGGCACTGCGTAGGATCCTACGGTCTTGGCGTGCATCCGTGCGTCGCTGCGGTCCGGTCCCAGGTCGACGGGCACGTGCACCTTCCGCCGACCACTGGCGACAACATCGATGTACTGTGGAGACCTCACGCCCCACGTGTTGAGCAATTCGGCGGTACGTCCACCCGGCCTCCCGCATGCCCACTATACGCCCTCGCTCAAAGTCCGTCAACTGCACATACGGTTCACGTCCACGCTGTCGCGGCATGCTACCAGTGTTAAAGACTGCGATGGAGCTCCGTATGCCACGGCAAACTGGCTGACACTGACGGCGGCGGTGCACAAATGCTGCGCAGCTAGCGCCATTCGACGGCCAACACCGCGGTTCCTGGTGTGTCCGCTGTGCCGTGCGTGTGATCATTGCTTGTACAGCCCTCTCGCAGTGTCCGGAGCAAGTATGGTGGGTCTAACACACCGGTGTCAATGTGTTCTTTTTTCCATTTCCAGGAGTGTAGAATGTAAGAGAAGCATACCACTGAAGAATAACTTGGTCATCCCAGCCTCTGTCGTCTCGTTTAAGAACGGATTCGGTGAATTGTGGGTAGTTAACTGTCGCCGAGAACCGCAGATCCTTCCAAGATGCATGTATATAGCAAACGCTGAGCCATTAATTGCAGAACAGATGAACATCACAGAAACCTCCCATGCCGAGTCTGTGAGTGAAATTAGCGCTACCACTAAGAGACAAGATCTTCTAGCTCGACTGTCACCAGATCTCACTAAGGAACAACAGAAGAAGCTACTTGCCATTCTTCAAGAGTTCTCTGAATGCTTCAGTCCACAGGTGAAGAGCAAATTAGACAAATGGACGGTGAAGCGCCGAATTAGCACTGGAGACCATCAACCCATAAGCCAGAGAGCATACCGTATGTCAGCAACAGAACGTTGGATAATTCGCGACGTGGTAGAGAAAATGATGAAGAATGACATCATTCAGCCTTCGCAGAGCCCATGGTCGTCACCAGTGGTTCTCGTCAGGAAGAAGGATGGCAGTTGGTGCTTTTGTGCTGCTTACAGGAAGCTTAATAAGGTAACTAAAAAGGATGTTTACCCTCTTCCACGAATTGACGATTGTCTGGAGGGGGCTAAGTTTTTCTCAACCTTGGACTAGTACTCGGGATACTGGACACTCGAAGTAGATGAGGCTGATCGTGAGAAAACTGTATTCATCACCATTGAGGGTGTGTATGAGTTTAAGGTAATGCCGTGGAATGGATGATGGATCATCTTCTAGGTCACTTGAAGTGGACGATGTGTCTTTGTTATTTAGATGATATTCTCAGAGACATTTGATGAACACATAAAGAGACTGAGGGACATTCTTAAGTGTCTCCAACAAGCCAGACTGAAACTTAATCCAAGAAAGTGTCTTTTTGGAGCAAAATAAATAAAAATACTTAGACACCTTGTGTCAAATGAAGGTGTGCGGCCAGACCCAGAAAAGGTGAGATCTATAACGGAATTTCCTATTCCTAAAAGTATTAGAGATGTGAGAAGCTTCAGCGGATTATGTTCTTATTACCATCGTTTTATCAAAGACTTTTGTATCAAAGATAGGTCACTCCAAGAGTTGTTAAAAGCCAATGCAAAATTTTTCTGGAGTGGTGCTCAACAAGATTCTTTCGATGTGCTGCGAAAAGCTCTGACGACTGACCCTGTACTTGGTCTGTATGATGAGAGAGCACCTACAGAACTACACACAGATGCCAGTGGGTATGGGATCGGTGCTGTTCTGGTGCACATTTCGTATGGAAATGGGAAGGTTATAGCCTATGCTTCTAGGACACTTACACAAGCAGAGGAAACTACTCAACTGCAGAAAGAGAATGTCTTGCTGTGATCTGGGCCATGTGCAAATTTCGACAGTATCTCTATGGAAGGCCATTCACAGTTGTTACAGACCATTCACTTTGTTGGCTGACAGGTCTTAAGGATCCAACAGGACGACTCGCCAGGTGGGCACTACGTCTTCAAGACGTCATTACTATAGTGTACAAAAGTGGAAGAAAACACCAAGATGCCGACTGTCTCTCAAGAAACCATGTGCAAGACCATCAAGACTTTGATAAAGATAGTGACTGTCACGCTGCACTCCAGGATCTCTCTGCTGAGCAGAAGAAGAACGCCAAGATATTTCAAATTATGCTTGCCTTAAATCAGTCAGAGGATGCGAAAGGACAATTTAAGGTAGTTAATGGATAACTTTGCAAGACTAACTCTGATCCGTTTGGAAAGAGGTGGCTGCCAGTGATTCCTGAACACATGCACTTAGATGTTCTACAGAAATTCCATGACACACCTGAGATCGTACATTTAGGATTTATTAAGACATACAATAAGATCTGCAAGAGATTTTTCTGGACAGTTTTATTTAGAAGTGTCTGTCACTATGTGTCGCACTGTCGAGAGTGCCAGAGGAGAAAGGCAGTTCCTCAGAAACCACCTGGCCGACTCATACCAATTCCACCAGCTGAAACGCCTTTCCAGCGTGTTTGGATTGGCTTCCTCGGACGATTTCCAACGTCTGCTAGTGGCAATAGATGGATTATTGTTTGCACTGATTATCTGGCACGCTATGCCATTACAAAAGCCATGAAATCAGCCGAAGCATTCGAGGTAGCCAAAGTCGTCATAGAAGACATTGTATTAACACATGGTGCCCCAGTGTCGTTAATTACGGATCGAGGGAAAGTTTTTCAGTCTAATCTTGTGACAGAGATAAACCTTCGGTGCAACATTACTCATCACACGACGACTGCCTACCATCCAGAAACTAACGGGCTTACTGAACGCCTTAATAAGACCTTGGCCGATATGCTATCAATGTTTGTCAATGTTGAGCAGAGCAACTGGGATGAAGTGCTACCTTTCGTGACGTTTGCCTATAACACCGCCAAACATGACACCACTGGATTACGCCATTTTTCCTGATGCATGGGCATGAGGCGACAACGACGATGGACCCTGTGTTTCCGTTACATCCTGACGACGTGGACGACGACTACATCGGCCAGGTGTTAACCAGAACTGAGGAAGCTCGGCAGTTAGCTCGACTCCGGTTGCTGCAGGCTCAAGAAAATGATCGCCAAAGGTGTGACGCGAGCCATCGCCCTGTTGTTTACCAGCCTGGTGACCTCGTCTGGATCTTCACTCCTGTTCAGAAGGATGGTCTCTCTGAGAAGCTCCTCAGGCGCTACCTTATAAGGTTATAAGACAGTTGTCTGATGTTACTTATGAAGTTGAAGATTTCTACCCCGACACAAGACGACGAGAGATCAGAGATTCAGTCCAAGTCCTTCGAATGAAGCCCTCCAACCCAGGGTAAATTCGAAGCTCCAGCGACATGCAACAATCGGGAAGGTGACGAAGAACGTAGCGGCATGGGAAGTTCTAAGAAGATTACCGCCAGTGCGAACATCAGTCATCAGGAGTCAGAGTATGCAGGACCGATGACTCGTTCCTGGACAAGGAGGACGTAATACCGAGATGCCGTTCTCTTAAGGAGGGAGCAATCTCATAGAAGAAACTGAGTAGCACAGTCGCTGTACTGTAGTGGTTATGATACTAGACTGTTGCATGGGGGGGGGGGGGGGGTTGAGTTCAAAACTCGACTTAACTGCAACATTTTAATTTCTATGTACCCGCAAATGGCAAGAAGCAGTGTACTGGAATGTTCTGTAGCTCTATATATACCGTATGTGTTCTGGACGGAGGCAGTTCGCATTGTGCTCTTGTACATGCAAGTGCTGAAAAAACCTTTGTTAAGTGAAGTTAGTGTTCATCATTCATCTACTTACACCTTCTTCTATGTGACAATATAGTTACCACAATTGTAACTAAATTTTGTTTTTATAAAATATGTGTGCGAGGTGATTAGAGGTAAAACATTAATTTCAGTGGTATTATCTCACACAAAAAAAGTCAACTGTTATACAAATAGCTGCAAAACCTCAGCAATAAAGAACGATTTAGAGGTATAACAACCATCAAATGCAACACCAAAAGACAGTCTTCGTCACTTACTTACTTTATATAAATGCAAAACTCTACAAATATCTCGTTTTACAAGTCTTACTCTCATCAGAAACGTTATGTCAAGCAAACAACACTTATTTGATTCTAGTTTTGAATGCCATTTTCTCACGAATTTAATTTCATCTTCACTCATAAACAGTCCTAGGAAATGTAACTTCCTGGCAGATTAAAACTGTGTGCCCGACCAAGACTCGAACTCGCGACCTTTGCCTTTCGTGGGCAAGTGCTCTACCATCTGAGCTACCGAAGCACGACTCACGCCCGGTCTCACAGCTTTGGGAACATCCCCCAGGCTGTGGCTAAGCCATGTCTCCGCAATATCCTTTCTTTCAGGAGTGCTAGTTCTGCAAGGTTCGCAGGAGAGCTTCTGAAAAGTTTGGAAGGTAGGAGACGAGATACTGGCAGAAGTAAAGCTGTGAGACTGGGCGTGAGTCGTGCTTCGGTAGCTCAGTTGGTAGAGCACTTGCCCGCGAAAGGCAAAGGTCGCGAGTTCGAGTCTCGGTCGGGCACACAGTTTTAATCTTTCCATAGACTACAACCATACCCACGTTCTTTAACTCAGATTTTAGATAAGATAGTGTTTTTTGATAATGAAGTTTTACTAATTTTTTGTTAAATTTTGTTGTAATTCTTAATTTTGAAAAGGGAGCCATAACTTAGAAATATACCTTAATAAAAGGAGAAAAACTATTACGAATTTTTAGTGGACCTGAATAAAAATTTTGATCATAATTCTTTCAAACTGGAAATTACATAGTGAATTTTTTGTCATGAAATTCATTTCTATTATTTTCAAGAAGTTCTTTCACTCCTTTGTATCTCAGTTTCACAGATATGTCTTCAAAAAACTGAAAATCAATCCCACTTATTAATTTCAAACACCTGTCTGTTACTACAATTTTAAACTCCTTATTGAGCTCCATACAAATTTTCTTTCCATATCTAGTGTTCAAAAATTCCCATCCAGTTATACAAAACATTTTCATCCAGCTCATTGTTTTAATGAATTAGAAGTACTTGCGTTGCTGAATTTCTTTAGTGTGATTCCATTTATGTTGAAAAATAATTAATAATAGAATTTAAATTTATTCAGAGTCTGTCATGCCAGACCCAGATAATATTCTTGTATTAAATTTTATTCATTATAAACAGACTCAGGAAACAACAAATGGATTTACACAGTTGAAGAGTCAGTATAAATGTTATGTAGTAAATATGAATTAAATACTTCAGTTATTAAAGATGAAGTTAAAACTGAAGAGTGGATTCCCATTTTTTATGATGAAGTTGAAGAATATATTGAAAAACATTAAAAGAAGATGACACTGACGTAAAAATTAAGAAGAGATTGAAAAACTAAAATTAAATATACACATTATATACTAATTATTTAATTAGGTAATGTACATATGGTAAATTATTTATTTTATTTTCAAAAACCATGTCTTTATCATCTTGTGGACTTAATGCTTTTATTATTTATCTCAACTGAATAAATTTCATGTTTAATGATTATACTCACAGGTCTATATTTTTCAGGTTTATAAAATAGTCTTTATAATCTTCTAAACTTATTTTTTTACAATACATTTATTAACTCCTTATTATTTTTCAATTTAATCATCATACCTCATTGATTTTTCCACTAGATTCATCTTTCCTTCTGCCAAAAGCTTTTTTATTTATTTGCATAATGTCAAAAATATTCTCTTTTGGATAGTTACTAGGACCAAATTTACCAAGCTACATCTCCATATCTTCAAAAAGATCTTCAGTATTGTAACTGTAAATATCATTATTTTGATAGTCTCCATATTTTGGTTTCATAACTCTATAGTGAAACACACATCAGTTCAGTAGATAAATAAAGTGGACTAATACAAATTTAAACTGAACATAATTTTCGTTTCATTCATGTGACTTTCAGCACATTTTTCATTAAATTTTGTTCTTTTAGAATTTTGTTTCGCAATATGTCTTTCACACTTATTTGCATATGAAATTAATTTTATACCCTCTATAATTCTTTTATTTAGCATCCTTTTTCCAAACACTCAGTTGCTCATTAACGTGCAGAAATCTTTTTCAAAATCAATTTTTGCTTTAGTTCTCAATTCTGTAATCTAGTCTATATATTTTTAACCAAAATAATTGCTTGAATTTAAAACTCCATGTGATTTTATTATTTTCATACCTAATAGACAAATATAGTTTGATAATTTTATAGTGAACTACATAGATATGTTTGTCATTCAAAATAAGCAATAACTTGCTTTCTTTAGTGCCAGTGGCAGCTGAAGCAGCCTTTGTGCTTTGTCCAGGCAACATTTTATTTTCAGGAGATAATGAGAAATATTTATGTTGATCAAGTAAATCTTTTGGATATTATAAGTCTACTTCAAATATATATCTCTATCCAGAATTATATGAAATTTTCATCACATTAGTATCTAAATTAACTTCCAATTGAAAATTTCCATATGGTAAATACTGACTCATTGCCCAAGCATACTAACTGATTTCATCTAAATATATTAATTTTTTATTTACAGTATACAATGCAGATATTATAGCGATACAAATATATTTCATCATTGTTTTCAACATTAATACAATCTTTATTTTTTATTATTTCTGGTAATTCGGTATTACGTAAACCTCTTAATGGAATCTCTTTATTAATTGCTAATTGTAATGTAATCATTCTCTTTAATGTCCAACCTGAAGCACAAGTTTGAAGTTCGCATTTTCACAATATAATTTCTCTTCTTCCTCTTTTATAAAGCTTAATCAAAACACATTTGCTGTTCCATAACTGTGTGTTTGTCATTTAAATTCCACTTTTTCTTTCAGATTGAATCTTACATTCACAAACAAGTAAAAACAGTACCTTCAGCCCATTATGTATTTTTAAATTAAACTTTCACTGTTTCCACAATTATTGGTTTTGATGCATTCAAGAAGAAATTTGGTTCAAGCAAATTTAGATTGTTTGTAATGTGTCTTCAAACGCTTTACCAACAGGGTAAATATTAATGGTTTTTCTATTTCCTTGTCTCCCAAATACACTGGTAAAAAATGGACTCATTTCAGTTCTTTAGCTTCATCATCTACAAAAATTTAATCATGAAAATTAGGTAATCTTTCCCAAAGATTTCCTCGAATATTTTCCTGAATATTACAATGTTTAATAATTAAAGCAATTAAATTGTCTTTTCTTAGTTTACTATATCCAGTTAAATTATTTGCTTTGTAATATTCATCGATTTGAACAATCATGAATTGTTTGATTTTTGTTTTTATTTATTTGAATGTTCAGTTAACTGAATGTTCTAAAAGTTAAATTTAAATGGAATCAATCTGATTTTTAACACCAGATTTCTTATACTGACCAATGAACTGCATTAAAACAAGATACGCTTTAGTTCAGTTCATTCATCAGCACAGATTGTAAAAGAAAACCAAACCTCTGTCTTATAATATGTAAAGGAATGCTTTTCAGGAAGACACAAATGTAAAACTTGCAAGAACTCAACGCTACCATATGATGATGGACTCAGGTCCAAAACTAATAATGATTACATATAACCATATCAAGAAACTTTCTGCCTGGTTGCAGTATTTCCTATAGTGTAATTTACAAGGTAGATTCTCTACATATACTACTGGTAGGCCAGATGAAGAATGACTGTTTTATGTAACATTTCAAGAATTTTATAATTACAAGCTTGCTGAAAGCATAATTGAAAAATTTTTGGTGTCTATATAGAAATAGAAGATAAGGATTTTATCAAATGCACTTTGAGAATTTATCTCGTTACTTTAAAGTATTCTGTGAAGATACAGTCATATATGTTGATTTGGTAATGCATACAGAAGCACAATATACGCAAATATTTTAACTAAGCCAACAAAGAGTTCAATACACCTCTTACTGAAGAAAAAATGTGGTAGAGTTGTGGATTGAAAAGAAAACTAATAAAACAAGAGATACTGTTTCAGATGATGAACCTAGACATAAACTAGCTCCTTTTATTTCTGAAATATATGTCGAATATCCTGATAAAGATAACATTCAAAGAAAAACATTAGAAGAAATTATCGATTCTAAAGGATAAAAAGCAACATCACTGAATATTTTAAACAAAGTAATGTAACTTGTTAAATTTAAGTACTAATTAACTTACAACTGTTTTCCATAGCTATTTGTCATCAATGGAGATTTCAACACCATTTAGATTAATAAATATTGCATACACTCATTAGTTAATTGATTCATAAATATAGATATGTATGTGATCATCATCAGGACAACATACAGATAGAAAAATGAAGCTGCAAATTCTCTCATTTGAAGTGTATTCTATGAAGTATGACTACACATTTACATATAAAAAATTATCTTTATTTACCCATCTTCTATGTGAATCATAAAAACCAGCTGTTTAACATATTTTTATCTCCCTTCCACCTCAAAACTTTCTCAAGAAGATATACATCTGTATAATAATTTTTCTCTAATTTGAGTTCACAAAAATTTCCTTTCACTTCTCCATCAAAAATTCTCTATTTGTATGTAACGCAGTTTTTAGCTGAATATTATTATTCAAATATTGTTTTCGGTTCACTAATTCTGATTTTTTCCCCTCCCCCCATGAACCATGGACCTTGATGTTGGTGGGGAGGCTTGCGTGCCTCAACGATACAGATAATCGTACTGTAGGTGCAACCACAACAGAGGGGGATCTGCTGAGAGGCAGGACAAACGTGTGGTTCCTGAAGAGGGGCAGCAGTCTTTTGAGTAGTTGCAGGGGCAACAGTCTGGATGATTGACTGTTCTGGCCTTGTAACACTAACCAAAATGGCCTTGCTGTTCTGGTACTGCGAACGGCTGAAAGCAAGGAGAAACTACGGACGTAATTTTTCCCGAGGGCATGCAGCTTCACTGTAGGATTAAATGATGATGGCATCATCTTGGGTAAAATATTCTGGAGGTCAAATAGTCCCCCATGTGGATCCCCGGGTGGGGACTACTGAAGAGTACGTCGTTATTAGGAGAAATAAAACTGGCGTTCTACGGATCGGAGTGTGGAATGTCAGATCCCTTAATTGGGCAGGTAGGTTAGAAAATTTAAAAAGGGAAATGGATAGGTTAAAGTTAGATATAGTGGGAATTAGTGAAGTTCGGTGGCAGGAGGAACAAGACTTTTGGTCAGGTGAATACAGGGTTATAAATACAAAATCAAATAGGTGTAATGCAGGACTAGGTTTAATAATGAATAAAAAATAGGAGTATGGGTAAGCTACTACAAACAGCATAGTTAACGCATTATTGTGGCCAAGACAGACACGAAGCCCACGCCTACTACAGTAGTACAAGTTTATATGCCAACTAGCTCTGCAGATGATGAAGAAATTGATAGAATGTATGATGAGATAAAAGAAATTATTCAGGTAGTGAAGGGAGACGAAAGTTTAATAGTCATGGGTGACTGGAATTCGGTAGTAGGAAAAGGGAGAGAAGGAAACATAGTAGGTGAATATGGATTGGGGGTAAGAAATGAAAGAGGAAGCCGCATGGTTGAATTTTGCACAGAGCATAGCTTAATCATAGCTAACACATGGATCAAGAATCATGAAAGAAGGTTGTATACATGGAAGAACCCTGGAGATACTAAAAGGTATCAGATAGATTATATGATGGTAAGACAGATATTTAGGAACCAGGTTTTAAATTGTAAGACATTTCCAGGGCCAGATATGGACTCTGACCACAATCTATTGGTTATGAACTGTAGATTAAAACTGAAGAAACTGCAAAACGGTGGGAATTTATGGAGATGGGACCTGGATAAACTGACTAAACCAGAGGTTGTACAGAGTTTCAGGCAGAGCATAAGAGAACAATTGACAGGAATGTGAGAAAGAAATACAGTAGAAGAAGAATGGGTAGCTTTGAGGGATGAAATAGTGAAGGCAGCAGAGGATCAAATAGGTAAAAAGACAAGGGCTAGTAGAAACCCTTGGGTAACAGAAGAAGTATTGAATTTAATTGATGAAAGGAGAAAATATAAAAATTGCAGAAAATGAAGCATGCAAAAAGGAATACAAACGTCTCAAAAATGAGATCGACAGGAAGTGCAAAATGGCTAAGCAGAGATGGCTAGGGGGCAAATGTAAGGATGTAGAGGCTTATCTTACTAGGGGTAAGATAGATACTGCATACAGGAAAATTAAAGAGACCTTTGGAGAAAAGAGAACCACTTGTATGAATATCAATAACTTTGATGGAAATCCAAATGTAAGCAAAGAAGGGAAAGCAGAAAGGTGGAAGGAGTATATAGAGGATCGATACAAGGGCAATGTTCTTGAGGACAATATTATGGAAATGGAAGAGGATGTAGATGAGGATGAAATGATAGATACGACACTGCGTGAAGAGTTTGACAGAGCACTGAAAGACCTGAGTCGAAATAAGGCCCCCGGAGTAGACAACATTCCATTAGAACTACTGACAGCCTTGGTAGAGCCAGTCCTGACAAAACTCTACCATCTGGTGAGCAAGATGTATGAGACAAGCGAAATACCCTCAGACTTCAAGGAGAATATAATAATTCCAATCCCAAAGAAAGCAGGTGTTGACAGATGTGAAAATTACCGAACTATCAGTTTAATAAGTCACAGCTGCAAAATACTAACGTGAATTCTTTACAGATGATTGGAAAAACTGATAGAAGCCGACCTCGGGGAAGATCAGTTTGGATTCTGTAGAAATGTTGGTACACGTGAGGCAATACTGACCCTATGACTTATCTTAGAAGAAAGATTAAGGAAAGGCAAACCTACGTTTTTAGCATTTGTAGACTTAGAGAAAGCTTTTGACAATGTTGATTGGAATACTCTCTTTCAAATTCTGAAGGTGGCAGGGGGTAAAATACAGGGAGCAAAAGGCTATTTACTATTTGTACAGAAAGCAGATGGCACTTCTAAGAGTCGTGGGGTATGATAGGGAAGCAGTGGTTGGGAAGGGAGTGAGACAGGGTTGTAGCCTATCCCTGATGTTATTCAATCTGTATATTGAGCAAGCAATAAATGAAACAAAAGAAAAGTTCGGAGTAGATATTAAAATCCATGGAGAAGAAATACAAACTTTCAGGTTAGCCAATGACATTGTAATTCTGTCAGAGGCAGCAAAGGACCTGGATGAGCAGTTGAAGGGACTCGACAGTGTCTTGAAAGGAGGGTATGAGATGAAAATCAACAAAAGCAAAATGAGGATAATGGAATGTAGTCAAATTAAGTCAGGTGATGCTGAGGGAATTAGATTAGGAAATGGGACACTTAAAGTAGTAAAGGAGTTTTGTTATTTGGGGAGCAAAGTAACTGATGATGTCGAAGTAGAGAAGATATAAAATGTAGACTGGCAATGGCAAGGAAAGCGTTTCTGAAGAAGAAAAATTTCTTAACATCGAGTATAGATTTAAGTGTCAGGAAGTCGTTTCTGAAAGTATTTGTATGGAGTGTAGGCATGTATGGAAGTGAAACGTGAACGATAACCAGTTTAGACAAAAAGAGAATAGAAGCTTTCCAAATGTGGTGCTACAGAAGAATGCTGAAGATTAGATGGGTAGATCACATAACTAATGAGGAGGTATTGAATAGAATTGGGGAGAAGAGGAGCTTGTAACGCAACTTGACTAGAAGAAGGGATTGGTTGGTAGGACATGTTCTGAGGCATCAAGGGATCACCAATTTAGCATTGGAGGACGGCGTGGAGGGTAAAAATCGTAGAGGGAGACCAAGAGATGAATACACTAAGCAGATTCAGAAGGATGTAGGTTGCAGTAGGTACTGGGAGATGAAGCAGCTTGCACAGGATAGAGAAGCATGGAGAGCTGCATCAAAGCAGTCTCAGGACTGAAGATGACAACAACAACACAATTCTGATTTGACAACCTACTTTATATTTTGTTTAGTATTTACAATGTTTGTCACATAAACAGTTTGGAATAAAACTTTTTCCTTTCTTGGTTACATCTTTTGGTTTTATCTTCACTACTGAATGTTCTGTATTATTGTGTATGTCAACCAACTATACAACCAATTCAATCCATTTATAATTTCCTTGTAAGTCAGTTCTCTTTCACATGATTTCCTTCAATGTTCTATTAAATCATTCAACATCAGATGCTTTTAATTCAGTAATAGTTGGGTAAGGATTTACATATTTTTTTGTTTGTTCATGAAATTCTTTGTAGTTGAATTCTTTGCCGTTATCTGTTCATAGATTTCCTGCAGACCTAAACATCAGTTTGTTTCAAAAGAATCAGGTACATTTTTATCTGTTTTACCTGTAACTGAAATAGACTAACCAAACTTTGAAAGTGTATCAATAAAAAGTAATAAATATTCACATTACTTATTTATTTTTTAAATTCATTTCAAGTTTCTGGAATCCTTTTCTACTCAGCAAAGTTGCCATAATCATCTCTACCAAGGAAAACATTTCTTACATTACAACTTTTTCTTATTGTTTTATGTCATTCATTAATAACTTCTTCACAAACATTTATCTCACAAATATTTACAATTTTTAACAGGTTTATACATTTTAGGTGAATATATTGTACAAACACCCTCAATCCTGTCTTCCATTTTAGTTATTCCTGTTTGAGGATGATGTATTTCAGTAAAATTTCTACACTTCAAACACCTAACGTGGTAATCCATTTATATAAAGTATCAACAAACCTAATTTATTTCACCAGATATTTTTTTATTGTACCTTTTAATCTTACAGTTAAAAATTTGATTTATGTACCACTATTGATTGATTATAATTGTTTATTGTGTAGCTTACTTTGCACACTTACTGTACCATCAAAATCCTCAAATTTCAAACCTTTGTTTATATTTTTACCAACGACAAGAGTTCTTATAAGCTTAAAATCATATTCAAAATTATGCATTTGTTGCTTCCTTTAGTTGTTTCAATAATGTTACGTAATTCTTTATAAAATTGTTTAAAATATTTGATTCCAAAGATTGAACATTTTCAATTTTTGCTTCTAATTCATTTTCTACTTTTTTATAGTTCTTCAAATTTTATGTATTCAGTATTTTGCTCATTTATTTTATTTCCAAAAAGTACATTCATTAGATTCAAGGTATTATATTAATTATAACCACATGAGAAAAGCTGTTGCATGAATATACGTAACTGACGCATACAACTTCATCAAAACTTTGCAATCTCTCAACATTTTGGTTGAACCAACTTCTACCAAAAGTATTCAGGAATATTTTCTCAAAATGAATCAGACACAAATTTCTTATATGATTCTTATAATAGCACATACATGCGCCAATATCTAAATTCGCTATTCCATATTCAACATTTTTTAATATATCAGGTAATTTGTCACTTATACATACACCTCTGAATTATTTAATTTTCACTTGCTTACTAAGTAACCCATTAGGGTACATATTGATTATATTTTTCCAATTTTTTTAAACCTGAAACCTTTTTTTCTAATGCCAGGTTACATCTTTTTTGTCGCACTAACTATGCGTCATTCTTTTTTTGTTGTTCTTAACTAATTCTGCTGTAGCTGCTGCTCCACATGCTAATGAACCAATTGCTTCTAATTCTGCTAATAAAACTGCAAGAAAAGCTCCAGGTTTTCCTAGACCTGACCCTTCTATTTTCTTTATAAGATACTCAACATTTTTTTCACAGCAAGTGTGCCTAATGTCATAAGTTAATTTCCACCATTTTTCTAAACACCATCTGAATATAGATTCAGCTGACCCTTAGCTCTCTCTTTTAGCATAAGTTGTTATTAGTTATACATAACTGTACTTTATCAAGTTTGATTAATAATTGATTTAGCCTCATTTTTGCCACTAGGTAGCAAACAGTAATTAGTGCTGAAGTTATTTATTTATATTGCCAAAATTTTATAAAACCCAATCCATTATCATGAAATGCATTGCCAATATCCAAATCTTATTTTTCAATACATTATTTCTGTACTTGCTGTTGCTGCAACTTTTTCACCGAATGAAGCATCAGAACTATGCATTCATTCTTTTGCAGCTAGTTGAAGTTGTTTATCTGCTTCATGTTAGATTCTTAATCTTCATGTCCTCTATAGAAAATATCATGTTTTTTACATGTGTCGTCTAATGGATTTATGCCTTGATCTCCTGTAGTTAATTTTTCATCTAATTAGGTTCCAGGACCACAAAATCTGTAGCCTGCATGATGTGTTTTAAATGATGTTTTCTTAACCAAAGTGTTAATGGAGCCTTTACCATATTTTTCACTTTTCTAAAATGAGATTATTCAGAAATGTATTCAAATATGGAATCCCTTTAGGATTATTGATAATGAAGTCACTAAATTTACTCATTAACATTGTGTTAATCAAACTTTTTCATTATGATGATTTTTATTTCCAGCCAATTCTTCAGAATGAATTATGGCTAATATTTCAATTAATTCACTTTCTCACCTTCTGAATAATAATCCGTACTTACTATAATTATTTTAATTCTATAATGTATGCATTATAAATTTCTTTTATTAAATTATTGTATTTAATACATCCACTTGATTTTATTTTATTTGGAAATTAGTAGTATTTAATCCAATAATATATTTCCACATTTTGATAAATCAGTATAATAAAATTTTTCATTCATATCATCAATAATAAAGTTTTTTAGTTAAAAGATTCATTACCCCATGTGTTCCTTCGTATTCTCTTTCGCCAATTATGTATCTCCATCAAGTTTTACTGGTGAATTACCAACATACCTACTGGTCTAAATCCAAGAACATGTTGTTTGCTGTTGTTAACACACTCCAAAATTCTTTCACTTACATTTTTTAACCTTCTGTTCTTTATTATCTAACGTTTTTAGCCTATCATTTCATTTTCTTCTACTGTCTCTTCTTTGTATTTATTCAATATAACCTTTAATTCTGTATAATTTTGTTTTTTGACTGTCATATTGTTTAATTTGTGGTACATCTCCAAATTCTTCATAATGTTGATAATAGTGATAGAGAATAATTGGTTTTTCAACTTCTCTGTTTACCTCAACAGCTTTCAATACATTTTCACCTAAACCTTCAATCATTTGTTTAACTTGTTCATTTGCATCAATAACAGGTTAATGTTTTATTATAATTTTCATATTCAGTTCTGGGTTCTTTCTTCCAAAGCTTGAATACTCCTTTTAAATCAACTTTTTTTCCCGTTTGGTTTAGGTTTTTTAAAAAATTTCTTGGTCATATTTTGCCAACATTTAATTAAGATATAACATTAAATTATTAATTTTTTCTAACATTTATGTTTAATGTTTACAGTAATGTATATGTTAACATGGTTACCAGTTCTAATTTTGAGGTATTAAATTTTCAACAGGTTTTTGTTTAGCATGATTATGTTGTTAGAAAGGTTTTGATTTTTACCTGTACTCACCATTACGCTTCCTTGTCATGTCTAAAAAACCAAACTGATTTTACCACAACATTTGCTATGTATTTCTTGAAAATTATCAAACTTTAAATCACCACAAACGAACTCATAGTATATATGGCTCACATTTTTGTCATATGTACGAAATTAAGATTAGCTTTCACTAATTGTTTTGGTATCTTCGAATATGTTTGAGCTAAATGAAAGCAATCTATTCCTTTATGTCTATCTAATAAAATATTCTTTGACTACATCCTGATTTTTCAGTTATGGTAGTATCAAATAATACCAGTAAATTACCTTGATATTCATCTGATGGGTAATTTTATTGTAATTTTCAAGGAAAGTAGCAACAGTCTTTTTATTTTGGTCAATCTAAACTTTCAGAATGAACAAATTTTAGATTTTATTCCTGTTTGACCATCCTGGAGCTAAAATGTAATTGTCAATCATTAATGTCATTTTCCAACAACCACTTGATGCTATTATTACAAATCGTATTGATTTAGGTAATAGTTTACCATGTTTATTTTTTGATTTGCTCTTTGCAGTAAACAGTATGCAACAATTTTTTATTATTTTGTAGCTTCCAGCAAAAATTGTAAAGGAAAGCACTGGTCTTCTAGTGCTCACAAGGGAAACTCTCCATCACAGCTGCCTCAGTGGTAAAATGGCACAATGGATAGCCCAAGAAAACCTGCACACAGGTCAAGCTTGAAAACATTAGGAAGGTGTACTGAATTGTAAAAAAATAAGCAAAATAGCAATAGTGAATGGTCCAAGTTCGAGATGTGCAACATCGAGCGAACTGCAAGAACTACGGCATCATGCTTCTGTGGTCACAGTGTTGGACTTCCCTCATGCCCCTTTCTTTTCGCAAAATTATGAACTTCCTGTCTGGGCATTTTGACATATCTGTTCTCCTCCTGTAGTTTTGGCAATTGTCATAATATATATGTGCCATGTGGTAAGAATGTACTACTGTCGCAAGCACATGTGATGAGTAGAGAGAGCAGGCAAGATGCCATATAGACTGTGAACTATGTTACAAAGGAATTCAAGAGTCAAAGCTAATAAAACAGAACACAAGATTCATAACATGTGTTACTTGCATAGAACAAATAGGTGGTCTCTTTCACACTCCTCGCTGTTGCAAACGGACGTTACAGCATGATAGACATGGCAATGACCAGATGGACCACTCATATATATAGGGCACATTTGAGATTAAGCATAGGACCTGCGCCATCACAGTAACCCCATAACCATGACGCACATTCCCTCAATATTGCACATTTTGAGCCTGGACCATTCATTGTTTCTATTTTGCTTTCTTTTTCACAGTTTAGTGTATCTTCTTCCTATTTTCGTGCTTGATCTGTGTTCAGTTTTTGGCGGACTATTCACTGGGCCACGTACCACTAAATCTGGGAAGGATGTGATGGGGAGCTTCCTCTGTCAGGTGAAACTAGAACTCATTCAAATCAAGTATTACAACAGTATGTGGGGGAGTTACAGGAAATAATATAAAACGGCATCTTAAAGATCCAAGCATCTAGACAGTCCATTTGAGGAAGGGCATCCAGTTAATGAAATAGTATGAAGACTATCGCATCATGGGGGGAGGGGAGGGGAGATGGTATTCCCATTATTGAGAACTGATAGCGAGATACATATGTAAGACTCAATGATTAGGAGGACCTCTTCCATTTAATTTCAATTTTCTTTAACTTCCTTAAGCTATGTTTTTTTTTTAATTATGTATAGCACAAGGATACAAGTATGTCCACCTTCTTTAAAGTTGGCAGGAGGATATATATATCTATATATCTATGGGAAACATTCCACGCGGGAAAACCTCAAAATTCCAATCAATGCAATCTGGAACCACAACACCTCAATTCAGTAGTTAACCTTTCCTCCAAACCTCTCTCCCAATCCGAAACCTCTGTCCTATCCAAAGGCCTCACCTCACCTTCAGCCCCACTCCCAGATTCAACCAAACAGCCCTCGTCAAAGATTTACTGTCCTACATTCGTACTCTCTGCTGGAAATATCACTTTGTCACGAAGAAAAATGATCCTAATCCTACTCCTAATGATCCAACTCCCCAAGACACTATCCAAATTGAACCCTGCCTGGAACAGTTCCGTCCTCTGTCACAGCGGGACCCCCCACCTCTTCCTCAAAATCACCCTCTCCAAACCTTCCAGGAATTTCTGACTTCCAGCCTTGCTTCTCAATCCTTCTTAAAAAACCTTAATCCTACTCCCAACATCACCACTGCTGAAGCCCAAGCTATCCGTGATCTGAAGGCTGACCGATCCATCGTCATTCTTCCGGCAGACAAGGGTTCCACAATCGTGGTACTTGATCGTCGGGAGTATGTGGCTGAGGGACTGCGTCAGCTTTCAGACAACACCACATACAAAGTTTGCCAAGGTAATCCCATTCCTGATGTCCAGGCGGAGCTTCAAGGAATCCTCAGAACCTTAGGCCCCCTACAAAACCTTTCACCTGACTCCATCGACCTCCTGACCCCACCGACACCCCGCACCCCTACCTTCTTCCTAAAATTCACAAGCCCAATCATCCTGGCCACCCCATTGTAGCTGGCTACCAAGCCCCCACAGAACGTATCTCTGCCTACGTAGATCAACACCTTCAACCCATTACATGCAGTCTCCCATCCTTCATCAAAGACACCAACCACTTTCTCGAACGCCTGGAATCCTTACCCAATTTGTTACCCTCGGAAACCATCCTTGTAACCATTGACGCCACTTCCTTATACACAAATATTCCGCACGTCCAGGGCCTCGCTGCGATGGAGCACTTCCTTTCACGCCGATCACCTGCCACCCTACCTAAAACCTCTTTCCTCATTACCTTAGCCAGCTTCATCCTGACCCACAACTTCTTCACTTTTGAAGGCCAGACATACCAACAATTAAAGGGAACAGCCATGGGTACCAGAATGGCCCCCTCGTACGCCAACCTATTCATGGGTTACAGGACTGGAGTAGGTGGTGGTGGGAGGGTGCATTGGACAGGTTTTACACCGGGGGCGGTTACAAGGGTAGGAGCCAGAGGGTAAGGAAGGTGGTTTGGGGATTTCATAGGGATGAACTAAGAGGTTACGAAGGTTAGGTGGATGGCGGAAAGACACTCTTGGTGGAGTGGGGAGGATTTCATGAAGGATGGATCTCATTTCAGGGCAGGATTTGAGGAAGTCGTATCCCTGCTGGAGAGCCACATTCAGAGTCTGGTCCAGTCCCGGAAAGTATCCTGTCACAAGTGGGGCACTTTTGTGGTTCTTCTGTGGGAGGTTCTGGGTTTGAGGGGACGAGGAAGTGGCTCTGGTTATTTGCTTCTGTACCAGGTTGGGAGGGTAGTTGCGGGATGTGAAAGCTGTTTTCAGGTTCTTGGTGTAATGGTTTAGGGATTCCGGACTGGAGCAGATTCGTTTGCCACGAAGACCTAGGCTGTAGGGAAGGGACCGTTTGATGTGGAATGGGTGGCAGCCGTCATAATGGAGGTACTGTTGCTTGTTGGTGGGTTTGATGTGGACGGACGTGTGAAGCTGGCCATTGGACAGATGGAGGTCAACGTCAAGGAAAGTGGCATGGGATTTGGAGAAGGACCAGGTGAATCTGATGGAACCAAAGGAGTTGAGGTTGGAGAGGAAATTCTGGAGTTCTTCTTCACTGTGAGTCCAGATCATGAAGATGTCATCAATAAATCTGTACCAAACTTTGGGTTGGCAGGCCTGGGTAACCAAGAAGGCTTCCTCTAAGCGACCCATGAATAGGTTGGCGTACGAGGGGGCCATCCTGGTACCCATGGCTGTTCCCTTTAATTGTTGGTATGTCTGGCCTTCAAAAGTGAAGAAGTTGTGCATCAGGATGAAGCTGGCTAAGGTGATGAGGAAAGAGGTTTTAGATAGGGTGGCAGGTGATCGGCGTGAAAGGAAGTGCTCCATTGCAGCGAGGCCCTGGACGTGCGGAATATTTGTGTATAAGGAAGTGGCATCAATGGTTACAAGGATGGTTTCCGGGGGTAACAGACTGGGTAGGGATTCCAGGCGTTTGAGAAAGTGGTTGGTGTCTTTGATGAAGGATGGGAGACTGCATGTAATGGGTTGAAGGTGTTGATCCACGTAGGCAGAGATACGTTCTGTGGGGGCTTGGTAGCCAGCTACAATGGGACGGGCGGGATGATTGGGCTTGTGAATTTTAGGAAGAAGGTAGAAGGTAGGGGTGCGGGGTGTTGGTGGGGTCAGGAGGTTGATGGAGTCAGGTGAAAGGTTTTGTAGGGGGCCTAAGGTTCTGAGGTTTCCTTCAAGCTCCACCTGGACATCAGGAATGGGATTACCTTGGCAAACTTTGTATGTAGTGTTGTTTGAAAGCTGATGCAGTCCCTCAGCCACAGACTCCCGACGATCAAGTACCACGGTTGTGGAACCCTTGTCCGCCGGAAGAATGACGATGGATCGGTCAGCCTTCAGACCACGGATAGCCTGGGCTTCAGCAGTGGTGATGTTGGGAGTAGGATTGAGGTTTTTTTAAGAAGGATTGAGAGGCAAGGGTGGAAGTCAGAAATTCCTGGAAAGTTTGGAGAGGGTGATTTTGAGGAAGAGGAGGTGGGTCCCGCTGTGACGGAGGACGGAACTGTTCCAGGCTGGGTTCAATTTGGATAGTGTCTTGGGGAGTTGGACCATTAGGAGTAGGATTAGGATCATTTTTCTTCGTGGCAAAGTGATATTTCCAGCAGAGAGTACGGGTGTAGGACAGTAAATCTTTGACAAGGGCTGTTTGGTTGAATCTGGGAGTGGGGCTGAAGGTGAGGCCTTTGGATAGGACAAAGGTTTCGGATTGGGAGAGAGGTTTGGAGGAAAGGTTAACTACTGAATTAGGGTGTTGTGGTTCCAGATTGTGTTGATTGGAATTTTGAGGTTTTGGGGGGAGTGGAGCTGGAAGTGGGAGATTGAGTAGATGGGAGAGACTGGGTCTGTGTGCAATGAGAGGAGGTTGAGGTTTGCTGGAAAGGTTGTGAAGGGTGAGTGAGTTGCCTTTCCGGAGGTGGGAAACCAGGAGATTGGATAATTTTTTGAGGTGGAGGGTGGCATGCTGTTCTAATTTGCGATTGGCCTGTAGGAGGATGCTCTGAACAGCCGGTGTGGATGTGGGAGAGGAAAGATTGAGGACTTTTAATAAGGATAGGAGTTGACGGGTGTGTTCATTGGCTGAGTTGATGTGTAGGTGAAGGATTAGGTGGGTGAGGGCAATGGATTGTTCAGTTTGGAACTGGTATAGGGAGTGATGGAAAGAAGGATTACAGCCAGAGATGGGAACTGTGTGAGGCCTTTGGGGGTAATGCCAAATGTCAGACAAGCCTGAGAAAATAAAATACAGGAGTGTAATCTGGCTAGGGCGAAGACATGTTTGCGGAGGGAATGTAAATAAAACTTAATGGGATCGTTGTGGGGATGTTGTGAGGGTGACATGGTATAGAAGGTGGAAAGTGTAACATGAGGCTGAAATGAAAATGAAAATGAAAATAAAAATATATGGCGAGAGATAAGGTGAACTAGAAAGCAACTGGAGATCTGGTGTGAAAAAAGGCGAAAAGGTGTTGGTTATAGCTGGGCTATGTTGATCCTGTGGCGAACTTGGGTTGGTAGACAACGATGTGCACAAAGGTTATGTGGTTGTGTTGCCGCCAAAACACGTTAAAGGGTGGAGCAATTCGGAAAAATTTTGAAAAAATGTATTAAAAGGAGTGGTTTTGTGGTGGCAGATTGTGAAAATGAGGCTAACAATTGTCTGACGAAGAAATAATGACGTTAAAACCTGTGGGAAGCGGCTAAAAAAGATCAGTGATGTGGGAAAAACGAAAATGGAAAAAAAGCGAAAGTTATTGGAACTAGCCGAAACGGCTGTTTATTATCTGAAAGGAACTGTTTGTGAACTTGAAACCGTGGATTTTGTAGCAGCAGTATTGTTGAAAGCGGAAGAAAAAAAAAATTTTTTGGTTATGGTTTGGAAGTGGGTTACGTATTATTGAGTATATATAGGCGGGATAAAATTGTATGGTAGATTCGGTAAAGAGGAGAAGGTGAATACAAAGTGAAACTACTTGCAAAAACAGAAAGGGAAAGTAAGACGACAGGAAAGGTTTCGAAATGCAACAGTGACAATAACAAACGGAATTGTTGGGTTCAAATTAGTGATATGAATACCCCTAAGGTAAGTCTTTCCGCTCCCGGGATTGGAATGACTCCTTACCCTCTCCCTTAAAACCCACATCCTTTCGTCTTTCCCTCTTTCCTGATGAGGCAACAGTTTGTTGCGAAAGCTTTAATTTCATGTGTATGTTTGTGTGTCTATCGACCTGCCAGCACTTTCGTTCGGCAAGTCACATCATCTGTGTTTTTAGATATATTTTTCCCACGTGGAATGTTTCCCTCTATTATATTCATATCATTAATTTGAACCCAACAATTACGTTTGTTATTGTCACTGTTGCATTTCGAAACCTTTCCTGTCATCTTATTTTCTCTTTTTGCTTTTGCAAGTAGTTTCACTTTGTATTCACCTTCTCCTCTTTACCGAATCTACCATACAATTTTATCCCGCCTATACATACTCAATAATACGTAACCCACTTCCAAACCATATCCGCTTTCAACAATACTGCTGCTTATAATCTCCTAGGAGAGGAAATGAACGTAGAAAAATAGCAAATATTGAGGTTGAGAATCATTTCAATGTACCTTAAACCCTTGTAAAGGTACCTGCTCATGAACAGGTAGCATTTTTATACCATACTTTTAGAGTGCATTCCTCTTCATCTGTAATGCTTCGGATGCCTCCACTGTATGACATTAGATGAAGGGCAGCTTAAATCATATTTATTTATCTACAATAGCTTAATCACTACAACAATTTGTTTATGCTGTGAATTTTGGAGACATGTTTGGGTTTCTATACCAATATATGGGACATCATGCATCTAATATCACTCAAACTGTCAGGTCTCTCATTCATATGACTCATTTTATAATTTGAAGTATGCCTGTAGAATTAAAAAAATTGTTTCATCTAATCATTATTTTCCTTAAGAATGACCATCAATAATAATGATGTATTGTATACTCCAGACTACTTAATGTGGGGCATAATACAATTCCATGAATACTGAGAGAAACCGAACATAGTTTGAGTTATATTAGATATATGGAGTCCCAAGTAACGGCACTGAAAACTAAATGTGTTTCTCCAAAATTCGCTGCATAAACAAGTTGCTGTAGAAATTGAACTATTACAGATAAATAAATACAATTTATACTACTGTTTAACCTAATGCCATTTCGTGATTGAATCAAACAGTGACATACTAAGTGTTAAATATGAAGAGTAACGCACTCTCAAATTACATGATGAAAATACTATCTTTTGGTGAGCAGGTCATCTTAAATGCAACCCACCAGCAAAAAAAGATGTTAACAGGTGTTAAGTAAAAGACCTTCATAATAGCAAACCCATATTCTAAAATAAAATAATAAATAGTATATTAAACAATCCTCATTCAGCCACAGCTACAAGACCTAGATGTTGGCATCGCCATGTTCAATGAGGGGGTGGGGCTGGGAAGGGGGTGGGATGACATCTAGGTAGGCACCTTGACATAGGACAAGGATTAATGTACAAGTCTTTAAAACAGGAACTCAGAGAGAGGAAAGCGTATGATGCAAAGCAGACGGGTAAAAAAGGCAGTCCAGAAGTTAAGTGCCAGCTGTTAAATAGAGAATGCTGTTTTGAGAATAGAAAAGTCGTTACAGGGTAGTCAGATACTCATGCTGTTTGGGCTAATACACCTCAATGTTAATTGATTAGGTGGATCCTATCAAGGGAGGACCTATGCCATAATGGGAGTAAAAGGAGATGAAGGAACAATATTGCTGTAACAATTTAGGATTGTTCTGGAAGCATTTTTCTGCATTTAACAGTGTGTTTAACAATCTCACAATGGCGTGATGTGACAATTATTCAAAGCCTTATTCAAAGATAAGAAGAATTTAACTAGATAGTGCAGCTCCTTGAAGTTATGTAATAGTTCACTAAATGAATAAACAAGGAAGCGCATGCCTGAGCTTCACTGTCTGCATAAGGCATAGGGGAAATGAATATTGGGTAAGGAGCAACAAAGAGCTGTGCATTCCTCAACAGAACGATTTCTGGTTATGGACGTAACGTCATGCATGTAATACTTAATCAGTTACAACCTACCATAACCATGAGTAGCTGTTAAATCCTATAAAGTGTCAAAGAAAAGCACAAATTTGTGAATGTACTTAGGCATGTTGGAATGAAAATATCCTGGCTCAGTAGCTACCCATCTAGATTAAGTGCTAGTAATGGGGAATTTCATAGAGTTTTGATTAAAGTGCTGAATAACATGGTTGGGATTGTAAATGATCTTAAGGGAGGGCTTTCACTTTAATGCAATTACTCATTTTTGTAGTTTCTGTGGGCTAGTGACTTTAAGGGGGGATGTATGCGAAAGTGACCAAATTTGTGAAAAATTTTTTACTTGATCTGCATTTATTACATGGTACTGAAATTTCAATTCCTGAATATTATGCTCCAATTCCACTCCTAAGTGCGATAAAAATAATAACTAACAAAAGCTTGCATGGGACCACGACCCTTTGTTGTTCTGTTTTTCCTCTTATTATTTATTGCTGCTGTGTTTTCTTGCAGTTTTATGCAGTCACAAAGTGGGGAATATTTTGGTGTTTAGCAAATAAAGAACTTCTACAAAAGCATGTGCATGAAAAAACTCAAAATCCTAAAGAAAGTTACAGCTCTCCGATAGGAAAACATGCTCCAAGATAACATTTCTTTCCACAAGTGTTGATGAAGTTACAGCGTATGATGCTTGTTTAATTTTTAACTGTACTAATCATGGCTGACTATGGACTCTACGGGGCTAGGACCTGATCCAGGAGTTTTCACAGTGTCGATATTGAAAGAAATCAATATCAGGAGAATTAATGCAGCTGACAATACTGTTACTCAATTTGAAAATCAGGCTAACCTAAGATGACATGCAAAGAAAAGACTGCTTGAGGATGAAGAGGAGAATTCATATGGTTTGCACTAGTTCACCCAGGCAACGTGAGGTCCACTACACACACTGTCAAATCTTTGATTCATGTTTCCCACAACTTACATTTTGGCAGCTTTATGTACCTTTTCCTCACAAAACACTGACATCATAGTCCTTAAATTTGGCATGCAATTAGTCAATACTACAGCGAAATAATCTGTGCAACGAATTCTCATTTACTACAGTAATAAAGCATTTACGAATGAGAAAAGCCCTACGATTGGCACATTTCTTTCACATAAATTTGGAGAATTGTAAAAACCTAGCAAAGGAAGAAATCAGTATTCTGCTCCACAGATAATTGTAACAATGGTAAGCCGAACTTTGTACAAAAATACTCAAATTTTGTTCCGACAGATTTAAAAAAAAAAAAGGGGGGGGGGGCATTTACACTCACCTAGTTGAAAAAATTTCAGTTGTTTATAACTACAAATATATAATTACAATGAGCATGAAAAAGTATGTGTGTATCCATATAAAGTTTCTTAATAACTGTGCCAAATTTAGTTACATTGCCTTAAAACTTTGTAAGGTTTTCTTCAAAGTATTGCAACTTGGCAAAGTATTAAAAGAAAATGGATAACACGATAAGTTTTCTATACCGAAGAGTCTCTTACCTGTTTTATAAACAGTCTGCAGTTGAACCTGCAATGTACTCTGTGGACAATCTTGTGTGTGTGTGTGTGTGTGTGTGTGTGTGTGTGTGTGTGTGTGTGTGTGTGTGTAGTGAAACTTAAAAGAGAATCATATTCTATGAGGACCGTTGGTGTGAAAATAGAATTTTTCTTACCAGACTGCAAGCCCATGTACATGTAAGAGCTTGAAACAAAGCTAAGGTGGTTAAATATTGTTTAAAACTTGTTGTTGTTGTTATGGTCTTCAGTCCTGAGACTGGTTTGATGCAGCTCTCCATGCTACTCGATCCTGTGCAAGCTTCTTCATCTCCCAGTACCTACTGCAACCTACATCCTTCTGAATCTGCTTAGTGTATTCATCTCTTGGTCTCCCTCTACGATTTTTACCCTCCACGCTGCCCTCCAATGCTAAATTGGTGATCCCTTGATGCCTCAGAACATGTCCTACCAACCGATCCCTTCTTCTAGTTAAGTTGTGCCACAAACTTCTCTTCTCCCCAATCCTATTCAATACTTCATCATTAGTTATGTGATCTACCCATCTAATCTTCAGCTTTCTTCTGTAGCACCACATTTCGAAAGCTTCTTTTCTCTTCTTGTCTAAATTATGTATCATCCGTGTTTCATTTGCATACATGGCTACACTCCATACAAATACTTTCAGAAACGACTTCCTGACACTTAAATCAATACTCCGTGTTAACAAATTTCTCTTCTTCAGAAACGCTTTCCTTGCCATTGCCAGTCTACATTTTATATCCTCTCTACTTGGACCATCATCAGTTATTTTGCTCCCCAAATAGCAAAACTCCTTTACTACTTTAAGTGTCCCATTTCCTAATCTAATTCCCTCAGCATCACCCGACTTAATTCGACTACATTCCATGATCCTCGTTATGCTTTTGTTGATGTTCATCTTATACCCTCCTTTCAAGACACTGTTCATTCCGTTGAACTGCTCTTCCAAGTGCTTTGCTGTCTCTGACAGAATTACAATGTCATCGGCAAACCTCAAAGTTTTTATTTCTTCACCATGGATTTTAATATCTACTCCGAATTTTTCTTTTGTTTCAGTCACTGCTTGCTCAATATACAGATTGAATAACATCAGGGATAGGCTACAACCCTGTCTCACGCCCTTCCCAACCACTGCTGCTCTTTCATGTACCTCGATTCTTATAACTGCCATCTGGTTTCTGTACAAATTGTAAATAGCCTTTCGCTCCCTGTATTTTGCCCCTGCCACCTTCAGAATTTGAAAGAGTATTCCAGTCAACATTGTCAAAAGCTTTCTCTAAGTCTACAAATGCTAGAATCGTAGGTTTGTCTTTCCTTAATCTACTTTCTAAGCTAAGTCGTAGGGTCAGTATTGCCTCACGTGTTCCAATATTTCTACGGAATCCAAACTGATCTTCCTCGAGGTCAGCTTCTACCAGTATTTCCAATCGTCTGTACAGAATTCGCATTAGTATTTTGCATCCGTGACTTATTAAACTGACTGTTCGGTAATTTTCACATCTGTCAGCACCTGCTTTCTTTGGGATTGGAATTATTATATTCTTCTTGAAGTCTGAGGGTATCTCGCCTGTCTCATACATCTTGCTCACCAGATGGTAGAGTTTTGTCAGGACTGGCTCTACCAAGGCTGTCAGTAGTTCTAATGGAATGTTGTCTACTCCGGGGGCCTTATTTCGACTCAGGTCTTTCAGTGCTCTGTCAAACTCTTCACGCAGTGTCGTATCTATCATTTCATCCTCATCTACATCCTCTTCCATTTCCATAATATTGTCCTCAAGTACATTGCCCTTGTATAGGCCCTCTATATACTCCCTCCAACTTTCTGCTTTCCCTTCTTTGCTTACAACTGGGTTTCCATCTGAGCTCTTGATATTCATACAAGTGGTTCTCTTTTCTCCAAAGGTCTCTTTAATTTTCCTGTAGGCATTATCTATCTTACCCCTAGTGAGATAAGCCTCTACATCCTTACATTTGTCCTCTAGCCATCCCTGCTTAGCCATTTTGCACTTCCTGTCGATCTCTTTCTTGAGACTATTGTATTCCTTTTTGCCTGCTTCATTTCCTGCATTTTTATATTTTCTCCTTTCATCAATTAAATTCAGTATTTCTTCTGTTACCCAAGGATTTCTACTAGCCCTCCGCTTTTTACCTACTTCATCCTCTGCTGCCTTCACTACTTCATCTCTCAAAGCTACCCATTCTTCTTCTACTGTATTTCTTTCCCCCATTCCTGTCAATTGTTCCCTTATGCTCTCCCTGAAACTCTGTACAACCTCTGGTTTAGTCAGTTTACCCACGTACCATCTCCTTAAATTCCCATCTTTTTGCAGTTTCTTCAGTTTTAATCTACAGTTCATAACCAACGGATTGTGATCAGAGCCCACATCTGCCCCTGGAAATGTCTTAAAATTTAAAACCTGGTTCCTAAATCTCTGTCTTACCATTATATAATCTATCTGATACCTTCTGGTATCTCCAGGATTCTTCCAGGTATACAACCTTCTTTTATGATTCTTGAACCAAGTGTTAGCTATGATTAAGTTGTGCTCTGTGCAAAATTGTATCAGGCGGCTTCCTCTTTCATTTCTTTGCCCCAATCCATATTCACCTACTACGTTTCCTTCTCTCCCTTTTCCTACTACCGAATTCCAATCACCCATGACTATTAAATTTTCGTCTCCCTTCACTATCTGAATAATTTCTTTTATTTCATCATACATTTCTTCAATTTCTTCGTCATCTGCAGAGCTAGTTGGCATATAAACTTGTACTACTGTAGTAGGCGTGGGCTTCGTGTCTATCTTGGCCACAATAATGCGTTCACTATGCTGTTTGTAGTAGCTTACCCGCACTCCTATTTTTTTATTCATTATTAAACCGACTCCTGCATTACCCCTATTTCATTTTGTATTTATAACCCTGTATTCACCTGACTAGAAGTCTTGTTCCTGCTGCCAACGAACTTCACTAATTCCCACTGTATCTAACTTTGACCGTATTTACTCGAATCTAAGCCGCACCTGAAAAATGAGACTCGAAATAAAGGGAAAAAAATTCTCGAATCTAAGCCGCACCTGAAAATTCAAGGGGAGAAAAAAGTTTTAGGCCGCACCTCCAAATCGAAACAAAGTTGGTCCATTGTAATATGAGACACAATTTAGGTCGAATGAATGACGATGCAGCTACAGTAGTTTGGTTCGAGTCGTAAGCTTAGCAGTTAAGCTTTACCAGGTAGCCATTGCTATGCGTCAGGCGCTCCATCCGTATTTATACGGGTACCCTTCCTTTTTCACGCGCTTCGTCTGGTTTGAATCGATTGCTTATTTTGCTTTGATCTGATAAGTGCCCTTTTCTTTGTTATAGGTGTTTACGCCACTCTCAGCTGAAAATGCGTTACTGTACTGCGTCATGCATTGTTAGTCGCATTCTGATAGTTCGTGTTTACGGCCTGTCGCCGCTCGCGGCATGGCTTGCTTTTGTGCGCGCTACCGCCGCTTACAATAATAAAAAAGAGAGGAATTGTCTCATAACCGAAACAACGGCAAGAGACTGCTATTTGTTGTTACTTACACTGCTGCTTTATTTGATAATGATCAACAAGAACCAAATAATAGACTGCGTATGATAGAACATAGTTCTGAACGAGAGTTAGTCGAAAATTTTTCTCCGTTTGAAAACCTTTGCGGCCGCTTCTTTAGTACATCAAATTCTGCACAGAAATTAGAGTCACCTTAGATTTAAAAATCTTGTCAGTTGCCGTACTTCATTTCTGACTGTGTCACTATTAGGCATAAGAATAATACGAATATAAACATGAAACGATACGTATATTCTTCCGCGTTTGCTGTTGTCTCACTCTAGTGTCGTAGTTTATTAGGCAGACAGGATTTAAATGAGATAGCAGCAAACACGAAAGAATACATGGCAAAATGTTTATATTCGTATTCTTTCTTATAGTGAAGAGAATACCGCATGTGATTCACATTTCATCAGGTTCCTATTAGCAACCATCTCTTCTCACAGGTAGGAAAAAATTCAGAACGTAGAGTTGGCCATATTGACAAACATCCCAAACAGTCTTGCCAGTCTCGGATTTTCGTATTACAATGAAATTCTGCTACATTCGAAGATGAACAATACGGAATTTGTATTTACTTCGTTGAATAATGTATGAAAATGCAGTGGTCGAAACTCGGGGCGGAGAAAAAAAGCTCGTCTTCCACCTTTTTTTTAAAAAAAAAAAAAATTATTAACAGACGCAGAGGTTTTGGCGCCAGTATTTATTTTTGTGCCTACAAAGCATGCCTGTGTAGCGCTACATATATTCGATGGCAGAAGTTAGCTGTGGCGGCACCTACCAACATTTTTCAGAACTTCCTTCTAAGCCGCAGGCGGTTTTTTGGATTACAAAAACCGGAAAAAAAGTGCGGCTTAGATTCGAGTAAATACGGTATCCATTTCCCTTTTTAAATTTTCTAACCTACCTGCCCGATTAAGAGATCTGACATTCCACGCTCCGATCCGTAGAACGCCAGTTTTCTTTCTCCTGATAACGACGTCCTCTTGAGTAGTCCCCGCCCGGAGATCCGAATGGGGGACTATTTGACCTCCGGAATATTTTACCCAAGAGGACGCCATCATCATTTAATCATACAGTAAAGCTGCATGCCCTCGGGAAAAATTACGGCCGTAGTTTCCCCTTGCTTTCAGCCGTTCGCAGTACCAGCACAGCATGGCTGTTTTGGTTAGTGTTACAAGGCCAGATCAGTCAATCATTCAGACTGTTGCCCCTGCAACTACAGAAAAGGCTGCTGCCCCTCTTCAGGAACCACACGTTTGTCTAGCCTCTCAACAGATACCTCTCCGTTGTGGTTGCACCTACGGTACGGCTATCTGTATCGCTGAGGCACACAGGCGTCCCCACCAACGGCAAGGTCCTTGGTTCTCGGGGGGGGGGGGTTTAAATCTTAGACAGACTAAATTTATTGTATAGTAAGGTGTTATGAACTGCAGCATTTGTTTAGGATGGAAGACATAATAGGGGTGAAAAAACTAGTTATGAGTTGATAAATAGTTGATGCTGATTTATTTTATATGTAGGATAAGATCATCGTAACATCATCCATCTAAGGGGAGGGCCTTTGGCTTAAAGCTGTTTGTTATATTTTGCTCTTTCAATCTGATGAATGATGTCCGCGACTTTTAAAAGGATTGTTCTTTTTAGTTCAGTACACATTTGAGACTCGCGTTCTGTGAACACAATTTTTGTTTTCTTTGTACATGTATTATGCTGGAGTGAACACAGCGTATCTGCAAAATGGAATGGTGATATTACAGCACAATGTGGCACTTGCTGCAGTGAGTGATTACTCCATCCACTTACATCACACCTAGAAGATAAGGTCTGGTCCCATGGAACTGCCAGGAGTTGAAGACTTTGCTGTTGATATCTTTATGAAGAATATTTAATCACTGGTTGATAGCCCAGATATGTGAGAGACAGGCTAGGACTATATAACTTGGGATTGTAAACAGCTGTAAAAGTGCAATGTCTGAATTTGTAACATGAGTTTAATACACATATTACAAACAAGACGAGTCCAAAATTATTCAGTAGTGGCTGGACTTTGAGGTAACTCTTCAGGCTGGCCCACGCATTGCAACAGAGGAAAAGAAGCCTGAAGACAAGAACCTAGTGATAGTACTTCTGCAGATGTTTGCAAGTGCAAGAAGGTGAAATTTATGAACTACGGCAGGTGTAAAATATACTGTACGTGCAAACGGACCTTTACAGACACAGTTGCGTCACAGAGTGTAATGCCATGGACAAGTCAGTAACAGTCCTTTACTCAACAGCAGAATGACACCTCTTAAAGACTAGGTCCGAGTAGGTTTAATAAAAAATTTACTGCTGACTCTCAAAAAACAAATCAAAATAGCAAAATGAAACATACATCAGCTGCTTTACCGTATTTACTCGAATCTAAGCCACACTCGAACCTAAGCCGCACCTGAAAAATGAGACTCGAAATAAAGGAAAAAAAAAAAAATTCCCGAATCTAAGCCGCACGTAAAATTTGAGACTCTAAATTTAAAGGGAGAGAAAAGTTTTAAACCACACCTCCAAATCGAAACAAAGTTGGTCCATTGTAACACGAGACACAATTTAGGTCGAATGAAAGACGATACAGCTACAGTAGTTTGGTTCGAGTCGTAAGCTTAGCAGTTAGGCTTTACCAGGTAGCCATTGCTATGCGTCAGGCGCTCCGTCCGTATTTATACGGGTACCCTTCCTTTTTCACGTAACTCGTCTGGTTTGAAACGATTGCTTATTTTGCTTTGATCTGATAAGTGCTGTTTTCTTTGTTATAGGTGTTTACGTAACTCTAAGCTGAAAATGTATTACTGTACAGTGTCATGCATTGTTTGTTGCATTCTGATAGTACATGTTTACGCCCTGTAGCCGCTCGCGGCACGGCTTGCTTTTGTGCACGCTACCGCCGCTTACAATAAAAAAAAAAAAGAAAGAGAGGAATCGTCTAATTAGCGAAACAATGGCAAGAGACTGCTATTTGTTCTTACTTACACTGCTGCTTTATTTGATAATGATTAACAAGAATCAAATAATAGACTGTGTATGATAGAAGATGTTCTGAACGAGAGTTAGGCGAACATTTTTCTTCATTTGAAAATCTTTGCGGCCGCTTCTTTAGTACATCAAATTGTGCACAGAAATTAGAGTCATCTTAGATTTAAAAATCTAGTCAGTTGGCGTGCTTCATTTCTGACTGTATCACTATTAGGTATAAAAATAATACGAATATGAACATGACACGATATGTATATTCTTCCGCGTTTGCTGTTGTCTCACTCTAGTTTCGTAGTTCATTAGGCAAACAGGATTTAAATGAGATAGCAGCAAACACGAAAGAATACATGGCAAAATGTTTATATTCGTATTCTTTCTTATGGTGAAGAGAATACTGCATGTGATACACATTTTGTCAGGTTCCTATTAGCAACCATCTCTTTTTTTTTATTTATTTACTGACGCAGAGGTTTTGGCGCCAGTATTTATCTTTGTGCCTACAAAGCATGCCTGTGTAGTGCTACATATATTCGACGGCAGAAGTTAGTTGTGGCGGCACCTACCAACATTTTTCAGAACTTCCGCTTGCTTTGCACTCGATTCTAAGCCGCAGGCGGTTTTTTTGATTACAAAAACCGGAAAAAAAGTGCAGCTTAGATTCGAGTAAATACGGTACTTGCACATCAATACAAATGTAGTAGACTACTGCAACTTTGACCTTCAAAGGCAGACTGCAACAGTCTTTAAACCAACAGTGTGGGGAAACCATCATCAACCTACATTCCAGAACATTATTTAATGAAAATACACAAACAATTGATTCCAAATACCAGTAACTTGGAAGCTGTTTGGAAAGACAGTAACATAATTCACTTAGCAGTCAGATACTCAGCTGTGTTGCCGTCTGATTTTTTTAAGTTTAATTGGTTTGTACACTATTATTATTTCCTGATATATGTTTGAACTTTCTAAAAACATATAGAAATTTGTGATAGTGCACATCCAGAAATACTTTATGTGTGGTGTGAAGGAAAAATAAGTAGATGTGACACATACTGCATCAAATATGACTGTTTTCGATGTTTCTGTAAGTGCTTGTTAAATGCAAAATATAGTACGATATAGTGGTAACCAAGAGATATTGTCATCATTTCTAGACTCATATAAATCAAGTATTTCAGATGGACAAACATTAACATGCCTTTATTGATTGTACATAAACCACTGCATGCCCTTACTGTTTATTTCACACTACAAAACATTTACTTACAAAATGAGTTGCACAGGCAGTGAGTAAATGACTTTTATATAAAAAAAAAACATAGGTGTCTATCAATAAGGCCTATGTCTTCTGTCATAATAGTGATCCTGTCTAGGATGCTGGTAACCACCTTGAGATTGCCATCTCTCACTACGCCATGATGGATTCCTGCGATGTCCACTTCCTTCTCGAGCAGGCCAGTCATAATTACGCCTAGGTTTGTTATACCACGGATCAACTATTGGAGGTGACATTCTTGTCTGTTGTACTTTACAATATTCTTCATCAGTTTCTGTAAATCTATTTGAGAATTCTGTCTCGCACATTTCAATAAACTGTCTCTGCTCCTCTGTCAACACATCTTCTGATGAATTGCTAACACTATTATCATTATTTTCTGAATCCATGACTGCTTCCACTTGCTGTTTCTTCAACCTGTACAACTAACTTTACACTGTTGAAAACCAGAGAAGAAAAACACTGTAGATATGGGGAACTTTGTGATATTTTCGTATTGTTTTCTAGAACTACTCCACAATCTTCACCAAGATGACTTTGGTAAAATAAGGGAATCTGCAACTAAAGAAAAGAAAATTTCAAGACTTTTAAGAATCAAAGTATGACATTTATGTTGTGTAATCTGAGTTCAATGAGACAGAGATTTACATTCTTTGGATATTTTTATTGCAAGATAGTGTCTCTAATATTACCATAAAGATAATCTATGGATGAGTAAACTACGACTATGATCAATACAAGTAAGCACTATTAAAAACTGAAATTTAACTTTTGAATGTATTCAAAACAAAACTGCACATCTCATTTTGATTATGTATGCTGCATGAACACAATATGAAAACAGTTAAAATACAATAAAACCACTCGACAAAGTTTACATGATTCACACACAGATGGCGCACACAACTTCCGTCCCTTAGGTGGCCTGAACAACTGTGGCATCGGGAAGGGCATCCAGCCATGAAGTTAAATAATGAACTAAAATTTGCCATTTCTTGAAGAAATGGACCCTAAACCATATGGGATAAACAAGAGAAAACAAATAAGACAAACATACCTAAGCAGCAAAAGTGGAATGCTGAATTACTTTTGTGAAATAGAAAAACTTAATCTGAGAACAGACAGAGATGACTCACCAGCTTAAATTTAAAAAAAATGATCACTTATGCAGCAGGCAGGAGCGTATAAATGGGTTTTGAGTAATAAAACAGTAAGGCATTGTTAGCCACCTAATGCAAAAGGGGTGCTTCATGGTTTTTGCTATTTATAGTGCTAATAACTGATGCTGCTGTGTGCATCTTTGGCATGTTCGTGTAGATTATATCACAAATCCAGATGTGCAAAATCTGTATATGCTACTTCATCTTTATTTTTCACTGACTATATCAAAAGTTATGCACAGAGAAATATTATGTATTTCTGGACACTGAGTGCTGCAAAAACCTAGTTCATCCTATATTATCAGTTGTAAACTAAAGCTATGCTTTTAAAAATTCTGACTGTAGTATACTCATTCAGACAATCATTCCCTCCTAATTTCTGTGTATATCTACATGATTTAACGTATAGATTTGAGAATTTGTGAAACCTTAAAAGCTGACACTCAACGTCCGTTTGGTGGTGGTGGAGGTGGAGGAGGAGGAGGAGGAGGTGGAGGAGGATGAGCATGCGGGAGACAATAGCGACTTCAAGGGACAGCAGAGGCATCAGCAACAACAGTGTCTGTAGGTATATTTGAGAATGAACAAGCACAGGGAGTGCAGCAAAGCCCTCCACAAAAACTTTAGGACATGAAAACGTACACTGATGAGTTATTCCACATAACTATCAAGGTTATTGCCACAAAAATGTTCAACTTAAAATACAAACTCACCCACTGAGCAATATATCACAAGAAAAACTGACCAGGCATATACAACAATTAGAAAAAGAAAATGTTAGTCTTAGGGAGGAAAATAAAAACAAGACAACAAGATGGTCCAGTCACTCACCAGTGTGACAGCCACTGCTCCACTCACTCAAATGTCATCACAAATACAAAGATTGAGACTACTGGAGCCAAAATTTGAAGCGAAATAAAGCAACGTTACATGAATCACCAATGAAGTGAAGGCTTAAGTGGTAGTGCATGTTGTCCCAGTTACCATGGCAAAAGTGAATTAATTGAGTCAATATACAAACAGAATTTCGAGGAACTACAGATAGAAAGCAATTCTTAGAAGAAACAAAAGTCAGGTTTAAAACTGGTCCACAAGAGAAGCTGACAGTAAATCCAGTCAGAGCACAGTCAGTTACTCAGAGAAGAATATACATTGGATTTTGATCAACAGCTGTCAAGAAATATGTTACATGTACTTAATGCTACAACTGCCATGACTATGAGCACACTGCAAAGCACTGTATCAAAAACAAACTGATATGCTCACGTTGTTGAGAATCTGGAAAAAGGACTGTCAAAATAGCAAGTGAGCTCGAGTGTGCATTCCACATGTGAAAAGTAAGAAATTGCGTAGCATATGAGATAAAGACTGTGCAACATACCAAATGTTCTTATAGTGGAAAATTAAAAGAATGGATTATGGATTTTTAACTATTGGGTAATCTGCTAACAAGCATCACAGGAAACCATCGAGGAACTACAAATGCAACAAGTATTAGGTTGACTGTTGAAGATGACCACTGTCCAGAAAGATAACTATTAAACCCGAGTCCACTGTGCAAATGGATTATAAAATTACCTGTCAGCTTTGTAAGAAACTTAAAACTCCAGCAAAAGAAAGCAAGGTACAGAAAGAGCCAAAATATTTTGGTCCTGCGTGCAGTGTAGAACGAGAAGAGAGACAGCATCAAAAACGGCAAACGTGACTGACCACTTAGACAAGAGCAATGAGATGGACAATAAAAAGGCCAATAATAGGGATAACAGAAAGAAAGAGTCGGGTTTCTGGAAATGGCTAAGAAGAAAGGAAAATAAGAAAAGAAAGCATGTCTACCTTTAGATAAGGAAGACTTAAAAGGAGAACACACTCTCAAACTCAGAAAAAGTTGAAAGTGTAATGAATGCAAGGTGACAGCATGATACATGTTATAGTAGTAGAGTGTGATAACATACAATACCTAATAAGAGTATGATTATGAAAATACACAGATCATAAGAGAACTACAGATGACAACAGGAACCACGAAGGGGATGTAAACAGTCATAGACAAACATGATAAATGGAAAGAGTCTAGTTTTACCCATGGCCTGTCTACGAAGTGTGTGAAAACGTGTATGATTAGCTAAATTGAAGAATAAGCACGTGTTAACTATAGCAATAAGAAACCTCAACACGCACATTCATTCCTGTCATGGAGGAAGCTGGTCATATTCAGCTCAGTATCAATAACTAGCCTACAAACACAGGAAATACAGACCTCACTTGACATTGTCTATAAGACGAAGCAGAAGACAACTCATAATGAGCATCTGTACAAGCAATAAGTGAAGACACATGGCGAAATTGCATATGATCACAGATTAGAATGGCCCCGTAGCTATGTGCTCACTAAATTCCTGTAGCATTCTTATACAATCAACTCGCACACAATGGCAATAGAACACAGACAAATCACTAAAATTGGCCAGATAAATTCGAGATGCACATTGCTATGGTGATGCAAGAACTTTGAAGTGCTAGAGGAGATAAACTACACGTACCATATATACAGGATCCATATTCCATATTCTGGACATTATACAAGAACTTGGCCTTCATGTCATGAACAGTACTCTATACCCACCCACTTTTCAATATCTCACAAGTAAGGCAACAAATATAGATATCACCCTTGCAAACTCGCAAGTCAGTGTTGGCATTGAAAAGTGGAGAGTCTGTGATGGATTTGCACCAAGTGCCCATAATTTCATTTATTTTACAATTACGGAAGCAGATAATGACTTAGACACTATAATACAATCTTTGCAAAGTGAATGTTTACACAAAGCCGACAAATTGGTGCAAGCGTTGCAGATAGTGCAAGACAAGGCATTTCCAACATTTGTTAGTAAGCAAAAAGGTCTCAAATTCCTTGGAGTCCCAACCTACAATCCTTAAGAATCAGAGCAAAGCAGGCAAGAATATATTTCCAGAGACAACTAGAGCAAACAGAATGACAAAGACTGAGTTTCTGTCAATCAGTCAAAAAATACAAAGAGCTATTACAGAGCTGCCAACCTTGAGAAGAGGCTGTCAGTAATCACTTGCAAAAAAAAATAATTAAAAAAAATTAAATAAAATAAAATTTTACAAATTTGAAGGCTCATTTAGAAAGAAGATATACTTAATTGATCATACATTTTTATATTCATATTAAAATTAACCCAAATTATCATTTTCAATAAAGAAAACTTCATCGGTCTCAATGTCATTCACATTTCCAATTAATGTGACCTCAGAACCTGCAGCTGATGGTCTAGCCAAAGTGCATGAAAAACTTCTGCACTGGCACTTGAGAGATTCACAGACAGGTAATAGGCATGAACTAGCAATGACAGCTATCACTGAAACAACTGGTTTTCAGTTTTCCTCAATGCCAGTTCAACTCGACTGTTAAAACTGTTCAAAACAACTGGTTACTGCAATAGCTTATTTTTTTTATTTATTTAACTCTAGCAATACATGGAGAAATAAGAACCTTTATGGTTACCTTTGGAAATTAAACAAGGAAGGAAATCTTTTACAGAAAAATCCATTGCCTGGTAATGGCCAACGAAAATGGTGGGCAGTCACTTGAAACATGAGTCGGAGAATCAAGAAAATACCTAAGACTAACTGAAGAAAAAATTTGGACTCAAGACAGGACAGATAAACCACCTAGTTACACACAACCTAAATTTCATCACACAACCAGGCAAAAATTTTGACAGATGAAATGGATCTCTAAAGGGATTCTAATAACTGGACTTCAGGAAATAAGTAAAGTTGATCAGGAACTGACAGAATCACAATGTATAAAAAATTTACAAGACATATCAGGAAAAAAAAGAGTAATGCAGGAATGTTCACAATGCAGAATAGGATTTGTGGTCAGTCTCAAAGTAACTTATTCTGTAATACAATTTAATCACAATCTTCCAGACTATCAACACTAACTATAAAAGTTGCAAATAAAATATACACAGTAGTAAATGTCCATGACTCAACTAATGATAAAAATAATAAGAGAGGACACTGAGAAGATTTGGATATATTTTGGGAAATTTTACATTATACAATACAGACATAAATAAAAGTCACGCCAAAATTTTAATTGGAGATTTTGATGCCCAGTTACGAAGGGATGAGAGACAGCAATATAATAGGGAATTGCCCAACACAAAGAACAACAAACACCAATGTCATGAGACGAGGAATTCTGCAGCAACTGTCACATGATCTCAAAGTCAACAAACATCAAGAGAAAAGCTCAAAACTTCGAAACATCTCGACTGGGAAAACGGACTAACAATTGTATCATGCATCACAGATAAAAATTATCACACGGAAATCTATAATGTGGAAGTTCTGAGAGAGATTCACCCTACTGACAAAAAAATCCAATCTCAGCAAGAAGACAATCCACGATCATCAAAAGTTGACAAATTACAAAGAATATGAAGAACGAACAAGGAATATAAAAGCAACAGATGATTTAGAGGAAACAGTTTCCCAACAGAACTAGCTGAACAAGTAGCCCCAATAAACCCATGGAAGCAACACCAATAGCGGAATGATGAGTGTGATAAAACAGCATAGATAGACCCCAAGCCTGGGTTAAGGTATCAGAGTTATAAAACAGAAAAATCACTCTTGGAATTGGCAAAACAAAGAAAGATAACCCAAGAAATAATAAGAAGGGTTATTCGTCAATACCAGAAAGATATAGGGCCTACTAGTAATGATAAAAACAAATAGTGAGAAAACGAACTCAAGAGATTGCTACAAAATATTTAGTAGTTAACTACAAAGATGTGATCCGCAAACGTTAATGTCAAGCGACAAAATAATAAGATGACCCATATCAATATAAAAAAATATAGAAATTTTAGGAGAAACATTTACCAAATTACTAAATTTGGGTGGTCCCCATGAACTACTTCAAAAAAACGCAGATACCCCTCTCAAACTATCAGCATACAATGTAAACTCACTCACAATCCACGAAGTCTATGAAGTTTTTAAAGTTCTTAAAAACTACGAAGCAAGTGGAAAAGATAAACTGTTTGCAGAACTTTGGAAGTATGCAGCAGAAACAATGAAGGTACCATTACACCAATGCACAGTAAAAACCTGCAATGAAGAACAACAATCACAACACTGGACTACAGCTATGATCTATCCATTACACAAAAAGGGAAACAAATCAAATCCAGACAGCTACTGAGCAAATTCTTTTTCGGATATTAAATATAAAGTCATGTCAAGAATTCTATGCAATCATTCTAAATATAAGTTTGAACTGGAATTAGGAGAATACCGAGGAGGATTCAGGCCCTGGAGAAGATGCCCAGAACAGATAATCCCTGTGGAATTGGTAATGGATTACTACAAAAGAAGACCAGACAACAAATCGCAACCTTTGTAGACTCTGTATCTTCAGATTTTCAATGATGAAGACACTAAGGAATTTCAGACTTACAAATGTTAAATCTAAAGTTCAGTGGAGAAATGGAGAAATATCTGAGCCATTTACAATTGAAGCAGAGTTTAGGCAGGGAAATGATTTATTGTCATCACTTATCAGTTGTTCTCTGGAGTACATGGTGAGGGAATAGCATAAAGAAAATTCTAAAAACATAAGAGTAGGAACCAAGTTAGATCAAATAAACTTAAATTGATTTACTGCACTAGCTAAAAACAGTCAAGCAGACAGAAATCAAATAACAAGCCTATAAGATGTAGCACAAAAAAATAGGACTCTCTATACCATTTGAGAAGACTGAGAAAATGGTAGCAGGTCCAGTAGCAATAAAGCACATAACAGTAAATAACAGCAAAGAAAATAATGAAAAAATTTAAATACCTAGGAGAAATTATAACATATAGCTTGGACGAGTAACATGCAGAGCCAGAAAAAACTAATAAAATGACAACACCTCAAAAATCAAGGTGACCTGTCAATAAAAAGCCTGTCTGTCAAACCTAAATTAAACATTACAAGATGGTGGTTCAACCAGATGTGACGTATGGAAGTGAAACACTTTTTAAAGCCACTCAGAAAAACAGAATCATCAAAATCCTAAAAACAAGAGAGAAGAAAAGCTAGATCATAGATAAAGGAAATCAGGGAGGATATGAAAGTGCTACAATTAAACTGGGATGTTTTGTCAAACAAAACAGAAAATTTAAAGAAACTGAAAAACATAAGATTTAAACCAAAACAGAAAACACACACAATAAAATGGGTATTTGCAGATATGGAACAACAAAAAAGATCAGAACAAATAAAAAGGTACTGGTCAATTCGAAAAGAAGACTTATTAAAGAAGATTACCAGAAAATGATAGACCGAAGTGACCCACAGAGGTAGAACTCTAACAAAGATTGATATATTTTTACTCCTTCAATTTCAAGACACGTAGAATCAAAATATTAAATTAAATAGGCAAATAAAAAACAGCTCAGTCCGTCCAATGTTCACGGGTTTTCTCAAAAAGTGATAAGTGGTCAAACTGCGCAAAAAGTCACCAATATTCTCCTATTAACCCAAAATTTCTGAAACTCTGCTCAAAACTCATGTTTCAATAGAGGATCATACCATTATTTGTACCTTTCAAATAGTCGGAACTAACATACAGACAAGCCTTGCACACTGCACGTGCACGCATACCATCTAACAGGCCATGCCACATGGTAACAAGTACATGACTGTCTCAGCAATGCTGTACCAGTTCTTATGCCATGCATTGATTGCTTGTTTCTGTCGGCACTGTTATTAAAATAATGCTTATTGCTTTTCCATTTTCTATGATAATGCAATATTTCAACCCAATCTAAATTTTAAGAAAAAAAAAAAAAAATCACCCCTTTCTTTAAAAAGGTTTATTTAAAAACCATAAATTTTAGCACTGCTGCTATGGTTCACTGATATTTCATTTTTTCCCAGTTATTAGAAGAAAAATTAAACAGAAAAAACCAATTCCGAAAAATAGCAGTTATTCAAAAATAAAATACTGGTATTGGTTTTGCTCAGTCAGTTTTTCCCATCCCTAGCATGAGTCCCCAGTAGTACACTTTCATGAAAGGGAAACCTACTGAGGATGCGATAAATTAGGCAATGCTTACTGCGAACACCTCAGATGACAAGTATTTTATACGCATAATTTTTGATAAGGCTAAGGCGTTGTGAAACACATCACCAAGGGCTCCCTGTGGGGCTCTGTAGTCCAGCTTCTGGGATGTTGGCAGAGAGCTGTTACTGAACCAACTTCAAAGCACAACAAACATTAGAGGCTGCATCACCTCTCCAGGCTTTCTGCTAATTATAGTATCTGTCAACACAAGGGCTAACTAAATAGAGGGAAAATAGTAAGGTGGTTCTTGAAAGACTAAGTAATTGGTGAACAAAAAAACAAACTAATGATAGCAGGACCCAAAATATGCCATGTGTACAATATGACAGCAGAGCTGATTAACCGGGGGCACAAAAAAGAACATTGCCAATAGAGACCGGATTATATGCATTTGCAAGTTGCAAATTCATTTGTATACTTGGCTCCTTTTCACCGGTTATTGCATATTTTAATTAAAATCTAGTGATGATGTGCATTTTCACTATATGTTAACAATATTTAAAAAATTTAGGTGGGCAGTCTCTAGCTTGATCTAGTCTTGATGTCCCACAGATTGACCGCAATCGCTAACCAAGAGGTCACTGCCTAGCGAAATCATTACAGAAGAGGAACAGGAACAGGCAGACAAGAATCAATGCTCCTGCGCCCATGCCCCCGGTTAATCAGCTCTGCTGTCATATTGTACACATGGCAACAATTAAATTAAACTACGCATGCATTTGGAACAGTACTTAGTTGTTTATGTTTGCAATATACTTGTACACAGCTGAATGTGTTTATGACTTGTAGTATGTAAGGTGTCGTGCACCATACTGCCCGAAAAAAGAAATCATTACATTGTTTTAGATTGTTGAGTTTGCAAGAAAAATGTTTCATGCAAAAAGTTTCAAATAGACCAGCATGTCAAGAAAACTCTTTACATTGCAGGAAAGCAGAAGAAAGGACCATGACAACAACTTCTGACAACAGCAAGTTGCAGTAGCAAGGGTTGTCCAAAGGTAACCAAAACGGTGGTTTAACATGGACCTATGTGAAGCATTCATTTCGCAATATACCTCTTCACAAACTTACAAACCTTACCCTCAGATGCTTCCTGTGCAAATATGGCTTAAAACAAAATATACCAGATCAACCAACATTGCATAAAAATTACATACCAACAATTTACATAAATGTTCTGGAGGAAATGCACAATGAACTCAAGAACAGCATTATCTGGATTTCATTTGACAAAACTAGACACACTTGTGACCACTACATTGCAAATTTAATTGTTGGTGCTTTGAAAAAGAAGTCTTCTTCTTCCCATTTAGCAGCCTGCAAAGAACTTGAAAAAGTAAATAATTCTATGATTGCCAGATTTGTGAATGAGGGCATTAGAAAAATATTTCCAGGATCTTCTGCAGATGACAGGGTGTTTGTGTTTATTTCAGATGCTGCACTCTATATGATCAAAGCAGGGAAAGCCCTCAGAGTATTTTATCCCAGTTCGATTCATGTGACGTGCTTTCCTCATGGAGTACATCGCCTTCCTGAAGAAGTATGTTCCACATTTGTGAATGAAAATAAACTGATTTCATCCACAAAGAAAATGTTTCTAATTGCTCTTGCTCACATCAAGACCTACAAAGAAAAACTACCAAATGTGCCTGTACCTCCCAAAGCAGTGGTAACTCGGGGTACGTGGGCCGAAGCTGTGTTATTTTACAATGATCATTTCAAGGCCATTAGAGGGATACTAAACGACTTCGACATGAAGCTTTTAATGATTCCAGTATTAAAAAAGACATCGCTGTGATTAGCACTCATTTTTCCCACGCACCTGAAAGTATTAAAAAGCTTGAAACTCAAGGTTTGAATGGATCTATTCAGTTAACAAATAAAGTTATTCTAATGAATTCCTAATTGCCAGCCAGGAAAACTTAAAGAAAAGTTTGAAATCATTTTTAAACAATAACCCGGGCTTTTAACCCTTGTACCGAACTGATAGTTTTATTAGTGTGACAGGTTAACTTTTATCAGAAACAATAAGTGCCAACATAGTATCCAAGTTCAAATACTGACCAATTACCTCAGTTGATATAGAATGGTTCTTTTCTGCTTATATAAATGTTTTGAGTGATCAAAGACACAATCTTACTATCGAACATTTGGAACAGTACTTGGTTGTTTATGTTTACAATAGTAGAAAAACGTAAAATAAATTGTTAATGATGCTTTTGTCCAATAGTATTACTTAAAAGTTAATACTGTCAAAAAAATTCATGACTGTATGTTGTTTTTTAAATAAAATATTACGGAGTTTTTGAGCATGCCTCTCTGCGTGCGATATATCTCAAAGTTGGTCCTGTACATATGGATTGTTTCACTGCGACTCACTCGCATCACATCCGCTTCTTACTGACAACAACAGCAAAGAAGGAACAATTCTTGAAACACAGTATGCGTTCCCATTTTGCAAATTTTTACAAAATAATCCCTGAATGGCCCCTTTCCTAACCTCTACCACGAAGTATTCAGCGTTCTAAATGTACCGATTTTTCGTGTGACCAGTGCTCTTCCTCGTAACTGATATGCACAGGTTCAACTTTGAGATATAATGCACAAATACCATGTTTTTTTTATTATTTGATCTTGCATATTTTGGCACTTTTCATGCATTTTAAGCATTTTTCATGCGTATTTTAAGGTTTTTATGATGCATAAAATTCGGTCTCTAATTATTGATATCAAGAAACCCTACAATCAGAATAAATGACCAATCTGTGAAAAGAAACATCAACAAAAAGAAAAACTTTCATGCAAATGCAGAAACTGTCTGCCACAGAGGCTTAAAATTCTCTTTCAGCCGCCTCTAAGTGCGATAAGAATATATCACAATGAAATCTTAATCACTACTATGGCTACAAATTGAGAGTTTAAGGGCCAGAAAGGTACGGACAACACAGGCTCTATGGCAATCACAGGGAAGTGTATTACTGCACATGACAGGTGCATACAAAACGACACTGACTGAGGTGCTGATGGTGACACTACGCTTACTGCCTCTAAACATAGCCATAATGAAAAAGAAGTGCACAGTGTTGGCTCAAAAAGGGTGAATACCTCAACGTAAAGATGATACTGGGCACAAGAGCCACATCAAACTAGTAAATAAAGGCACACATTAATACAGAATGGCAAGAAATCTAAGACAGGGCAGAAACGAAGAGAAGAACTTCAGTTCCTTCCTAATATGAAAGAAAGATCCAGAATTTCCTACTTCCATCCAACCAGGAGAACTATACACTATTTCTCAGGAAATGGTCCATATCCCAGCTACTTACCAAAAAATACTACAATGCACAACACACGCTTGTGAATATGGAACAATCAGCACCACAGACCACTTTGTCTAAGATTGTGCCATTAGACAAGATGTCATACAACAGGACAGGAATGTTCTTGGCAGTACAACAGTCTACAACATAATAACGAATGAGGCACTGTGGTACAATCTGGACTCACAAACAGCCAAAACATAAGCTCATGAACTGCAAACATAAATAGCAAAGAGACAAATACAAAGAGACAATGAGACGCACCTTGGCAAAAAATTCCTGTACAACCTTCCAGAAGCAGTGAGAAGATGAGCCTCAGGAAAGACCAGGAAGGATTTCCCAAGACCCTGACAGCCATCTCCCAATTCTACACCATGAGTGGCACAGCACTCCTGTGAACCCTGAGTTTTGATTAAATGTGCCAGGGACTAACCATTCATTCAAATGAGGAACTCTAACTTGGTTCCGATATCAAGTACTGTAGTGTAATGTGGTGGTAGTGTAATCTTTAATTATGAATTAAAAGTCTGTGATTTAGGAATTTAGCCTAGTTCTGCAGACCAATAGCCTGAGCACCATATGGCCAAAGGAGAGTATGTAGATTTATAAATACAGGGTATTTCAGCACAGCAGTTACAATCTTTCAGGAGAGAAATAGAAAGAGAAAGAGAAAGAGAAAGAGAGAGAGAGAGAGAGAGAGAGAGAGAGAGAGAGAGAACACCTAGATGGCAGAAAATTGCATAGCAACGTAAGGTCGGCTGGTTGGTTGGATGGTTGATAAGGGGGAGGGGACCAAATAGCAAGGTCATCGGTCCCATGATCTACGATGGCAGAAATCAAGGGAGGAACAACACAAACAGTCCAATCCAGTCAAGGGGAAGGGATAATGTGCTAAGAAGGGGGAAAAGGGACATCAGGGCAGCACGAAGAGAAAAGAACCAGATGGGGTGAGTGGAAACAGAGCAGGGGTGCTCCAGAAACACTATGGGTGGTGGGGCACCAGCACTGCCACAGACCTGTCCCCACGCCCACACCATGCTATTATCACAACACAACAGGGACAATGCCAGGGGAACAAGGCACAAGAAGAGGGAAAACAAAACAGCACAACAGATAAGACAAAATGCAGGGAAAGGATGGGAGTACCTGGCTGGTGTGGAGGCAAGATCAAGGTTTCCAAAACCAATGCTCATGCTAACTAAGGGACTCAAATTCCAGAGGAAAATTCAAAGACGTATACCTGAGAGGAAAAACCACTTTGTAAAAAAAAACTGAGGACAGATGTAACCATGCGAGAGTCATCTGCTACCCCCCTGAGACGAAGAAGGTGGAAGGGCTTATTTCATGTGAAGGGCCAAAAGTTGGGGGGCAGTCCAGCAAAATATGGATCACTGTGAGGGGAGCACCACACCTAAATAGGGGAAGCAGCTCACTGCGGAGTGAAAAGCCATGGATCAACTCAGTATGGCCAAGACAAAGATGGCAGAGGATGGTAGATTTCTACCGGGATAGACAGAGGTAAGAACGCCACAGTGTGGGAGTCTCCTTGATGGCATGAAGCGTATTAGGGAGGTAGCCTCCCATGAGCCAGCCCATGACTGGGCAAAAAGGGATTTGATGTAAAGCCGCAAATCTGCCCCCAGAGGGGTCACAGAAAATGGTGGATAGGAGGCCACCCACACTAGCCTCATGATCAGGAAGTTCATTATCTGGAATACCTACATGGCCACGAACCCAAAGGAAATCGACTGAACAAGCAGCATCACCAACATCAGCGAGCAGGTCATGCATAGCAGACACCAAGGGGCGGCGGGAAAAGCTCTGAGCGATGGACTGAAGGGCACTCGCTGAGTCTGTACATAAAAAAACTCGGGTGAGTGAGGATTGTATACTGAAGCAGAGGGACCAACAGATGGCCACGAACTCCACAGTAAACACCCCACATGTGGCAGGCAAGAGATGGAGTCCCAGCGGACATAAGACGCGAATGCATAATCCATATGATCAGCAGATTTAGAGCCATCAGTGTAAAAAACAATGTCATCCTGAAACTCCCATAAGAGTGTTCAGAATAAACAATGGAACACCACTGGGGCGATGGAGGCTTTCTGACACTGGAAGTGATCCATTCGAATGCAAGGCCGAGCAAGTATCTGGGTGGGGGGTGGGGGATATGATCAGGAGAGAACATGGGAAAGAGGACAAGTAGGGGGGATGGAAGTCACGGTGGAGAGAAGCAAGACAGAGCCTAACCAGTAAACCCACCCGAGGGCGAGTAGCAAGTGGGCGATGGCCCGAAACCATGAAAAGAATAGAATAGGAAGGGGGGTTGGGGTGCTCAGGGGAAGAGCGAATAGTGATGGCATAGGAAACAAGGAGCTGGGACTACCAAATCGAAAGGGGCCAGATTCCAGTGTCAACCGAAGACCACTGACAGGGCTATGCAAAATGGACCCGTGGCTAAATGGGTACCAATGGTGAACCAGGTCAAAGAGGAGCAGCATGGAAGGGCCAGCTGATCCATTAACTTGATAACCATAGTCCAGACGAGACAGAACTAATGCCCAGTATAGGAGGAGAAGGGTTGAACGATCCACACCGCAAGAAGTGTGGGCAAGAAAGTAAAGAACACTGAATTAAGGAAAACAGCCAACCTTCAGATGAAGGATGTGGTGCAACCATGTAACACTGTTGTCAAAAAGAAGGCCCAAGAAACGGGATTGGGGGACCGCAGTCAGGCACTGGGCGTCGAGGTAGAGGTCCAGATCAGGATGAAACGTAGTACAGCAACAGAAATGCACCACCCTCGCAACTTAAGGGAAGAGAACTGAAAAATGTGTGAGTCTGTCCACATAGAAGCATGCCAAGTGGCACCCGGGAATTATCATTCCGCAGAAGCCACCGAGTGGGAGCTAGCCCAAATAAGAAATCACCCACATACAGAGCAGGGGTGGCCAATGGTCCAGCAGAGGCCACAAGTCCATTAATAGCGATGAGAGAAAGGACATTTAATACAGAGCCCTGTGGAATGTCATACTCCTGGCTCCGCATTAATTGTAATGTAGATACTTTATGTGATTGGTACAATAAATAACTCTTTTCTGCTTGCTGGCCTGTCTTTTATAAGTCACTATTTTAAGGTTTTACAATCAAGGCATCAACACAGCTCTCACAGAGTCAACTGCTGTTGTGTGATTGTATTTTGTATGTATTATAACCGAGATATCTTGTTAAATTTAGTTTTTGCCTTCAACATCACTGCATATTATTATAAATTAGCACTATTTTCGACTCTGTAACATAGGTCTGTTAATTACCATAAAGATGACGAAACAAAAGTTTAAGATTGATAAACGATATTTTTTATGTGTGTATAAAGACAAGGCACTTGCATTTTATATTTTTTTAAATTTACGCAATTGGTATCGACCATATCAGCAGTCCTAAGGAAATACATATAATTAATACACAATACAAATAAAAAAAGTTTGTAACTACACGACTGCTACAAACATCTTGAATACAAAACATACAAACTGCACTGTTAGTTGCATCTAGTCAATTTTATCCCATGTTTTTCTCTCATTTTAACACTAACAGTTATAAAATAGTCATTGGGCCAGAAAATGGCACACTGTCAATCGTTGGTCGCAGTAAGCACGAGTGGTGTGGGGTCTCCACTTAAAAAAAAAAAACAGTGGCTGAAATGACATTGCCCAATATGCAGGCTAGCTGAAAGTACCTCTGTACCTCCTCAAGACAAGAGCGGCGAGAGGAAGTTGACCAAGCCACTGGGAGGTATTTAATTTCCCAAATACTGTTCCCGTATAGAGAAGACCAGTATTCATGCCAGAGTGACAATGTTCCTACATGCGGCAACACAGAGATCATCTGAGGGGTCAGAATAGCAAAAAGGTCTGGGTAGTTGAATAACAGCCTTTGCAGCAGCTTCATTTTCCAACACTTCTACGTGCGAACCTTGGAAAGACGCCTCAGACCACATGGCTACCCCGTGTTGCAGAGACAATTACTTCGATGGCTGCCAAATACAAGATCTTAGCTGCAAACTACTTCAGGGTTCTGATGCTGGAGGAGCCTGATTCATTATTTCTTCAAGGGTATCAGTAAACTCCCTGGGTTGGTCAGCTGACTCCCGGGTAAAGAATCGGTTGGTGATATGAACCAGTGCAATAGAGGCCAGCCATACAGAAGTGTAACTGTTCAGTTTTGTTTTGTTTTGTTTTGTTTTGCTTTGCTTTATAAAGCGTGCAAAAAACAACTGGGATCATACATGCCCAAATCAAAACTATAGAACACGAACACAGAGAGGAGTTAAACAACTATACATTGGTTACAATGGACAGAATAAAAACTGGCACTTGGAAAAAGGGCTAAAAAACACCATACAGAAATAGAGGTCCAAAACTAAAAGTTAAATGGCCTTCGCCATATTGCTTCAGCGGATAAAAAGTACAACGTGGTCAACATCCCATGCGTCATTCGTTAAAAGGGCTGATAAATCAGACAGCAAATCTAAGCTGGAACGTAAATTGTTAAAAAAGGGCGATTCCAGCAGGAAGTGGCAGACAGTTAAAATTTGGGCGCAGTGTCTATGATAAGTAAATGTCGAGGCTTGAGCCACCACACTAGCTGAGCGTGAATCATACGTTCCACCACCTTGCAAACACAGCTGGTAAGGGAGATGGGGCAGTAGCTAGAAGGAAGGTTTTTGTCCATACCGGGCTTAGGTATGGGTATGATGGTGGCTTCACACCAGCATCCAGCAAATGTGCCCTTTGCCCAGATGCGGTTGTACATGTTAAGCAGAAAGTGCTTGTCTGCAAGAGAAAGGTGCTGTAACATCTGAATGTGGATGGTGTCAGGCCCTGAGGCGGAGGTTCGGGATGAACTGAGAGCATGACCTAGCTCCCTCATAGTAATGGCGGCATTGTAGCACTCACAATTTGGAGAGGAGAAGGGTATCGCCCGAGCCTCCTCCACTCGTTTCCGAAGAGCTCGAAACTTCCGCAAAATGGCGGCCCAAGGTGTTGGAGATAGCAATAGGGTCCACGATGACATCGTCAAGCCGGAAATTGGGGAATGGATCTTGGTTCCAGAGAGCTATCTGAGGTTGGCCCACATGGCAGAGGAAGGTGTGGAACTGCAAAAAAAAAAAAACTAGTGAATGAAATCCAGCTAGCTCTTTCGCTATCCCGAAGAACGTGATGCCACTTTCACGCAACTCTTCATAATGAATGCAGTTTGGCAGCATAGGGTGGCAGATAAAAATGCACATTGCACGTCTAGGTGCGCTAATTGTGTCGTGGCATACCTCAATCCACCAAGGGACCGGGACACGACGTGGTAGAGAGGAACTGCAGGGATGGAACGTTCTGCAGCAGTAAGGATAATGTTTGTGAGATATTCGACCTGGTCATCACAACTGGGGAAATCTTGTTCTTTGAAGGTCGCCAGGGAGGAGTAAAGCTGTCAGTCGGCCCTGGGAAGCTGCCATTTAGGTGTGCACACGGATGGGATAAGAGTCAGCACACGGGAAATGGTCGCCCGAGAAGGTGCCAGAAAGAACGGACCATTCAAGACGATGGACAAGCTGGGCAGTGCAGAAGGTTAGGTCCAATTGGGAATAGATGTATGAGGAGTCGGGAAAGAAAGTGGGTGCTCCAGTGTTAAGGCAAAACAGGTTAAGTTGGTTAAGAATGTCAGCCAAGAGGGCATCTTTCAGACAGGTCCTGAGAGAACCCCAAAGGAGATGATGAGCATTAAAGTCACCAAGTAGCAAAAATGGGGGACGTAGCTGCCCAATAAGTCAAAGAAAGTCTGCCCTGGTGTCAGCGAATGATGGAGGGACATATATAATACAGAGCGTAAAGGTCAGGTGGGGAAGGAAAAGGTGAACTGCCACAGCTTGAAGATTGGTAGTCAGCGAGATGGGTTGACTATGAATATCATCCCATATGAGCAGCATGATGCCCCCATGAGAAGGAATGCTGAACTCAGGGGGAAGGTCAAAGTGAATCGGTAAGAAATTGGAAAGCTCAAAGTGGTCGCGAGGGCACAATTTCGTTTCGTGAAGGCAGAGTACAAGGGGACGGTGCGACGCTAAAAGCAGCCATAAATCCTCTTCGTGGGACCGAAGGCCACGAACATTCCACTGGAGGAGAGTCATGATGAGGAAGGAATGTGGTGGTGTCACATCGGCAGCTGCAGAGTGACAGCTGGGGAAGAGGCACAACTACAGGGCACAGAAGCAGGATGATCCTGCTCCATGGAGTCCACAGAAGCATCAGCTTGCTTGCGCGGTTGGCCTGTGGACTCCAACGCTGAAAAACAGTTGTTGGTGCACACCGGCAACATGGAGGCTGGCCGGGCTAAGGTATCACATGCCAACACCATCAAAGACTATCTTCGAGGTGGCGCAGGAGAAGACCGTTTGCTTTGGAGGACTTCTTCGAGCCTTTACAGTTACATGAAGCCTCTGGTGTTGTTTTGCTGGAGGGACAGAGGAAGTCTTCACGGGAGTACTCCTTCGGTCCTTTCCAGCCTACCGGTTGTGTAGCTGGTGGTTTTGCCTCTAGAGGCGAGAGCTTGACAGCTTGTAGCACAGCTGGATGGGGGGGGGGGGGGGGCGGGGGGATGTTGATGCTACCTTGACACTGGGCGATTTCATGACCTCTGAGCTGAATTGGAGGTTGCATGTCTCCACGGCCACATGTCCTTCATGGAGCGAGGGGTAACAAGAACAGAACTATAGGTACCAGATGGGAGAACACAGGGTTTGCGAATACCTAGTAACTTGCGAGCAACTGGATAAGGCACCTTTTCCTCGAGCCGGATCTCTTGAACAGCCCGCTCATCACGATACACTGGACACTTCCGAGTGGAGGTGGCATGGCAACCATTGCAGTTTATACAGCAGGAAGACGGAGGTAGACAATCGCCCTCGTGCGCATCCCTACTACCAATAACACATTTGGCTGGGTGTCGACAAGACGTTCTCGTGTGGGTAAAACGATGACACTGGTAGCAGTGCATCGGGTTCAGAATGTATGGCCGGACGGTGGTAATTTCACAGCCTGCTTTGAGCTTGGATGGAAGCACTGCCCTATCAAAGGTGAGAAAGAGAGTGTGGGTGGGCACTAAGGAGGAATCTACCTTTTTCATTACATGATGAATGGCAAGACATCCTGATCTGAGAGGTAAGACTGTATTTTGGCGTTGGTTAGACCATCAAGCAGCCTGGTGTAAATTACACCACGGGAAGAATTCAAAGTTCTGTGGGCCTCAACATGAACAGGGTAACAGTGGAGAAGCAAGGCAGCAAGCAGTTGTTGTGGTTGAGAATCAGATGTGGTCTCCAAAAGCAAAAGCGCCATTCAATAAATGAGAGCAGGATTTCACAGAGCCAGCAACTGCATCTACACCTTTTTGGACAATGAACAGATTTACCATGGTGAAGTACTGACCATCTTCAGTATGTGAGACCACAAGGAACCGCAGCGCAGCGGGAAGGGTCTTTGAATCATTAGCTTTGTTGCATTTACGTTTTGTAGAAGTTGAGTGGGAAGGTGATCAACTCATAGCGAGGAAAACCCCCGTAACTGCCTGTGTCTACAATGGCGCACTCCTTCCAACTGTGGGCCCCCTTCACAATGGGGCGCACCTGCCTTAGGTGATTGTTCACCCCTCAGGTCACACCTCCTGAACACCTGATGGAGGGAGCAATCGGCAATTTGGGAAGGTTACAGCTCAGGCAATCACCCCTTCCTGGGCTTAGCCTGTACAGGGGGTACACACGAACCCTACCTGCCGACCCAGGGCTGGGAATTACGTGTTACCCAGTCACCTGTTAAGCGTCAGACGAGTGGGTGGCCTTCAGGAGCACACAGGGAGGAAGAAGAGAAAAAGAGGATCCTCAAATGCCGAAGCGGAGGAACGAGAGGAGAAGGGAAACAAAGAAAGGAAAAGGGTGACAATGCAGAACACTCCCAAGAATACCCCAGACATGTTCCCCAAGGGAGGGGGAAAAAGTATAGCAAGAGGATAGATACGCAGCACAGAAGGGAAAAAAATGCTGCAAAGGCCAAAGAGTGGTGAGCTCCCTGGGGGGAGAGATGTCACTGTTTGTGAAGGGGAAGTATGTTTGTCCTTTTACAACTTCTTAGTAGCATGGCATTTGTCATGCATGGACCCAGAAGTTTGCTGACTTGAGATGCACAAAAAGTCATCTTTGGCGTAATCCTTTCTAAGTTTTCGTTCTTCGGGTTGCATCACAAGTCACTTTACCAATGTGGGCGAAGGTATTCTGATGTGTTGAGCAACTGTAGTGGGTATAGGTGAGGATGTCACCTTAGCACTAGGTGATTTCGCAACTGTAGCACCGAACTGGAGATTGCAGGTCTGCGTGGCCATATCTTTCATGGGTCGTGACTTACCAACAACGGTACTGTAACTACTGGATAGTCGTATGCATAGCTTTTGCCTAGCTAACATTTGTGAGCAACATTGAGGGGTTCCTTTTCCTTCATCCAGATCTCTTGATCAGCTCACTCATTGAGGTACAAAGAGCATTTGCGGGATGAAGCATCATGGTTGCCTGTTCAGTTGATGCAGCAGGGAAGAGGTGGGCAATGTCCCCTATGAACACCTGTGCCCTAAGTTACACAACTGGCTGCATTTTTGCGAGACACACGAGTACGATTATAATGCTGACATTGGTAGCAATGCATTGGGTTCGGTATGTAGGGTCTGACATGGATGACTTTACAGCCCGCCTTCATCTTCACCAGGAGCTCCACTTGATCAAAAGTTAAGGAAAGGATACAGGCAGGCATTAGTTCTGCATCGACCCTCTTCGTAAGCCAACAGACTGAAGTTACGCCCTGATCAGACAGATAATGTTGTTCGGAAAATAATTGCTGTCACTCAGGCAATCATGAGCCCTCCAATGGATGGAGGGGAGAATACCAGGGCTGCAAATGGAGAGATGACCAGCTGAATAAGATCCGCAAGTCACAATGAAGTGTAAAGTGTATGAGGGCACTGAAATTCAAGACACAAACATCAAGCTCTGAAAGCAAAGTTTCCATAGCTTTACTATGGCCAGTGCACCTAGTTCCACCCCAGGAAGGGTTATGGGCATTGCATTCACTCAAAATGAAAAGGGTAGGGGAGCTGAGAAATCAGTGCACACTACACATTCTGAGACACTTCATTAATGGGAAGGATACACGTTACAGATGACAAAATCCAGAGGCTTCCTCACATGAACAACCATAGCCTCCAAAGTTGTATCAAATAGCACATGTTCTCTGCAGAGTCCAGAACGAGTGTGCAAACTATGCCTGATGCTCTGTCATAGTCAGCTTCATTCTTAAAATAGCTGTGAAGGATAGGGGTTTGCATTGCTGGGAAGCAAGTTTCCTGGAGGGCAATCAAGAAACCAGGGGGAACAGAGATGATGTAGCTTAGTCAGATGGTGGCAAAAACCACTACAATACCACTAGAGGATCAGGTTGTCGGTATGAAGCAAAGCAAGCGCTATATCATGTGTGAGATACAGAGGTGAGCGAGTGTGCCGGGACTTACCCAAGTTCACTGCTAGTACCACCACGTCGCCTTAACGAGTCTACACGTAGTGCGCATGTATTGCACCACAATTAAGTACAAAATTAAAAGTCAAGATTTATGTTTAAAACTGTGTTAAAATAGAGTTTAGTATAATAATGTTATAAATATCAAGTCTTTATGTACCTAGACTTGATAGTTTCCATAAAAAATGCAGTTTTAAAAGAAAAATAAGTGGTCCTAAATAATAAAGCTAGAAAGCCAGAAGTTGCTCAGAACGTGCCTAAAGAGTTTATAAATAAGTGGTGCAAGTTTCAAAGCTAAAGAGTGATAAATACTTATCCGTGCTCTGCTTCCTCTGGCGCATCGCCAGAGGGGGTCACGGTGCTTAGCGAGCAATCACTGGCAGCTTTCGGAGAGAGAGGCCGTACTAGCATACGGGCAGTTTGTGGTAGGTGGCTCATGTGGACGGCCACATTTCGCGAGCGTGGTTGTATCATATGGTGAGCTGTTTTGAGGGTGGAAACCACACCTTGTTGCGGTTTGTGTTGCGACTCATCCAGAAGGGCAGTGAGGTAATGTGCCTGGAGGTATGATGTTCTGCCGTTTATATTATTGAGTTCCCGGCTTCTTGTGGTAAGACTGCTCTTTCCTTATGCCCTTATGCATTGTACCCCCCCCCCCCCCCCTTTAAAGAAGAAGTGGTGGTTTAAACTGTGGCCGTTGGTATTCGAAGCTACCTCACGCAGACTATACTCTTGGTTGGTAGTACGTGTCGGTTGTTTGCTATTTATTTTGCTGCCCGCAAGGTTGCACAGGCGAGATTGCCTCCTGGTAGAGCGATGCTCACTGTTTGACAGTTTCAATCTGCCTGTGGTTGCGTGTGTGTGTGTTCACCATTAAATGGTAGATTGTCAACTTGATCTGCAACTTTGCATCTTGCGGAATCGTGTCATGGCTTTCTTGTAGTGTTTCCCGAATTTCCCTGTTGTTGTTAACGTGCACCGTTGAGTGACAGTTTGTTTAACGGCAAGCAACAAGGGGAGCCTTTCGACAGAGCGACGTTGAGTGTTCAATGAGCGTACAGTTGAAATTACTGTTATAACAAAATACATCGTTGCTCTGTGATTATTAAATACTGTTGGCAAGATTACTACCTTTCGACAGAGCAACGTTGAGTGCTCACAATGAGCGCACAGTTGAAACTACTGTTACAACCGAATACGTCGTTGCTCTGTTATTATTAAATACTGTTGGCCAGACTACTACTTTCCGACAGGGAGCCCTTGATATTTCTGTTGTTGTTGACGTGCACCGTTGAATGGCAATTTGTTTAACGGCAAGCAACAGGAGCAGCCTTTTGACAGAGCAACGTTGAGTGTTCAATGAGCATACAGTTGAAATTACTGTGATAACCACAGTGAATCACAATTTGTTTAATGGCAAGCCACAAGAAGAACCTTTCGACAGAGCGCCATTGAGTGCTCAATCAGTGTACAGTTGAAAATACTGTTATTACCAATTTTTTTTTTTTTGTGTACATTTTTTGTGTACGTTGGGTCGGCGCAGGTCTGGCATTGTCAGCAAGATATAGTTCTAGTTTTTTTATTTTATTTTATTTGTTTGTTTATTTTTTTAACGTCCTTATTTTTAATGTAGGCATATGCTGGGTCGCAGCAGGTCTGGCGACTGAGTATTACAGTTGTCAGTAACACCTGCTACTTGTTACTTCAACGATTATCTTGTTGTAGTCCTTTATCTATGTCTGTTAATATTTAAAAAGTAAAACAAACACAAATATACACGCAAAATTCTAGCTTTCGCAACCAACGGTTGCTTCGTCAGGAAAGAGGGAAGGAGAGGGAAAGACGAAAGGATGTGGGTTTTAAAGGAGAGGGTAAGGAGTCATTCCAATCCCGGGAGCGGAAAGACTTACCTTAGGGGGAAAAAAAGGACGGGTATACACTCGCGCACACACACACACACACACACACACACACACACACACACACACACACATACATATCCATCCACACGTATATGTGTGGATGGATGTGTGTGTGTGTGTGTGTGTGTGTGTGTGTGTGTGTGTGTGTGTGTGCGCGCGCGCGCGCGCGAGCGAGAGAGTGTATACCCATCCTTTTTTCCCCCTAAGGTAAGTCTTTCCGCTTCCGGGATTGGAATGACTCCTTACCCTCTCCTTTAAAACCCACATCCTTTCGTCTTTCCCTCTCCTTCCCTCTTTCCTGACGAAGCAACTGTTGGTTGCGAAAGCTAGAATTTTATGTGTATATTTGTGTGTCTATCGAAGTGCCAGCGTTTTAGTTTGGTAAGTCACATCATCTTTGTTTCTAGATATATTTTTCCCACTAGAAGAAAATAGTCAATCAAGCAACAAGCCCAGAAAAAACCATGAATGACCGAAATTGGAGAATGTCAACTTTCACCGGTGAATGTCCACAGATACCAAATACGTCGGGGAAAGATCGAATATTTCATTACATTGTTGTTCACTTGGACCCTCTCTGGTGTGTGTCGACAATCACAGATATGCTCTGGTGGAGGTCCAAAACAGAGGAGTAAAAAAAAACAAGTGACTGGCTCTCTCCCGCCAAATCCTTTGTTCTGCTCGGAGTAAATCAGCTTTTTCAGTCTTATGCAAGCTTTGATAACGCGAACAATGTTTTCTTTATTTTTTTCCGATACCCTAATTTGTACTAAATGGATACTGCAGTAAATCGTGATCTTTTTCATGAAAAGTTAAATGTATTAATTGCAGGTAAACGAGAAGACAACTGTTTTTATTTTTCTCAAAAAAAGTATTCTAAAATACTTTCTGAAGTGGTTTCTGCCAAAATTAAATGCAACACACCTTCGGATTACAGATGATTAAAACATTTTGATGTTTTAATAATTAATGATGAAGAGAAGTTAATTGTACCATTAGAACCAGGGGAAATGAACATACAGTACTATGTTACCAATGAAGAATTGTACAGTATACTATATGAAACTCGCATCAGAGTAGGCCAGGGAGGAAGAAACATATGCTTAAAGAGTTGCAAGTTACATACAAAAATATTACATATGAAGTTGTAATGTTGTATTTAAATTTATGCAAACAGTGTCAAATGAAACACAGTGCACCTAAGAAAGGTATTGTTGTGAAGCCAATGGTTAGTTCTGAAGTAACTCAAGATGTCAATTTGATCTGATAGAGACGGCGAATATAAGTTCATAATGGTGTATCAAGATCATTTAACTAAGTTTGTCCAGCTACGACCTTTGAAAACTAAAAGAGCTGAAGAAGTAGTGCATCACGTTCTTTCAATATTTTTTACATTTGGTGCCCCAGCAATATTGCAATCAGATAATGGTAGAGAATTTAGTAATCAAGTCATATCCGAAATACGTGCTATGTGGAAAGATGTTAAAATAGTTCATGGAAAGCCTCGTCACAGTCAAACACAAGGCTCAGTTGAAAGGGCCAATCAGGATGTACAGAATATGCTAACTGCATGGATGAATGATAATGATACAAATAAATGGTCAGATGGTTTATACTTTGTTCAATTTGCCAAGAACACTACATACCACAAAGAAAAACACCAAAGTTCTTATGAAGCCACATTTGGCATTAAAGCAAAAAGAGGCATAGCATCGTGTTTTTGCCTGGCGAACAAATCGCAAATATTGAAACTGAAGAACAACTTGAAGAAATTGCCAATACTTCTGAAACCGAAAACAGCTTGAAGAAACTGTTAATGCTTATAAAAAAAAAAAAAAAAAAACTGAGCGCTGTTCATGTTGAAAACCAATTCCAAAGAAAAATATTGAGGAGATCCTACAACCTACAATGTCTTCACATCAAATTCTGTCTGAAAAACACAAGTTGATTTCTACAAAAAGAGCGGTCGCGAAAGAAAATCTTCTACTGCAAGCAACAAAGCTGTTACGAACCTCACAAAAACAATTTCTTCCTGCTCAAATTGGTGATAATGTACGAATACAAGTCCCTGATATCGACCGTGGTTGTACAGATAGCCGAAATGTGTTAGCGATTGTTGTTGGAATAGAAGACTCCGACTTCTATAAACTGGCAAATAAAAATGGTACCCTCAAGCAGCTTTACACACGTAAACAGTTCATAATTTGTAAAGAAAAGTTACTTTCCATAGATGAGATTTCTTTTCAAGAAATGTCACTGAGAGAAGCAGCTGCAGCTAATTCGATAAGCGGGGGATAAGGCTATACACACTGTCATTGCAAAAGGAAGTGTTCCACAAATAAATGCAGTTGTAAAAGCAAGTGACTCTTGTGCAATTTAAAGTGTCATAATAGTTTAAGTTGTTGCAATAAATAAGATCTGAATCACATAAGTAATTAATTTTTTTATAACTATTATTTTCTTTTCTCATGTATAATGTACAGTTTATTTTAAATTCTTGGTCATTTCTTTCAGAAAGAGAGGCGAAAAAGTTACGTCACACTTGTGACGTTTTATAGCGACTGAATTACGGAGAAGAAAATATAAATCTCCAACATGTTCAACATTCACCATTAGTGCATGGTGAATGTCAACATCGCTATCTCTGTCAGAGCCTGTATTGCTCGATCCCCTCAAACTTGGCCTAGCCCTCCCACTCCCACTCCTACTTAGCAATAAATCCAGACTTGAAAGGCACTAAATATTGGACTTGGAAACGTAAAAATTTGTTTTATACTTCAGTTCACTCTAAAATTAATAACTGAGAGGCCATGTTAAGCTACTTCTTATAGTTTTTGAGTAATTAAGTAAAAACCAATTTTGTAACTAAAATGTACCCAACTGTAGTAGATTAAGTACCCATAATTTTAATAGTACAGAATTTTGGTTAAAGCAGATGATAAAACTTACCAAATAATAGAGCAATACCAAATTTGAGAGTTGTAGTATTAATAACAGCCAATACAAGTTCTAGTGAAGGTATGGTTCAGAGGTAACAATCTACTGTTAGTTCCACTATAGAAATTCTAGAAGGCAAAATTTTTATTCAAGCGAGCTGAAACTTTTTCTGTGCTTCCAAACAACTTATCTGAATACATGTAAATATTAAGAAGTTTCTGCATTAATTCATAATTATGATACTACAGATTATGTGTCCGAGAAAGCGGTCGTTCTGAGGCTGCTGCAGTATGCAGAAGGCATATAACAGATGTTCCCTCGGCAGTCCGCTGTGGCACCTATATAAATACAGCCCAAGAGGCAGTAGTAAGGTTCACTTCACACTCAGCCACTGTAAGATCCACGTCTGTTCAATGGTGGATCGCGCTCTGCTTCGGATGATGTCAGAGCTGGACTGTGGCACATCGTGTATTTGAGGTAAAAACAGATAGTGAACTTGCGAGGACTGTACACCGTCCTGGACCGCTTAAAATTTGCTGAAGGAACTGTTAATTTACTGTCCATGATAATTATAAATATGCGCGGCAAGTGGCGACTATTATTTCCACTTTTATGGTGAGCATTAATTTTCAACATTTATGATGAACATTCATTTGAGTATTTTAGTCAGGACGAAAGACAATCTGGTAGGAACGTACCGTAGAGGTAGTCTCTTAACTACTAGTTCTGCTATTTATGATAGAAAGATTTACTGTGTATCGAATGGGACGGGACATGCACGGGGGCGTATACGCAGAGTACCAGAGTACAGACAGTAGAGATGGAATAAGAAGGGCAGTCAAAATATCCAGGACAGAGTGGAGAATAAATAAGGAAATTAGGGAGAGAATGGAACAACTTGTGATGCAAAGAACTGAGAATAGAGCTCTTCAATGGTGTTTGATTTGATTTTGTTTTGTTTTAGGGTGCAAAAATAACTAAGGTCATACTCGCCCAGGTCAGAACATTGAACACGAATACAAAAAAGGAGTTAAAAGCGACACAAGTTAAGCCCAATCAATGAAAGGAAAGTGAGCTAAGAACAAGGACTTCCTCATAGAGAAAGATCCACAAAATACACTGTAAAGACAATGGAGGTCCCAAACTAAAGATTAAATGCCCTTCGACATGAAACAGCCGATAACTCAGATGGCAAACATACATTACAAAATAAGTGGTTAAAAAAGGGCATTCGGTCAGGAAACTGGGAACCGTCAACGGTTGAGGACAATGAGCACAAAGTGGAGGAGGATCACCACTTAACAAACGGCGATGGCTAAAACAACAGTGCCCAACACGCTAGCTAAAATGATCTCCTCGCGCTGAGAGGTGGTCAGCCAAGCTGCGGGGAGAGGTTTAATTCCCTGGAGCTTGTTGCCATGAAGGGGAGACCAGTGGTGATGCGAAAGTGACAGAGCCTGCTTACAGACGGCAACACGGAGATCGTCAGAAGGACTGGAAGACCTAGCGGCCCAAAGCAGCACGACGGCAGCCTTGGCAGCAGCCTCATTTCCTGCCACACTGACATGACCAGAAACACACATGAACACCACAGTGGCCTCCTCAAGATTGAGCAAGCTTTCTTGGACCCATTGCACTAAGGGATGGACTGGGTACAGCACATACAAGCTCCGAAGAGCAGACAGAATTGGAGCAGATGACACAATCAAACAGCCTGAGTCACCGGATGTACTGCATGGCCTGATACACGGTGAAGAGCTCTGCTGTAGATACTGAGGAGTGTTTCAGAATCCAATAGCCAAAATCGCCGATGCCAATGATGAAGGCACACCCAACACCATGTTCAGTGCGAGAGCCATCAGTGTACACAAAGATAATATTGCTAAGTTCCATGTGCACTTACAATGGTATACTGAATATGGAGTAGATTCCTAAGGAAGAGAACGAAGTCCAAGGTGAACACAGCCCCTGCAAAAAGCCAAGGCAGTGAAAAGTTCACGGCCATTGGGAAAGTGGCAAGTAGCATGAAGTTAAGTTGCCGGAGCAATAGCCGAAAGCTTACTCCAGGAGGTAGCAGAGAAGACAGGTGCACCCCATACTGGCGTTCAAAGGAGTCATCGAAGGAGGCGGCATAGGACGGGTGGTCAGGCATGGCAGACAAACTGCACGCATATCCGCTGAGGCGAACATCAACCCAGTATGACAGCGGTAGTTCGGCAGCTTCTGCAGACAGACTCTCAATTGGGCTAGTGTAAAAGGTGTCAGCAGCCAAACAGAGTCCACGATGCTGGATTGTATTTAGGCAACGTAAGATGGATGGACATGCAGATGCATAAACGAAACACACATAGTCTAGTTTTGAATGGAAAAGGGATCAGTACAAATGGAGGAGAATGGTCTGATACGCTCCCTAGGAAGTATTGCTTAGGACACGTAGGACATAGAGGGACCGGGTGCAACAGGTAGCCAGGTTAGGACACGTAGGACATAGAGGGACCGGGTGCAACAGGCAGCCAGGTTAAGACACATGGAAGAACCAACAAAGTTTTATATCAGGCGAGAGCCCAAGGAATTTTGTAGTTTCAGCAAACAGAATAACAACAGGCACAATATGTAAAGATGGTGGAAGCAACCCATTGCGCTGCCAGAAATTCACACAGCTGGTTTCAACAGTGGAAAAGTGAAAGCCATTATCAATGCTCCACAAGTTAGGATGATCAAGACATCGCTTAAGACACGACTCAAGCAGCCAAGTCCATGGAGAACTGCAACAGATCCCAAAATCATCGACAAAAAGGAAGCCAGAGATGCCTAGAGGGAGACAGGCCATAATAGGGTTAATGGGTATAGAAAAGAGGATGACGCTCAGGACGGAGACCTGAGGCAACCCCTTTTCCTGTGTAAAGTTGTCTGACGAGGCAGAACCCACATGAACCTTGAAAACTCTAAAATTTCTGATCGGGAAACAAGGCAGGTAGCCTCGGATACCCCACGTGTAGAGAGGATGGAGGATATGAATCCTCCAGCAGGTGTAGGCTTTCTCCAAATAAATAAATAAATAAATAAATAATAAAAATAAAAAATCATGCCCAGTCTGGTATTTCCACAGAAAGCCATTCATGACATGGGTTGACAAAGTGACAAGACGGTCAACTACAGAATGGTGCGCTTGTAATCCCCATTATGCAGTAGTTAGTAAATTTTAAGACTTGAGCCATCATATCAGCCATGCTTTAATCATATGTTCCATCGCCTTGCAAACACAGCTGATGAGAGAAATGGGGTGGTAGCTAGGAGAAAGATGTTTGTCCTTACAGTGCTGTGGTATGGGTATGACAGTGGCTCCATGCCAGCGCCTGAGGAATGTACCACCTGCCCAGATGCAACTGTATTTACGAATAAGAACATGCTTGCATGCAAGAGAAAGACACTGCAACATCTGAATGTTAACAGCGTCCGGTTCTGGGGTGGAAGATTGGGACACGATCTAGCTTCCTCACGGTAAAGGTGGCATTGTAGTAGTCTTGATTCTGAGAGGTATCACCTGAGCCTCCTCCACTTGTTCCCAATGGAGGAAGGCAGGCTCATAGTCAGTGGAGCTCAAAATCTCTGCAAAATAACAGATTAAGTTGTTGGAGATTACAATGGGGTCCTCAATGGCATCATCTGGTATGGTCAGGCTGGAAATTGGGAAATGGACCTTGGTCCCAGAGAGCCTTCAAGGGTTGACCCAAAAGGCGGAAGAGGGAGTAGAACTGTTAAAAGAACTACTAAATGAAATACACCTAGCTGTTCTGCTATCCCAATGAACGCAAAGACACTGTGCACCCAACTGTCAATAATGAATACAGTTCACCATCACAGGATGACAGTTTAAAAAGACAGAGTATGCCTCTGGACGCGAACTGTGTCACGGCACCCTCAGTCTAGCAAGGGACCCGGACATGGTGCGGTTAAGATGAAGTGCGAGGTATGGAACGTTCCGCAGTAGTAAGGATAACATTTGTATGCCTCTGGACGCGAACTGTGTCACGGCACCCTCAGTCTAGCAAGGGACCCGGACATGGTGCGGTTAAGATGAAGTGCGAGGTATGGAACGTTCCGCAGTAGTAAGGATAACATTTGTATGGTACTTTACCTGTCATTACAAGTAAGAAAAAGTTGTTTGCGAAAGTTGCAGGGGAGGAGTAAGGCCTCCAGTCACACTTACAAAGCTTCCAATTGGGTTTACACATAGGTGGGGTAGACATAAGCAATTGGATAGCACACAGGCAATGGTCACACGAGTACGTGTCATAGATAATGGGCCATTCAAGACGACGGGCAAGCTGGACAGTGCAGAACGAGAGGTCCCAATGGTAGGTAGGCATGCGTGGAGTCTAAAGGAACATGGGTGCTCCAGTGTTAAGGCAGATGAGGTTGAGCTGATCAAGACAGTCAGTCAAGAGGGTAACTCTCGGACAAGTTCCGGAGGAGACCCAAAGAAGATGATGTGCATTAGTCACTGAGCAGCAAAGAAGGTGAAAGAACTGACCAATAAGCTGGAGGAAGCTTGCCCTGGTGACACCGAATGACAAGAGGGATATTGACATTGCACAGAGAGAAAGTGAAATGAGGAAGGAAAATGTGGACTGCAACAGCCTGCAGCCAAGTGTTCAGTGAGATGGTCTGACTATGATCATTATCCCGAACGAGCAGCACGACTCCCCCACGAGATGGAATGCTGCCCTCAAAGCGAAGGCCAAAGCAGACTGGAAAGAAATGCAAGAGATCAAAGCAGCCACAAAGACACAATTTTGTTTCCTGTAGTCAGAAAACAAGGCGACACTGTGATTCCAAGAGCTGCCTTAATTCCTCCTTCTTGTATCGCAAGGGAGACGTTCCACTGGAAGGGAGACATGATAGGGAAAGGAAAGGAGGGAAAAAATGAAGGGATTTCACTTTGGCGGCTGCCAAGTGCCAGCCTTTAAAGACTCACTGCTACATAGTGCAGAGGCTGGAGGATCATGTTCCATGAGATCTACAGAGGAATCAGCAGTCTCTCTGGGTCAACCTACGGATTCGGTTGGTGGGGTGCACCAGGGGATTGGAGGTCAGCCAGGTGAGGGTATCACGCAGTGAAACAGTGGAAGGATCTCAGAGTTGGTGAAGGAGAAGCCATTTGTCTTTGTTTGATTTCTTAGTACCTTTATGGTTGGCAGATGAAGACTCAGATTTTTTTGGCTGGAGGGACATAAAAAGTCTCCACTAGAGTATTCCTTCTGTCCCTTCCTGCCTTCTGGTTGTGTAGCAGCTGATTTTGCCACCAGAGGTGATGCTTTGGCGGCTTGCACAGCTGGAGGAGGAGGAGGAGGAGGAGGAGGAGGAGACAGGGACGCTACCGTGACACTGGGCACTGCAGTGCTGAATTTGAGGTCGCAAGTCTTCGTGGCCATGTCCTCTAAGGAGTGAGGTGTAGGAAAGAAAGGTACTGTAAGTGCCAGATGGTAAAAAACAACTAAAAAACAATGTTGCAAGTGACAAGGTAATGCACTTTTTTCCTTCACCCAGATCTCCTGTATGACCCACTGTTGAGATACAAGGAAATTCTCGGGATGAGCCTGCATGGTCGCTGTTGCAACTGATACTACGGGGAGGAAGTGGTGGGCAATTGCCCTCGTGAACATCTCTACCACAAGTAACACATTTGGCCACATTTCGACAAGACATACGATTGTGGTTGTAGCATTGACACTGGTAACAGCACACTGTGTTTCGACTGTACAGTCGGACCATGATGACTTAAAAGCCTGCTTTATGGAAGCACTGCTCTATCAAACATGAGGAAAAGAGTGATGCAACCTTAGTGCCTGCATGCAACACTTTTCATTACCTGATGGTCTGCAGTGACGTCCTGATCAGAGAAGTAAGTTTGGATTTCTCCCTCTGTCAAACCAGCCTAGTGTAACACCGCATGAAGAATTCAGCACTCGAAGGGCCTGAAATGAAATGAGTGTATGGCATTGTTGGCCAGGAGGTCCCATCTGGGTAAGTTCAGCCTCCACGTGCAAGTCTTATTTTAGTCAACGCCACATTGGGTGACTTGCGCACCGGCGATGGGGATGAGAGCAACACAACACCCAGTCCCCGAGCGGAGAAAATCTCCAACCCTGCCGGGAATCGAACCTGGGCCCGCTTGCATGGAAGGCGAGCATGTTACCATGCAGCTATAGCAGGCGGACCGATGGGCCTCAAAATGAACAGGATAGCCATAGAGGAGCGAAACTGCAAGGAGTTGTTGGGCTTGAATATAACAATTGGTCTGCAAAAGTGAAGTGCCATTACATAAATGACAGCAGGATTTCATAGGGCCTGTATTGTGTCAACACCTTTCTGAATAAAAAATGGATTAGTTGTAGCAAATGCTGATCTTCTGTATGTGACAACAAGAGCAACCAAGGTGCAGCTAGGACATTCTTGGAATCTTTAGCCTCATTCCATTTACATTTAGTAGACGTAGTCTGAGATGGTGTTTGCCTCAGTGCGAGAAAATCCCCCCCCCCCTCCCCGATTGCCAGTGTCTCTGATGGCACACTCCTTCCAACTGGAGGTCCCCCCTCAGAGGGCCCTGTTGACCTGGGGCTAGGAATTACAAGTTACCCAGTTACATGTTATACTCAGATGTGTGGGGCTGCATTCACGAGTGCACAAGGAGGAAGAACAAACACAGAGGAACCTCAAACACCAAAGCGGAGGAAGGATGGGAGATGCAGAACAAAGAAAGAAGGAAAAAACAGTGGGAGGACTGTTCTGATGTCACACTATTGAAACTTCACAACACATCCCCAAAAATATCCCAGACATGTTCCCCAAGGGAGGGGAAAAAGAATAGCAGGAGGATAGACATAGAGCACAGAAAGAGAAAAGGTGCTGTAAAATCTGGGGTCCCACGGTAGCCTATCACGAATTCACCAAAGAGTGGTGAATCCCCTGGAGGAGCTCTTCAATGGTATGATCATGTACAGCGAATGGAGCAAGGACAATGGCCAAAAGCAATCCTGGAATGGTCACCACGAGGAAGGAAGGAGGAAGCATGGAGAGTGGGAGTAATTGGAATGATGAGGAAGAGAGGTCTGTAAAGAGGAAGACTGCCGAACATGAAATCTGGCAAATGGAAGCAACTGCCAAAGAATGGAGAAGCCCTTAAACATAAGTGAGTCTTGTAGCCCTACATTTCTCCCACAGGGTAGCCACAGAAGGAAACAATGTGGGACATATCTCTACATACTGTAATAATCCTTTCTTCCAGAAGAGGCTCGGGAGGGGGTGGACTTGCTAGCCACTTCATTTGAGAGTTATCCGCCTTGGTGCCACCTACTCTGAATGGGGGTTCTCTCCACAGGCACCCCTCAGCCACAGCAACACCTACCTGGCTGAGTAACCATTGACCAGATAACACTGTCCGGAATCCTCATGCCCCAGCCATGTTGGGCACACACTACTTGGCATACGCAGGGAGTTTCCTGTGCAGACATCAATAGTGCAATCCCTGCATGGTCAGGGAGCTACCACCAAGCAGGAACTTAACAACCCCCCCCCCCTCACCCCCCACAATAGAATGGTTACCGCGCTGGATTTTGGACCTATTACTTTTGCCACAAAGAAAAGGTGAAAATCTAGAAAGGCACAAAAGATGGATTGTATACAGCATCGGATGACTTTTCCCACACTTCTGTAAAATTTGGAAGAGGTGGTAGGTCAAACATAATAATGAGAATCATATAGTGAAGGATGAAAAGTTGTATACAGTGTACGGGGAGGAAAAAAAAAAAAGCTGACCATGTCAGTATTCAGTATTTTCTTGGCTACATCGCATATTTTTCCAACATGGCCGCATACTTCCTTCATAACTATGCCATAGCTACAAATAATAGGACGGACTTGCAGAACAGGAATGGAAGTAGCACTGCAAGCATCAGGACCCTATGCTAGCTGAGTACATACTATCAAAAGATATGTGGGATTCTTGGGGAGGGGAAGCATGTTAAGGGCAAATAAACTGAACATTGGTATGAAGAGTATGCTATTCATTGTTCAATCTGCAGTCATGATCAAGGGAAAGGATACAATACACAGTCAGATTTCTTAACAAAAATAATAACTATATTTTCCTAAAATACTGCACAAAAACTTGAGCACACTCTTACACAGAAATACCAATTTGAATGATAGGATGTTTGTAGCACACTTTAAATATACAAAACAAGCTTGGCCTCATATATATACACCAAGACAGGATATTAACTGCACTTAGGAATAACAGTCAAAGAACTTCTAGAATGCAATCAACAACTTTATGTATGACCTACAGAGATAGGTGAATGGTTTCAAATCTGCAAGTCTCATGTGAGGTATGGGGAGTCTCACTACCATAAGGAACTACGGACTTTTCTGTCTGCATGGTTTGTTCTGTAACTGTGTACGCAATTTTCTGTTTGGAGCACAATAACGTAATTGAAGAATAATGGCTTCAATAATCTATGTCTATACAGTATATATGAAGTACTATTGCGCATCTGTTAAATCACGATGACAAAAGTATTTACATATGACGATCTTACTCTGGAAATAATGTTTTTTCATCAATTCCTAAGTCCACATCCATGCTTACTGCAAGTGTTAGAAGGTGGTTTTTGGTCTCTCTTCCTCCCTCTATTTCTTCCAAACTGATTTTTCATCCAGGATATTTTCGTATGCTGTTTCATATTTTATGTTTCAATTCAGTTCAACACAGCTTACATAAAGATACAACACATACAGCCATACACAGAAAGTGAACTTCAACTAAAAATAAAGTTTCCATTTACTTACAGCTCTCTGATATGATATCGTCCACTATCAATGCATAAAAACCTTCACTTGAAGGAAATGCCTGTCTGTTATTGGCAGTTGCTAAAGGCTCATACATCCTGTATTAGAAATATATTCACATTAATTCATCAAATATCTTACCATGCAATAATTCAAGGCAATGTTAAAAAAGGAAAATCAACGTACCATCCTAAATGGTGACCATAATGAGAGCACATACAATTTTTCCATGCATAACCAGGAAACCAAGTATATTCTCTTTGCCACTGAAATAGGGAGAGAGAGGCATTAAGCAAAAACGCATATATGAAATAAACCTCTATACACTTCACACCACAAGATAAGTTATGACACCTGCTGCAAAGCAGTAGTCATGTGACTGTTACCAGACACCCATCATCTCACGACTGTCTTGAGGGCCCCAAAACAGTATTAATTAATACTAACATTCATACTGTATTTTAAAACAACAGAACCATAAAAGCACACTAAGCCTCTGGTGAAGATACAAAAAAGCAGGGTATAAATTATTACAATAATAGAAGATGAGCTGAATATGCTCAATTTAATGATAATTTGAGTGTGTAAAAACACCAGCATAACCACATACACAGAAAACCAAAGTGTGTCTCACTCACTCACACACACACACACACACACACACACACACTCTTTCCTCCCAACAGGTGGCAGAGTTCATGATTTCCTATCAATAATTGTGATTAATTTCCAACACCAGTTAAAGCTCTATGAGCAAGACACTGTAGCTGACAATGAGTCTCACTTTGTTCCCTTCTCCGCACAATCACAAAAAAGACAACAAAAAGCAAAGAATAGAGGAAAAAAGAAACAGTCACTGAAGCTAGACTTGACAAGTAATTTGGATGGTGGTGGCAGTGACCACGGAAGTTAGGTTGAGAGATAATCCATGGTTTTTTTAAAGATAGTGTAAGTTAAATGGAAACAGAGAAAAACTGGTGCATATGAAGACTTTCTAGGCAAATGGAACCAACAATCGAAAATATGTTCAGGCACGCTCCACGAACAAAGAAAGCAAACAACTATCAATCCCTGTATCATCTGCTGAACTTTGTCCTCTCTTCTAATATAGATAAACTGACAGAAATAGAAAGTGCAATAGAATGAACACCTGGAACAAATGCTAACATTCTGTATTCCCAGCCTGTAGGGTATGTTGACTAAAATTTAACCTTTATGTGAACTCATTTGCTGTACCGGAAAAAGTCATTCCTACAGATGAAGAGTGGTTTGATAGTACATGATAGCAATTGGATATGTCTATGGCTACTGCAGCTTTTCAAGTGTAGGCAACAACACAACACCGGCTGAAGACATGTCCATACATCTTACTGACATCCTTCACACTTTGGAAAAGGCTGAAGATTGGGGCAATACACATGGAAGCATCATATCGACGGATCACACACACTTGGCTATAGCATGACTGCAAGCTACTGGTGAAGAGATGGCCTCAAGATGGCAGGGTGGTAAGAAGAGCAGGCATACAAAACTAATTTTTTTCATTAGGAATGAAAAGGGTGGCTGCCAAATTCATGCCATGACTACCAATGACTTCAAGTTTGCCTCTTCCTAAGACAGCTCATCAGGTGAAATCAGTCATTAAGACACATCTGATTTATTTTTTCGATGTGACAGAAATTGTCCATTCAGAGTTTGTGCCACAGAGTGCAACAGTTAACCAGACTTTCTACCTGAAAGTTTTGAAATGGTTGTGCAGTGGAAGTGGCCTTGTTTGTGGCTGTTGGGTAACTGGTTTTTCCATCATGACAATGCCCCCGTCACACAGCCCTGTTTATACATCAACCAAAAATGCTATGACCCCTGCTCCTCACCCCACATACTCACCTGAACTTGGCCCATGCGACTTTTTTTTGTTTCCTAGAATGAAAGGAGACGTGAAAGGGAAGTGGTTTGCTGATGTTGCTGAGGTGAACAAAAAAATGATGGAGGTGCTGCCAAGCATCACAAAAGATGAATTTAAACAATATTTTGAGTAATGGAATAAAATATTAGACAAGTGTATTAGTGCAAGTGGAGAGTACTTTGAAAGGGATTGAAGGTTTCTGTTTAAAATGTGAGTAAATAAGTTAAAAAAGTAAGTTTGGTTTCCTTTGGGTACACCCTCATAGGGACCCACAAGAGGCTCATAAAATTGTTTGACTAGATCTCACAATAAGGTCCACACCACAAGACAATCATAAGCTTGTTTGACTTGATCTTATGGGCAAATGACAAAAGCTGAAATTGATGCAGAAGTTACAGCATATCGTTACAAACCTTCGGAATCAGATTACTGGAAGCTGGGTTTAGATCTCTAGCCACCATATGTCATTTACTGCCAACACCAAGGACTTATACGGTGTAGAGCCAGAGTCAACTGGGTCATAAGGTAGCATTCTGTGGTGTTCAGCAATGAGGCTATATTGTGTATGTGGCAGTCAGATTGACATCAACATGTCCAAAAAAACTGATGAAAGGTCACAGGAGAAAGCTATACTCAAGACCCATACTTCACAATTCTTGGAATCAGGAAACGGGGAGCTACTGGATATAACAACAGGACTCTTTTGGTAATGGATGAAAGCAGGCTGAATGCTTGCCATACATGGTAAGAATGGTAAAGCTGGTATCATACCCTTCATGACCACAGTACCGAATGATATGTTCCAGCAAGATAATGCAGAACACCACATTACGGTTCACACAGTACAAACACCTCAAGATACGTAAGAATCCTTAACTAGTCTGCCGGTCCCTTGATTTGTTGCCCATAGAGCACGTCTTGGATGCGATAGGAAGATATATACTTTTATTTCAGCCTCCTTTCATCAATTGTTATTAACTGACCCAGCATGTGTTTCAGGTGTCGCAAGAAATTCTTCAAAAAGATATATGGAGGTTATTCACTTCCATGCAGCAATGAATAAAAAGAGTGTATTTATGCTCATGGGGATCATACCTAGTACTGATGTTGATGGACATCAGTTTGAAATAGAATAATTACGTTATGAACATCTCCACAAAGTTTGATGAATATTGGGCTCATGCTTCATGCTGAAACACTTTCCATTTCCAACAACGTAAATGAAAGGAATCAATATATAAGTTACAAAAGCACTTCATTTCTTAGCACAAAGGGAAAATCACATTGATAGGTAAAGAAAGGTACAAGGCAAGTCAAACCCGCAATTATTAAAAACTGTAAATAAAAAATCCAAATACAATTGTATACAGAGCAGTACTGCTCTGTAAACAATTTGTATTTGGATGTCTGCTTTTAAAGTCCTGTGTCATATATTCATATTCATGAAACACACTGCACGTTTTAAGTAATGACTAACACAATATGGTGGCTTAAACCATTTTGACCCTTCATCCGTGAAGATGGTCCAAGTCCGAAATTTGGGTTCAAAATAAAAACAGCTGATGGTTCAAATATGCATTTTACACATCCTCTTAGAAGGTTGCTACTGTGTGTGTCATAAAAGCTGTAGCATTCCTGGGACTCTTTTCAGTAGTCACATTTCAATAGGATAATGCTTGTCCACAGGTTGCAAGGAATTTGACCCCTTCTCTCCATTAGATCTCACTTCCTCTCTGGCTTGGCATCCAAACAACAGTGTTCTTTTGATCATACATGAAAATTCATCATGTTTGTGACTCTCATATGGCCAATACGACTGGGTTTTGAACGTTAATAGAAGCCACCTGAATGTTATTCTTTGAGGGAACATTCAAAATCTAGTAAATTTGATACCTTGATATACAGAGGCTTGTACTTGTAATGCACTGCAGCTGCAACAATATCTTTTTGCAAGTAAAACTGTTTTCTTTCTGCAGGCTATACATTCAACTACTTCAGATCGTGTGTGTTATAAACATCTCTCATTTCTTGCTATTTTGCCACTGTGCACTATAGTCATACTATCCATATGTAGCTAATGGAATTTGTTATTTGTGTATTGGGACTGGTTATGAATACATTGTTAGCATGCTGCAATAGTAATTTGTGGACCCAGCTTTTATTCTTAGGTCATTTTTCCCCTACATAGCACACTTTAATCATGATCGCAGTCTGTGATCAATTATTTCCAGTATAAAAATAAACCATAATTTGCCAACAGCCTCTTAAAAAAAGGCAGACAACCGCTGAAAATGATCAGAGAACACACTTGTCCTTCGGCTGGGAAACCAACCTTAAATGATGAAAGAATCAGTAAAAATCAATGGCTGTAGGATGCAGAAAGCAATCTAAACCATTGCATTAAATACACATAAACTACATCCATGGGAAATGTTACTTCTTAATTGAAACAGTGTCATTATGATCTCTCCACTGGCAAATATTTCAGACCAGTACCACATTTGGATCAACAGCACAGAACTGTCAAGGAGGAAGTGAACATGAGACACAGATTAATAAACAAAAAATAGGGTAACATTCCATGAGTTGTATTAAATTTCAGAAGTCTGTTGTAGATATATGAGGTATCACAGCATGTCGATACCACACAGGGCAATTGTTTTGAGTACAGAGGTCGGCACCAGATGATCTGCTGTTGTCTGACAGCCAATAGTGCTGCCCAACAGCCCACCGCCCAAGTGCTACACCTCCTGACCTAAGGTACTACCGGTTGTGTGTTTAAGAGTCCACCCAACTGCAGCTTGCCCCAATTGAGTAGCTCTAGTCTAGCAGCAGTCGAGTATAATTGTAGTTACAGTTGCAACTTTCCCTACGAGTGTAGTACAAAAGAACTGTACTCAAGACTTGACTTACATTTAATTCTGTGGATTGCAAGCCAGATGTGAATTGTGGACTGTTCAGGTGTTTAACTTGCCCCAGCATTGCCCTTTGACTTACACATATTTCAACAAGGATTCTTTGGACTAAGTTGAATATATTACAATATTTCTCACAGTGATTGTCCTCTCATTCTTTTGATTTCTGGCTCAGAACCCCACACACCATCCCAATGGGATACATCATAATTTTGGCAATGAGACTTTTCTTGATCACTTCAATATAGTATGGGTCAACGAAGTGAAATGGAAAGAAGATAAAGATTGCTAGTCACCTAAATCAAGGGTAATACAAACCGTATCAAAAACTGGTTTAACAGTATGCATTACAAGTATTATAGCAGGGCAAAAGTGAGTTACCATGGACAATTCAGTGATAGGATTATTCTCATCAAAACTGAAATTAGACCAATTCCAACAACTATCGTTCAGATATAAATTCAGATGTCATAAAAAGGTGGTAACGAGATAAGAGAGTATATGCGGGAGTTGGCCTGTAATTCCATATACAACAGGAAAAGAAAATCTCAACCATGAGGGAATGGAATGCTGTAAGAGAAGAAGATATAAAAGAGCATAGTTACAAGAGAATGTTGGCTCAGTGATAGAACAAAGCAAAAAGAAAGGCTCCTCAAGTTCTGCAACAAATTTCTGCTAGTAATGGTAAATATACTGTTTTAAAATCACAAGTGATGGAAGCAGATTGAGAATACATGGTACTTACAAATGAAATAACTGAGAAGAGAAAGGAAGCTACAGTGGGATGACTGTAGAAAAAATCCGAAGAAAAAATCTGATGAAACAGAAAAAGAAATGCCCACTGGAAGGACAGACTGAGTACACAGAAAAGTCAAAATAGCATCAAAATAATTTAAAAGGAAAGGTGTCAACATTGGGAGTGCAAATAGAATTCCACTGTTCAACACAGAGGAGAGGGTGAATGGATGGAGGAAAGGAAAGGAATTGTCTACCAGCATGATAGACGAGGGCTTGGATGTCAATTTGGAGAACATACAGGGCCCCGTTATAGAATTAGTGCAAAATGAAGTTTATTAGAATCAAACATAGGTGTAATTTGAGAAAAAAAACTTCTGAGAATGTCCACAGCAATGAGTGAGTGGGAAAGGAAGAAGTGGATGTGAATGGAAGTATATGAGATGCGGTGCACCAGAAAGCTACACAGTGACAAGAAGAAGAGGAGGAGGAGGAGGAGGAGGAGGAGGAGGAGATTAGTGTTTAACGTCCTGTCGACAACAAGGTCATCAGACAAGGAGCACAAGCTCAGATTAGGGAGGGATTGGGAAGAAAATCGGCAGTGCCCTTTCAAAGTAACCATCCTGGCATTTGCCTGAAATGATTTAGGGAAATCACGGAAAACCTAAATCAGGATGGCCAGAGACGGGTGTGAACCGTCGTCCTCCCGAATGCAAGTCCAGTGTGCTAACTAGTGTGCCACCTCACTCGGTACAATGAGAAGAAGAGAAAGGATGACTTGAGATTTGTTATATGGGGGCATCAAGTGAAATTTGAGACTGGATTGAGGACTTTTTGGTAGGGAGAACGGAACACACTATCTTGGATGAAGAGTCATCGTCAGATGTAAAAGTAATATTGGGTGTACTCCAGGGAAGTGTGTTGGAACCCTTGCTATTAATGTTGTATATTAATGACCTTGCAGACAATATTAATAGTAGCTTCAGGCTTTTTGCAGATGATGCAGTTATCTATAATGATGTACTATGTGAAAGAAGCTGCATAAATATTGTCAGATCTTGATAAAATTTAAAAGTGGTGCAAAGACTGTTAACTTGCTTTAAATGTTCAGAAATGTCAAATTATGCACTTCAAAAAGCGAAAAAAAATCTTCCGACTATAATATCAAAGAGCCACTTTTGGAATTGGCCAACTCTATATGAATACCTGGGTGTAACTCTCTGTAGGGACATGAAATGGAATGATTACACAGGTTCCGTCATGGGTAAAGCAGGTGATAGACTTTGGTTTATTGGTACTATACTGGGGAAATGCAATCAGTCTACAAAGGAAATTGCTAACAAAATACTTGTGTGATCCATCCTAGAATATTGCTCAAGAGTGTGGGGCCCATTCAAAATAGGATTAACAAGGTATATTGAATGTATACAGAGAAGGACAGCATGAATGTTTAATCCACGGGAAAGCGTCACAGAGACACTGAAGGAATTTAACTGGAAGACCCTTGAAGGTGGACATAAACCATCCCTAGAAAGTCTATTATGGAACAAAGTTTCAAGAACCTGCTTTAAATGATGACCCTTAGGAATATACAACAACCCCTTACGTATTGCTCACATAGGGATCTTTAAGATAAGATCAGAATAATTAAAGCACACACAGAGGCATTCAAACATTCCCATACATGAACGGAATGGAAAAAACCCCAATAATTGGTACAATGGGATGTACCCTCTGTCACACACCTCACAGAGGTTTGCAGAGTATAGATGTAGATACTGCCATAGAGGGCAAAAATCGTAGGGAAAGGCAAATACTGGGATATAAATAGAACAAATTATTGACATATTGGGTATAAGTGCTACTCTGAGATGGAACAAGTTGGCTCAAGGCAGTAAATTGTAGTGGGTCAGTCAGAAGATCTGTGGCAATAACAAAACATACTAAGTACCAAAACAAACCAGATATGGAACGTGATACATAAGGAAAACGAGACATTTATAATGAATAGGACTACTGTCAGGTCTGTAGTGACAACTGCCTGACTTTACAACAACTTGGTGGGTACAAACACAAATCCTTGCTGTCAGTAAGAATAATTACAGCAGTACAATCCAGTTTCACTATTGCGTCTAAAAGAAGTGTGTCTAAATATTTACATACTTAAATCTCAGTTGTTGCTAAATACTAATCTGTTACCATAAACAGTTTTATATTCACAGACACTGGATTCACCAACTTTCAATGAAACTGCTACCTTTCAACACAACTTAGACCTAGTATTACAATAAAGATCAGTCTGTCATCATAAACAAGTTTTCGAGAGGGACAATGTCACTCATTAGCTCAGTCTTGTCTACCTGTGGTTGCCTTGTGACATCTGTATGTCGGCACGTAGCATATTCACATTTCCTACCTTTTTGTATAAATGTGGTAATGTCAATTGTTCTTACAAATTTTTTATTGAAGGAAATGGGCTTCAGCAACAACCACCACTATCAGTTTAGGGCCATTCCGCGCCAAGTGGTCTAACATCAAGAAATGTTCCCACATGACCATCATGGATTTTGATGAAATTTTATACGAACGTTCACAAATGTTCTCAATGAACACTAGTAAAGCTTCAGTTTCAGAAATTCAATACTTGCAGGGATATAGTCACTTGTTTGAAACCATAGCACAGCTTCCAATAGTGCATCCTTGAATTTTCAGCAACTTTGAGATGAGATATCTCTGTAAGTATTTGCATGAAAGAAACAAAACTTGGCCATCTTATACAACTTTTAGATCTCTTTAAAGTAAAATATGAAGAAAAGGATTTCTGAGCAATTTTCATATAGATAATTTGAAGCAAAGTTGGGTGGAAAAATAGCTGTTTAAAAAAAAATGCGAACTTTAGTTTTTTATATCTCCAAAAGTAATTGTGGGATGTACATGAAACTTTGCACACCATAACTCACCAACACAAGGTCTTAGAATACAAAATTTCATTCTCCTATTGCTTTCCATTATTTCACATATCTAGGGTGAAGTTGACGATTTTTCAAAAAGTGTTAAAAATGGGTATTTTTAGTCAAATTTTTCAAAAAAGTGTTTTCTCCAAACTCTTCTAAACTATGGTAATTAGAAAGAGCATATTCTAAACTATCTAGAAAAGTGGATTTGGTTTTGCAATGCAAGCACATAACGCCCTAAAAAGTAGCATCATCAAAGAGGCGCACTGGAAGTTTGAACACATTTTTCCAGCGCTCAAATTGTACCTGATACATTTTATTCTGCCAAATAAATGTTTATTAGTGCCTTGAGTAATTGAAATAAAAAGATCTGGTAAATAGGCAATGAGACTGTCAGAAAAACTTGAAAACTATGAGAAGTAGCCCTTCTGCTTTTATCGTAAGTGTTCATCTGCATAAAACTCTTATCATTTGTCAAAAAGAGAGAGAGAGAGAGAGAGAGAGAGAGAGAGAGAGAGAGAGAGAGAGAGAGAGAGATCATAAAGAATTCAATGAATAATAGCTTCATATTTTTTGTACTTCTCAAAATTGTAAATATTTACAAGTGGAAAATGAAGACCTAATTTTTGGATTCAATTGTATAAAACATTTTTCCAAAAAAGAATCGGTTTGCTTGAATCATACATCAAGTGATGTAAATTTTCCAATCAATATTGCAGAGATTTTAATACCTAGGTGTTGTAACCTGTGAATTTTTGTCTTAAAGTTATTAGGGAAACATGTGAAATTGGTTGGTTAAAGATCTAAGAGTTTTAATTTTGTATTTAATCACACTTAAATGTAGCCTACTACCTTGGTAAATACGTAACCCCTAGTTTCACAGAGAAAATTCACAAGATTCACTGTTAATAGAAAATATAATGGCAACAATTACTTTAACAATCAGATTGTTTCATTATTGTGAGCCTTGTTTGAACAATCAATATTTCAGTGGTGTGTTTGCAGCATAGTGAGTGGGTTCTCTTGACTGAGTGTAGCTTGTTATGTGACTCGTAAGACCATCAACGTTTGTAATCTTAATTTACAAAAAATTGCTTTGATTGTGTCTTTTATAGCATATATCTCTTATTAGATTTTTTCATTGGTATTATACATTGTGTATAATTTCATTCAATAGCAATTTGTCTGAAATTTAAGCAGATTACAATTTGCACTTAGAGGCGAAATACATTATTTAGTTACTGATTAGAGATGGATTCAGAAGGGAACAATATACCTTCCTGCTCAATTGGGCAAGGAGATAGTGGAACAAAGTGTCATGTCACTTTCTCTGCCAAAAAAAGCTGCTTTAAAATGGTTTGCAGATTTTAGTGATGAGGAAAAAGAGTTGTTGGTCTGGCGTTCTGAAGCAAAGCTGGACAATACCTCTCAAGTTTGCCTACACCAGGAAGCCCTGTTATTGACCCACTATGAGAGGTTAAAAATATATATATATATATATATATATAAAATGCTTCAATCCCTTTGGGAAAGTGAATCATAATGTTAAGGCAGGAATTCGCACTCTTGATACTGAAACAGCTAATAAGGCTTCTGATATGTTGAAGAAGCAGCTTGTTAATAACATAAAGCCAGATCAGAAAATTTGTCCGGCTTGCAGGACTACCTTAAGTAAACACTTGGACGAAGCTTTATCAGCCTCGTCATCACATTCTGATGAGGACTTTAGACCAAAAGAAGAATTAAATAGTAGCTTATTGTCTATCGGTATTTCACCCTGAAGAGAACAGTAAGCTACAGAGATAACCCCCAATATGTGAAGAAGAAAATTCAAAACGCTCAAAATGTGATTAAAAACAGAATTGTAAATGCAATGGGAGTAAACCGACAAACTGAAGATGCTAGTGAAATTAAGGAATGTGGAAACTGTGCCGACTATGCACATTTGCTGACTGAATGCAATTCATAAAGAACAGATGCAAGTTTTAACCTTGGCACCTGTAAGTTGGACAGTCAGACAAACAGCAGCTCAGTTCGGCGTGTCCGAAAGAATGGTGAAGAATGCTCGGAGGCTTAAGGCAGAGAAGGGCATTCTGGCACTTCCCGAAAATAGGCAAAGCAGGAAATTACCAGCAGACGTTGCTAGTAGAGTGCAAAATTTTTTTGAAGATGATGAGTATAGTAGGGTGTGCCCTGGAAAAAAAGATAGTATTTCAGTTAGACTTTTAGATAGAAAGACATACATGCAGAAAAAAATTGTTACTTTGCAATTTACGAGAAATGTATGTTATCTATATGAATATAAATGGCCCAGAAACAGGGTTCTCAAAGTTTTGTGAACTTGACTCAAATGGTGTGTAACAGTAAGATCAGCTGGAATGCATGCAGTTTGCATCTGTGCAATTCACCAAAATGTTAAGCTTATGCTTAGCGGAGCTGGTATACGTGAAAATTATAAGGAGATTCTCAGCAAGGCAGTTTGCAGTTTGAACTCTAAACAGTACACGCTATATCGCTGTGAAAGGTGTCCTGGGCCCAAAGCTATTGCATCTGAAATTGCCAGCTATTTCCTAGATCATGAGCCACAGGAAGTTATTGTGTTTAAGCAATGGATACATACCGATCGTGCCACACTGGACACGAAGCAAATGGTAGTGGATGAATTTATTGAAGATGTAAAAAATAAAATGATTACTTTGCCAAGCATCAAAGCTTGCATCTTAAAGGCCTTAAATGTCATCTGAAAGACGAAGAGCTTGTTGTCCTAATGGATTTTGCAGAAAATTATTCTTTTATCATTCAGGATGCTGTGCAAGGCTTCCACTGGGACAATAGTCAAGCAACAATTCATCCATTTATCTACTTTCGTCAAAATGAGAAAGTAGACTCTTTAAGTTTTTGCATTATCAGTGATTGTTTGCGGCACGACACTATTACAGTTCATGTTTTTATCAAGGAGCTCATCAAATATATGAAAGCACGGTTTGCACAGATATCCCACATTCATTATTTCAGTGATGGCTCCAGTGCTCAATATAAAAATTTCAAGAATTAACTAAATTTGTGCTATTATAAGAGTGATTTTGGAATGACAGCTGAATGGAATTTTTTTTGCTACTAGTCACGGGAAATCACCTTGTGATGGGATTGGAGGTACAACAAAGCGGTTATCAGCAAGAGCAGGCTTGCAATGGCCACTTAATGGACAAATTCTTACTTCCATAGATCTGTTTCACTTCTGCTCTTGAAACATTAATGGAATTAAATTTGTTTTCGTCAGTAAAGATGCAATTGAAAAAAAAATATTGTGTCACAAGAAGAGAGGTTTAAACTTGGACAAACTGTAGCAGGCACTAGAGAAAATCATCACTTTTTACCTATTGATGAAACAACAATTCAGGTCAGCAGAGTTTCAAATGATTGTTCATCTTTTCTAGCTAAAATGGGTCACAGTAATGAAGGAGGCATATTAATGTCTGCTCTCCAACCAGGACAATATGTTGCATGCATCTATGAAAACGTGTGGTGGATTGGGAATACCTATGAGACCTCCACAGAGCAAAGGGATGCATTAATAAACTTTATGCACCCACATGGTCCAGCAAATTCATTTTATTGGCCACCAAGAAGTGACAAGTGCTGGGTTCCGGAACACCACATTATTGCAGTTATTCCAGCTCCATCAGAAAATTTGTCTGGCCGGCAATACACCATTCCTCTTGATATTCATCAGAAAATTAATGTAGCATATCAAAAATTGAAATACGTTAGAGGAAACAATCTAAGTAACCCCAGAGTGCCTTCTAATTTTACACAGGGCACTTAAATAATTTTACTATCAGGCTTGGGAACCTGTGTGAAGAAACCCTTATCAGGCTTGGGATCCTGTGGTAAAGAAACCCACCCGTGGCTGTTGTTGCTAAGCTATCGTGCGTGGCCCCTATGGCAATGGGAATGCTGGTTTTCTCAGGTGAAATGAAACTAGCAGTGGTTAAGCCACCATGGACCATAGCAACTCATTTATACACTTCTCTTCCATTAGTAAGCTGGTGTTGTTCATTAAACAGACAACTAATAATTAGATGATTATGCAAATAAATTTAACGATTTACATTCATTCTTAATAATAATTTTGTGTGTGTGTGTGTGTGTGTGTGTGTGTGTGTGTTGTTTCTATTTTTATTCTTTTGCTATTCGGACTTAAGCTAGGTCCTATTCATCAGGACTTCTTATTTCACTTATCTCAGACATTAATAAACATGTATAAGGCAAAATAAAAGATTTCAGGTATAATTTGAGTGCCAGAAAAATGTGTTCAAACTTCAAGTGCGTCTTTTTGATGATGCTACTTTTTAGGGTGTTATATGCTTGCATTGCAAAACCAAATCCACTTTTCTAGATAGTTTAGAATATGCTTTTTCTAATGACCATAGTTTAGAAGAGTTTGGAGAAAACACTTTTTTGAAAAATCTGACTAAAAATACCCATTTTTAACACTTTTTGAAAAATCGTCAACTTCACCCTAGATTTGTGCAATAATGGAAAGCAATAGGAGAATGAAATTTTGTATTCTAAGACCTTGTGTGGTGAGTTATGGTGTGCAAAGTTTCATGTACATCCCACAATTACTTTTGGAGATATAAAAACTAAAGTTCGCATTTTTTTTAAACAGCTATTTTTTCGCCCAACTTTGCTTCAAATTATATATATGAAAATTGCTCAGAAATCCTTTTCTTCATATTTTACTTTAAAGAGCTCTAAAAGTTGTATAAGATGGCCATGTTTTGTTTCTTTCATGCAAATACTTACTGAGATATCTCATCTCAAAGTTGCTGAAAATTCAAGGATGCACTATTGGAAGCTGTGCTATGGTTTCAAACAAGTGACTATATCTATGCAAGTATTGAATTTCTGAAACTGAAGCTTTACCAGTGTTCATTGAGAACATTTGTGAACGTTCATACAAAATTTCATCAAAATCCATGAGGGTCATGTGGGAGCCTCTAGACCACTTGGCATAGAATGACCCTTTATTGCTTCCATTCTAGTTATTCCTGACTAATTCTTCTGGGGCAAATGGCCGTCACCATTCAATTAGTCAATGATTTACGTCATCCACTAGGATGGTCTTCAAATGAAGAGCATCAAATTACCTGCAAAGGATGGTGCCCAATACTTTGTACATTTTTTCCTTAGGGGGCTTTCCACCTATCTCATTGTCTTCAGTTCCCATGTCTTAGTTTCCCCATTAAACACAGGCTCTACTTAACAAATGGATACTGATCAGAGCTAGAAAAAACACTGCACTAATACAAAGTTAGGATTCAAGTGATAAAAAACACTGTCTTACAATTTATAATGGTCGATAGAGAAGCACTGCATTAGCTTAAGAAGAACACACCTCACAATTGCATGACAGTAAGTCAGAAGAATTGAGCGGGAGTCAACACGAAGAGCAAATTCAGGCTTCACCACACTAATACAAAAATGGTGCAAATCAAGAGGCAAAGCTATGGGTTATGTTGAGGGAAAGTATATGAACATTTGTCATATTCCAAGCCTTTTTTCGTTAATATTAGTTGACCATTTTCAATCTAAAACCGGGGCAACAGTGCCAGAATCAAGCAATAAGTCTGCTATTCAACATGTAACAACATGGCAGCAATTTCAAAAATGATTTTCAAATTGCATGGGCCTTTTGAAATGATTGAAATGGACATTAAGCTTTAAACAAACACAGGACAACCAGGATAGCTCCAGGTATGCGTTGATGCTCTATCATAAGTATCACATAGCGACACAAATATTCAACACCTGAAGAACACTTGAATATACATCTTTTTAAAATTAGGATGTAGGTTAAGGGCGGCTGCACAGTAACGCCTCTTGGCACCACGTACTACACAGTGTTCAGTTCAGATCGGCCCACATGATGCAAACATTGAAGTACATATAACAATTTCTTCACAAAAACACGTATTACTTACTTCATTAATTCCAACACATTCAGCTTTAGCTAACGTCACAACGCGGAACTTAATACCCAATGGGTTTTCGAAAATGTGAACATCAACAAACTTTTTACCAAACCACGTCTGGTTACGAAGAACAGTCCCAGAGGGGCTGTAAACATTAAATATGTGCTTCGAATGTCCTACATCAGCACCACACTGACGGCAAAGCAGTATATCTGAAACAAAAGTCCTAGTTAAAACCTAAATTTTTTAAACCATCTAAACTGCTGACATATAAGCCCTCGTTTTCCTTGAGTTATGTTAGTGTATCACAGGTATTATCATTTCTTCTTATCTTTTCCTAAAACATTGGTTTTTTTCAGCTCTTCCAGTTCATGACCACAGGAAATTTCCTAAGCAAAATTTCAACTGTGAGTCAACAGAAAAGTTTCCTGTACTCCGGAAAATAAAAAGAACCACGATCAAATTCACGTAAATAACACGGAAAATATCTTGCCTGGTTTTTCTTCGTGAAAACTGCCAACATTAACGAGTGTCAGCACAATCAGTAAAATATCTCTCCGCATCACACTGAACTTAACCTCAACAGTAAATTCTCAATATGTTACAAAATAAACAAATACGAAACATATCGAGTTGCATGCGTCTCTCCTCGGCTCTGTTGCTTTTAAGACACGTCATTACTTGAATTATCGTAGCGTTATCAATTAGAATCATATCATTACCATAATCAACAACGAACGTTCAATTGCGGATGCATAAGAAATTAATTAGCCATACTACTACACAAATAGGACATTATTATAGGCATAACGAACACAGTAACTTACAAAATATGATGTACCATCAAAAAATATACCACTGTCTACTAAAAAAAATGGCTGCCTTTACGCCATGGCGCCAAATCTAAAATTCAAGAACATGAATCTGTTACGAAGTATACCAACTGCAGCTTGTAAATTACACAACTTATCTAAATTAACTTTAGTTTTATTATACGAAAGTGCACATATTTGTTTTTGGAATCAAAAATTCTGTTGATAGCGAATACGATAATTGTATATACCTAATAAACGAATTGATCCAGACGATCTGCGAACTGCGACCCGCTCGTTTTAAGTAGCACTTTAAGCATTAAAAATGACGGTTTTGGTTCCAAAAACAAACGGATGTTTTAACTACGTAATTCACAAAAGTAAAATATTGTAAACTGTTTATGAGCATGGTAAACATTAATGTCTTCTGCAACTGAACTGTCCCATTTCTTGTTACCAATCACTTCAAGCACTTTCCAATATCATAATTGACAATTTATAAAAATATTGTCAGTAAACATAACTTCTTTCTCCCCCTCTTCTGGAGAGAACGAACCAATAGGGAATGTAGGTCAGCCTTGATGACGCTGGCCAATAAGATGGCAACCTGGACGTCACGTGGGTTTGTTATCATCTGTCAGCTGTTCGACCCGGGAACCGGCCGGTAAATTTTGCAGCTGAGCTCGGCAAAGCGGCGAGTGAACACGCAGGTACCGACTCGGTTGCAGTGGCGCTCAGCTGATCGCGATATGTTGACAGCCTGGCAGCCAGAGACATAGCGCTGCGTGGGCGCTGGCGTTACTGAACAGTGAATGAGCAAAATTAAGTGTGTAAACATCTTTTTTTTCCAGTGAAGTGGCGATATATCTTCAAGATAATGCGTTAGCAGAATATCTTTATCGCAAAAACTGAATACTCATGTGTAGTGACTAAACATTGTTAGAGCGCTGTTGGAGCGAATGGACGAAATGAAACGTCGTGTGGCATGTTCGTAGCGTAATATTTGATTATATGTTCATAAACTGACGTTGCGGTGCGGGAACTTTTGTATCTATATACCTACACGAAAGAGTGACGTGAAAGTGACATGAAATCCAAGTTTCTCATCTATGATCGAGGATGTATTTAGCTGGTTATTTCAACTAATGTGAAACTGGGAAATTTAATCTTTGGTGAAACTACAACGTTGAAGTTTCTAAGAACGCTAGAAACAGAACTTAAGCCCTCGCGACTGAGTGTGAAGTAGTGCGTCGACTTTCTGACCTCGATTGTGGTAATGGTTGGAATGTGTTACTTAGTGTTGTAATAAAGAAATGTCTACGGGAAAGCGACTTGCCAAACGTTCTATAATCGGAACGAGAGTTTGTGCCCCTAGAGATGACGGGAAGTATTATTCAGGTGTCATACAGGCAGTCAAATCTACGGGTAATGCTCCGGACGATGAGAGTTATTACACGGTACGTTTTGATGACCCTGGTCCGCAACAGAGATTTCTTGGCGAATACAGAGAGGCGGACCTCGTTGGTCCGGGCTTCAGAACAGTATCTGGTCTGACTCTGGTGGCAGGACAACGCGTCTATCTCACTTACAACGGGCGTGAAGTAAGCGGGAATGTGATAACTCACAAGCCTCGCATCGACGAGCTTCTCATCTCCATATCACCTCCGGGGCAAGAGGTAAGTTCGGACTACTACTGTACGATTTATTTTTATGTGTAATAAGTTGTAGGTAACATTTGTGAGATTACGAATTCCGTATGTGTGTGACGTTTATTTATTTGTTTTGGGATGGGGTATTAGGGTCAGTAATACAAGTTAACCATAAATATATTTTCCTTCTAATTGTTCTAAAGTTCAGCGGAGCACAGGTATTCTTGAAACAATCACAGTGTTTGGAAAAAAAGTAATGTCACCAACTGCGCGTTAATTGCTGCAAGGCGGTACTCGGGTCATAAAATTTAGCAAAGTGATATGCAATTAGAAGAGCGTATAGAAAATATTTAATGTGTTCCAAGATGTAGAGTGCATGTCAGTGCTGGAACGTAGCGAGTTAAAGATGTCGAAGAAAAATTGCGAAATTAATTCTATATTAATAAGCAGTCACTGGGTATATAGAGAAGTTAGTTTCATTGGAGACCTTGCTTAAAAGTGGAGTTCGTAACTGCGAAAGAGAAGTTGCGTAGTTAGCTGGTCCTGACTGTTTCTGTGAATGATGTACCGATGCATGTTACAGAACACAGATAGTTTGTTTTCGGACAGTGCTCTTTTTGCTTAGTAGGTTGGCTTTCGAATGACATTAAGACGTCACTTCCATTTGAAGTAACAGGGAGCTCTGATTTGTTCTTTGTTCCCAGCCGGCGAACTCCCCACCACACACAGCTGACAGGTCACAGCTGCGCATGCTTCGCTCGCGGCGGGGGCCAATGAGGGACCGTGTTTACAAGAGACCATCGCAAGACGTTATCTCTTAAATGCGGGCAATTCGTAGGAGCTGCTGTTAGGAACAGCTGGTACTGTGACAGATCACATACGGTGGAGTGAGTAGGAAGGACAAGGCAGTAAGAAGGCATTACGACGCATTTGGGAACACTGACCATCCGATTCCTGCCTTTTCAAGGACAGTAACAACGCCTTCACAATTTAAAATAGAAGAGTTGTGTGTTGTAATTTTATGTACTTGTGAGTGAAGCAAGAGGCATGCAGAAAGAATTGGGTTTCTAAATGCCAGTACAGCAAAGAACCAAACTTTTCAAGTCGTGTGTGAATTAATGTCCAGTATCACGGGAGACCATATACTCAGCGCTCTCGACAACATAGTGATACGCTGCTGACTCTCAGTGCTATATGATTCACGAAGACTGGCTGCCTTTAAATTAGCGTGTTTACTAGTCGACCACAATAATATTGCCCCTGGGAGTGACAGCGATTCGGTCGACTTATCGTGACTTAGTGCGTAATCGGAGTTTATAGTATACGCATAGCTGACCTGAAAGCATTGTCAATGCGGTGCATTTTCCGTAGTCATTACTGTACTTGTGTACCGCAACGTTGCCGCGTGATTCCGATAACAACCACGTGCAGTAAGACCTTGTTTTGTTACCAAATCCTACGTCTCATTTTATAGTCTCTTTTCTGGAGCTGATCTTGCCCTTTGACACACGCATACGAAGCTCTGTCATATCACAGACGTTTGTCGTTTTTCATGATGCGAATGTACATGAAATTCAGTATATCTTCTGTAGTCTCTCCATCGAAGTGAGCATGACATTTCTTATTTGTCACAGACTATTGTTTTTCTTTCTTTCTTTTTTTAATTGATATGCAAACGCGTTTCACTTGTATGAACATATTGGTGACTTAAGGCATACTTTAAACTGATGGATGTTTGGTGTCTTTTATATAAAATTAGGTGAGTAATCCAGTCATGTGTCCATAAAAATAACTAAATTCCTGCTTCCAGAAACGTTTGACAAGGGATTAAATAAATATTGGTACAAATTACGAAAGCGAAACGATAATTCAACATCTAACGTAAATCATAGAAGACTCAGATTCTTCTGGTCAACTTTTTTGTACGTTCGTGTGGTAGGTGTAATTTGCAAAGAGAAATTGTTAGATTTGCTTGAAAATATGTGGTTTGTCATTGACTGCAGTCAGTTTATCAAAAGTGAACATACTGTTGAACACTTATTCTGCATAGTAATGCAAACTTTTATACAGCAACTACTCAGATGTCATCAACTATCACCTACTACTACACCAATTCTCCATCATCAAAATAATATCTTAGTTTTAAAAATAATTATGAATTTTTTAAATGAATGTAGTCTTTGTAAAACTCCCAAACGCTGAGAGATGGCTGTATGGCCTTATGGTGAAAAGTGACAATAAATATTTTTTTTTACAAAACTCTTTAAGACTGTGCTGTCTGTGATAATGTTATTCGTTCTGCTACAGGTTTCTGTTCTAAACCATCATCAACGGCAGAAGAATTATCACAGATGTTTCACTCATACGTGCTGTGACATAAGTCACCACTGAAAACCATAACTGCCGATAAAAATCAAAAGTTGTGACAAGATTAAAATATGATGACACATTCTATGCGGACGGTGTTGTGCATTTTGTAAAATTTGTACATGCTGTTGACCATCGCCTAAGCAAGAAATAAGTAATCACTAGTAGCCTGCGATACAGAAGAGCAAATTCAGGCGCTAAACAATAAAAGAAATGCATCTCCTAGAGGAGATATTTTCATTTAGTATGATAACCTTGGGAAAAGGTCGTCGTTGATAGGCGAAGTATAGTAGAATTGCTAACATGAATATGTGCCTTCAGCAAGATGATGAAATGAACTGAATATAACTGGAAATGGTTTTAGTAGAGCACAGCCACGTGAATACAGCTTACTGAACATTTTCTGTGACATGGGCGGCAGTGCAAAATGCCAGCAGAATATGTGGATGGAAAAGAGCAACGGGTAAAGTAAAAGTAGGAAAAAGATTATGAACGCCGCCGTACCTGGACGCTGCGAAGAAGTGATGTCGGAGAAACGAAGAATGTAGGGAAATGCCGCCGACCGCTATCCAAAATAATCAGAAGCGATGAGAGATTATAGGATATACTGGACGGCTGCGGATATTCCTGTTAAACAAGTGCATATAATACGATTAATTACAACTCTCTGAAATTTTAGGAAATAATAGGAATACAGTATCGACTGGCCTGGGACTCAATTACTTCGTATGGTTATTTACGATGTTCAGTCTGGATGGCAATTGTTTCGTTGCCTAGAAAAAATCGCCGACTCATATACGTAAACACCTGGTTTACAGTTTCTCACTATATATGCGGAGCTAACCTAACAATTTCATGAAAGACATGAGACGAAGATGTCTGAACTTGTGCTATATATGAATATGATTAATATCTAGTCGAATCCGGTTACAGACACACAACTGCAAAAAAATAGTTTTATGACTAAGTACATTAGTTACATTTAATCGTGTTACAGTACTTGTTACTTATCTACTGAAATGAACCGAAAACTTGTAGTCGGCCTGTCGGAAAAGGCCTAAGGCGTAGTTTGTGAGTGGTGTTTACCGTTTACGTTACCTCTGAAAAACCGCCGGTGCAAAAACGAGTATACCTTGATTACTGATCCATCCACCCTGGTTTAGGTTTTCAGTGGTTTTCTCAAATCATTGCTGGCGAATCGTAAGAAGATTCATACTGCTAGGCCATGGTAGATAATTTCCTCTATCTCTGCCCATTTTAAAAATGAAGCTAATTCTGATGCTGAATTTTCGGTAGTAAACAACGCGACATCACTTCGGTAGACGGATGACGTCATTAAGATACCGGAGATAGGGCCCCAAGAAACGACTAGTTGACGAAATAGCAACAAGACAGAAACATTAAAACAAAACCCGATACTGTTCAACAGAACCTAGACATCAGCCTACTCTATAGATCAGTCTTATCACTACAACCGCGACAAAGTTATGTTCCGATGCTGATGTACCTACTCAAAGCAGGACAGTGCTAACGCTAGCTTCTATACATCACTTTTATGTAGATGACCAGCTGCACTAGAACTATATAGATCTAGTGTACAACAATGCGAAACATCTCTCCTTCAATGGATCATCATCTGCTGTAGACCAATGTAGGACCAGTAAACAACACGATACAAGTCATGGCGTACACAAGAACTGTGCAAAGTACTGTAAACAAAACACTAGACCCGTCCATTTGGTACCATTGTTTATTGTAATTCCGAGAAGTGTGTTTGCAATAGATCCATCGTGAAAGCACGAAAAGTCACAGTAACAACAAAAATTTGATAACAGTAACCACCTAGAGATGTCGAACAGTTACTTCGAAGAAATATTGTGAGACTTAGTACTAACTTGTAAAATTATAGATTGCAGCGATCAGTCATCCTTTTCGAATTTTTTTTACATTAAAAAAAATTAAGAAAAACGACGACTGGTCGCTGCAGTTTATGATATACTAGTCAATATAACAGTCGCTGAGTGCAACAGCTTTCTGAATGGAAGGTAACCTGACTTAGTACCAATATTACCAGTGCCAAACCCGAGAAATTTAATTATTACTATTTTCATTTTGCCATTTTTGTTCCTTAATGCTCCGACGTTGAGCCTTTGTTAGAAGGTTATGTGTGTGTGAAAGACACATTCTTTGGTATCATAGAAACGGAAGTGAGTTAAAATTGTAGACTGCAATATCAGTATGAGAGTTTGCATCGGCAGCTTTTCGGCTGTGCTCCCTGGGCGTGTTCTGCGTGGCACCGTTCGCTCGCGCCGGCCTTGTGTCGCAACGGCTCGGCCCGCAGTGTGTCACGGCCCGCAGCCTTGCACCGCGTTTTGCAAACGCAGCTCGCCTCGGCGGCCACATTTTCGCAATGTCCCCCTCCCCCCCCCCCCTACCCCTCACCACCGAGTCGGCGAAAGTTCTCCTTATCTCTGCACCTTTTACAGCCGTATCCGCGGCAAATATAGGCGGATTCCCATCTCTGCCGGTATGAAGAATACGAGCACACGACTGCAGATACACATGATGGGTAATCTTTGTCGTCTTGTAAATAAAACGTTTCCACTGACTCGAGGTAGAGCGCGACAAAACAAAAGTGTCTGATGAGGAATGCAGAGCTCTGCGGTGATGCACTTTCATCTACATCTAGATAGTGTCCGAAGTTCCATGCGGCTTTCCGCGGATGATGCTGTAGTATACAGAGAACTTGCAGCATAAGTAAATCAGAGAAGTGCAGGAAGATCTGCAGCGGATAGGCACATGGTGAAGGGAATTGCAACTCACCATTAACATAGACAAATGTAATGTATTGCGAATACATAGAAAGAAGGATCCTTTATTGTATGCTTATATGATAGCGGAACAAACACTGGTAGCAGTTACTTCTGTAAAATATCTGGGAGTATGCGTACGGAACGATTTGAAGTAGGATGATCATATAAAATTAATTGTTGGTAAGGCGGGTGCCAGGTTGAGATTCATTGGGAGAGTCCTTAGAAAATGTAGTCCATCAACAAAGGAGGTGGCTTACTCGTTCGACCTATACTTGAGTATTGCTCATCAGTGTGGGACCCGTACCAGGTCGGGTTGACAGAGGAGGTAGAGAAGATCCAAAGAAGAGCGGCGCGTTTCGTCACAGGGTTATTTGGTAAAACTGGTGACTGAAATTTCACGAGAAGATCCCGTCGCAACGAAAAACTCCTTTGTTTTAATGATTGCCACTCCAGTTCACGCATATGTCTGTGACATTATCTCCTCTATTTCGCGATAATATAAAACGAGCTGCCCTCCTTTGTACTTTTTCGATGTCATCCGTCAGCCCCACCTGATGCGGATTCCACACCACACAGCAGTACTCGAGAATAGGGCGGACAAGCGTGGCATAAGTAGTCTCGTCAGTAGACTTGTTGCACCCTCTAAGTGTTCTGTCAATGAACCATAGTCTTTGCTCTGCCCACAATATTATCTACGTCATCGCTCCAATTTAGGTTATTTGTAATTGTAATCCCTAAGTATTTAGTTGAATTTACAGTCTTCAGATTTATGTGACTTATCGCGTAATCGAAATTTAGCTGATTTCTTTTAGTACTCATGTGAACAACTTCACACTTTTCCTTGTTCAGGGTCAATTACCACTTTTCACACCATACGGATATCTTATCTAAATCATTTTGCATGTCGTTTTGATCATCTGATGACTTTACAAGACGGTAAATGACAGCATCATCTGCAAACAATCTAAGACGGCTTCAGATTGTCTCCTATGTCGTTAATATAGATCAGGAACAATAGAGGGCCTGTAACACTTCCTTGGGGAACGCCGGATATTGCTAGTGTTTTACTCGGTGACTTTCCGTCTATTACTACGAACTGTACCCTTTCTGACAGGAAATCACGAATACAGTCGCACAACTGAGGCGATACACCGTAGGCACGCAGTTTGGTTAGAAGACGCTTGTGAGAAACGGTGTCGAAAGCTTTCTGGAAATCTAAAAATATGGAATCAATTTGACATCCCCTGTCGATAGCACTTATTACTTCATGAGTATAAAGAGCTTGTTGTGTTTCATAAGAAAGATATTTTCTGAAACCGTGCTATGTGTCAATAAATCGTTTTCTTCGAGGTACTTCATAATGTTCGTTTTTGATACAGCTCGTGATGCCTCATGTTCATTCATCTTCCTCTCGGCAATACCCTCTCGGAAATCCGAATTGGGGATTCATAAGAGGACTTTTTTAGCAATGGAGAAATCGCAATGACCGCTTTTCAAATATAGTTTCTGTGCATACTCGTTGTGTATGTTAAGTGCAATGGTTTCCACTACCTTCTTGCGTTCTGATGTAGCCCATTGCTGATTCTTCGGCCTCTAGGGACAGTTTCCCACCCCCTTGGGCAAGAGAGTGTCCTAAACCTCTATCCGCTCAAGTTTGTTCATACGGATATTTTCAGCAGCAAGAACATAAATATTCAATAAAATCACAAAACCGTTAAAGTTGCAAATGGTTCAAATGACTCTGAGCACTGTGGGACTTAACATCTGAGGTCATCAGTCACCTAGAACGCAGAACTACTTAAACCTAACTAACCTAAGGACATCACACACATCCATGCCCGAGGCAGGATTCGAACCTGCGACCGTAGCGGTCGCGCGGTTCCGGACTGAAGCGCCTAGAACCGCTCTGCCACTGCGGCCGGCGTTAAAGTTGCATAGAAACTTGTTTTTATTCAAACGGTGACCAGTTTCTAACCCTTGTAGTCCATTATCAAACGATCCTGCAGAACAGTGTGTACGATGCTATAATTTAAGTGTACAATACGTAATGCCTATCCAAATAAAAGTACGTTTGACAATGTGATTACACACCACATAAGTCCTACCGAACACCGTAATGTGTATGCGCTGGCCACATTGCTTGTATGAGTAGCGAAATGCAAGATACTGTTTTCGTACGATAGTCCAATACTGAATGCAGCAAAACAGTGTTACTTGAGCTGAGCATCGTTAGGTAAACTGGGGTAGGGGGTACTGAAAGGAGTGCACCACGGGGAGGTCGTTTGTTTCATTTTACAAAATTTAAAAAATAACGGCTATATAGGATCTTTAATATGATGTTAAAACACAGTCACAATGTAAAACATGCATGCACAAAAAGAGATCTTGCGAACGCATGCGTGTCACACCTCATAGCGCTACCAGTGACCAATCAATTGTACATAATGGTACACAGTTCGAACTTTTTATACAGAAAAACCAAAATATCCAAGTCAGTTTTGAAATGTAGCATGAATAAAAGGGATTTCACGAACGCAAACGCGTCATATCTCGTACCACCACCAGTGGCCATCCAGTATAACAATAAATGAACCTAATGTACATAAAGATACACAATCCACATTATTTAAACATATAAGGAAAAATGTCCATGGGCGCTTAAGCAAGAGCACAATAAAGTTTTAACATGTTTTTATCGACGATAAAACATTGCACTGCATAAACAACCAAATGAACCTAAGTTAAACATTTCTCTTGCTCAAACGTAAATAAGTATATCACAGCAAGAAAAAGGCTTTTGGATCTATGAGACGAAACCGCTCCTCCACGCTCTTAACAAGGCCGGTGGCAGTGTTATGGTGGTTCCTTATACTGCGGGAGGTCTTCGGCTGCCGTTGTCATTTATTTTTACTAAAAAATTAAAGCGGTGACGATGATCTAAACCGGGACTCAGACTCCAGACCAAGGGGGCGTTACATAAATGAGAGAAAATACTATAGTTTTTTTTTTCACCAATGGGAACGGAATACTGAAAGTAACCGCATATATTTTGTAGTAACCTCCTCTCTGGACAAGAAGTACGGAACAACAAGTAATAAATACGTTCTGAGCATGATGCATCTCCTGCAGCTCAAAAGTGCACCATTGTGTTTCACCTTTAGCGTCAGATAAGTAATGGATAGACAAGTGATCCAAGCTTGTCATTATTCGCTGTCCCTTGTTGTTGTCTGTCAGCTTCTTAAGCACCCAATGAGCACTAACTTTACGAAATTTCAACGTGTTATGAACAATATAGTGCTCCGCACCATAGGAAATGTTGAACTGCTGCGGTAAGTTTCGTAGTTGCACACGCCGGTCGTTCCAAATTGCTGCCTCTATGGCGTCGACATTCTGCGGGATTGCAGCAAGTACCGGCCGCCCGAAGCATGGCGAATCACTAAGGTTCACACGGCCCTCTTTGAAAAATGCAGACCACCTGGAAGCACTGCTGTAGTCCATACAGTCGTCCCCATACACACCACGCATGACACTGTGAACTTCACTCGGTTTATACCCTATGGCCCACAAATATCGAAATACAGTTCGCTGCTCTTCACAAGCTGGCAGTAAGATGCGCGCCATGTTTGTTTCGCAGATCAGGTTTCTCTCGCTAGAGCTGCACATGAAAACAAAATACTCTATGCAGCTCAAACGTCAAACTATATCGTCGTGAAATTACAACACTTCAACTGCAGTACCAGGAGAGAACTGTGCGTTACGTTCCAATCCTCCCTCTTACATCGAGCCTATCGACACTGATTTGTTCTCAGTGTAGAGTATGGTATTCTGAACGATTTTGTGACTGAACGGAGCAGTCATTAGAACGGTCGGTGAGCGTCGTACCAGTTTGTAGACAATGCACTGCTGAGAATTTGTCAGCTTGCACGGTCCAGGCCGAGGGCACTCTCCGCACAATGAGTACCACGTGGAAATTTGGATGTTTTCTTTAGAAATTTTCTATGCGGTAAACACAATGACGTAACAAGTCGAGCGTACTAGATTGCACTGAGCTACTGGAGACTTTTAAGGTTTCTTTATAAAATGGTTCTTGACAAACATCAACGTTTAACAACTGTCGCTAGAGTTCAGACTTAGCCTGCAGATGGTATCTACATATATTGCCAGTTAACCGCCAACAGAAACAAATGTAATGTAATGGTCATAAATACGGTAACTGAAACGACCAGATCTTGCTTGAGGATCTATCTACAGGAAATCGCTGAAATCATTTAAGCCCATCATATTTAACTGAATTGGCCTCTCGCAGCGACGAAACGTGGAATGGTCACTAGTTGCAGGGAAGGCAGATTTTACCCAGATTCATTTGAAAGCAAATATATACGATCGACAGATTGTTCCGCAATTTTTTAAAAAAACTTTTTTGGGTCGTCAAATGTGAGGTAAGTCATTTATTTTATTCTTGTTACCTATACAGGTATGAAGAGTAACAATAATTCACAATACAAATGTCCAAACGTCTTTTGACCTACAGATACAGTTCCTTGTTATTTATTTCAGTTTGATAGTTTTTTCTGCTAATCACTAATCCCGACATGGCGTCCGATGGAGTAAAATGGCGACATTACTCACCGGAAAAAGTGGCCAATGTGTTCAGTACAGTAAGAGTTAGTTACTTCCAAAACACACGCATAATAGAACAGATAAAACTGGCTCCTACACGCTATTGTATATAAGCTAACATCCACCATTATATCCATTTATAACAATTTTAGATTAAGTTATACGATTTACAGCCGTCTCCTTTCTGTTATATTTGCTCTAACACTAAAGTCCGATTGAAAACTGTATGCTGCAGCCGCTTGGTATTCCTTCAGATACAGGAACGTGGAAATGCCTGGAAAATGTGGCCAAAACTCATAAAAACAAACATGGGATCCTATTGTGATGGCAATGGCCACATTACGTGCATAGGTACGAAGAATTGATTGCTATGAAAGCCTTACGAAGAATGCATGTACTTCCAATATGTTATCTTTTTCACTTAAAAATGTTGTGTGATACTTCATAACGTGTAGATTCAAAACGTGTAAAAGATAAGCTTCTATCAATTACCGTGGTTTGGTAAAAATTGAATTTCTCTTCGAGGGACCATTGAACCTCCCCCTCCCCCTTCCTCTTGCCATAGCCGCCCTTCCAAAGCCGTCCGTCTTAAGCAAAAATGTTTGACGACAACTGCTCTAACGTAAGATAATGACATTAGTAATGTACCACACAGTAGAGAGTACTTCACAGGTCACGTCTGCCGTTCCAACTTGTTGTTCGTAAACGTCATAGGAACAGTATCAAAATCTATCGTATAATCTGTTACAAGGGATAGATCGTAATTGTAGAGCAGTTGGTAGAAAGAGTTGTCTTTCGCGGAATACAGTAAGGAGAGTATTTTCTATTTACATGACCTGTAGAATATGGAAGTAATGTTACTTGCTGTATCAGCTGTCTTATAGTGATGTGTAATGATAATATAAAGGCGCTGCCTTCTACTAAAGTCTACAAACGTAAAAAGCAATTGTGATGTGTAGGATGAATGTTCATCCCACGATAAGCATAGCAGATACGTATCAAACACTATAATAAGACTAAGTTTACAGGGGCTTGCTTAACAACCCTCTTGGACTTGTACATACAGGCCAATATTGTAGCCCATCTTCGCCAATGACAAAACAAAATGAAATATATAAAATGGCGTTTCTTATAGTTATGGAACTGAATTTGCCAGCATGATAAGGCACTTATTATATCACTGTTTTGAGTTAACACGTTCCGCTGCCACCAAGAAAACGATTTTGCTCTCGTTTGAACTAGAGAAAGATATGACCAATGTCGTACGTACATTACAGATTTTATGTTATAAAATCTGTTTTGTTGCTACTTACGCAGGAGAATATTTAACAAACTGGCAAAACGACGGACTACAGAGAGATAATTCTAGATGTTTACAGGGATGTGGATTCTGCGGCGTTGCCACGTTTTCAGCTCATGCGCAGCCCGGCTGCAGGAAGAGCGAAGGCTCTCTTGCCAGATGGAGCTAACAGTGTGTTGAAGGGAACAAATTTATCTTGCAGTAGTTTCGTAACGCACAGGCAATGCCCTGCATCTGGCTATTGGTCGAGTGTGGATGGTAATCTGAAGAGAAAAATGAAAATATTTGACGAAGGTAAATGAGTATTGCTCGAGAAACTGACATTATTTTCATGCAGGCAAATTGTAGAGACAACCTTTTTTGCTACAATGTGCAAACAGGATACCGTGAGAGTGCTGCATCCGTGGTATGGAAGTCGGGGTTCAATCTTTGTCGTCAGCTGACGGCTTGTAAACTAGGCAGCGCTGACAGCTGGCTGGAGGACGGGTGGCCTTGGCGATAGCCGATCCGGGCGCGTAGTCAAATGACGTCAGCACGCAGCCAATGGGACGACAGCAATGGACGCGCTGGCTCGGGAAGAGGAGGGGGAGCGGCTGCGCGGTTACGTAACGCCGCTCCTGTCAAATTTCGCAGGGGGCAGAAATTAGCGTACGCTTCCACAGGTGCGCCGGCGAGAGGGCTCTGAGCGGACCGAGTGAAAGCGCGGCTACGATTTCCCCATCGCGCAGTGGAAAGTGCAAACGAGCGCCACCGCCGACTCGCTCTGCTGAGGCGGCTTTCTAAGCCCGCTTTTCGCTAACCGGCGTGTTAGGAACCACGAGCAGTTATGAGCGGTACCGACCGTCTTGTTTGTTTCTCGCTGGGAGTTTGAGACCGTGGTCGGTTCATCGTGGCTTCCGCTCACTGTTGATAAAAGATAGAGGGATAGGTGGAAACCGTGACTACGGCGTAGGAAGGCTGTTTACTCCTGTCACACACTGTTTCAGTTTTTTTTTCATTTTTCGTCGGTGCTGAGGCTGTTATTCGTCAAAGCGAACTGAGGACCTGACCAAGATGGCGGCACCGTCTTGTTTACGCCCGAGAAACAGGGAAGGGAGGCAGCCAATAACAAGCTGAGTGCTGTCATATGCCACACGTCTACACGGAGGCTATCCGGCAGTCGTTCTTCCCGCGAACCATACGCGAGTGGAACAGGAAAGGGAGGTAATGACAGTGGCACGTAAAGTGCCCTCCGCCACACGCCGTTGGGTGGCTTGCGGAGTATAAATGTAGATGTAGATACACGCCAGTGCCGTATATACCAGCACACAGGAAGAGTGGAGCAGGCAGTGAACAATTACTCAAAAGAATTAAGACACAGAGGTATTACAGACAATGGCTGCGAGTGGACATTGATTTATATCAACTGGGTTAAGTTGAAAATTTGTGCCGGACCGGTAATTGAACCGGGTCTCTTCCTTACTAAGCAGATGCTCTGGCCACTAAACCATCAGGACGCTGTGATCGTGGCAACTGCACGGACTCCCGTCAGACGCAAATTCTCAACTTATCCACACACTACTAATGATGTAGAGTGCTGTCCATTGTCCTCATTACTAGTAGTGTGTGGATAAGTTGAGAATTTGCGTCTGACGGGGAGCGTGCTCCAGTAGTACGCGCACTTGCGACGACCACTGTGTCCGGACTTACGGTCAGAGCGAGCATCTGCGTAGTAAGCAGGCCACATACAGTATATACTCAAAGGAAGATTTTATGCCCGTATTCAGTGGAACTGCCGAGGAAACCGTGGTTTTTAACGGAGTAGGAATGAGCTCCACAAGAACGCGATTACGGCACGGACGTTATCCCAGTCGCCTTTATAAAATTAGAGTTATTGATTCTCCAACGTACAGTCATGATAGAGAAGCAGACACCAATTTAAATCGTGTAACGTTAGCATGCACCAAATGTCGGACATGGCAAGCGAAATTACATCATAAGTTAAATCAGCTGAAGTCTCCGTTACTGTCCTATTAAGTACGAAAAACCAGGATTTTCCATATAATAAGAACGTATCCGAAAGGCACACACAAACGATTAGTTACATTTGTCTCGAAAGGCTCTGTATGTTTATCTCATTAATATTTACAGTGCGTAACACAATTAAAAGGATCACTTTTTTTAACGCGATAATTGCCTTCCATTGCGACGTACAAGTTCGAAATTTGTCTCAAAGCTGCCTACAACCTTTCTGTATAATGATGAAAAAGTGTGGCGTGCGGCGTTATCCCGCTTGAACTCTGCGGCGGTTCATACAGCACCTTGTCTACACACGCGAAAAAAGGCCAGAGCTCAGAAGTCCATGTGAAGTGTAGGGTGGGTTAATGTGTCACGTTGGCACCAGATTCCACCACAGTTCTGCCCAACGCCACCGTGAGCTTGTCAAGCGATGGGACGATGGTCACACCGCCTCTTATACCTACATTTCAACCATTCTTTTGACGCCTCTACAGTGGAGGACAAAACCGCGACGGCCGAAGTTGAAATCACGTAGTTCTCTTATGGATGGCCACATTTAGCGTTGAAAACGACAGTTGGCAATGCATGAGCAACAGGATGATGATCTTGACAACTTCTGACTCTGCTGCTCCGCCTCCCTCTCCATCCCCGCACGATTCGACCGTTTTCAAACATCTTGGGCCAGCTGGACCACTGAACGTGGTCGCACCCCTTTGGAGCGCAATTTTTTCTCTGGTTTACAGGATGGAACTGCTAGAAACCGTTCTAAACCATTCCACGAAATTTGAACGTGATCCGAAGCTGCAAAGGGTGCTTATACTTCTTGAGTCCTCATGTTTCGCGCCTGCCTCTAGTGTGATCACGTGGCGAGGGGCGCGGGGGAGGAGTGTTTCTCGTCGGGATCTTTTGTCATTTGTTAGGCCGAATTTCGTAATTTTAAACATCAGCTTACGGCAGCCTTCGTACACTTAAATGATTAATTATGGCAACTGTGACTGGTAATAGTCCTTGTGGTTGAAATAATTCGAATGGGACGGATTTATTCGTTTTTCCTGCCGGAATAATTTACGATACATTAATGGAAAAAGTAAAGGATCGTTCTTCCAGATTTGATTTTAAAGGCAGTCTTCTTAAGCGATGTACAGTGCAGCATTGTTGTACATCATATAGATGGGTCAGTTCCCGACTGTTCCTATTCCACCCTACACTGCCGTATCTCAAGCAACAGGTAAAATACTCTATATGGTTTGAACATTGTATCTGTCGTTTAGAATATGTAGACGATCTTGTTTTTACACGTATACAAACAGCAGAATTACGCAATGTCTGAAATCGCCCGTGTACCTCAACTTCCAGTAAACTTTTAAACACTGAAACTATAACTTGACCAAGATTCCTGACCCAACTAAGTAATATGATACTAAACATACCATATTAAACAACAGTTAATGCTATAATGTACCACGACACACTTAAAGACACGCCTAAGCATCAAACCACTGCAAACTCGCTACCTTTGATTGCAATTTAACGCGTGCCGACACTCTACCACAACTGACTCAAGCACATTTCGCGAACAACTATAAAGCTGCAAACATTGTCACAGCCAAAGAAAAAATTAACTCGGCGAAAGACGCAAAAAAACTAATGTAGTGGTTTAACTAAATTCCCTTTACAGACTTGGAGGAAATTCCTTACAGCGAAACTAGAAAAATTTTTCTTGTAAAATGCGTCCCGTAAGAGAGCTGTGAGCACTTTTTTGTTCATCTTCGGTAATGAAACAAATCTCTTCTTCTGCTAGCGCTTTCTTTCCATGCTTTTGGAGGAGGTAACATGGACCAAAACAAGAAAAAAAAGTCCAGTAAACATATGATCTAAAATGTATCTCAAGTGCTTATAGTTCTTTTATGCATTATGGAGCCCATGTTTGCTAGACTTTTTTTCTTGTTCTGGTGTAAGGAGCCTGTCCTCAAAGTCTGCAAAGATAATTACGTTACACCCTGCATATATTGGGTGCTCACAATAAAACTGATCCACTAAACTTTTGCATTGCAGGCTTTGCTGGAGATTTATCCGAAACACTTCCTGTATTAAACTGTTGTTCAAACAGTTCCGCACACGTTTGCCACGAGATGTGCTTCTCATTAGCACTCGACAATAAGTAGGAGCTGCAGACTGTTTTGCAATCAGCTGGGCACTAAACACAATAGGTATCTCACTCACACAAACGTCATGGCACGGCAAAGTAGTCGGGACAGACCGTTCAATAAGTAAGGCAACACATTTTTTCGCGGCCAATTTCGCTTGAAAAAAAATGCGAAATTTGTTGTGGAACATCGTGGAATATCCTCGCTTCAGCCCTTGCAGTTTCATGAAGTTCGTATAGGTTGTAGCGCTATAAGTAGCCTTCAAAATGCGTCTGTAGCGGTGTTGCGTTCCAAGCAGAGATTGTCTTTAGGCGGAAACCAGTGCATCGCAGATATTTACAGTCGCTTGTAGAATGTTTACGGAGACCTGACAGCGAACAAAAGCACATTGAGTCGTTGGGCAAGGCGTCTGTCATCATCGCAGCAAGGTCGCCTAGACCTGTCATATCTCCCGCGTACCGGTCGGCCGCTCGCAGTAGTGACTTCTGCAATGCTGCAACGTGCGGACACTCTTGTTCGAGGTGATCGGCGGATCACAAACACACCTCGGTGCTTAACTGGACGTGTCTGTTGGTAGTGCTGATATGCTAGTCCATCATTTGGGGTATTCAAACGTATGCGCCCAATAGGTCCCTCGCCGCTTGCGCTTTACGAGGCTAATCGTGACAATTTTTTGTCGAACATCGTCACAGGCTATGAAACATGGATTAATCATTTCGAACAGGAAACAAAACGGTAATACATGGAGCGGCGCTACATCGCCTCGCCTCCGAAGGTAAAATTCAAAGCCACACCCTGGGGTAATGCCATGGCGGCGGTCTTTTGGGGCTCTGAAGGGGTTATTTTGTTTGATGTCGTCCATCAAAGTGCAAAGATCAACTCGGAAGTGTATTGTGCTGACCTCAGGAAATTGGAGAAACGACTGTAGCGTGTTCGTTGCCCCAAGAAAAGCAAACTAACTTTTCCTAAGTCTGCACACCCGAGAGGAGCTCACAAAACTTCATTGGACTGTTCTTCCTCATCCATTCTACAGCCTGGATCTCGCGCGTTCAGAATTTCATCTATCTGACCCAATGAAGGATGCAATCCACGGGAAACAGTAAGTGGTCGACGAGGATGTTATTGATACAGCCCCCCCCCTCCCCCCCCCCCCCCGCAGTGCGGTGGCACAAGGCCGTCCCATTGAAAGGAGATTATATTGAAAAATAGGATTTTGTAGACAAAAGAATGGGGAATAATATGGTTTATTGGAACCCTGAATAAAACCAACCTGCTCTCAGTAAAAAGTGTGTTGCATTACTTATTGAACGCCCGTCGTACTTTAATAGGCTTAAAAGTAACGTAGAACCATGATGCTGGACGATGTGAGGTGTGAAGCGGATTACCGTAGCGCAGACCGAAACTAGAGCGGCGAGGCGACCGGAAGGTTGGCATGCATGCCGCGTCGCCAGTAGTCGCCGCGGGGAAAGTCGACGGCCACGGCTGGCTAACCAGCAGAAGCAGCTCGCATTATCTAGACCCGCATTTCGCAACCTTTTTTGCTTCGGTGCACACCAAAGTACGTTTGAAACTTTCGCGACAACCCTACATGTGACTTTTCTTCTGGATGCATAAAAGCAAACACATAAAGTACATAAGAAACATATATGCGTGTAGTCATGTACGCTGTCCGCCCCGGTTGCTGTGCCGACACGGTAACTCAGCGTGTTTGGTCAGAGGGTTAGCTGCCCTGTGTGTAAAAAAAAAAAAAAAAAAACTGAGTTGATGGATCAACGACGAACTGAAACGGGTGTCTTGCGACGTCCGCCCCGAGCGGGTACAACGAACGAAAACGAACAAAATGAGATTAAAAAAAAAAAGTGGTCAGCGCGAGGGAATGTCAATCCTAAGGGCCCGGGTTCGATTCCCGGCTGGGTCGGAGATTTTCTCCGCTCAGGGACTGGGTGTTATGTTGTCCTAATCATTATCATTTCATCCCCATCGACGCGCAAGTCGCCGAAGTGGCGTCAGATCGGAAGCCTTGCACCCGGCGAACTGTCTACCCGACGGGAGGCCGTAGTCGTACGACATTTTATTCATGGAACGATTTCTTGCAAATCGGGCTACATGGCGATAAATTTTTTACGTTCTACATACTTAATCTGCGGATGATTAGAAGACATAAAAAACATCGCGTCACACAAACGTGTTGAGAAACACTGAGTTCTAGACGACCACAGGTTGTTTGGCGTGCTGCATTACTTCACCACATCACTGGCAACCTGTAATGAGTAACACATTGACTACAGCATAATAAATGTTGCCAGGAGAAGACCGTGCATTACTACTACTACTACTACTACTACTACTATTCCTCACACCGTTGTAGAGGGTACTAGTTATTGTTGCCTTTACTCATCTCTGGCCTATCCCATTGGTGAAAATTTTCTCTCTTTGGTGTCCTGAATAAATACCAATATACTGGTATCTTATCGCGCCCTCGCTTACATCCGTCTTTCTGTGATCGTAGGCACCGTGAGCCGTTTGATATGCCCTGCTCGATAAAGGACTCCCCTATACTATCCTGTGTCCTGAATTAAATGTATCTATGTTGGTCGTGCATGTTTTTTAATGTCCTCTGCCCAGTTACCACTAGATCGTTATCAAGGTTTTCGTTTGTTTATTGAAATTCAGCAAAGGACTTTCTTGAGTCAGTTGCCATCCATTCGCCTGGTTACATTTCCTGCCCAAGTAGATTTCACTTTCTTTACAGAGATAATTACGTCTTCCACCCAAGTGTGTTCTCTGGTCGATTTGTTCGCCTTTCTGTCTTTTTTAGTAGTTCAGAACATAAACGTATCCATTGCTCGCTGACCATCCTCTGTTTTTAACAGTATTATTAAAATCCCATTTTTAATTGCCGTAAGTCAAAACTGATAAAACACATTATCAACTTTCCTTTTTGAAGAATTGGATGTTTGCCTTTAGCTATTGGCAAAAATTAGGTTATCCAAGTTGCTGACAGCTGTATCAAGTCACCTCATTAAACTACAACTTGCATCTCCACACAGATTGTAACATGAGCTAAAAGATTGCGTAATGTATCGTAGCTGCTCTTGATACCCCATTTGTTTCTACAGCTGTGTATATTTACCTACGTAGTACTGTCTTTGATGACTAAAAGCGAAAGTGATTCATAATATACAAAGTTTGGGTGTTTCCATTCTTAATTTTATTACTGTTTCAATAAGGGGTGAAAAAGAATCTTGCAACCGCAGCGTGTCGCTTTATTTAATTAAAAACTGTGCGACTCTGTTTCAAGAGCGGTGACATGCTGCACTGAAGTTTTATACTGTCTGCTGATCTTTGCAGGTACAGGCAACAGTATGGTTTCCTATGAGGAGTTAGACTGCAATAGATGAAGAGAATGACAGAAGTTAGGTCTTGGATTTCATTTATTCTGAATAATGGAAGTAGAGGAATTGAGTTTTTAACTAGAGATTCACATTAACGCGTGTAGTGAGAATTATTAGTTCATTTCATTATATTAGATGGGGAAGGTTTAACGTCGGTGAATGATTCATATTAAAAAAATCTAGTATTTTGGTCCTTAATATAGTTTTTTCATAATTTTAAGAGCAATTTTAGTTTATATTGATTTTTTTTATTAGGAGGCGAGTTAAATAATTAGAAGAAATTAATGTAGAAGTGCAACAGTTTGTAAGAGTTGTTTTGTACTTTTATGACTCTAGTTTGGCGTCACTGAGATGAGCTGAGAACAGTTGATGGATAGAAACTGTTTCATTTATTATCTCAATATTGCATTTAACGATGGCGTGTCCGCTTGAAGTTTCCACGTTAGGTGAAAAACTTTAGTGCTCAGTTTGATTTCTGAAGGTGAAAAACCAGCTAAAATCTTCTCCCGAACGATTTTACAATACGGTGAAAGCGAAATGAACCGCGGAATTTTTTATGACTGTCGAGCAACGTCCTGGCCGGCCGGTTGAAGTGTCAACTCCCTCGCTTCAAATCCGCACTGACGACATTATTCTCGAAGAGCGACATATGGCAAAACAGTGCTGCGCTACTTTACAATGATGTGTTTAATTAAAATGAACAGTCATATGGCTATCTCACTGGATGGTATTGCATAGCTTACTGGTATGTACCAATTTTCATCAGTTATCTTTGTACTGTGACACTGCTTTGTAATGTACAGCGCATTTACGATTTGTTTTCTGCTTCATGATTTGATAATGAGCCGGTGTGGCCGAGCGGTTCTAGGCGCTTCAGTCTGGAACCTCCCGACCGCTACGGTTGCAGGTTCGAATCCTGCCTCGGGCATGGATGTATGTGATGTCCTTAGGTTTAAGTAGTTCTAAGTTCTAGGGGACTGATGACCTCAGATGTTAAGTCCCATAGTGCTCAGAGTCATTTGAACTTTTTATTTATTTACTTTGCACAGTTCATTTAAAGCTCCCTGTCGCAAACTTTGGCAGAATGTCACAGTTTATGACAATTATGTGCCAGTCATACATAAGAAGAACTGTAAGAAAATCCATTCGTGCCGACTATATACATTCTTTTTCTGCGAGCAGTGATGAGTGAGTTTAAATGATCTCTTTCAAAAATCTGTACACATAACACTGTTGACAAGCTAAAACCGCAACACTGCAGTTCGCAGGAAGTGCTCATTTAGCAGAGGCATACGAGTGCGCCTGGTGGATCCACACACAGCGGTCATCTGTTATTGATTTTGTTTCTTCCTAAACTCCAAAGAAACGTGACTCTTACTTGTCGATCACGCGGTGTCCCTTAAGGAAAAGTCTATGATGAAAAGAACGTTTCAAACAGTCTAGGTATTGTGCAATGAAACACTAATTACAGCAGTAACATGATGCTCCTGAGAACGCTGTGTTTACGTCTTTCACGTTGGACTGTGAACTGCATAGTGCGATCATCTGTGATACAACAGACAAAGTGAAACGTTTATCTTCGTTATTCACTTTAATTTTCTTCCACTACACGTTTCCAGGCCTCCCCATCTTCAAGAGTCACATCAAAGAAAAGAAAAGAAAAGAAAAGTAACTGATACTGGTAATTGTTTTGTCTTAAGTGGTACATAAATGCAATTATAGATTCGTGATTCCTTGAAGGGTATGTAGGAGCTTCATCATATTCCTTGTCTTACCAAGCGAGGTGGCGCAGTGGCTAGCACACTGGACTCGCATTGTCGCAGGCTCGAATCCTGCCTCGCGCATGGATGTGTGTGATGTCCTTAGGTTATTTAGGTTTAAGTAGTTCTAATTTCTAGGGGACTGATGACGTCAGATGTTAAGTCCCATAGTGCTCAGATCCATTTGATTTTTTTTTAATTTTTTATAGTGCGGTTAGGGCTCGAAACTAGTCATTAATAAAGAATATTAATAATGCATTTTCGAAAGTTTTTGTAAATTTAATTTGGTAAACAGTCGCTCACTTCATGCCATCCAGAACCCTGTAAATTAGTAAATAATCTGATTTCGGCATCTCAGACCACATAATTTAAGTGGATCTGTAGTCATGGGTGTATAATTCTCTCTAGCGTCTTTAGATACCTCAGGACAAAGCAAGCAGTTTGCTTGATTCCCTCCAGGTGTCAGTTTTAGTCCTGCAGGCTGTGCCCAGCAACAAGACGCCAGCTCGCCTATTCGGGAGTTGGTGTGTGTACTCCGGCTGCACGTGTGCTGCGAGGCAGCGGGACCTTGACGGTCGACCTACACGGTGCGCAGTCGACTGCTCCATCGGCCCAGCCCTCCTTCCAGCTGCACATGTCTGCGTACTCTGCAAATACGAGTCATTATCTCCGTCATGCTACTAGTCCATGCACAGACAATCGGCTCGCAGGTCACACTGGTTGCTGCACTCAGAGTACAGATACGGCCTCGTTCGTTGTTAGTGCGATTGCTGTACCAAGTACTTGAGAGATGGCTAAATCATTGTTAGCTCACTGCCACACTGCTTTGGGAGTACGCGTCATCCTGCTAAAAGCTGTCATTACACGTGAATATGGCTGAGTGCAACACCAAGTCCGCACATCAATGAACAGGCGTTTATCTGCAATTATCGTGAGATATAGTCTGTGACAAGAAAATTCCTATGCAGTATAATGCTTTCGTCATCTATGTACGCTATCGCACCCGACACTGGATCGACGGACTTCGTCGTAATTACTTTTCTCGATTAGCGTTATGATTCACCACCGGGCTGTAGCGTTATGAGTCGCCACCGGGCTGTATCATTTTAAAATTGACCACTCGCACAATTTGTGGTTGTACAAAAACAGTACCTAATTAAATGTGAGACGATAGATAAAGACATTCCGACAGTTTATACACAAACCGAACTAGATAAAAAAAGCTTTCACAATCGCGTCAGAATGTCGAGCTTTATTGAGAATTTTGTCAGTAGAGCGAGAAGGGTAACTGGCGCCTAGGGCAAACTTTCACTTTGCCCCCTCCCCCTTTTTATGCCTACATTACTCCATTTACTTTTAATCCTCACCGCTGATTAGCCCAGACCAGTACCATTGAAGTCAAAGGTGCACGTTACAATAATTATGTCTGGTGTGATACAATGCAAATCACGGATCAAAACATCTAGTGACATTGTTTGCAAGAATAACGCTACTCCTTTTTGTTGATTGATTGTTGATCAGTGCAACTAGGAACGAAAATATGCGCCTTATACTTTCTTTTAGCTCACCTGTCACAACGAGTGGCTTCTGTTTAGTAGCCAGAAACAGGAAACAAGCGTCTTCGTATCAGGGAAAGGTAGGTGGTAGAGAGCTGTTGCTCAACAGAGTCTAATCCGAATCTCCTCGTCATTTTCTTTTATAAATGTACCCTCAGTTACTGTTTTATTCCGCCCTTCCCCAAGTCACTCTCTTCCATGTCCCCCCCCCCCCCCCCCCGTACTTCAAGCTCCTTCTTTCCCTGTTCTTTTGACCTCCCTCATTGTGTGTCGCCCGTCGCAAAACTACGCCCAGGGCACGCGTCGCGGCTAGTTTTCGGTACTAAAAGAGAAACCGAAAGAAGTGCGGAAGTAAGAATTACAAAGTGTAAAAAAATACAAGCGTGACTGTGGAACAAACTGCGTAAATCAGTTTCAGAAAGTGAACCTCACAGCAGACAGGTGTTCATATACACGGTCCAGTCAAGTTAATGTGACTACTGCCTACGTTAGACATCAACGTGCAATAATCACTCACAGATGGATAGTGGCAGCACTAACAGTGGAAGGTATATAAAGAGTGCTGGGGGACGCTGAAAACAGCGCAGTCGTTGTCGTAAAGCGGAAACTGAGCCATTTATCTGACGTGCAGCTGTTGAGCAACTGACCACGCAGATGAACCAGGGGCTACCAACAGCGTCTCACCAACGACCGTTCAGTGAACATCGCTATGTTTGGGCCTCCGCAGCATGCGCCTGTTTCACACACCTATGCTGACTGTTGCTCACCCGCGGCGAAGGCTGGAATTTGCGCGCCAGTAACGCAGTTGGACATACAGTGAGTGGCGACAGGTGGCCTTTTCAGATTGGTAACGGCTTGTGATCCATCGTACAGACGACTGTTGGCGCGTACGGCATGAGACGTCTGAAAGCCGGCCCGGGTGGCCGAGCGGTTCTAGGCGCTTCAGTCTGGAACCGCGCGACCGCTACGGTCGCAGGTTCGAATCCTGCCTCGGGCATGGATGTGTGCGATGTCCTTAGGTTAGTTAGGTTTACGTAGTTCTAAGTTCTAGAGGACTGATGACCTCAGATGTTGAGTCTCTTAGTGCTCAGAGCCATTTGAACCATTTCTTGAAACGTCTGAAAGCAAACACAAAAGCGGAAGGAGCGAGCGTTATGGTCTGGGGAACGTTTTCGTGGCATTCCCTGGATGACCTCGCCATTCTCGAATGTACGGTGGATCAACACAATTATGCATCTATACTTGGGGACCGTGTCCACCCTAAAATGCAGTTTTTTTCCCTCGGTCCGGTGACATTTACCATTGGGTCAAAGCAACATGTCACACAGCTCTCAGTGTACGTGTGTGGCTCGAAAAGCATCAGGATGAGTTTTCCGTACTTTCCTGGCCGCCAGACTCATCGGATTAAAAACCTATCTAGAATCTGCGGGACCACCTAGAACTGGCTGTTCGCCCCATCGGTCCTCGGTTGAGAAGCGTTGCGCAGTGGAGTAGGCATGGCTCCCACATCCCTGTCGGTATCTTCCAGTACCTAAGCGACACTCTTCCTGCACGTCTCGCAGTTATCCGCACTGTAAGGCTTTCTACAGGTGGTTACATGAGTGAGATGGTTCAAATGGCTCTGAGCACTATGGGACTCAACTGCTGAGGTCATTAGTCCCCTAGAACTTAGAACTAGTTAAACCTAACTAACCTAAGGACATCACAAACATCCATGCCCGAGGCAGGATTCGAACCTGCGACCGTAGCGGTCTTGCGGTTCCAGACTGCAGCGCCTTTAACCGCACGGCCACTTCGGCCGGCTACATGAATGAGACTGCACAGTATATCATAAGGATGAAGACCATCGTGACGGCCAATAAAAAGTACAAAGGTCAACACAATCTGAGAGAAACAGCTCTTAACACAAAACTGTAGGTTCCTAGGCCTGCCATCTCTTTAAGTTGCCGACCGCTGACATTTGGGGCCCGCAGCTCGTGGTCGTGAGGTAGCGTTCTCACTTCCCACGCCCGGGTTCCCGGGTTCGATTCCCGGCGGGGTCAGGGATTTTCTCTACCTCGTGATGACTGGGTGTTGTGTGATGTCCTTAGGTTAGTTAGGTTTAAGTAGTTCTAAGTTCTAGGGGACTGATGACCATAGCTGTTACGTCCCATAGTGCTCAGAGCCATTTTTTTTTGACATTTGGGTCAAATCGGATTATTTTGCCGAACACAAAATCTGTCGACTGTAAGTTGGCCGTTACAAATAAAATAATGCCGAGTTAAAAAATCTTATCAAATATAAATGAAACATATTCACGTAAGTCGTTATACTGCGTTATCAAGGTCAGTTTACGGCCCTGATGTGTGGGGGCGAAAACTATGCTTGCACAATTTCCTTACCTCCGCACAACTGTCAGGCAGGCGGGGCGGCTGGACAGTGAATGCGGTCGTCGATTGTCGATAGCTTCTCATTATTCTCAATAAAGAAGTATTTGTATAGAACAGCGTCGAAGAGAGCTTGCCCCTGGTTTTACCGCTTCTTCGCTCACGTAGACTGTACGGCCTGCAGAGATTACGTCTTTGTTTTTATTTAATCGAATTTTTATGCTGTTCACAAACTGCAATACCTTCTAAGCTTTTCACGGTAATTAAGGGCGTGTAAGCATGGTGTTTTCCGAATGCACTTCTGACCAAAAAGAGAATTTGCTAGCTGAAGTCCAAATTTTTCGTTAATCATGCCATTTGCATTCTGGTGGAGATATTTCCATCGCAACTTTAATACCCTAACAAATATTTCTTTAAATCTAACCGAAAAGTGAAATACCAAATTTCATAACTTCAGTTCTTTTTAATGTAACGAAATATTTGCTTAAAAATTTTCAACCCCTATGGCACTCCCTTAGGGGTCGAATTTTCAGAAACACTGAAACACGAATTTTTTTATTTGTAACCGAGAAGTCAAATACCAATTGTCATAGATATTGCATTAAAATCATTTATTAGTTCTTCAGAAATTATTTATTTTCAAAAAACTTTCACCCACTATTTCAGCCCTTTATTTTCTAACTTGAGAAACCATATACTAGTTTTCGTACTTCTAGCTTCAGAATTCCCTTAACAGCGAAATTCTATCAAAAAACCTTTCATCCCTGTTTCACCGTCCAAGGAGTGGAATTTCAGACAATCCCTTCTTAAACGATGCCTACAGTATAAGATTCACACCCTCTCCAAACTTCAAGTTTCTATCCTTAGCCATTTGGACTGAGCGATGATGAGTGAGTGAATCAGTTTGACCCTATTTCATCCCCCTTACGGGGTTGCATTTCCAAAAACAATAAACACGTATGTTTTCGTCTTTAACCGAGAAGCCAAACACCTGTTTGCGAATATTTAGCTTCAAAAATGCTTTCGGAATGAAATATTATCATAAAACGTTTCACCCGCGATTTCAACCCCTTTCAGTTTGAATTTCCAAAAGCAGTGTGACATGCTTACGCTTTATTTCTAACAGATTAGTCAAATACAAATTTTCATAGATTTAGCTCCAAAGATGCTAGCACAGTGAAATATTGCCATAAAAACTTTCATGCCTCATTTCACCCCCATAGGGGTTCAATTTCAAAAAACAGTGAAACGTATTTTTTTAATTTCTAACTGGGAAGCCAAATTTAAATTTTCACAAACACAGTTTTGAAAATGATTTAATAATAAAATATTTTCATAAGAAATCTCATTCCTTATTTCACCCCCTTTAGGAGTTCAATTTCCAAAAACACGGAACACGTATTTTTTTTATTTGTAAACGAGAAGTCAAATACCAATGTTCATAGATGTAGCTTTAAAAATACTTTAGTAGTTCTTTAATAATATATTTCCAAAAAACGCTTACACTCGCTATTTCACCCCCATAGGGTTAAATTTGCAAAAATGCTGAAACATGTATTTCTTTTCATCTGACCGAGAAACTAAATACTGATTTCATAGATCTAGCTTAAAAATTGCCTTAATAGTGACATTAAAAAAAGAAAACATCTTATCCCATGTTCGATCCCCTTAGGGGTGGAGTTTCGAAAAATCCGTTCCTAAGCGAAACCTATGATAAAAGATCCACAACTTCTCCAAATTTCAAGTTTCAGATGGTTTAAATGACTCTAAGCATTATGGGACTTAACATCTGAGGTCATCAGTCCCCTAGAACTTAGAACTACTTAAACCTAACTAACCTAAGGACATCACACACATCCATGCCCGAGGCAGGATTCGAACCTGCGATCGTAGCGGTCGTGCGGTTCCAGACTGAAGCGCCTAGAACCGCTCGGCCACTGCGACTGGCGTTAAAGTTGCATGGAAACTTGTTTTTATTCAAACGGTGACCAGTTTCGAACGCCATACTGGCGTATCACCCGGCGTGATGGTATGAGGTGCCATTGGTTACGCGTCTCAATAACGTCTTGTTCGCATTGACGGCACTTTGAACAGTGTACGTTACATTTCAGATGTGTTACGACCCGTGGCTCTACCCTTCATTCGATCCCTGCGAAACCCTACATTTCAGCAGGATAATGCACGACCGCATGTTGCAGGTCCTGTAAGGGCCTTTCTGGATACAGAAAATGTTCGACTGCTGCCCTGGCCAGCACATTCTCCAGATCTCTCACCAATTGAAAACGTCTGGTCAATGGTGGCCGAGCAACTGGCTCGTCAAAATACGCCAGTCACTACTCTTGATGAACTGTGGTATCGTGTTGAAGCTGCACGGGCAACTGTACCTGCACACGCCATCCAAGCTCTGTTTGACTCAATGCCCAGGCGTATCAATGCCGTTATTACGGCCAGAGGTGGCTGTTCTGGGTACTGATTTATCAGGATCTATGCACCTAAATTGCGTGAACATGTAATCAAAAAACTGGTTCAAATGGCTCTGAGCTCTGAGGTCATCAGTCCCCTAGACTTAGAACTATTTAAAACTAACTAACCTAAGGACATCACACACATTCATTCCCGAGGCAGGATTCGAACCTGCGACCGTAGCAGCAGCGCGGTTCCAGACTGAAGGGCCTAGGAACGCATGGCCACAGCGGCCGGCTTCAAGTTTCTGTCCTTAGCGGTTTGGGCTCGGCGGTGATGAGTCAGTCAGGGGATTGACTTTTATATTCAGATATATGAAACGAACGAAACTATCTACGCGCCATTTCTCAGTTATTGAATCCTGCTTTACCCGGACACATGTATAGAATGCACTCCCTACCCCCGCGCCGCCAGGACGCCCTGAAAACTGGGACAAATCCGAGTCGTATGGGGGCCTTATACGTACCGGAAGATCAGAAAAGAATGACCTCTATTTTTTAGACTTTGTCCATTACAATCTGGATACGATCGAGTTATTACTCAACTGATTGCTACCCGCGCGCAGATGTGTAATACTCTCTCGCGGCCTTTCGGAATATTTAGTTACGTTATATCGAAATGAGAAATTTCTCGTAACGTGACGTAACGCATACAGAAACCTCTGTAACAAGTACGGCACAGAGACGATACAGTGGTGAAGAAAGTGCTGGTCCGCCGCCTATACGCTGGCTCCGGAGACGGGCAGGCCGCATGAGTTGGCAAATTGCCTTTCCGCTGCTACGTCGGCGTAAACAGCTGCCTGCTCGCCGCCACAATGGTGCTCATTAGCACACACAGGCGTCCAGCTTTTAATTATGCTGCAGGCGCTGCGCTGCTTCCTATCATCTCCCTCTCTCCTCCTAATGCCTGCTTTGCCTCCTCTCTCTTCAGCCCGTTTAAAGGCATGTTAACCCGCAAACAAAGTCCACGCTACGTTAACGGACAACTGTCTCTCTTCTGAGGAATGCTTCTCCTCCCTGAGAAAATGCAGCTTACTTTCGGTGCGTTACAGTTAAATATGTAATGAGAAGTTTCACCAGTGTTCGTTACGCTTATTTGTGAGATACTGCGGGACTTGTTTTGCAAACGTGGAAACTGGTATGGCTTTTGTTAAAAGTTCTCAGTGCATCTCCAGTTGCTAATCTTCCGGAACTACACTAAACTCTCGCTAATCCGGCCTCTCAATAATCCGACCTCTAGTCACTTAAGCAGAAATGGCAAGCACAACAATTATCGTGTGCAATAATGTTGAACAGAGGTATACTTATTCGAATTTGTGGCTTTCTTTCGAGTTTAGTATCATGGTTTCTAAAAGGAAAGACCTTACCGTAGTGGTTTAGCACAAACTCAAAATTTCAGGTAAGCTAAATCGAGGTTCTTCGTTGGAATCCATTGCTGCTGAGTATAGTGTTGCACGAGAAATATTTATGACAACTAAAAGAGAGAAGGTGTTATTCGACAATATGCAGCGCAAATGGAGAGCGAGTTGGGAAAACCCGAAGTTACACAAAAGAGTGAGAATGAGGAACTAGTCGTAGCCGTTTATAGTATGAAGAGAGTGTTGCTAAGTGGCTGAATGAGGAAAGTATGAGATAGGCCAGACTTTAACAGACCTAGAAATTATCAAAAGCGTGAATGAAAGTAACGACGGAAGTGACGAAGAAGAGGACATATAGCACGACGATTTCTCACACTGGTGCTCATGGAGCTATAGACATTTTCCTGAAGTAAATATGCAACAACCATGTACATGTAGTAACAATGTCAATGCTTGTAAAGCGCTTGTGCGATACAGCTTGCCGCCGTCACCTATAATGATTGCGACAGCTAAAAGTTCAGGACATTTCTCGTAGTGAGTTACACATTATGACCACCAACCTGCTATCGATATAAATCCATCCAGGCGATAGCAGCGACTCCTGTCTAGAAATGACTGCTAGCCTGACACACGCACGGAACATGCAGTATCATAAGCGTGCTGTCCTTGTGTACATAAAATAGGGAAGGTGCGCAATCTATCTGAGTTTCATCGAGGACAGATTGTGATGGCCCGGAGCCACGGCAAGAGCATTTCGGCAACTGAACGACTTGGCGGGTGTTCGAGGATTGCTTTGGTGAGTGTCTTCAACAGGTGGCGAAACCAAGTTGATGCCACGTCCAGACGCCGTCAGTCGTCATAGGCTGACCAGACTGGTAAAACAGGACAGGCTGCGAACTGGAGCGGAACAAACATCAGAGTTTAATGCTGGGCAGAGTACAAGTGTGTCTGAACACGCAAGACACCAAATACTCTTAACGAAGGAGAAGTGCTTGTTTTTTTTTGTTAAGTCAGGTGAATGTAGAGGGCGTGACAGGCATTTATTATGATTGTTCTCACAACTGATCCATCGAATTTAATAACTGACGAACATTTAGAGAGATAAGTGGAGCGGAACACCATCGAAGACCGCGCGGTCGGTCTCTGGCTGCTGCATGATCCAGTTTCGGAGCACTTCCTTGTATGTGTGTCCCGTACTGATGTATTCGGTCGAGGAAAAGGAGCAGTAGTCTTTACCATGTATTGTACACATTAAGTTTCGGTGATTCGCGAATGATAATGCGGGGATTCTTTGTGCTCCAGTTTCGTATATTGTCTCTGTTCATTGTAGCATAAAAGAAGGTGCTCCATTATTAAAGACAATTTTCTCACGAAAACAATGCTCTTCCATACGCTTCGAAGTATTCTAGCAAACGGAAAGCGGCTGCCTCTGTTCTTCAACGTCAGAGCCAATAGCAATTCCAAGCGGAAATGTTTCTTCGTGATTCTTTTTCCGTGAGAACTTCCAAACGTTCAGTTCTGATTTGTCCTCGATGTTCGTTGACTTCTTTCTGTTGATCATGCATCAAACACTACTGCACGCAACCAACATTTTCTTCTGTGACTGTCGGCCGCCGCATTGATTTTCCTTTACTAAGGCATCCTGTGATTTCAAAAGGACATTACGCTGTTTTTAATAGACTCAACAAATGAAATTCAAGGAAAGAAGAAAGAGCATACTCACTAAATTAATAAATTAAATAATAGAAGTTAGTGCAGGAATATAGAGAGAAAAAATGGCTCGGACAGAACTGTCACGGGCATGAAAGTATATAGCGAGACTGACTACAATTCGTAGCTGTTAGCATTCAGACCTAACGTTAGCGTTAACTGCTAAGCTGCCCTTTCGTCCAGTATTAAGCAACAAAACGTGAAATGGAACACAACGCTCTTCTTCGTTTTGTCTCATTAGCTCGTGGCCAACATTTAAGGCTAGTTTAAAGCGGAACTTTACCATCAATGATCTCCCGTTAATTGCCAGCGCTTGAGTAATTAGCCTATGTTTTCGAATTGTCTATGTAGCACGTATTTACGAATACCCCAGTCTTGCTAAGAGGCGGGAAGTAGTTGCAGGGTTCGCCTTTTCAATCAGGATGAGATGTCGATATTCTCATGTTCTCGTATATTGTGGTGCACATCTGCATTTCCGAACATTCAGCATCATCGTTTGTATTTGTTGTATATGCACCGAAGTTCCTAGGTAATTCGACATCGATAAGAAAGTGCGCTAGTTGATATGGGTTGGTAATTTGATTCGGATGTGGCACACATTTGAAACCTTGCACCCACGTTCTCTGAAAGCCAATTTTGAACACGGCTGTGGCTCCCTAACGAAGTGAATCGTAAATATTATGACACTCTGAGACACAAAGCGAAGGTGTTCTCACCTGCTTGGTGGCTATCCATCTCATCATGGATCTGCAGCCGCGACTAATGACTTTCCCCGAGAGTGGGTCGTGCCATATATTAAAGACTTCACGACTGGTTTGAAGAACGTCTGATGAAATTAAACGACATCCCGATTAAGGTATTATAAGGTTATGAAACGTGCGTTTCCTTATCACGTCCTGTATTGTATTTCACACGTTTATTGTATGGTTATACTGTATTGTATTCTAACGTTCTATACCGCAAAATGTTTCAGGTGGCTCTGATCACTATGGGACTTAATTTCTGAGGTCATCAGTCCCCTAGAACTTAGAACTACTCAAACCTAACTAACCTAAGGACATCACACACATCCATGCCCCGAGGCAGGATTCGAACCTGGACCGTAGCGGTCGCGCGGTTCCAGACTGTAGCGCCTAGAACCGCTCGGCCACCTCGGCCGGCTATACCGCAAATTTTAGGAGGTTGTTCAGAGATATTTTCCTAGTGTTTTGGTGTAGGGGACCCGTAATCTCCACAGTGGCTCGTTAGAATAATTTCATTTCGTCTTATATCTTAGCCCCTCGTATCTGTATCGCACTGAAAATATTTGTTCAACGGTGCAAATCGGAGAATCTGCCGGTGTGCATCTTTTCGATGGGTTTACTGAATGTGGTGGAAAAGCGGTACGCTCAGCTGTCCCTGCGGCAACTGCAACCACATCCTAGTAGTTTTGCATCTGTATATAGGCGCCCACAACAAACGGATCCTATCGTTATCAGTAAACTCTTCCGGGCTAAGTTGCCGTGGTCGATCTGTAGAACTTCTTCTCCCTGACGTTTCGTTCTCAACTGCGGAGAACATCTTCCGAGGTGAGTCGACGACTCACGGCAACTTAGCCCGGAAGAGTTTACTGATAAAGACGCCGGCCGTGAAAGCCTACATGGAAGGATCCTATCGTGTTACTAAAAATACCCAAAAAATATTCCTAACAACCTCCGAAAGTTTTATGGGTGTAGTTGTGGTTCAGCCTGTATAGTGTTGGCAAACGGTTCAGCATGAGGGTTACGTACCCTACATATCTACTCCCCACCCACAATATGGTGTGTGGTGGAGGATATTTTGTGTATCACTTTCACTTCCCCTTTTTCCTGTTCCAGTCGCGGATAGTCCGCAGGAAGAAAGGGCGGCTGATCCCGGAGGAGGTTCGAGTCCTCCCTCGGGCATGGGTGTGTGTGTTTGTCCCTAGGATAATTTAGGTTAAGTAGTGTGTAAGCTTAGGGACTGACGACCTTAGCAGTTAAGTCCCATACGATTTCACACTCATTTGAACATTTCTGAAGAAAGAGCAGTGAGCTCTAAACTAATTTTATCTTCATGGTCCGTAACGATACACTGTGGGAAATGTAAATGTATTCCAATCGCCAGGCACAACGACATTGCCAAACAAGGAACGTAGCTCGATCTGAAGTTACGGTTTCCTTACATCTTATCTGCATAAAAATTTTACCGAATTGTTTATAGCATCCTGTTCACGTCACTGTAACAGTAATCCGAATGAGGTCTCAAAAACTACACTGTTAAAAAAAACAACGCATATACAGTCTTCCTAATATGACCGTGTTACTCAATTTTTCACGAGCAAAAGAAACACAATTATTTCAGGACATTTGGAAAAAGTCTGATAAGTCATAAGCTAGGTGGAATTATTACTGTTTGCAGTAGAGATTGGTAATGCAGTGTCTGAGTCTGTAAGTAGTTCGTATTTAGTTTTGGTTTGTTCCTTTAAAGTAGATGACTGATACTGGTGATTGATATGTATTTCCTATATTGTAGAGCATATGTCGGAATTCTAGTGGCCATTGTTGACCCACCCGGATATGCACGCGCGTTATCACGCCGCTTCCGGGATTCGGGGAGTCGCGCCAGACCTGGTCGAATCCGTCCGACAGATTATCGACGAGGATTGGTGTGCCGGTCAGCCAGGCTATGAATTGCAGACGATTCCCCACATCCTACTAGGCGAATACTGGGCTGGTAGCAAAGTCCTGCCTCAGTCGCACGATGCGCAAACATTTCGATAAGCGTTCTCGCACTTATACGAGGCTAACACTAGACGCAAACAGATACAGTAAACAAATTCCGTCCCAGAGGGGGAGGGGTGGGGGGAGGCAGGAAAAACGACCGGCCATCCTCTACCACTAACGTTGCCATATCAAGAATAACTGGGCGACCACCTGAAGATACGGGATATGGCCAGAAAATGAAAGTGGATGATGTTGAAATTCAGGCATTTGATTAATTTTAATGCATATCAACCCGACCTCTAGCGATGAAAGACGTGAATACACCATGTTTCGGGTGTTCTTAGCACTAGACATTGTTGTCGTATTAGTTGGTTTATTATAAACGTTGTAATTATCAAATTCTCAGCTCTTTTATCCAATACACACTGTTTTTTACCTATATCTCCTTCAGCATGGCCGCAATTCGCCTCCCACATGGTTTCATCACCCCGGCGCCGCTTACGTCTCGTAATACTTCATGAGTGGAATTAGAATTTCGAAACCTTCGCCTATGACAAATGTTGAGGTGGTCTTTTTTGACCTAATCAAGATCGTAAATTTGTCATTATTCGCATGCGCTGCCGTGTTTTGCACGTCCTGTACACGGTTATTTGTCCTGACGGCTCTTTCGCGACGTAGGGCAGTACTCGCGGACAAACTACAGTTGCAGTTATTCACTCAGGGAAATCGCGGCGTTTGCGGGTGGTTAGGCGGCGGCTGTGTCGCGGTCTCGCGCAGCCGCTGAGGGGTGACGGACGCGGAAGTCGAACACGTGGCCCTGAGCGCCGGCAAGGCCGCCCGGTGCGCATGCGCTGCAGCAACCTGCAGCCGGCAGCCGGCGATAAAACGCACGTCACGGCCGGCGCTGGCGCTGTCTTACTTTACTGCCAAAACTGACCACCCCCAACGCGCTTCAGAGAAACGCCGCGCTGTGGTCGGAAGTCGGCACTGTCATACTACAATGTGTGCTCGGAGTAAACTGTCTTATGCCCACAATATTGCACGCCATCGGTCGTTAATGAAACAACTTTGTTACCTATTTCTTTATCAGTAAGCGAATTTTTAACAGCCGAACAGATATCTGTGCGCTTAGTAGTTGCTGCAGCGACATTATCGCAATCAATCCTTTTTTGATGTAATTTGCAACAGAATATCGAGCAAATCCAGCTAAACGGGCAGATCTGTACTCTTGTCAAGAGACAGCGAATGTAATGCTTTTTCTTTTTTTTTCCAGAGTGCCGCCTCTAACACAAAGGCGTTTTTCAAAAATGGCTCTGAGCACTATGGGACTTAACTTCTGAGGTCATCAGTCCTCTAGAACTTAGAACTACTTAAACCTAGCCAACCTAAGGACATCACACACATCCATGCCCGAGGCAGGATTCGAACCTGCGACCGTAGCGGTCGCGTGGATCTAGACTGTAGCGCCTAGAACCGCTCGGCCACTCCGGCCGGCAAAGGCATTTTTCACTGCGTCAGAACCTTCTCATGAAATTTAAATCATAAACTCCTCAGAGTCTGAAAATATTTTGTTGGCGCCCACCTACATAGGGAGAAATAATCATAATAATAACATAAGAAATATCAGAGCTCGGACGTAAAGATGTAAGTGCCCGTTTTCCTCGCAAGCTGTTAGATTGGATAAAACAATTATGGGTCTTGAGACGCCTCATTGTAAACTACTAAATCAGCGAAATTTGCCGAAATTTCCAGCGACTTGGTGCGATCGGTGAACCGCGCTGAAGAGCACCGCAACAAGTAGGTCGAAACGTCGGCAGTTTAGTTATTTTGGTAGTTTACAATCACGCTGCCGAATACCCATAATTGTTTTATCAAAAAAAAATACATAAGTAGCTTAAAGGTGGTTCATGAACCCTGTGCCAGGCGCTTAATTGCAGAATTCTCACAGCTCGCCTATTAACTCAGCATCCTGTCCAAACTGCTCGTTCCGTACTTAACACTGCACGTAAATACGTGGTAATTTAAGGCATTGATGTATACGAATTAGTGTTACAGCCATCACTTCCCATTCCAGCGAAAATGAGCTTTAAATCTCTTTAATCACAGCTTTGATATTGCGTTGTTGCAGTAAAGGAGCAATTGCACTTTGTTTTTAGGTGTTAAAAATTAAGTAAATGAGGCGAAGATGGTGTAGAACAGGTAATTTGAGGAGCATGCCGTCCACTAACTTCAGTGACTGTTCCGCATCAGTATGTTACAGGAAAAGTCAGCTTTAGCGACCACACGTCTGATAACGCTGTGGCGATGCACTTCGGTGCGTGGGTGGCTGGCTGGCTGGTGTCTATCGTATTGCTGATCTTTCTCCCTGGACAAATGTGGGCGGCTAGGGCCACGTGTTCACTCTTCTACCTCCACAAATCCTTCGTAATTGCCGTTCCACAACACGGAACGTAGCTGCTTAGTTCTGATCTTCATTTGTTCTATGCGTATTGATCAAGTTTACCATCCATTGTTAATTGCTGCTCAAGTTCTTCCGAGGCTGCATTTCCAATAATTTTCTTCTAGGATTTTAAGTCATGCTACTCCGTTTCTATAAACGTATACTACTTTCCTCCAACACTGAACGGCATATTCCATTCCTTCCTAATTTTCTAAGCAACCTGCAGATTATCTTTTTTGAAACTGGTATCGCCTGTACAACCTTTGGTTTCCCCAGATCTTTCAATGAAGGCTTTTCATAATACAGCACCTCTTGACTTCCTGATAGTCTGTGGCAATGTTTTTATTGCATAACAGCTTAAACACATTTTCATAGCCAGGACACTCTTAAGGCGAATGTTAGCAGGGAACGGGAAACCCAGTCCGGAGACTCTGACCTCGACAGCTCTCTCTCTTAGTTCTTAATGTCCCCCGTCCCACTTTGTGGTGTTAATAGGTTTCTTCGTCCGGGAACTCCCCTTCTTGAGGCGCTCAACAATGATGGAGCTAGGAGGGACCCCGTAGATATTTTGCGGCGTCTTGTTTCTCACGGCGGTTTCCAAATAGGAAACTATTGACACAAGTTCGCCATGGGGAGAGGAGTTTAACTCTGGGGATGGTAGCTCCCCTTGTCTGGGGTGGAGGCAGTGGGACTGAGTGGAGGGGAGGCTTCAATATTTTGTGGCAGAATTTAGCATGCGATGATTTTCGGGTGTGAAATCCTGGAAGCTAGTTGGGTATGAAGAGATAACATTGCTCTCAAGCAATGACGCGATGATTGGAGAAGATGGGATGATTTCAGAAGACGGGAACTCTCTCCTTACGAGCTGGACTGAGTGTTTCCGGCAATTCCCGAGACGAATGTGAGTCAGAATCTTATTGCTACAGGGTCCCCTACCAAGCCTGTACATCCAGCATACCTATAGTATTCCATAATAACTCTTTTTCAAATTCTGAAGATGGCAGGGGTAAAATACAGGGAGCGAAAGGCTATTTACAATTTGTACAGAAACCAGATGGCAGTTACAAGAGTCGATGGGCATGAAAGGGAAGCAGTGGTTGGGAAGGGAGTGAGACAGGGTTGTAGCCTATCCCCGATGTTATTCAATCTGTATATTGAGCAAGCAGTAAAGGAAAGAAAAGAAAAATTAGGAGTAGGAATTAAAATTCATGGAGAAGAAATAAACGCTTTGAGGTTCGCCGATGACATTGTAATTCTGTCAGAGACAGCAAAGGACGTGGAAGAGCAGCTGAACGGAATGGACGTGGTCTTGAAAGGAGGATATAAGATGAACATCAACAAAAGCAAAACGAGAATAATGGAATGAGGTCGAATTAAATCGGGTGGTGCTGCGGGAATTAGATTAGGAAATGAGACGCTTAAAGTAGTAAATGAGTATTGCTATTTGGGGAGCAAAATAACTGACGATGGTCGAAGTAGAGAGGATATAAAATGTAGACTAGCAATGGCAAGGAAAGGATTTCTGAAGAAGAGAAATTTGTTAACATCGAGTATAGATTTAAGTGTGAGGACGTCGTTTCTGAAAGTATTTGTATGGAGAGTAGCCATGTATGCAAGTGAAACATGGACGATAAATAATTTAGACAAGAAGAGAAAAGAAGCTTTCGAAATGTGGTGCTACAGAAGAATGCTGAAGATCAGATGGATAGATCACGTAACTAATGAGGAGGTATTAAATAGAACTGGAGAGAAGAGAAATTTGTGGCACAACTTGACTAGAAGAAAGGATCGATTGGTAGGGCATATTCTGAGGCATCAAGGGATCACCAGTTTATTATTGGAGGGCAACGTCGAGGGTAAAAATCGCAGAGGGAGACCAAGAGATGTATATACTAAACAGATTCAGAAGGATGCAGGTTGCAGTAGGTACTGGGAGATGAAGAAGCTTGCACAGGATAGAGAAGCATGGAGAGCTGCATCAAACCAGTCTCTGGACTGAAGACCACAACAACAATATGGTACACACACGTTAGGCAGCTGGTATGAGGTGACAGGCAACTTTTTGGTGGCACCGCCTTCGTCTAAATGTCTGGAAGCAATAACCGCGCAGTGGAACTGTTGCTGGTGCTGACACGATTCCTCTTTTGATATCCAACCGTAACTCCCGACCCCGAGTCATCAGCGGTCATTTTGTAGGTCGCCAAGTACGGCCATCCAGAACTGTGTTCTCCTCTCTAGTCCACTGTGCCACATCTGAATTCTGTGTGCATTTATCTGTCTATCTTTGGAACTCTTCTAGATGAGTGCCACGGATGCTGCAGAGTGTGCTTCTGCGATAGCAGCTGTGCGGTGGTGATAACCTTGGCGATAGCTGGCGAGATAAGGGCACGTTGGCGAAGGTCGGCTTGACTGCCATGTTTACAGTTAGCCAAGGCTGCCGTGGTTCCGTGCCCACTGGCGCCGTCTGCCGACATTCCCAACTTCTTGCGGCCGAGCTTGTAACTGCTAATTATAGAACAGTTGTCCTCACCTCTGCACGTCCTGCACACTGTCTAGATTTAGATGTGCGTAGCGCTTATCTTCGATGACACACTGGAGTCACTGCTCATCACTGAAAATAAAGGCTGCAACTTTTCCACTATCATTAGAAATCAGACAGCAGTTCACGAACATGCGATCAATAGCTTATCGAAATTACTAATGTATGGGCATTTGACAGTCACTGCCACATATTCGTGACTTTACTCATTGGATTCCAGTGGGTTCTTCGACTGATGCGGGTCACTCATTGTCGGAACGATAACTGGAGTAAGCACTAAGTAAGTAACGTTCCGTCGTTCTGTCCCTGAGGGCCAATGGAGTCCTCACAGCGAGGAACAAAACTGGAAGAACCGGGAATCGAACCGGGGTCCTCCGCATGTTAATCAGCTGCGATGACTACTAAGCTACGGAGGCGGACTGAGCAAAAATGTACAGTCTGAACACTTAATGGCAGCTTTGCAGGAGCCCTATATACGTTCCTCGTTCAAATGATGTGCACGGAACAGAATAATCTCTCCCGGAAGCAGAAACACAATTTTACACAGATTGGAGGAAGAAATGAGTGCTCTTTTACTCAACAATAGTGCGCGTGTAATGCGTAATTGCAACCGCCCGTGAATCATCGTTATATGACAAACATTCTTGCACATATATATGTATATTGGGTCTCTAAATAACAGAATGAACGCCGTCTACAATTTGACCACTCTTACGGTCCATTATCTCGAAGAAATTCGGTATGTGCGTCATCCGGAGCGTACGTGTGCAACCAGAGCAGATATGGCCCTGCAATCGCTCAGTAGCGCCAGTGGCGCAGCCATTGTGTACGTAGTACGGCGAGCTGCAGTTACCAGATGTGACTCTTCGTGACGCAAACACCGCTCACGGTACCTCATGAAAACTTTCGCGACTAACGGTTTTTTTCTGTATTTTTTTCACGAGCGAAACGTAGTTGTGAATGCCGATAGCAGGGGTAAATTGCTTCCACGGACAAAAAAGTACACCGCATAAATACTCTACATACTAGCACCTTTATTTCTTTTTTCTTTTAGTACACCAACCGAAAATAGCGTTGTAATCCGGGTTATTGTTGTCTGTAGCAGTAGTGGTCTTTAGTGTGAAAATTGATTTGACGGAGCTCTTCACGCTAGTGTACAAAGTGCAAGCATCTTTCTCTCTACATAACTGCCAGGTAACTGCTCCCTTTGAACCTGCTTATTGTACTCAAATATTGGTTCCCCTCTACAATTTTTACCCCAACCTCTCCCCCCCCCCCTCCTCCCCCCCTCCATTACCAAACTGACGTTTCCTTGAGCCCTCAGAAAGCATCCTATCAACCGAGCCCTTCTTTTAATCAAGTTGTGTCGTAAATTTCTTTTTTTCCGCAGTTCGATTAAGTACCTCCTTACCAGTTTTTCGGCCTCCATTTAATCTTCAGCATTCCTCTATAGCACCACAGTTCAAAAGCTTCAATTGTCATCTTGTCTGAACTGTTTATTGTTCAGTTTCACTTCCGCATAAGGCTACACTCCTGTGAAATTCTTCAGAAAAGACTACCTAACAATTAAGTTTATATCACATGTTAACAAATCCCTCTGTCTTTTTTCCCCAGACAAGAATGGAAGGTGAAGTGCTGAATTAAAATTTGCCCCAAGGCGAGGACTTGAACTGGGTCATCTCCTTATCAGGCAGATGTGCAAACCACTACGTCACCGTAACACTGTCACTTACCACGGCTGCACGGACCGCCTAGTCGAATGCCCTCCGTAAACACAAACTTCAGTTCACGACTTCAGCCCATTTTCTCCTCCTTAAGGAGAGCATTGGACTAGAGTAGTCTATGCAACGGTGGTAACTACAGCACGACGATGGCGTAGTGGTTACCACAGCTGCCTAGAAAGCAAGAGACCTTGGTTCAAGTCCCGACCTTGGCAAAAAATTTTAATTCATTACTTCAGCTTCTGTCCTTATCAAAGACAAGGTTAAAACTTATATGCCTCTAGGAAAATGTAATCCCATCAGAGCAAATTTCTCTCTTTCTGAAACTCTTTCCTTGCTATCGCCAATCTGCATTTTATGTCCTCTATACTTCGTCCAACGTCTGGTTATTTTCCTCCCAAAACTACAAAACGCACCCACTATTTTTAGTGACTCGTTTCTTAATCTAGTCTCATCAGTATCGCCTGATTTAATCTGACTACATTCCATTACCCTTGTGTTGTTTACATCAGTACTTCCTTGCTCAGTATTACTAATTAAACCTAATGGACCTCTCACGTGTTCAACATAAGAGGTGTTCACTTTCGAAAGCCTACAAACGATAACAGTATCAAGTATCTTCTAAGTACATCCCGTCAGCTCGTCTGTACTCATAAACTGAGTCGCCAGAAGTGTTAGGAGGGCATTGGATGTGACATAGGTAAATAGGCTGTTGGATCCTGCGCGGCGCAGTTCTGGGGACAATGAGTTCCTGACACCCCACATTCAAGTCGGCAACGATCTGATTCGCAGTAGACCGTCGGTCGCTACATATTGCGTTACTTCCGCTCGTTAAAGTCATGTTGTCATCCTGAGCGATTGTTTAAACGTATAGAAACGTTGTCTCTGCTGTGTTAATTACCCACGATATACTCTTTTAAGGGGGGGGGGGGGGGTGTAGGACGTCAAACGGGCAGACTTGGAGCAGGAGAGGCACCACAGGGCATTTTATTTTCTACTGTCTATACTTTTACAAATAAATTCATAAAACTTTGTCAGCATGACCAGCAAGGATTAAGGATTCACACTCATAGCAGTGGAAGTGCAAAAACATAATAAAATAAATTTTTTTAGATATGAAATTTCATCATTTTTTCACTTACTGTTGGCTGCATTTGTTGCTATAGGTACATTTTTCTTCACAAGTAAGAGAGATTCTTTGATGAATTTTGCACAGCATACAAACCATACTTACAGATGTATGAAACTCTAGAATTTTCCAAATCTATTAAAAAATGTGGTAAAAATTGAGATAATTAACTACAAAATTTGATTTTTTTCTAAGCATAAAGTTTAAAACGTAACAGTTCATTCATTTTTTCATAAATTAAATAGATTCTAGAGTTTCAGACACCTGTAAGTATGATTTGTATGCTGTGCAAAATTCATTGAACAGTCTGTCTTACTTATGAAGAAAATTGTACGAAGACCACAACAACAACAACAGCAACAAATGCAGCCAATCTCCTCTCGTTAAGAGGCGGGGATGCACCTTCATTCGCTATTTTCATCAATACCTGGACGCGATTTTGATACAGAAGCCGGGAAACGCGTCTTCGGTCCCTCAATCAGGATCGTTCTACCACCACAACTCTAACGTCTTGTTTCCTGGTCACTTGTGTTACAACACTGCTAGTAGACGCCGTGAATAGCCCGCTGCGAGATACCAACATATCCAGCAAATGCACACACCAAATGGCCATGTGCACGGCCAAACACGGTTGCCCGTTTTTGACACACTGTCACGTCTTTACATTTAGCCATGTTTACCTACAATGTCAGCTTGAAATATAAATGTCTGATCGCTGCCCGCATCTCGTGGTCGTGCGGTAGCGTTCTCGCTTCCCACGCCCGGGTTCCCGGGTTCGATTCCCGGCGGGGTCAGGGATTTTCTCTGCCTCGTGATGGCTGGGTGTTGTGTGCTGTCCTTAGGTTAGTTAGGTTTAAGTAGTTCTAAGTTCTAGGGGACTGATGACCATAGATGTTAAGTCCCATAGTGCTCAGAGCCATCACTGTCTGATCGCTAATTCCGTATTCTCCCGTAGAGGCAGTAGGTGCGGTTGAGCACGTGATTCGACTGCTGCGACGTCTGTAAAGGCTAAACGAGTCATCAGTGCGTGTGCACTGGAGTGTTTAGTTTTTTGTGCGGTGAGCTTAGCAGGGATGCTGAAATAACCCTTTTTTGATTCCTGCGTTTGTATGTGGTGTTACAAACTCTTTGCATCAAACATCTAGAGATGATAGATCACGTCAAGGAAAACAAGTTTTGTTAGAAACAGTTAGCTGATGCCTCCCAGCGACGCTGGGCGTCCTTTAATAAGCAGGTGTGCTGCATACTACGTACCCCAGTAGATCGAGAGAGTGATTCTAAAAAAGAAAACCTTATGAATGAGTGTGTCTAAGCAGAGAAAAATATATTTTAGAAGAGAATCTGGAACTAGTTTTGCTGGGCCTGCCCCTATTCATACGAAACAGATGACTGGATTATAAGTTTGACGTCGGTAGCCTGCTGTAATCTGAGGCCATGCTGTTTGATTTTTAAGATTCCAAATGGTAACACTAAGCGAATACTCGGCCATTTAATGACCAGGAAAGCTTTAGCCTAGGTAGACCTTGATGACGTTGCTGGCTTAGTTGTGAGCTATGATCATGACCGACTCCCACCAAAAAAAATTTTTTTTTGAAAATCAGTTTTAGTTTTTTGAGTCTTAGTTGCCAAAAGTGACACCATTGACCTAGTACATCTAAACTTAACTAATGTTCTTGTGCAGTAAGAATTAATGGTTTGCAAGTTTTATTAACGTGCTAGTAAATCAAATCATTGACTAAAAAATGAAATATTCCAAGTTTTAATGTAGTGTGTTGGCAAGACTCCGAGTTGCGAAGGGGCGGTGTAGATGAGAACAGATCTCCTTGGTTTCGCGTTACGTTTGTAGGAATGTGACCAGGAGGGAGATGGTTAACAATCGAAAGCGACGCGATAACTTTCAAGGAAAAAAGGGCTACCTAAGAGGTTGTTCGAGGGCACGGATCCACTTGAATTTCTGTCGCTAGAAGAACTTTACAGGCAGGAATATTTTGAAATCATTGATATGGCTGTCCAAGAGCACAGATATCGAATGCTTGACCAACATGGCACGAAGAAACAGTTTCATTGGAAGAAGTGTCGTTGTAGAGGAAAAGGACATGATGACGTAGCTCTATACCCGGAAATCGATGTTCAACCTTTGGAAACAGAACTTGAATCCTGTCATCTACGGAAAAACGCAGAATGCCTAAAGACACAAAAGATGTTTTGATTTCTATGAAAAAAGAAGTTCGAGAATTAGTCGCTAATGTTGAAGCTGTGGTGAAGACATACGCTTGTGTGCCCAGCTTCAAGCTGCGAAGCAGAACGCTGTTCTCCTGCTCTAGAACGACTGGAGAACTATCTGCGTTTAACAATGACGTAACACAGGCTCAGTCACGTAGCAGTTTGCAATCTGCACAAGTTGCTTATGGATCAAACAGACTTAAGAAATGTTGCTAGAATATTTCTTATATTTGGATCACTGTGGGATGAACTTCGTAAGATCATTTTCCCTTGTGCTCTTGAGATTGTATAAGTTATCGTTTCTGACTTTCTAAGTACTTAAATTTTTATTCCTACTTTTCATAGTTTCGCGTTTGTGTTTTTAAACGTATTTTCAATGTTTGAAAACAAACTAAGTAAAATCGTGTATGTAATACTCTATTTAGATTTCGAATAAAAATTATGCTGAATTTAGTTCTAAAAATTATTTAATTTGTAATAGTTTCCACGATTGTTTAGGCCATAATAATCATACAAGTGCTGTCGAGAAATGTAATTTGCGTGCTGGGTAATCGCAAAATACGTTTTAATCCTGGCATAAATTGGCATGCTTTAGGGGTTTTAACTGCCATTGAAACATATGGTCTGAGGCACCCAGAACTCTCTAGAAAGTGGTTTAAGGTTCTAATTTTTTCAACTTTTTTTCAGAGGGTCTCCCGTTAAGGCACCTTTGTGATCTATACTCTGTCAATTGAATCGTGTCTCCCCCCCCCCCTCCCCCAATCATTTACTGCAGGTGACGCCCGTGGCTATGACGTGAAACTGGCGATAGCAATGGGTGTTTTCCACATGGTGAGTCCACTCACAGATGGCAAGCATGACGCCCCCAGTTGGCCGCCAAGGTGCGGGACGCAGCGCAGGTTTAGCGACTGAGCGGCCTTTGATGACTCAACGGCTAGCTGCCAGTTTGTGGGGCCGGCTATTTTGAGCTGGCGAGCCTTCACCTTGCTCTCACCCTCATACATGGCGCTGGCCTACTCTCCGTGACACGGGCAGCTGCCGTCTTACTCGAGGCTGTCAACTCGTGGCTTTGAGAACCACTTGTATTGCGACTAACTGTCTTAGTGTCGAGTTGAATAACATGTGGAAGCAGATTAGGCTGCAGCACGTCCTCGTAATGTACTCATACAGGTGCCGATCTATGAACATTTGCCGTTTGTTTTGTGTTGAACATGCACACTAACTGTCTGGTTGAGTTACGTTGGAGAGTGATGAACGCATAAAAATGGTCTTCGTGAATTATCACTGCGTTAGAGATATTCTCTCTTTAGATGCGTATAACCTCTGTTGATAGAGTACCAGATAATTGTAAAATTCGTATTTAATTGTGTTCTCTGTGATCCAACATAATAAATAAGGAAGACTGAGTTATTTAATACATGGTTTTCTTCAGCGAGAATTAATGCACAAAATTTATTGCGTTAAGTTCCGTAAGAAAGAAGGAAGTTTCTGCTTACATCAGAGAATAATTATACACCGCCGGCCATTAAAATTGCTACAACACGAAGATGACGTGCTACAGACGCGAAGTTTAACCGACAGGAAGAAGATGCTGTGATATGCAAATGATTAGCTTTTCAGAGCATTCACACAAGATTGGCGCCGGTGGCGACACCTACAACGTGCTGACATGAGGAAAGTTTCCAACCGATTTCTCATACACAAACAGCAGTTGGTTCAAATGGCTCTGAGCACTATGGGACTTAACATCTATGGTCATCAGTCCCCAAGAACTTAGAACTACTTAAACCTAACTAACCTAAGGACAGCACACAACATCCAGCCATCACGAGGCAGAGAAAATCCCTGACCCCGCCGGGAGTCGAACCCGGGAACCCGGGCGTGGGAAGCGAGAACGCTACCGCACGACCACGAGATGCGGGCAAAACAGCAGTTGACCGGCGTTGCTTGGTGAAACGTTGTGATGCCTCGTGTAAGGAGGAGAAATGCGTACCATCACGTTTCCGACTTTGATAAAGGTGGGATTGTAGCCTATCGCGATTGCGGTTTATCGTATCGCGACATTGCTGCTCGCGTTGGTCGCGATCCGATGACTGTTAGCAGAATATCGAATCGATGTGTTCAGGACGGTAATACGGAACACCGTGCTGGATCCCAACGGTCTCGTATCTCTAGCAGTAGAGATGATAGGCATCTTATCCGCATGGCAGTAACGGATCGTGCAGCCACGTATCGATCCCTGAGTCAACAGATGGGGACGTTTGCAAGACAACAACCATCTGCACGAACAGTTCGACGACGTTTGCAGCAGCATGGACTATCAGCTCGGAGACCGTGCCTGCGGTTACGCTTGACGCTGCATCACAGATAGGAGCGCCTGCGATGGTGTACTCAACAACGAACCTGGGTACACGACGAACCTGGGTGCACGAATGACTAAACGTCATTTTTTCGGATGAATTCAGGTTCTGTTTACAGCATCATGATGGTCGCATCCGTGTTTGGCGACATCGTGGTGAACGCACATTGGAAGCGTGTATTCGTCATCGCCATACTGGCGTATCACCCGGCGTGATGGTATGGGGTGCTATTGGTTACACGTCTTGGTCACCCCTTGTTCATACTGACGGCACTTTGATCACTGGACGTCACATTTCAGATGTGTTACGACCCGTGGCTCTACCCTTCATTCGATCCCTGCGAAACCCTACATTTCAGCAGGATAATGCACGACCGCATGTTGCAGGTCCTGTAAGGGTCTTTCTGGACACAGAAAATGTTCGACTGCTGCCCTGGCCAGCACATTCTCCAGATCTCTCACCAATTAAAAACGTCTGGTCGTAGGTGGCCGAGCAACTGGCTCGTCACAATACGCCAGTCGCTACTCTTGATGAACTGTGGTATCGCATTGAAGCTGCATGGGCAGCTGTACCTGTACACGCCCATACAAGCTGTTTGACTCAATGCCCAGGCGTGTCAAGGCCGTTATTACGGCCAGAGGTGGTTGTTCTGGGTACTGATTCCTCAGGATTTTTTTTTTTTTTTTTTTTGGGTCATCAGTCTACTGACTGGTTTGATGCGGCCCGCCACGAATTCCTTTCCTGTGCTAACCTTTTCATCTCAGAGTAGCACTTGCAACCTACGTCCTTAATTATTTGCTTGACGTATTCCAATCTCTGTCTTCCTCTACAGTTTTTGCCCTCTACAGCTCCCTCTAGTACCATGGAAGTCATTCCCTCATGTCTTAGCAGATGTCCTATCATCCTGTCCCTTCTCCTTATCAGTGTTTTCCACATATTCCTTTCCTCTCCGATTCTGCGCAGAACCTCCTCATTCCTTACCTTATCAGTCCACCTAATTTTCAACATTCGTCTATAGCACCACATCTCAAATGCTTCGATTCTCTTCTGTTCCGGTTTTCCCACAGTCCATGTTTCACTACCATACAATGCTGTACTCCAGACGTACATCCTCAGAAATTTCTTCCTCAAATTAAGGCCGGTATTTGATATTAGTAGACTTCTCTTGGCCAGAAATGCCTTTTTTGCCATAGCGAGTCTGCTTTTGATGTCCTCCTTGCTCCGTCCATCATTGGTTATTTTACTGCCTAGGTAGCAGAATTCCTTAACTTCATTGACTTCATGACCATCAATCCTGATGTTAAGTTTCTCGCTGTTCTCATTTCTACTACTTCTCATTACCTTCGTCTTTCTCCGATATACTCTCAAACCATACTGTGTACTCATTAGACTGTTCATTCCGTTCAGCAGATCATTTAATTCTTCTTCACTTTCACTCAGGATAGCAATGTCATCAGCGAATCGTATCATTGATATCCTTTCACCTTGTATTTTAATTCCACTCCTGAACCTTTCTTTTATTTCCATCATTGCTTCCTCGATGTACAGATAGAAGAGTAGGGGCGAAAGGCTACAGCCTTGTGTTACACCCTTCTTAATACCAGCACTTCGTTCTTGATCGTCCACTCTTATTATTCCCTCTTGGTTGTTGTACGTATTGTATATGACCCGTCGCCAGACTCATATATTCTACACACCAACGTGAATAGTCGTTTTGTTGCCACTTCCCCCAATGATTTTAGAAATTCTGATGGAATGTTATCATCCCTTCTGCCTTATTTGACCGTAAGTCCTCCAAAGCTCTTTTAAATTCCGATTCTAATACTGGATCCCCTCTCTCTTCTAAATCGACTCCTGTTTCTTCTTCTGTCACATCAGACAAATCATCACCCTCATAGAGGCTTTCAATGTATTCTTTCCACCTATCTGCTCTCTACTCTGCATTTAACAGTGGAATTCCCGTTGCACTCTTAATGTTACCACTGTTGCTTTTAATGTCACCAAAGGTTGTTTTGACTTTCCTGTATGCTGAGTCTGCCCTTCCGACAATCATATCTTTTTCGATGTCTTCACATTTTTCCTGCAGCCATTTCGTCTTAGCTTCCCTGCACTTCCTATTTATTTCATTCCTCAGCGACTTGTATTTCTGTATTCCTGATTTTCCCGGAACTTGTTTGTACTTCCTCCTTTCATCAATCAACTGAAGTATTTCTTCTGTTGCCCATGGTTTCTTCGCAGCTAACTTCTTTGTACCTATGTTTTCCTTCCCAACTTCTATGATGGCCCTTTTTAGAGATGTCCATTCCTCATCAACTGTACTGCCTACTGCGCTATTCCGTATTGCTGTATCTATAGCGTTAGACAACTTCAAACTTATCTCGTCATTCCTTAGTACTTCCGTATCCCACTTCTTTGCGTATTGATTCTTCCTGACTAATGTCTTGAACTTCAGCCTACTCTTCATCACTACTATATTGTGATCTGAGTCTATATCTGCTCCTGGGTATGCCTTACAATCCAGTATCTGATTTCGGAATCTCTGTCTGACCATGATGTAATCTAATTGAAATCTTCCCGTATCTCCCGGCCATTTCCAAGTATACCTCCTTCTCTTGTGATTCTTGAACAGGGTATTCGCTATTACTAGCTGAAACTTGTTACAGAACTCAATTAGTCTTTCTCCTCTTTCATTCCTTGTCCCAAGCCCATATTCTCCTATAACCTTTTCTTCTACTCCTTCCCCTACAACTGCATTCCAGTCGCCCATGACTATTAGATTTTCGTCCCCCTTTACATACTGCATTACCCTTTCAATATCCTCATACACTTTCTCTATCTGTTCATCTTCAGCTTGCGACGTCGGCATGTATACCTGAACTATCGTTGTCGGTGTTGGTCTGCTGTCGATTCTGATTAGAACAACCCGGTCACTGTTCACAGTAACACACCCTCTGCCCTACCTTCCTATTCATAACGAATCCTACACCTGTTATACCATTTTCTGCTGCTGTTGATATTACCCGATACTCATCTGACCAGAAATCCTTGTCTTCCTTCCACTTCACTTCACTGACCCCTACTATATCTAGATTGAGCTTTTGCATTTCCCTTTTCAGATTATCTAGTTTCCTTACCAAGTTCAAGCTTCTGACATTCCACGCCCCGACTCGTAGAACGTTATCCTTTCGTAGATTATTCAAGCTTTTTCTCATGGTAACCTCCCCCTTGGCAGTCCCCTCCCGGAGATCCGAATGGGGGACTATTCCGGAATCTTTTGCCAATGGAGAGATCATCATGACACTTCTTCAATTACAGGCCACATGTCCTGTGGATACACGTTACGTGTCTTTAATGCAGTGGTTTCCATTGCCTTCTGCATCCTCATGTCGTTGATCATTGCTGATTCTTCCGCCTTTAGGGGCAATTTCCCACCCCTAGGACAAGATAATGCCCTGAACCTCTATCCGCTCCTCCGCCCTCTTTGACAAGGCCGTTGGCAGAAAGAGTCTGACTTCTTATGCCGGAAGTCTTCGGCCGCCAATGCTGATTATTTATCAAAATTTAGGCAGTGGCGGGGATCGAACCCGGGACCGAAGACGTTTTGATTATGAATCAAAGACGCTACCCCTAGACCACGGTGATCCAGGATCTATGCACCCAAATTGCCTGAAATTGTAATCACATGTCATTTTTAGTATAATATATTTGTCCAACGAATACCCGTTTATCATCTGCAATTCTTCTTGGTGTAGCAATTTTAATGGCCAGTAGTCTAGTATTCTTTTAGCTCTATGAAACTTCTTAACTATACTGTGAAGGTGTTTCACGACAGCCGCATATTTTATACTTCCAACAAGTTGGCGCCCCACCTCACTACCTTAACGAATTCTGAAATTACGTCATTTATCGATATGCAGGCACTGAACAGGTCGCGCTACGCCAGCTGTGTGCCTTCCTCGTAGCCGGTGTTGACACCTCTTCACTTTTACTTCTGGAAGTTTATCAATGACAGTTTTTACAATGTCTCAGCCGTCTACAGATGTCGAGTTCAGAAGATGAATCTACATCCCAGTTGAGAAATGTGATTTGAACATTACGCTGTGGGTTCGGCAATTAATTCACATCGGACATCTGCTAACTTACCAGTATGTTACTGAACTTCAGAAAGCTATGGGGTAAAAAGATTTACTTGCTAAAGGATTAGAATCTTGGATACTCCCTAAAGCAACGCTAGTTAATATTTCAGTGGAAAGGTTGCAAAAAATATTCGACAAGAGCTCTAGCTTTGAAGGTTAAGGTTGTTCATAAAACGCCATTTGACCTGCATTGCAATGTGAATGTTATATAGTATGTACATTGGTTATTGTATAAAATATACTGACACATTAAAAAAAAGGCCTTTGTTTTCAGGAAACTTCTTGCTGTAAACATTGAGACGTATTATCATATGTTTCTGTGTCAAGGAATCGCCGATGCCATCAAGAAAAAAAAATACCTGCATACTTTAAAAAAGCAATCATAGTGTCTTCAGTAGGTAAAAACACTTAGTTGTATGTTAATCTTACAGCTAAGTACTGCTCCATTTACTTTGTCAGATGTCAGATACTGCGTCCCGATTTCTGGAACAGTTTGGGCAGTGTTAGCGGTGTTAAGGTCGCGTGGAAAACAGTAACGCAACGACGGCTGCGTTCTACCGGCTAACTGACGGCAGGCGCCTGTCACCGACGTGGCAGCCTACTTCGATGGCTGCCATTTTTGCAACTCGGTCAAGGAGAATATTGTAACTTACTCCGGAAAGCTGTTGCGCCAGTTCTCATTAATTATCGCTTGGTCGACGCCGACTGCGGTATGAACCTGACAAGATCCGATGACCTGCAACAGCCACAGTCATTAAAATCAAAACGTGGCGTCCGCGCTTCTAGCTAAATTGCTTCTTCCTGTCTCTGGCCTTTTGGGCACCTTGTTTTTTAAATTTAAATTCCGTTAGAGCACTATGCGACTTAACTTCTGAGGTCATCAGTTGCCTAGAACTTAGAACTAATTAAACCTAACTAACCTAAGGACATCACACACATCCATGCCCGAGGCAGTATTCGAACCTGCGACCTTAGCGGTCGCTCGGTTCCAGACTGTAGCGCCTAGAACCGCACGGCCACTCCAGGCGGCTTAGAGAATGTAGTGTGGGACATCTGCGCTTTCGTTCTGTAGACCGTCCTGCGTACGTCTCGGGATTACGGTAGCATTTGAACGTTGCCAGTAAAGGGAAGTGCCTATAGTGGGAGTTTATTTAATTTTTTTTTAATTTATTGGCCTTTGGCGTTAAACATTAACCCAAAGAAGTGATTAACTACAGATTTGGCATACATCATCATATATGCATCATAAACATTAGAAATTACATCAATTCCAATTCATGGTACTCTTTGTATATTCACACACTAAACACAGTCCATATATCACAACTTCACGCGCTGGGTCCTTTGTGTCTGACTTATAACTGGATATCCGCTTCATTCAGAAACCGGGCAATACTGACATAGACCGTTGTGGACAGCTGTCGAAACAGGTCCGTACAGAAGTAGGTTGGGGAATTCCTGTTCGGATCAAGGCCTTAAGAAACTTGCGGCCTATCTGTCGTAGTGGGAACACCCTGGTATGACATGGCCGAAGTCTGCTATCTTAGTTGGCTAACCTTGGCAGAACGGAGATGGCTGAACTTTGATCATATGAAGATGTGAAGGGTGACAGCCGTGACCGAGTCGGATGCGCATTACAGTTGTGGTATGAAGTCTAGGTAGCTTGATTTGGGAGAACCAGGGTTGTCGCTGATTACTCGGCTGTACTGCGACAGAATGTCTCCCTTTCAACAACTTCTGTGAGATGTCCCCCGTCTGTAACCATTTTTGATGGACCTTTTCCCGTACCCGAGCAACAAAATCCGTATGTGGAAGGTAAGTGTAGGAAAACTGGCCATCAGTCACACTTTGTTTCGCCAGGTGGTCCGGCACCTCACTACATGAGATACCAGAGTGTCTCTGATACAAGCTAATTGGAGATATTTATGTCGACTTTCGGAGACCCATTGCTGCTTTGGCACGTTTTCCAGAGCACTCCTCAAATCCGTCACAACAAGGATGTCGTCGAACTGATTTGCATATCGAAGGGCCTCCTTAATTGCAAGAACCTCGGCAATGAATGTTGTGGCTTCCGTCGGAAGTCTAAACATAGATGAAGAAAGTGAATCCCCGTAGAAGTAAGAAAAGCTGGTGCCCTCTCTTATTTTGGAGCCGACTTTGACGGACGAGGGCCACGTCGATGCAGTCCACATTGATGCAGTCAGATGGGAAACGCCAGTAGAAGCAGTAAAAGTTCGATCCGATAGTCTGGACTGATGGAAGATTGTGGGTCGGTAGTCCAATACCTCGTCTTCCAAGCTAAATGCAGGAAGCAGAGATTATTTTAGGACAGGGGGTACCACAAATCTTTGCTGTCTGAAACTTCGGACTAGTAGAGGTGCCCTTTTCCTTCGAGCCCTATCGACGTACCTGTAGTCGTCAATGAAGCAGTCGAGGGTTCGAAGAAGAGGATAAACTGTTTGCGCTGCTGTACTAAGGATGAATTTCTGAGCCAAGGGAGTTCTACGGAAATGAAGGGGAATCTCCCTTGCCTCCACCAAAGGTGCATTCACATGTGTAGAATTCATTGCCCGAAGACAGGTTCGTAATACGCGATACTGCAGAGTATCTATCTTGATTAGTAGCGATGTCGAGACACTGCCATATGACGTGCACCCATAATCCAATATAGAATCAGTAAACACTGAGTAGGTCTATAACATGCAGAGTAATAGGGGGATTTGGCCATGCCGCGCTACCACGTTCGAAAGAGGGCGCGCGGATCGTCGCGAAAGGCCGCCCGCGGCCTACTTGGGAGCGCTCGAGCCGGTAGCCGGCATTGCCACACGCCGTGGCTGCGTTCCTACCGTTGCGCCACGCTCCTCTTCCCGGCCGTACTCCCCCCGGCGCCTGTCTCCTTTGCAACCCGCACAGCTCCCAGCCTGAAACCCTGATGTCTCCCACTCATAACCATGTCTGCTCGGTGGATCTTCTTCATATCCTAGTTTTTTGTGTTGATGAATATTGGTGAGGATTTCACAACTATTTCCCCCGTCGCCGATTGTAGCCTTTTTTGTAAGAGTTATGGTCTTAATTACGATCTGTTCCACCCGTTCAACTGCTAGTGCAGTTACAAATCTAATAATTTGTTTCTCTCTTGTTATTTCTGCTAAATCCTTATGTCCACGATCAGTCCAGCATCTGTTCGTTTTTTGTACCAAATTCCAAATGCTTTCAAATTGGTCATCTCCAGTTTTTTCTTACTCTATGTGTAGTTCATCGGTTCGAACAACCAATTCTACCGTATGCCGTTTTGGGGACTTCTCGGTGGCGTGTAAATCTAGCGAAGTGTTTGTGTTGTTGTTGACGCTATAGAGGGGATATGCCGAAACCCGGTACAGGCGTACGCACAGTCCATCAAAAGTCCCGAGATTGTTTTTATTCCTGCTGTAAAAGCGGCGTCATCGCTGTAAATACGCTGGTAGCTTGAACGATTATAAAGAACAGATGCGCGTTCGAAGAGACAGTTTGACACACCTGGCATCCCGAAAAAAAACAACCTACACTCCTGTCGCAACTTGACTGAAATGCAAAATCGGGACAAATGTTTTCTAGAAAAAAATCACGACAGGAGACGAGAGTTAGTGTTCTAAATACGAACCTACCGCAAAACTGCAAAGTACGGAAATTCTCAGGAAGGGTCAACACTTTGACGAGATAACCGACAATCGATGCATTGTGACGCGCAAGGACAATAACATCACGGAAAAGGACTTTTTTGGCAGTTTCACATGGTATTATGTAGGTCCTGTGCGTGTACTCAAACACGGGGGGGGGGGGGGGGGGGGGGGGGGGGGGAATGAGAGGGAGACTACGTAAAACACATGAAGCATTAAAACCACTATTTCACAAGTCTCGAAACTTTCTGGACTGACGGCGTGGTAGGCTACTCCTTTCCAATAGCTCCAATGGGATAATACAGCTCAAAGTACCCATGCAGCGAACTGATAACTGGCCATCAACAGTATCACGTGCTTTCACTCCATGAGAGACTACGGAGAGATTTGGAATTTAATACATTACTTTTTTGGCACCAAGTCAGATCATCAGAAACGTGTCCTTGGTGACCGAACACCGCTGCTGAATTTTTCTGCCACCACTAAGAGTCGAAACTGCTTCGTCCCCCACCCCCTCCCCTAGTGTGTGTTAACGAGCGCCGCTACAGGTTTGTCTATATTCCGTGTTTCGCTTACGTACGGTGCTGTGCTCCAGACGTGAAGTTCAGTATTAGTATTTTGCAACGGTATAGAGCATTTGTCGAAGTGACCTGCTAGCGTAGCTTAACGCGCACAGCGCTGCTTAGCGAGGCAAGAAGGTGAACCACTCTCGGACCGAATCCTTGATAATGATTGACGGCAGTCTGTCTGACAGACTGGCCAACCTGAGTGTGACATATGGTGGATTTCAACGCTCTTTTAGCAAAATGCAGCGATGGTCTTCAGTCTCCACCTTATAAGATACGACAAACACGCAGCCGGAAATAGAAATGATCGTATGGCATTGTTGGCCGGGAGGCCCCATTCGGGGGCGATCGGCCGCCGTTTTGCAGGTACTTTTTAGGTGACGCCTTATCGACGAATTGCGAGTCGATGACGAAAATGATGATGGACACACAACACCCAGTAAAGTATACTAACACACAGTAAAGGGTTCCCTAGTTCTCATTTGCTGCACACTACTTCCCTTCCTGAAGTTCAATGGCGAATGTGGTGACAGGAACAGAATCCGACCAAAAAGTTAGAGTAAATTTGTCAAATCCTGGAAAACTTAGGATCTCGTACGACGAGAGGCGCGCGCGCGCACGCGCGCGCGCGCGCGCGCGCACACACACACACACACACACACACACACACACACACACACACACACACACACAGAGTGAGAGAGAGAGAGAGAGAGAGAGAGAGAGAGAGAGAGAGAGAGAGAGAGAGAGACTATTCGCCTTTTTACACCTCTGCGTTATTTTGGTTCTTCGTTTTTTATCTTCAAATACTGTGTTAAATATGGTGTTAATTCTATGAGTTGGTATCAGCTAGAGGTAGCTGTGATTCAATTCAGATGATACTCGCAGAGTTAGGGCGACGACCGTCAAAAGCAGGTAAGCTGTTAGCCGAGCGGTTTTGTACAGCAATTATGGAAATCCAATTTTCACGATGAATACACTTGCATTATAGTTTTTCGGAAATTACACGTTACCATTGAGGCCTGAGTAACGAAGGAGGATGTGCATAAATGTGGCAACAGATATGGACTTCGCTTTATGTTTAATAAACACTATTGATGTCAGAATACGGTTTTTCTTTGTCTCGTCAGATTTCAATTTTCGAGTGGTGCTCTATCTTTTCTAACGAGTCTGTAGAGTCGAGCAGCGAAAGTGACAGTTTTTGTTGACGTAGGAATGGGGCGACCGCTTAAGGAGGGGAATCTGCAGTACAATTCCTTTCGAACAATTAGCTGAGATGTCATCGTGCATATAATATCGATTGGGCAGTTTCTTTGATGGAATTCAATAAAAAAGGGCGAGACGACGACCAGGTGAGAGGTGCAGCAACTTCATAAAACACGCAGAAGCAACATCAAAGCGTAGGACTACTGGTCGCAACGCACGGAAATCTTTAGATGAGGCCTCCGGCCAGCAGTACCGAGCGAGGTGGCGCAGTGTTTACCACACTGGACTCGCAATGCGACGGACAATGGCTCAGATTCCCTTCCGGCCATGCAGATATAGCGATTACCCTAAAATGTCGGGGTTGTTCCCCCGAAAGAGACACGGTCGATTTTCTTACACATCCTGTCGTAATCCGGGCTTGTGCTCCGTCTCTAAGGGCCGCGCTGTCGGCGGTCCATTAAATTCTTCTCTCTCTTCTAACCAACAGTGCAAGCAAGATGACTGAGATCGACCATTATGATGACACGAATGTCGAGTTCCCATTGCCTATGTATTTGTTAACAATAGCTCCTCTAATTGAAAGCTGAAGCATCTGTATGTAATTTACAATAATTGTATAGTAAAGATTACTGATATTGTGGTCCACTGAAGAATATTCACCACTACTCTTAACCTACCACTATTCTCCCACTGTTGGCGGCTCTTGCGATTAGTTTCCATCTCTGCCGTAAGCGATGGTTCGTCAGACCAGGTATTGCGTGCGTGCGTGCGTGCTTGCGCGTGCGTTTGTGTGTGTGTGTGTGTGTGTGTGTGTGTGTGTGTGTTTTGTGAGCATTGCTGGCAGCGCGTCGCGTGAAGCGCAAGTGGCAGAGCTGCGTGTGGCGTGGGCGCTCGCGCCAGTCGGCAATTACTCGCACCTCCACACAACACGCCTGTGCTTCTCCTACTGAAACACGGACGCTGCAGAACACGAGTGCGTTGCTCCGCCAACTTTCCACCTATCCATCTGGGCCGCATGAACGCAGTTTCCGAAGTCCGACAGCTTTGGTCTCGCCTCTGGGAATGGTCTTCGTCTTCTAAAGGGCAAGATAGGAGGAGGACTTGGTGTAGAGTGCGCACAAAAGTGGTGTAGGAGCACTTGAATCTGCCCAGGTGGCACTGGAGGCTACATAAAGTGTTTCGGAGGGGCGCGGAAAACATTTCGGTCGTTGTAATGCGGAAACGTAGGCATCTTTCTGACGTCCAAAAGGGCATGATCATTTGGTTATGGTCCAGTGGTGGAAGCATTTCCGAAATGGTTAAGTTTATAAACTGTTCCCGTGCCACCGTGGTTACAGTATACTATGCACGGCAAAATTGTGCTATCCAAAACCGGCGACGAGGCAACTGTGGCGCAGCATGGGCCGTAGATGAGAGACGTGAGCGACGGCTGCGGAGACGTGTACGAGCGAATAGATGTGCCACTGCTGAGCAGCTGACTGCCCAGGTCAACCGAGGGGCTACCAACAGTGTCTCTGTAACGACCGTTCAGCGGACGTTGTGTATGGGCGTGTGAAGCAGACACTTGCATTCTGACAGCTGTTCATCGGCGACGAAGGCTGGAATTTGCACGCTAATCCGCAACTGGACGTTCTCTGAGCGGCGACAGGTGGCCTTTTCAGAGGACTCGCGTTTTATGCTCCAACGGACAGAGGGCCGCTGGTGTTTACGGCGTGATACGTCTGAAAGCAATTATCTTGCAACAATCGTCGGAAGGGTCCATGCTGGAGGAGGGAGCGTTAAGGTCTGCGGAATGTTTTTCGTGGCACTCCCTGGCGATCTCGTCATTCTGGAATGCACAATTCATCACCAAGCCCTATACGCTGCTTGTTTGTCCTCGGCACTATGTCTACCAGCAGGACAATGCAACGTGTCACGCAGTGAACTTGCGTGGTCGAAGAGCACCGGCATGAGTTTACCATTGTGTTGTATTGTTTGTTAACCGGGGACCTAGAAACGATGGAGAGGCTCCGTCCCCGCCGCAGCCGCAGTGGTCCACAACCCCACGACGGCTACCGCAGTCCACTTCACCCCTCCGCCGCCCCACACCGAACCCAGGGCTGTTGTGCGGTTCGGCCACCGGTGGACCCGCCAGGGAACGTCTCACACCAGACGAGTGTAACCCCTATATTTACGGGGTAGAGTAATGGTGATGTACGCGTACTTGGAGAACTTGTTTGCGCAGCAATCGCCGACATAGTGTGGCTGAGGCGGAATAAGGGGAACCATCCCGCATTCGCCGAGGCAGATGGAAAACCGCCTAAAAACCATCCACAGACTGGCCGGCTCACCGGACCGCGACACAAGTCCGCCGGGCGGATTCGTGTTGGGGACCGCGCGCTCTTTCCCAATCCGGAAAGCCGTGCGTTAGACCGCTTTTCTTTCTTTCTTTCTTTTTTAATCTCATTTTGTTCGCTTTCGTTCGTTGCATCTGTTCGGGGAGGACGTCGTAAGACACCCGTTTTTAAGTTCGACGTTGATCGATCAACTCAGTTTTTTTATTGCAGACGGCAGCTAACCCTCTGACCGATCACGCTGAGCTACCGTGTCGTCCACCGCTCGGCTAACAGGGCGGGCGAGTTTACCGTACTCTGGCCACCAAGCTCCCCGGATTTAGACCCAGTCGAGAATCAGTGCGGCCACCTCGATAGAGCTCTTCGCGCCATGGATCTACAACCGTGAAACCTAGCGCAGCTGGCCACATCCCTGTCTGTATCCTCCAGTACCGTATAGAATGCCCCCTCCCACGTCTCGCAGCGGTCCACGCTGCAAAAGGTGGTTATTCAGATCTTTGACAGGTGGTCACAATGCGACTGGACTGTGTATAAGAAGCTATCATCGAATCGAAACGTTCTACAGGGCACTGGAAACACACAAGTAAGCGCCTTAGTGTTACAATACACTAAAATTCAATCAGGTCACAATACAGGTCAATTTAGCAAGCGAAAATAATTGCTCTATTTCATTAATTGCACAGGTCGGTCATTAAAACATTACTTGAGACATTCTACGTTCCATAATGCATAAAGCTTTGAACTACACTAGTAGCTATAAGTGCACAACATTCAGGGTGGTCGGAAATACCCGTTAAAGACTTCTAGGACTTGTAGAGGGGAGTGAGTACATACATCGTTTTTTGAATAGGAAGCCATGTCCGGAAACGTCATCCAAGTGTACACGCGGTGATTCCGTGATAATAATAACGGTGACTAGCTACTGAATGAGGATGAAATGATGATGAAAGACACACAACACCCAGTCATCTCGAGGCACAAAAATCCCTGACCCCGCTGGGAATCGAACCCGGGACCCCGTGCGCGGGAAGCGAGAACGCTACCGCAAGACCACGAGCCGCGGACGTTCCGTGATGATATTACAGACTTCGTAGGATGATGGATAACGATAAATGTGTTAATTTGAAGTAAGGATCCCTGTACCGGAAACGAACGAGTCGAAAGTTATGAACGAAAACCGTTCTGATACCTCTGACAGTTGAATACATGTACCGGTTCTTGTGTTGCGAAGAGTGTAGGGTTGGTAACTTTCAGTGGTGGTAGTGTGGACAAAAACGAGAAAAAAGTCCAATAAACGTAGGCTCTAAAGTGTGAACCTTAACAGCTATGAACCCTAGTTCAGTAGAGGAGATGGGTTTCACCTAAACGAAGATGAACGAATGGTCATAGCTCCTAAGGTATGCAATTTAGAGCCAATGTTTATTGGACATTTTTTGTGCGTAAGTTGTGGCCCTGATAGCAAATGACAGGACGAGCTTGCAGGATGCCATATTTGTCTAGAAGTTCACAAATTTTAAATCCGACATGGGCTGCCAGATTTCTCTTTCATCTTTAAAGAGGGTTGATAATACAATAAACTGTAACTGCACACAATTATTATTTGTTCCCACACTGCATGTTTCGGAGTACTACATCGCAATCATCAGCTGGAGCTATGCAAATAAGTCATAGCCGATTTGTAATTACAACATTTCTAGGAAATATCTTTCTGACAGAAAACGTCTGCGATGTAATTACGACTAGAAAATCTGCTTGTCACCACTGAAGCACAGTGCTCGATGTCATGTGCTCATATTCTCCGAAGCGTGTATGGGAACAATAGGTGTGACCGATTACCGTTGTTTTGTATTTGCAAGGGCTACTCATTATAGTCAAAGGGTCATGTGTAGCTTAAAAAGTGTTCGCATTTAGAGAGTGTGAACTAAGAGCTCGAGTAGGAAATTTTTCGCGTTGGGCTTACTTTCTGTGGAAGGCAGCAGCAATTTGCTGTGGTGGCTACGGCGTGTAGACAAAGCGGTGACAGCGGGTGCGGGTCATTGTTCGTCCGCGGGCCCCGGAAGCAGGCCGCGTACAGCGGGTATCGACCATCGGCAGGCCAACTGTGCCGTGCGGGGCGCGCTGCGACGCCAGCGCCACGCAGCACGCGGCTTCGCGGCAAACAAGCGCGTGACGTCGCTGGCGCCAAGGACGCCGCGCCGCGCCACGCAGCATCTGCGTCGTTGTTTACAGCGCAGTGGGGCTGGTCAGAAATTGTTGTCAACACAACTGCTGGCGCGCAACATGCGCTCGCTTCTTGTCTGTGGGCTGTCAGTTCGCTGACTCTGTATCCGAGCAGCTACTTGCGCTACTAATAAGTGGCAGCGCGCGTAAACATTTGAAATGCATTCGCACTGTTCCCCGGATAGATTTACCGCTACGCACAGCTCAAAAACTCTCTCAGCATTTGCGGGAGAAGATACGTTATGTCAAACCTCGTTTCGTTGCCACCCAGTAGTAACACAACGCCATGTTTGTTCTTCCGCATTACTGCAATGTGTCCAGCGTCGACCAGGTAACCTGCGCCGTTGATACACGCACCAAGATTAGTCTTCCAGTTTTGTAACCTACGCGTCCGTCTTGTACTTCACATCATCTGCTGTACGAATCTGACCCCTGTTTCTGTTTGTTATTCTGTGCAGGTGAATTTCAGTGGTGATACTAGGAATTTGCTTGTCCTTTTTCATTGATTCCATAACTGAAGTAAATTTACGACTTTATGAGGTCATCATCCCTAAAATTGTCTAGAGGCAGTTTCCGTTACTGTAACTTGCTAGCGATCGTCTTTCTTTTTTCATAACTTATACTCCATATCATCGAGGATTTACCTCCAGAAAAATGTATATACTCTTTGATAGTTAATTTCTTTCGAACAAAATGACATGGCGATTGCGTAGTCCTTTGTTTTTTCGACGGGTCTAGGCGCCTTTTTTCCAGCAGGTGACAGTGCACCAATGAATGAAGTTAAGATTGTCGTTTGAGCAACGCAAAGCCGTATTGAAGTGGTATTGAAGGTACAACAGCAATGGCGTACGTGCACGGTACTCAGCCACTAACACGAACAACAATTTATCGTATTCGTAATATACTTGAAGCCGACAGCACTGTTTGGGATGTACGTAACGTAAAAGATCTTGCCTACCAAAAACATCAACAAGTCCAGCTTCCAGCACTGCTGTGTTGCAACATTTCACGAGGTCACCTCAAAAATGTGTGAAGTAGGATGCACGTGAAAACGGGCTAAGCCGATCAAAACATACGGCGAATTCTGAAGGCTGCAAATTGGAAACTGTACATTCTAAGATTGCTGCACGCTACGAGCGAGGACGACCCGCATAGACGGATGGAGTACTGCGAGTGGTTTGATGGCAAGCTTCACGAGGATGAACGTTTTGCAGGGATGGTTACCTGGCATGAAGAGGCGCCGTTGAGACTGAACGTTACTGTAAACCGCAGCAACTGCGTGTGTTGTGATCCTGAAAATTCTCACGTTCACGTGAACAAACATGTTAATCTACCAGGTCTTAATGTGTGGTGTGGTCTGTCATCGCACTTTTTGATTGGCTTATTCATCTTTGAACGTACCGTAACTGGTGAGGTGTATCTTCATATGCCACAAAAAATCAATTTTACCTGCCATCCTAGGGGTGTTTGAAAATGAAAGATTTTACCTACAACAAGATGGCGCTCCGCCTCACTACCACAAAGATTTCAGAGGTTACTGGACGATGGATAGGTCGAAGAGGAGCTTTTGAATACCCACCACAGTCTCCATACCTTACACCTCATGACGTCTACCTATGGGGGCCTTGAAGATGAAGTTTATCAACAGAGGCCAGCTGCAGTAAACGAGCTACGAGAAACCATTGTGGCGTCCAGTGCGGCTATCACACTGGCAACATTGAGTTCGGTCAACAGTTCAGCAGCATTGACGTTGTTTTGCTGTTAATGGTGGTCACGTTGAACACACAAAATAACCACCCCCCGTGCAAGAATCGTAGCTGCATGCCATTTTGTTCGATTAATACTGATTATTGAAAGGGTCTACATTTTTCTGTGCCCCTCTGTATTTAGGTCTGCTCTTAAACCGGACTGTACGAGAACTCTTGAGAATTTGAGAGAGAGAGAGAGAGAGAGAGAGAGAGAGAGAGAGAGAGAGAGAGAGAGAGAGAAGAAATTTTTATTTTGCGATTTGTAAGACTAAAATTTCGAGGAATGAATGTAAAAAAATTTTAGCGTTGCAGTTCCTCGAATACGATTACAACTTGATTAGGTTACGTTTAAACAGCTGGAAAAGCTGAAAGAAAACTGCTCATGAAGATTCAGCCATAAGGTTAACGACCCAATGATACGATATTCTTCCTTCATTCTGCACGCCCTTTAACTAAAATAAAGGTTAGTTGTTTTCAAAATCCTATAGACAAATCTTGAATAAATAAAACTATTCCACTGTCATGTTTAAGTGTGTAAAACTGTACTTCGTGGACTGAATTTGTGCCAGCCATACATTCTCCAAGAGTGTTTGTTCCAATACAGAAAAATTATATGTAGACCAGCCGGAAGAGTTCATGGCTACGATCTTTCTCTGCAGCCTACATAACTAATTATTAGTCATTCGCAACAACTGTGCGAACATCTGCGAAATGGACCGAAAATTCCCGTTCCGTATAATCAGAAATGGGGAGAGGGGCATTTGAAATGAAGCGAACCATTGGATGGTGAAGAAAGCACAAATGCACTCCTGACAAGAACTGACACAACACTTATGCTGTCAGGAGTGCAGACTATTTCGTCAGAGACGAGGGAGAAAAGAGGAAGGGAAGAAGTAAGGACGGATGGCTTATGCCTCGAATTAAATAGCTTTGCCAGCTTGTAGCCAGTCACACTTGCTCTGCGTGTACCAATAAAAATAGCATCACAGTGAGCACAGGGCGCTCGAGAAAAGACAACGTGTGGCTGGCGACTCGTCCCTACCCTTCGACACATGGAAACGTCCATCACATTGTTCTTTTAATCAAAGTATGGTGACGCCGACCTGTGAACGGATGTTCACCTTCACCGCCATTGTAACGCTGTGGTGTACTATAGATGGGGTAATAAAACGATACCAACAAATACGATAGGATTCCTAGGAACCCATGACGGAAACGCCATCCAACAACGCTACAGACCAGCAAAGTTGTAGGGTCCAACGCCCACCACCAGGCACAAAATGCGAATTTGTACGCTGACGGATCACAATCGGAGCTTGTAGTTTGGACCTGTCAGCATTCAGGACATTAAAAATAGCGCGAATGCGTTAACAACGCTGTTTAGAGCACCAACTCACGTTTGCTATCGAAGGGGTGGTCCATCGACAAGCTGTAGCCACTACAACTGTGCCATGCTGTAGCGTCGCTATGTGAAGTTTCCGGACAAGGGTTGCTACCCCCCGTTTATTCCTGATACCCCACGAACTTTGTTAATATAGCGTTTCTTAAACAATTTTCATTGCATTCCTTGTTTTTAACGTCATTGTTAGGATAATAGGGTATTAGCTACAAAAAGGCTACTAAATGTATTCAGTGACTATGACAAAGGAGGTACTCATCGAGTTATAGTATACAAACAGGATGAGGTAAAGCTAAGACAGAAGTCATTGCCGAGACATAGCAAATTCCGAGAAAATACCGTGGCATCAGTAATCTGTTTATTATTTAGTTACAAGTCCCATAGATCATAATCGAAATGATATGGAACGAGTCGGTTTACAAGGTATATATACGTGATTAGTGTTAACATTACCGAACATACTATTTTTAGTCCTACTTACACAACTACACTTAAAAACCGTTTTTTTTACAGGCTACCGGTTTTTAAATAAAAATTCGTCCATGGAATAGAAGTTGTCCATGATAAATGATTTTAGGTTAGATTTAAAACTGGCTTTGCTACCTGGCAGAAATTTCACGTTTTCGGGCAAATGATAATTTTTTTATTTTTTATTTATTTATTTATTTTTGCTGCATCTTGAACACATTTTTGAGTCACTGACAGCTTTTAATAATGGTAATAAAGGTCGTATTACCTTTTGAGTTGAGTAAGTATGGACGTCACTATTTTTCTCAAATCGTGATGGATTTCTTGTGACGAATTCCGTTTGCCAATATACACTCCTGGAAATGGAAAAAAGAACACATTGACACCGGTGTGTCAGACCCACCATACTTGCTCCGGACACTGCGAGAGGGCTGTACAAGCAATGATCACACGCACGGCACAGCGGACACACCAGGAACCGCGGTGTTGGCCGTCGAATGGCGCTAGCTGCGCAGCATTTGTGCACCGCCGCCGTCAGTGTCAGCCAGTTTGCCGTGGCATACGGAGCTCCATCGCAGTCTTTAACACTGGTAGCATGCCGCGACAGCGTGGACGTGAACCGTATGTGCAGTTGACGGACTTTGAGCGAGGGCATATAGTGGGCATGCGGGAGGCCGGGTGGACGTACCGCCGAATTGCTCAACACGTGGGGCGTGAGGTCTCCACAGTACATCGATGTTGTCGCTAGTGGTCGGCGGAAGGTGCACGTGCCCGTCGACCTGGGACCGGACCGCAGCGACGCACGGATGCACGCCAAGACCGTAGGATCCTACGCAGTGCCGTAGGGGACCGCACCGCCACTTCCCAGCAAATTAGGGACACTGTTGCTCCTGGGGTATCGGCGAGGACCATTCGCAACCGTCTCCATGAAGCTGGGCTACGGTCCCGCACACCGTTAGGCCGTCTTCCGCTCACGCCCCAACATCGTGCAGCCCGCCTCCAGTGGTGTCGCGACAGGCGTGAATGGAGGGACGAATGGAGACGTGTCGTCTTCAGCGATGAGAGTCGCTTCTGCCTTGGTGCCAATGATGGTCGTATGCGTGTTTGGCGCCGTGCAGGTGAGCGCCACAATCAGGACTGCATACGACCGAGGCACACAGGGCCAACACCCGGCATCATGGTGTGGGGAGCGATCTCCTACACTGGCCGTACACCACTGGTGATCGTCGAGGGGACACTGAATAGTGCACGGTACATCCAAACCGTCATCGAACCCATCGTTCTACCATTCCTAGACCGGCAAGGGAACTTGCTGTTCCAACAGGACAATGCACGTCCGCATGTATCCCGTGCCACCCAACGTGCTCTAGAAGGTGTAAGTCAACTACCCTGGCCAGCAAGATCTCCGGATCTGTCCCCCATTGAGCATGTTTGGACTGGATGAAGCGTCGTCTCACGCGGTCTGCACGTCCAGCACGAACGCTGGTCCAACTGAGGCGCCAGGTGGAAATGGCATGGCAAGCCGTTCCACAGGACTACATCCAGCATCTCTACGATCGTCTCCATGGGAGAATAGCAGCCTGCATTGCTGCGAAAGGTGGATATACACTGTACTAGTGCCGACATTGTGCATGCTCTGTTGCCTGTGTCTATGTGCCTGTGGTTCTGTCAGTGTGATCATGTGATGTATCTGACTCCAGGAATGTGTCAATAAAGTTTCCCCTTCCTGGGAAATGAATTCACGGTGTTCTTATTTCAATTTCCAGGAGTGTATGTGCAGTGATGGACACCACGTACTGTTCTTAGTGCTCGCCTTTGCGCAGTCGGCACTTTATTTCTGAATGATGAGTTACACTGGAAAATTATTCAGTACAACTTTACTGAGTGGAAACATGCAAAATATGTGTGGAAGTCGATAGGTTTCTTTTCAAGATTAGCAGTTGTACGAAGAGCAAAAGTAGCTGAACTTAATAACGTTTGGGAAGTAGAGCGTTCTACCCTGTTTACTGAGACCTGCTCGTGTGCTATATCAATTATTGGTATGACTGTTTGTTGTACAGAACTGAATGTAGTTTGTTTTTTTTTTTTTTCAAAATCTAGGGATAGTCAATTTTCAGAGAGCTACATCATTGTTATTTAGAAAATATCTTTTACTAACTGTTCTGTTGCATTCTCTCTAATGAAATTTATTATGTTACTAGTATCGCCTGCAGAAGGTACCAATTTTGTTTGTTGAATGTTGAGGAATAGGAGTAAGGAATAGGAGTGGATCCAAAATTGAACCCTGTGGGACTCCGTTTGTGATTTTTTTTTTTTTTTCCCCTTTTTCCGAAGTCACTAAAATTTTCCACGTTTCTGACATTGTCTGAATTCAGGACAACTCCTTGCTTTCTGTTTGTCAAGGGTAATTCAAACTAGGGTTGTGTGTAAAGCCATTAATTCCATAGTACAAAAGTGTCTAAGAGTTTATTGGACGAAACAGCGAATAATGTTTATTAAAGGTGAGTAATAAAGCAACAATAGGATACTCATGTAAACTATGTAATTTGCTCACATTTGTCAAACTTTCTTGCGGGCTGATTCTATAAATATGCGAGCAAATGCTAGTGTGGCGACTCCACTCAAAGTTCTGGTGTACAGCTGGGCTGCGAGGCGACTGGTGCGGGGTCCTTGGATTAGTGCGTAGGAACCGGTTCGTCGAGAAGGTTTGTTGTTGCACGCTCCGCTCGTGGGGGGCGTATTCTGAGCCCACGTGTGCGCTTCTCCCACCCGTCATTACGAGCAGACTCTAGAACGCTTCAGTTTTACAGCTTACTCGGAAACTGTGTTCAGCGGAGAAAAGGTCGTAACGACGACGGACAGTGGTCTTAATGACACGACTTACTGTTCTTGTCGAGCTGCAGGCAGAGGGAACAACAGGTTGCGCGGTGTTTCCGAAATGTGCCTGTACACTTAGGTCAAAACAGTATACAGGAAAAGTGTGTCTTTTCCTACAGGATGTGTTATTGGTGGAAAGTTGAAGGAAAGTACCTATAACGGTAAGTTCGAAAAACCAATACCTGTTGAGATACCGTACATCTGCCTGTCAAATGGTTCAAATGGCTCTAAGCGCTATGGGACTTAAAATCTGAGGTCATCTGTCCCCTAGACTTAGAACTACTTAAACCTAACTAACCTAAGGACATCACACACAGCCATGCCCAAAGCAGGATTCGAACCTGCGACCGCAGCAGCAGCGCGGTTCTGGACTCAAGCGCCTAGAACCGATCGGTCACAGCGGCCGGCTCTGCCTGTCATTCCATCTCTCTGTTATATAGAAGTAGACACTACAGGCAGTGGAGCTTGTGGTTACCACGCTTCCTCACACATCCTTCAGCCCTTCTTCGCAGTGAACCACGCACCCTCTACAAATACGCTTCTCTCCTTTCGGATTGCGTCGCAGGCATTGGTTACAGCTCCTGTAACGTCTGCACATAGTCAATCGGTTGGGGATACATCAATGCCTTTAAATGTTTCTATAGCCAGAAATACAACGGTTTAAGGTTCGGTGAATTCGAATACTATCCTACCGGATCACATCGACCAATTCATCGCCCACGAAACGTTGCGGTGAGACACTGTCGCACATTCCGTAGAAAATGAGGTGGTGCCCGTTCGTGCATAAACCACAGTCGTTGTCGTTCAGTAGCGCTAGTAATTCATCACATAACTTACTGCAACAGTACGACGGACTACACATTATGTGTCGCAAGTAAAACTGCCCATATCTCAACAGATACTGGTTTCCGGAATATAATTACAGGAATCTTTCTTCCAGTTTTGAGCAATACTACCTCCTGTAGGAATGTGTGACACCTTTTTCAAATACCCTGTGTTGTACACACAGTCTCGTTTTTGGCCTGTTTTCGTCAGTCGCATTTGTGCTAGTAATGTAGATTATATAATGAATATTAAGTCTTAAAAGGCACTATGTAACCTGCATTACTCCGTATTGTGTATTGGAGCTTTAGTCCTGTGCCGACGCTGAGCTATATGGGATATGACTATTCCCCATAATGAGTTGTCTGGTGCATTTATGCAATGTTGACCGCTGTACTAGAAGTTCAGCACCTCTTTCCCGAATGGATTATCCAAGATGGCGCCCATGACGTCAGGGACACACACCCCTGTGACGTCAGGGACACACACCCCTGTGACGTCAGGGACACACCCCCCTGTGACGTCAGGGACACACACCCCTGTGACGTCAGGGACACACACCCCTGTGACGTCAGGGACACACACCCCTGTGACGTCAGGGACACACACCCCTGTGACGTCAGGGACACACACCCCTGTGACGTCAGGGACACACACCCCTGTGACGTCAGGGACACACACCCCTGTGACGTCAGGGACACACACCCCTGTGACGTCAGGGACACACACCCCTGTGACGTCAATCAAGAGGGCGGATTTTGGCGGTAAGTTTGAATTTTGGCCTATCTCCACTTGAACTTGGTGCCAATTTTGTTAGATTAGTGGAGGTAGGCGCGCCATTTTTTGTTAGATTAGTGGAGGTAGGCCAATACCCTCATCTTCCCACCAAAATTCAAACTTACCGCCAAAATCCGCCATCTTGATTGACGTCACAGGGGTGTGTGCCCCTAACGTCACAGGGGGGGGTCTCACGTCATGGCCGCCATCTTGGATAATGGTACTTTGGAATGGCACCGGCCTTATCCCAATACTAGCGTACACGTTTTCCCTCGCGTGTTCTTACAACTAAGCATAGGGTTACCATATTACCCACTTTTACCGGGGGCCTCCCACTCACTTCTGGATTTTTTTTTCTGCAAAACCATCTGTCTTTAGGATTCCGTACCGCAATCGGTAAAAGCGGAACCCTTATAGAATCACTCTGATCTACGTCTGTCTATCTGTCCGGCTGCTTAAAATCCTTTTTCTCAGGAACTGGTTGACGTATCAAGTTGAAATTTATGCCACATACTAAGGTCTACTGTGCTTTAGCAGTGTAAAAAAGGATACTGCCATTTATGTCACATTTTTGATACTGCGAAAACTTACTCATCAAAACCTATAGGGTACTTCTTGTTGACCATGAAACTTGGCAAGAAGCAATGTTTCACAGTGCAAGTAAAGGGAAAAATCTTAAAATTGTTAATTTGTATTAATATCACACGAAAAATATTTTTTTATCATTTGTTAACCGATTGTATGCCCGACTGTGAAGACTCCTTTTTCTCAGGAATGGGTAGACGTATATCTTTCCTGTATCGATATCGATAGCAGGCAAAAATTGTCGAAAGTATAGATTCCTGCAATTGGTAAACTATCTATATATATATATATATATATATATATAATTTTGTACGGAACCCTCGGTGTGCTATGATCATTTTCCTCTCTAGCGCATCTTTGCTGAACTCTACTTAAAAGTTACACCATCGCGTCTCTTTGCTCTGTTTTCATTTCGATTTTGTGAAGACACGGTTCAAGAGAAGTTTAAAGAGCCAGAGTAGCAAGCAGAGGAAAAACCATGTTAACTTTTAGAGGTGTTAATACTGTTATTGATGACTATGTATTTTTGATGAAAAAAGTGTCTCAAGAACATACTGCCTTCATGAATACTAATTTTGGTAGGGAAATATGTCGCTGAATAATAGTACCAATATATGAGTAGTTCTATTGATTGTATTGAACTGTTGAAAGCGGTACAGTACTATTTTTCCCCACTTGCACATAATGCAGCTGTGGCAGGTAATACGCTGCTATGGTTCATTTTGTCGCGTTTTGCTCTTGTTTTTTAGGTTAGAATCAACTTTTGTACGACAAAATGTAACATAGCAGCATATTATATCTACCACGCAATACGTTTATTGTATGTATAAAAAGAAACATGTATCACAGGTCACTGAAGATGCTTCCCAAATAAAAGAAGCGAAACGCGTATGGCAATAAACAAACTGCCTTCAATTCAAACATACCTCCAAGAATTTATAGCAACTGAAGGAAAGACGGAAAACGGAAAAAATGACAAACGAATTGATGTTTCTTTTAGTTTCCAGAAAATGTAATAAACACCTTTACACGACAATATATATATTCGTATTTTAACTATTCATCAGTGAACAGGGAGAGGCGTTCACAATAGATTTCCAAAAATCTATGTTCATTTCAGATATGGAATTATACCTTCATCTTGTTAGGCAAGAACATGAAAAAGCCGATAAAAAAATTCTGACGCCTTCTCACAGGCAAATGACTGGAAGTTAATAGGGGTCAAGAAATTGAGAGTATTAAAGTCATATTAATATCCTGTGCAATACACGGAAGTGTGCTACACTTCAAAAGTGCAAGAACGATATTCAAATATTTATATTAATTTTTAGTCCAGTTGTTCGTTTCACAAAATTAAATTTTCTCCAAATTTCGTACAACAAAACGCTGCGAGACATTGCTCTCCACTCTTCATTCAGGAGAATTTCGTTCATGCACACACATCTAAACGAGACTGATTTGAAAATTACGCATAACATGACCATTGTATAGTAAATTATCTGGTTATAAAACACTCAAGAGCGGCTGTTGTAATGTGTCACTGACCAGTGGAAATAGAACAAGAACTTCGATAATTATCCATTACGTGGATCTGTGTGCGTTGCACGTTTGAAGCCGATGTATTGCGGCGTTGGATAGCCCAGAGGTTTGGTAGTGTTCATACTGGAGAAGAGCAATGAGTGACTTGGAGCAGAATTGTCGAGGTTACCGCGCACCCCTGTATGAGTAGCCGGGTCGACCTTAACCTCCACAACGGAGCGGAGTTGGAGAAAAATGCGATAATCGGTAGGCGAAGCCCGCGCGTGGGTCTTCCCAGGGCGCGCTCTTTGGCTGCTTACGTAAGAATCCGCTGCGTCATAACGCCCCGAGGCCGGCTGTGTAGAAACCCGTGTGGGACAGCTGAGGAAACCTACTCACGACCCGTAGATTCGCTAGGCGGCTGTGGTGTGAGCGACGTCCCCGACATGATCATTGGAGCTTCTGCCCCACCACCACCACCACCACCACCACCACATCCTCCTCCTCCTCCTCCTCCTTTTCCTCTTCCTCCTCTCCACTTGTTTTGGCCAACGCATGCTGTGTGCTGCTGTTGTCCTTGCGGGAGCTACCCACGAGCTATGACGACATGCTGTTTACACAGCTTCTCGCACGATACACAGTTTCTCTGATCTGCACGTAAATGTAAAACACAATATTTTTCCTGAGAGCCGTGCACCGTATTTAAACGCCAAATCTGCCTTTTATGGTGGAATAATGACTCTGAAACGCGTTGCAAATAAGACAGTTTAAGTGAGTAGTTGTATTGTGTTTTTAATTAATTTATTAATTAATTTTTTAATAATGACGGAGACATCCATGCAGACAGACATAACTCACACAACTGTTTCCTATAACAACCACAATACAGCTGACGTTTTCGTTTGCTTTTTATATCGGACAGATCTGGATACGAAATGAACTATTGATCCCGACTGGAACAACGATATAATAAACTGAGGAACACATTTATATTTTTGCTTGACACACTTTGCTTCCTATAACTTTTTCTCCATATGCTCCGCTTCAATATTGATAGCATTACTTGTGTCTGTGACCTGAAGCTTCTGCACAAAAGGAATTCGCATACCTGAGAAAATGAAACTACTGAACAAGTGAGTCAGGGTGTCCGGACCACAAGTTTTTAAGGGTTTTATTACAAGCTACCTGTGGTTTTCAACCCATGTAATAGATCACTAATATACTTTACTGCGCACCTGCTCCACAGGTGTAAGACGATGATTACCAGAAGCGCAATCTGCCACAACCACCATTACTGTTTCACTTTGTTACAGAGTTGTGATGCTAATGTCTGCTTACCAAAGGATCGTTTCGGTCACGAAAAAGGATGAGCACAACGTCCTTACAGAACGGTCCTGGTCCTACACCAACTCTAATACTGTAAATAAGGATGTGAACGTACATTCTCAACTGACAGTCAGTTTTAAATATAGCTGTACGAAATGTAATACCAGAAAAGAATAAACACCACTTGTGAAGGAATAAGGCCTGATTTACTGCTCTGTGCACCCAAGCCATCAGTCTGCGCCGCGTCCGAAATGCAGATGCCCGGAAGCGCGCTGATGTACTTTTAATTCAAATCGTGTTATACTGAACTAAAAAAATGTCTGTATATAACTTCAAAAAATTCCTACTATGTATATTACTAGTTGAGCTCAAAAATTACAAATATTGGAATCAGAAAACAAAATCCGTTGACGCGCTTCTGGGAATTTGCATTTAAGATGAGACTCACAGTCTAATGCCCTGGTTGAATGTCCTCCAAAGTGCTGTTTATTTTTTTCTGATATTACAGTTTGTTCAGCTGTATTTAAAATTTGTCGTCAGTTCAGAACGTTCGCTCACATTCTTGTTTACAATATCGAAGTTGTTGTAGGCCCATCAGGATCGTCCTGGGTCGTGCGTTTTGTTTTTGATGACCGAAAGGATAACTTCGGTAAACGAACATCAGTATATCGCTATAATACGAGTAGATAGGAATAGTACAATAATGGCGGTTGTGGCAGATAACGCCTCTGGTATTTATCTTTTTGTATATGCAGAACAGGTGAGCAGAGATGCATAATTTGAGGTCTCTTAAACAGATAGTTGATGGCAACGCTCTTACAAAGGTGTAGTCTGGACACCCTGACCCCTTGGTTTAGTAGTTTCATTTTCTGCAGTATGTGAATTACTTTTGTGCAAAAGCTTCAGGCCACAGACTCAAAGAATCTTAACGTCGGTGTTGTACCAAAGCACATCAAGAAAAACTTATCCCAAGGTTTATTCATCCAGCAAAAACATGACTGTACTCCTATTCATCCGTTTATCATAAACGCTGTTCCGGACAGAATCAACAGTCCTTCGCGAAAAGTCTGTCCGGTATCATGATGTAAATAAAATAGGTTGTGTACGCCGTTACACATAAATGGAAGACTTCTTTTTACAGAACCCTCCTGTCAGACAGCTGCCGACGCTGCTCATCCAAATGGTGTGTTTTGCTGCCTGATGTTGCCAGGATCTTCAACTGCAGCAGTGACTACTCATTATGGGGGACGTTACTCAATAATAATTACTCTTGTACTCGTCATAACTGCCATAGCCATATTATTTATTTAATGTAAAGATGACATAGTATGTTGCGGCATTCCGCAGACAGCTGTTGTACTCGTGGATTCCAGTTCCGACCGTTAGGAATTACGTTTGTACTTGTACCCCAGTGCAGGTGTTAACCGGACGCTGGCGCACGGAAGAGCGCTTAAACGTTAAGGAAATATAAATGTTGAAATGCCTGTGTGTTAAAAAAAGGAAAGCGAAAGAGACAGACGAGACTTGAAAAGATAGATTCATATTTAACAAATGGAAATGAATCATATAACTTACGGAAGTTGATAATAGATTTTGTTAGCTACTGCTTTTTTGAAGTTATATTCTTAGTTGCTATTTTTTTGAATACGTGACTAATTTACATTCGGAAAATATGAATGAATGAATTTATAATGTTTGCTCATTTGTAATAGTTTTAGAAATCATTTTACTGAGCAAACAGATTTCAACATCAACAGTTATTTTTCAATTTCACACACTTTTTTGTTCCGAAAAGAAAAATAATACATATAACTAATTACACCAGACGACTTACCTCTGAAATCTACGCAAAGCAGTCACCTTAATCGCCTTGACTACAATCACGTCTTAACATAGAATAAGTACAATGTCTTAGCGTACAGTTGTTCTTTGACATGATCGTATTTTTCTAATGTAGACTGGCATTCAAAGTACAGCTGTGCTTTTACAAAATTAGTTACCTGTCCTTAGTCAATACAACCGCAAACAGTATAAGTAAGTTATTTTTCATAATTGTTTTAGTCACGTCGTTCCATCATCAGGCTAAACTGTATTTGCTAAAGTTCAGTATTAATCCGAACGGAACGAAAGTTGGCAAAGATAAACAAAGCCTGTGGCAGCGCCTCTTCTGGATAATGTAGGAACTACACTCCAGGAAATGGAAAAAAGAACACATTGACACCGGTGTGTCAGACCCACCATACTTGCTCCGGACACTGCGAGAGGGCTGTACAAGCAATGATCACACGCACGGCACAGCGGACACACCAGGAACCACGGTGTTGGCCGTCGAATGGCGCTAGCTGCGCAGCATTTGTGCACCGCCGCCGTCAGTAGAGATGGGTCGAACTCGTTCATTCCCGTGAGCTACTTCGTTCGTTTCACTCTTTGCCGTGAAGCGTTCAAATGAAGTAGTTCTTTCATGAAGTACGGAAGCCTGGCGAAGTTGCCCAGTTCGCCGCTCAGCCGCGGCTACGCTCGCTTCGCCTCGCTCGTACAATAAAGCTTCGTAATACTTCGTAATACGTCAGAAAAACTCTCGGAAGAACTGCTACGTGTCACAAAGGAATGGGGCATTCAAGAAAAAGTCGTTTGTGTTGTCAGCGACAATGCTGCTAATATTGTGGCAGCTATGAGACTCACAGCCTGGAAACACATCCCCTGCTTTGCGCACACACTCAATTTAATTGTTCAGAATGGGCTTCCGCACATTCAACCCATTCTGAATAAAGTAAAAAAATTGTTGAATTTTTTAAAAGAAGTTCGCAGGCCTGCACGAAACTGAAAAAGATACAGGAACAGTTAAAAGAGCCAGTTCTGACACTAAAACGGGACACTGTTACAAGATGGAATCCAACCTATGACATGCTGCGAGGTTAAGAATTCCCTAATGACAGTTATCACTCTGAATTATCCGGATCTTCCAAATCTGACTGCAGAGGACATTGCGAGTGTAACACAAGCCTGTGACCTGTTGAAAGTTTTCAAAGACTGCACTGAGGAAATGTCAAGTGAAAATGTTGTCAGTTGTACTCCTTAGTCGCTCGTTGAAAAAATGGTGCTGCAGGTTTGTTAATAACACTGAAATTCATGTAGACGTGCAACGGATGGCCGGAAAGTTAGCTGAAGACCTAAAACGACGATTCAGAAATATAGAGGAAAATTCAATTTTCGGGGAAGCAACTGCATTGGATCCCGGTTTAAATTACATGGTTTTTCTGATAAAAATTCTGCTGAGAAGGTGAAATTAAACCTGATCAGGCACTGTGAGAAATTTGTGAGGAACGCATCCACTGCTACTGCAACAATCTCAGTTCCAACCACTGTATCTACTAGTAGTCTCTGGCTCGAATTTGATGAAGTGTTTTCCAGGCTGCAGAGTAATCCACACCCAAGAGCTGCTGCAATAGTGGAGGTGGACAAATGTTTACAAGAGCCCCTGCTACAGAGACAAGGCAATCCACTTCAGTGGTGGTCTGAACGGCTGTCAGTGTACCCCTCGCTCTTTGAACTTGCAAAAATACGACTGTGTATTGTCGCAACCTCGACGCCGTGTGAAAGAGTGTTCTCGAAGGCAGGATACCTTATAACTGACAGAAGAAATCGCCTGACAGGAAAAAAAGTGGAACAAATCATGTTTTTAAACGGAAATCTCTGAACATTCACCAAATCCGTTGATGTTTATTCATAAATATATATAAGTGTATTTTTTTTAATTAGGACAATCGTCAAATTGACATTTAGTGTAATTATTTCAATAATGTGTACGAGATAAACATGTCTACATGAACGATTATCTTTCAGCGTGGATTCCACGCATGCTTCAGTTCCAGACTCACAAGGTAAGCATTTTATTTTCATGTTGGCTGTGGGGGCCCACACAGCATTGCAGGAAGCAGCTGACGCTGCCTTCCCCTCGCCCCTCACCGCCCATACCCCACCTAACCCTATCGTTCCCAACAAACACCGCGCAATTCGTCTACAGGCAGTGGAGGGAGGACTGAAGTGAAGGGAGAATGAGTGACGTAGCGCAGATGTACTGTGGGAGGGAGAGGGGAAGAGAGTGAGTGAACTAGAAAAAAGTGTGGAGTGTGCTATCTGTGAAGAGTTTGAAGTACCAGTTCATTGAAATTGAGTGGTTAGTTCACACTTCACTGGAGTGAAGCGTTCATTTGAACGACTCATTCACGAGCTCCCCATCACTAGCCGTCAGTGTCAGCCAGTTTGCCGTGGCATACGGAGCTCCATCGCAGTCTTTAACACTGGTAGCATGCCGCGACAGCGTGGACGTGAACCGTATGTGCAGTTGACGGACTTTGAGCGAGGGCGTATAGTGGGCACGCGGGAGGCCTGGTGGACGTACCGCCGAATTGCTCAACACGTGAGCGTGAGGTCTCCACAGTACATCGATGTTGTCGCCAGTGGTCGGCGGAAGGTGCACGTGCCCGTCGACCTGGGACCGGACCGCAGCGACGCACGGATGCACGCCAAGACCGTAGGATCCTACGCAGTGCCGTAGGGGACCGCACCGCCACTTCCCAGCAAATTAGGGACACTGTTGCTCCTGGGGTATCGGCGAGGACCATTCGCAACCGTCTCCATGAAGCTGGGCTACGGTCCCGCACACCGTTAGGCCGTCTTCCGCTCACGCCCCAACATCGTGCAGCCCGCCTCCAGTGGTGTCACGACAGACGTGAATGGAGGGACGAATGGAGACGTGTCGTCTTTAGCGGTGAGAGTCGCTTCTGCCTTGGTGCCAATGATGGTCGTATGCGTGTTTGGCGCCGTGCAGGTGAGCGCCACAATCAGGACTGCATACGACCGAGGCACACAGGGCCAACACCCGGCATCATGGTGTGGGGAGCGAACTCCTACACTGGCCGTACACCACTGGTGATCGTCGAGGGGACACTGAATAGTGCACGGTACATCCAAACCGTCATCGAACCCATCGTTCTACCATTCCTAGACCGGCAAGGGAACTTGCTGTTCCAACAGGACAATGCACGTCCACATGTATCCCGTGCCACCCAACGTGCTCTAGAAGGTGTAAGTCAACTACCCTGGCCAGCAAGATCTCCGGATCTGTCCCCCATTGAGCATGTTTGGGACTGGATGAAGCGTCGTCTCACGCGGTCTGCACGTCCAGCACGAACGCTGGTCCAACTGAGGCGCCAGGTGGAAATGGCATGGCAAGCCGTTCCACAGGACTACATTCAGCATCTCTACGATCGTCTCCATGGGAGAATAGCAGCCTGCATTGCTGCGAAAGGTGGATATACACTGTACTAGTGCCGACACTGTGCATGCTCTGTTGCCTGTGTCTATGTGCCTGTGGTTCTGTCAGTGTGATCATGTGATGTATCTGACCCCAGGAATGTGTCAATAAAGTTTCCCCTTCCTGGGACAATGAATTCACGGTGTTCTTATTTCAATTTCCAGGAGTGTATTTTCCAACTATCGAGATACTGGTTGGATTGGGGCGGCTGTGATTTCCTGTACATTCCGCTCTGTCATGTCGTCCAAAATAATATTTCATTATGCCGCCATGTGTCTCCATACATGATAATAATTAATGAAATCTTTCGTGGGGTCCACCATATAATGTAATCAGTCGACAACGTCCGTTGCCACTTGTTTTTTCAAGTTTGGCATGTATTTCTTGAAAAATTATTTAACGTACGGTATCGTAAATTTTATGATTTCAAATAATCGGTATATTTCTTGCCTACGAGTTTATAGTGTCATATACATGTATTTAATTTATGTCGGTGAATAGTAATCGCTTGCAGAATTCTATTAAAGTTTTGTTCATTTGATAAGACTGGTGGGAACTTCCATGAAAAATGATGGCAAACTAGTATGTTAATCACTTGAAAATGGCCTAAGGGCTCTAAATGCTTAGTGCTCTGAATAAATACCACGTTCGTGACTGAAAGCCGATGTTCCTTTCTTTGTGCTCCTCCTTTGAAGCTAGTGAATCGATTATCTACAGTTATTTAAAACTGGCATTCTCCAGAAATTATTTTATATTTTTGTGAAATTTCTTAGACACATTTCAGTTTATAACAACAGAAAGTGATGCTCTCGCTTCGCTCTTTTTATTCGCAAGAAAACGGCCGCAAAAAATTTGGTGCCTTTATTGATAATACGTAACAGTACTATTGCTCCAGTATCCGCTGTTACAGTGTCTACTTCTTCCACACCCATACTTTATAAATCACAGAAAAGTGCATGGCAGGGAGAATTTTTTCTATTATTTTCACATGTGAGAGCAACTTCCTGTTCCTTCCTTTGTACGTGCTGTTATTGTTTTTTTTTTTTGTTTTTTTTTGTATTTTCAGGGTCTTTCTGGAGCAGAAGTATCTTTCGCGACTTGCAACTGATACTGCCCATTGAGTCATTAATATAATTATAACTTGTATAGCAACTATCCAGTCACACTCCCCAAGAAGAAATACAATATTACTTAAGAGTCTGTTCGTGATTCTTCATCCACGATAACGTGCTGCATTCTGTCAGTCATGAAGTTTTAATGTAGTCGCAAATATGCTTAAATGCCTCTTACGCCAATATATTTCGCTGAACAGTTGTCGATACGGAACTGAATTGGAAGCTTACAGAAGTTTAGGATCAGTGTCTACGTTGTTTCCTCTCTTCATTTTCTAAGTCATTACACGGGTATTGCAATAATGTATCTTCGGTTTTTGTTTGCCATGGTTTCTTAAGGATTCTGTGCAAATTGCAGGTTATTTCCTTCGTTTATAGTATAGTTCTATCTTGTCTTCTATATTTATTGACCACCTTAAAGAGGAAATTTGCCCATCATAAATTGGGGGGTTGTGGGAGAGTGGAGCAGTAGTATATAAACGGTCCTTAGGAAGTGTTAGAATACATGTGATTGCAATTCTAGATCAAACAAATGCCTATAATTTGTTGTTTTAACGGATTGGTGTTCTGCCTTAAATCGTGGTCGTGCATTTGACAATGACTGCTTGTAAATGCTTCCTCGAGGCTTTTCCAAGTATTATCTTCAACAATACACGTCGACGTATGTAGGCTTCCATGCTTCGTAATGTCATCTACCAAACTTCCATTAGGTAATCCATAGTCTAAATCCGCTTTCTTACCCCATCTCTTGGAATCCATCAAAGACTTTCCTTAGTCCATCTTACCGAAATATCTAATTGCCTTCAACTTACCTGAGGCTACCAACTAAATGGCTTCGTAAAACGTAACTGTGTCTTCGCATCGTTTTCTGGGGAGATACTTATAATTTATCTACGGATCTGAACACAACTTTTTCACTTGCCACGAGAAATTGAAGACGATACTGTATACACGATGTTAGAAAAAGTATTCCATGTTTTGAGATGTGGTAGTACGGACTAAACCAAGGAAAACATCTCGATTAAACATGGGCTCTGAAATGCGTACCTTAAGAGCCTTAAGCACTAGTTCATCTTCGCTTCTGTGAAACACAAAAATGGTTCAAATGGCTCTGAGCATTATGGAACTGAACATCTATGGTCATCAGTCCCCTAGAACTTAGAACTACTTAAACCTAACTAAACTAAGGACATCACACAACACCCAGTCATCACGAGGCAGAGAAAATCCCTGACCCCGCCGGGAATCGAACACGGGAACCCGGGCGCTGGAAGCGAGAACGCTACCGCACGACCACGAGCTGCGGACTGTGAAACACAGATCTATTGCACTGTCTTTGCTATTACGAACGACCTGCGTAATGCAGTAAACAAATGAGGATACATCTCCGTTATAGTACATGGATGGCAGTATGAAGTAAACGTTTCTGCTGTTGCTATAAACTGTGTTGACAGTTCTGGAGAAGTGCAGCGCGTACATTAGTTTTAATGGAAACAGTTTGTGTTTTGATCAGTTCTTGAAATACTTTCTAATTGTAGTTTTATCTTTGTACTTATCTGTATTTTAGAAACTTACCAAAACACAAACAGGTGCCATTAGAACTACAGTGTGCGCTGTACATACCCTGAACTGTGAATATGGTTTACGGTTTGTACACAACACGTACCACATGTTTACTGTATACCGTATCCATGGACAATAACTGAGGAATGTGTCGTTACTTGTTTCTGCATTCTGTAGGACATCGGTAATAATAATGAGCTCGTAGTAGAAATGATACACGAGGTGTGGCTTTAATATAACGGGACTATTGGTTTTACGGAAGTATGTATGCGCCAAAGAACAACCACCAATTGCTGTACAGCCTTCTCAGTCGAATGCGGCATCTCAAGTGTCTCTAGACAAATCATTGTGGCCGTGGCCTTCATTTCTGTAAGAGTTGTTATTTTATTTTGTCGGAAAAACGATAAATGTAATAGTAAAGTAACGGATTGTCGTAAAGTTTCGCACGAAACTTGGAAAAACTGCTACTGAAATTATCTTTTGCTAAGAAGACGTGCATGGTGAAGAGTGTTCATCACGTACGAGAGGTTTTGATTGGTTCAGGCGTTTCGAAGATAGCAGAGAAAACGTTGAAGATGACTTACGCCCTTCAGCATACAAAAAACGGATGAAAATATCGAAAAAGTAGGTAATCTAATTCGATCTGATTGTCGGTTGAGTATTCAATCGATTGCTGAAACTGTAGGAATTGACAAAGGATGCGTACATCATAATTTACGTAATCATTTTACACGAGAAAATTGTGTACGGAACTGGTGCAAAAAACTCTCAGAGTGAACGAAAAGCAGCTTGTGAAAATGGTGGTTCTGACGCTTAGAATACATTAAAAATGATCCTAATTTCTTGGAAAGAGTGCTAACGTGTTACTATTCTTGGTTTTTCACTTATTATCCAGAAACTAAGCGCCCATCCATGCATTGGCATGGCGCAAGTTAAATAAAGATTCAAAACGCTGATCATTGTCTTTTTCGATATTCATGGATTTACGTACTTTCACCGGGTTTCTGAAAGTCAAACTATCACTCACCGTTACCGCCTTGTAATTGTTTCTCGACTACATGAGAAAATAAGAAAAAGACGACCCGAATTGTGGAACAACAGGTCATGGGGTCTGCTTCAAGACAACGCACCGGCTAAGCGTGTTACCCACCCACCTTATTCGCCTGACATAGCAACATGTCACTTTATCTATTTCGCAAGGTCAAATGTCCATTAAAAGGAACGAGATTTCAGTCCGTGGGAGCAGTGAAAGAGAAAGCGGAACGGATCATCGAGAAGCTCACAGAGGAAGACTTCTAGCACTCTTACTAACAATGGAAAATTCCCATGAAGCATTATATGGATAGAGGAGAGGAGTATATAGAAGTGGCAATAATTAAATACACTACTGGCCATTAAAATTCCTACACCAAGAAGAAATGCAGATGATAAACGGGGATTCATTGGACAAATATAATATACTAGAACTGACATATGATTACATTTGCCGGCCGGAGTGGCCGAGCGGTTCTAAGCGCTACAGTCTGGAACCGCGCGACCGCTACGGTCGCAGGTTCGAATCCTGCCTCGGGCATGGATGTGTGTGATGTCCTTAGGTTAGTTAGGTTTAAGTAGTTCTAACTTCTAGGGGACTGATGACCTCAGATGTTAAGTCCCATAGTTCTCAGAGCCATTTGAACAATTTTTTTTATTACATTTTCACGCAATTTGGGTGCATAGATCTTAAGAAATCAGTACCCAGAACAACCACCTCTGGCCGTAATAACGGCCTTGATACGCCTGGGCATTGAGTGAAACAGGGCTTGGATGGCGTGTACAGGTACAGCTGCCCTTGCAGCTTCGACACGATACCACAGTTCATTAAAGGTAGTGACTGGCGTATTGTGACGAGCCAGTTGCTCGCCCACCATTGACCAGACGTTTTCAGTTGGTGAGAGATCTGGAGAATGTGCTGGCCAGGGCAACAGTCGAACATTTTCTGTATCCTGAAAGGCCCATACAGGACCTGCAACATGCGGTCGTGCATTATCCTGCTGAAATGTAAGGTTTCGCAGGGATCGAATGAAGGGTAGAGCCACGGGTCGTAACACATCTGAAATGTAACGTCCACTGTTCAAAGTGCCGTCAATGCGTTTTGCCATTCGTGCACCCAGGTTCGTCGTCGAGTACACCATCGCAGGCGCTCCTATCTGTGATGAAGCGTCAAGGGTAACGTCAGCTACGGTCTCCGAGCTGATAGTCCATGCTGCTGCAAACGTCGTCGAATTGTTCGTGCAGATGGTTGTTGTCTTGTAAACGTCCCCATCTGTTGACTCAGGGATCGAGACGTGGCTGCACGATCCGTTACAGCCATGCGGATAAGATGCCTGTCATCTCGATTGCTAGTGATACGAGGCCGTTGGGATCCAGCACGGCGTTACGTATTCTGCTAACAGTCATTGGATCTCGACCAACGCGAGCAGCAATGTGGCGATAGGATAAACTGCAATCGCGATAGGCTACAATCCGACCTTTAAGTCGGAAACGTGATGGTACGCATTTCTTCTCCTTACACGAGGCATCACGACAACATTTCACCAGGCAACGCCGGTCAACTGCTGTTTGTGTATGAGAAATCGGTTGGAAACTTTCCTCATATCAGCACGTTGTAGGTGTCGCCACTGGCGCCAACCTTGTGTGAATGCTCTGAAAAGCTAATCATTTGCATATGACAGCATCTTCTTGCTATCGGTTAAATTTCGCGTGTGTAGCACGTCATCTTCGTGGTGTAGCAATTTTAATGGCCAGTAGTGTATGTATACTTCTTAAATAATGTTTTGTACCATCCGTTCAATTATTTCATAGCTATACCTCGCATGTTTCACAGTACCACGAATGAAAAAGTGCTGATAACTCTTAAGGTACGCGTTTTAGAGCCTATGTTTACTCAACATATTGCCTTGTTTTGGTGTATACTACCACCTCCCAAAATGTGGGCTTCCTTTTCCAAAGCCCTGTGCATTACAACTTCATTTTCTTGCGGTGTCTGGTAGCGTAGTTCCTCAGCGGAAAAAAGCAAGACACCCACTTTCACAACTACCACACAACGATAAAATAGGGAGTTAAATTGTTTCAGTTCAAATGGAAGCCTTGTAGAACCGTGTCTGTAACGACTGAGTGCAGCCGGCTGCCTCTGGCCACTACGGCTGCTGCCCCGGCCGGCCACGCGCGCGTCACGCTGCGGCTGGCGGTGGCTTTGACCCAGTGCCGGCCCACGAGGACCGCGTCCCAGTTATCGATCCTGCCCAGGCGGCCGAGCCCGGCCCAGCACAGCTATGGCCTTAAAGGGACGGCAGTGTGAGGTAACGTCGCACCCGTACCAACGGCGCCCGTACTCCGCTGTGATTTCGCGGAGATATAAAACTCTCTGCTGCCATTCGTCTGCTTTGATCTGTAAAGTCAGCTGATTGGAGAACACAGACTAATCATAAATATATAACTAGCGTAAAATATGCGTTGTAACAAGAGGCTAATCTTACATATCAAGTAATAATACAGTAGAAAAATAAATATTATCAGTGTTCTCTCTCTCCACTCGCGCATATGGTGTCGCACGTCTCATCATTACGTCGCTGGTCAGTTCCGGTGTGTGGTATGGTAGCCACAACACAACCAATGCACTCCGGACCAGCCAATGCGTCATGACCTGTGCTGAAACCACAGGGTGTTTATAAATAAATATCGGGGTTTTAGCGCTTTATAATATTTATTACATTAAACTTACAGTTATAAATGATATGTCAGATGAAAGAGCAACTCAGTTTTACCGAGAACCTTATAAATGTTCAATGTGAGCACTGGCATAGCGAAGTACGTGACTGGTTGAACTTCACTGTACCCAAGCGCTGGTTAGGCCGCAACGGGCCCAATGACAGGGCTTGCTTTGCATGGCCTCCACGTTCACCCGACCTAACGCCATGCGATGTTTTCCTTTTGTACGTGCCTCCGCTACCAGCAGACCTCCCTGAATTAAGAAACCGGATTGAAGCAGCTGTTGCTACAATCACTGAAGACACACTTATCAACGTTTGGGAAGAACTCGGCTATAGACTTGATGTGTGCCGTGTGATAAATGGTGGTCACATTGAACATTTATAACGTTCTTGGTAGAACTGTTTGAGTTGCTCTTTCATTTGACATATCATTTATAACTGTAAGTTTAATGTAATAAATATTATAAAGCGTTAAAACCCCGATATTCATTTATAAACACCCTGTATTATCCGCCACTGGTTTTACTTAACGCCGGCCGTTGTGACCGAGAGGTTCTAGGCGCTTCAGTCCGGAACCGCGTTGCTGCTACGGTCGCAGGTTCGAATCCTGCCTCGGGCATGGATGTGTGTGATGTCCTTAGGTTTAAGTAGTTCTAAGTTCTAGGGGACTGATGACCTCAGATGTTAAGACCCATAGTGCTCAGAGCCAGCCATTTTTACTTAACGCAACTACCGAGCAACGCTGGTGAAATAAATACTTCGTATTTGTTTTTACAAGGCAACGAATTACTATCTGAAAAGGAGTAGTAAACAACGACCACAGTGCTGTTTGCTTTCCTATTTCTTCATTAATTGGTACCATATATTTTCACCTTCTCTCTTAACGTTTCTGTAATTCCATCTGTAAGTAGGCTGTTTAAGTTTTTATATTGGTAACGCCACGTAGCGCTCTGTATGTGCTGTGGGCAGTCTGTGGCTGGTTTGCTGGTTTGCATTGTTGTTGGAATATCTGCCATTATAGTGTTGGGCAGCTGGATGTGAACAGCGCGTAGCGTTGCGCAGTTGCAGGTGAGCCGCCAGCAGTGGTGGATGTGGGGAGAGAAATGGCGGAGTTTTGAAATTTGTAAGACTGGATGTCATGAACTGCTATGTATGTTATGATTTTTCAACACTATTAAGGTAAATACATTGTTTGTTCTCTATTAAAATCTTTCATTTGCTAACTATGCCTATCAGTAGTTAGTGCCTTCCGTAGTTTGAATCTTTTATTTAGCTGGCAGTAGTGGCGCTCGCTGTATTGCAGTAGTTCGAGTAACCAAGATTTTTGTGAGGTAAGTGATTTGTGAAAGGTATAGGTTAATGTTAGTTAGGCCCACTCTTTTGTAGGGATTATTGAAAGTCAGATTGCGTTGCGCTAAAAATATTGTGTGTCAGTTTAAGGACAGTCTTGTATAATTGTTCAAAGGGGACGTTTCATACATCTTGTGTAAATAGAATGAGACTACCGCTGGCCAAAGACACGAAGAAAATAGGTACCAATAGCCAAAAATGATGCTGCCGGAATTAGATTAGGAAATGAGACACTTAAAGAAGTAAAGGAGTTTTGCTATTTGGGGAGCAAACTAACTGATGATGGTCGAAGTAGAGAGGATATAAAATGTAGACTGGCAATGGCAAGGAAAGCGTTTCAGAAGAAGAGAAATTTGTTAACATCGAGTATAGATTTAAGTGTCAGGAAGTCGTTTCTCAAAGTATTTGTATGGAGTGTAGCCATGTATGGAAGTGAAACGTGGACGATAAATAGTTTAGACAAGGAGAGAATAGAAGCTTTCGAAATGTGGTGCTACAGAAGAAAGCTGAAGATTAGATGGGTAGATCACATAACTAATAAGGAGGTATTGAATAGAATTGGGGTGAAGAGAAATTTGTGGCACAATTTGACTAGAAGAAGGGATCGGTTGGTAGGGCATATTCTGAGGCATCAAGGGATCACCAATTTAGTATTGGAGGGCAGCGTGGAGGGTAAAAATCGTAGAAGGAGACCAAGGGATGAGTACACTAAACAGATTCAGAAGGTTGTAGGTTGCAGTAGGTACTGGGAGATGTAGTTTGCACAGGATAGAGAAGCATGGAGAGCTGCATCAAACCAGTCTCTGGACTGAATACCACAACAACAACAACCAAAAGTTTATTTTGGTACCTCATTTGCACCATATTTGAGGCCCGTATACACGTAACTAGAATCATCTAAACGTTTATGCTGTTATAGGGGACGCTATATCCAAATGGTTTCCGTAGACTTCTTCTCAGTAGACTTGTACCCTCCACAGCTATCCTTAACACCTGACGAGGTGTGAAGGGTCCTCATATACGGAGTAGTAGTCCACGGAAACGAGCAGACCATAGTGGTCCCCATAATAGGACCAACGTTTAGATGATTTATCCACCTATGTGACCTTGAAGATTGTATCAATGAGGCACCGAAACTGGTAGCCAAATAAAATTACCGATGTTGATGTCTACATTCTCCAAGGTTTCTGTTAAAGGAGGATGCCAGAAATGAAGTTGGACCGATGAATTCTTCCTCGCTAGTCTCTTTTTGTGTATCTCATTTTATGGGTACAGCCGAGTGTGTCTCATTTCCTGGATACAGGCGGTAACATATATCCAGGCATTCTTTGCAAATGTTCTATCCATTTTGTGTCGGTTGGTATGTTGTTCAGCTTGAAGCGTATTTTCACTTCAGTCCTAGTTTCCCAAGCAGAATGCACTTTTCAGAAAAATGCACTAACTCTGTGGCATTTAGTGGCCGTTGTGTTTGAAGGCAAAACTCCCTGGATGATAAGTCCGCGTTTTCAGTTTACTTTCCAAACTCTGTTTTTCGATACCTCTGCTGGGACCTTCCCCAGCAGTCTTCATCATTACTTTCAGTTACAAAATGATTATTTCCCTTATTTTTTTCTTAAGAAGTGGAGTTTTTGGGTGAAATTCCTCAAGCTGTCACTAGTGGGGCGTCCTCAACGGACAGGGCAGTTCTCGGGGCCAAGTAATGAACGGGATGGGGGTGAATTGGTCGCCGTGTCGCCTTTGTGGTTTCCTGATACAGTGGCCCACAAATGAGAACATGAGGGCTTATGGACCAATATTTGCAGTTCTTTAGAAAAATTTGGGATAACATCCTTTTTAGTGAACACGAGACTGGTTTACGTCACAGCTCAGCCACCTACGGACACCAGGAGATTCCCGGGGAAGATCCTAGCCAAAGGGGTCGAAACGTAGCGTTCGGACAATATGCGTACGGAGCTATTTAAAGTGGAACGACCACATAAAACTGCAGGAAAGGTAGTTGCCAGACTGAAATTAATTGGAAAGACCCTCAAGAAATGTAGTCCGTCAACGAAGCAGATGGCTTACAAAACCCTCGTTCTACTAATACTTGAATGCTGCTCGTCGTTGTGGGAGCGGTGCCCGATATGATTAATAGAGGTCGTTGCAGGTTCACTCAGTAAGCACGAAAGCGCCACGGAGAGGCTGAGACAAGTAGAGTGGCAGATGCTGCAAGAGAGGCATTCCCCATCACGGTCTGGTTTACTGTTAAAAGTTCCGAGAGCGTACGCTTGTAGAAGGGTCAAGCAATATCTGCTTCCTCCTACGTGTATTTCGCGAAAAGACCACGAGAATAGCCGGCCGATGAGGCCGAGCGGTTCTAGGCGCTTCAATCCAGAACCGCGCTGCTGCTACGATCGCAGGTTCGAATCCTGCCTCGGGCATGAATGTGCGTGATGTCCTTAGGTTAGTTAGGTTTAATTAGTTCTAAGTTCTAAGGGACTGATGACCTCAGATGTTAAGTCGCATAGTGCTCAGAGCCATTTGACCATTTATTTGGCCATGAGGATAAAAGAAGAGATTCGAGCTCGCGCTGAGGCTTACTCGCAATTGTTATTGTCGCGAACCGTTCGCGACTGGAACATGTAATGGTTCTTTATTTACGTGACCATTACGGCACTCCAACCCCAGTTCTCGATACCAGTAATATCGTACTATTTTTCTGCGAAGTAACAGACATATTTTTCCGACAATATTCACATTTGGTTTTATTAATGTATAGGTACTCCGATGTATCGATATATTACAGTGATATGCTTTTTGTGTGGGTTCATTTCTGTGAGACTGACATAATCTTTGAGTTACTTGTAACCGTTTTGTCGCGAATGCGCACAGATCAGCTTTTGTTTCACTTCGCAGAAGTTAAGTTGTTGTTTCGCTTTGTAAAAGAACAGTCAAGCCTTGTGTTTGGTTAAAGTGGAAATTAAATATATGAAGATTGATACAAAACTGTTTTCTTGATGATGTGACAATTAAGAAGTAGTATATGTGAATTTACAAGAAGTTTAATAAAAATGTGGATCGTGAACACTAAGTCAAAAATTATTTCTACCATACCATTGTTCTGATCTGGGATTATTTGATCATTAAGAATTTCCTGAAAAACGCATTTGTTAGGTCTTCAAATATTGCTAAAATACAGATATACCTTCTAGCAGTCAAAGTGGAATCACCCTAGAATCAACAAGATGAGCCATAACAACTTCGACGAAATCTACGTGGGAATCCATTCAAGATAAGTGCCAAAATTAATGACTTTTTTACAGTGACTTCATTACTTCCGTTCTGACGATATCATCCACAGTCAATAACTTTGTTGTTGGCCGATGAAGCGAACATATGCTGCGTGAGCAACATTATTAATCTGATTCCTAAGCTACTTTGCAAATGGTGGTATTGTTAGAAACAGGAAAGTGACACTGGTACCCTCCACCGCACACTGCAAGGTGGTTGCGGAGTATAGATGTAGACGTAGATAATCAAATTGGTGTTCAAAAAATGGTTCAAATGGCTCTGAGCACTATGGGACTTAACATCTATGGTCATCAGTCCCCTAGAACTTAGAACTACTTAAACCTAACTAACCTAAGGACAGCACGTTCACCCAGTCATCACGAGGCAGAGAAAATCCCTGACCCCGCCGGGAATCGAACCCGGGAACCCGGGCGTGGGAAGCGAGAACGCTACCGCACGACCACGAGATGCGGGCTCAAATTGGTGTACGTCACGTTGTGGTCACCTATAAGATTGTCTTAGTTTCACCAGATCGTAGAATGTAGTCTGCTCGACGACAAAAATCAATGCTGTAAATACATAATACGATGCCTCACCAGGCTTCTTAAGAATCTGTAGTACTGACTGACTATTTTGACAGAACCAGTTTTTTATTTTTTTTTGTGTAAGGATTTGAATGCACGTTAGACTTAACAGTGAAACAACAAACAAAATAGCAGGTGCGGCTGAAACGGCGAATGTGAAAACGTGCGTCCGAGGCACAACATCGTAAGGAAGCATAATAACAGAAAGGACCTGACGAGCTGACGGTAAGGCAGGAATTCCCGCCGTGTTCCTCATTAGCCAACTTCGGTTTGTAACGGACTGCGTGATGGGGCATAAGCCGGAGGAGCGGGTAGAGCGGGCGGGGTGGAGTAAGCGGAAAATGCCCGGCGTGCACTGGCAGCGCGCCTTGGCAGGCGGGCCGCGCTTTGTGTGGGCGCGCTGCAGCCCGGCTCGCGGTGACGTAATGGAGCGCGGCGCAGGTTGCGTGCCGCCAGCTGCCACGTGTCGCCGTCCCCTCTTCGCCACTAATTCTTCATGAGAGCTGCGCTGGCGCACCCAGCCAGCTAGTCACATCAAATATTTAAGTGTAACACTATGAATATCATCCTCAAATCCCGAAGGTAGCCAAGGCGATAAACGCGAGAACTATCGCACAGACAGCTCAACAGCTCGTGCACCCCAGTTACTGCCAAGAAGTGTATACAGAAGAGGTCAAAAGAGTATCGAATATGTCAGATCACGGCAACCAAGCGGCCCGCGTATCCGGTCCGCTATTGTTTTCAATATCGCCCGAGGAAGAAATTCGTGGGAGAGAGCGTGGGCGTATTAGAATACTGCAACTATTGAATTTCAGTGTAATTTATAATCGATTAACAACCACCAATTGCTTCATAAGCGTTAATTTTTCCATGATATGTTAAGACGCTTAGCATCCCATCTACAAATTTTTACACTTATTTACGTGTCGTGAACTTCGTTTCTTCAGTAACGGCGTTGCCGAGTTTTTGAACGAGAATTTTGAAGGTACCAGTAGCTTTCGCAAAACGTCGAAAAAAAAAGACGCGTAATTAAATGCAAACATCTAAAGATGGAGTTAACAAAACATGAATGTCCTTTCAAAAACGTGCGGTTTGAGGCATAATTTGCTGGTGTGGCGTGCCGAGAAACGGATGCCATTTATATCGGTGCGTTATTACAAAAACATTGTCATCGACGCTACAGTTGCGACTTCATGCGCTAGGAGCGCTGCTGTCGCGTCACGTGACGAGGGGCCCGCTAGCTTAATAAAGGATGTGAATCAGGCCTGCGGGTTACCAAAGCTTGCCCTTGCCTGAGTTAAATGACCAATTTGGCTTTAGAACAACTGAAGGTACCAGAGAGACAGTTCTGGCGTTGCACGTGATGGTGGTAGAAAAATAGACACTTGTACTAGAAAAACCGTTCGACAGCTTAAAATGGCGCGCACTGTTTGACATTCTCAGAAAAATAGATATAAGGTATAGGATAAGACGGGTGATATACAGGGTATTACAAAAAGGTACGGCCAAACTTTCAGGAAACATTCCTCACACACAAAGAAAGAAAATATGTTATGTGGACATGTGTCCGGAAACGCTTGCTTTCCATGTTAGAGCTCATTTTATTACTTCTTTTCAAATCACACGAATCATGGAATGGAAACACACAGCAACAGAACGTACCAGCGTGGCTTCAAACACTTTGTTACATCAAATGCTCAAAATGTCCTCCGTTAGCGAGGATACGTGCATCCACCCTCCGTCGCATGGAATCCCTGATGCGCTGATGCAGCCCTGGAGAATGGCGTATTGTATCATAGCCGTCCACAATACGAGCACGGAGAGTCTCTACATTTGGTACCGGGGTTGCGTAGACAAGAGCTTTCAAATGCCCCCATAAATGAAAGTCAAGAGGGTTGAGGTCAGGAGAGCGTGGAGGCCATGGAATTGGTCCGCCTCTACCAATCCATCAGTCACCGAATCTGTTGTTGAGAAGCGTACGAACACTTCGACTGAAATGTGCAGGAGCTCCATCGTGCATGAACCACATGTTGTGTCGTACTTGTAAAGGCAGCACAGGTAGAGTATCCCGTATGAAATCATGATAACGTGCTCCATTGAGCGTAGGTGGAAGAAACTAAAATGAGCAGTAACATGGAAATTAAGCGTTTCCGGACACATGTCCACATAACATCTTTTCTTTATTTGTGTGTGAGGAATGTCTCCTGAAAGTTTGGCCGTACCTTTTTGTAACTCCCTTTATACAAGAAACAAGAAGTAAGACTAAGAACGTAAGATCAAGAAACAAGTCTTGTTTTTTCTTCTTTTTCATGGCCTGATTCCATACCTTCAGAGTCTGTGTATTAATATGGATTTGGGAATGTTAGTGGTAGAGGATGGCTGGATTTCCTTCCCGTCGCCACCCCTTCTCGTCTACCTGCGTCTGTGTTACCTCATGTGAAAGTGTGAGAAAGTTTTGCAAATGTCTGCGAATCGCGTAACTGCGCCAGGACGTGGGTGTCAGTCCGATATTTAACTAGTCTGGTGTGTGTGTGTGTGTGTGTGTGTGTGTGTGTGTGTGTGTGTGTGTGAGTTGGGAGGGGGGGGGGAGGCGCTAAAAGCACATCCACTCTGGCCGGCACGCCAGTCTTCGTCTTTAATCCGCTGGGTGGATTCGATTCGGAGCTAGCGCGCCTCCCCGAATCTCGTAATCGGCTTGCTAACGCGCGCAGCTATCCGCGTCAAGACACAAGAAGTAAGTGTGTGGATTAAGAAGGACGCAAAGCAGCGACGCAATTTTCCTCTCTTACTGCTGAACGTATACGAGTATATCGAGGAAACAATTATAGAAATAAAAGAAAGTTCAGGAGTGAGATCAAAATTCAGGGTGAAGGGATTACTGTCTTTAGTGAAACCTAGGAAGGATTGCATAACAGTTAAGTGGAATTAACTGCTTATTGACCATAGAATGTGGATTGACAGTAGTCCAAGAAAGACAAAAGCAACAAGGAGTAGTATAAATGAGATTATCAGGAGAAAGAAGGAAATTTAGCATTGGAGGGCAGTGTGGAGGGTAAAAATGATAGAGGGAGACCAAGAAATGAATACACTAAGCAGATTCAGAAGGACGTTGGTTGCAGTAAGTACTGGGAGATGAAGAAGCTTGCACATGATAGAGTAGCATGGAGAGCTGCATCAAACCAGTCTCAGGACTGAAGACCACAACAACAACAATCACACATTCAATATAAAAAATGTAATAAATGAATGATTTCGGCCACCTTTGGAGCAAAATAGTGTAGGATTTACAAAGTAAAGAGGATACAAGAAGCAGACTAGCGCAGTCAGTGGAGGCATTCGTCGCTAAAAGACCTCTACTAGTATCAAACATAGGCTTTAATTTGAGGAAAAGGTTCCGATAGTGCACGTCTGGAGCGCAACATTGTACGGAAGTGAATCATGACTGCGCGGAGACCGGAGAAGAAAGAAATCGAAGCGTTTGAGGTGTGGCGCTACAGAGGGATGCTGAAAATTAAATGAACTTATGAGAAATGAAGAGGCCCTCCGCAGAACCGGCGAGGAAAGGAACACGTGGAAAACATTGACAAGAGAAAGAGACAGAATGCTAAGACATGGATTAAGACATCAAGGAATGACCTCCATCCTACAAAGAGATATAGAGGATAAAACTGTGGGATAAGAGAGAGAGACTGGAATATATCCAACAAATACCTAACGACGTAATGTGCAATTGCCACTCTGTGATGGATGGGTTGGCACAGGAAAGGAAATCATGTCGCGCTACTTCAAACCAGACAGAAGACTGGTGACCATTAAAAAGCTCGGAGAGCGTAATTAAATGGGTCAAACTGTAAAATCATGTGATTTTACGGTTTTGGCATCCACAGTTACGGTACATGGTAAAATATTTCAAATTCTGCTTTAAAAAACTATTAAAATCTTCTTAAAAAACTTTTTGGAAGCCGCGTTGACTGTTATTTGTTCCTTTATTAGAGGATCATACACAACAGATTTCGCGATGATTTATCCGCATCCTAAGGTGTGTACATAACTAATTTTACAGTAGTTCGTTAAAATACACGGTCTCCCGACGTTCGGATGGCGTTCGAATTGCCAGAACCTAGGCGGTTCTAAATTGGGTGGTTACAAGACGAAACATCAAAAATTCCAATGGGCGGCAGGCGCAGGCAGTGTACACACGAGCACTGTGAGCCACGGGTATGCACCAGTGAGGAAAAATCAACAGAGGCCCGCAAAAGGCACATGGTGGAATGTGGCTATGCCTAAAGTAGGAAGGCCAGACAACATGACAGCCCAGCTGACATTACGTTTGGAGAGGGTGTATTTTACTAACCAATGTTAAATTAGTTACATTTATGTATCTGAGGACGGGATTATATCATGTCTGAGGACGGGATTATATCACTGCGAAACCGCTTGCGTATGATCCTGTAATAAAGAATCTGCTAACAGATAATGCGGCTACCGAAATGTTTTTTAGAAGATTTTGATAGTTTTTTTTAATTAATGTTTTACTATACAATCAGTTGGAGTGAAGGCGAATGGAAGACTTTGCTTTGTTGGAAGGGTTATGGGGAAAGTACAGTGTACCTGTAAAAGAATTTGCATACAAGATGCTGGTGTGGCCGACTGTACAGTAATGATCTAATATATGGAGACTTATCAAGCAGACAGGACAAAAGGCATAGAATGATTTCAGACCGGCGCTACTACGGTAAAGCCCATATGTAATTTTAATAGAGGTACTCGGATGACTTCAATGGGTTGCTTTGGAATAAAGCCGATGTTTTTCGCGAGTAAACTGTCTTGCACTAATTAAGAAAACCAGCATTCCTCGATGGCTGCGTAATCCTGCTGGCTCCATCGTACACTATGTGATAAAGAAAAGTAAAGCACACAGAAGGTGAGGGTCAAACAAAATGAAACTTAACTGTTTCAAAGGGTATGTGAAGTTATTTCAGTGCTTATAAAATAGTCAAATTTACAAGGGACTAGGGATCCCACTTATCAGCACGACCTTGCACCAACTCTGGCCTGCGTGCGTGCATCGGTTTAGTAGAAAAGGGTGTGATAACGCCGTTGTAGCATCTCCTGTGGCAAGTTGGCCAACAATTGTTGGCACTGCGATGGAGTTGACGTCCAAGGTGGCCCGACGTATGATCTGTCGGGGACATGTCTGGTCAGGGGAGTACCTCAACATCACGCAGATAGTTCATAGAGACTCAGGCCACTTTTGGACGAGCATTGTCCTGTTGAGAAATGGCAACAAAATTTTGTCGCATGAGAGGTAACACATAAAGCCGCAGGATGTCCTCGATGTTCCGATGTACCATCAGAGTTCCTTCAAACACCACCAGACATAACCTGAAATCATACCCGATGACTCCCCACACCGTGGCACTTGGAGGAAGAGAGCTGCGCCTCTCCAAAACGTTGGAAGAATGGAACCTCCGCTGAGGTCACCGCCATACTCACCGACATTGTCATCCGAAGTAATGCAGAGCCCCATTTCATCTTCGAACGTAATTTGAAATCATTCAAGAACAGTCCAGGATTCCCAGTCACTGAATCATTCCAAATAGAGCCGTTTGTGTTGTGGTATTAATGGCAGCCTTCAGTTACGCTTCGGATGTCAATTCCTTAGTCTAGTTACTGCTAGTCCTTGACCATGATGCGGGTTGGTATAGAGTGTTGCAGGGAGTCCATTACTTGTTATCCGATAGCAGGTGTATTTGTGAAGGGGTTACGCTATGCTTGGTGCATAGCACCACGATCCTCCCTTATGGTGGTCGGATGTGGTGGACCGGAATCTTCACTAAGAGTATGTCAACCTCACGTTCCCATGCAGTCCAACATCGGTCCGCTGTCAGTTCTGACTGTCTCAGAGATCTCGATATTGCACGATTCTACCAGCTGGACAAACGGAGACCCAAAATGAGGCCCTTTTGAAACTGTCAGATGCCGATAACGCTGTCTCTCAAGAGTACGAGGCTTCTCCGTGTCCTTCAGCGGTCATTGAACAACTGACACTGCTCACCCCGTTCGCATACCATACCATACCATCATACCATAGTGAAACTGGTGAAAATGCTGAACACAAACGACACTAATGCACGCTGTGGCCGTTCTGCCTGTCTCAGAGAATTGCAGCTCAGAATTATTTACATACCCGCCAGTTATGTGTACGTGTACGAAGTTTCATTGGCATCCGACCGTAGTCTGCTTGGTACTCACTCTTTTTGTCATACGGGTGTATCTTCCACAGGGAATGAGAGAATATTTATTTTATTTTTTAGCGTGGAGAAAGAATACAGTAACTCACCTCTAGCACTAATACCGTAGCGATTGGACAGAAAGTAATTATACCCCTGGTACTTGACCGCGGCTATGATGACTTAATGTTTGCGGTCCCCATTTCATAGTCAGCCACATCAGCACGTAAAGAAAACAACCCTGTGTAAACATTCATCACAGTCACGTACACAATACATATATCAACTTGACACTTCCTAACAAGTCGGTGGGAGGCTACCACAAACATCTTCCACGAGCGCTTTACCCAAAGTTTCCAGGATTTCCGCGTTGTTTTGAAGGCTTACAAAAAAATCAAATGGCTCTGAGCACTATGGGACTTAACTGCTGAGGTCATCAGTCCCCTAGAACTTAGAACTACTTAATCCTAACTAACTTAAGGGCATCACACACATCGGTGCCCGAGGCAGGATTCGAACCTGCGACCGTAGCTGTCGCGCGGTTTCAGACTGTAGCGCCTAGAACCGCTCGGCCACTCCGGCCGGCTGAAGGGTTACAGCAGCGATATTAACTACGTAGTAATATGACCGATTCTTGCTTGAGTGCGTGCGGTATGTATTGTGTTGTAATAATGGGGAATTTTGATCACACTCATAGAAGGACGCTTCATATACTAGATGGCATTTCGGCCCATGCAAGTATGACGTATGTTGATTAATCACAGCTGGCACGACAGCTAAAACTGACGCACATTGTTTGCCGAAAATCAGTATACGCGGTTTCATGAACGGCGTTTCGGTGAGTAATAGGAGGTGGTGGAGGAGGAGGAGATTATAGTGTTCAACGTCCCGTCGACAGCGGAGTGATTAGAGACGGAGCAAAAGCTCGAATTTGGGGAACGATGGAGGAGGAAATTGTCCGTGCCCTTGTAAAGGAATCATCCCGGCATTTTCCGTAAGCGACCTACGGAAATCATGGAAAACCTAAATCAGGACGGCAGGGCGCGAGTTGTACCATCGTCCTCCCGAATGCGAGTCCAGTGTGCTAGCCACTGCGCCACGTCGCTTGGTGAGATAAGGAATAAGATGGAGCTCCTACATACCCTTCAAGGAATCACGAATCTATAATTGCATTTATGTATCACTTAAGACAAAACAATTACCAGTGTCAGTTACTTTTCTTTTCTCTGATGTGACGCCTGAAGATGGGGAGGCCTGGAAACGTGTAGTAGAAGAAAATGAAAGTGAATAACGAAGATAAACGTTTCACTTTGTGTGTTGTATCACAGGTGATCGGACTATGCAGTTCACAGTCCAACATGAAAGACGTAAAACACCGCCTACTCTGAAGCATCATGTTACTGCTGTAACTAGTGTTTCATTGCTCAATACCTAGACAATTTGAAACGTTCTTTTCATCATAGACTCTTTCTTAAGGGACACCGCGTGCTGGACAAGTAAGTGTCACATTTCTATGGAGTTTAGGAAGAAACAAAACAATCAATAACAGATGACAGCTCTGTGTGGATCCACCAGGCGAACTTTAATGCCTCTGCTGAATGAGCAAATGGTTCAAATGGCTCTGAGCACTATGGGACTCAACTGCTGAGGTCATTAGTCCCCTAGAACTTAGAACTAGTTAAACCTAACTAACCTAAGGACATCACAAACATCCATGCCCGAGGCAGGATTCGAACCTGCGACCGTAGCGGTCTTGCGGTTCCAGACTGCAGCGCCTTTAACCGCACGGCCACTTCGGGCGGCCTGAATGAGCACTTTCTGCGAACGGCAGTGTTGCGGTTTTAGCTTATCAGCAGTGTTCATGTGTACAGATTTTTGAAAGAGATCAGTTAAACTCAAGTCATCACTGATCGCAGAAAAAGAACATATGTAGTCGCCACGAATGGATTTTCTTACAGTTCTTATGAGTACATATGTATGACTGGCACGTAATTGTCATAACCTATGACATTCTGCCAAAGTTTGTGACAGGGAGCTTTAAATGAATTGTGCGCAAGTAAATTCGTTTTACATTAGCTTACATCCTCTGTTGCACTATTACTGTCGTTTGCACCTAATGGTGTTTGTTCAAGTATCAGTCTGAAATGTCGACATTTCCACGATGGGCTTTCGCTTTTCTCTCTCCTTTAAAATATTTCAGTATTTACTGGTATGTAGTTTTTCTCACAAGGGAACCTCCCCATCGCACCCCCCTCAGATTTAGTTATAAGTTGGCACAGTGGATAGGCCTTGAAAAACTGAACACAGATCAATCGAGAAAACAGGAAGAAGTTGTGTGGAACTACGAAAAAAATAAGCAAAATATACAAACTGAGTAGTCCATGCGCAAGATAGGCAACATCAAGGATAGTGTGAGCTCAGGAGCGCTGTGGTCCCGTGGTTAGCGTGATCAGCTGCGGAACGAGAGGTCCTTGGTTCAAGTCTTCCCTCGAGTGAAAAGTTTAATTTTTTATTTTCAGACAATTATCAAAGTTCAGGCACTCACACATTATCAACTTCGCTCTCCAAAATTCCAGGACATGTTCAGATTTGCTTGGACATATGCAGGATTTGACGGTCTACACGCGGAAAAATTTGAAAACGTTAAAAACATATGTTTTGAGAGATCACAGGGAAAACTGTGCGACTGTGAAACTGTTGCATTCATTTGTTGCAATTTATGTGACAAACTCTTATGTTGTCATCACTTTTTTGGGAGTGATTATCACATCCACAAGAAAACCCAAAACGGGCAAGGCGGAAGAATCTTTTTACCCATTCGCCAAGTGTACAAGTTAGGTGGGTCGACAACACATTCCTGTCATGTGACGCACATGCCGTCAGCAGTGTGGTATAGAATATATCAGATGTGTTTTCCTGTGGAGGAATTGGTTGACCTATGACCTTGGGATCAAATGTTTTCGGTTCCCATTGGAGAGGCACGTCCTTTCGTCTACTAATCGCACGGTTTTTGCGGTGCGGTCGCAAAACACAGACCCTAAATTTATTACACTGAACAGAGGCGTCAATGAACGAACGGACAGATCATAACTTTGCGAAAATAAAGAAAGTAAACTTTTCACTCGAGGGAAGACTTGGACCAAGGACCTCTCGTTCCGCAGCTGCTTACGCTGACCACGGGACCACGGCGCTCCTGTGCTCATACTATCCTTGATGTTGCCTGTCTTGCGCATGGACTACTCAGTTTGTGTATTTTGCTTATTTTTTTCGTAGTTCCACACAACTTCTTCCTGTTTTCTCAATTGATCTGTGTTCAGCTTTTCAACGTTTATCCACTGTGCCAACTTATAACTAAATCTGAGGGGGGTGCGATGGGGGGGTTCCCTTGTCAGCAGCAGGATACGTACTTCAGTTGTTGACGCTCGACTGGAGTGCGCGCAGACGACGTTAACGTGGACGTAACATGTATCACATTTAGACGTTGTGCGCCCGGACGGGCTGACTGGCGATGCTGTGCCGGATGCGCCGCGCCCTACTTGCATGGGAAGCAGCCGCGGAAGGAGCGGCCCACATACGCCGTGTATTCCGCGGCAAAACTTCAGGGCAGCCACACCAAGTCCTAGTGAGAGCAGATACCTGCTGTACCAACAGTTTCTTCTCATCAAACGATTCTGCCCAATGTTTCCTGTAGCTTCTATGTTTATTTTCATTGTTTATGGACGTACTGTGAGATGTTGCGTCTAGAAGCAAATTTCGAGACCACACAGCACTTACATATCACGTTTTAAACCGTAGATGATTCGATAGATTACTATTTTATTTACTTTTTCTCCATTTTCCATGATTTCGTTCGGTTTTTTGTATAGTTTTCCTGTTGAAGCTAAATACTAGTAGTAGTAGTAGTAGTAGTAGTAGTGTTGTGGTCTTCAGTTCAGAGACTAGTTTGATGCAGCTCTCCATGCTACTCTATCCTGTGCAGGTTTCTTCATCTCCCAGTACCTACTGCAACCTACATCCTTCTGAATCTGTTTAGTGTAGTCATCTCTTGGTCTTCCTCTACGATTTTAACCCTCCAGTACCAAATTGGTGATCCCTTGATGCCTCAGAATATGTCCTACCAACGGATCCCTTCTTCTAGTCAAGTTGTGCCACAAATTTCTCTTCTCTCCAATTCTATTCAATACCTCCCCATTAGTTACGTGATCTACCCATCTAATCTTCAGCAATCTTCTGTAGCACCACATTTCGAAAGCTTCTATTCTCTTCTTGTCTAAACTATTTATCGTCCATGTTTCACTTCCAAACGTGGCTACACTCCATACAAATACTTTCAGAAACGACTTCCTGACACTTAAATCTACGGTTCTAAATTTTTCTTTTACTTATACAGGGCGAACCACAGCTCCACCGACAAACTTCCAGAAGCTGTGCAGCGATACCTTCTGAGTATTTTGATACAAGGGACTGGTAGTCTCCGGCGACTCATTACAGAGTTATTGAATTTCATTTGGTTTCTCGCCCCAATTAGCTCTGTACCTGTACTACCCTGGCAATAGTGCAAAATACTGCAAGTAACGACTGCGTGCGCTGTCACGGTAGCTGCCGTTGACAACAGTAGTGTCCTCCTTAAGTCGAGGCCCTTAAGTTTACTGTAGAAGATTTGCATCTCGTTTATGGGTTTACTGAATGCATAGCTGTCCGTGCACCGAGAACAGCCACATAACAGAATTTTTGCATCTGTCCATAAGCGCCTGCGAGAAGCTGTATCCTTCCGTGTCAGTACGGTCATGAGTGTGTGAGGTATTCTAAAACACCAGATATCGAAGAGAATCTGCTAACCGCGGTTGGCGATAGTACTGCCTCCAGTATTCGGCGTAGTGCACAACCTCTGAACACAAGCCAGTCAACTGTTTTGAGAGTCTTACATTAACAGCAAGTGCACCATTTATCATCCACAGAAGGTGCAATCATTGCAGCCAGTGGACTTCACATTTCGAGTGGCGTTTGCAAATTCGTTCCTGCAACAATGCAAAGAATACCCCAATTTTCCAGCTGTCGTGTTGTTTACAGATGGAGCCATGTTTACGAGGGATGGCTTGTTCAACAGTAGTATTAGCCATGTATGGGACGGCGAAAAAACACACGCGCTTGTGTGCCTATCAACAGAAGTTTCCTGAGAATGGATTGGTCGCGGTGGTTCTGTTCTACGGCGAGCTCGTTCACCAGACCTGACACAAATTGACTTGTGTGTTGTACGTTTTGGTTATTGCAGATTATAGGCTTCTTCGCTGTTGTCAAGGTGTTATCACAGAAACAAGAGTGATTGTGGCAACAAATCGAATAAATCATAATTCCATTTTTGCTTTGTAAAGATCCGCCGGAGACCGTGGGCTCCTTGTACCAAAATACTCAGAAGTGTCTAGAGGACATGCCTTATGTATATCATCATCATCATCATCATCATCATCGTCATCATATTTGGTGTAACATAGGACTGCTTTAAACAGTCTCTGTTCTGATTGATGACTTACACCTATCTTCTTGACCTCTCTTTTTCATGTTACTCGTGGCGCTCTTCATTCTCTTATCAACAGGGATTCAGTTGAGAACAGGTTTCATTACTTCGTCTTCTGAATTTATATATGTCCAGCGAAGCACCTTTGGAGCTCAATCACCATGATTTCGATAGGTTTGCTCTGAGTGAATTTCCAGAGGATTTCATCTGATATTAGGTTTGGTCGTTTCACGCCAAAGACGTAGCGGAGACGTTTACTGATAAAAGCTTAAAGACGTTCCGTATTCTAAATTGAGCACGAACATCAGTAGGGATCAGTAGAGCTGTGCTAGTCCTGGTAACAGACTAAACAGCTTTGCCAAAAATTTTGGCTGTCTTCTTCTTTTTTTCCCCTTCAGATGTATCACAAATAGCGCAGTTTTCTGCACTAGGACAAATTTTTTAGCACGCGCAGTGGGTTAGGACAAATTATGCAGTCGTAGTTGGGGAAAAGTTTTTTTTTACATTTCTATTACAGTATATTTAATAACAATAGCAAATATGGCAGTGGTGTAACATGAAACTAATTTTTCAACATATTTTGACAATGCGACCGCAGTAACACGAGGCGAATGTAATAAAATTATGATAGAGGCATAATTTATTAGTGTATCACTAGCGTTCCCTCAACAAGTATAATGAACGAAACTGCCACTGAAATAAATTGTGCTGTAAGTCCAGATCGACAGATCAGAAGCATACAAATCACGCAGCATGAACATGAGAAGAAAGCACCTAGTAATCTATAAAATATGCTCTTTCTGCCGCCGTATGCTAAGAAAAAAATGACGTTGCGTCTTTAGCTTATTTCACACGTGTGATTGTCTCATCCTGCTCTAATAAGGTTGGTTGGTTGATTTGGAGGAGGGGACCAAACAGCGAGATCGTCGGTCCCATCGGATGGGGAGAAGGTCGGCCATGCCCTTTCAAAGGAACCATCCCGGCATTTGCCTGAAGCGATTTAGGGAAATCGCCGAAAATCTAAATCTGGATTGCCGGACGTGGGTGTGAACCGTCGTCCTCCCGATTGAGAGTCCAGTGTGTTAGCCTCTGCGCCACCTCGCTCGGTGCCGTGCCAAGCTTTGACACTCTGTTACCACCGAAGGCAGTTGACTGTCTGAGGGGAAAGAATTTGATGTAGACCTAGTTCACACGTGCTCCGTTATTTGCTGTAGCGAATTGAGATAACATCGGACGACCAGAGTGATTGGAACAGATTGCACACTAACGTGTTCCGGATCAGATATGGAACTCAGTTCTTTGCTGTTGTACGGTGGTACAAATACAACTTGAGTGGCTTCCACGACCTTCTGTTACAGCTGGGCGAAGATACAGCTGTTACTTGAGTTTAGTCCTCGCTGGGCTGCCACTTCTGGGCTGTTGCAATGATTGTGTGTCGATAATGATAAGAATATAACAACGATAATCAGTCTTGCATTTGTGTAGATAATCATTCTAAACCCAGGTTTATTCGCAATGGAAGCAGGCGGTCGACCAGCGCAAGTACTAACAAAGAACGCATTCTGATAAATTACTAAGCTGCTGCCTATCAGGTTTTAAACTGAGTCGTATTTTTTATTCGTTCTTGCCCAAGTGTAAATCGTACGGCAGTTACAAAAATGTGCATGGGGTTTAAACATATTCACGATAAGCAGAGACGACTCGTGTGGGAACTGCATCTCGTATCATCACATTTAGTAATCACACCCTACAAGGAACGCTAAAGACAATGTTACAGATTTGAGAAAGTCGGTGTATCATGAGAGAGTAATATTGCTCTTAGCCAAAAGTATCTACGGAGGTGTGAGAACAATCCCATCGTTTAACCCCTGTGTACTTTTGATTACGAAATATAACGACGGGAAAAATTAAGACACTATCTCCAGCAGTTAATAGGCATTTAAATTTGGCTTTCTGAGTGGATTATGCTACACGTCCAACACGAATACTTGAGCCCGATCCCGGCGATTGCTGAACAGTCACCCGCCGCCCTCTGAGTAAAAATGGTTCAAATGGCTCTGAACACTATGGGATTTAACATCTGAGGTCATCCAGTCGCCTAGAACTTAGAACTACTTAAACCTAACTAACCTAAGAACATCACACACAACCATGCCCGAGGCAGGATTCGAACCTGCGACCGTAGCGGTTCCAGACTGAACCGCCGAGAACCGCTCAGCCACACCGGCCGGCCCTCTTGAGTAATTGCTACATGATTTTACAGATTCGGTATATTCGGAAACTAACTCGTGGCTAAAAGCTGAAAAACCCTCTGTGGCCTCGGCTTAGAACACACGCAAGTAAGTGCACTTACAGCTCACAAAGATCCTTTATCACGCGGAAGTTAAGTTTGTACCAGAGGGTAATTTACCACCATCTGGTTACAGGCTTGGATAATTTGGTTCAAATTGACAAATCGGTGGAAACAAGGGGAAAAGGAAACGATTCTCGTGTGGTGCAAGTCTCCCACTGGCAAAGCGTTGGCTGATTACGCTTCGGGTGATACCGCGAAACGTACGTCGGACCGCGATTGGTGACGCGTTTGCGGAAAGAAACTCGTGCGCGACGCCGCCTGTGCCAGGCACACCGCTTCCCTGTCCCCCGCATCGCGTGCTCCACTTTAGGTCCATGTGGGTCACGTGACATCACACCACGCGCTAAAAGCACCCAGCAGTCGACACAAGACGGCAATTTTGTGAAAGACAACAGAGCTGTAATGCCGGAGAACGTCGTTAACGATGTGATAATTCTGTTTTCTTCTGTTTATGTCGACGGCAGATACTGTGATAAATTATAGCGAAAAGAGGAAAAAACTGCAACGCAGAATTTTGATGACTTTTTATTCAAAAATATGTAGGTCGCCAAGTTAGTCTAATTACCAAGTATAATGTTTCCTTTAAAACTGTATGCTTCTACTGTTCTATTGCAATTCATTGCGGCTTACGTCACAAGTATCTCGTATCCTCAGCTGAAGCTGTTTGTTCCTCTGAAGTGCTGAGGATGAATTTTCTCCCTGCGCTATCGCTTTGTATAGACAGTAGAGAGCGTTGGGTAGGAATCAAGTGTGGACTGCTGGTTACCGTCGAAGAGCAGCGGCTAAAACCGCTAGCTCGCTTCTGGTCCCGGCATCCAGCTAGCTAGGACCTGTTTCCTTCCTAATTCCTTTGTATACCTAGGTCCGAAATAAGTTACATTTCTAACGCGACTAACTCTCAGCCCCGTTCAAGTTTGGCTGGCGGATTTGCACACCAAACTATGCGCGCCCAACTGTACCACACACACACACACACACACACACACACACACACACTCTCTCTCTAAAAAAATTAATCGTCTAATTTAACGCTCCCTAGGAATGCCTACATCTTGGCTATCATGATCAGGCTTACTATGCAATTGGACGCTGAGGTGCGTTGTTGGTGGTAGTGGCGGCAGGGACGTCCCGGAGTGCGTCTTTCCCACTCTGGAGGTGCGGCCCAACTGACGTGTGGCATGCCGAGCAAGTGCGCATTTTGAACAAGTTTTTTATTGCTACCTCGAAACTCAGTATGACTGTCCAAAATCTTATTGCATTTTAAGTTATATGTGAGTGATACAGAACCAAAGAGGCGGTCGTGACATAGGGATTCAGTGGACGAGGACACAGACTGCTTTAAGTTTGTTATTTTCACCCTCCAATATGCTACAACTATGGCACTGCGCACGTACATTTTGCTTTCTCGGGTGTCTCTAATGATGAGTGACTGATCTCAAATTTAAGAGAGAGACTTTTTTTTTCTGTTCCCATCCGTGGTCGATGCAGCCGATCTGACGGTTGAAAAAATCGGTTTGGAGTGTAATAGTGAGGAATGAAGTTCTCTTTTGTACTAAACGACTGTACGGTACGGGTGGTAGCGGCGTACATTTCCTAATCAAATAACTTTAGACTAATGTCCCTTTACGTTGGAAATTTGTAGAAGTGCTTCGTGGAGGGAAAGAACGAGATACAGTTGGCAGTGTTAGTGCCTCCTCACCGTTTTAACACTGGTTTACCTCAACTGCGCTTATCACAAATAGTTTGTAGTCACGAATAATGCGCCATTTCTCTTTTGAGACGATATGAAGTGGCCGAACGAAGAGTGCTGAATTACTCTTCCTCCGGCTTTCCGTTTTACGTGTTTGCTTCCAAACTGCCTAAAATGCAGAATTTGGGGTTGCCCTCCATTTTAGATGACACTGGACGAATATAGTTTGACTTTAAAATTTAGTGAGGTAGCAGGACTTTTCCCTAAAATGTTAGCGCACCGGTTTTAAGTGGCATAGAAATGAGTGGCTTTTTGGTGTTTTATAGCAATGGTCAGCCGGCAACAAACATTTACAAAACAAAAAAAGCTTTCAACGTGTCTCATTATACGATTTAACTTCCATTTTTTGACTAATACAGATTCTTCAAACATAGATGTGTGTCTGATTGAGTGTTGTGAGTATCTACAATGGCGTCCAAAATTAAAGCAAAAAAGCGAAATTTTGCAAGATTGTGTTTATTTTGCCACAAAACAGTATAATCAGGTGATAATAAAGTAGAAACAATACAAAGAATACAGAACTTAAACAACTGCAACATGCATAACGGTAGACAAAAATGTACTTCGCTTTTTCCGACTTAACTGATTTACACACACATTTCGACAACTGGCTGATGCACTCAGTATGGGTGTGACCACCTCAGGCAGAAATACAGGCCTGACAAGCGACTAGGCATGCTGTGAATGATGTTATCAATCTCATGTTGAGGCAGTAACGACCATTCCGCAGGTCGCAAGTCTTGGATAGTGGTTGGTGGATATTCATGTGATGCAACCCGTGTCCCTAGTGCATTCCAGACGTGTTCTACGGAATTCATATCGGGAAACAGTGGTTTGTTGCTTTAATTTTGGACGCCAGTGTATGCATGTACGTATGTATGTGTGTGTTCGTGTGTACGAGATCAATTACAAATGCATCCACTGGTTTATCAGTGACCACCCACCCCACATTTTAGGCTTCTGTCTTATTATTGGATTTTTCATTGAAATTTCTTATCTCGCGTTCCTTAGGGTTGATCTGACGAATGGATAACAACGATTTTTACTAGAGCTTCTCTTATAGTGAAACTGCAGAACATGACCGCCACGTTTTTCATGCAGTATGTCTCCAACATTAGTTTCGTAAGCTAACTTGTGCAAGGAAAATATTTGCGGACGCTATAAGGGGCGATCAAAAAGTTTCCGTTTGAGGGGTTTGCTGCACCGTATATACAACCGAGCGCGACACCGATGCGGGTATATAAGCACCGACACACAGACGTGTGGTTAAGTGCGGCCTTCGAACGGACACTTTTTGATCGCCCCTTACAGATGCCGAGCGCCCCAGCGTACCACCACTAGTACAAAAACAAGGACAGCCGTTCTTAAATTTTCGCCGCATTCATCGGTGAATCCTAGACATCAAACCTTAACTAGTATTCCTTTTGCGCATTCTGGAGGTCGGTAAATGTAGATTTAAGCTTTCGACCTCTACGGCGTGAAATAAAATTTTCGTGGCAGTGAATAGACTGAGAGGAAAACTTTGTTCTCTCTCTCTCTCTCTCTCTCTCTCTCTCTCTCTCTCTCTCTCTGTCTCTCTCTCCCCCCTCTCTCCCTCTCCCTCCCTCCACTCTCTCCCGCTTCTCTATTTGTGAGGAGGAGCTTTGTACGAGACCATGATATGCAGGACGCTTCTAGAAACCGGCGAGAAATTTCATTTTGTTAGTGTGAAGCGGCGGAGGAAAACCACAGCGAACTTTGCAGCCAGCATGAAAAACCGGCCCGGCTGCGTTGCGTCGGCTGCACCGCCGCCGGGGAAAGCAAGAGCATACGTCATGTGGGATCCCTGCGCTGAGGCAGTGCGCAGTCCCAGCTGACGTACGCGTCGACTCATCGCCGCCGGTGCCTCTACGTAGGCGAACAGTCTGACGTAAAGGACCGAAATGCGAACTGCTGTGTTGAACGGCTGATTACGTCTGCAGCAGAGGTTGCGGCGAGCACAGCGAAAGTGCTGCATTTCCTTCTTCACAGACGTGGAAGTGTGACTCGTAGACATTCGGAGAGAAGTGGTCACGACGAATGAAGCTGCGTCTAAGACAGTGAAGATCATCGAAGTACTGTACATGCGTGTGTGGAATGGCATAAAGCCTTGCTTTTACACTGGCAGCTCTGTTCCGAAACTAATTTTTTCCGACAATGATGTCCCATGTAGGGGTTCCTTTCTACATGAAAATGTAGCCACTGGATATCCTTTCCTACAGAAGCATTCTCGGAGAAATTAGCGAAATTGAGGAAGATAAGCTTCTAGCTATCCGTTAGAGATGGAGCTCCAACTACGACAGAATTATGGTAGAGAAAGAAGTAAATTAAATTTGATGGTTTCACACCTATTGAGGCAAATACCGCAAATTCGTATGTGTGTAATACTGATTATAAACAACAAGTATGTACTGTATGTGCCTCTAGTGGACGTAAGCACACTGGCCATAAAGTTAGTCAGTCCCTCACCCTCCCCACCTCCCACCACCTATCCCCCCCTCCGCCTCTTCATCCTCAGGAGACATCGTGCAAGACCATTCTTCAGGTATGCTGTTACGGTAGTGCATAAGTTCTTACCGTTTTTGTTTTTCATGTTGGTATTTCCGTTCTTGTGAGTTTCTTTATCGGTTGTCGGTTTTTATTTGACTTCACTGTTGCTATTTGAATTTACGTACTGTCATTTCGAGATGGTGGGTGGAGCTGTGGACACCAGAAAATGGAGTGCGAAGTGGAGATATTGGAACATTTCTTACCTATTCACAATAACCCTGGGTTCGGTGCGGGGCGGCGGTGGGATGAGTGGACTGCTGTAGCCTGTTGTGAGGTTCTGAACCACTGAGGGCTATGGCGGGGACGAAGCCTATCCGTCGTTTCTAGGTCCCCAGTTCAATACAATACAATGCAATGTGGATGCGGAATGACTTCCCCACCCAACTCCTGTATAGTGTTTTCTGTCAGACTAGCATAATGCGGGCAGGCGTTATCGCGGAGTAGCATCACTTCACGCAATCTTCCTGGCCATTGTTCTTGGACTGCGTCTGCAATACGTCCCAGTTGTTGACATAAATGTCAGCAGTGATGGTCACAGCTCCGGGAAGCAATTCATAGCTCACCACACCGTCACTGTTCCACCAGATTCATAACATTATCTTTTGTGGATGCACGGAAGTCTTTGTACGGGGAGTTGCTGCTTTGTCTGCGCTCAACCATTCCTGTCTTTTCCTTATGCTAGCTTATTTTTTTTTTCGTTACTAGTAACGGTACAGGACAGAAATGGTCGGTGTTGTTCACGAGCCAATAATTGACGAGCAACCAGAGTTGTGATTTTGGTTCCCAGCCTGTAGTACCCATGTATCCGATTTTTGAACCTTCTCCACTGCAAGCAAATGTCGCACGATGATGAAATGATCAGAGTACATCACATTTGCCGCTTCTCGATTAAATAGAGGAAAACTCACATTGATTATTCATTGATCAATGTTCAGAAACTTGTGGAGCAAATCACAGATTTATATCAATTGTAATTCATAAATCGTTGACTCCACTCCACTCCTAGAAATAAAACCGCATATTATCAGTCTCTCTGGCAGAGCTTATGGCAAGAGGTATCCGAACCTGTTACACTGAACTGGTTCTGGGCGCAGGCGCAGGCGCGGAGGCGTGCAGGCAGACAGGTAGACAGACAGACAGATAGCTGCCGTCGCAGTAGGTTAAATGGAATTCTACAGCTGCTCGTCTGGCAGGAATTTCCTGTCGTCGATACCTACGAGACCAACTCTATCACACTCAACCGGTATTGTATGAAAATCTCCATTTTTATAAAACTTGTTGCGCGTAGGACGACCCACCGCACGTGTCCCTGTATCAATCACAAACAAGAGTAAGGATTTCTCTATGTACCCAACGTTTCACCTTGTGTCATCGTTTCGTCTCATCTGTTACTTCAGTTGAAGTGCAAGGAGCTACATCACTGCTGATATCGTGAACACATTGCATCATCTAAGCCACACGCGGCGACATTGTGCAAGTTTCCTGTGAAGTAGGCGCGAGTCGAGAAATCGGCAATGAGCTTCAAAAAACACCAGTCATGACCTCGGGCTCGGTTAATGTTAATTACGGGGGCAGTTTGTCATCTAGAAAAATCCACGTGTACGTTCGTAGACATTATGTAGAAGATCGCGGTGCAATACTAATTATTTAGCATTTTAACGCGGATCCACATTACCTGAACCACTGTTGGAGTGTTCGCACGACCATCCAGAAGCTAAATTGGAAAATCGGTTTACGGAAAAAGAGTTGGATGGTCACATATACGTAGCGAGTGATAGTGTAGAAAGACATTAACGGATACGGTAATGTTCAGAACATAGCGGTTGGCTATGTTTCTTTTTTTAATGTTCGGTAACTAATAACAAGTATTTGACACGACTCGCGATGTTTATTGGTACAAATACTTTTGGTTTTCTATAACCGTAATGACGCGTGTGGGGCTCAGTTGGAGTCAGTCAAATCATACCTCGATACAATAATTTGTGGGAATATTCCAAATGGTTCATATGACTCTAAGCACTAGAACTACTTAAACGTAACTAACCTAAGGACATCACGCACATCCATGACCGAAGCAGGATTCGAACCTGCGACCGTAGCACCAGCGCGGTTCCCGACTGAAGCGCCAAGAACCGCTCGGCCACAACGACGGCTGTGGGAATATTAACTAGAATTATCATACGTAAAAGCATATGGGAGACTTCGGTTCGTTGGTAGGGTACCCGGACATACGGTCAGTTTACAAAGGAGACTACCAAGAAAGCACTCGTGCGATCCCTCCTATATTTGCTCAAGTTCATGGAACCGATACTAAGTAGATCTTACAGGGGGTATTGTATGTGTACGAAGAAGGGCAACAAGTATCATGACAGCCAGCCGGAGTGGCCGAGCGGTTCTAGGAGCTACAGTCTGGAACCGCGCGACTGCTATGGTCGCAGGTTCGAATCCTGCCTCGAGCATGGATATGTGTGTTGTCCTTAGGTTAGTTAGGTTTAAATAGTTCCAAGGTCTAGGGGACTGATGACCTCAGAAGTTAAGTCCCATAGTGCTCAGAGCCATTTGAACCATTTTGAAGTATGATGACAGGTTTGTTTGACTTCAGGTAGAGCGTCTCGGAGATGCTGAAAAACCTGAACTGGCCGACTCTTGAAGGAAGAAGTCAATTATCCCACGAAACCCTGCCTGTAAAATGTGAAGAACCGCTATTAATTAATTAAGGAACATAGGAAAGTACTACAGCCCCTACGTATCGCTTCCGTAGTGGCAGCGAAACAAGGTTAGACTGTTTAGGCTATTGTCTCGTGATGTCTATTTTTGACAACATGACAGCGATGTAGCAAAGCATTTAAATTCGTCCAGCGCTCGATCCGCGAATGGAACGAGAAGAAACCCTAACATGTGATGCAACAGGAAGTACTCTCTGCCACGTTCTTCAGTTATTTGCAGAGTGTGGTTGTAGATGTAGATTTGAATACAACCTGCCTCCCAGGAAGCGGCCGTACAGCGAAAGGTCAGTGGCGAACCGACAAGTAGAAACAAAGGAGCAGAGACAAGACGGTGTGGCGCAGGCCAGCCAGTCGGTGAGCGGCTGCGATAATCTGCAGCGGGCTTAATTGGCTAAATATAGCGGCAAGTGGGTCAGCGCGGGCGCCGCGTGTGCCGAGGGCACACACAGCCTCCGGGAGTCAACTCGCAGTGGCACAGGCCACGACCCCCTCCCTCTCTTTTGTTTTGTTTTTCAGACACCACTCTTCCCATGCGTTGATGCTGCTCTCCGCCTTTTCCTGTCGCATGCCAATCTCGTTATCTCTACCCTACATCCTCTATAACCTTCATATTGTACGAGGGTTGGAACATTAATAGTGGCAACTATTTTTTTACAGCTCGTACAAAATAGATACGAGTTTCAAAGCTTTACTTACCTTCAAAGAAGTCACCTGTTGCCAGCGATGTGGAAGTCGTGGGACACTCTTTGCACTGTCAGTTGTGTTGACAGTTCGAGCGGCGCGGTCTTTTGCCCGACGAATTTGTAGCAGTTCTGAAGCGAATGCCGTGAAGTGTTTCCTTCAGTTGAACTCACGAGGGCTTAAGTCAGGGGAGTGCAGTAGGTGGTATAGCCCCATCAGTGAAACAAATCAGTTACAGCTTGCACGGTACCTGCTTGAGCACTGTCAAAAAAATGATTCAAATGGCTCTGAGCACTATGGGACTTAACTGCTGAGGTCATCAGTCCCCTAGAACTTAGAACTACTTAAACCTAACTAGCCTAAGGACATCACACACATCTGTGCCAGAGGCAGGATTCGAACCTGCGACCGTAGCGGTCGCGCGGTTCCAGATTATAGCGCCTAGAACCGCTCGGCCACTCCGGCCGGCTGAGCATTGTCCTGCAAAATGATGGTCAGGTCCTGCAGAAAGTGTCATCACTTCTGTTTCTAAGCTGCTCGTAGGTTGTGTTCCGAAAATGAACAGCATAGAGACAGAAGTGATGGCACTTTCTGCAGGGTCTCACCATCATTTTGCATGACAATGCTCAAGCACGTACAGTGCAAGCTGTTACTGATTTGTTTGACTGATGGGGCTGCTAAGTGCTATACCACCTACTGCACTCCCCAGACTTAGTCCTCGTGAGTTGAACTCAATTTCTAAACTGAAGCAAACACTTCACAGCATTCCAGAACTGCTAAAAATTCGTCGGGAAATAGACTGCGCCGCTTTAATTGTCAACACAACTGGCACTGCCAAGAGACTCCTGCAACTTCCACATCGCTGGCAACGGGTTATACACAATGCTGGTGACCACTCTGAAGGTCAGTAAAACTTTGAAACACGTATCTATTTTGTACGAGCAGTAAATGAATAGTTGCCACTATCAAAGTTCTAACCCTCGTATTTTTTTACATGCCCCTCCTGTTTCTCCCATTATTGTTTCTTTCAGCGCCAAGTTACCCATTCCTCGATGCCGTAGCAGATGTATCACTGATCTCTTCACTCTTCTGATAAAGGATCTTCCACAGATTTCGTACTTCACGTATTACTGTTATTAGTTTTATCCATGGCTAAATAATTCTGTCAGAGGGAGCGAAGAATTTGTAAAAGCAGTTGAATGAAATCAATAATATCTTGAAAAGAGGTTATAAGATGAACATGAATAGAAGTAGAATAAGGATAATCAAATTCAGCTGAATGAAATCAGGTGATGTTGAGGGAATTAGACTAGGAAAATGAGACACGAAAAATAGTAAGCAAGTTTCGCAAAATAACTGACGGCTCAACTACAGAGGATAGAAAATGCAAGCTGGCTACACCACGAAAAGCATTTCCGGAGTAGGGAAATTTGTTGGCATCTAATATAAATTTAAGTCATATTTTGTGCAGGCGTCGCTGTACAACTTCGACATAGATGGAAAATTGTACTGAGCTACGCAGCTATACCTTATTTTTACTAAAGCCGATCGATTTCGGTCAAGATTCTGACCAACCTCGTGTCACAAAAAGGTATTCAGTTACGCACTTCACCATTGCACCACACACTTGTGATAGCCCTATTCTCTCACCTTTATTTATAGACGGAGCACACGCTCAGTTTGGACAGACTGTGGTAGGATTTCAGCAATGGTTTTTTTTCAAATGCATCGTGACATTCGCATGAAATTATTAAGGGGTGTCGCTGGAAACCTAAATGACAGAACTCGGACGGGAATTTGGAATACAAATCCATTGTGGAAGAAAAAAGAAGGAAGATTGGGGTTAGCGTCCCGTCGACATCGAGGTCATTAAGACGGAGCACAAGCTCGGATTGTGTCTAGGACGGCGAAGGAAATCGGCCATGCCATTTCAAAGGAAGCGTGGTGGTATTTGCCTGGAGCGATTTAGGAAAACCACGGAAAACGTAAATTTATATGGCCGGGCGCGGGTTTGAACCGTCGTCCTCCCGAATGAGAGTCCAGTGTGCTAATCATTGCGCTACCTCGCTCGATCCAAATCCATTGTGTTAACTATTGTGCAGTTGGTACCATGGAGGATGCAGATGAATTCTAATGCGGCGACAAAAGCGAAATTGTCAGCAATATACAGCTGTTAAGGGAAGAAGCGTTGGTGGCGAGCGGGTTTTGATCACTAGGTACGCACAACTCATCTTCACAGTGCGTCATGGAGTGAGAGTTTTCATCCCGTTGATGGTTGGACCGTTGGTGAGGTGAACTTGGCCGCCCAGTCGGTTCTCTTCTTGACAGAGAAGGAAAGAAAGATAATGCTTTAACGTTCGAGTCATTGAAAAGGAGCAAAATTTCGAATAGGTTTCCTAAAATGACTAATACCGAGGTGGAGCCATTGAAAAAGATGAGTTTTCTCTATCTTTCCTTTCCAAATTCAAGCTTGTACTCCGTCTCTTAATGACCACACCGCATCGTCGATTAGACCTCAAACCCAAGTCTTCCTTTCTTCCTTCCATTGAGTCGTGCGAAGACGGGAGGAAATGACCTTGTCTTTTTCAAAGGTCACCAACCCAGCATTCGTCTTAATGGATTTTGAGAAAACCGTGGAAAACCTGCGTCTGGGTGTTCGAACTGGGATTTGAACTGTTATCCTTCTGGATTACAATTCAGTGCTACAAACCATAGCGACACGTCACTAGGTTACTGTAGAGGAGTTGTCCAAGTGTCAATAATGTGACTCTACACTCTCCCTTCTTTCTCACTGTTATCAAAAATGAGAAAGCAACATAGACTTCACACGCATTCATCACTTCTACATTCAACGGTCACACTTACGATGCAAATGCTACACTTAGCGACGGAAAGCTGTCAATATGTGCAAAACATTAATTTCCCATTGAAATGCCTGAAGACAACCTATACGTGTTTTCTCTACAATTATGCCACAAACCTTAGCTTAGTGACAAAAATTTTGGCAGTAGGGGCTGGAGGACAATCACGGCCCTCTTAAGAGACAACTTTTAATAAAATAATAAGAAGCTCGCCATGTACGAGTAACAGTCTAGCAGTCTTCCAGAGAAGCTGGAGAACACCAGGTCCTTTGACAGGTTCGCCAGCGCCGATAGCTTCGGTGCGCACGTGGAGCCCGGTGGCGTGATCAAGTGACCTATATGCGCGTACAACGCGTGACCGCTGTTGCATGTCCACGCTTACAACCGAACGAACCCAGTGTGGCTTGCGCAAGTTGACAGACGGAGAACGCCGTATCATCAGGAAGTCGACATTTCTAGGGACTTTGCCTTGTGGTGGGTCGCTCGCGAAGTGAATTCCGGGAAATTGAAATTGAAATGCTTCACACATAAGAAGCGAACACAAAGGTATTAGCGGCGCTTCGGAAGTGCACTGATAAATGTGTTTCCAAAGCAAATGACAGATATTCTAATTGCGTTCCTTGCAACTTAACCTAAACGGAAGCAAATAACCAGATGATAGATTCCCCTTACTCATGTACTGAAGGCGAAAGTGCCCATTTCCGTTGAATAGAAAAATACATGTACATCTACATTCACATCTACATAGATACTCAGGAACCCACCGTACGACGCGTGGCGGAGGATACCCCGTACCACTACTGGTCATTTCCTTTCCTGTTCCACTCGCAAACAGAGCGAGGGAAGAACGACTGCCTATATGTACCCGTATGAGTCTTAATTTCTCGAATCTTATCTTCTTGGTCCTTACGCGCAGTAGAATCGTTCAGCAGTCAGCTTCAAATGCCGGTTCTCTAAATTTCCTCAATAGTGTTCCTCGAAAAGAATGTCGCCTTCTCTCCAGGGATTCCCGTTTGAGTTCCCGAAGCATGTCCGTAACATGTTGCGTATAGGTACGAATCTGCAGTAACAAATCTGTCAGCCCGCCTCTGAATTGCTGCGATGGCTTCCTTTAATCCGACTTGGTATGGATTACAAACACTCAAGCAAAAGCGTCCTATTTGCAGCGGTCTCCTTTACAGATAAACCACTCTTTCCTAAAATAAATCGAAGTCGACCACCAAATCCTCACATACTTGTTCCATTTCACAGTGCTTTTACTCCTAGATATTTAAACGACATAACTGTGTCAAGCTGGACACTGCTAATGGTGTATCCGAACATTACGGGACATCACACACATCCATGCCCGAGGCAGGATTCGAACCTGCGACCGTAGTGGTCGTGCGGTTCCAGACTGTAGCGCCTTTAACCGCTCGGCCACTCCGGCCGGCCTCTGTCACATTTGATCCTGTTTCATAAACGATTAACCTGGAAGCTGGTTCACTGAACTTCAGCCCTTACTCATTAACAGCTGTCAGCGAAAATAAACAGTATTCTAGATAGGGCACGAATGAATTATTTTCAGAAGCTAAATGGAAAAAAATTCACAAGAAACAAAAATGGTTTTCTTCCCCTGAAGTGTTCAACTATCTGAGACTTACCAGGCCGCTTCTTCAGGGTGGAATTATTTTTTATTATTACCAGGCCGCTTCTTCAGGGTGGAATTATTTTTTATTATTCGCTCGTGTACAAGGGCAATTATTTTACGCGAAATAGCGGACAGTACTTTTAGTAGTTCTTCGGTGTTCCACATGTACTTTCTGTTACTGCATATTTAACTCCTAAAAATTTCCTTCTTCGTCAGGCAGTAGTGTATTGTTTTTATTGACACCAAATGCAATGTAAAATTTTAATGGAAGAAATTCTCGCTACGGTATTTCAAGTGTAATTATATTGACTGTCACCTTACAAAATTTTCTTTGTTATGTACCCTGCGAAAGATCAGCCGAGGATTGAGGCAAGGAACTGGTTTCGTGTTTACGCCGCCATGACAACCAGTACACGTTGCCAAATGACCCACTTTCCAACTCGTTACTATTAAGATCGTCGTGGCGTAACCCAGAGCTCCTTTCGAACGCAGTAAATTCCAGTGTCCGCTGTGTCTGATCGGTCTCCTTACGGTGAAGTGTTGTTTGCGCGCCTTGACTGGTAAAATGTCCCAGTTACGATATCCCCTGGGACGTCGCGTAGTAACTTTTGGCTAAGTCGCGCATGCCTTTTTTTAAAAACTTGATTTCTTTTTACATTTGCGTAAATGGCATTTAGTGTTTCGCTGTGCACTGCTCATTTGATAAGCTGCTCCCACTTCTGCGCAATAGTGCTCATTAAACAAAATAAATAAATAAATAAATAAAAATAAAAGAAAAATAAAAGAAAGTAAATGTGCGATTTTGTTTGGAGAAGTATTGCTGGTGCTCAGTGTCAGAGGTGATAGAAACACATCTCTGAAAAAGTTTCGCAAATTGATCTTCACTTTTAATACCTTTCCCGTCTGTCTACTATAAATACAGCAATAATTAACAGGAGTCACGCCACTATTAAACAGTTCTCGAAGTTCTTAAAAAGAGAATGTTTTCATATCTAAAATCCGTAGTTGCTTCAGTGTGACCGCGGATAAGAAAAGTAATATTTTTCGCTACTATGATTAGTCGAAAAGCTGGTTTCGTAGCCTCAGACGGCTTTCAAAATACCCAGGGGTTTTCGCGTTTCACTGGATGCCATATAAAGACTATCAGAAGTGATATGCTCTAGATGGCCATTTCGCTGTACGTGACGTGCCCGTCTATCGGATGACCTTTTTTAGGAGGGCACTGAGGTAAATGCCAACCGTGGAGAATTTGAATCGCCGCAAAATGGGATTGCTAAATCCGTTAACAGTAGTGTACGCAAAATAACAACAATCATACACGTATGTGACGGACTTGCAGCTGGGTCTGCATCCTCATTTTTGCGGTAACAGCTTACTTTACAAGTGACGGAACTTCGTCAAGTTTCCCTTATTCGAACATGAGCAATCCGAGTAAGATATACACATACCCTTAACGAACATGAGAGCAGCGACTGAAAACTGCGGCACTTTTCTTCTTTTTCTACTCTGATGAATGCATACTGTATTGTATTTCGATTAAAATAACTTTGCGATTGACTCGCAGTACCAGGGAGAGAGGGGCGGGGGAAGAGAGAGAGAGAGAGAGAGAGAGAGAGAGAGAGAGAGAGAGAGAGAGAGAGACTTTATGCCCACCGTTTGAATATATTATTATCTAGTCATGTACTTTATATTTTAAAATTTTGAAAAAATATGTATTGTTTTTAACAATTTCTCATTCCATATTCGACACCTACATGGCTACTCTGCAAATCACCCTTAACTGCATTCGTAATAATTCTGTTATTCCACTCTCGAACAGCGCGCGGAGAAAAGATACACCTACATCCTTTCGTGCGAGCTTTGATTTCCCTCATTTTATTACGATTTATTCCGTAATTATTTTAAATTTTTAAGTATAACGTAACCCAAAAATTTAAGTCTTAGTAGTTTGTGATTTTTCGCAATAAATGCCATTCATATTTTTCAAATTCAGGACACTATTTACATATCTACTTACCTTTAAAACGAATATTGTGACTAAAAGTCAACGACAGTTAACGAAGTCGGTACTTTCCAAATTTTTGTTGTCATAAAATACGCCTCCTCTCTGTGTACACATTACGGGAAATGCATTGGTATTGCTGAGATTGTGCTAAAAGATATTTTCAGTTTCTGGACCTGACTTTATCATCAGTATCTATTTAAAAATGATGTTAAAACTAAGTTTCTGAAAACAGCCGCATGTCGCACTTCGTATTTTTTATTGATCGGTTTTGTTCTTCAGATGAACAAGAGCATCATCGGAACATACAGTTTAAAAAACGAAACTTCCTAGCAGATTAAAACTGTGTGCCAGACCGAGACTCGAACTCGGGACCTTTGCCATTCGCGGGCAAGTGCTCTACCAACTGAGCTACCCAAGCACGACTCACGCCCCGCTCTCACAGTTTCACTTCTGCCAGTGCCTCGCCTCCTACCTTCCGAACTTTACAGAAGCTCTTCTACGAACCTTGCAGAACTAGCACTCCTGAAAGAAAGGATATTGCGGAGACATGGCTTAGCCACAGCCTGGGGGATGTTTCCAGAATGCGATTTTCAGTCTGCAGCGGATACAGTTTAAAGTTGGCTGACAGCATTTAAGATGGCGTTGAAAGTTGCTGACAGGACTAAAGATTAAACTGGCTGTACTATAAGTTCTTAAACTTACGTTTAAAGTACAACAGTAGATGATGATGTAGACGTTGTTAAAATTAACAATGATTGACGATATTTGTCTATTCATTTTGTGGCGGGCTTAAAGTACTACTTCTCCTTCTCCTCCTCCTCCTCCTCCTCCTCCCCTTCCCCCTCCCCCTCCCCCTCCCCCTCCCCCCCCCCCTCTTGCCCTCTGGTAGTACGCGTTGTGGGAAATGCTCGGTATTGCTATGGTTAATACACAACTTCCACTGGGATGCACCCGGAGTTACTTACGCGTCTTTCGGCGACTCTCCATCCTAGATGGAGACAAAAAGACGTCGCCGGGAGGCAAATACAGTGCAAGGGAGGCACGTGACTGCGAAGTCAGGGACCTTCACATTATCTGCCGGCAGCTGGTCAGCTGCTGCTCGCACATGTGCGAATGCGCTTGCGTATGTATGCCTGCTTGTGCGCTCGAGGCCAGCGCCCGAAGGCCGCGAACGTAGCAGCATGTTCGCACACTTCTAGTGCTGCAAGGTCCACTAGTCCTTGGCTGCCTTGTGCGATTTTTCTTCCTGCGTTACTCGCTACTTGTTGTGCCTTTAAAGACCTTCCAGCGCAGGTTGTACAAGACGACCTCCACAAGCGACTGTTGCGTTGTTCTTTCGTATATCTCGACATCATTTGTTAGTGAATGATTTCTCGTATGTCTGATATCTTGTGTAATGTGTCCTCAGTGGAAAAAAAGTAAGCCAGACCACTACATATGCTTAAAATATAATTCTATATACCAACAGAGCTTATCTCTGCGTTAGCGATAGAAAGATTTTTAAATTCCGCTGTGCAGACTGTTTCTCGTCCCCTTGGACACGAGTGCCTGGTCTAATGTAATGCACGGACAAATTTCCCTTTCGCTGGCACACACGAGAGACTTTCATTTGTCTGTACTGCCGTGGTCGAACGCCACAGCTCACCACTAAGCAAATGTGGGTGTGGCCGGGGTTGTGAGCCGTGAACGCCGCTTTCAGAGCAATGCTTCATTGGTTTGATGCTTCATTGATTTGGCGCAGACAGAAGGAACTGGAGAATATTTGCCTCACTGGATGAGGTAAACCGCCTGAATTCCTCTCCTAGGCTAGTCTGTGTTCCAGGCGTGCACTGATTCTGAACGGCTACCAGTCTCACAGGCTACCACTTAGCGCGTTGTATCATCGTGATAGAGACTCGCAGCAAATTAAAATTTGCTTTATTCGTAAGGGCCAGATTCAACTGAATACCAAGGTATTACAATTACCAACAACTTAAATTGGAAGGAACACACAGAAAATGTTGTGGGGAAGGCTAACCAAAGACTGCGTTTTATTGGCAGGACACTTAGAAAATGTAACAGACCTACTAAGGAGACTGCCTACACTACGCTTGTCCGTCCTCTTTTAGAATACTGCTGCGCGGTGTGGGATCCTTACCAGATAGGACTGACGGAGTACATCGAAAAAGTTCAAAGAAAGGCAGCACGTTTTGTATCATCACGAGGTATGGGAGAGAGTGTCACAGAAATGATACATGATTTGGGCTGGAAATCGTTAAAAGAAAGGCGTTTTTCGTTGCGACAGAATCTTCTCACGGAATTCCAGTCACCAACTTCCTCCTCCAAATGCGAAAATATTTTGTTGACACCGACCTACATAGGGAGGAACGATCACCACGATAAAATAAGGGAAATCAGAGCTCGTACGGAAAGATATAGGTGTTCATTCTTTCCGTGCGCTATACGAGATTGGAATAATAGAGAATTGTGAAGGTGGTTCGATGAACTCTCTGGCAGGTACTTAAATGTGATTTGCAGAGTATCGATGTAGATGTAGATGGATGTAGGAAGGTCTGTAGGGTGGATGAGGATGAACAGTCCGATGAAGTTTTGTGAGCTCCTCTCGGGTGTCCAGACTTGTATGGGGCGTTGCGTTATTACGGAGAAGGAGAAGTTCGTTTGCATTTTTGTGATGGCGAACACGCTGAAGTCGTTTCTTCACTTTCCTGAGGATAGCACAATACCCTTCAAATTTGATCGTTGCAAAAAAAAAAAAAAGGTTCAAATGGCTCTGAGCACTATGGGACTTAACATCTGAGGACATCAGTCCCCTAGAACTTAGAACTATTTAAACCTAAAGACATCACACACATCCATGCCCGAGGCGGGATTCGAGCCTGCGACCGTAGTGGTCGCGCGGTTCCAGACTGAAGCACCTAGAACCGCTCGGCCACAACGGCCGGCTTGATCGTTGCACCCCGAGGGACGACATCAAACTGAGTAATACCGTCAGAGCCACTGAAGACCTTCGCCATGACTTTACCGGCTGAGGGTGCGGCGTTGAGCGTTTTCTTCGGAGAAGAGGTGGTGCGCCGCCACAACATGGATAGCCATTTGGTTTCCGTTTCGAATTGATGAACACTTGTGACGTTGTTCGTCAAAAATTTGTCGCGCTCAGCCTCGTAACGCGCAAGAATTTCCACACAGATAGTCTTTCGTTGGTAGTTGGACGAGTGTGTCAGAACAACCAACAGAGACGTCCAATAGAGCAGAGACGTATTTGAATTTGATCCGCCGATTTCCTCGAATGAGTGTGTCCTTGCGTTCCATCATTGAGGGAGTCAGATGTGTGTGGCCGGGCAGCACGCGGGAGATCGGACAGATTTGCACGACCTCGTTGCGATGATGGCTGACGCCTCGCCCAACGATCCTTCACTGCCAGGTCTCCGTAGACATTCTGCAGTGGCCTGTGAATATCGTAGGATGATCTGGTTTTGCGCCAAATAAAACTCAATAACAGTTCTCTGCTTGGAACGCACCTCCGTCACGGACGCTTTTTTTTAAGGCTACGTATAGCTCCGCCACCAATGGGAACTTCATGAAACTATAGGTGCTGCAGCGGAACTGTTCCACGATGTCGCACAAAAAAATCCCGCGTTTCTCCAATCGACACTGGCCCAGGAAAATATGTGTTGCATTGGCTGTTGAGCGCCCTTCGTACTTACGGCCGCGCGGAGACGTTTTCCAGAAAAGTCGTAAGCTGCTAGAGCTATAGGTGAGCAGTAATCCTTGCCGGCTCTGCATTTGGAGACAAGCGTCGTCCCCGTTGCAGCTTGTTTAGTCCGTCAGCTGTCGCAATTAGCGTCCGGTTGCCGAGCAGAGCGGCTGCGCGTGCCGCAGCCTTGGTGGGAATACGGCCGGCCTCGGGGCCGCGCTGTCGCCGGCCTCCAGCTGCGACCTACCGCACCAAACCACCGCATGGCCCGCTCACCAAAACAGCTCACCTGCCAACGGCGCGGTCCGGCGTGTCTCCCAGCTCGTCCAGAGTAAGCTTCAGGCCTGAAACTTCTCCTAAATTGTACAAATTTCTTAAGAAATAAAACTTCCGACCATCTGTAAGCGCTTCCGAGGCCACTTGGTTGGTCGCTGGAGTCCCTCACCTAGATTGGCCGACGTAGTTCACACGCGGATTGTGGCGCTCAGGTAACGAAACACTCGTTTCAACAATTCACTTTACTCTCAGAAATGATAAAAGTGACGATGGACAGCTGGTTAAGAAGTGCGCTTAAGATCTCACAAAACAAAGCTAGAAGCACGTCGCTCTATCCTGCCGCAAAAGACCATATTTCTCTCGATACTGGTGGTTCCTGTATGGCGTCATAACCACAGATTGTTTTAATCTCCAGCTTCCCGCAGTAAATAGCGGTCTGTCAGGAACTGTTAAGAGAATTTGCAGTACATCACGTACTAAAGAGTGTCTCTTTGGAGCTGTAGCGTTCCGAAACTTCTCTTGATCGACTGCCTACAAGCGGCTGTGAGGTACTCTCAAAATGCTGTTGATTTCAGTATTACCTGTTTCCTGGGAAGTTGCAGATGGATCGGTCGCAGCGCTTACTGCGTTTCTCCCCACATGCCAACACTGTTAACGAATTTCATTTTCGTGTTTTCTTTCGGACTCGACAAATTTTTCATTTCCTAAAAATTTCTTTTGGGCCCTGCCGTCGAACTTCTTGCGCTAGAATCGTTACTAACCACCGTATGTTCATTGGATGTGACAGCCAGTAGTAGGAATATTATGAAACCTACGCTATCAGATCGTTTTAATGCATACCATAATACCCCAGCAGGTTCAGATCTCTCACAGTGACAAGCCACAACGATTACCGGCGCCAGCGACTACTTCCGCGTTAAAAAAGTTTTGAAACGCCTGTACAAAAGCCGAGAATAAACCTTCTTGTGGTGTGCTACAACTTCCTCCAGAATAATGAAAATGGTTCAAATGACTCTAAGCACTATGAACTTAACATCTGATGTCATCAGTCCCCTAGACTTAGAACTATTTAAACCTAACTAAACTAAGGACATCACACACATCCATGCCCGAGGCAGGATTCGAACCTGCGACCATAGCAGCAGCGCGGATTCGGATTGAAGCGCCTAGAACCTCTCGGTCCCAGAATAATGAGTATCGGACAGTCATAACGAATAGATTAGTATATAGTACAACAGTGTCCAACAATTTCATTCCGTTCAGCCCAGGAAAGCTATGGAGGCGAATCTGAGGCAATGATACTTAGGCTATTGCAATGTGTTACGAGAAGCGTGCTATTACGGTATGTTGATAATTTTTACTTGTGGACCATCTGACAGCAATTGAATAAAACACTATTTTAGCGCCATACGCGTTTCGCCTTTGTGATGCCTTGCAGAAAATAAAGGCGAAACGCGTATGGCACTAAAATTGTGTTTTATTCAGTTGCTGTCAGACGGTCCATAAGTAAAAATTATCAACATACCGTAATATTACACGCAACTGAGGAAGACAGTACTACAAAAGTTGAAGAAGCGTGCTAGTTGGAACTCCACGCCTCATGCCAAAACGTCAGCGTCGGAGTCCTGCCCCCTCTACAAAGCAGGATAGACGGCAATTTATGGCAGACCTGCAACAAAGCACAATGATGGCACACGCGGAACTGTTTCGGAGCACACCGTTCAGCGCACATTATGGGGCTCCGCGGGCAACCCCTATGTTTTCCCATATTCACCCAACGACACCATCGGTTACTGTCGTAGTGGGCAATGGATCATCGAGATCTCATAGCGTAGATTTCACAGTATGCCTACCAATCGTTGCTTAACTGCAGAAATACGCTCATTAACCAAAACATTACGACCACCTGATTAATAGGGGGAATGATCTACCTCTGAAACGCTACACAGCAGCGATCTTCAGTGGCATGAATCCAATTCCTTGGTAGGTTTCTAGAGGTAGTGGAACTAGATGACTACGCCCGGGTTACGCAGTTCCTGTAAATTACGGGTCGGCGGTTTGTGGGCGCGGATTTGGGTTCCGATAGCGACCCAGATGAGCTCCATCGGTGTCAGACCAGTCGAATTTTATGGCCAAGAAATCAACTTGAGTTAATTACCATACTCTTCAGACCACTGTGGCACGATTCTGGCCATGTGACACGAACGGTTATCCTGCTGGAAGATGCCATCAAGCTTTAAGGGACGCAGGTGGTTCCCTATAATATAGTCCATGGCTTTTACGGTTCCTACTATTATTTTCAGGTCCCTAGAAGACCAGGTGGATGCTTTATCAGTCCGTAATACTGTCCTTGCTGCCTGCGTCGACGGCGCGGTGCATGCTTAGAGAAACCATTCGCCTGATTGACAGTGTATCCGGACATGAGAATCCATTTGGTGTAACAAGACTCCCGATTCATCTGATCGGGCGACAGAATTTCCGTTGTTCCACGGTCCAATTTCGATGACCAATTGCCCACTGCAATTGTAACTGATGATGTCGTTGGGTGAATACGGGAAATCGTAGGGGTTGCCTATTGCGGAGCCCTGTAATATTGTGCACTGAACGATGTACTCCGAAACTCTTCTGTGTGGGCCAAAATTGCAATTGGTTGTCAGACCTGCCTAAATCGCCACCTATCCTGCATTACAAGGGGGCAAGCCTCCGATCTTGACGTTCTGCCATGAGGCGCGGAATTACACCACCTTGTCGCCTACTCTTATTTCCGCAGTTTCACCGTCATTTAAGCACTTTTCCACAGATGCTCACGACGGTAGCACGCTAACAGCCGATCAGCTTCGCCGTTTCCAAGATGCACGTTCCCAGACGCCAGGCTATAACAATCCGCCCTTTGTCAGAGTTCTTTCTGTCAGTAGATTTCCCCGTTTGCCGTCCGTATCGTAGTTAGAATAATTTCCCATTCCTCTCCGCTCTGCATATATATGTTCTTCGCAGAATCCCGCCCTGCAATGCCACCAGTGAGTGGCATTTACACTCACACTGGCCAGTGATCGTAGTGTTTTGATTCATCGGTGTATTCCTTAAGTTCTGGCGACGTCCACGGTATCGTCACGCCCCTTCCGTCCAGTCGTACCAGACTACGGCAGAGGCGATTATGCAGCGTGCGGTTGTATATTCTGGCTGATTGACTTCCTCCGTGAATAATTTCTTTCTGCGAGACTCATCCGCTGCAGTCATCTTGCTGCTGCCGCTCGCACATTGGTCTGCAGTGTTACTCTGGAACGTGCTGTCAGCCTTTCAGCACTTTCTATCATTTCTGATGCCTGCACATGCAGTATAAGTCAGGCGAACTGATGACTCTGTGGCTTGCTGGTTCAGCGTTCCCGGGTCTCCGACGGATCACGTGTGACAAAAAGGACTCTAATCCCGCCTTGGCATATTCCATCTGCGGAGAACAGTCGTATTTCTTGACTGTCTCGTCATACTAAGAAAATTTCGTGGTATGCAAATATAATATGGTAGATAACATGTACAGGAAAAGAGAAAGTCCCACTGTTTGAAATGCGTTTTGTTGAGGTAGTAAAAAAAAGGGAAAAAAAGCACCGTGCGCTCAGGTGGAAGAAAACTCACTTTGGATGTTGTTGTTGATAGTAATGTTAATGAATTTGACTGAGATACTATTGTGTGCATGTGTTTCATGATTATGGCGACAGTCAAATTATCACATGAAGGACCATAAATGTAACAGAATACTGACGAAGTAAGGAGAATTACTACTGGATAGGAGGCTAAATTGGTATCTTCTACGAAGGGATTTGGTTCAACGCCTACAGCGTCATTCGACTTCGATTTACCGTAATAGACTGCCATCAATTAACATTGTCGTTGAACCACTCCTGAACTCTGAAGAATTACAAAGACTTCAGTAACAGCTGGAAGGGAGTCGGAGGGGGATTCTTCGGGTCATCAGTATTGTGACTCGTTACCGGTCCGCTATGACATCCTGCGCCAATCTGTCGTACCAGACTAGAACTTGCATACAAAATCCTTCCGTCCTATATATTTTTGTATACCCCCCCCCCCTCCTCCTACCGCAGTTTTTGCCCTCTACAGCATCACCAGTACTGGGTGGTTATAATTAAAGTGCAACTACTGACAGAGGTTCAGTGTGTGCTGTAATAATCGTATGACAGCGAAACTTTGTAGATACTGTAATGCTTTAATACGAAACCTATTTGCACTGGAAAAACATTAGTTCCAATTTTGATCACCAGGTGCAAATCTGGTGCTGTGAGTTCAAGAAAGACGTATAGAAATTTTTCCATATGTAATGGATGAGGAACTGGACAAGGGCAGAAAGGATCAAATAAGTGAGGAAGGCATAATGTTACTAGTAACCGTCGCAGTTTGTTCGACATGAGCACCGAACGCGCCGACGAGATACTGTACGGCACCAGATTTGCATTTGGTGGCCAAACTTGGAGCTAATTTTTTCCAGCGTAAAACGGTTACACTTAAACGCATTAGTGTATGTAGCAATTTTTGCTGCCATACGATAATTACAGCCGACACTGGACCTCTGTGAGTACCTGTACTTATAACCGCCCGGTACAATGGAAGTTAACCTGATGTCGTAACACGTGTTCTACCATTTTGTTCCCTCTTCTAGTCAGTGTTTACCTTTCTTTCTGCCGATTCTGCGTAGAACCTCTTCATTTCTTACCAATCCACTAACTTTTCAGCATACTCTAACATGCTACCAAAACACAAGTATGTCAACTTATCGTCGATGTTGACCATTTCCTTCAAGCGTGACAGTGGCCGTTGTGCTTCAGAGGCTAGTTCTGGGTACAGAATACACAACACGAAGGGCATGTAATTATGTACAGACGAAGGAAAATGAAACTCCATTGCTTGGCCTGCCAGTGGACTGAGCTGCGAAATTCAGCGAGTGGGAGACGGGGGGTGCATTGCGACGTGCGCACTGTTTAAGGGTACGAAGGGAGACTAGCTACCTGTTGGACACGAATGTTAATCAGGCGCTCCGGCCTAGAGAAATTGCGCCGTCGACGCCGCCGGGACGCGCGCTGTTTACAGAGGCGGGTGCGTCGCGACGGCTGCAGTCGGCATGTGGGGCGCGGGCTCGCACGTGTCCAGACTGCAAACATACGGGCCGGCCTCAAAGCGGAATAGCTTCCCGCTGCGTTGGCCAGACACGCGACGCCAGCCGGAATCCGTCAACAGCGGCGTGCTGGCAGCCTAAACAGCGCCGGAGGTGCCCCGTGTCCTGTGCGCAGCTGGCACCGTGGTGCATTACACGACATGGGCGCGCACCGTGCCTAGTTCACATGTGATTAAAGTATTATGTGTTCTAAGTGTAAAACGTAAAACTTTAGTTTCGACTAGGAGTGTATGTAGATCGCGTTTGCCAACTCTCTTCAGTAATAATTATGGATCCCGAGGAAGCTCGTCTTTAATTATTTCGTCCTATTTGCTTTTTTATTGTCAGGTATCTACAAATGACATGACATGTCAAAGACTTCTTCTCACAATAGCGAATGTAATTTTCGGATAATAAGATTCAGGGACAGGATTCTCTCAAATAGTTCCTTCTTCCGTGAAAAATTTATGGTACTTACCTGTCAGATCGAGAGATACATTTTTAATTATATCAAGGGAGGCCTAGTAATGATTACTTTTGAGTGCTGTACGTACAGAACAGAAAGAACATTGATGGAATTAATGTTATTATTTAGCTGCTAATGGACATTGTTTTACGTCATAGGGGAAGGTTGAGAATTTGTGCGTGACAGGGATTCGAACCTGAGTCCTCTTCTCACTAGGCAGATGCTCTGACCACTGAGCCATCCGGACACATGGTATATTTGCACCGGACAGCAACAGTGATAATGCACTCGACTGAATGTTTTGTTTGCAGGGTGTTTAACTTGCAAAGTTACCAAACAACTTAGACTGTTCGGCACATGTTGTGTCTGGAGAACGTTTCAACACGCTTCGCAAGACCCAGAGCTCTGTCGAATAATGTCACGTTTAGGCACATCGTTTTCGTGTGCGGAGATTTCCAAGCATTCGTCAACATACTTGAAGTTATCAAGCCATTTGACACAGAGCCTAACGAGCAGGGAAGAATATATCGAGCCAATGTTCTAGTCATGTGCTAGTAATGAGGGAACTTGGCACGTGTTTTTTTTTATTTTTTTTTTTTAAGCAACTTACGTCTCAAAGCTAATCAGAGAACGTAGCTGTGCATAATTTGCCATATCTGAAAAGCAAACCTAAAACGAGCTACTCCAGCTTTTTATCTGTCACACGTTGCCATCTTCTCTGCTCTGTAGTTGAAAAAGGTTATTTGTAGTAGCAGCCTCTATGTAACTATAGTAGTCAAACTCTGTTGAGATTTCCCAGTATGTCGTGTGCTAAGTGATTTGCAGATCTGCCTCCGGCTGTAGGGCAGTTGTCAAGTCAGTTCATATTATGACATTTTTGACTAGTTAAATACACTTGCACAAATGAAAGCACACCTTCCTGTCTTGGCATGTTACCATTGTCGCCAGATCATATGCTAAGATGTTTTCTGTTTCTTCAAAATTTCGATGTCCCAGTGCCAGCACCCAAGTATCGACGTATGTAAACTTACGAGACCTAGTTTTAGGAAAATCGGAAATGTACAGATTAAACAGGAGTGGGGCGAGGACAAATGGTTCAAATGGCTCTGAGCACTATGGGACTTAACATCCGAGGTCATCAGTCCCCTAGAACTTACAACTACTTAAACCTAACTAACCTAAGGACATCACACACATCCATGTCCGAGGCAGAATTCGAACCTGCGACCGTAGCGGTCGCGCGGTTCCAGACTGAAGCGCCTAGAACCGCTCGGCCACACCGGCCGGCCGAGGACAGATCACTGTGGTGGTGCATCATGAAGCGTCTTTGAAGAGATTATCCTATTGTCCAGTAGGTCCCGGAATGACCTTCCAACAAGCACACTATTAATTAGTTTGTTTTTCTGCGTGGGGTTATTGGAATGAGTTTGTAGAGAAGGTCGTGTCTCCATACCCTGTCATAAGCTGTTAAGAGATCTATAAACGCCACAAACGTTGTACCTGTATCTCCATTTTCTTGCTGTAGTAATAGTAGTAGTAGTAATAGTAGTACGGTGGTGAAATTTTTTGTATGAAGTTCTTGCTTTCTTACTGAAGATGACGATTTAGCTATCGTATTTGTGGACACTCTGGTCTCCGTGTAGTTGGTGGAGAACCGCGACACAAGTAGACAAAGCCTGCTTTATTGTCACTTCTCACTTTAGGTGTAGCGTAAAAAAAAAAAATCTTTAAAATGCCTGCGTGTCGTACAAAGACTCACGATGTACGGCGCTATACAACAAGCGGTGTCGATGATTATCCAAGCCTGCGCTAAAATGCAGAACTATATTTCCTCTTGAATTATCTCCCTCACAAAGCTAGCAATGGTAAATTAATGATCGCATGAAATGTAAAACTGTCCCAGAGAGGTTGGTTGGCGGAGAAACCAGAGAGTCTGTTATTTCCTTCGAAAATTACTCAAATAATTGATTACCAGTTAGTGTAATGTTAGCTATGTTAAAATTTCGGAAAGCAAATATCAAGTATTATAACTGCAGTGCTGTTCACTGTACATATTCTTTACTTGTTAATAATTTCAGTGTCTTCAACTATTTCCGGAAAATAAAGACCAAACTTGGGAAAAAATTGTGATCCTTGAATCAGTGACGACCATACGGTGAACTCATGGAATAAATCACGTAAAAAAACGATTTTAATAATAGTGATATATTTTTCAAGTTCCAGTCCACAATTGCACATCATATCATCGCGACTAGTGCTAACGGACGAGACCTGAACACACAGAGAGCGTACAGTGAATGTTTCGGACTTGTATAACGTAAGACAAGCTACAGCGTTGAGCTTGAGTTTCTTATAATACGCTACTGGTCAGTAAAATTGCTACACCAAGAAGAAATTTAGATGATAAACGGATATTAATTGGACAAATATATTATACTAGAACTGACATGTGATTTCATTTTCACGCAATTTGGGTGCATAGATCCTGAGAAATCAGTACCCAGAACAACCACCTCTGGTCGTAATAACGGCCTTGATACGCCTGGGCATTGAGTCAGACAGAGCTTGGATGGCGTGTATAGGTACAGCTGCCCATGCAGCTTCAACACGATACCACAGTTCATCACAGTTGGTCTGCCACCACTGACCAGACGTTTACAGTTGGTGAGAGATCTGGAGAATGTGCTGGCCAGGGCAGCAGTCGAACATTTTCTGTATCCAGAAAGGCCCGTACAGGACCTGCAACATGCGGGTGCATTATCCTACTGAAATGTAGGGTTTTGCAGGGATCGAATGAAGGTGACACGCCAGTATGGCAATGACGAATACACGCTTCCAATGTGCGTTCACCGTGATGTCGCCTAACACGGATGCGATTATCATGATGCTGTAAACAGAACCTGGATTCATCCGAAAAAATAACGTTTTGCCATTCGTGCACCCAGGTTCGTCGTACACCATCGCAGAGGCTCCTGTCTGTGATGCAGCGTCAAGGGTAACCGCAGCCACGGTCTCCGAGCTGATAGTCCATGCTGCTGCAAACGTCGTCGAACTGTTCGTGCAGATGGTTGTTGTGTTGCAAACGTCCCCATCTGTTGACTCAGGGTACGAGACGTGGCTGCACGATCCGTTACAGCCATGTGGATAAGATGCGTATCATCTCGACTGCTAGTGATACGAGGCTGTTGGGGTCCAGCACGGCGTTCCGTATTACCCTCCTGAACCCACCGATTCCATAGTCTGCTAACAGTCATTGGATCTCGACCAACGCGAGCAGCAATGTCGCGATACGATAAACCGTAATCACGATAAACTACAGTCCGACCTTTATCAAAGACGGAAACGTGATGGTACGCATTTCTCCTCCTTACAAGAGGCATCACAACAACGTTTCACCAGGCAACGCCAGTCAACTGCTGTTTGTGTATGAGAAATCGGTTGGAAACTTTCCTCGTGCCAGCACGTTGTAGGTGGCGCCACCGGTGCCAACCTTGTGTGAATGCTCTGAAAAGCTAATCATTTGCATATCACAACATCTGCTTACTGTCGGTTAAATTTCGCGTCTGTAGCACATCATATTCGCGGCGTAGCAATTTTAATGGCCAGTAGTGTATCTTTACTCACCGTCTCCTTTTAAATACTTTTTATTGAAACATTATTCCAATACGTTTTGTCAGAAGAAAGAATGAATCAAAAGTATCTGTTAATTGTCCACCGAATGAGCGAGTGATTACAGCGTACGACACGTTGAAGCCCTCTGTGGACAGTCTATACCAGTGATCGGAGGATCGATCCACATTTGGCAGCGTCGAGGCCGTCAGGCAGCAGAGGAGCGCAGAGACGGCGGCGGCGCCGGAGCCACCCTCTCCTTGGCAGCGCCAGCTGGCTGGCACCGCGCTGTGGCAGCGGCCGGCACCGCAGCGGGCCGTGACGGCAGCCACAGGCGGAAGCGCGCGCCGACGCCCAATTATTTGCTGGCCGCCTTGTCCCACAAAGTGTCTCATAGCGGCTGGCCTTCCCCTCCACGCCGTTTGTGCTGCCTTCACGTCACTTACTTCTCAACCGGCCAGCACTGAGCGAGAGAGCACTGGTTGCCTGTTATTTCCGCGCGGCCGATATACGAGATGATATTAAAGAATGCACATAAACTGCTGGACATAACTCCTAATAAGATGAGGAGTAAATTAAATTAATGAACCTGACCGACAGTCCGTTGTTCTACTGGTAGATACCGTTTCGTTCCCGAGACTGTTGCGACGAGGGTTTGGACGAATAATTAACCAATTTGTATTTAAATTAGAAGATAGTTTACTCGTTCGGAATGTGACCCTATCCATTTTGGGGGCAGACACTTTTTACAGAACATGTCTCCTCCGAACCGCTCCTCTCCACAGCCACACTTGCTTCACCCACACCCTGTACCCACATTAAAAATTAACCGAGATAGTGGGTCCACTATACTTATTTCTGAACTGACAGAATTGGAAGACTTCAGGCAAACAATGCTTTGTGTCTCGTCTACGCCACATGATGATGATGATGATGATGATGATGATGATGATGATGATGATGATGATGATGATGATGCAGTGTAGGTCTTACAGCAATGCAATTGCCATTTCACAGTTACTGTTGTGTTGTGCTATTAATTACTTCATCTGCTGCGAAGTGAATTTCCGGGCGATTTGTGGTCCATTATAGGAACTACATAGGACTCAGAGAAGTTGTTTACATAAGATATTTAAGCGTATGTGACGCTGTCATTGGTGCATACTATACAGGATGTGTATAGTGAGTGGACTTCGTGAGAAAGATATTGTTCCTATCTTCGTTTCACAAGCTGTAACCTCCATCCCATTATGTCACACATTTGAAAAAAAGTAGTTATTGGCAACTTATGTAATCAGTATGACAGCATTGTGAAATAGATAAATCCTTATCATTTAAACACAATGTAATTTTATGACCGAAGCACAATCGAACCCTTTTATTCTTATCCCTCTGATAATTTCATTTTGCTGCTCACAGGGTGCTTACCCGTAGGCTGGGGAACAATGATGTAAAGTGACCTGCATGGTGAATACGAAACATATGTGGAGTGTTGTCGTCGGAGTCTGGCTTACGGACTTCAGAGTTTCCCAGGACGTCAGGTTTTTTTCAGTGCTTTCTAGTAAGAAGTAGCATTTCGGAGAGGGGCGCTGTTTGGGGACAACGGGATGATCAGTGGCAATGCTCGGAATATATTCGCGAGACTGATAAGCTGAAAGGCCTTGGTGTTGATAAACAAATTCGGGCGTTGTTGGTAGTTCTCACAATGGAGGAGTCGAGCGGCAGGTCTCCCGAGAGGAGGATGCGGCGCATCCTGGGCTCCCGCCTCTACAGTGTAGCGGATAGCGGAGGTGGCGTTACATTTCAGCAGCTAGTGACCCTCCTTAATGGTAAATGCAATTACGCAGACGTGGAGTTCTGATTAGCCATTTAACGCTTCTGTAGACGAGTGTGCTCGTGATTGATAGGCGGAAGGTCGTATCAGATCGTGGAGCCATTGGAGCTGCAGCGATATGGACTTGAAGAGGCCTAATATATGACGATGATCGTCGATACTAAAAATCCTTTGTTTCTGGTCTGGCATTGAACTGTTACCACTTTTACCTTGTGAGTATTAGTGGAGAAGTTGTAAGGGATCAGACAAAGAGTACGGTGGTCAGGTTTCGGAATTCTTCTGAATGCACTTACACTACTGGCAGAGCACTTGTCACTGGCGTTGGTGGGGATTTTGACCAGGAACAATGCGAGACTAGCGATCCTTATTAAGGCTGTTTGTTAATTGCATCAGTGACGATAATTGATGGGAGTCCGCCGATAAACGTTTTCTTGTAAATCTCCCGATGTCATACGATTAGTAATTTGTCTCGCCCGCAACAACCTGTACAGTACAGTAGGCTACACAAACCTTCATAACATCCATACGCGGACTTTGCAGAGCCCCCGTGGCAAGGTGGCCACGAACCGTCAGTTCCAATCCAACGGCACTGCGACGGTGGGGATTATTGGCGACTGCCTTGTGGGAGCGAGCGTCGTGCCAACACTCCTCACGCGCGATACGTACCAACGCTTGCCGCGGGGCATTCTGCACGCCCCTCCCCCCCTTCCTCCTCCTGCTGGAACTGTCATGTGGCTGCTACATTGAGGGTGCCGCAGCCCACTCTCACCTTACGTTGTCCCGGTCAATGGATTGTTGGACGAGGTGGCCCAGTTGCCTAGCCTCTATCATTAACCGGACCTTCACTCTTTGCGCATCGACCCGAAACGCTATCTCTTAAAACTGACAGGGCAGTGCTGGCTCGAAATGAGGATACGTCTCCGCGCAAAACAATGAGACAACAAATAGTCGCGAGAGGCAGTTAGGGTAGAGGGGAGCTGTGGCTGCGGCGGTGTGCGAGTAACTGGACACGGGCTGACGGCACGGAGAAGCGAGCAGGGTGCGATGCGGGGCCCTCGTTCCGCGAATGACAGCCTGATACCGGCGCAGCTGGCAGTGGCAGCGCAAGTGGCCTCTGCTAGGCTCGTCAGCAAGTAGTTAAGTCCTAGACGGCTGTTCGTCGCCCCGTCATAGTATGCAGTCGCCTTCGAGGCGCCAACCAGTGTTGGCGCACGAGCTGCTTGATCTTTACTTGTGCACACTTTGTAGAAGATTTTTAACATTTACGCCCACGTGAAGAATCGTGTTTCAGAGTGGTTACTTACGATTGTACCTGCTTCATTGTCGTAGCATGAAGTGTTAGAGTTTATTTGAATGCAACATTATAACTCTGGAAGGACCGTATTGTCGACTACGTAGGCCCGACCTCAACGTCTGCAGATGGTCATTATTTGCGATCAGAGAGGAGAAGGAACTGAATGGCTCTGAGCACTATGGGACTTAACATCTGAGGTCATCGGTCCCCTAGAACTCAGAACTACGTAAACTTAACTAACCTAAAGACATCAGACACATCCATGCCCGAGGCAGGATTCTAACCTGCGACCGTAGCGGTCGCGCGGTTCCAGACTGTAGCGCCTAGAACCGCTCGGCCACTCCGGCCGGCAGAATGAACTGATTTTCAGCGTTTTGTCAATGAGCAGGAATAGCTACACGTGATATTGACCCAATTCCTTGGGCTGCATCAAAAAATGCTGTCATTTACAACAAACTTCGAGATTCCTTAAGCAGCGCAATCTTATTCCGTCTTGTTAGCTTAAATCACTCTGCCACAACGCACAAGGAGCCTATTAGCGCTAATTACAGCGCTCTGCTCGTGCGAGGTTTGGAACTGTAATAGTGGAAATATTTATTTATAACTTATACAAAATAAACACATATTTAAAAGTTTCACAGTCCTTCATAGTAGTCACCAGCATTGTATACCCCCGTTTCTAGCGATGTGGAAGTCGTAGGATACCCTTAGCAGCGCCAGTTGTGTTAATAGTGCGAGTGGAGCGATCCATTTCCCGACGAATCTCTGCAACAGTTGTGAAGCGAATACAATGAAGTGATTCCATCAGATTAGGAATCAAGTTGAGTCACTAGTGCTTAAGTTCGGGGAGTGTGGTGACTGTTTACAGCCCTACCCAACCCCATCGATCCAACAGATCAGTCGCAACTTGCACCATAATATGCGCCCGAGCGTTGTCCTGCAAAATGATGTGTGGGTCCTGCAGAAAATGTCGGCGCTTCGTTTTTAAAAACACAGCCTGCGTCCATCTTAGAGAAAGAAGCGGCGAAGCTTTCTGCAGGATTACCCAACCCCATCATTTTGCAGGACAAGGGCGTGACTGATTTGTTCGCTCGATGCGGCTGTGAAGTACTCTGCCACCCACTGCACTCCACGGGCTTGAGACCTCGCGACTTCAACTTGATTACTATATTGAAGGAAGCACTTCATGGCATTCGCTTCATAAGTGTTACAGAGGTATGTCGGGCAATAGACCACTCCATTCGAGCTATCATCACTGGCACTGATAAGGGTGTCATAAATTTCCACATGGCTGGCAACGAGTTCTGAAAATGGTTCGCATTTCCTAATCCATTATATATCCTTGCAGACTAATTTTTACGATTTTTTTCATGCCTTGTGCGGATGGCTGTTGTGTACGAGCATCCTACAATAAGCGATGCCCCACATCTTTTTTTTTTCGGAACATATTTATTGTTAAGAGTCAGAATTTGGTGACACGTCTTGTCCATGTCCTATTTTTATGTGTAGTTTCCATCACGTTCTATAGCCGTACGCCAACGTTGTGGAAGAGCATGTATTCCCTGCTGGTAAAAGCAAAGTAGTGCACCCAGCTTTCGTCCCCCGTAGCGATCCGTGACAGAAAGGCCTCTCCGTCGGTCTCAGAACGCTCCAGCAATTCAGATGAAATGATCTTTCTTTGAATCTTGTGGTCCGCTGTGAGCATTCGTGGAACCCATCGTGAGCATCTCTTTGAATATACGAGAGTCTCGATCATTCCAGACGAACTTTCAATGCTGCCCGATAACTGCAGAGCCAACTGTCGAGTTGTGATGCGCCGGTCGGCACGAATAATGGCATCCGCACGATTCAGCATGTCTGGAGCAGTGGCTGTGACAGGACGTCCTGTTTCTGCATTTCCTGAGGCTGTAACTTTCTTTACCCATTGCTCAACTGCAGTATCGCCGTACACTGTACACAAAAGTTTATGGATGTTCACCACGGTTTCTTTCTCTGCCCACAAGAATTCAATAACTACACGCTGCTTGTAACGTGAGTCGTATGTAGACGCCATTTTGGCGTTTGACAGCTCTGTCATCTGCCAGACCCTCTGCGGGTCCGGGGGTTACAATAGACCCGAGGTATTCCTGCCTGTCGTAAGAGGCGGCTGAAAGGCGTCTCACACGTTTAGGCCTGTCGGTTTCGACCTCCATCTTTCTAAATTTTCCCGAAGAGCGAACCAATTGGGGAAGGGCACCTTACATGGTGCATCGTGTCCACCGTACATTGAGATCTTTAGCCCACTTTCTCGTCGTCGCAATGCAGTCCCGCTCATTCTCCATTTCTTAGGCGAGGATGCCTTCCTGGGTGCGTTTTCCACCATGCACTATGCGGTGTTGCTTTCTGCGCCGACGATGATCATGGACTTCTTAGCACCTCATATCCAACACGGTAACCAGTCCGTTGTGGTGGGGCCGCCATGTAGCCCCCTGACAACACAGGGATCTCTCTGCTGATGCCCACGCCGTTAACTCCCCACGTACGCCATGGAGTAGATGCCCACCTCCCTGGGGCATCGGGACTCTCGGCAATGGCCATCTATCAGGTGGCCCTTGCTGAGGCTGGGTGGCGCCCATGGCGAGAGCCTGTGGTCGGAGTGGGTGGCATCAGGGCGGATGACACGCCATGAAGCGTAGTAAGTCATCTCTTGCTGGTGGTCCGCCGCCAGCAGCCTCTAAGCGGGTAAAGTTCACTTCAATGCTAAGATATACGACCCCAAATCGTTCCCCACCCAGGCCACACCATGGGAGGAACGCCAGGCCAAGGATGGCAAAGAAGCTTATTCGCCCCTTTACCTCGTATGTATTACAGCTGATGGGGAATCTTTCATGTCCATGGAGCCTCAGTTTCTTGTGGAGCATTTGGAGGACAAGTTTGGGGAGTTGGAAGACATGTCCAAAATGAGCTCTGGGTCAGTCTTGATAAAAACAGCATCCTCTGCCCAGTCATGGGCATCACTCGCTTGTGACAAGTTGGGGGATGTTTCTGTTACCGTCACGCCCCATAAGAGCTTAAATATGGTCCAGGGTATTATATTCCACAGGGACCTTCTTTTGCAGTCTGACGACGAGCTGCTCGCCAATTTAGAGCGGCAAGGTGTTCATTTCGTACGGCGCGTCCATCGGGGTCCGACGGGTAATCAGGTTGCCACCGGTGCCTTTATCTTGGCCTTCGAGGGTGACACATTGCCCAGAAGGTCATGGTGATGGTCTACCGCTGCGACAAGCCATATATCCCTCCCCAGATGCGGTGGCTTAAGTGCTGGAAGTTCGGCCATTTGTCTTCCCGCTGTACTTCCAGCGGCACATGTCGAGATAGTGGACGTCCATCACATCCCAATACTCCATGTGCCCCACCTTCCATCTCTGTCAACTGCGGAGAGTATCATTCACCTTGCTAATTTTGTACATTGTCCATCTTTCTGCAGTTTCTTCTCGCGCTTTATCTTACTTTTTACTTTAAAAATAAGATGTTTTCACCGTCCTCGTTTCTATGATCTGCCTCGTGAACTGGTTTTCCCAGTTTCTAGCTGTTTATGTTGAGGGCCTCCCTGTCTTACTTCTAGCTTGTTTAATTATATTACTATCAATTCTTGTTGTTTTTGTTTCTCATTGGTTCTAGGTGACCGTGTGCTTTGTAGTTTCCATCATTCTCATTCGCTGAGTGGAAGGGGGGGGGGGAGGGGAGAAGGGCCGGGGGAGGGGGGCATTCGGACCGAGGACTCTTTTTCGAGTTGGTTCGGACTGAGGGCCAAGTACTTCAAACAGTATTAGACATGGCAGTCTCTTTTGGTTATGAGGTGCAGATCACGTTGATGACGACATTCTCGTACACGAAACGGCACCGCTGGTACGGCTGCCGGTGGCTGTGTGTCATCCAGTTGGTCATCAGTCTAATCACTACATAGTAGACGACAAAATACGAATGTGTTGCGAATGCAGTTACCAGTAAAGAATTAATAAAATGTCATGCCTAATGCTGCAGTTTTAACTGCATGAACAGCGAAATTGTACTGAGCCTTAATTTTTTCCTTTCATCTTTTTGCGGGGGGAGGGATGTCAACGAGGAAAAGTATCAAAAAAATTTGAAACTGTGGGTAAAGTTTGTTGGGATTCACTAAGCGCCCTTGTCCACATAATTTGCACGAAGTGAACTACGCTGCTTCAAGACATATACACAGTTTCTGACTGTAATACTTGACTTCTTGTATTAAATCCTTAATATAAGAGTACAGTTCTTAATGAGTAAATTATGACAGCATTTTGAATTTTTAGATTCGGTCAATAACTGTATGACATAACGAAACTCAAATTTTTGTTGCTCATGGGAACCTTTAGATAGGCAACCTGCAACTAGCTACGTGGCCTATTAGCCAATTAGTAATGTGGATACCAGAAAATACAGCCTTCAAAACCTTGGCGGTGGAATTCGTATTCACCCTGTAGATTTTAATTTTTTGTTCTTTATACTTTTACAAAATTAGCTGCAAATAGTCTATTTCTTGTTATTTTTACATAGCTTCACGACAAAATTGTATTGCCATTTTCAAAGCCGCGTGGGGTAGCCTTGCGGCATAGGGCGCCTTGCCATGGTTCGTGCGGCTCTCCCCGTCGGAGGTTAGTCCTCTCTTGGGCGAGTGTGTGTGTGTGTGTGTGTGTGTGTGTGTGTGTGTGTGTGTGTGTGTTTTTTGTCCTTGGCGTAAGTTAGTTTAAGTTAGATTAAGCAGTGTTAAGTCTAGGGACCGACGACCTCAGCAGTTTGGTCTCGTAGGAACTTACCACAAATTTCTAAATTTCCACTTTCAAGGGTTCCTTTTGAGATTACATTTACGTATCATTTTATTGTACGTCTGTGGAACAGTACTATAAGATTTTTATCTTATACTTACGTCTAGATGGAATGAGATTCATTAAACATCTTGGAACACTGTTTCTTTTATTTACTACATTGTTAATACAGGTCACATATTCGACTCGTATAGAAATTTCGCGTTATATTTTGACAGCTGTCAATTGAAATATCGTTCAATTGATGCAGTACGATTAGAAGTAAATTATATCTTAGGTAGTCAGAGATATTTTTGTGCCATAAATATTGATGTTGTCTATTTTTTTACTGCTTTTTTTTCTCGTGATGTGTTCATCCGTTTTCTTTCTTTATTATGTTAATAAAGTTTCTCAGATAATTTTTATGTTTGAGGTGAACTATATTAACAACGTAGTCAATAAAAGAATTTACGTTCCAAGATGTTTTATGGACGTCGCTCCACCTAGACGTAAGTATAATATAAGACAAAAATTCCATAGTACTATTACATAGACATAGAATAAAATGATACATAAATGTAATTTCAACAGGAACATTTGAAAATGGCACAAATACCGAACACGCTTGTCGTGAACATATGTAAAAACAAACCTGTTTGCAGTTAATTTGGTAAAAGAGTAAAAAAAAATGTCATGTTATGACTTTGTGCAAGCTGCAGGCCCTGAAGAGGAGAGATACATTTTTACCTCGCTCAGTAGGCCTATGGACAGAAAGCAGCTAACACTGCTACGAAATAATCTGCGCCGTACGCTGTTCTGTATAATGTAGCGGTTGTTGTCGATGTACGAGGGCGGGGGGGGGGGGGGGGTTGGAGGGAGGTGTTGGAGGGGTTGTCTGCCTGCAGGTGCCGGCCGGCCGCTGGCGCTTGTCCAAGCAGGCCACTCTCGCCGCAGCTGCAGTATTTACGGCGGTCGCGACCCCTACTCCTCCTCCTCCGTCTCACCCCCTCCCCCCCTCCCCCCAACAGAGGCGGAGGCGAGGCACGCGTCGTAATCGGACGCCCGCCTTCGCAGCCCGTGGCCAGAGTTACACAAGCCGCGCCCCACGTGCGGCTCCCATTGCCAAGTACGATGCCTCACGGTGCCGCTACCATTGCGACTGTTTCCCACGCGCTATAGTACATTTTACAACGCGTTTCGATCTACACTACTTGATCAAAAGTATCCGGACAACCGTATGTAATACGAATTTGAGCACTAGTTGTCACGAGAGGCTGACCCGCCAGTATAAAAGGAGGCGGGGAGTGCTGCGTGGTCAGCATTGAAGTAGTGGTAGCAGCAGAATGGGTCAGTCAGAAGAGCTCACTGAACTTGACCGTGGACTGGTCATCGGACATGACCTGAGTAACACATTTCTGTACTCATTGCTAAGCGATGCTTGATGTGGTGTAAAGAGCGACGCCAGGGGACAGCGGATTACTGGAAACGAGTGATTAGTCACCTCTACGATGTGGCAATTCGATGGAACTGTTTGGGTTTGGCGAATGTCTAGAGAACGTTACCTGCCATCATGTGTAGTACGTAGGAGACGGTATGGTATGGGGCTGTTTTTAGTGGTTATCGTGTGAACCTGTTTTTGCGCTTGACATAATTCTAAATGCGGAAGGATGTGAATACACCTTACAGCACTGTGTACTGCGTTCAAAGGTGGTGATTGTTGGTATCAGCATGCCATTGCATCCTATCATAAAGTACCATCTTAAAGCAACAGCCTGTGTATCTTACCATTCCTGAAATGGACTGGCCTATGCAGAATCCCGTCCTGAACCCAATGGAACGCATTTGGGATGAATTAGAACGACTTCGCTCTAGACCCCAGCGTCCAACATCACTACCTTCTCGGCTCTGTAGGAAAACGATCTGCCAGTTCTCCATATACAGTCAGAGACGTCATAAAACGAACAGAGGACATACACCATATTAATTTCCATTAATAAGTGTCCGCATACTTTTGATCAGTAAACGTATCTGTAGCCGTGAGTGGAATCCTTAGGCAGAGATAAAGCGGAAGAATGGTTCAAAAGGTTCTGAGCACTATGGGACTTAAAATCTGAGGTCATCAGTCCCCTAGAACTTCGAACTGCTTAAACCTAACTAAACTAAGACAGCACACACATCCATGCCCGAGGCAGGATTCGAGCCTGCGACTGTAGCTGTCGCGCGGTTCCGGACTGAAGCGCCTAGAGCCGCTCGGCCAGACCGGCCGGCAAAGCGGAAGACATCTATAGCAATGGTGTCTGCAACACGCGAAGACGCCACTAAACCGAAACTTTCAGTACTTACAATCAAAGTTCACAGTCATGATGACAGCCGGGATTTGCACCTGTGAACCTCGCAGTACAGGAAGACGCCCCTAAAAAGTTACGGGCAACTGTGTTAGTGTGATATTTATGACTAGGGAAGGTTGTTAGTAGCCGTGATGGATTATAATAAAAGTTCGCAGTATATTCTTCGTTGAAGAAAAATCGACGTCCAGAATGAATCTTTCTCTTTTGCAGCGGAGTGTGTACTATTTGAGACTTCCTGACGGATTAAAACTGTGTGCTGGACCGGGAATAGAACCCGGGATGTTGCCTGTAATCGGAAATGCTCGTGAAAATCAAAGATCGGGTTCTAGCGCATAGTAATAATCTGCCAGGACGTTTCAAAAACAGCGATTATCTTGCTCTGTACGTCAAAACTCGGTAATTTTTGACGCACTCAAGACTGAAGTTTTCTTTTTCGCTCAGCTCTTAATAACGGTAAGCGGTTCGCGAGCTAGTTGAACGAGCCAATGGCAAGGGGACGCTCTTCGGATTTGCAAATATGAGTTTTAGCGGGTGCCTATTGTTTCTGATGAAGCCTTGCAGCTTTAAACAGTGTAATAACAGAAGCTGCTCCGAAGGTAATGCCTTCAGTGTGATTACTTTCGATCAAGATCTGATAGGCAGGGATATGTAACCGGGGAGGCTATTCTTTCCCATGTATACTCACTTTTATTGTTGATCGATGACTGGTTCGTGATGGCCCCGGAGAAGGCATTTGTTATGGGGCTGTGTGTGAGATACGAGCATGGGACTGAATCTAGCGTGCTTTTCCCTTTGGTGAGACTTCGCAGTGAAGATAGGTTGATTTCAACAGTCGCATTACTGTTACAGCGTATTTCACGATGCACACCGCAGATCTTTGATAAGAGACTTTCTTTTGCAGCTCCATTGCGCCTTACCAGAGGGAACTGCATTGAACTCTTTTGGTAATCACGCCACTCTTTCACATGTTTTTTTGAGTAACGAGAAAGAGAATATGGTTTGGGTAATATTCAACTTTAAGATGGAAAATTTTTCCCTAAATGTCATATGAGGAAGTTTGAAGAGAAAATTGTCATTGATTCCTTATCCAAATTAAACGACGTTGTCATTGCTCTGCTGTACAGTTTCCAATAAACCTTAATATGGAATGATCGGGTAGGGGGCCATCAGAGAGGGTTGTGACGGTATTTTTGAGTTCATCGTATCAGCAACAGGAGTGTCGGTTTATAGCAGCTGAGCGAAGCACGGCGCGTGCGCTTTATCGCAGTGCAGCCGTCACCACTGGGCTTATCCACTCGCTTTCGCCTATGTCAGGTTTCTGCGAAAAACTGCTGGCATCTCTGGTTCAATGCCCTAGGCTGCAGCGAAATCGCTCTCAGCGTTCGCTCGCTCCTATGCCGAGACATGACTGCTCGGCGGATCGAAACATTTAATTCGATTCGTTGCCTCACGAGTGGTTATTCAAATTTGAAGTTGCTTTTACAGACATTCATTCGAAATTTGTAGGCTCGCCTTCTAGGCAACAATAGCTGCCGATAAAATTTTTCATTAAAATGTGTACTAAATGTTTCCTGCCTGATCTACACAGTCAGTTTGATACTAGTAAAACCAAGTTTGATTATGATACGAGCCGATAATATTAAAACCGAACTCTAATAGAAAGAAAAATAATACAGTAAAACCAGCATCGATACTTTCCCAACGCAATGTATTATCTGTTGGTAGACGTGTCTGCCTTGAGATAAATGTCAACTCTTGCACTTACCAAACTCTCTTGTACTCTTCGTGCATAGCCTACGTCTAGCACGGTTGTCACCAGTTGGTTCCACCCACGGAAGGATCCCAGTGCGAACAGGTACGAGTTCGTGCCAGCTGTTGCTGTCTGTGTAGCTACTATTCCTGTTTCTAATATTGTGCACAAATTGTATTTTAATGCAGTCGCAACTGCACGTAACTAAGTAACCAGACTGCGCTTGTAAGCTTATGGAAGACAAAGCACTATCTTTAACAACACATGTGCTCGCGATAAGCGCCAGCCGTGCCCTTGACTCGAACACGGTCTTTTTCGTTGCCGCTGTCCCGGATGGGTTGGAGGACTCCTCCAGGTGCGAAGTTTGTGATACATGGAGTTGCTGCGCTATCTCACATGCAGCACTACATACACCGCCTTAACATGATTCCTCCTTTTTTATTTTGCGTCTGAATTTTCGTGTTTTTAGGTTATAGGTTTACTGCAATTTCCAATGAATATCGAAAAATTACGCTGTTAGCTGTAAAGCGTCACCGTCAGGCTAACTTGGTGTGTCACTTGTCTGGTTGGCTCTTTGTTCTCCTCAGCAGCTACCCTGATGATATTCAGCCGTTCATCTCGTGGGCCCACTTTTCTTGGGTGCGCTTCTGTCTTCGACCAACACGAAGTGTGTGCAGCTGGAGCCGTTGTTGGCTACCTAGCTGGACTCCAACGACCTGTCCTGCTATAAGATAACGTGTGGTTTGCAAGTTGCTTCATGATGAGGTTGTTGCTGTTGTGGTCTTCAGTCCGAAAGACTGATTTGATGTAGCTCTCCATGCAACTCACTCCTGTGCAAGCTTCGTCATCTCCGAATAACTACTGCACTCTGCATCCTGCTGGATCTGCTTACTGTGTTCATTTCTTCGTCTCCCTCTACGTCTTTTACCTCCCACGCTTGCCTCCAATACTAAATTGGTGATCGATTTGTCTAAGAATGTGTCCTATCAACCGATCCCTTCTTCTAGTCGTGCTTAATCACATATTTCTTTTCCCCCCAATTCTCTTTTCTCCCCCAATTCTCTTTTCTCCCCCAATTCTCTTTTCTCCCCCAATTCTCTTTTCTCCCCCAATTCTCTTTTCTCCCCCAATTCTCTTTTCTCCCCCAATTCTCTTTTCTCCCCCAATTCTCTTTTCTCCCCCAATTCTCTTTTCTCCCCCAATTCTCTTTTCTCCCCCAATTCTCTTCAGTGCGTCCTCATTAGTAACATGATCCACCCAGCTAATCCTCAGCATTCTTCTATAGCACCACGTTTCTAAAGCTTCTATTCTCTTCTTCTCTAAACAATTTCTTGTCCACGTGGCACTTCCATACATAGCTACAATCTACAGTTTTGTACTACATAAATACCTTCAGAAAAGACTTCCTAACACTTAACTGTATATTGGATGTTAACATATTTCTCTTCTTCAGAAACGCTCTGCTTGCCATTGCCAGTCTACATTTTATATCCTCTGTATTTAAGTTGTTTTGCAGTAGCATCACATTTGAAACGCCTCTGTTGTCTTCTTGGCTAAACTGTTTATCGTCCATATTTCACTTCCATACATGACTACATTCCATATAAATACTTACAGAAAGACTTGTTTCATATGTCCGATGACATATGGAGCAGCTCCGATGTTCTGTATTCCGCGTACCCACATCCATGTTGTCTAGTTGGCCTAATTCAAGTAATGTCTTATGGGTTCTTTAACATGAGTTAATGTTGTCGATTATTTGTCGATCAGGGGTATTATTGGTAAAGTATACACATTTAGAGTTAGACTGGCTTCGTCAGCTTCTAATAATGAAAGCACGTTACGACCACTTTTAAAGTACTGATAACAATAATGTCGTGCAGTCCAGTCAACCACTTTGGGAATTTTGCTCGTTCAGTATGCAAACTGATAAACTTTATATGAGACGATCTTATGTCATTCTGCAGAACTGCTTCCTTTACTCAAATATCTTTGATTTACAATTTATCACCACTGTTCGTTAATCGTCGTCACAAAATAACGCGTTCAGTATTGCCCGAATGAGGTTTTCTAAGCTACCTGCTTTGTTGGTGGATTAGACTTCCTGAGAATTTGCCCAATTAATCTTTCAGGCATCTGCCTTGCCTTCAGTTGCATTTATGTGGTGTCTTTCCGCTATACATCGCTACGTACTCGTACTTGCAGGTATCTTGTGGATGTGACTATTTCCAGTGATTGACCACAGTCGTATAATGATGCAGTAATGGGTTTTTCTGCCCATTTATGTGCAATATGTTAAATTTATTTACGTTGAGGGTCAACTGCCAATCCCTGCACCAAGCGTCGGTCCTCTGCAGGTCTTCTTGTATTTAGCTACAATTTTCTAGCTTTGCGACTTCCCTTTAAATAAGAGCGTCATCCGCGGAAAGCCTAATGGAACTTTAGACTTTATACGCTAGTTCATTTAAATATATTGTGCAGTGTAATGCTTCTATAACACCCTTAGGTTGTAAACTCCTTATTGATCGGTTAATGCGGTCATACGACCATGATAGCATATGCCAAATTGCCTAATGAATTTGATTTTGGACAAGGCTATCGTCTCCGAAAAAAAAGATAATCTGGTTAGTGGAGAGAAGAGTACAAGAAGTTATTCTAATAACTATCCTACTCTAGCACTTTCTACTTATATGTATTTTGTTTAAAACTTAAAACAGCGCCATCACTCATGTAAAATACGAATGAAAGAGGGGTATTACGTGACTCAGAGTACACTACGGATCTAACTGAAATAATACAGGAATTAATTATTACGGTCGCCAGCTCAGTTGGGCAATATCTGCTCAATATCTAAATCATAATACGCGCAGCACTGAAGAAGTAACTGATTGTAAGTGTTGCAACAGATCGTCGACATACGTTTCCGACAACACAACACGTTAGGAAATAATAATGAACAAAGAAAGCAATTGTCTTACATCGTTAACACTCAGATACGTTAATTTGGAAAAGATACTTAAACTCGTTATTGAAAAGCAAATAACTGACTGGAGGTAGCTTTCTTGTTGCGACAATAATCTATGTAACCATAGATTAACGTCTATTTACATTAATTAGATTCCTGGATATCTCAAGCTAGTTTCGATGGATTGTAATCACTGTGAAAATTTACTGGGTTAGATAAGCAACTCTTGGCTTTCAACAGACCGGCAACGCCGAAATGCGAACCAAACCGGCACACAACAGGATTATTACAATAGACACAGATATGACACATATAAACGTAACTTATTCTTTTCTTAGATTTAAGATTGCCAGAATTACTTTTACATTGGTTTGTCTTCATTTAATTAGCAAGAATAACTTCGCTTCTGAAAATTATTGAATAACAGAGTTAACTTATTGAGACTTCGCTATTACTTACTTACAGTTATCTTTCCGGTAAATAAACAAAGATGGCAATGAAAGCTTTTTATTAGCGTCTTCAACGACACTAGGGTACCCAGTAACTGGAAAGTAATTGGATCTTAAGTAGATGACAGTGACTGAGGATGACAAGATTAGGTACCTACAGTTTTAATTCATGTCACTAAAATTATGCCACTAGGTAATGCCTGTCAAAGTTTCAAACGTGAAAGAAAGTGAAACGATCTTACACTTCGTTGCTGAAGTTAAGGCAATGTCTTCGTTACCGTTGACAATGCTCCCTGCATACTGCAGGCACACCTTGATTAGCATTGATAAATTATGGGGCAAGATCTTGATGTTATTGGAGCCCCTTACATCTGCTCACACTTGTCGTACTCTTCGTGTCTCTCTAGTAACAATTCCCGCTCACACAAGCCAGACATTCTACAGTACACACGCCACATGCACGTGTTCACACTCACATCTCACAGCCAAGCAAATCTTACGCGCGTTCTGCTCGTAACGTCACGCATTCAGACAAAGCGCTTCTACATAAGTTTTTGATCTGTGGCACTTTCCGTGACGGCTTTATCCCAGAAAAATTACACCTTAAAACAGAGAATTGCCGGCCGGGGTGGCCGAGCGGTTCTAGGCGCTATAGTCTGGAACCGCGTGACCGCTACGGTCGCAGGTTAGAATCCTGCCTCGGGCATGGATGTGTGTGTGATGTCCTTAGGTTAGTTAGGTTTAAGTAGTTCTAAGTTCTAGGGGATTGATGACCTTAGAAGTTTAGTCCTATAGTGCTCAGAGCCATTTGAACCATTTGAACAGAATAATTTACAAAAGTTACAATACATATTACATTACTAATTAACACATAGTATCTAAAGGTTTACAGAATAAAATAAGTATGTCATATTTAAAATAAACGTAATCGGCAAAAAAGTTTTGGTGGCGCATCTGTATTGCAGCGTCACAGGCTACACCCCAGGTTATTTTCAGATCTGAAGATTTTTGTCCGTTAATAATGACGTCAGTGTTTTGTACACTAGGAACGAAATAACACAATTGGCTCGATATTCCGTACGCTCGTTTTGTATTCTGTAGGCTGCATTTCGGAACTGTACCGAGCATCTTGTGGAAGTCAAGAATAACGCCATGAACCTGGACGCCTGTATCTACGCTTTGTGTCTCGTGGGCGAACAGAGGGAGCTGAATTTCATAAGATAGTTATTCGCCGAATCTATGATGATTCCTAGAGAGGTACCGGCCGCTGTGACCGAGCGGTTCTAGGCGCTTCAGTCCGGAGCCACGCTGTTGCTACGGTCGCACGTTCGAATTCTGCCTCGGGCATGGATGTGTGTGGTGTCCTTAGGTTAGTTAGGGTTAAGTAGTTCTAAGTCTAGGGGACTGATGACCTCAAATGTTAAGTCCTATAGTGCTTAGAGCCATTTGAACCTAGAGAGGGGATTTTTCAGTCTCCAGAAATCTCATAATACGCGAGCATAAAACGTATTCCAAATTTCTACTGTACACGTCAGCGATATAAGCGTATAGTTTTGTAGGTGTGTACGACGAACCTTTCTGAAGAACGTTAATTTCGTGCGGTTTTTTTCCCCCCTCTGTGGAATTCTGTCCTCGTTGTCACACTGTGAGAGGCTGTTGGGTAGCCAGCTGCGTAATGCAGACGTGTGTTTCCGCCGACAGGCGCTGGAGGTGCGGAAGCGGCTGGAGGAGGTGCGGCTGCTGGAGTCGCGGAAGTCCGCGCGGCTGCAGGACCAGGACACGGACTTCGCGCGCCTCGCCGACATGGCGGGCGACCGCCGCAAGGCGCCCTCCGGCTCCATCGACGTGCCCCTCTCAAACGGGTGAGTCTGCAAGTGCCTCGCCCCTGCCTTCGCTCGCTGCTCACACGCTTCCTGCACTACTTAATACAACTTTGCGCCAGTTCGGAATCTGAGCCCAGGTGTGGGGATGTGGATGTAGCGCGACTTTTGGCTTAACTTCATAATCCTTAATTTCAAATAAGCCTGTGATCGCTAAAATCTCGGCTCTATCCTACTTTGTGGGGTCAGATGGCCCGCAGCATCGCAGAAACTTATCGGAACAAGTGACATCTCAGGGAGGCAAAGTGAGTTTCCTCAAACGCCTTGCCTGCGATAAGTTAGTATCGTGATTCAGTTCCCTGCCTGGCAAGCTGTTATCACATGTCCAGAATTATCACTTGAGGATCTACTTCGTGAAACGTAAAATAATTTCTCCCTTAAATGTTCATATAATGTCGGCGTAGCTGTTCCCATAAAACAACACCGTTAGTTTTAAAGTCAAAAGGTGTTGTGTCCATAATCACACTCACACACACACACACACACACACACACACACACACACACACACATATATTACTCGTCTGTATTACTGAGCTTATTTGTGCATTTAAAAGGACCCGATGTTAGGTATGGACATGCACGACTTCACAAGGCATGATCCCGTTGCTTTTCGTCATACTTTGAGCTGACATATCCAGAAAGACATAAGGAACCTACAGTTCAACGTGGACTCCGGACGAAGGTGTAGCTTTGCGTTGTCGCATTAGCAATTGCCAAAGGTGAAGGGATCGATAAACACACACCCAAATATATACACTACTGGCCATTAAAATTGCTACCCCAATAAGAAATGCAGATGATAAACGGGTATATATTATACTAGAACTGACATGTAATTACATTTTCACGCAATTTGGGCGCATAGATCCTGAGAAATCAGTACCCAGAACAACCACCTCTGGCCATAATAACAGCCTTGATACGCCGGGGCATTGAGTCAAACAGAGCTTGGATGGCATGTACAGCTACAGCTGCCCATGCAGCTTCAACACGATACCACAGTTCATCAAGAGTAGTGACTGGCGTATTGTGACGAGCCAGTTGCTCGGCCACCATTGACCAGACGTTTTCAGTTGGTGAGAGATCTGGAGAATGTGCTGGCCAGAGCAGCAGTCGAACATTTTCTGTATCCAGAAAGGCCCGTACAGGACCTGCAACATGCGGTCGTGCATTATCCTGCTGAAATGTAGGGTTTCGCAGGGTTCCAATGAAGTGTAGAACCACGGGTCGTAACACATCTGAAATGTAACGTCCACTGTTCAAACTGCCGTCAATGCTAACAAGAGATGACTGAGACGTGTAACCAATGGCACCCCTTATCATCCAGGGTGATACGCCAGTATGGTGATGACGAATACACGCTTCCAATGTGCGTTCACCACGATGTCGCCAAACACGGATGCGACCATCATGATACTGTAAACACAACCTGGATTCATCCGAAAAAATGACGTTTTGCCATTCGTGCACCCAAGTTCGTCGTTGATTACACCATCGCTGGCGCTCCTGTCTGTGATGCAGCGTCAAGTGTAACCGCAGCCATGGTCTCCAAGCTGATAGTCCATGCTGCTGCAAACGCCGTCGAACTGTTCGTGCAGATGGTTGTTCTCTTGCAAACGTCCCCATCTGTTGACTCAGGGATAGAGACGTGGCTGCACGATCCGTTGTAGCCATGCGGATAAGATGCCTGTCATCTCGACTGCTAGTGATACGAGGCCGTTGGGATCTAGCACGGCGTTCCGTTTTACCCTCGTGAACCCACCGATTCCATATTCTGCTAACAGTCATTGGATCTCGACCAACGCGAGCAGCAATGTCGCGATACGATATACCGCAATCGCGATAGGCTACAATCCGACCTTAATCAAAGTCGGAAACTTGATGGTACGCATTTATCCTCCTTACTTGAGGCATCACAACAACGTTTCACCAGGCAACGCCGGTCAACTGCTGTTTGTTTATGAGAAATCCGTTGGAAACTTTCCTCATGTCAGCACGTTTTAGGTGTCGTCACCGGCGCCAACCTTGTGTGAATGCTCTGAAAAGCTAATCACTTGCATATCACAGCATCTTCTTCCTGTCGGTTAAATTTCGCGTCTGTAGCACGTCTTCTTCGTGGTGTAGCAATTTTAATGGCCAGTAGTGTATATAGTATTTGAACTGTTGCACATTTTCGTATCAATACAAGCCACCCCTCTGTTATCGGAAAGAAAAGAAATGGTTTTTAAGGCAACATCAGTATTTTACTGTCCAATAATGAAATACATTATGATATTTTAGGATCGCAGCTGTACGTTTTATATGATAAGATAACTTTATTTATTTACAGTCTTACACGATGGTGGCGTTACAATCACAAGCGGAGGTTTGCTTACCACAGTGCATTACGAAGCTTGATCCTATCGTAGTTGGTATGCTGTTGCCTAAATATGGCCTGCAAACAGGCTCACCCGGCTGTTATGGGAGCACCATGCAGTTTGATGTCGAGTTCAATATGCTGTGCAGCTTAAATTTTCACACGTACCTCTGGTGTTTCGTGTATATCACGTTAAGTGCCAGAAAAGTTCTATGACTAGCACTGAATCTTCAGATCTATTACTTTGAGCTCAGTTACCAGTAACACTGCTTCACAATCCACAACTAGTTTCCTTCAACATTCGTGCAACACTATGACGGACATTAAGCTGTTATGCTAATAATCCAAGGAGCATATCTATCAAGTAACTCTAGTGAAATCCTCCATGTTTTAAGTCCCTTAGTGAGTTATTTCCTAATAATTTCGGTCCTTATCTTAAAGTTCCATCTTACGTACACTAAGTAAACCTGCACGCCATTTAAAGGAGAACACCAGTGCATAGAACTGATTCTTTCCCTTTAAAAATTTATATAGATCGGCTATGATTACGTAAAATTAAGTCATTTAAACAATTGTGAATAGTTGTTACGTGAACAATTTTGTTTTCCTTTACTATCATAAGAGTTCTAGCGTCAGCTGTGAACGAAATGTAGTTAACTAAGTGTAATGCGCTTAGCTTGTGCACGAAGTCTGAAAATATTCTTAACGTAGACAGCTTGCTTAATAGCTCATGTCAAATAAAGAAAGAAGGCCACGCGTTTCTCGCTTCATTTATAGCCGAAAAGAAGGTGAAATATGATTTCAGATGCCGTCATATTTACAACGTAATTGTTACTAAGCTGTCTGGATTCAAGAGTGTTTGACGTAAAAGCAATCGATATGTATGATACACTGTATGTATTTATATGCCTTCTCCATCTGAGAACAATAATGCTCTCTCCAAACATGACATATAGTAGTTCATTTGTCTTATTTCTGCTTTTCTGTCTATCGCCAACAAGTCATGTAGTCAGCAGTAGAAGTACAATGAAGACACTGTGCAGCGTCTTTTGTTATGAGCAAAGTAGTTTTATCCTGCATCGTCGTGAAGAGAAGTTTATCTCGTACTTCTCAGCTGAAGTATTACAGTTTGTGCGGGAAGATATCCATCTGTACTACTGTCATAACCATCAGGCAATTTTCATATAGTCTAAATGGGGATGTATGCGCAGTACTTGAAAAATAATAGTTGTATCACGAGTACAAATGTATTGCACCTAAAATTTTGAATTTTTTTTACCGTTAATCTCTAGTTATCATGATGAAGAGAAATACGAAAATCTCTCTCATATATGTGTTTAACAATACTACAGCGCATTTCACTTCCGAAGCTTCCAACAAAGGTTTTAAAAAATAATTCTGTATAATTTTTTAACGATTAATGTAATACTCCTTGCTGTTCTTCGTGACTGCTTCGTCGAATTGTATTTTCCATTACAAAATGTTTTATGGCTCTTTTGATCTTGTTTCATAAGTGATCTTACTTGTATCAGTGTCATTCTTGTACAGGGTGGGGCAAATAAGTGTTCCGGTCGAGTGGATACAACTGGACGTGAATTTGTGGATATAACCACGCCCTGTGACGCACTCACCACGTGTACGCCCGTCACGTGATCCACACCGGTTCTGAGCGTAGTGCGGGTTGTTGGGGTTGGAGGGGGTTGTTTTGGGGGAGGAGGCCAGACAGCGAGGTCATCGGTCTCATCGGATTAGGGAAGGGCGGGGAAGGAAGTCGGCCGTGCTCTTTCAAAGGAACCATCCTGGCATTTGCCTGGAGAGCGATTTAGGGAAATCACGGAAAACCTAAATCAGGATGGCCGCACGCGGGATTGAACCGTCGTCCTCCCGAATGCGAATCGAGTGTGCTAGCCACTGCGCCACCTCGCTCTGTGGATGCGGGTTGTCAGTCTGAATGGAGGGCAGCAGCGGGTGTTCGTTGTGGAAAGTTACGTGACAACAAAGTCGTGGAAACGTTGTGGTCAGCTGTTTGCTGAGAAGTTTAATGCTGTCAAAGTGCCAACAAGGAGTGCCATGCAACGCATAGTCCGAAAATAGGGTCAGAATCTGTTTCGAACAGGTCAAAAAATTTTCCGAAACGTGCCTGCACACCAGAGAACGCGGCTGCAGTTCTCCATAAAATGCTTCGGAGCCCTACCAAATCAACTTTCCTCTGCTGCGTTTCTTTGTAACATGGAACTCTATTCTGCGGGTCACTTTTATTTGCCCATCCTGTATTTTGGGTAGTTAAAGATTCAACACCCAATGGTCTGTCATTCCTTGACACTTTATAGTGGTGCTCACACTGCTGACAAAATGTCTGCAGTATTCATAGTCACGTACGAGGGACGTACGGATTGTGTGGCAGCTCATAGACGCAGCACGTTTTTGTACATTGGAGGTTACCTTGTACACTGCTTTAAACGCAGCTGTTTAAGCCGCCGGCCTTCTGACTAATCTTGGCGCAGGACTCCAGTTTATTTTTTGCTTGTTGTGCAGTCTAGAATGTTGGCACAGGTGACTGAAGTGCTAAACATCCCAGTCTTCCATTCGCCAACGTCGAATAGTTTAAACGTTTAATGACTTGTGATGAAACTAAATGCGTTAAGTTGCCCAACACAGTAAATTAAGTACATTTCAACTGTGCAAAAGAACGAATAATGGTGGAGTTCACATGAACGTAAGTTGTTTTCAGGAAGTAATGAGAGAATGACAAGAACGTCAAAGCTGTTGTGCTATAGTACAGCAGAAGGGCCACAGAAAATTACGAAAGAGGCAGTGAAGCGATGTGGAGAAACTCATTTGAAAACCAAACTAATGAGCACATTTATATGCTAGTATATCATACATATTGCTTGTTGTGTCGATTTGAGGTGTAGGGGTTTCACGCTCTAATCGAGATGACATACATAAAGATTACTGGATATTCACATGTTTCACTTGTTGTGGGATCCCGAAAATTGAGTAGCGGACTTCAAAGACGGCGACTGGCCAACAGTTACCGAAATAGCAAGAGGGAGTTGCGCGTCCAGGGTTCAGTTCTGGGGGAAAGAGGTTACAGTTTGTTAAAGTCTTAATAATTATGATGATGATGATCCGTTTACATCAATGCTTAACACTTCGCTGTAGCACAACTTCTATTAAATTGCAATTCAAGGAAATACAGGATTGCAAAAGGTTTCGTCCGAAAATTTAAGTAGTACATGTGTCGTACAACTGAGTTAAGAAATATAATAGCAACAAACTCTCAGCGTCACAATTTAATCGATATAAAATTGTAGTGTGCACTTACCATTGTCAGTATTCCACTTATCACTACGATTGTTAACCACGTCTGCAGACTATGGTTATTTGAGCATATAAGTGTGAGTTTTGTTGTTTCTTTCCTCCGTTTACGCCCAAATCATTTGCTTGCTCGTGGACATCAAGCATCGTTTGTTAAATACAGCTTCTGACCATCTAGACTTTGTCACCATTTTCAAATCTCTTGGTTTTCAAGCTACTTTAGCCTCCGTAAGTTATCTAAGAAATTTGGAAACTGACCTACGTAAAAACAAACATTTTTGCTAAAGTGGTTTTGGGGTGGTTGCACGACCCCCAGGAACCACCCTCGCCCACTGCGATTGGATTCACATCTGGCAACAGGCGTCTCATAAGAATGACTCAGTTACCAAAGAGTAGTAGTAATGGACCAGAAACGTGGATAAGGAATTGGCAGTGCGAATAGATGCGGTGACTATACGTTGCTATGAGATTTCACCTCTATGTGGACACACAGCTTCTTCTTCTTGGTCTTATCCCGTGTCTTCACAAGGTCGAAATTTTAATGTGGGTTTGGCAATGTTAATGATAGAGGGTGGCCGCTAGGTGCCGTACCTGTCGCCACCCTCCCCCTTTCATCCGTCAGGACGGAATTTGTGTAATCCAACTGTCTGCATGTAGCGTAACCCGTGACAAGGTGTGAGAACGTTTTAGAAATGTTTGCTAATCTCGAAACTTAGGCGGCGCGTGGGTACCAGCCTGGTATTTGCCCAAACCGATGTGGGGAACCACATTCGGACTGACCGGCACACCGGTCCTCTTTGTTAATCCGCCGTGCGGATTCGAACCTGGCCTTACGCGACCCCGTTCGCCCCCCTCCAGAATTCCGGAAACGGTGTGCTAACTCCCGCGGCCAAGCATGCGCGTTAGGTGTCGATTCAGCGCCCTCGAAATTTACAATTTCGCTTTCTCGCAGGCTTGACGCACGAAAACGCTGCAGGTCGTCATTACGAGAGGATCAGGAGGGCTCGGTAGGTGCACTGGCGCTGCCGTTCCTCGCCCGCTTGCGGTAGCAGTAGCTAAGACCGCGCGGCGTATTGCGCACTGCGAGCGGTCTGGAATCCCTTGTGAGAAGTGCAGGGCCAGCAGCCGCTTCGGCCTTGGTTCATGTTGCGACTTTAACTCGCTGTGTTTGGGAATGCGCGCCGGCTGGATTTTTAAACTGGCGCACACCCGGAAGGGCCGGCAGCCGGCAGCCGGTGGTGACGTCACAGGGCCACGCGCTGAAGGCCGCGCTGGGTGTCAGGCAGCAGGCAGGGGCGTGCCTCTCACCCACGCCCCGCTGCCGGCCGCGGCTCCGCCTTGCAAAACTCTGGGATCCGGGTGGCGCGTACACAGGCCGGATGTGAGGAACAGCCGCTCGCAAACCCCGTGAACGGTTCAGTCTGAAACTGACGGCCTGCCTCGCACCGCCTCGGCACCGGTGGCATTAAGTATCTACGGCCGGACGACTCGGCTGGCGTATCGCTAGTAAATTGCATACACAAACGTTACTCGTGAACCAGTTCATTGTACTGAAAACCGTAGCGGGCCGGAGTGGCCGAGCGGTTCTAGGCGCTTCAGTCTGGAACCGCGCGACCGCTACGGTCGCAGGTTCGAATCCTGCCTCGGGCGTGGATGTGTGTGATGTCCTTAGGTTAGTTAGGTTTAATTAGTTCTAAGTTCTAGGGGACTGATGACCTCAGAAGTCAAGCCCCATAGTGCTCAGAGCCATTTGAACCATTTGAACTGAAAACCATATGAAAATCGCAACAATAGTCCCTCAGAGTAATCTGATTGTACAGAAATTGCGGCGACGGACTTCCATCTCTACGTGCAGGTTGATTCAGCTGCCTCTACTGACAGGTTTCGTGCAACGCCTTCAAATACAACGCTAAGATTTTCATATTCATTCGCTCAGGGACCAGACAAGTACGCGGTACGGTATCGCTCGCTATGTCAAAACTATTAGTGCTATGGAGAAAATGAACAGGAAATTATTTGTAGTTAAAATTTGTACTGGAATACGTTTTCACTGAAGGCCGTAGTTTACGAATTATTCATGAAAAACGTACAAAAGTGACCTTCAAAGCTGTTGTTCTTGAATAGTTCGAAAAATGTGACTCATTTCCTACAAAAATGTCTTGCTCTTTCTTTTCTGTACGACTAACAGTTTGCACTTAGTGAGCAAGAGAATATGAAGATCAAATGCATGGAATTTGAAGGCATAGTGAGCTGCATAAAACCGATCGGTAGGGGCAGCTGAATCAGCATGTATAAAAGGAGATGACGTGACTGACTGACTCATCACTCCTCAGCACAATCTGCTAACTTGAAATTTGGACTGTGTGTTGACCTTCTACTGTAGGTTTTTTTTATTTCCACCCCCTAATATGGTGAAATAGGTGATGAAAGGTTTTGAAAAATGATCGCTGTTAAAGCATTTTTGAAGCTAGAAGTACGAAAATTTGTACTTGATTTCTGCGAGAAAAAAAGAAAGATATGTTTTAGAATTTTAGAAAACTTAATCACTATGTGGGTGAAACAGCCGGGTAACGTGTTTTTTAAAGAAATAAATCATCATTAAAGATCCACTAAAGCATTTTTAAAGCTACAACTATGAAAATTAGTATATGACTTCTTAGGGAAAAAATGTGTTATCAGCATTTTTGGAAATACAGGAGGGGTAAATAGGGGATGAAATTTTTCGTGTAAATATTTCATTAAGAAAACATTTTTGAAAGTACATCCGTAAATTTGTATTTGGCATCTCAGTTAGAAACAAAAATAAAAAATTTGGAAACTCAACCCCTAAGGGAGTAAAATAGGGGATGATATTTTTATGAACCTATTTCGTTAAAAATTTTTAAAAACTTAGTCCTTGTAACGTGGTACCTGACTTCTAAAGAAATGTGTGTTAGGGGATGAAAGTTTCTATAAAAATATCACCACAAGAACTCAAAAACTGTGACTAATAAAGACTTCGACTTTATCTACCAGAACCGCTTTTTGGTCAGAAGTATATTCACAAAAGATCATGCTTCTATTCTCTCCATTAGCGTGAAAAGTTTAGGTGTCGCCATTTTTGCGAACAACAAAACAATTCGATTAAAGGAAAACAAAATGTCTGTGTAGACCATACAGTCTACGAGAGCGAAGTAGCGGGCGCTAACCTATTTATAATATGTATGGATGAGAGACCATTGACTCCGGCAGCCTCGAGTGTGGGTTCGTCGCAGCACCCAGGTGTGGGCTACCTCGTCGTAATCAAACACCTGTGCCAGCGCTGGGGCTGGCCATGGCTGCACCAGCAGCAGCAGACTGCCGGCGTGGCGGGAGACGCTGTGGAACAGACACTACAGTGGACGGCTGCGATGCCCACGCACACTACCTGCGCACACACTGCTTCGCTACCTGTGGACGGACAGCCGGCAGTTGCTTTTCTAATGCTTTCCACATAAGTGCTTTCTAGACCAGTGCCTTACGTTATTTGCTGGAATCTCTCCATTGTACCTGAGACCTCTTCCTGGAACCGGCGATCTACAACATCCCCTGAAGCCCGCATTCCCTGTATCTTTAGCAGAGACGGTGAAAGAAAATTCTCTGACAGTTGGCAGCGCTGTCGCCAGCTTTCAACAAGACAAATATACAAAATCGCCTTACATCATTGGTTGAGAGAGACGAGCGAAGCAACTACGCCAAACCCACTGCAACTGTCAGGGATCTTCTTTTATCGAGGTAGGTCAGAATAGCAAAATAATTGACGGTTGAGCTTGGGTGAGGGCCATGTCCTGTCGGTGAGCCCTTACTTGCGCGCGCAACATGAGTGCGGTACCAGCAACTGAATGGCTTCGTAATGAATATGTTCACGCGTTCTTTGTTAATGCTCTTTGTAAGATCGCAATAACCCTGACACTTTTCTACGTAATATCATTGCTAGCTTCACACATTACGCTACGTAAAAGAAATACGCCACCCGAAGAAGCAAAACCAATAACAAGAACGAATCGCAACAATTACTTTTACAGTTCGTCATTCTCCGCAGTTAACTCGTAAATGGTACCTGAGGTAGCAGAGCGATACGACGGTGAGCAGGGCAGAAAGCGCAAGCAAACTACTCTCGGATTGGTAGCCGCCTGTAAACAAATACCTGTCAATCACTATGTTACTCTGACCCAGATGAAGTTTGACCAACCTGACGCAAGTGTCGAATTCTCATCCCTGCTACAGTAGACTAAGTACTACCTCTTTTACACAGCCACTGACGTCTTGCGGAGGTATACGAGGTATTATCATCGCTGACGGTGGTTTTTATTGGGTGACCTATAAACACTGAGGGGGTTATGACACGGCAAGTCTTTATTTCGCTGTTGAGGGAGGTAGGTTTCGCAGCAACTGTTAAAAATAAGACAGAAAGACGGCTTAAAGGGTTTAAATACCCTGCTTACCGAGTGAAATGTGTGAAATCCTTTACTCGTGTTTCTTTCGGAAATTAAGCAAGATCTTCAAGATGTATTAATTTGCAGCAGGCCATAGCTCTTCCGAGTAGTCCAGTAAGAGACTGTATCGGCAACTCACCCTTTGATCGTATGGGTACAAACAAATTATTATATACATCAAGCTTCTGCGGTACTGGTGAGAAATGTACAGTAACATTTAATGACCGGAAAGGTAATCTAATTGTGAAAAGCCCTGAGCGACACACCGCATTACCGGAGCACCTTCCATATAGGAGTTATGCTTTTTTCCGTTTATGAACATAATAGTGGGTACACTATGTAGCTACACTTAAAATTTAAGTTCCATTGCTTTTAATAGAGCTCTGAGCACTATGGGACTTAACGTCTATGGTCATCAGTCCCCTAGAACTTAGAACTACTTAAACCTAATGACATCACACAACACCCAGCCATCACGAGGCAGAGAAAATCCCTGACCCCGCCGGGAGTCGAACCCGGGAACCCGGGCGTGGGAAGCGAGAACGCTACCGCACGACCACGAGATGCGGGCTGCTTTTAATAGAATTCGTGCTCAAGAGTGACGTTGAGTACATGGTATCGCAAACTTTTTGGATCAAAATAATATAGAGAACAGAGAAGTACCTGAGTACCTTGATATAATGAACTAATGATCGCACATAAATATCCAGTTTTTTATTGGCCTAAACAACTTGCTCCTTACAACAACTACTTGAGCTCATACCAGTTGTTCAAAAGGCCGCCGCCAGTCTCGTTACCGTCACAACGACACATAAAATTTTGCCCCACGCTCTCAAGTTTTTCTGTTGTTTTCTGCGCAGTGAGACAAGCAGATAGGACATTAGCAACTAGTTTCTCCTCTGTTACTCTTCACTTTCCATTGGAGTTACGAACACCGACCACTTTATGTAGCCCCCGAGAAAAACCTCGACCGCTGACACATCGCAGGCTGTTGAGTATTGCTTTTCAAGGTAGCACTACCAACATCGGTGCGGGAACATAGCTCAAACACATGCCTCGCGCGCTTTACGGCTTAAAATCCTGGTACCGCATGAAATATTCATATGCGACCACGAGCCGTACTCAAAATACTCAGTTTGGGATCCCCAATCGTATCTATAAGTTTGATCCCAACTTTGGTAGCTCGCTGTATCTGGACGAGGATGTATCTCTACGTAAGGCAACTACAGTACAGTGGCGCGCAAATCTGTGTTGCGTTTTGCCTCACCGACAAGGGGTCGCGACCTGTCGAGGTCAGCCGGCACGCCAGACAAGCCCCCTATTCACGGAACCTCGCTCTCGTATTCTGTTTGATACTGGCGGTCTATACCTGTACTTATGTATTACTTCACATCCACGCTGGCCTACTATATCTCGACCTATGGGTAATGCATAAAATCTTTAAACAGATAAAATCTGTTATAAGCCTGCCTGGTTCAGACAGCTTGTCCACATGCATGCACTCCTAATCATTACCTGATATTCAAGATAATTCACATTACACACCGAACACAAATATCAGAGATCTTTTAACAGTTTCTTTCGAGAGACATGTACCACCTTTAAAAGAATTTACACTGTCCTCTTCGAAGATTCAGTACAGCGATAGTTGTTCGCTCTCATTCCATGGCGAACGCATTGCAGTGGCAAGCTCGCGGATGAATATTGCACTGAATTGTATTACACGAATTTTAATGATTGTGAACTAAGCTATTGACAGGAGCTGAAGTGCAGTAAATGAGTTCTTCATGATAAAATTCTAATCTTTCCATTATTCTTCCTATTCGTACTTTTTTGGAATAAATAACTTCTATTTGAACAGAGCATCTTCCGTAATAATGTGTACGGTCAGGAGCATCATACGGAAGGTATTCTTGAAGTAGCTAGGCTCACCTGCCCCCTTCCGTACCCTTCACCCTTTCAGTGCCTTAAAGCATTTTCTAAAAGTGAGTGTTGTTAAGGTCGCCTCATGTAAAGCTCAACTTTTCACATTTGCGTCTGTATAGTCATGCACAAACCTGCAAGAGTACTGTACTGCACCTGTCCCGTGAAATGAATGGAGGGAATAGTCAGTCGAAACATTAATGAGCGCTGGGGAGAATGCGGAAATCGCACACAATTCTTCTGCTTTCTCCCTTTTCGCGTTCTCTGTCTCAGTTATCTTACTGTGTAACGTACATACTTGCAAAAAAGTATTTGTGCATTCAAGTTCTGTATTTTTGTTACGGTTGGTAATAAAGATGGGATACGGAAGGGAAAATTCGTACCAGCACTTAAGCCCCAGAGGACTTGACGAGCTTAACGTCGTCGTCCGAGCTGCATATCGCGTCCATAATCTCTTACGTCCTCTCTCCGTAAGGCTGCGCCTGCACAATCTGGCGATCGTGGACCGTGACCCACTGCGTCTGATCCCCTCTCTTCTCATTTATTTCGTCATACTAGCCAGACAGGAACAGCATTCATCTTTTATACCCAAGAATGTTTGTGGACAAATAGATAGAAAATGTTGTCCCAGACATGGAACACACGCTACACGGTTATTAATTTTGGCCCTGTTTTCTAAATTAAAATCCACATTGGGGAAACAGTTCTTCAGAAATTATTTTTCTAATATCGAGTTGCCCTTTTTCTCTATAATCCTCACTACATTCACAAAATGACTTATACATGTAATCGTCTCTATATCCTTAAATTGTGCACTAGACAATGTTTTGAGCTGATAAAATGAGGACGCTTGACCTCGTCACTCATGCGAGACGTTGATATAACTTCTCACGTTACATGCTAGCTACCGATTGTGTTTGTAGGGTTTACGGGCGCTCAACGGCGAGGTTATCGGCGCCCTTACAAATATTAACATAAACGAATGTGGATAAAAGGGCTAAAAATGTCATGCCGTGCGGAGTAAATCTACAAAAGCTCACAATTCAGTTCAGATATACAGGGTATTCCAGGAGGAATAGTCAGTATACAGCGATAGGACTTGAACGATCATTCGAAGCATACCTTAGGAGCTATCAGCACTTGTTCAGTATTAAGAGATGTGTTTTGTAGTAGAGAGGACGAACTGGTTCTCATAGCTCTTAAGGTATGGACTTTAGAGCCCATGTTTACTACACTTTTGCTTCGAATTACCGTTCCTGTCATACTGCTGAATATTGACTGTGCCTCCTGGTACACTCTGTATGGAGGAAAAATAAATACTGGGCACGGTAAGGATTTCTTTCGCTCCATATAACATAGTATATGGAAGGACTGCGTGAGACTTGTGAACGAAGAGGATTCTCTTTATAACGAGACGAAATAACAACTTCGTTATTTTAATTGTGTATTTCGTGAAGTTAAGGAAGGGTGAAGGTATATCTGTATTTGTCATACAGCAGCTGATTAGAATTTTGGTGACAGATGAACAGTAAGATAGAGGGGTATAGTCTCTGATAAGCAGATTGTGTCAGTCTCTTTGCTTAAATTAAAAAATTCGACGCACTTGTTTACGGATTGACTGCGTAAGACACTATTGATGGTCACTGGTGCGTCGAACGTTGCCCTCCTATCTTTGTGACGCTTTCCCGGAGAAATATGATGCGTGATGGCAAAGACCTTAAAGGCCGGTCCTTCTAATCACAAAGTTATCCCTAGATATATTTCTTGTAGTTGACTCCATTTAAAAGCTGCAAAAACCAAATTGGAATATAGTCAGTTGTAATCCACCGTTTAATCCGTCATTTTGGAACAATTCCGCAAGAAATTGCTCTGAAATACTATGTCTCAGGAAATCCTTGTAATGTAGTGACTAATTGTAAGTTGGGACTAAGACTCTTGTGTCTAGAAAGCAGATTTACCTATCAGTGCGTTTGTGCCTCTGTAACTGAATTTATTATAGGCATTCGTTCATTTGCAACAGAGGCATGTTCTCTCAGCGATTTTCAGTTGCAGGTGAATGCTTTTCATCAACAGAACGAAATGAAAATAATATCTCATCAATTTTCTTCGTAAAGCGTACGATGATGACATCACGGGAGAAGTAGTTTTGTTCTCGATAATACTTTACTCGTGAATTCTTTATTCATTTCGATACTTTTTTTTAAGTTGTGTCGCGATGGCCAGAATTCAGTTGTCACTAAGACTTCGTTCGTACTGACATTTGAAAATGTTCATCCACGTTCTAGTGGACTCTTGATGTGCTTGAATGTGAACCCCTATACTCGTCCCTACGTACATATCATGTGGTTTCACCTCTCCTGTCCTGTTTCTTCTGCATCTCCGTGCTTTGTATAGCAATAAAACTTGCCAGTTTCATTGGAATTTACTTTTAAGTATTCACAACAACATAGCAAACGACGCTACGTAAAACTGAGCACAGGAAAGAAAAAGAATGGGAAAAGAGTAATAAGTAGTCACTGAGCGAATGCTACAGTGTCAGTTACCACGGTAATTGGTGACACGGCTTCTGTCTTTGTGTTGTCCGTCTGTCATTCGTCAACTAAGTTGTTCCCTTTATCTCGCTCATATTTTCCTTCCAGTTATCGCAAGTCGTTAAACTGTCCCAAGTCGTTCACCCATCTGCCAGTTCGTCTTCTCGAGGCAGCCGACCTGAGCCGTCAGCCCTGCCTGATGCCCGTCATACAGTTGCTACGTCGACTCACTTGTATCACGTGGTTCGACTATTTGTCGCTGGCTAACTTGAGTGGGATGTGAGTTGTGTAACCCACATATATGATTCATGTAAGATCTCTACTGTATTTTTTTCTTATTTCATTTGATTTCTATCTGCGCCTCTGATTCCTTAATAGGGAACCAACCAGAAATCGCATTGTTTTGAAATAGCGCCTAAAACTACACACAATGTTGGTCTGTGTACTACAGCAACGTGTTGGGCTGCAGCCCACGATGACCTTAGAAAAGGGTTGAATGTCGGGGGGGGGGGGGGGGGGGTGTAAGCAGTGTCAAAGATTGTCAAGAACGTCGTTCCGTTGTTCATCGGACTGCGAACTGCCGTTTTCGACCTCAAAAGGCGTGGGAATCGACACCCCAAGAAACGGTCTGGTTTCATTGGCCCCATTTATGCCACCTGCTGAGGCCATTTCGTGTCGATTCTGAGCATAGGTGTATTTCAGGTGTTTTCCTCGGCCGCATATAAGAAAACGGCGTGATTTCAACACTGAGCGTCACCATTCTAACCTCTGTCGCAGAGGCGTTAAAAGAAAGGGGGGTAAATGTGGGTAAGAGGGGGTTGTGACAACCTTCGCATCGTTTGACACGTCCACGGTGACGTTGGACAGAATTGTAATGAAATTTGGTGCCCATGTGACATCACCGCCCACCTTACAGCTCACATGAACTTCTGAGCTCTGGCCATATCTAGATATCTTGCTGTCTGAAGCGTCACTGAGCCCCGAAGGTGATGTCTCAGGACGAAACGATTCTGTACCACTACAGAGAAAGGCTTTAGGCACGTATGAGCAAAATTTCAAGCTTCTGTGTCGCAAAGGGTAACAGTTTCGTGGTTGTAAAAAGTGACCCTTCAGTTGAGTTGCAGAGTGTACTTCGGAAACATTCAGAAGTTCTTCAAATGCAGGACTTTACCGTAGTACAATTACTTGAAAGTTACGCTGAAGTAATCTTGATCATTCTCATTATGCTGAAGTTATGTTCAAAAATGTGTGTGAAATCTTATGGGACTTAACTGCTAAGGTCATCAGTCCCTAAGCTTACACACTACTTAACCTAAATTATCGCAAGGACAAACACACACACCCATGCCTGAGGGAGGACTCGAACCTCCGCCGGGACCAGCCGTGAAGTTATGTACTAAGCGCTGATGTTAACAAATTACTATTATATTGAAACACTTTATATGTTTTACTGTTTTGATTGTAATAGTATGATTATAATCGTAGACACCTGGAGCACGTTGGGGGTAACAGCAAACTAGATTTGGAAGTAGTGAAAGATTGTGATTACCCCCTCCCCCCCTCCGAGAACCAAACCGTGATTCCGCACCTCTGCCTCTCTCTCTCGCCCACTGTGCGCATTCTGCCAAATGCTTGCCGAAGCCGGCCCGCTGGTTTCGCTGCCACGTCGCTGTCCAGCGCGGCCCGGCATGCAGCGCCCTGTTTGGCAGGGGCCGGCGCTTTCTAACGGCCCGCTGGCCGACACGCCGTTTCATTCGCTTTTTTGTCACGCAGCCTTCCTCACTACAGCCGTTGCTCTAGCGTTTCTCTCACGTCTCGCGCAAGTAAGCAGGCGATATTCACTGCGATATCCTACAGGGCTGCAGGCGGACTCTGTGTTCTCCACATCTGAGGTCACTAATAACAGCACAGCTGACCGGCCCAAACCAGCAATTTGCGTCATCATCGGCATCGAATACGAAGAATGCATTCTGGAATGTTGAAGCCGGACTGTCATGTGTAAGTGGCTGGAGGTCAGCGAAACTGAAACCGCAACTCACTACTTACAGTTTCCTTGTAAATTTTATAGACTGCAAATGAGTAAGCATTTTCGGAAAGTAGTGTATATTTCCTCTTGATTTCCCTAGGACTGTTTAAAGTGCTTGTCATCCTCCTACCAACTGATGTAGTGTACTTTTTAAGACAGTAGGTTTCCAGTCCGCGTCTGGCCATCCTGAATAACAAAAATATTATGTAGCCTCTCAAACTCTGTTGATTGGACTCCTAAGCTGGTCTATCCTCCTACCTTCGCGGCAGCCTCCATTCTCGTATACATACTTGAGATGGCGTTGGGAAGGAGTTGGGGGATGGGTAGGTGAGGCTTAAAGAGTGGCAGCCTCCTCTCAAATGCACAGCTCACACGAATCGAAACGAAAGCAGTAGCTGAGAAGTCTGTAACCGAAGCAAGCGGTAACGGAAACCAAGGAGAAATATGAAAAGGGAATTAACATTCAAGGAGAGTAAATAAAAAAATTTGATGTTTGCTTACGTAATTTAATTCTGTCAGACACAGCAAAGAACTTGGAAGATCAGTTGAACGCAATGGATAATTTATTAAAAAGAATGTATAAAAGAACACCTTGAAAAGCAAAGCCGGCCGGTGTGGCCGAGCGGTCTGGAACCGCGCGACCGCTACGGTCGCAGGTTCGAATCCTGCTTCGGGCATGGATGTGTGTGATGTTCTTAGGTTAGTTAGGTTAAGTAGTTCTAAGTTCTGATGACCTCAGATGTTAAGTCCCATAGTGCTCAGAGCCATTTGAACTATTTGAAAATCAAAACAACGGTAATTCAGTGTAATCTGATTAAATCAGTAGATGCTGAGGGACTAGATTAAGAAATGAGACACTAAAAGTTGTTTGTGAGTTTTTCTGTTTGGACAGCAAAATAACTGGAGATGGATATCTGGAAAGGATAGAAAACGCAGAGGGTAATAACAATTAAAAAAAATCATGGGAAAGAGAAATGTGTTGAGATCGAAAATAAATTCGAGTGTGAGGAAGTCTATCCTGAAGGCGATTGTCTGAAATATAGCTTGGTATTAAAGTGGAAATGTAGACGATAGACTGTTCAGACAAGAACAGAGCAGAAGGTTTTGAAATGCGGTGCTACAGAAGGACTCCAAGGGTTAGTTGGGTAGATAGGATAACTAACGAGGAAGTATTGAATCGAATTGGACATAAAAGAAATTTATGGCACAACGTCATTCAAAGAGGGAATCGCTTGCTAGACCACGTCCAGAAGTATCAAGGAACCGTCAGTTTGGTAAGCCAGAGAAGGGTGAGGAGTAATAATTGTACAGAGAAACCTAGGCATGAATACAATAAGCAGGTGCAAATGCATGTAGTTAAACAGAGATGATGCGGCTTGGGCAAGACAGACAAGCGTGGATATCTGCACGAAACGTTTTCGGGGTGAAGACAACATCGAGGAGAAGAAGATTGTCGGTACCCTACCGTATGGGCCAGACTTTCTCTAATTTTAGCTTCCTGATCAATGTGCAACATATATGTATCTTCACTCGTTTAAGGATGTCGGCTCTTGGAATCTTGAGAGTCAAGCTGTCCGCCATGCACGCGGCGTTTATTGTAGTATCCTCCGCTGTAGTTTGCCGAGTGTTTACGTAGAACTACTTACGCTGACTAAACGTTCCCATGACAGACTGTACAACTCTACTTTAAAATTTATATCTCTTTTTCCGTTAACACAACTCTTTAAGGGTCCGAAACTGATGAGAAAAACTCTAGAGTTGTTTGAACGAGGGCCTTGTAAATGGTCTGTTTTACTACACTTGTTCAGGACAATTTCAATATATTTGCGCCTAGCCTCTGCCTTCCACACAGGGAGTAATCGTTGCACTTAAAATCGCCCCTGACGGAAATTCCCCTCACTCAGCAAGCATTCTCCTAAATCAGAATGAACAGACATGGCCTATGCTACAACAAGATCTACGAGAACTGTAGTATATAACAGTACAAACAAAAGTTGGAAGGTACTTTATTGCGATATTATATATAGTAGAAATCAAATAGCAAAATTCGCAGATATTAGTTTATGGTGCCGAACGAGCTAGCAGAGTGGTTGGCTCACTGGAATCGTATTCTGGAGGACGACCGTCGAGACGCAGATTTTCCATGATTTCCTTAAATCGCATACGGCAAATGACGAGATGGCACCTTTGATAAGGACACGGCCGATTTCCTGTCCCAGCCTTTCATAATCAGAGCATGTGCTCCGTTTCTAATAACATCGGCCGGCCGCTGGTGGCCGAGCGTTTCTAGGCGCTACAGTCTGGAACCGCGCGACCGCTACGGTCGCAGGTTCGAATCCTGCCTCGGGCATGGATGTGTGTGTTGTCCTTAGGTTAGTTATGTTTAAGTAGTTCTAAGTTCTAGGCGACTTATGACCTCAGCAGTTGCGTCCCATAGTGCTCAGAGCCATTTGAACCATTTTTTAATAACGTCGTCGTCGATGGGACGTTAAACTCTAATCATCGTTGCTTTCTTGCTTTTTATTTTGTTTCTTTGTTTCTAGTGTGTTGAAGATTCGTACATAACAACTGAAGGCCAGATTATGAAACTGACTTCGAAGTGCACATTGTCGAGGTAAAAACGCTATTGAAAAGACAGTGAACTGATCTTATTGTTAAGTTTTCCAAAAGTAAAAGTTGATGAGATGAAGACACTTGGTCCTTGTTGAGAGTAGTCGTTTGCTCTAACAAAAGGCGGAAATGCTGAGCGACGAAAAAAAAGATGGGAGACGTGACAAAGCAGTTGCTGCGCCGGTGTATATTCGAGGGCAACGTGCCACAGTCGTAAAACGGCTCCCACCTCTCCTCAGCTCAGCTCAGCCCCGTACAGCGCTTATCGTAGGCTGCGTTCGTGTCCTGTTTTGAAGGAACGGCTTACCTTTCTGGTCATCGTGCCACGCAGCAATAGTCGTGAACGCGCACCTTAAACACCTCACCTGTCCTTACGGACGTGCACTAAAATACAAAAGCGTGCGAGTTAACGGTGAAACTCAGCGTGCAAGACCACAGCGGCGGTGACCGAGAGCATGGCAACCTGACGTGGCTCTGCTGTTTCTGAGGATTAGAGTTCAAATCCCGACCTGTCCGAACCGATACAGGAGTGCAACGGTTGTAAAGCGAGTGCCTGGACACGGCTAGTTTCTCCCTGTGCAACAGACCCCCGTGGACAGGCCAGCAGCAGTCAAATGTAAAGGACAGTGATACTTAAGTGCTGACGATTAGCGCTTCCAACCTGAAAAGGTTTCGTTAGAGAAAAAGATGACTATAGCTCACTGTTTTTCGGCGCCCATTCAGTGCATGTAAAAAAAAAAAAATTAAATAAACCTAAGCTACTTCCGTGGAAGTGAATCTGACGATAAACGTTAAATATAGTTTAACCGGCGTGTGAAAAATAAATTCGGTTTTTATATCTCTGTTTTCTGTGAAACAAACAAAACCAACTCTGACCAGTTACATTTTAAATTTAACATGTTAGCATTCTTTTACACCCTTTTATGGAGTGACAACGGGACGTCTTTTATTGTCATTTACACTTCCTTCGTGTTTTTAACACAAATCTATAAACGTGCCAAAAACGTCACCCTATTAAATTTAAAGACGTCACTGTCGCACATTAAGACCCACACAAGATGGCCCATAGACACCGAAATGTGACTGGTAACAAAAAGGTGAGGGAAGCAGTTGGTGTTTCAGAGAAGACTAGCTGTTAGAAAGGCAACTGACACTAGGTGACAAACGAAAGACGTACTGTAAATATCGATATCTGATACTTGCGCATTCTGCATGTTATCATATCCGGATAATGTAGGACAGCACTATGTTCTTAATCAAGTTTTTGTGCTGCTGATAGGTACGATGCTGAGCACGGAATAAGGCAGGAATACTGCGCTGTGTTCATGATAAGGACTCAGTCGCTGAGGTACGCCACTCCCTCTCTCTACTATATGCGTACACTGTAGTCTTCTGCCTGCCATAGTGGAAATCTTAGGGAATGAAAGTAGTGGAGAAAGTGGTATCCGATTCTGGCACCAGGTCTCTTCCTCCACAATACATCACCAAGGGGTGTGCCGAGCTTTGTCGCCTTCAGCTGACGGAAGTTTGGGAATCAGCTCGGAATATTTGACCCCCCCATGCCTAGCGCACTCCTCAACGCCGACCAAATTCTGGTGACGGTTATTTATTCCATCTCTAGAGTTCTAAAAGGCTATCCCAGATCAAGAGACTGCATATTAACGTGCATTATTGACTCCAACTAAGGAAGTCGGTTCGAGATTTAGTAAAGGTACGTGACTGACGAGAGACAACTTCCCTTCCCCCCCCCCCCCCCCCCCCCCCCCCCCCTCCCCCGTCGCCGCTCACTTTCTTTCTCACTTTCCTTCCTTTCTCCTTCACGTGAAGGGGCCAGCACAGCGTTGCACTACTCAAGCCATCTATGGAATATGTATCTTAAATTACGACAAATAGAGCTGCTACGTGATCCATTTAGCAATTAGTCTCGATAAAGAGAAAGAATGTGGTACATACTGCGTCCGACTTATGATACTGAACTGAAGAGAAATGTCACCCACAGGGGACAACGTTATTCGATATACAGACCACTTCCTAAACTGAATTTCCTTTAGAAATTTTTGTAAATTCATTCAAAAAGCAGAACGCGACAGTCACAGAGGCAATGGTCGTACCACCAAGGACTCTTATAGGTGAGAATCATGGTTTGTATAGGACCAAGGACAGTATGGTACAGAAAAGCAATGTCTAGCCTTTGTGAACAGAAATTATACACAGTGTTATATTGTGGTTAGTAATGGATAACACGATTTCTGCGAAAATTTTGGAGGTTTCCTTACTTGCATCGTACATTTTAGCCACGAGTTATTTGGAAGCAAGGTATTCGTTCAGAATCGAGAAAAATTCCGTTGTACTGCACCATTAAAAGTACTGTTTGCCAAGAGATCATGGACTGGATGCGGTAGTCGTTTGCCTTTCTCCAGTCTGGGAACCGTCCGATTATGCCGAACATTGCGACGCAACAAGGTTATCTACTTCGACAAGCTTTTTTCCACAAATAAAATCTTGTGTCGAATGCACGAAAGTTTCGGAAGGTTGTCAGTGCGTTTGTGTATGTTCTGAAGAATGGTATAGCAAGAGAGTAATCGAAGGAGTAACAACATTTTGTCTAGTAATAAATTGAAGAAAGTTTAGTAAGAGGAAGTCAAACGGAGATGGGCTGTGCACATAGCGAAACGAAATAATGGGTGATCGACGAAGGGAGTTCTGTATTGTATTCGTCGGGATAAGAAAAGGCAGAGATTCGGACATAAAGAAATGAGGAGGATCTACTGAAACGTTTCTTTCGTGCGTATTTCGGAGATTCCGGGGCATCGCGCGAAGTCTTTCACGCCGTCGCACGCAGTATCCGGGACGTAATGCTACGCAGATTTACTCTGAAACCCTTAATGGTGAATTCAGATTAATCCTCTGCACTGATGCACTTCTAAAATCAGTCTAAATAAGGGTCGTCGACCTCGGTTTGATCCAAGAGACGCGTTTATACTACTCACCACTCCATAGTCGATAGTAAGAACTGTGTAGCTATCTATCTACTCTCAGGAAGATTCAGAGATCCGAACACTGGGTATACGTACACCGCTAACAGATCATTCGCCAGCACCAGCTGGCTTATAGCAACTGCCGCCGACAATCTTAACAACAACAAAACATGAATACTGTTCAAAGCCAAACGGGAAAAAAAGTCACAAAAAAACATCGCTCTCTATTTTCCACAAACGCAAGTATAATTTACTGGAGTCTGATATGGCTCGTTCACTATACACGACCGCTCATATAGCTGATGGATCCGCGATCTGATATAAGGGCTCTGCCCACTAAAACGAAACATTGCGTAGAAAAACCGGAAAAGGACTACAGAGCTATCCACGTCCGCACATTGGAACACTTTTCCCATTGTTGTAGTATTTTATTATTTGAAAAGTAACTTCGTCGGTCACGAAAGATCACAACTGCCCGATTACACCAGCTCCACATCGAAGTGCTAGAGACATCGGACGCTCCCGCGAGTTCTGTCGGCCGACTTCGCGATTTCCTGAGCACCAGACTGATTCACGAAATTGTTTGAACATTGAGGCGTTTCAGCCAAGCAGCTTTCAGAGCAGAGTGTGGACACCTTGTGGCCAAATCCAGATCCTGCTAATAGCACTTCTGTCGGGGGTGCTGCTTCCTGTTTCCACCAGCTGCTGCAAATCACCGACCCTCAAGAGAAAACTAGTCGCCTTTGAAATCAACCTACCCGTTTAGGAGTAGTGCTGTCCTCTCGGCTACCAGAAACTGGTCGCAGAAGCGGACAGGACGAGCACAGAGGCGCGGTGTGGAAATGATACATTATAATAAAATGGTTCAAATGGCTCTGAGCACTATGGGACTTAACATCTGAGGTCATCAGTCCCCTAGAACTTAGATCTACTTAAACCTAACTAACCTAAGGACATCACACACATTCATGTCCGAGGCAAGATCCGAACCTGCGACCGTAGCGGTCGCGCGGTTCGGTACTGAAGCGCCTAGAACCGCTCGGCCACACCGGCCGGCTTATAATAAAAGACCGAGATCATGGCCTGAAGGAAAATGGACTGCCGGCATAAAGAAATAAGCACCACCTACTCGAATGCGAAAAGCTGAATATCACAATATGTGTATGAAGAAGTCTGGAAAACCCCTACATCCATCAATTAATGATATAAGGAGTGTTCAGATGAAAAGGAAGGAAACATAGTGAAACTCCCCTTAGAAAAATTAATGAATTACTGTACTGATAAACCTCTTACATTATTTGATTTTCAAACAGCTGAGCAGAACTGAACGTACTCAGACATTTCGCTCTTATTCTGATCAACACTAAACTGACAGCCAATATTTTTAGCGCAACGCAATCTGACTTTCAATAATACCTACAAGAGAATGGCCCTGACTAACACTACACCTATACGTTTCAGAAATCACTTACCTCACAAAAATCTTCGTTACTCGAACTACTGCAATACAGCGAGCGCCACTACTGCCAGCTAAATAAAAGGTTCTAACTACTGAAGGCACTAACTACTGATAGGCATAGTTAGCAAATGAAAGATTTTGATAGAGAACAAACAATGTATTTACCTTAATAGTGTTCAAAAGTCATTATATATATATTTGTTCATGACATCCAGTCTTACAAATTTACTCTTTCTGATGGACACACGTCCAGATCGTCCGCTCTCAATATTCCGCCATCTCTCTCCCCACATCCAACACTGCTGGCGGCTCACCTCCAACTGCGCGACGCTACGCGCTGTTAACAGCCAACTGCCCAACGCTACAATAGCATATACTCCAACAATGCAAACCAACCACAGCCTTCACACAGCACAGTCAGTGATTTTCATATAGAGCGCTACGTGGCGTTAGCAACATAAAAACCTAAACAGCCCACTTACAATAGCAACAAACAAGTCGTTTGAAATTTGCATGTGACACTTTGGGATAACGTCGTGAGACATCTAGGCAATGGAAGCATCTCCCCCTAAAAAATTCAAAGCTCTCTCCTCAGCAGCCAAGGCGATGCTCACTGTCGTTTTCGACGTCCGAGGTCCGACACTCATCGAATTCTTGGAGCACGGAAAAACCGTTGATACTGACGCGTACTGTGAACCCTCCATAGCATACGCAAGTCTATCAAGAGCAAGTGACCTGGACTGCTCACGGAGGGAGTGATTCTGGTCCACGATAACGCGCACCCACATCGGCTCCAAGGTCACACATAGTGTAATGGCCAACGTCATGTGGAAGCCGTTCGAGCATCCGTCGTACAGCCCCGACATGTCGCAAAAAAGAAAAAGAAAAAAAAAAACAACCACCCTGAAAAGGAACTGGAGGACAGTGGACGACTGCCTCCTACCACAGCCACAGAAATTCTGGGAACAGAGAACCTTTCGACTCGTGGAACAGTGGGATAGTTGTGCTCAATACACCGGTGATTACTTTTGAATAAATACTTCAATTGTACACACAGTGTTCTATCGTAACTCTCCTTTTGAACATAGCTTATGAACGGAGGATGATGATGATTTTGCTGTGTATCGGAGGTGTTGGGAACGGGATTGTTGGAGGTGCAGGACGGAGCGAGGTCCGTAACGGGGCCAGGTCACGAGGAAAGGGACGGAAGGCAGGCGAGGCGGCGCGGCACCGGCGGTAACGGTGTGCCGGGGCTGCGGACGTGCCCGGGCCCGCGTCGCGCCCCTAACGGGAATGCCGCTCCTCCCGCAGTCGCCTCTGAACACACGCAACGCCGTCTTCTCACGCCTTACCCAAACTGCCTTTACGCATCCTCCCAAACCCGATTTCTCGTAAACATAATTCTCTACACCGTCTCCGGATGGTCACGTTGGTTGTTGTTGTGGTCTTCAGTCCTGAGACTGGTTTGATGCAGCTCTCCATTCTACTCTATCCTGTGCAAGCTTCTTCATCTCCCAGTACGTACTGCGACCTACATCCTTCTGAATCTGCTTAGTGTATTCATCTCTTGGTCTCCCTCTACGATTTTTACCCTCCACGCTGCCCTCCAATACTAAATTGGTGATCCCTTGATGCCTCAGAACATGTCCTACCAACCGATCCCTTCTTCTGGTCAAGTTGTGCCACAAACTTCTCTTCTCGTCAATCCTATTCAACACCTCCTCATTAGTTATATGATCTACCCATCTAATCTTCAGCATTCTTCTGTAGCACTACATTTCGAAAGCTTTTATTCTCTTCTTGTCCAAACTATTTATCGTCCATGTTTCACTTCCATACATGGCTACACTCCATACAAATACTTTCAGAAACGACTTCCTGACACTTAAATCTATACTTGATGTTAACAAATTTCTCTTCTTCAGAAACGCTTTCCTTGCTATTGCCAGTCTACATTTTATATCCTCTCTACTTCGACCATCATCAGTTATTTTGCTCCCCAAATAGCAAAACTCCTTTACTACTTTAAGTGTCTCATTTCCTAATCTAATTCCCTCAGCATCACCCGACTTAATTCGACTACATTCCATGATCCTCGTTTTGCTTTTGTTGATGTTCATCTTGTATCCTCCTTTCAAGACACTGTCCATTCCGTTCAGTTGGTCTTCCAAGTCTTTTGCTGTCTCTGACAGAATTACAATGTCATCGGCGAACCTCAAAGTTTTTATTTCTTCTCCATGGATTTTAATACCTACTCCGAATTTTTCTTTTGTTTCCTTTACTGCTTGCTCAATATACAGATTGAATAACATCGGGGAGAGGCTACAACCCTGTCTCACTCCCTTCCCCACCACTACTTCCCTTTCATGTCCCTCGACTCTTATAACTGCCATCTGGTTTCTGTACAAATTGTAAATAGCCTTTCGCTCCCTGTATTTTACACCTGCCACCTTCAGAATTTGAAAGAGAGTATTCCAGTCAACATCGTCAAAAGCTTTCTCCAAGTCTACAAATGCTAGAAACGTATGTTTGCCCTTCCTTAATCTAGCTTCTAAAATAAGTCGTAGGGTCAGTATTGCCTCACGTGGTCCCATATTTCTACGGAATCCAAACTGATCTTCCCCGAGGTCGGCTTCTACCAGATTTTCCATTCGTCTGTAAAGAATTCGCGTTAGTATTTTGCAGCCGTGACTTATTAAACTGATAGTTCGATAATTTTCACATCTGTCAACGCCTACTTTCTTTGGAATTGCAATTATTATTTTCTTCTTGAAGTCTGAGGGTATTTCGCCTGTCTCATACATTTTGCTCACCAGATGGTAGAGTTTTGTCAGGACTGGCTCTCCTAAGGCTGTCAGTAGTTCTAATGGAATGTTGTCTACTCCGGGGGCCTTGTTTCGACTCAGGTCTTTCAGTGCTCTATCAAACTCTTCACGCAGTATGATATCTCTCATTTCATCTTCATCTACATCCTCTTCCATTTCTATAACATTGCCCTCAAGTACATCGCCCTTGTATAGACCCTCTATATACTCCTTCCACCTTTCTGCTTTCCCTTCTTTGCCTAGAACTGGGTTTCCATCTGAGCTCTTCATATTCATACAAGTGGTTCTCCTTTCTCCAAAGGTCTCTTTGATTTTCCTGTAGGCAGTATCTATCTTACCCCTCGTGAGATAAGCCTCTACATCGTTACATTTGTCCTCTAGCCATGCCTGTTTAGCCATTTTGCACTTCCTGTCGATCTCATTTTTGAGACGTTTGTATTCCTTTTTGCCTGCTTCATTTACTGCATTTTTATATTTTCTCCTTTCGTCAATTAAATTCAATATTTCTTCTGTCACCCAAGGATGTCTACTAGCCCTCGTCTTTTTATCTACTTGATCCCCTGCTGCCTTCACTACTTCATCCCTCAAAGCTACCCATTCTTCTTCTACTGTATTTCTTTCCCCCATTCTTGTCAATTGTTCCCTTATGCTCTCCCTGAAACTCTGTACAACCTCTGGTTCTTTCAGTTTATCCAGGTCCCATCTCCTTAAATTCCCACCTTTTTGCAGTTTCTTCAGTTTTAATCTGCAGTTCATAACCAATGGATTGTGGTCAGAGCCAACATCTGCCCCTGGAAATGTCTTACAATTTAAAACCTGGTTCCTAAATCTCTGTCTTACCATTATATAATCTATCTGAAACCTTTTAGTATTTCCAGGGTTCTTCCATGTATACAACCTTCTTTCATGATTCTTGAACCAAGTGTTAGCTATGATTAAGTTGTGGTCTCTGCAAAATTCTATCAGGCGGCTTCCTCTTTCATTTCTTAGCCCCAATCCATATTCACCTACTACGTTTCCTTCTCTCCCTTTTCCTACTACCGAATTCCAGTCACCCATGACTATTAAATTTTCGTCTCCCTTCACTATCTGAACAATTTCTTTTATGTCATCATACATTTCTTCAATTTCTTCGTCATGTGCAAAGTTAGTAGGCATATAGACTTGTACTACTGTCGCAGGCGTGGGCTTCGTGTCTATCTTGGTCACAACAATGCGTTCACTGTGCTGTTTGTAGTAGCTTACCCGCATTCCTATTGCTTTATTCATTATTAAACGTACTCCTGCATTACCCCTATTTGATTTTGTATTTATAACCCTGTATTCAACTGGCCGAAAGTCTTGTTCCTCCTGCCACCGAACTTCACTAATTCCCACTATATCCAACTTTAACCTATCCATTTCCCTTTTTAAATTTTCTAACCTACCTGCCCGATTAAGGGATCTGACATTCCACGCTCCGTTCCGTAGAACGCCAGTTTTCTTTCTCCTGATAACGACGTCCAGTTGAGTAGTCCCCGCCCGGAGATCCGAATGGGGGACTATTCTACCTCCGGAATATTTTACCCAAGAGGACGCCATCATCATTTATCCATACAGTAAAGCTGCATGCCCTTGGGAAAAATTACGGCTGTAGTTTCCCCTTGCTTTCAGCCGTTCGCAGTACCAGCACAGCAAGGCCGTTTTGGTTAGTGTTACAAGCCCAGATCAGTCAATCATCCAGACTGTTGCCCCTGCAACTACTGAAAAGGCTGCTGCCCATCTTCAGGAACCATACGTTTGTCTGGCCTCTCAACAGATACCCCTCCGTTGTGGTTGCACCTACGGTACGGCTATCTGTGTCGCTGAGGCACGCAAGCCTCCCCACCAACGGCGAGGTCTATGGTTCATGGGGGGGAGGGGGGGGGGGATGGTCACGTATTCGCTCCAATAAAGAATCTCCTATCCAATCGAAGGTTGGTTAGGAAACGTTAGCTAATTCTCAGCAAAGGAATTGGAATGTGTCTTTATTCATTCTAAAATTTTCCAGCCATTCGAAGCCTCCAAAATGTTGAAGTACATTACCGTTACACACGTTATCAAATCGCTGTCTTGTTCCTCGACGCACGTGAGCTTCGTGGATGTAATGCACGGATTAATTGAAGCTGATAAGATATGTAAGCATCTATTCTTTGAACAATCTCTTCCACCGTTTCCCCCTCCTCCTCGCTGATTCAATAACAACCACATTTTTCACGTTTCTAAAAATCTTGCTACCGAAATCGGAACAGTTGATTCACGGACATCAGTCGTACAAGCTACTGACTCACGGGAACCCAGATTTGATCGGGTTAGCAAAACCGATCCAAGCCCAACATTCAAACAGTACACCGAAAATCGGTTTCTGAAATTCGATTATCGTCTTCTGCAAGTTGTGATGCGTATAAAGGTTCTAACTATCTCCCTAACTAGAGAATAGGAAGGCTTGCAGTTCCTCCAGAGTACTCTTACTTACCGTTTATAGTCTGGCCTATATGCCAGTGGAAACTCCTGTGAACACTGGTGTGTAAATAATAGAAACGAGAGTTTCCCCCAGGAGGCAGCACTAAGCGGTGAAATTCACTTACTGGTAGACGTAAAGAACCAATGGAAATGTCCGTAATGGAGGAAAATACGAATTAATCTGTAACCACTTACTCTGAAACAGAAAATTCTGGAACGTGGATCCTCATGTGGGGTGAAAGGTGATTCCTGTCTGTGATGGCAGGAAGTTCATTCTCATGGTCTTTAAAATGGAACGTCTTACCAAAAGGGATCGACGGGGTAAAGTTTCAAGTACGCAGAGTTAGTATGAAATCGCAGTTACATTTTCTTTTGTAAACGGATACCGTGTAAGTGGTCATTAGAGATAACTGATATTGTTTCGCCATAAATGTGTATCATATCATTTCTGGATTCCAACTGTTTGCTCTTTTCGATGGGTACCGTGTGCGCCAGGGAATTTTCTGCATCCTCGAGGTAATGGGCTGGTCCTTCCCTAATTCCCCTAAATGGGTAGTGATCAGAACATACGAGGCCGACTCCACGGCGAATAATAGTATTTTCCAGCGTTGCAAAGAAACAGAGTCCTGGCAGAATGCAGCACCTTGCAGAGAGCGGAAAGCAGGAGGAAACGGCCAGTGAGGATGCCTACACTCTGCTCCTGATTCTGGTTGCTTGTACGGTGTAATTGTTAAAAAATTTAGTGTAGCGGTTTTGGAGCTCGCGAAATAATCTGCGAGTCAGCCGGCAGTCCTCGAGGGCTGTAGACGTCGTGTGCTTCCGGGAGCGGAGGTGGAATTTTCGTTTGTAGATTTACGAAGTCGTGAATAGGCGAGCTTTCGTTATCAACCGACTTATTTTGCACAGTGAAGGGAGAATATCCGAAGTTTCTTTCCAGTGCGGACGTAAAAGTCTGCTTTGGGACTTCCCCGTTTTTCTCGGCGAGTACTGCGGTAAGTGAGGGTGGACTTGTTCAATAAAAAGAGACCGCAGAGCATAGCACAGAGCCGTTAGCTAGATGGAGGTAGTGTTGGAGAAAAGAGGGGTGCTTGGCTAGAATGAATTCATGACAATAAATGACATTTGCGTGCAAACATGAGCGAGTTGTTTGTCAATAACCTTTCCCTACTGACTCTGAACTGTGTTTCTTTTTAGCGGTAGTTATGATTGCTGGCGGGAGTTATTAGTATCCAGTTGTAAGCGGTGTGCTGAACTCTTAGCGGAAAAGATATTACAGTCCAGCGGTCGGATCTCGAAATGTTTGTTGAAAGTGGTTCGACAGCTACAGACCTTCTGATTACTGACTAGGGGGTTGTTGAGGATCAAAGCGAGGCTGGCGATCCCTATTTTTACCTGTGTGCCAGTGGAGAGGATTAATCCAGGTCCGCCAATCAACTTTTCCGACTACATCTGTAGAGCAGTACATCGCGTGATTTGCGTCGCGCGCCGTACGCTGTACTAAGACGGTGTGAATTCTGGTCGCGACCTTGAGCGTGCTTTCGCGCGACGCCACGGAAACTTCGTGGACAGAAGAAAGGAACGTTTCAGGTGTGCGACTCTTTCGTTGTATTAGGCTATAGATCTATTAACTAAATGCAGGAGTTTTTGGTTGAAAGAAGATACTATGTAGTAACAGTGGACATTAACTACGACGTTTCTGCGGAAGTCATATTACTCGATTCAGCGTCATTGTGTGAATCACATTTTCTATTTAGTGTTATCCATAGACTTATTCTTTTTATGCGATTAGGCTAATTTGAAGAAACATGGTTGAGAGATTTTGAGTTGAGTCTATTAGCGATTTATCATTTCTGGTCCAATAGTGAGATACTTGGTTTGCAGTATCATAGCTACATAGCTATTAGACTGGTGCGTAAGTTCGTAACTTTTTCGTATTGCGTGTTAGTATTCCGTTTGCTATGGGTTCATTTAGCGGCTGAAATTTTTATTTGTACTTCACTGTTATTTGAGTTTACATATTGTCATTTGGAGATAGTGAGTGGAGTCGTGAATGCTAGAAAATGGAGTGCCAAGTGAAGAAATCGGAACATTTACGACATATTCTTCTGTTTGAGTTCAATTGAGGGGTGATAGCAGCGGAGGCATCCAGAAACATTTTCGCAGTGTATGGGGATAACGCCATTTGACAGAGCATGCCAAGAAAATGATTTTCTCGTTTTAAGGAGGATCGTTTTGGCCTAAGTGACTCTCCCACGTTTACGAAGACCTTCGGGGTTTGATGAAGATCGTTTAAACGCATTAACCCACAAAGATTCACGTCAGTGTTCTCGAGACCTGTCAAACGTGATGAACTAGGATCATTCCACTATCGTGCGACATTTGAATGCAAGGGAAAAGGTTCAAAAATCGTGTGTATGGGTACCGCGTGCTCTAATCCAAAATCATAAACATCTCCGGGTGGCCATATTTGCTTCTCCGCTTGGTCATCATCAGTTGGCTCCTATCATATATCGTTACTGGTGACGAGAAATGTTGTGTTTATGCTAACATAACACCCAAACGAAGTAGCAATTCCCCGTAGAAAGGCCGTCGCGCGTCTACAAAAGCTGTTGTGCATCTGGTGGAAAGGCGATGGTGTGGGTACTACTAATTGCTTCCTCAATATGTAACCATCTCTGCTGACATTTATTGTCAACAACTGGGACGTCTTGCGCATGAAATCCGAGAACAATGATCAGAAAGACTGCGTGAAGTGATGCTACTCCAAGATAACGCCCGCCCGCATTCTGTTAGACTGACAAAAAACGCTAAAGAGGGGTTGGGAAGTCATTCCGCACCCACCTTATTCACCTGATCTAGCGCCCTCAGATTTTCACCTTTCCCGCGCTCTATCTAACAACCTTCAAAGAACTTGGTTTCCGGACGAAAATGCACTCCGAACATGACGAGTTCTTCGCCTAAAAACCACGTGATTTCTATAGTCGTGGCTTCGAAAAGTTGCCCCAGTGTCGGAAGACGATTGTGAATAGTTAAGGTGAATATATTATTGATGACTAAAGTCTCTGTTGCGTTTATTAAACTTATGGAAAAACGCTACGAACTTATGCGCCAACCTAATGAAATTAACGTTGTAAGAATTGAATGGTTAACCTGTTAAGAACCGTCTTAAATAAAGCGCTGTTTGAAAACAACTGTGCCTTTCGGTGAGTACGTAATTAGCGGGGGTATCCGTTACATTCTTCTGGGCTGAGGGCTGAGTCATCTGGCGTGTTACTGTGTCAAGCTGTCTCGAATGTGGAACAAAATATCCGTTGCCTAACTCGAGAGGCCGTACGTAAAGTCTGTCTGCAACGCTCTACATTTGTGACACGGCACCGGGCCGTCCTTTCCCAACGGCTCGCCGGCTGCTGCCAAGAATCTGCGCTGACGTTTGGCGTCAGCTCGGGATAACAGCAGCGACTGCAGCGAGAGTGGACCGTGCCTCCTACGTAACCGCCTCCCGCTACACGTGCACCGAACAGCCTGCACTGCAGTCGCGGCTGGCGGTGGCTCACAACGAGCCCACACGGCAATCAATTTTAGCAATTTTTTTATAACTATGGTACTTGAAGTCAGAACCCAAATATCTATCTTTCAAAGCAGCTCGATACCACTTTACAAAAAATTCTCGACAATATCGATATTGTAGTTTCCGAGCGGCTTTAATACCGTAAAATAATAGTCTACATAATGTTCGACATGATTTCCGCTAAGTAGTCCAGTAGCTCAAGTAGTTTTTCTGCGAAACACATCAACACGACACAGCGTTGTTCTTATCACCACCCACGCATTAGGCTTTGTTGGCTTTACCAAAAATTTTACGCCGCTCTAACCCATATTATGGTCATTGTTTACGATTACGCTTCTATTTCACCTATATCTTTCTTTGTTCAGCTTTGGCTTGTGCTCGTGTTCTAAATACAGTTGACTATATAGCATGAGTCGCCACTCTGCATTCCTAGTGAAACTACGGGCTATTCAGCTCTGAGCTGCCCGATATAGCAGTCTGCTCGGTAACTTTGGATGTTTTCGGATTTCGGAGCATGGAAAACCATGCTCAGCTGGGTGAGCCTCTTCTATTACTACGGTGAATTTTAGCTTTCCTCAGAATTAGCAAGCTTAAATATACGTGACTGAAAATTGTTCGTCATGGACATTTGACCGAGACAGCAAAGATGGCGGAGTATATGTTCAAATGTGTGTGAAATCTTATGGGACTTAACTGCTAAGGTCATCAGTCCCTAAGCGTAGACACTACTTAACCTAAATTATCCTGAGGACAAACACACACACCCATGCCCGAGGGAGACTCGAACCTCCGCCGGGACCAACCGCACAGTCCATGACTGCAGCGGCAAGACCGCTCGGGTAATCCCGCGCGGCGGCGAAGTATAAATCCTGAAGATCCTACCCACCAAATTGTACACCGGGGCATCGATTTAAATTACGCAGTACCTTGCAGTTTCTTATAAAGAGACACCATAAGACACTGTAAATGGTTATCCTTTCGTGATATGGTGCGCTGAAACCGGGAGATGACTACAGTAGAACGTACGCCGGCGCCAATTTCCATCGCCAACAGTAACTCCCTGATGACGCCACTTTACAAGCACACGCTGCAAGACGTTTGGCGCATCACTAGTCACATTTCACAGCCGCTAATACCGGTTTCATATGTGCGCAATAAACAAAAGACCTTTGTTCCTGGTTACGAATAGGTATATCAGTGGCTATTATCCACACACTACATAACTCAGTCAGTAAGGTCATATGAAAAGTTCTTTTCCACTGCGCCTATAAAACATCTGTGTAGTTTTTATTAGTCACTGTTCGCATTGATACCAAGGTTGCTTTGCAATGACGAGAGATGTTGCTCCTCTAATAAATAACCAACTTTTAGAATATACAAATGTAGCGGAGAATTCAGTGTTTGAAAAGGCTTGGAGCAATTAACACTGGGGTGACAAAAGTCATGGGATACCTCATAATATCGTGTCGAACCTCCTTTTCAGCTGCTGAGAATTTTTCCAGGTTGTATGGCCGTGGTCCATCGAACTCTTCAATCCCTGACGTTTCGTCCAAGGCTACGTTGGACATCTCAGCAGCTGAAACATCCAGTCGTGAAAGCCTTCATTATATGATTAGAAAACTCTACAGGGAGAATGTTTCAAGGCACCTCGGAAGATTCCAACGTAGTCTTGGACGAAACGTCAGGGATTGAAGAGTTCCCTGGACCACGGCCATACAACCCGGAAAAATTCTCAGCAGCTGAAACATCCTGTCGCGAAAGTCTTCATTGTATGAACCTCCTTTTGCCCGGCGTAGTGCAGCAGCTTGACGTGGTACTGAATCAACAAATCGTTGGAAGCCCCCTGCAGAAATACCGAGCCATGGTGCCTCTATAGCCGTCCACAGTCCGAAAGTCTTGCTGGTGTTAGATTTTGTGCACGAGCCGACGTCTCTATTACGTCCCATAAATGTTCGATGGGATTCATTTCGGACGATCTGGGTGGCCAAATCGTTCGCTCGAACGGTCTAGAATGTTCTTCAAACCAATCTCGAACAATTGTGGCCCGTTGACATGGCGTGTTGTCATCCCCAAAAATACCATCGTCGTTTGGGAACTTGGAGCCTATGAATGGTTGCAAATGGTCAACGATTAGTTCAGTTGGACCAGAGGACCCACTCCATTCCATGCAAACACAGTCCTAACCATTATGGAACCACCACCAGCTTCGGTGCATGGCGTCGTGGGCTCTGCGGCACACTCGAACTCTGCCATCAGCTCTTACCAGTTACAGTGGAAACTCATCTTACCAGGCCACGGTTTTCCAGTCACCGAGGGCCCAACCGATATGGTCAAGAGGCCAGGAGAGGCGCTGCAGGCGATGTCGTGCTGTTAGCAAAGCTGTCCGCGTCGTCTGCAGCCATAGCCCATTAACGCCAAATTGCGCCGCTCTGTCCCATACACTTGTTTCTGCGGTTATTTCACGTAGTGTTGCTTGTCTTTTAGCACTGACAACTACACGCAAAAGCCGCTGCTTTCGGTCGTTTAGTGAATACCGTCGCCACTGTGTTGTCCGCGGTGAGAGGTAAGGCCTGAAATGTGGTATTCTCGGCACACTCTTGACACTGTGGATCTCGCAATATTGAATTCGCTTGTGATTTCCGAAATGGAATGTCCCATACGTCTAGCTCCGATTACCACTCCACCCTCAAAGTATGTTGAATTCCACCGTGCGACCACAATCACTTCGGATACCTTTTCACACGAATCACTAAAAAACTCCCCCCTGAATAGGCCTTGAACGCCCAAAGGTACTGACTGGCCGCCGTGAGTACAAATTACGGTTACGCGAATGCATTATCCTTTTGTACCTTGTGTATACGATACTTCCGCCATCGGTACATACCTATGTACAGGGAGATCAAAAAGTCAGTATACATTTGAAAACTGAATAAATCACGGAATAATGTAGATGCTGAGGTACAAATTGACACACATGCTTGGAATGACATGGGATTTTATTAGAACCAAAAAAATACAAAAGTTAAAAAAGTGTCCGACAGGTGGCGCTTCGTCTGATCAGAATAGCAATAACTAGCATAACAAAGTACGACAAAGCAAAGATGATGTTCTTTACAGGAAATGCTCAATATGTCCACCATCATTCCTCAACAATAGCTGTAGTCGACGAATAATGTTATGAACAGCACTGTAAAGCATGTCCGGAGTTATGGTGCGGCATTGGCCTCGGATGGTGCCTTTCAGCATCCCTAGAGATATCGGTCGATCACGATACACTTGCGACTTCAGGTAACCCCAAAGCCAATAATCGCACGGACTGAGGTCTGGGGACCTGGGAGGCCAAGCATGACGAAAGTGGCGGCTGAGCACACGATCATCACCAAACGACGCGCGCGAGAGATTTTTCACGCGTCTAGCAATATGGGGTGTTTGTTGTTGTTTTTTTTTTTTTTGTTCTAACAAAACCCCATGTCATTCCAGGCATGTGTGTCAATTTTTACCCCTCTACCTACATTATTCCGTGGTTTATTAAGTTTTCAAATTTATACTGACTTTTTGATCACCTGGTATGTTGCCATCCGATGACTTTTGTCACCCTAGTATAGATGAAAGGCTATTAAATAACGATGGTGCAGGTCGCTCAATTTTCGGCACTTTGGTCGGTTCCGAGCTGTGGGACTGGGGCGTTTGTGGTGTAGGCACAGCGCTACGCAACGTGAGGCCGGCCGCTGGTCGGCGTGCTTGTGGTCCGCTTTCTCCTGCCGTGATAAGGCGACCTGCCTCCAAACAGCCTCGCTTTACGGCCCTGTCACACACACACACACACACACACACACACACACACACACACACACGCACAGTCGCCCTCTCAGCAGTACTGTTAGTAGATGCGTGTTCTCAGCACTCGCCTTGAGATCATTAATGTAACTATCATGTGCTTTTCACGTGGCACGCTAAGATGTTTTTACCACCCTCTCCTCTCCCCCACCCCACCCCCCCGTCCCCTCACTAACCCATCTCCAGCTTCCGCCGTTACCCCAAACGATTGCCCCCGACAAACACACGAAAGAAGTTGTTCACTTCAACTACGGTAATCTAAACTATACACCCATATAATTATATTACGTCACTGTATCTGCAACCGGGTTTAACCTTTCGTAAGCTAGAAACATTTCGTACTGGACTTCATAGAATATTCCATTGATAAAAATAAGATAAAGGAAAGCAAACTAGAATTGTGTTCCGAAGTTAGTCTAGTATATGCTGCTTAACACTAGTGAAATTAAATTGACTGCTGTTCTAGCCATTGTGAGGATACTTAACGTTGTTTATGACTTGGCCGGCCGGGGTGGCCGAGCGGTTCTAGGCGCTACAGTCTGGAACCGTGCGACCGCTACGGTCGCACGTTCGATTCCTGCCTCGGGCATGGATGTGTGTGATGTCCTTAGGTTAGTTAGGTTTAAGTAGTTCTAAGTTCTAGGGAACTGATGACCTCCGACGTTAAGTCCCATAGTGTTCAGAGCCATTTGAACCATTTTTTGTTTATCACTTATATATTACAAAAATAATCCTGCAGGTGACTACCTTCTTAGCACCTTGGCCATATTCCGAGAGTCGATCTAGTTTAGTGGAACAACTCGTTGCTTAATTTCCTACAGTTATCGTGTGTGAAACTACTTAATACTAAGCTGTCCTGTTCTGATAACAACATACTGCCTTCATGAGCAACGGATGATTAGATGTCTCAGCTACACCTTATGATCGTCATTCTAGTCGATTCTTTTGTGTTTGTGAAGAAATAATCCTATTCTTGCGTAGCAGCTTTTGATGTTTGAATAGCTGAAGAACCACGGGACGAGCTAATTCCTTGGTTGGTACAGAAACTGCGAAGTCTTGGACGTCTACATTCAATACGCATGTTCCATTCCATACATGTGAGGGATATTGAGTCATGAAACAGACTGTATCTACTAGTGGTTGTGTATAGGTCATCTGGCGCTAATCGAGGAAAAAGAAAATCTGTCTCGGCGTTTGTGTGTCGGTTAACAGAAACCATAATTTTTATCGTCCAATAATTACAGGTTAAAGTCATATATCCCTGGAAACTGTAAAATTACGGTTCAATAGTGAGTAGAAATCAATGAAAGTGTGCCACTTTAAGCTTCCTATCAGTAATTTGGCGCACACAACGAAACTCTTATTAATTCACTAGCTTCTACGTGTGCATGTAAGCTCCCCATTCGATTTTGTTTGCATGTATTAGCCTTGTTATATTACAATTCTTGTAGCGGATAATGTGCTTAGCTGATTTATGCCGTCTCATCAAGGTCGAATGTCTCATATGTGCTACCAAAATTAAGCACTCAAACTAAATTTTTAAGACATTATTGACGTATGCAGAATATTTAAGGCAACACAATAGATACTGATCTGCATGTGACTGAAACATTAAAAAACGAATGTTTTTATTCTAATGAATTTGTGTTACAGCAACATGTAAACTCCACAGGGTGTAACTGAAAACCCTGCACAACAGACATTACGTTCCAACAAATAATTCAGCGTTTAGAAGTAATAGATTTATGTGAACACGCTCTCCAGGTCTGCAAAGGCAGTTTTGCAGATATCTGGCTATATCGAGATGTGGAACCCACGGTTTAGTCACATTTGTGATGCCAGCTACATTGGTTACATTCAGATGAGCATGCTGTGTAGTCATTAGTCACGAGGACTGCCGTATATGTCACGGCTGTTCTGTGCCTCATCGTAATTTGTGTTATTTTGACATAAACATAAAATTACCACAGCATTCGTCTATAATTTAAACGAATGTAACTAATTTAACATTGGTTTTGTATTATGCTATAATTTTAGGTTAATCGCGTAAAATGTAGTTCCTTAAACTCTGTACGTTAAATTATTACAGTCTACTGATGAAAATCATTTGATTACACCATACCTTATCACATCAATGCTCTAAAGTCATCAATAGCAGAACAATACTGGGGAATATGCACTTAAAGAACTAGTAAAGTTCACGTAAGTAATAAATGACAACAAAATATAGTTCATAATAGTGTGGTCAGTGGTATTCCAAATGCAGTGGATCTTCAAACAAGCCATTTAAGACGCTAATAAACATGGAATTACAGGGTCTTGTTTTTAACGTTCTGACATCGTACGTCGCCAACGATATCATAGGGCACTACACGGATGGAAGAGCTTACTGGAATCTGCTTAACGAAGTTGTTCGGATTATATCAGAATAAAGAGTCCCAGTGTACAACTGTTGACTTGAATGCCTACGGAATAGGGGAAAGACAAAGGGTCATCTTTGAAGAAACTATGCAGGAACGTGTTCTTTGAGTTTGACAGAAAAATTGCGAAGCTAGAAAGTTAGAAATAATCCTAGTTGTCATACCAAAATGAGACGAAATTAAAAAGTTATGAAATAAATTCATTTTGTCACTAGGAAGTCAAGAGAACGAGGATTATAGATTTGGAAATGCTCCACCAGGTTTTTCTCTAGCTTTTGAAGTTTGTTGGCAGGACTGTCTTCTGCCCAGAATACGTGATTAATCTGCCGAAATTAGATGAAAATCCACTCAAAAAGCCTGCATTGTTCGTACTCGTCACTGATCTTACCCAGACCTTTTTGTCTGTGGGAATGCGTCGACCCATCGCCCAGTTTGTTAATAAATCGTGGACTGAGATAAATCCGCTATAATACATAAAATATGAAGTTTACAAAATGAATTATTTCAACAAAACAAATTAAATTAGACGTGGAGTCTATAGTTAAGTTGTATTGTACGTTAACCGGGGTTCTAGAAACGACGGAGAAGCTCCACCCCCGCCGCAGCCGCAGTGGTCCATAACCCCACGATGACTAGCACAGTCCACTTCACCCCTCCACCGCCCCACACTGAACTACTCTTTCAGGGTTGTTGTGCGATTTGGCCCCCGGTAGACTCCCCAGGGAACGTGTCGCACCAGACGAGTGTAGGCCCTATGTTTGCGTGGTAGAGTAATGGTGGTGTACGCGTACGTGGAGAACTTGTTTGCGCAGCAATTGCCGACATAGTGTAGCTGAGGCGAATGAGGGGAACCAGCCCGCATTCGCCGAGGCAGATGGAAAACCGCCTAAAAACCATCCACAGACTGGCTGGCTCAACGGACCTCGACACAAGTTCCCCGGGCGCACTCGTGCTGGGGACCAGGTGCTCCTTCCCAGTCCGGAAAGCCGTGCGTTAGAACAAGCACGGCTAGCTGGGCCGTCTATAGTTAACTTGCTTGCAATAATACGTAAAAATGTATGAGGTAGGATGACAATTGGTGGAAATACATCGCGTGTTCGGAGCTGTCAGAGCCATTAAGAGTTTTTAAAGATAATGATGAGCGCTGTGTTTGACTGTTTCTCTTGCTCAGCTGCCGTGCATCGACGGTCTCAGCTGTAGTGGAGCACACTGGCGTCACCGGCAGAACGCAGGCCATCTGTACAGCCAGTCAGTACGTCGCTGTTTCGTAACTGAAGGCCGGTTTAATCGCCTGCAGGAGACAGTTGTCGCCCCTCGCCGTGCGTCGCTGCGAGCGCAGTTTAGTCTGTCGGCAGACTTTCACTGTGCTGGCGATCCTCGGAGGAGTCTGGCGTTTCGCTTGGTGTCACGCCCGAGGAACGAAGAGGCGACGGCGGCGAGTGGGCGCACGGAATCGCTAACTAATGCTCCGTTTCGTAAGGCGCGTTCGGAGCGCTCCGTCCCTGTTGGTGTGTGGCCGGCCGGCCGCCTTGCGACACGGCGCAGTGGCCGTTGTTTCCGCGCTGCCGCACGGGCGGTCCTCCGCGGTGACCCGTTCCGCGGGACACGGTTCACTGCACGTGTCGGGCGCTCCCGCCTCCGTCGCTGTGTTCCGCCCTTTCTCCTCTCGGCCTCGGATAGCGTTGTGCAAGTAAAGCTGCCCACGTACGACCGTATTACCGAAGCGTTGGGTCCTGTTCCCAACACCGCGATTTACCGATGGCTTACACTCTGAAGTGTCGGGACGATGGGATGGCAGAAGTAGAGGTCTGTTTAAGGCAGGGCTTCCTACCACTCGCGGTACGCGATCACACTCCAGTACCCGCTTCAGTCACAGGGAATAGTGTGGGGAGCCGTGTTAGACGTGTGTAAACGAGGAAATAGATGCTGAGGAAAATGCTCGAAGGAATCTAGACCCTTGTTATACTCCCTGTCCCATTGCAGATCAAATACACTACTGGCCATTAAAATTGCTACACCACGAAGATGACGAGCTACAAACGCGAAATTTAACCGACAGGAAGAAGATGCTGTGATATGCAAATGATTAGCTTTTCAGAGAATTCACACAAGGTTGGCGCCAGTGCCGACACCTAAAACGTGCCGACATCAGGAAAGTTTCCAGCCCATTTCTCATACACAAACAGCAGTTGACCGCCGTTGCCTGGTGAAACGTTGTTGTGATGCCTCGTGTAAGCAGGAGAAATGTGTACCATCACGTTTCCGACTTTGATAAAGGTCGGATTGTAGCCTACCGCGATTGCGATTTACCGTATCGCGACATTGCTGCTCGCGTTGGTGGAGATCCAATGACTGTTAGCAGAATATGGAATCGGTGGGTTCAGGAGGGTAATACGGAACGCCGTGCTGGATCCCAACGGCCTCGTATCACTAGCAGTCGAGATGACAGGCATCTTATCCGCATGGCTGTAACGGATCGTGCAGCCACGTCTCGATCCCTGAGTCAACAGATGGGGACGTTTGCAAGACAACAACCATCTGCAAGAACAGTTCGACGAAGTTTGCAGCAGCATGGACTATCAGCTCGGAGACCACGGCTGCGGTTACCCTTGACGCTGCATCACAGACAGGAGCGCCTGCGATGGTATACTCAACGACGAACCTGGGTGCACGAATGGCAAAACGTCATTTTTTTGATGAGTCCAGGTTCTGTTTACAGCATCATGATGGTCGCATCCGTCTTTGGCGACATCGCGGTGAACGCACATTGGAAGCATGTATTCGTCATCGCCATACTGAGGTATCACCCGACGTGATGGTATGGGGTGCCATTGGTTACACGCCTCGGTCACCTCTTGTTCGCATTGACGGCACTTCGAACAGTGGACGTTACATTTCAGATGTGTTACCACCCGTGGCTCTACCCTTCATTCGACCCCTGCGAAACCTTACATTTCAGCAGGATAATGCACGACCGCATGTTGCAGGTCCTGTATGGGCCTTTCTGGATGCTGAAAATATAAAACTGGCTCGTCACAATACGCCAGTCACTACTCTTGATGAACTGTGGTATCGTGTTGAAGCTGCATGGGCAGCTGTACCTGTACACGCCATCTTTGTTTGACTCAATGCCCAGGCGTATCAATGCCGTTATTACGGCCAGAGGTGGTTGTTCTGGGTACTGATTTCTCTGGATCTAGTCACCCAAATTACGTGAAAATGTAATCAAAATGGTTCAAATGGCTCTGAGCACTATGGGACTTAACATCTGAGGTCATCAGTCCCCTAGAAGTTAGAACTACGTAAACCTAACTAACCTAAGGACATCACACACATACATGCCCGAGGCAGGATTCGAACCTGCGACCTTAGCGATCGCGCGGTTCCAAACTGAAGCGCCTAGACCCGCTCTGCCACAGTGGCTGGCTAAATGTAATCACATGTCAATTCTAGTATAATATATTTGTCCAATGAATACCCGTTTATCATCTGCATTTCTTCTTGGTGTAGCAATTTTATGGCCAGTAGTGTACTTCAAGCTGCAGATAATCGCAAATTGGGTACTGCAAGCTATTTCATTTTCCCATTCACTTGCGCTGCGAACTCTTATTTTCAAACCCGACTGTCCTCCTGAATATATATAAATTTATCTATTTCATTACAAACCTGTATTTTCTACGCTTTATTCAGCGCTGCTAAATATGTCACCTCCAGCTGTGCGCCTGTGTTATATACATTTCCATAGAGCGCTAAAGTGTTTGCAACATACTCTTTACAAATATACTGCAAGCCGGCTCTAGACGCCGTCTGCAATAACGTGTGTGGTGCACGATTGTCATGTGCGATAACAACACACGAAACTATATACCCAATGTGCACATAGATGTTCACGTGTGACGGCCAAAGGCACTACAGAGCGAAAGATCAATTCTGAAAACGCCATCTGTGAAAGGGCTTTGCTAAAAGTGGACTGTACAGTTTTATTGCTAAAAAAGTTCTGCTCTGGATTCCCTGTCCAGGACACAATTCTAACCCGCGAGGAAGTTTTAAGAGAGCGCGCAATTCGCTGCGACATGAAAGGTTCGTTCTGTCGCGTCTATTGTTTGTGCAGTCCATCCTAGCAAATTCTGTCACAGTTTTGTCGCCATGAGGCAGCTCTCTCTTCCTTTCATCGAGTAGTATATGCACTGTCCCATGCTTGTGTGAACTTGGCCGTGGTAGCTAACATGTGATTGTTTTTCTAAACGTTGCGAGGCGTTATTCGCTCGGAGTTTCCGTGCTGGCCCTGGCGTAAACCCGCTGAACGACCTCCCGAGTCCGCGGACAGCTCCAGACATGCAGCGTGGGCCTGCTGCTGTGACCTACAGCGACGCTGGTTCGTGCCTGCCTTTGCAAGCCGTGACTAGTCGGCAGGGCTCAAGGCGTGCTGTCCTCTCTGGAAGACTCCCAAGAAACGACTGAATTACCTGTTACCGTATTGTTCTCCAACTATGCGATAATTGTACAGTGGACAATACAGAACATTCTAAGGAACGAGATGCATGTGCAATTTATCTAACAAAGTATTTTAAGCTGTCGTCTTCATAAGCAGCAGGCTACGAGCAGCAATAAATAACATTTCACATTTGTTACTGAAATGATTAATAACCTTTAAGACCATAACAGTTCCTGCGCCTCTCGAAGACAAGATAACTTTATAAGTACGAGTAATACCGGCTGTTAAACTAGCAGATACCGTAGAACGCGACAGTGTGCATGTCACACTGAAACGTCCCTTTTGAAAATTAAGAATGACTGTGCTGGTAAACTTTTACGTTATTTGATACAGAAACAGTTGAGTAAAACTCAACGTACTCAGACAGTTTTATCTTTACTTACTCCGATCATCACTAACCTGACACACAATATTTTTAACGCAACGCAGTCTGACTTTCAATAATTCCTACAAAAGAATGGCCCTGACTAACAATAACCTATACCTTTCACGAATCACTGACCTCACAGAAATCTTCGTTACTCGAACTACTGCAGTACAGCGAGCGCCAATACTGTGAGCTAAATAAAAGATTCTAACTACTGAAGGCACTAACTGCTGATAGGCATATAGTTAGTAAATGAAAGATTTTGATAGAGAACAATGTATTTACCTTAATAATGTTCAAAAGGCAGCTACAGACTGCACACAGCGCAGTCAGCGATTTTCCTACAGAGCACTACGTGGCGTTACCAACATAAAAACCTAAACAGCCTACTTACAACATTAGTTACCCAACTTGGAGTCAGCATGTCAAGCAAGCAAAGAAGCCACCGTCAAGTAATCATACTCTCTCCGACATTCGATATCGTTCTTTTGGATTGTATGGGAACTTCGAATTTGTTGCACGTCCCAACATCTATAATGGCTTTTACGCTTCAATGTTGACTGAACAGTGCGAAAATAAACACTAACAAGGTAAACACAAGCAGACAATAAATATTAGACGTTTAATATAAGAGAAAAATACCATAAAACAAAGTCTACTAATAGAACCAGTAGTTACATGACCACAAGGTTCACACTGCAACGAAACTGAATGTGAGGTTACAGCCCGAAATCAACCAGTGAGTTCCCTCACGCTCTTTAAAACATTGCGGCCGATGACAAATCACAGATCATTTGTCTGGTACATTTACTCACTAGGTCGCCACAATTTTACTGCTTCCAACGATGAGAATGTGCCGGGCGGTATTAGCCGAGCGGTCAGAGGCGCGGCAGTCATGGACTGTGCGGCTGATCCCGGCGGAGATTCGAGTCCTCCCTCGGGCATGGGTGTGTGTGTGTTTGTCCTTAGGATAATTTAGGTTAAGTAGTGTGTAAGCTTAGGGACTGATGGCCTTAGCAGTTTAGTCCCATAAGATTTCACACACATTTGAACTTTTTTTTTTAATGAGAATGTTGGCGTATAATTTTGGGTGACCTGTCCCAAATTACGTTTTCTATTCGTACAGTACCTCCTGAAACAGAAACACCTAATCGATAGTTCGCGGCGAAACTTTGAGCCTTGTTTTATGAACTTAAGTGCCACATCGTGTCTCTATGTCGTCTGGTTGGCTGATGCGTGCTTGCACATTGTAAAGTGGTGCTAGTTTTAGATTACATAAATTAAGGGAAGAAGGGCATGAAACGCTATGAAACTTGATATCGGCAAATACTGTTCAGCTCTTGGATAGCAGAGCCTCACGTCTCCAACCAATAGACAAATAGCCATCAACAATACCATGTGCCCTTGCTCCATGCGACACTATGAAGAAATTTGCGATGTAAACGAGAATGTAGGCACACAGTCTGCTGATACAGAATTTTAAGCATGTGCTGCTTCTTTTTCTCTTATAAATGATCAAATACAGGCAATGAAAATGTTTTGACCACCAAGACTTTAATCGTCTTTATCCGCCTAGTGTGGCGCGGTACTACATGTCACTATGATACACAAGCTCAATATAAATTATTTACAACACCTATTTCACACCTCAACAAAAAATTTTCGTGTGCTATCGTAAAATTAACTATTTAAAATTATTTGCCGCAGTCGATGTAGTGAGCTCTCCACACTTACAGAATGCACAGCAGCCTGTATGTTGCTTGTTGACTGCTGGTATTCGCCACTTGTCTCACCTTTCTCCATATCTGAACGTCAGTTGTAACAAGTTGCAAGACTCACCTGATCAAACTGTGTGGTGCAATGAACGAAAATCACGAGCCCAGCCAACATTCTGTGACACTCCCAGAAGCGCTGCGGTTGTACATACCTGGTGGTTATAATTGAAATGCAGATAATCACAGAGGTGCAGGGTGGGCTGTAATTGTCGCATGACAGCGAAACTTGGTAAATATTCTAATGCGTTGATGTGGAACCAATTTACCACCAGGTGCACTTATGGCGCTGTTAATGCAAGAAAGACGTATAAAAATGTTTCCATTTATAATGGATTAGGAACAGGACGTGGACAGAAAAGGTCAAACAAGTGAGAAAGGCATCACGTGACTTTTATAATTTGTTAAATATGAGCATCAGAGACGTCGAATAGGTGCTGTATAACGCCAGATTTGCGCCTGACTGTCAAAATTGTAACTAATTTTCCGTCAGCGTAAATCGGTTACACATTAACGCGTTACCATACCTACCAAGTTTCGCTGCCATACGATAATTACAGTCCATATTGGACCTCCCTGAGAAGCTGCACTTTAATTATAATGACTTGGTATGTGGCCATAGTCCATGGAAGCTTTGCACGCTCCATCGTTTTGCTGGAGGCTGATCTGATCTGCTACACTTAATTTTGTTAACACGTCTGCCGGAATGCTTTGTCGACTACTATAGGCATAAGCACGCTACCACAACCAAGAGCGTACCGGGGTCTGATTTGGGGGAAGGCTGGAGGAATGGAAGCGTAGTAGTCAATACTATTGCATAAATTGTTTCTTAATCATCAAACACACTAATACTACCCTTTTTATAATAGGAGTCTATTACCTACGGCGTCCTTAATCGAGAGAGTGTAGCTTGCATGAGATTTGTACGTAGTATTTTGCTGTCAGGCAGGTAACGTTGAGATGCATACGAAATCATTCCGTATTCACATTGTTAGTAGCTTTTGACATTGGCTGGGAACATGAGAAGAATATCGGGAATGAAGTTTCAACGCTACTGGAAGCTTTTAGTTGCCAAGAGAAGAGCGGCGGAGTAGTTTTGAGATTTCACGAGAAATGACTGTGCGTATAATTCCTAACCGCCACGTGTTCTCTCTTTCTTCATGCTGATACTGAACAGATAGGCTTGTCTGTGTGGCGTGGCAGGGTGCGACCTCGGTTTCCGAAATTGGTGTTCTTTCTTTCTTGGGAGAGGGTAGATATCTTACCCCTCCTCGTTGGGTGCGCCCTTCGTCACTATTATCAGCCGTGCTGGTTGCTAATGATTTTAGTCCGGAATTTCCTCTACATGTGTCAGACTATAGGGAGAATGAGGTGAATACCGGAGAAACTTCAGTTGTAAAAAATATCCTGCTCGTCTGATGTATAATTATGTCCCCTGTCCCCCCCCCCCCCCCCTCAAGACTTCTACGAACACACCACTTCTGGCAGACCAGTCTGTCTTCTCCACATGTAAACGGATGACGAGAACAGATTTGGGTATCTGAAAAATAGTGGTTAACTGAATACGTTGTTTGTTCTACACTGTGGCGAGTTCCCCCATGACGCGTGTCAGTTTTCAGTGACCCGCGGGCCTGATTCACATAATTAAGCTCGCAGGCCGCCTAGTCACGTGACACGACAGCAGCGCCCCCTATCGAATAAAGTAAAAACTACGGTGTCCATAATGTTAATGCTTTTGCAGTAACGATATGAATGCCGCCCTTTTCCCGGCACACCACGCAGCAAATTACGCGTCAAAATACCTGTTTTTGAGAGTAAATTCCTTGTTGTTCACCCTATCTTCAGATGTTTATATTTGTTCACGCGTCGTGAATATTGTTTGTTTACTTATGACGTTTTACAGTAAAGGACTTAAAAACTTCCGTTGGAAAATTCTGCAACACCGCTAGTGAAATTTTGATATCTGAGTGCTGGGAATCTTGAAATATCAACATGGAAAAATAAATGCATATGAAAGCAGCTAGATGCAGATAACTCGCTAAAAATCATCTTTAAGTCTGATACTCCCTAGCTCTCTCTCTCTCTCTCTCTCTCTCTCTCTCCCCACGAATTTCTTCCGCGGGCCGGGTTGAAATTAATCGCAGGCCGGATCCGGCCGTGGGTCGCCACTCGCCAGTCTGTGGTACGGAGTAGCGTCGAGGTATGGGGTGAGCACACGTGAGGCTGTAGTCAGACGGGGCCACTGAGAAGTGAGGAAGGGACGAGAAGAGCGGCAGTGGGGTGTCGCCACAGACGGTCTGGTGCGGGCAGCGGGCAGCGGCTCGCGGATTGCGCAGCCGAGCAGCTAATGCCGGCCCGCAGGGCAGCTGCGGCGCGCGCGCCACAAAGCACAGCCCGCGCGGGCACGCCTCACCCTTTGTACGCCAGCACTTGTGCAATGGATGATCCGGCTCTCGCTCCACAGTCGTAACTTGGCATAGCCACAGGTGAAGGGCGAGCGCATAGGCCCTGCAACTGAAACAAGCGTCGCAACAGTTGCAAACAATCCCGGAATAATGTCGTTGCCTGCAGAAAATTATCAGGTTTTAGAACAAGACGGCTGGCAGTCTGTGTTACTGTAACTGCTCTACTGACGTTAGTTACATGCTACCGACCGACGAGTGGGACTACTTAATATTCGAAACAGCACGATGCGGGCACTCACCTCTACTCTGACAAGGCTCTTTTAAAATTCACTGAATTTCCCATGAATCAGTTACCGGGATGCTATCCTCAGCATGGCTCCTAAGATTTTCTACCTTACTCTTGATCAAATTGGCGACTGTTCCGTCTGGTCTGATGCAGCTCAGCGTGCTAGTCTGTCGTGTGCAAGTCTCGCAATCTCCATCACTGCTGCGATCTGTATCCATTTGAACCTGCGTACTGTATTCGAGCCTTCGTCGTGCTCTCCAATTTCTACCCCCTACAATATTTCATCAGTACCGAACAGACGATTCCTCAAAGCCTCAGGGTTTGTTCTATTACAGGATCCCACCTTTTTTTAGTGAGGTTGCACCACAAATTTATTTATTTCTCCATTCTACTCAGTACCTCATAATTAGTTATTAGCTCTATGCGATTGCACTCTTTCTCGGCGTATTCCACTGATGAATCTTCTCGGGTTATCAGCCGAGTGGTGACGTCGTCTTGTCACAACGTTTCAATGAGTTTCGTACCCATCATCTTCGCCAAGTTATTAGCTCTACCCATCTAATCTACCTTATTCTTCTGTAGCACCATATTTCAAAAGCTTCTGTCCTCCTCCTCTTTGAACGGTTTATCGTCCACGTTTCATTTCCATACAAGGCATCACTCCAGACAAAAACATTCACGAAAGACTTCCCAACACGTAAATTTACAAAAAAAAAAAAAAAGTTCAGATGTGTGTGAAATCTTGTGGGACTTAACTGCTAAGGTCATCAGTCCCTAAGCTTACGCACTACTTAACCTAAATTATCCTAAGGACAAACACAAACACACACAACCTTGCCCGAGGGAGGACTCGAACCTCCGCCGGGACCACGTAAATTTACACTATGTAATCAAAAGTCTCCAGACAGCTGGCTGAAAATGACTTAAAAGTTCGTAGCGCCCTCGATCGTAATGCTGGAATTCAATATGGTGTTGGCCCACCCTTAGCCTTGATAGCAGCTTCCACTCTCGCAGGCGTGCGTTCAGTCAGGTGCTGGAAAGTTTCTTGGAGAGTGGCAGCCCATTCTTCACGGAGTGCTGCACTGAGGAGAGGTATCGACGTCAGTCGATGAGGCCCGGCACCAATTCGGCGTTCCGAAACATCCCAAAGGTGTTCTATTGGATTCAGGACAGGACTCCGTGCAGGCCAGTCCATTACGGGGATGTTATTGTCCTGTAACCACGCTGCCACAGGCCGTACATTATGAACAGGTGCCCGATGGTGTTGAAAGATGCAGTTGCCATCCCCGAATTGCTCTTCAACAATGGGAAGCAAGAGGGTGCTTAAAACATCAATGTAGGTCTGTGCTGTGATAGTGCCACGCAAAACAACAAGGGGTTCAAGCCCCCTCCACGACCACACCATAACACCACCGCCTCCGAATTTTACTGTTGGCACTACACACGCTGGCAGATGACGTTCACTGGGCATTCGCCGTACTCATACCCTGCCATCGGATCGCCACATTGTGTACCGTGATTCGTCACTCCACACAATGTTTTTCCACTGTTGAGTCGTCCAATGTTTACGCTCCTTACACCAAGCGAGGCGTCGTTTGGCATTTACCGGCGTGATGTGTGCCTTTTGAGCAGCTGCTCGACCATGAAATCCAAGTTTTCTCAGCTCCCGCCTAACCGTCGTAGTACTTGCAGTGGATCCTGATGCATTCTGGAATTCCTGTGTGATGGTCTGGATAGATGTCTGCCTATTACACATTACGATCCTCTTCAAATGTCGGCGGTCTCTGTCGGTTAACAGACGAGGTCGGCCTGTACGCTTTTGTGCTGTATGTGTCTCTTCACGTTTCCACTTCACTATCACATCGGGAACAGTGGACCTAGGGATGTTCAGGAGTGTGGAAGTCTCGCGTCAACGTATGACACAAGTGACACCCAATCACATAATCACGTTCGAAGTCCATGAGTTCCGCGGTGCACCCCATTCTGCTCTTTCAAGACGTCTAATGACTACTGAGGTCGCTGATATGGAGTACCTGGCAGTAGGTGGCAGCACAATTCACCTAATATGAAAAACATATGTTTTCGGGGGTTTCCGGATACTTTTGATCACATACTGCATTTCGATGTAAATAATTTCTCTTTTTCAGCATTGCTTACTTTCTAGGAAGATATTTTCTGTCATAGGCCAGGTGCTCTTGTTAGCATATGAGGGCAACATCGTAGTAGTATCTCTCTCTCTCTCTACCTGCGATGTGTGTGTGTGTGTGTGTGTGTGTGTGTGTGTGTGTGTGTGCGCGCGCGCTTTTGGTTTGCTAGCTATTTGGTGCGCAGCGGCAGGTTCGCATAGCAAAAGCAGAAGCGAGTTATCGTAATGCGGGCGAGGGTGGTTGCAGTGCTATTTCGCCAACACAGCGGCGCGTCGCGCGACCCACATTTCAAAATTGACGCCTCCAGTACAGCTGAACTGTCGTGACTGGGGAACTCATCGCGCTGGTGTCATTAGCGAAAGTGCTGCGACCTCGGGCATACTCACTTAGGAGCGCGCAACACATCCGACTTCGTCACCGTCGTGCCTGAGATTGTGGCTTTTGTGTGCGGGTCAGTGACTAGCGGTCAGTAGTCGGATTGCGTCACGCCCGAAGCGTAGCTGTCCGCGCGCGCCACGGTTTTCCAGCACAACGAATTACGCTGCAGTTAAACAGCAGCTTGCGTTGCAAGATGATTTATTGACATGAACGGTTTCGCGTGTTGATTTGACATTATCGTGTTTCTATGAAACGAGTGTTTCTGTCTGATAGTTGTTGGCAAAGTACATAATACTAAAAAGTGACGCATAATACGCAGCACAAGCTGTGAGACCTTGCCTGTAGGTTCAGTACTGTTAACAACGCCGGCCGTGGTGGCCAAGCGGTTCTAGGCGCTACAGTCTGGAACCGCGCGACCGCTACGGTCGCAGGTTCGAATCCTGCCTCGGGCATGGATGTGTGTGATGTCCTTAGGTTAGTTAGGTTTAAGTAGTTCTAAGTTCTGGGGGACTGATGAGCCCAGCAGTTAAGTCCCATAGTGCTCAGAGCCATTTGAACCATTTTTTTTTAAAAGCGTCACTGAGCACACATTTTTGTTTTGCATTGAAGAGACGTGTGCGTTGTGGACTAATGTAACGGAACTATACCCAACGAAGTGTCGCATTTGTTAACCGCTGGAGTCGCATTCAAGAGGTCGAGGATCCAAATGCCCTTTAGGCCATCCTGATTTAGGTTTTCTGTGGTTTTCCTAAATCTACATAGCCAAATTCCGGGATGGTTCCTTTTAGAAAACGCGGCCGGCTTCCTTTTCCATCCTTCTACTATCCGAGCTTGTGTTCCGTCTCTATTGACCTTAGTGTCAGTGGGATGTAAAACCGTAATCACACTTTTTCCCCTTTCGTGTTGGGTATTCTGTACACGAAGTTATTCCCTCCAAATGTGAGACTGATGTGTTAAATAACTTTTTCTAAATTCAAAGTAATTTTTTTAAGAAATACTCTTCTCAACAAGTAATAACAATAATAATAATCATCTCGTATGGTTCGATGGCTTGCCAAGGCTTCCAACTGGACGCCATTTCGTTGCTTTACGTGTCCCTAACCTACCCCAGTTATCCAACCGAGGAAGGAGGCCTACAGTTTAACGTACAATCCGAACCATATGTCGTTTCTGGCGATTTTCCTAATCATCAAGAGGTGAATGCTAGGTAAAGAGGTAGACTGAGAAATTCGTGGACCCGCCGGGAATTCGATAACGCGACCTTTCGGGTTTCCGAGCACGCACTTTACACCACGCTTAAAGTAAGTAAAACTTTCGTTAATCTCCTCGATTGGTTTGCACTTCACAGTATTTACCTTTTGTTTATTGGCGGTATACCATTCCTTTTCTATAACATGTGAATCAACTCATCCACGTAGTTATGAAGAAGCATACAGTTTAACGTGGGACAAGAAGTACAGCGCGTGACGTCGCTTTTTTGTAAGCTACTATCAACGTTAAATATTACGTTAAGTGTCAGTGTCCCAGATGTGAAAAAGCGCACCTCTGCCTCCATCGTTATCCTGCCTATGGGAGAACACTGGCGTCGGAGAGAGAGCTCAGTTGCTTCACAAACGTTAAACAATTTCAGCAGGACACGGCCGCCAGTCATCGGGTCCACGGGCTAATGCATTGGAAGTGGGCGCGAAGTCGGCGGAAGGCCGCAGCTAGCCTCCAAATCGGGGACACGGATCCGGCAGTCGTCAGGGCATAGCACGAGGACCGACTTGGCGGATGAACGCACCCAAGGTTGGACGCAAATGCACAGCTCTAGCTAGAGCATTGCGACTAAATGAAAATAATCCAATGCTGCTATACACAGTACATCTTACGCTGGAAAATGTTGCCAGGAACCTTCGCTACAGACTTGTGATTGTTACTTGATGTCTGTTGTGTAATGCTATTACCACGAACAAATCTGAAAGGAACATCTCTACGTTCGAGTACACCTCTCCAATCTGTAGACCGCCTGGAAACCGTTTTAGCAGAAAGAGTTACGAATGGTCTCGTGTCACTGTAGTCTTGTAAACATCGTGCAGATTCGCCACAAATACTCTGCTCGTAGCTTCTGTTACATGGGGAGCTGTGTGGGTCTGTCCGAATATTGATGTGGCAGAAAATAGTTTCATATCACGTGCAACGGGGACAATTGCTGTGTTACATCCGCTCTGCCTGTGGAAAATCAGGTCACGAATCTTCGTGAGACCCTGTAAAGGTCATTTTAACAGAACGTAACGTTCGCCTCCTTATTAGCGACAGGCACACGCATGTTGTTTCGTGCATCATTCTATACACAACGTCACAAATCACGTAATGTGTCGTAAAAGCTGGTGGTGGGCCTCGAAACATGAAATCTTGGAAAGTTGATCTTATTTGCGGAAGTCATCGTATCGCCATACGCGAATCCTAGGCAGAGGCGGGACTGCTATTGGTGCCAACTCAGACTTGATATTCCCTCCGTTAATGCTGGCTGTTTTAGGGACATAAAGTGGAACATTATCGCGTTTTATCGCTCAGCTCCCCACCTTTACTCTTCTCTCGTTTGCAGTGACATAGGATCTACCTCCCTCCTCTTCACAGTCATATGACGTGAGGTACTAAATCACTGACACGTGTTAGAAATGAAACAAAGCGATTTGCGTCAAAGCTGAGAGTGTTATTCATTGGATCTTTAACAACATAGAAAGGCAAAGACATAAATCATAAACATACTGTCTTATCGTCTGACAGTTGTGTAATGATTGTCATTATCTCACATTTACATTACAGTATCTTAGCCCAAGGAATTATTTCAGTATTTTCTTGTGGGTGCAAATAAAAAATTTAGAAAGTGGAAATGAAGGCAGTATCGTTGCTCGTTGTTATAAGACGCGGTGGGATATGTGATGCGATAAAGTTCTTGGACTGCTAAACCAACACAGCAAGCGCGTGTTGGAGGATGCTACAAAGTGAAACGTAAGGCGGAAGGCGGTGCAAGAGAGAATCCTCCAGTAGAGAGAGAGAGAGAGAGAGAGAGAGAGAGAGAGTGACGGTGACTGTCTGTCTCCACGGTTCCCGAAGTACCCGGCCGGCTGTTTCTCAACCGAGGTCTGATTCATCGGGCGCACTTTGAAAGCTTTCAGAGGATTGTTCGTTCGTGCTAATTCTCTTGACGAAGAGTTACTCGTTGTTAGTATGCTTTGTGAAAGTAAGAGACAGATGACGATGCCAGACCGTCGTGCTTCGACTTCCTCTGATGAAATCGATAATCTGGACATCTGCCCTTGTATTACAAAGCAGTAACTAATCGCTTACTGTCCGCCTCTGTGCCTTGATGGTCAGCCGTTTGACTGCCATGCGGAGGACTCGGGTTCACGTCCCGGTACTTCCTTCCTTGTGGGAGAACTCTAGCGGGGAGCACTCAGCCTCGCGAGGCAAATTGAGGAGTTTCTTGAGCACAAGGTGGCAATTCCAAGCTCTGGGAAGCCGACAACGATCGGGAGGGCGATGTGCTTGGCCCCATGAATCCCCCCCCCCCCTTTTTTTCCCCAACAAGCTTCTCACCGGTTTGATGCGGCCCGCCACGAATTTCTCTCTTGTGCCAACGTCTTCATCTCACAGTAGCACTTGCAGCCTACATCCTCAGTTACTTGCTGGATGTATTTCAATCTATATTTTCCTCTACAGTTTCTACCCTCTACAGCTGCCTCTACCACCGTGGAAGTTATTCCGTGATGTCTTAACAGATGTCCTACCTTCCTGTCCCTTCCCCTTGTCAGTATTTCTTTCCCCTCATGTTCTCCAGAGAACCTTCTCATTCCTTACCTTACAAGTCCACCTAATTTTCAACATTCTTTTATAGAATCTTTTATAGAATCTCATCTCAAATATTTCGATTCTGTTCTTTCAGATTGTTCCACAGACCATGTTTCACTACAACACAATGCTGTGCTCCAAACGTCCATTCTCAGAAATTTTTTCCTCAGATTAAAATCTATTTTGCCAATGTTAGTCTGCTTTTTATGTCCCGGCGGAGGTTCGAGTCCTTCCTCGGGCATGGATATGTGTGTTTGTCCTTAGGATAGTGTGTGAGCTTAGGGACTGATGACCTTAGCAGTTAAGTCCCATAACATTTCACACACATCTGAACATTTTTTTTATGTCCTCCTTGTTTCGTTTGTCATAGATCATTTTGCTGGCTACGTAGCAGAATTCCTTAACTTCATTTACTTAACAACCACAAATTACGATGTTAGGTTTCTCGCTGTTCTCATTTCTGCTACTTTTCGTTACTTCCGCCTTCCTTCTATTTACTCTCAGTCCATATTTTGTACTCATTAGGCTGTTCGTTCCATTCAACGCATCCTGTAATTCTTCTTCACTTTCACAGAGGGGAGTACCCCCATACGACATGCAAATGAACCCACAAGGCGGAAGATGATGAGGCGGCCAGTCAGCACTTGCGGAATGCGGAGCTGGTATAACTAATTACTTAGTACAAACGTGTAGGAGATTTCTTCCTTATCCTGATTTTGAGGCTCAAGAGTAACTTTTTGTACAGAACCTGACCCATTTCATGTGAACTCAATGTTTATAAAAAGAATCGAGGAAGCCAACGATCTCTCCCGTCGTCTAGGAATCGCCGTGTTCTGGTCCACTGCGCTCTAACGGAAGAAAACCACAGGTGCGCTCTCGCATTATTGAACTAGACACTTACTGAACGGTCGTCTTTACATCGAGAGCGCGGATCTTTCTTTTATTGTGTCCTCTTTTCTGCAAATAATCTAAATATTTGCCATTGAGAAGTACAGAATACAAGTCTTAAGGACAATAGTTTTTTAATTATACTCGTATTTCTTAAACATGAATAATGCTGTTTTCCTAGACGCTGCAAAAAGCGCTGCATTGTTACACGGAGCTCCAATCACACCATATTATTAAGCATTAGTTAATGTAGGACAACAAACCTAAAAATGTAGTCATGTTGAAGGTTTAGAAAGCAACCTAACCTGAGTACGTTCGAGAACACTACTAGCAACGATATCATTATTGACAATGATGTAGATTCTCTAGTTAACGAGAACACTGCTTCTTGGTCTGTAGGCCTGTTCTGACAGTCCTCTTTGCTATCGAAATGCTCGTTTACATTAACTCCTTTAAATTTTATTTTATTTTATATTAACAAGTTCCCTCGTTAATACTGAAGAAATTAAACCAATCAACGACATTTATCTACTGAACAAATACAGTTTCATAGAAGTATTTTATTTCTCACAATTACTATGTTGTTATTGATAAACAATCATGCTGTGGTAATGGTAGCATACGTACATCAAATAAAAACTGTGTACTGAGCATAGGCTCGAACCGAAACACGTGCCTTTCGCCGAAAGCGAGGTCGCAATAGTTAAGGTCCTAACCTGCTTTTCGGGGCGAGTCAGCTTTACGTACTTAGATTACTCTGATTTATGCCGCTCAAGTAATTTCCACGAGTCGTTTAAGGCGACTGCCGGCATGGTCCCACGGAAAATGACGCAGCATAGTGCCGTTCCATCTTTTCCAAATGTTGCGCCGTCCATATTGAGCTCTTTTTAGTGTGTTTTATCCTAACTGTTCTTACTAACCTAATGCTTTGTGCCTTCCGCCGACAATACTCACACGTTTGAGCGCGGCTGATCCAGTCATATTCCAAGATTGTCACTGGTTCAGTAATGGAGAGCCGCCAGCTACAAATGGAAGCCTCGACTTAGATCATTACGCTCACTCGTGCCGCTCAAGTGCAACGCTTCTACCAGGCAAAGGCACGTGCCCGACGTTCAGTTCTCTGTTCGGCTCACAGTTTGAACTTCTCAACGCAACGTATAATCGTACTCCGCCAAATGTACAATGACCTAGAACTTTGGTGGAGAACAGTATTTCACTGGCGCCAGGTAAGTGTTATTAATAAAACTTATTTATTTTGTTGAAGTTGAGATTTCAGCGTCACTTTGTTCCACTGCCTGTTTCCTGGATCGTAATTTTTCTGCCTTTTTATTTTACACAGCTGGAACGTCACGGCGGCGCCGTTCTCACAGAAGTTAAGAAGTAACCTATAGTCTGCTTCGCATGAGCTAAGGATTCGGTATGCGATGAAGTCGTCCAATGTACAAGGTACATGTTCAGCAATACAAAGGTACATTTTGTAGCTAAAAATTAGACAGCAGAAATAACACTTTTAGAGAGAGACTTGCTTCGGTGATAGCATTTTTATTCATTTGTCGTGCATCAGGGCTACCCTTCTAATCTGACATTCTGACATCTACTATCCTTGCGCATCGTTTCTTATTTTCTTGATCTCGGCATTTTGTGGGCATATTTTGTCCATTCTCTTGGCATTCTGTCAGGTCTTGTTGTCCTACAATGCGTTAGGCTGCAGTAGACTTGTAAATGAAAGTACGATTTTGCTGTTATTTGAACTGAAATGGTTCTTCTCAAGTGGAAGGAAAATTTTTAAAAGCGTAAGACAAATTGTATGATTAACTTCTGTCCGTCGCGGGTGTTCCTGTATTTGCGTATATAGTTTATAAAGTTGTTACATTACTGAAAAAAGTAGAGACCCAAAATTTGGCTGCCTTTGTCTATAGCTGGAAGCTGCAATAGTTTTCAGATGAGAGATAATGAAATATTACTTGATACTGCGTTGAACTGGTTTTAATCATAGTTACCGAGCGAGGTGGCGCAGTGGCTAGCACGCTGGACTCGCAATCGGGAGGACGACGGTTCATTCCCGCGTCCGGCCATCCTGATTTAGGTTTTCCATGATTTCCCTAAATCGCTCCAGGCAAATGCCGGGATGGTTCCTTTGAAAGGGCACGGCCGACTTCCTTCCGTAATCCGATGAAACCGATGACCTCGCTGTCTGGTCTCCTCCCCCAAACAACCAAACTAATCATAGTTTTTCCGTCCTCCTGCTGCATGACCACTCCTGCAGCATCAGTACTTTTGTATACATGAATTACGTTAAATTGAGAATTGTTGTGAGCTAATAGTCGAAAGAGAAATGTGGGCGATCTCATCGATATATGACAGTTGTTGACCTAATGTAGCAGGTGAGTGTACTGACTCCAGCATGCCTTTTTAAGATGGAGTGTACCTCCTCTGCTGCTGCTGAAGTACAGCTTCTTTTTAACAAAGCATTGTCTTCCACTGACCAGTGACGCGGGCCATTGTCCTTTACCGCCTGGATTAGATTTAGGTTGAATTTGCCTTTCTTGAATTGGGGCGCTGTAGAGGGAGCTTGATACAGCTACAGTCATAGCGAGTCATTACCATTTTGGATGATGGTGTGTACGAATTGTTGCAGTGTAGGAAGAGCCACATCAGTGACGGTAACGTTCTAGAGGAGGAGTCATTATCTTGCCTCGACCGTTTGGTGGGTCAATGCATGTTGCTGTCTGCAGTGATGAGAACTCATAAGCGAGAGTACCGTGTAGTGAAGCCAGCATCGTTGTCCGCCGCTCGTGGTCTCGCGGTAGCGTTCTCGCTTCCCGAGCACGGGGTCCTGGGTTCGATTCCCGGCGGGGTCAGGGATTTTCACCTGCCTCGAGATGACTGGGTGTTTGTGTTGTCCTCATCATTTCATCATCATCCAGGAAAGTGGCGAAATTGGACTGAGCAAAGATTGGATAATTGTACGGGCGCTGATAACCACGCAGTTGAGCGCCCAACAAACCAAACATCATCATCCAAGCCAGCATCGTTGAACATCAGGTGAGATGGATGTTCCCGGTCCACTGTATAAATGATACTGGGCTTCCTCGTGAACCGCTCTCCTGTTCAAGGCCCCCTGGAGCCCCCACAGGACGTTACAAAGGCCAGCTGAAATATAAAACGTCGACCAATACAAACGTCGATACTTGGAACTTAAATGATGGTACCGAACAGTCGCTATTACTGTTAGTGTCAGTGAAAAGGACAAAAGACGAACGCAGAAGCTCCGTTCAGTTTAATCATCCCCCGTCAAGCACACCGAGTGCGCTGTTTTAAACCACAGATTTAACTCTGAATTCAAATTGTTCGGTCATGTGACAAATTTGTATTAGGCAAACTGAGCTGAATGGTAGGAAAACTTGTAAAGCTGCAAATCAGTAACACCCCTCGTCGTGTTAGTGTCGCTATAGATGCATACAAAAGTAAAAGTACACAGCTGGTGTATGTAGAAGGTGATGAAGAGCCCACTGCTCGCGAACGTCTGAGAGATGGTAGACAAAACTTCAGCATCAGGCGGAGTGAAGAAATAGAAGCAACAGTGTATACTTGTAGACCACCAAATCACGCCGTACTGCTTGTAGTTCTACAGCATCTGCCTTTATACTCCGAAACTCACTTGACAGTGTGTGGTGGAGGGTACTTTTGGTACCACTGATCCCCTCTTCGCTGTTCCATTCGCGAATGGCGCTTATCAAGAATGGCTGCCGGTAAACCTGTGCGTTAACTCAAACGTCTCCAATTTTTTCGTCGTTGTCATTTTGCGAGATGCATGTAGGAGGTAATAATCTCTTGCCAGAGTCTGTCGAAACGTACACTCTCGGACTTTCAATAGAAAACCTCTTCTTGCAGCGTCTGCCATTGGAGTCTGTTGAACATCTCTGTAACGCAGTCGCGCTGACAGAACGATGCCGTGACGAAACGCGTTGCTCTTCGTTGGATCTTTTCTATTAATCCACCGTGGTAAGAGTCCCAGACAGATGGTATCTTATTTTCCATCAGATTGTTTTATGTGATCATTCCACTTACGGTTTCTCCGCATGGTTACTCCTAGATAGTTTATAGTAGATACTTTTTCCAGCAATTTGCCATCAATAGTCGGCATATTTCTTCCCCTATTTATGCCTAATATATTACATTTATTTACGTTCAGGGTCCACTGCCAGTCCCTGTACCGTTCATCAATCCTCTAAAGTTCTTCCTACAAATCACTACAGACTTATGGCGTTGCTACCTTCTTATAGACAACAGTATCATCTGCGGACAATCTAATGAAATTACTGTCGTTTCTGCAAGTTCATATATGGCAACGGCCTTGTCGCAGTGGATACGCCGGTTCCCGTGAGATCACCGAAGTTAAGCGCTGTTGGGCGTGGCCGGCACTTTGATGGGTGACCATCCAGCCGCCATGCGCTGTTGCCATATTTCGGGGTGCTCTCAGCCTCGTGATGCCAATTGAGGAGCTACTCGACCGAATAGTAGCGGCTTCGGTCAATAATACCATCATAACGACCGGGAGAGCGGTGTGCTGACCCCACGCCCCTCCTATCCGCATCCTCCTCTGACAAGGGAACCTGCCCATCGCACCCCCCTCAGATTTAGTTATCAGGTGGCACAGTGGATAGGCCTTGAAAAACGGAACACAGATCAATCGAGAAAACAGGAAGAAGTTGTGTGGACTTATGAAAAAAGTTGGCAAAATATACAAACTGAGTAGTCCATGCGCAACATAGGCACTATCAAGGACAATCTGAACTCAGGAGCGCCGTGGTCCCGTGGTTAGCGTGAGCAGCTGTGGAACGAGAGGTCCTTGGTTCAAATCTTCCTTCGAGTGAAAATTTTATTTACTTTATTTTCTCAAAGTTATGATCTGTCCGTTCGTTCATTGACGTCTCTGTTCACTGTAATAAGTTTAGTGGCTGTGTTTTGCGACCGCACCGCAAAACCGTGCGATTAGTAGACGAAATGACGTGCCTCTCCAATGGGAACCGCTTCCCACGCCCGGGTTCCCGGGTTCGATTCCCGGCGGGGTCAGGGATTTTCTCTGCCTCGTGATGGCTGGGTGTTGTGTGCTGTCCTTAGGTTAGTTAGGTTTAAGTAGTTCTAAGTTCTAGGGGACTTATGACCACAGCAGTTGAATCCCATAGTGCTCAGAGCCATTTGAACCATTTGAACCAATCCAATGGGAACCGAAAACATTTGATCGCAAGGTCATAGGTCAAACGATTCCTCCACAGGAAAACACGTCTGATATATTCTATACGACACTGGTGACGGCATGTGCTTCACATGACAGGAATATGTTGTCGACCCACCTAACTTTTACACTTGGCGAATGGGTAAAAAGATTCTTCTACCTTGCTCGATTTAGGTTTTCTTGTAGATGTGATAATCACTCCCAAAAAGTGATGAAAAGATTACGGACGGACAGATAATAATTGTCTGGAAATAAAAAATTAAACTTTCAACTCGAGGGAAGAATTGAACCAACGACCTCTCGTTCCGCAGCTGCTCACGCTAACCACGGAACCACGGCGCTCCTTAACTCACAACTCCATTGATGTTGCGTATATTGCGCATGGACTACTCAATTTGTATGTTTTGCTTATTTTTTTCATAGATCCACACAACTTCTTCCTGTTTTCTCGACTAATCTGTGATCCATTTTTCAAGGCCTATCCACTGTGCCAAATTATAACTAAATCTGAGGGGGGTGCAATGGGGAGGTTCCCTTGTGAGGATGACACGGCGGTCGGATGGCCCCGGTAGGCCACTCGTAGCCTGAAGACGGAGTGCTATGCAAACACATCTGATATGTGGTGCTGTAGGAGAAAGTTGAAAATTAGGTGGACTGATAAGGTAAGGTACGAGCAGGATTTCCGCAGAATTGGGGAGGAAATGAATATATGGAAAACACTTACAAGAAGAAGGGACAGGGTTATACCACATGTTAAGACGTCAGGGAATAATTTGTATGGTGCTAGAGAGAGCTGTATGTGAAGACAGAGATTGGAATACATTCAGCAAATATTGCAATTGCTACTCTGAGATGGAAAGGTTGCCATAGGAGGGGAATCCGTGGCGGGTCGCATCAAACCAATAAGAAGACTTGTGACCCTCCCCTCCCCCCCCCCCCAAAAAAAGACCTTATCTCATTTCCTTGGAATACTCCTGAAATCATCTTCATATCTGTCAATTTGCTTTTCTTTGAGTGCGTGTTCTGTCTGCAACGACGTGTTGAATCCCATAAAAAATTTGGTCCGTTACCCGTTAAGCTCGTATATATATCGACGGTGTGGAACTGTGTTGAAAACGGGACTCTGTACCAGACACCCTCCTTTCTGCATTGAAATAGCGGGACCTTCAGTTATGGTTCAGGAGTTACGACGATTACTTGTCAGCACGAGGTACCTAGATTTCTAAGATAACAAAGAATCTTCCGCGGAATTTTCCAAATGTAGCACACCACACGACCGCTTTGCAGCATTTACCGTTGAAAATCTCCCACTTTCTGTTGCTGCTTGGCGTCAATCCAAATGTCATCGCAACCGCTTCGGGCGACACGTATTCGGCTGACGGGTGGGCTGTCTTGGTGTGGGTTTGTGAAACAGCAAAACAGATTTCGAGATGTTCCCGCGTGACCGTGACCGAATTTTCGCATGATGTCCACCGAACCGCTCCTTAAATCTGTATCCCTGGCGACTTTCGTTTGTAGGCGCCCGTTGCAGGCAGCGGGCCAGCGTTTCCTGGTTGGACCGTAGAGAGAGGGGACCGCGAAAGTAAAATACGCGCCTTGCCGCGCCGGTGCTTCCGCGCCGGACAATGCTATCTGGCTCCAGCATCGCCCGTCCGCGTCCCACTTAGCGGGCTCTCCCAAAATTAATTCTGCTCCCACGGATACTTTCATTCTCTGACCCATATTCCTTCATCTGCGTCCACGAATTTCATCACCACCTCGGAACACAACTCTTCTTTTGTCATTTCACTATCATTTCCACTAGAACGCTGTCTCTCAGCATCGATAGTCCACACATCTTAAACTTCTCCCGGGTGAACGGTATTCAAAATCCGTGATAAGTTTTCCGAACTGACCGCTTTGTCCCAGTAAGAAACTTGCGAGAGACACAGGATATTCTTAGCGAACAGTTTTGCAAGAGCGTTCGTTAAACGGACGCCAAGGAGACAACAGGTTAGTAGGGTCCGAAGAGTAATTCTGTGGACTGGATCCATATATTTAAACCAACATTATTGTTTAGGTCGGTCAGACGTTTCGACACTGCTTCATTTACGCTACAATCATTTGTATAATTGCCTGACGAGTGTGAAGGACTCTCCACGACTGTGTACAGCCGTGGTGCAAAACGGATGATGGAAGCTAGCAACCTCGCTTGTTTCCTTTGTTGTGTATGGCGTCACAGTCTGTGCAAGGTCCACACATCCTTCCAGCTCGTTGTTATGTAAACTGATGCTTCAGTATAAACACGTTCCTTACTGCTTACCTTTGCATTAGAGTACTGCAAGCTGTCGAGGATACTTTATTCTGAAAGTTTTGTGAAGGAGACAAAACTCATTGCAATTCAGGCGATCAAATAGTTATTAAAATAGAATATAAAAGCTATACATGTATTTTCGAAATATAGATACCAGCGTCCCATAGTAATTGTACTTGTGAACTGAAAATAAACGAAAATGAGAACGTCTCCGGTAATTTATGTTTTCGTATGGATCACCGCCTGTCTTCTAATTGATGCCTGTATGCTAGTTAGCGTATCGACTTTTACTGCTCGCCTGAGCAGTTGTGATGCACACGTGTGAAGAGTTTCCTGGTACTTGCCCTTGTATTCCAATTAAAAATACTTCTTTTTCCAAAAAGTTTTTTGATATTATCAGTCCGCATTTTATACGCTATATATTTCTGTCGCCATCAGTTATTTTGATGCTCAAAAACCAGAACTCCTTGACTCAAAAAATGGTTCAAATGGCTCTGAGCACTATGGGACTTAACATCTGAGGTCATCAGTCCCCTAGACTTAGAACTACTTAAACCTAACTAACCTAAGGACATCACACACATCCATGCCCGAGGACTCCTTGACTCATTTCCTAATCTAATTCCCACAGCTTAATTATACTACATACCATTACCTTTGTTTTACTTCTGTTGATGTTCATTTTATAACCTCTTTTTCAAAACACTATGAATTCCGCTTAGCTGTTCCTTCAACTCCTGTATCGTCTGTGATAGAATTACGAAGTCATTGCGAAACTTCAGACTTTTTATTTCTTCACCCTGAACTTTGATTCCTTTTCGATATTATTTCCTTTGTTTCCTTTACTGCCGTCTCGATGTAGAGACACTGTAAGTAATTACTAGCTGTTAACCACACCTGTACTCGCATATCAAATGTTCTCTTCTGATTAGTTATGGTGAATAAGTAAGCTATTGGTACGTACAATAACGTCAGCTGTCTTCACATGTCTACCTGTTCCCATAAGCATAGCTCGTGATCAGCTCTTCCCCCTCCCCGAAACGCACGGCGCGGCGGCATGCGTCGCTGTCGACCAATACATGCGAAGGAGCGTGAACAGAAACACACATCCATGCATCGTGCTATTGAAGTAGAATTACATTAATCAACAAATTCAGTAATTTTTAACATGGTTTATGTTCAGTGACGTAAAAAAGGATGTTTCATTCTTATATATTACTTTCTGAAGTAACCTATATTTTTCCTCAAGGTTCAAAGTCTCTCCATACTAAATTTAATCAAAATCGGTTTAGTCGCGAAAAGGTGTGAGACAGTTACTTTCGCACTAGTAATACTGAGTGGTTATAATTAAAGCTGAACTACACAGGGAGATGCAGTGTGGGCTGTAATCAGCGCGTGGCAGTGAAACTCGGTAGATATACTAATGTGTTAACGCGAAACCGATTTTCCTTGGAAAAAAATTAGTTTCATTTGTGGTGACCAGGTGCAAATCTGGCCCTGTACATTGTATGGCGGTACGACATCCACGCTGTCATTTGGCAACTCATAATGGGAGTGAACAGTATGGCTGTCGAGAAGAGAGACTGTGCGCTGTTAGTCAAACTGTTTTCGTGTGAACGGCAGGAATTACAATGTTGCATTGAGTGTGTGTCGCCGAGTGAAAGGTCTGAGAAGAGAACCGATGTCATTAAATGATCTGAACAAGTTCATAACAAAATTCGAGAACAGAGGCAAGGTTGAAGTGGCACTTGGAAGAGGAAGGCGTGCTATCCCGGTTTAACTTATTGACGAGGTTGCTGACAACGCGACAAGTGCCCCGGGTAGTGCTAGTGCTTTCGCAGTGTCACGAGAATAATCCATCCCATGGTCAGCAGTACGGAAAATTTTGCGGTCTATTTTATACTGGTACCCGTACGACACAGAAACGGTGCACCAACTGAAATCTCGTAATTCACAACAACGTTCTGAATATGTTACTCTGTTTCTGGCACGGATCGAAGTTGGTGACATTTGACCGGGCAATACCCTATGCAGTGACGAGGCATATTTTACACTAAAGGGTACAGTGAATACACACAGTTGCCAAATTTCGCTGCCACACGATAATTACAGCTCACTGTGGCCCACTGTGATTAGGTGCACTTTAATTGTAACTACCGATATCAGTACAACGGCCTTGCCGCAAAGGTAACACCGGTTCCCGTCAGATCAAAATGGTTCAAATGGCTCTGAGCACTATGGGACGTACTTAACATCTGAGGTCATCAGTCCCCTAGATCTAATTAACCTAAGAACATCTCACATTGCCGGCCGCGGTGTCCGAGTGGTTCTAGGCGCTTCAGTCCGGAACAGCGCGACTGTTGCGGTCGCGGGTTCGAATCCTGCCTCGGGCATGGATGTGTGTGATGTCCATAGGTTAGTTAGGTTTAAGTAGTTCTAAGTTCCAGAGGACTGATGACCTCAGATGCTAAGTCCCATAGTGCTCAGAGTCATTTGAACCATTTGAACATCACACACATCCATGCCCGAGGCAGGATTCGAACCTGCGACCGTAGCGGTCGCGCGGCTCGAGACTAAGCGCCTAGAACCGCTCGGCCACAGCGGCCGGCCCTGTCAGATCACCGAAATTAAGCGCTATTTGGCTGGGCTAGCACTTGGATGGGTGCGCATCCGGTCTGCCGAGCGCTGTTGCTAAGCGGGGTGCACTGAGCCCTTGTGAGGCTAATCGAGGAGCTACTTGATCGAGAAGTAGCAGCCCCGGGCTCGTAAACTGACATACGACCGGGAGAATGGTGTGCTGACCACATGTACCTCGATATCCGTATCCAGTGACGCCTGTGGGTTTTAGGATGACATGGCGGCCGGTCGGTACCGTTGGGCCTTCATGGTCTGTCCGGGCGGAGCTTAGTTTTTAGGTATTCGTATGTAACGAGAAGAATAAGTCCGAAGAATAGCACTACCGTATGTCAGTGTGTCGTCGTCGCGGTGTGTTGGCATACGTTCGACGTCCAGTACAATCGTTTGCTACGGATTAGTGGAATCGAGGACGGCCGCGTCGTGTCACGGTGATGAACTCGTCGCCGTCACGACGCGGCGCTGTATCCAATTACAGGCAGGCAGCGGCCGGGTTTGGCGCAGAGAGCGGGCCGGGCTTGCTCAAGCCGCGCCAGGCGCCGCTCTGCCGACGCCGCGGCACGTGGGGGGCTGCCTGCCTGCCGCCTGCCGCCTCCTGCCACTCGCTGCGCCTTTGCGAAATCGGAACGCCGCGCCTGGCCGCTTGCCGTAGCGTCCGCTCTGCACCCCGGGAGAAAGCGGGCAAACCCAGTCCGGACCGTCCGTCCGACACTGTCCACTTCCCCACTCACTTAATCGCGCGCGTAACCCTGCAACCTGTGCGGTGTCCACGTAGCGTACCTCAGACCACAACGGCAATTACCACTGCGCGCCTCACCCCTACTGACGACACGGGACGATGTTACGAAAAGTGACAACACTTGCAGACGCTCGGCACTTAGTGCAAAGACAGGCAGCTTCATACTCGACGCCATTAAATGTAACGTAATGCGCGTTCGTTGAGCTCAGCAAAGCCCCGTGGCATATACTACAAGAGAGACGGTGCGCATCACGGAACGGTTCATCGTGAAAATTCCGGCAGTCAGGCAAGATGATAAGTTCTCCTACGTACTACTCGCGAAACGACCATGACGGGAATACCATAAGGACCTTCCACCATCCAGCGACAGGTGGCTATCGGAAATTGTTTCACTACACGATAGAAAATGCCACAACCGTGAAGTGTTTAACAATATACGAGAATGTCGAAACGATTTAAGGGTGAAACCACCAGTATGAAACTACCTGTGAGGAGATAGGCATACATGGCAGAATGAGTCCTATCACAGACATTCAGAGCAAGAAATGCTCGTTCAGCGCGGTAGCTTCACAGAAATGCTCAAGGAACAGGTGTCGTGGAAGCAAGGCATTGTGCATCACGAAGACTGTTATACTAAAAATTCAGAGTTGCTAGCTTCGCTACAAAAGTGAAGAAAGATATCAGTTCTTTAGCTGTTATTACAGCATTAATGCTAGTGTAAAATTTGGAAATATTCGAACGTGTTAAGAAAGACAGCGATAATTATTCTTGCCGTGAATAGCACAGGGAAGAAAACTAATTCTAATATGGTGTATATATGCAGAATGAAGTAACGAATGAAAATTCGTACCAATGTCAGTCTCCTGCTCACACCGTCGCTCAGTGGCTTCGTACAACTGCATGGACTACCCTATCATGCCTCCCTCCTCAATCCAGATTCCCATTCACGGCTCAACCCACTTGGTATTCCCCCTAGGCTCGAATAGCATTGCAGAGCCTCTTCAACTGTATTGGAATACCACCTCAGCATCGAACGTAGTAGGTAGCGGATCTGCCTAGTGGTTAGGAGACCCGGTTTCGAATCCCGGTCTTGGTACAAATTTTCATCAATCGCTTCAGTCTGCATGTATACATCATAGACGTTTGAGACTTGAAAAATTCTCTGGAACCATGTAGTTTCATTTAGTTCTGGTATGCTGCTTGTGTGTACCTTCCATCACACGTAGTAGGATGACTTGTGGAGGAAAAATCTTGACGTAGGATGGTGACCTTAACTCCCCCCCCCCCTCCCCCCCCCCCCCACGTACTTCTCCACGACCTTACGACTTAGATTCTGTTGCTGAATCGGGGAAGCTATCTCTGAAAAAGTTCGTAGTCAGTTTTTAGCTCACCCATGCTGCTCAATGTGCAATTAATTCGCTGTACCGCTGCTTTTCCTTATGGTGCGCCTGTTGGAGTTGTACGTGGCGCATCTGAATGGGAGCTTGTAAATTCGAACTGAACTGCACAAACTTCAACTGGTCGTTATAAGTAGTTCCGGATGCCATTGGAATTCACTGTGTATCCGGCGACAGCAGTCAGCCGGCCTTATCGAACCGGCTCGTACTGGCCACTGCCTGCTGCTGGGTACGCCTGCCCACTGGCGGCCGACAACGGACCAAAGTTGCTCCAGCAGTGGAGCGCCTTAGTACACACCACCGCTTCGCAGTGCGCAGAATTCAAACACTGTCCACCGCATGCGAACGTTTCTTTGTTCTATCTCGCGCTGCTTTTGCATTTTCCAGTCATGCCTCTGTCTAGTAAATAAATCAGTATACCTTGGTCTTATGTAGTACTTGGCCCCCTACTGTTGTACCATTTTGGTAGTTTAATACTACAAGTATTCCATCATGAAAAATAATCCTTCTTTTTTCCATTTATACGTCGACTTCATCACCAACGAAAGAAAAAAAATTGGGCTGTAAACTGCTGTCGGAAACTTCCATAGAGATTCTCAGAATGTGAGATACTTCATTGCCTTGTTTTTTTTTTTTTTTTAATTAAAATATTTTATGTAGTGGAAACATCACAAAATGAGTATCTGTCAATGGACTGTGTTCGCATTCCGTGTTAGTGCTCGTCTAACTGACTGTGTCGGCCTACCTAGATGCTCTTCCTTGCTTCAGTCTCTGCCTGCAGACGAGCAGAAAGTCCATTTATGACTTAGAATTGGTTTCAGTATCACAGAGCGCTACTGAAAACGGCCAGATTTTTTTGAGTCATATGCGCTTACATTCCTCTGAACTGAGGTCGTATGTATCAGGAGTTATTTCTAGATCTACAGTTTAAAATCTAATAAGAACCTCAGCGGGGCTAAATTCCTGATTTAACAAAACTTTTCCATGGAAGAAAAAAAGATAAATGCTTTTATATACTAGAGAGGAGGATGTCATTAGAGGCGCAGTCATAAGCTAGAGATGCAGACAGAATGGGTGAGAAATCAACCATGGTCTTGTTTAAGTACCTACAGGGGCCTTCACGTTGTGCGACTGATGATAAAACGACGAAAGAGATACGTTAGGTCATCCCTGTCAGAATAGAGACTCGCATTAAGTGATACTAAAAAACCTTACTTGTTTTCGATTTGTAGTTCGACACGTCTAACCTAAAACAAAGTGCTCTTATTTAGACGTAGTCACTGCGCCCCATCTCAACAATCACCACTGGCGTCTCTCTTTCTCGTATGTCTGATTAGCTGGTGTCGTGTAGCTGGACAGATGAAAGCAGGCAATGAGAGGTTTCGGTCTGTGGGTGAGAGAAAGTGCTGCGTCCCAGCAACGACTCACCTTTACCTGGCTCTGCCTGAAGAAATCTCTGGAAAGTAGTGGCCACGTAACCTCCTTACAGCACGCACCTCGGTTTGGAACGCGCGCTATGCGTTGGAGTGTGTCGCGCGTGGAAGGCAAAGAGGACGTTAGGGCGCTACCGACGGAGAACCTAAAGCTTCTGTCGACCGTATCCTTCATGCCAGGCTTGCAATATTGTTCGCTGGCGTAGAAGTTACAGAGTAGCGGGGCCCAGCGTTTTCTGTGCTGAACAACGGCGGTTCCGCTGGCTGGCGGCGTAGCGGCTCTGGCCGTCTGGGAAGAGAAGCGCCCGCAGCCAAGCGTCGCAGCCGAGAACACTGGACCGTTACAGCCACTGTCTCCATAACTGGACAGAGGATCAGCGAGGAGCTAGCGCGGCCTGCAAATCGTGGTCTACATTTACACCCACATATAGTGCATGGCGGAGGGTACTTTGTACCAATATTATTCACTTTGTTTCCTATACCGTTCACTTGTTGAGCGACGTAAAAATGACTGTGTCTCTCTGTTCGCACCCTGATCTCTCCTATTCTCACGATCCTTACTTGTATTATACACTTTCTGATCAAAATTATCAGGACGCATATTAGACGCTAATATTTTGTGTATCCACCTTCGTCTTTATGGCGAACTCTGCCGGGGGCACCAGTGAGGTGTCCGAATGATGTGGTGAAATGGCAGCTCATTCTTCCTCAAGAGTCGAAACCAGAGAAGGTAGTGATTTTGGACTCAGGGTTCTGGAGCGAGTCGACGTTGTAATTCATACTGAAAGTGTTGCATCAGGTTCGGGTCGGGACTCTGAGCCAGTCCATTTCAGGAATGTTACTATCCACAAACAACTGCCTCATAGATCCTGCTTTATGACACAGTGTATTTTCAGTCTCCTACAATCATCGTCTCTGAACCCATGCTGTATGCAGTTCACAATGCTTTCAAATGTGTTCCCATACGTCCGCATTTAGCGTTTTCTAAGCGCAATAAGTGGCCCAGTCCCCACCCACGAAAACGGACGCCCATGTCGTAGTACCACCTCGACCGTATTTCAGTGTTGGCACTGCATATGATGATAGTTAAAGCTCCCCAGACATTCACCAAACCCAAACCCCTCCATCCGATTGCCACAGGGCATAGCGTGAGTCATCTCTGCAACTCTCATGTTTCCAATCATTCGCTCTTTACACACTCTCAAGACGTTCATCATTAATCTTGTAATCAGATGTAATGTGGTTCTTTCTCTTTGTTGTAGGCATTATCTTACATTAAAAACGTCTGAAGAGAGATGCCATTCATTACGCCATGTGGGAAATTTGTTGAAGTCTTTCTAAAATCTCCTACAGTGGTTCAACAACTGTGTTTCCATGTACACGACAGCATTATCAGAGAATTATCTTATAGCGCTACTGCTCCTATTTCTTAAATATGTCCAGTGAAAACATTCAGAGGTCCTATTTCGCTCCCTTTCGGTTTCTGTTGAACGTTCGACGCCAAGTATACACCTAATGTATTGGGTTCTCATTACTCAAATGAACAGGCAACGATCTTGCTGATGGAACCATGTTGGCACTCGCCTTTAGTGACATGTTTTTGAAAGAAATCGGTCGTCTATTTACTGTATTTCTTGGGCAAGTTAAAACAATTTAAGTAGGTTCGAACATTAAGATTTCCCAGCCTCTGGAAAGGCAGGGAGGAAAGTGGCGATATGAGGAGCCCTATCATGCAGAAGAAGAGAAGTATTCTATTACAACTGGAAGATTGGAATGATGACAGGATGTATAAGTGTCTGTGCCCATTTGGTGATCGTCTAAGAAGACGTGATTACAGTTTCGTTCAGATAAGATGTGCAGAGGATATAAGTGTAAGGCTGGGGGAATAAGCTAGACAGCCGCGCGGGATTATCCGAGCGGTCTAGGCGCTGCAGTCATGGACTGTGCGGCTGGTTCCGGCGGAGTTTCGAGTCCTCCCTCGGGCATGTGTGTGTGTGTGTGTGTGTGTGTGTGTGTGTGTGTGTGTGTGTTTGTCCTTAGGATAATTTAGGTTAAGTAGTGTGTAAGCTTATGGATTGATGACCTTAGCAGTTAAGTCCCATAAGATTTCACACACATTTGAACATTTTTTTTTTAAAGCTAGACAGAGCATGATGGTTGATAACAGGTATGAAACAATGGGGTGCTAGGTGTTAAGTTGGCAGGAAGAGGAGGAAATCCGATGGTGTTCAATGTGAGCCAGCAAGGGGAAGATGACACACTTACACCTCATTGTAATGTGGAAGGGAAGACGGATATGGAAGTCGAAGCAGAGTGTGTGGCTTTAGAGGATTTAGAGGGAGCGGAAATCTGATCTAGTGGTCAGGCACTGCGCAGGTGGTGACTTAGTAAGAGGCCATGTAGAAAGATCAACTATATGCACTGAGGTGACAAAAGTCATTGGATACCTCCTAATATCGTGTCAGACTTTCTTTTGCTAGGAGTAGTGAAGCAACTAGACGTGGCATGAACTCAAAAAGTCTTTGGAACTCCCCTACAGAAATATTGAGCCATCTATAATTGCTAAAGTGTTGCCGATGCAGGATTTTGTGCGCGAACTCACCTCTCGATTATGTTCCATAAATCTTCAGTGGGAGTCATGTGGGGCGCTCGGGTTGTCCAGAATGTTCCTGAAACTAATCGCGAACAATTGTGGCACCGTGAAATGCCACATTGTCATCCATGAAAATTCCATCGTTATTTGAGACCATGAAGTCCATGAATGGCTGCAAATGATCTCCAAGTAGCAGAGCACCGAGAAGACTCAGTCCATAGCATGTAAACACAGCTCACATCAGTATAGAACCACCACCAGCCGGCACAGTGTCTTGTTCACAACCTGGGCCCATGGCTCCGAGGGGTCTGCGCCACACTAGGCTCCTGCCATCAGCTCTTACCAACTGAGATTGGGACTCAACTGATTAGGCCACTGCTTTGCAGTCGTCTAGGGCCCAACCGATGTGGTCACGAGTCCAAGAGGCGCTGCAGGCGATGTCGTGCTGTTAGCAAAGGTACTCGCGTCGGACGTCTGCTGCCATTGTCCATTAACGCCACATTTTGCCGACTGTCCTAACGGATAGTTCGTCGTTCATTCCACATTGATTTCTGCGGTTATTTCACACTGTGTTACTTGTCGGCCATTGCGATGTCCGTCGTGAGAAGTAATGCCCGAAATTTGGTGTTCTCGGCACACTCTTGACACTGCGGTTCTCGGAATATTGAATTCTCTGACGATTTTCGAAACCGAATGTCCCATGCGTCTGTCTGCAGGTACCATTCCGCGTTCAGAATCTGTTAATTCCGTCGCGCGGCCATAATCACTTCGGAAAGCTTTCGACATGAATCACCTGTGTACAAATGACAGCTCCGCCAATGGACTGGCCTTTTATCCCATGTCGTCACGATACTACCTGTATCTGTACACCTGCATATCGCTAGCGCATGACATGTCACCTCAGCGTATAAGTGCTATTGTCTAGGAGAGGAAATTACCGTCAAGGCGTACCTGTGGTAGCCGTCAGGCGTAAGATGAAGAACTGGTGCTCACGTTATTCTGTGATATTTCACTAGATTAAGAACAGGATCCCTACGCAGAATTCAACAAAACCCTCTATCTTTGTTTATAAAGCCACGCACAAATTTGATCTGGACTGATTCCTATACAACACAATTCTAATAGTTCAGGGGTTCCCAACAAAATTTTCTCGAGGACCCCCTCATCGAGCATGATTGGTACTTCGTCATATCACAGTATCAAGTATCTAAAAAAGCCAAATTAAGATTTTTTTATAAGTTTTCTATTTTTGGCACTTAGAAAAAACATTGACATATTCATTATTGAAAAAATATTGAGCTTGAAACTTTTTCAATATAGCCATCAATGTTATTGTTAAATTTTTGATTATTGCTGAAAATCTTTGTCTTCAAATCTGGGTGTTCAGTATAACAAACTCCTTTAAAAAAATAAAAATTGAGTATGAACTGAAAATGTCAGGAAAAAATTATTCTAATAGCATCTTGCGGACCCCTCTGGCATAGATCGCGGACCCCGGGGGTCCGCGGACCACCTGTTGGGAACCACTGCACTAGTTAGAGGTGAATGCCAAAAATCTTCATTTTGTCATGCTTCATGTGATGTCCAGTATCGTGGTCGGCAGTCGCAGATCTGCTTCACTCTTATAAGCTTGTGTAACACTTGTTCCACATAGCAGCCTTCAGTGCTGAATAGTGTGACTGACATATGCTAAGCCGGCCGCTGTGACCGAGCGTTTCTAGGCGCTTCAGTCTTATCGCTACGGTCGCAGGTTCGAATCCTGCCTCGGGCATGGATGTGTGTGCTGTCCTTAGGTTAGTTAGGTTTAAGTAGTTCTAAGTTCCAGGGTACTGATGACCTCATATGTTAAATCCCCTAGTGCTCAGAGGCATTTGAACATATACTAAGCCACACCTCCAAGGAACCCGATAAAAGCATGCCTTGCATAGACGCAGAGCAGCCTTCCCGTATCCTAAGGCAATGAACTTGGAATGGGTCGAAAACCACACTTAACACAATGTTTTCTCAAAGACACGAACAGTCTTGTTTGAATTACTTTTGCGTAATTCAAAACGCTAGTGACTTTTTAGTTTCGTCCTCTCTCTCTTCGCCCTTACAATTCACAGCATGTAAGATATGTCGAAATTTAGGCCTGCTTTGATGCATTTATGTGGCTGCATTCTGCGAATCTTTCGAACATCTACACTGCGCTTCTGAAGCAAGAAGAAGGAACGCTCTTCCGTCAGTGTAGCGTCATTCTGAACATTGGATCGCGAATAGCTACCTAAGAAGATAAGAAGAGACTCCCCTGCGGTGCTAACACATTACGTCTCGTGTTAGCGTACATTAGCCGGTCATCCACCTCCCATTGTTCATTGTCGTCCAGTCCACGGAAAAGGCCGCACATAAGCCTAGTCTCTCAGAGTATAATTGGTTTCGCGCTGTCAAATAGGTTACTTGTCTGACTTTTAGATATGTTACTCAACAGATATGCTCCCTTGTAAGTGTGTTTCTAGTACTTTATTTTTGCAAGTTGTGTCTGTCTGTGGGAAAACGATTTTCATCCAAACATGACTGACCTCTTCTGTGGCACTGCGAGTATATTGTGTGACTGTTTTCAGCACTTCATTTTCGTGCTTTACGTCAGTTGTTTGGTAGGAGCAACTTTCAAGGTGCTGGTATACCCTCTGAGGTATCAAAGTTGAAATTTGCGTCGATATTCTGACATAAATGTTCAGAATGTATTTTGAGGCTTCCCCCCCTTACGTTCGACAAACAGTAGATATGAAATAGCAAAAATGAAAGGATGAAGATATACATACAGCAAAGAACTCGTGGACGAACCACCGCAGAGCTAGATGTTTTGTGAAATACGACGTAATTGTCGTTTCAGGAAGTATCTGCTTCATATACTAATTCTTTTTTCTCTTATTTAACTAGACGACTATCACAAGTTTTACTCACACAATATTAAATATACAGCTGTATGAGTACAAACTACGAATTCGTCTAGGTAAAAATAACAAAAAGTAAGTGGTTTGTCATGTTTGGGTGAACATAAACAAGTACTTTTAAGTGACAGTCGTAAAGGTCAGACACATTAGAAAGCGTTTCCGGTAAATTAGTACTTCAATCACAGCTACTTAAGATGATAGCCGTAGCCCTCCGCAAGATATCTTCAAGGGATATTACGGCAAAAAAATTACTAACTTTACGTCATAGTGCTGACTACGTGGACGCTACACAACAGATAACATCTACTTGTATCTAATTTGTAAATTAAAATACTCGTTAATTTTATTCGCAATGTGTTGTAGACAATGACGAGTAATCTTTATTAGTCTATAAAGCAATGCTAGCAATCAATGGCTTAATAGTGAGTTTATCCGGCCAGATCGGTTTCGATCGCGACAGCCGGACTCACTGGCTGATAGTGCTTCTTTTATAATCTGTGTATGATGCACTGGAGGCAGTGGTCCCTCTAAGAATGTAATGCTCCAAAATGACGCCTTTTTCGTCCCAAAAGAGAGTCAGTATAACCTTCCCTGCTGATGGTTCTGTTCGAAACTTCTTTGGTTTTGGTGATGAGGAATGGCGCCATTCCTTGCTCGCTCTCTTCGCTTCCGGTTGGTGGAAGTGACCCCAGGTTTCGTCCCCATTAACGATTCTTGCAAGGAAGCCATCACCTTCTCGTTCAAAGAGCCTAAGAAGTTCTTCACAAGCATCAACACGTCGTTCTCTCATTCCAGGAGTCAGCTGCCGTGGTACTCATCTCGCAGACACTTTGTGAAACTGGAGCACATCATGCACAGTGTGGTGTGCTGACCCATGACTAATCCGTCAACATGCTGCAGTGTCATTCAGTGTCACTCGGCGGTTTTCCTGCACTATGTCTTCAACTGCTGCAATGTTCCGTGGAGTCACAACTCGTTGTGCCTGACCTGGACGAGGAGCATCTTCCACTGAAGTCACACCATTTGCAAACTTCCTACTCCATTCGTAGACTTGCTGCTGTGACAAACATGCATCACCGTACTGAACCTTCAATCGTCGATCAATTTCAATAGGTTTCACACTTTCACTATGCAAAAACCGAATATCAGAACGCTGTTCTTCCCTGGTGCAAGTCGCAGTGGGGCGGCCATCTTTATACTGCGACGGTATGTGTGCATCTGCACTACGCTGCCACCTACAGGCCACTCTGCACGCTGTTTGTAGCACGCTTACCAACTTACAGGATAACGGCGCGAAATTTCGATTTATTATTACAAATTTAAGGTTTTCATTTGACTCACCCTCGTATTAATGATTTGCTCTTGCCGCATCTACTTGGAAATACTAACGAACCTAAAAACGTGTTAGTCTGCAAATGACGTAAATACTAATGTGATCATGTTCAGTACGCTGTCGTCAGTCAACAAGAGAAAGATTTACAGTTATACCCATTAACCCTGTATATACAGTATATCCTCTTCTCTCTGATACTGCAAGTGAAGGTTCCGTCTACAAGTGGACCAGCCGACGGTAGACGACGCCGTCAGCTCTCTTCGTATTCCCCAACAGCAGTGGCAGTGACCACCGCCCCGCAGCAGACACGGGCCGTGGCCGCAGAAGCAGGCACAGAGCCCCAGGAAGCCAGCTGATTACACTTCCGCTGACGCCTTCTGGGGCCTTCCGCAGGCGCCACACCTACCTGCACCTCCAGCCGGCAGGAGAAACCCCTGCGCTACTTTTCCTTTCAGCTCGCTTTGCCTCACCTCGTTACACAGCAAGTGCCGGCAGGATCCGTCTTTCGCCAACAGCCGCGTCAAGGCTAGGTTGCTGCTTAAGCAACGCCAGCTGCAGGTAGCCGCGCGCTTGTGCGGTAACACCGGAGCACAAATGAGGCGGTCCAGGTCTGAGACAATTCAGCACCAGCCTTAGTTTGAGTCTGTGTCACACACACACACACACACACACACACACACACACACACACACACACACAACGTTTGGGGTAAACCATGTTCCCCGTCAAAAGCGATTTTGATTTTTCACTCCTTTTCTTTCTGACACCATGCGAGTGCTGAAATGAGTCGTTCGATGGTATTGCCGCTGTTAATAGATGAAGTTATACCTGCCAGATGGGTTGCATGCGACTGCTCGGCTACTCTGGCAATTATTACACTACTGGCCATTAAAACTGCTGCACCAAGAATAAATGCAGATGATAAACGGGTATTCATTGGACAAAAGTATTATACTAGAACTGACATGTGATTACATTTTCGCGCAATTTGGGTGCATAGATCCTGAGAAATCAGTACCCAGAACAACCACCTCTAGCCGTAATAACGGCCTTGATACCACTGGGCATTGAGTCAAACAGAGCTTGGATGGCGTGTACAGGTACAGCTGCCCATGCAGCTTCAACACGATACCACTGTTCATCTAGAGTAGTGACTGGCGTATTGTGACGAGCCAGTTGCTCGGCCACCATTGATCAGACGTTTTCAATTGGAGAGAGATCTGGAGAATGTGCTGGCCATGGCAGCAGTCAAACATTTTCTGTATCCAGAAAGGCCCGTACAGGACCTGCAACATCCGGTCGTTCATTATCCTTCTGAAATGTAGGGTTTCGTAGGGATCGAATGAAGGGTAGAGCCACGGTTCGCAACACATCTGAAATGTAACGTCCACTGTTCAAAGTGCCGTCAATGCGAACAAGAGGTGACCGAGGCGTGTAACCAATGGTACCCCATACCATCACGTCGGGATATACCCCAGTATGGCGATGACGAATACACGCTTCCAATGTGCGTTCACCGCGATGTCGCCAAACACGGATGCGACGATCATGATGCTGTAAATAGAACCTGGATACTTCCGAAAAAATGTTTTGGCATTCGTGCACCCAGATCCGTCGTTGAGTACCATCGCAGGCGCTCCTGTCTGTGATGCAGCGTCACGAGTAACCGCAGCCATGGTCTCCGAGCTGATAGCCCATGCTGTTGCAAACGTCGTCGAACTGTTCGTGCAGATGGTTGTTGTCTTGCAAACGTCCCCATCTGTCGACTCAAGAATCGAGACGTGGCTGCACGATCTGTTACAGCCACGCGGATAAGATGCCTGTCATCTCGACTGCTAGTGATACGAGGCCGCTGGGACCCAGCACGGCGTTCCGTATTACCGTCCTGAACGCACCGATTGCATATTCTGCTAACGGTTATTGGATCTCGACCAACGCGAGCAGAAATTCCGCGATACGATAAACCGCAATCGCGATAGGCTACAGTCCGACCTTTATCAAAGTCGGAAACGTGATGGTACGCATTCCTCCTCCTTACACGAGGCATCACAACAAAGTTTCACCAGGCAACGCCGGTCAACTGCTGTTCGTGTATGAAAAATCGCTTGGAAACTTTCCTCATGTCAGCACGTTGTAGGGTTCACCACCGGTGCCAACCTTGTGTGAATGCTCTGAAAAGCTAATCATTTGCATATCACAGCATCTTCTTCCTGTCGGTTAAATTTCGCGTCTGTAGCACGTCATCTTCGTGGTGTAGGAATTTTAATGGCCAGTAGTGTAGTTCTATTTATTGCGTCAGAAGTTGTGTATTTGCCAATGTCGGCAGAGCGTCGGGAACGCAGAAGAGCAAATACAGCGCTATGCGGGAGGAATCGTACTCAGTTGTAGAAGTGGCAATGCGGACCAAGCTGAAAGGTAAACATTTATACGTATGCTCTGCTCTTAGCGCCGTCTACACACCAGTTCTGGCTGCGACAGCTACAAACACAATGAAGCTGGCGAAGACAGTTGTCGAGTTTAGTTTGCCAAGATACTAAAACACAGCAATAAATGAACTATTAAATTATTATTGCTTGCGTTAATCTGATAGCCGAAAGTTTCAGACAGGTGAGCTAAAATCGGCACACCCGTAGGTCGTCGGCAGCGGAGGCCCATGTTTAGGAGTTTTTTGAGCACTGTGCGTCCAGACACACACTGTATCGAGCATTTAATGGTCCCCCACAGTTCCCCGCCTCTCCTCCTTTACGAGTCTGCCCAGTCTACGACGTCAAACTCCTAACTCCACGACATCTGGACTCGGTTTCACCTTGTGTTGGAGACACTGACCACGACATTCCTCGAATACCCGACAAGTCGTGCAGTTTCCGAGATGCTCGTGTCGAGCCTCTGGGCCATCACAATCTGCCCTCGATCGATGGCGCGCCATCCTCATGCTACACACGGACAGCACGCTCACTGATGCTACACGCACCGTGCTTGCGTCTGACTAGCAGTCATTCCTGCCAAGTGGCGCTGCTATCGCCTGGGCGGGTTTACATCGATAGTAGGTCGGTGGTCGTAATGTTGTGGCTGATCAGTGTATGCGTGAGGGCCAGGCGGGAGCTGTGCAAGTGTGTCGCGACCGTCACCCAGTGGGCCGGCGCCGGCGCTTAGCCTCCGCTCCACGGCAAGGCGAACCACTCTGCCTAGTCCACTGCCACGCACTTCTACGCCGCACATACGCCAAGCTGTACTTTGTCAGTTACGCTACGCCTTGCTCGCGGGCCGTATGTTTCTAAGAACATACGCACACAACTTGGTTAGGCTATGCGCTTCCGATAAGATAAATTAATAAGAAGAAAAAAGATATTACTTGTACAGAGGAAAGAGCAGCACTGCAGCAAATGTCAACAAACTGTAATTTGATATGATGTAAAAACGAAGAAACTGAAGCAGTGAATTACAGTGGAAGAACAAGGGAACAGTTCAATCCGACATATTGAAACCTGCACTGAAATTTTTATACAGGAGGAATACACCGAAAGAAAAGTAATGTCAAAATTGTAGCTGCTAAGACACATTGCACTTATTTAAAAAATTTTGAAAATTGCCAAATTCTTAGCTCGTCTGGCGGTTGGAGAGAAATGTACACCCCTGCCGTAGCTGCAGCAGACAGCGTCTGCGGAACGCAGTGGATGCATTCCCTTGATTGACGGCACATCGAGAAACTGACAACAATGCGTAACACGATCGTAAGTTGCAAAGTGAATTTCAGTTTTTATTTATAGTTTTACTGTCACAATAGGTCCCAGTTACTATTCCCTCGAATTTGCAACTCATTTATTATCCACAATAAAGCGTGAACAATGGAGGTAAAACTGAATTTTCTTTGTGTTTTCTTCGTATATGCTTGCTAATAGCATCTGTCAGTGTGATGGTAGCCGAACTTCACAGTAATATGGTATCGAATTAACAATTTTCAACCTCGCAAGGATTAAATAAAAAAACGTTGTTTGCAATCGAAATCATCTACTTCTGCTAGAGACCTACATTCGTGTTATTTATTAATTAATTTCTTGGACTTACATTCGAATTAGGCCGACATTTTGTTAGAAATTATGGAAACATTACAAAGAAGTAACTATAGCGATTCCATGAACTGTGGTTTGCATGTTAATTGTTCGGAGCAAAAAACCTTCCTTGGCAAAAAAGAATTCACGGAGAGTAATAGCTTTCAGTGCAAAGGAAGGCTGTAAATATTTTGGTTAAACGAAAAAGGGAGAAAGAGCTTGAAGTTAAGCTGTCTGCAAAGCCAGTTTCGTTTCGTAAAATATGAACTTGAATTGTATAAATGGAGGAAGGATTTACACACAGTATAAAATATGCGCAAAATGTATCTCGCAAAAGTTCAAAAATGGTTCAAATGGCTCTGAGCACTATGGGACTTAACATCTGTGGTCATCAGTCCCCTAGAACTTAGAACTACTTAAACCTAACTAACCTAAGAACATCACACACATCCATGCCCGAGGCAGGATTCGAACCTGCGACCGTAGCGGTCACGCGGTTCCAGACTGAAGCGCCTAGGACCGCACGGCCACATCGGCCGGCCCTCGCAAAAGTGTGAAAGAAAAATTATTCGAAACACTTAGAACTACCAAGAGAAATCTAAAAGACAAGACCCTCTGAACTGATATATAGTCTTCGACCTGTTAAACAGATTCAGAAAATTATACGGAAAAGGAAGTTTGCAAAATTACGAAGTTTACTTCAAGTAAACGTGCGTAGGAAATGTCATTAAGAGATGGTACTATAGATAAATCCGTAGCTTCTTGTGAGCTCGAAGCCTACGTTCATTAAACTTTTATCTTCGAACGGTTAAGGTTTCGGTATATTAGCTCACGTTTTAGTATAATTACATGTCACCCAAATATATTGATGGACTGAAGGTAACTGTCTGGCGTTGTTAGGCCGCTTGATGTCTCTCTTCAAGTTCAAAATCTCTTTTTACCGTTTAGATAAACAGGAACACCAGAAGTTCCCGAAGAAAATATCAGCAGAGAGGCCTGAACGTAAATTGTGCAAGAACAGGTTTGTAGAGGAACATGATGCGGCCTCATAACCTAGATGATGATACCTTCAATGACATCGCCGACGGAAGCGTGCAGACTGACATGTTAATGGGTGTGTGTAGAAGCAGAGATTCACCAACCGAAGCAGAAGTCGTGCTTAGTGTCTACATTACAAATTACGTTATGGCAGAATTAGAAGAGATACTGCTAATACACTGACAAAGCTAACGTTAATTGTGAAGAGTAGAATTATTGAACTGGTTGTATCGAGGCATTTCAGTTATGGTAACTTAATTGGGTGTGTTCAATTAAAACATGATAAACATTGATGTTAAGCTATACTTGGAGGATAAGTGAAGTAGCGATCTGTTTGGCTCAGCTTAGTTGACAGAGTAAACGTACCAATAGTCTTACAGCGTGTTTGAGTGTGTGGGGCAAAAGGTAGCTGTTCTGTGACTGCGGTTATTATCTGCAGAAGGGCGCAGGATGATGAGGAGGGGGAAGAGGGGGGTGTAGTGGGCCGAGCCCTAAACCTTTTCTGCGCGTGATAATGTAGAGCAGTTTCCAGAATTATGGAGTAATATTGACACACGCTTCAGTCAAGTAAACGGAGCACAAGTGTCGAAGTACAGGGCTCTAACAAAAACTGAGAATCCTGGAAGAGGAAGAGCGGAGCAGACACGACGACTTGTCGCGGTTTGTTGTTTAAAATAATTTATTCTGCTACGAGCTTGCTTCCAAACCACTCCAGGCGTAACGTAAGAAGGTGGATGTCTACAGAAAGCTTGGCGCAACCAAAGTACAGTGTAGACAAGATATTATTCTCGTATCTTGAGTGTGTCCCGAAACATAGACGAGAATCCATAAATTTTGAAAGTTATTTACAAAAAGGGATGAATGAGCTACACGCTGTCAAAAACGATTTCTAATACAGGGCGTTTCAAAAAGAAAGAGCAGATTTCAAACATTTATTTCTCAAAAACTACAAATGATAGAAACACAATTCCAACGGTCCTTCACTCAATATGAGTACCAAATGTTACACAACAAATATCAAAACTGTACCTCAATATGAGCACCATTTGTTACACGACAAATATCAAACCGGTATCTCATTTCTTGCCACACACGACGCAACTGGTCTTTAGTTACCGAATTCACGGCCGCAACAATTCGATGTCGTACCTCTTGAAGAGTAGCGGGCATAGGTGGGACATAAACACAGTCCTTTATGTACCCCCACAAATAAAAATCGCAGGGAGTAAGGTCTGGTGACCTGGGAGGCCACAGACGATGACATTGATCTTGTGCTCCTGCTCTTCCAATCCACCGTCCTGGAATGGTGTTATTTAGGTACCGTCGTACAGGTTCAGAGAAGTGTGGTGGGGCGCCATCTTGCATGAAGATGAAGTGATTTGAATCTTCCTGAAGTTGAGGAAATAGCCAGTTTTCTAACATGTCCAGGTAAATGGTTCCTGTGATAGTTTTCTCCATGAAAAAGAAAGGTCCATAAACTTTGTTTACCGAAATTGCACAAAAGACGTTAACCTTTGGTGAGTCTCTTTCATGTTGAATAACGTCCCTCGGAGTTTCACTCGCCCAAATTCGTACGTTATGCCGATTAACTTTACCAGAAATGTGAAACGTTGATTCATCTGAAAAAATTAATCGTTCGGCAAAATTGTCCTCTTCCATGTCCTGTAGAATTGCAGTTGAAAATTCGAACCTTTTGTTGTGGTCGTCAGGACGCAATGCTTGCAATAACTGCAGTTTGTACGGCTTCATGTGCAGACGCTTACTCAGAACGCGCCATACCGTTGTTTTAGACATGTTTAGTTCGTGACTTGCCCGTGTCGTGGATTTTCTAGGGCTCCTTTCGTAAGCTGCACGGACACGCTCGACATTTTCATCCGATGTGCATGGACGACCCGTGCTTTTTCGCTTGCAGATGCAACCATCTTCTACGAATCTGTGATGCCACTCATAAATTTGCTTATGACGAGGCGGCTGTTTGTTGAATTGACGGCGGAATGCACGTTGCACACCAACAATGGACTCTAACTTTGCAAATTGCAGCACACAAAATGATCGTTCCTGTGGTGTCGTCGCCATTTTCCTACAAACAAACGCCAGCGCCACTGCGGATTTGCATGGAACTTCTGCGCGGACCATTGAAAAACTTTGAACCTTTCTCTGACAAGAAACGTTTGAATTGTGTTTCTATCATTTGTAGTTTTTGAGAAATAAATGTTTGAAATCTGCTCTTTCTTTTTGAAACGCCCTGTATTTTTAAACATAATGTCGTATGAATACACGAATGGCTCTGAGCACTATGGGACATAACATCTGAGGTCATCAGTCCTCCAGACTTAGAACTGCTTAACCCTAACTAACCTAACGACATCACACATTCATGCCCGAGGCAGGATTCGAACCTGCGACCGTAGCAGCAGCGCGGTTCCGGACTGAAGCGCCTAGAACTGCGCGGCCACTTCGGCCGGCTATGAGTACACGATACACTGAGCATATTACAGCATTTTGTGTCAATAATTTTTGATGTCATAGATGGACCGCAATCTTCTCGACATAGCAGTGGAGAAGTCGATGAAATCATGAGAAAATTTGTAACGACCTAAACGATGGCGTAACTGTTTTAAACCATTTAGATAGGGCTGTATGATAACAGCTCGACTGCATATGATCTGACGCTGGACGAAAATTTCAACTGCCGGAAACACTGAAACAGAAAAAAATTCTCAGTTTTTTAAATTGATAAGTACGTCAACAAAATTTAGTGACGTTTGACATCGGTGCATGAAAAATTCGATGTAGTGGAAATAAGGTGAATCTCTGTGAACCGAGGCAAAGCGAGGACTGATGTAAACGGAGCGCTGTCACAGTATGTGTAAGGGAGACAGCTGATTGAAAAAACACGTAAAGTCTCTTAGTTTAGTTCCGTGTTACGAAAACAATAATGGCTTTGTCGACCGCATGCCGCCGGTGAGCCGCGGTTTGCCGACCACTTGTAATGTTGTTGCATTAATTTGTTCTGAAAACGGTGCTGATATTAAAGACAATAAAAGCGGGTTAAAAGTTGTGAGCTATCTGGGGAAGTTAACCTTGCATTACTGAGCAACTGCTTCACCAGGTATCCAGTCTAGCTTACCAAATTCCCAACCAGACTAACATTAATTATAATCTTTTAGTAGTCATTTTACGATAACCAGTGATATATATATATGACAAATAAAAAGAAATAAATCAGTTTATATTTGGACATTTATTTTAACATTGATCATATCATTGTTCAGCATATTAAACTTGATTCCTAACTAAGCTGATGCCTTATTTAGGATTGTGAAAATGTGAGTTTGTAATCTTACGGAACACATCAAATATGGAGCCAAGATTGGGAGACTGCATACAACACTGCATTCATAAAATAACACACCAAGAACGTTGAAACAACCAACCGATTCAATTTTCACCCAAAGAAGTTACGTTCGTAGCGCACTCCTGTCCGTCATGAAATTACCACACACTGGTATACTAAATTCATACTAATTCTCTGTGAAATCTTCCCGAAAAGAATAGCTGAGGGCTACTTTGATGGTTACACTACATGCTTCACGTGGTCTACATCTACATCCATACTCCGCAAGCCACCTGACGGTGTGTGGCGGAGGGTACCCTGAGTACCTCTATCGGTTCTCCCTTCTATTCCAGTCTCGTATTGTTCGTGGAAAGAAGGATTGTCGGTATGCCTCTGTGTGGGCTCTAATCTCTCTGATTTTATCCTCATGGTCTCTTCGCGAGATACACGTAGGAGGGAGCAATATACTGCTGGACTCCTCGGTAAAGGTATGTTCTCGAAACTTTAACAAAAGCCCGTACCGAGCTACTGAGCGTCTCTCCTGCAGAGTCTTCCACTGGAGCTTATCTATTATCTCCGTAACGCTTTCGCGATTACTAAATGATCCTGTAACGAAGCGCGCTGCTCTCCGTTGGATCTTCTCTATCTCTTCTATCAACCCTGTCTGGTACGGATCCCACACTACTGAGCAGTATTCAAGCAGTGGGCGAACAAGCGTACTGTAACCTACTTTCTTTGTTTTCGGATTGCATTTCCTTAGGATTCTTCCAATGAATCTCAGTCTGGCATCTGCTTTACCGACGACCAACGTTATATGATCATTCCATTTTAAATCACTCCTAATGCGTACTCCCAGATAATTTATGGAATTAACTGCTTCCAGTTGCTCACCTGCTATTTTGTAGCTAAATGATAAGGGATCTATCTTTCTATGTATTCGCAGCACATTACACTTGTCTACATTGAGATTCAATTGCCATTCCCTGCACCATGCGTCAATTCGCTGCAGATCCTCCTGCATTTCAGTACAATTTTCCATTGTTAGAACCTCTCGATATATCAGAGCATCATCCGCAAAAAGCCTCAGTGAACTTCCGATGTTATCCACAAGGTCATTTATGTATATTGTGAATAGCAACGGTCCTACGACATTCTCCTGCGGCACACCTGAAATCACTCTTACTTCGGAAGACTTCTCTCCATTGAGAATGACATGCTGCGTTCTGTTACCTAGGAACTCCTCAATGCAATCACACAATTGGTCTGATAGTCCATATGCTCTTACTTTGTTCATTAAACGACTGTGGGGAACTGTATTGAACGCTTTGCGGAAGTCAAGAAACACGGCATCTACCGGTGAACCCGTGTCTATGGCCCTCTGAGTCTCGTGGACGAATAGCGCGAGCTGGGTTTCACACGACCGTCTTTTTCGAAACCCATGCTGATTCCTACAGAGTAGATTTCTAGTCTCCAGAAAAGTCATTATACTTGAACATAATACGTGTTCCAAAATTATACAACTTGGTTTGCACAAAGAGTGTAACTCCACAATAATTTTGATAATTAAAATAAATTACAGCGAAACACAAATTACAAAAGAAAAACCTCGAACTGGTTACTATCGTCTTACTATTAACCTGATGGGTCAAACAATTATATAAGCACGTGGTACTGGTCTCACAAAGTACACCCCACGTGGGTTGAACATAAAGAAAAGTTGCTATATTGAAAAATATTGTCAAGACGAGACGTTACAATCTCACGCACATTCGCATTTAAGATTAATGATCTTAGTTAGAGTTACGGATCATCCACACGTGGTTCCACTATACTCACAAAGTAGTGACAAAGCAACTACTGGAAGAGATTCTGAACTTCACACTCGAATTACACTGCGTTGCAATTTAAGATAACATTAGATATTTTGGATCTAAACCTGAAATAAAGGTGATCAAAATTTTCATTTACGCTGAACTTAAGAAATCCATTGTCCTATGGACTTAGCAGAGACGCGCTTAGCCGGAGATCTTACCACTTCAGACGCTCGCCGCGGACGCTCTACCTGAGGGTGCTTCACATATACAAAACGGAAGTGACCAGAGAGGCAGCTCCCTATACCAACATGACAGGGGACGGACAGGACCATACTAAGAATAGAAACCTCTTTGCTTTTATAAAGCGTAGCTACCTGTTCCGACGTTGGTCCTACTGTTCCCTAGCAGACAGGCTTGTCTGCTACCATCAAGCATGCAACTAGAAACACATTTGCTCATTCATCCTTTCACACAGAAGGGAAGGGGGATGACAGTATCTTATCATCTACAGTATATAAAAGAAAGCAGATGTAGGTTCCGTATGAGATTGTGTGACATGAATTACATATAAACTGTGTTTTAACGTGTAGTAGTGTGACAGATCGTTCTTAATTATGTGTAAAAGTAACACGTTCCACTGCTCAGTCTCCTCCCAGATAGTCAGAAACACCACAGTAAATTTAGAAGTGCAATGTATGCTGTAAATGACAACTGTTTTAAAAAATTAACATGAAAGGAATCCAACAGCGTCCTTTCACACTGGATAGGAAAGGAATTATACACTGGAGCACTATCGTGAGTTTAACTTTCCGCTGTTGCCTATACTCGTTTCAGGCGAAGTCTAGTATGGTCACTTTAAGAAGTAACTGCTGTTGTCCACTTGAGCGAGTGCTCCAGCAACAGCAGTGCGATATTAACCTTGGAGCAGACGATGCCACAACTTCACAGTCACACTGTGTCAAGCCTTGAAACTTCTCGAGGTGTAGGACGGCTCGCTAAGGTTCGGCGGTCAAGTGCCGGTACCGTAGCGGTGTGTCGGCGTGGGCTGCTGATTTGGAGACGCGACAAGCATTGCAAGCGGCCGTAGCGGTTCTGCGGGCCGAGCGCCGCTGAGCGGTGCCCAGTAGTCAGCTGAGTCAGGCGGGGCGGCCCTCGGCCGGGGGCGTCTCCCGTCTCCTGTTCCGTCCTGTCCGTGAACCGACCACAGCCCCGCCGCTGCCTCCAGCTCGTTCTCGTACTGCAACTCGTGATGACACACTACCAGGTGCCTGCGTACACCCGGCCTGTGATCTGTTCTTACAGACACCTTTCGGCTTCATATTTACGTGCTTGGAAACAAAAAACTGGAGAGGGATCCCGCCTCATGCAAGACACTGTTTTATAATTTTGTTATTACCCAGACATATGCTGCCTTCGTCGGCTTTTTGTTAACTTTTCATTCTGAAAAATTGTGACAACTCTTGTGTGGATTATGTGAATTTTGGCTTAAAACTATTTGCATTTGCAAAAAAAAAAAAAAAAAAAAAAAAGAAAGAAAGAAAGAAAGAAAGAAAAAGCGATTATTAGGTTCAAATATTTTACATTAGTTTACATGTGGTATAGAGTTAAGACGCACTTCACTCAGTTTAGGCCTTATACTTGTTCGTCTACGCTTTGCTTAAAGGTTTTGATATTATATTAAACTTGGGAAGTATACGGATAAATATTTTTGTTTACATAACTCACATGACGCTGTTAGTCGTGTACGGTGGTAGCTGGATAGCTACCATCCATTCAACTGCTTGTCATCTGCGCAAACAATGAATCGTCACACTTCGCGCGGCTCCCCCCGTCGGAGGTTCGAGTCCTCACTCGGACATGGGTGTGTGTTGCCCTTAGCGTTAGTCAGTTTAAGTTAGGTTAAGTAGTGTATAAGCCTAGGGACCGATGACCTCAGCAAAAAAAAAATCGTTTTCTACTTTTCTCTTTACCGTTAATTTCCGACTGAGAATCACTATTTATCACTTCATTTTTCATGTTAGTTGCGGTTTTCCTTTATGTTATGGTCATAATTCGTTTGTTTTTGACATGTTAAAGGGGCTTATTTCTTTTGCTAGTGTCGTTTCTTGCTCCTACACACGATTTTGTGTAACTTGTCAGAAAAGTACTTGGTTTCTGCCGCCTTTCATGTGATGTTATATTTATGTGGTGGTCATTTTTTTCGGTGTTTGTTTGGCGTGTAGCTCCCGACTTAAAGCATTGTTTATGTCTGAGATGCTTAGCTTGTGTGTGTGGCGTAGGAGAGGGGAGCACACAAAAATGAGCAAAATATCCCCCCCCCCCCCGATCGTAGCACATAAAGCGCTGAAACATGTCAGGGTAATAACAGAGTTAAAAAATGATGTCTTGCATAAGGCAGAGCGCCTTTCCAGTTTTTTCGCCCATGCAGTGGTTTCGTTTGGCGCACAGGCAATACACAGCTCCAGCAAGTGCCTGGGTATCCTGGTACTTATCACGCAACGAGAAATAGATCATACGGCACGGCCGAGCACTTCCTGCCCGAGGGGCGTGGTAGATACGCGTCTTTGCAGCGGTGTCCTGTAAGCTGTGCCCAGAAGAGATCGTCGAAGGGTCCACTAATCCCCCCCATTCGAACTCTGCAACTTGCACGGCAGGTATTTTACCTTATACGTAGTAACCGCCGATGAAGAAGACTGCAATGCGCGAACAAGAACTCTAGTCTTTTACAATCGGAAGTAATCATAATTTCTTTCATTTTCTGTCTGACACGATCACAAAAATTTACTTATGACCGAACCTGCATAAAATACAATGGAAAACACAAAAACCAATTTACATACACGGAATTCAAAACTTGTTTTTCTTCTACTTGATAGAGCGTACTTCAGAATAACTATAAAACAAAGTATGGTCCAAACCCGCGGATCAGCGTAGGGTACATGTAAATTACATGAGATACATTATCATACTAACCAAAAGGCCAGAGGTCTTCATGTTTACAAGTGACAAGCTGTAGAGACCTTCTCGCCATACTGTTACCGCGACATGGGCGCGTGCTCTGCATGTGACTAAAACAGGAAAGCCATTTTCTTTCTGATTGTGATTCTGCATGTCATTGTCACAGTTGCCAAGTGGAGGATATATGAGGATTATAAAACTGTATGTTAAATGAGATGCTCTTCAAAAGAGCAGGGTATGCACCCTAAAATAACTTACGTAATAAGAAACAAGGTGACCCTGCGTAACATCATTTTTCATAGTACGACAGAATATACATGAAGGAAGGAGAAGTAGGACTTAAACGTTAAAACCAGTAGAATGAGTGGAGTATGCGTATGTGGAACATTGTGCCGACTATTGGTGGCGCACTTCTTCCGGTAGCAGGATGTCTACGTTGCTAATCGTTTGTATGACGGCGTTCACGTGGCTTCAGCAGTGCTGAACAACACTTCATTGCGGGCATACGGAGCGTTTCACGTAGACAAGGACTGTCAGGCTTAAAGTTGTTCCTGACTCAGTGAGCAGCTAGTTCCCAGGAATACTGGTTGCACGTTTCACAGATTTCCGTATGGGCGTATGGGCTGAAATTCTACTAGGCGCAGGTTCATATATCCCTTGCAGTGACCGGGTTACCGAGTAGCCTCGATTTCTTTATAGTGAATGGGGGCCGACCAGTTTCGAGAAAATCTGCCAGCACCCACACGAGGTACTGCGTTACCATGTTCATGAAATACGAGCATGGTTTTCCTGAAGTAAAAATGTCTTTCCGAGCTGAACAACGATGGTTCGTTGAAACATTTGAACTAAGATGTTAAATCGAGCATTTACATTTTCCTTCTGCCTTTTAATTGAAGCAAAAATCAATTAATTACAATGCACACTGCTTTCCTTAAAAGAAAAAAATGTGGGAATGAAGATTAAAGACAATATTAGTCACCTCACTTGCTTCAAGTTAATGTTTAGGAACTGTTGGTTTCTGCCGGCCGCTGGTGGCCGAGCGGTTCTGGCGCTACAGTCTGGAACCGCGCGACCGCTACGGTCGCAGGTTCGAATCCTGCCTCGGGCATGGATGTGTGTGTTGTCCTTAGGTTAGTTAGGTTTAAGTAGTTCTAAGTTCTAGGGGACTTATGACCTCAGCAGTTGAGTCTCATAGTGCTCAGAGCCATTTTTTTTGTTGTTGTTGGTTTCTGCCCTCTTCTGTTCTGTAACAATAACGCAGTTTATTTAAAATCAAAGCAATAGGTTTTCACGCATCATGCTTCACTTATTTGCGTTTATAGCCAATGCGTAGAGCCCTAGTTCCTATCTATTCCACGATAAAATTCGTACGTTCTCTAATAGTCAAATCACCACCGTTTTGGCGAATGCAGACTTCGTACAAAAATCCACCAGAAAAACTGCCACTTACAGGTACGTATAAAGAGTTAAGTAGTAACGTCGGACGTGTATGGAGGCTATGCCTGCCGATCTCAACATTTGCAGAAACTAGAGATCAGAAATGAGCTCCGTATACTCGCTTTAAACACGCCAACGAGTCCTGTGAATTCATCTCCGACTTCGCCGTCTCCGTGTTGCTCGTAGGCTTGACTCGTGAGTTTCCACCGTAGCCCTCTCGTCACTTGAGTCTGTAGTCGGACTCGACTCGCTCAGAAAGAAGAGCGAGTGAACGAGTTCGCAAGTATAAACCCGGGCCTGTGACATTCCTACTACATGCGCAACCGTTTTGAAAGTAATTTCCGCCATTAGACTGCGAAATACTATTCATCTACTTCACACAATCGTGATTTTGGCTTTATAGCCATTCTCAAGTGCGAGATGAAATGTCAAAAAATAACTGACCTGTCTAATTTACAGAAGCAAGTTATATCCCAATATAGCAGTGATTATTGTTTTGTTTATACATACATTTATGAAGATAAAATTTTTCGAAGGCTGTTGTAAATTTATTTTAATATTTAACATCTATTTAGAGAATGTCTGATGAAGTGCAGTATCTAAATGGTGATTCATTGTGAAAATAAATTGCAGAAATGTATGAAAAGCTGTTAGCTCATAAACACAAGTTGCATGACCAAATGAGCACAGAAACAGTGCACTTTTTTCTGGCGGGAATATAACAGTGACGTTGCTCTGTGTCCAGTTTTCATTTGACACAGCACGTAAGATTATTCATGGTGGAAGTGGAATAAACAAGAATACAACCATTTCGTTTGCTTTCGGCGAAATTTTCGTCTGAAGCGCGGACTGCAGCGTGAAACTTACTCTAGTTACCACTCCTCCTCTAATAAACGCATTTACAGTTGTTTACTTTGCATCAGTTGATTTTCGTCTTACACCCTCCATAGTCCCACAAAACACAGCTTCGTTAAAGGCTTTCTGATCCCACCAATCGGTCACTTCGCCTTATCAGTGCTACTTTATAGCAGCAAGATCGTGTACTAATCTTCTGTAATTAGTCACGACTAGCCTGACACTTGTGCACTTTACAGTAAGAGAGAACGAGTCGACGAGTATAAAGCTACCGGAGCGCCACATTTCTCACAAACATTCGCAGAACTACACCTGGAACGAAAGAAGCCCGTTAGCTCTTATGTAAGAGATTTTCGAAATATGAGGCCAGAACATTAGATTCGAACTCGCTCCATTTCTAATCTCCAACAGGGACGTCTCATTTTTGGTGTACCCGCGCAAGAAGCGAAGTATTCGCCAATGTCCGACGCGTAGTGCGGGCTGCCTAAGATGCGATTGTTAAGGATCACACTTCGCGAACTCGACAGGGCACCCTCCGTACGGCACACAAACTCGCTCGGCAGTGCAGGATACTGTACTCGTGTAGTACTCCAGAGGGCTCAATAGGGACTTTCGCGTATTTGTTTCTACTCAAACGTCTCTTTCCGATGGCCAAAGACAATTTTCTGCTTCTGTCACTTTAAAATAAAAGCTCGTGAAAGAAATGTGGAAGACCCCCAATACCGTTGAGGTGGAAAATGCTGCAGTCCAGAGGCTCCTGGGGAGCTGTGTTGTTCTGGTATGCTGACTGCCTGCCGTGTCCTCGTCCCACGACCGCAGGCAGGAAGCGAAGGAATCCGATAGCCTCAGGTGGCGGGGCGGTTATGCCTCCTGCTTCAGTCGCTGGAGACCGACGCTCCACACTTTACAGATACTTTCCGGTGGTGCAGACTGTAGCGCGCTCTTCACAGTTCAAAGCATTATGGGGGAGGGGGATATCAGGTTGATTTCCTTGTGCAGAACAGCGGCCGAGGTCCCTACTTCAATACTGATCAGGTCAAAACTCGGTTTCGAATGACATAATCGTCAAAGAAATGTTAAATTGTACCAGAAAAGAATCCAAAACACACACAACCACGATTAATTCATTGTTAATGACCAGTACGACCAACTGAGTCCACTTCACGCCTTCACAGTTTGAAAGGAACATCCGCCTGCGAGGCGGACAGGGAGTTAGACGTTCAACTGTGGGGTCACTATCGCTTTTTTCTGACAATTACTAAGCCATTGCCGATTACTGGAATTTATCTGAAATTTAAAATGAACAAAATGTTGAAATTCGACTATTTCAATATTTTTATTCAATTTCAGAAATAATATCCATCAGTCTAAAACGAAGTGTTATACGGAAATAAAGAACAGAGTCACACAGGTTTTGCTGAGATAAATTAAGAGGAATTTGGAACACTTTCTGGATCTGGAGGGTCACATTCCGTGTTTATCGTATCTGGAACGTTCCAATCAAAACTGAGATCTCAGTTGGGTGGTCCTTCTCTTCATACAAAATATTCTGATGCAGTTCGTTTTCGTATACTTCTGCGCCTGTGTCGTTTTCTGCCACTGATAGACTGTTTTTGTCTGGAGCATATGAATCACTGGAGTCACCTTCCGAGTTAGAGTCTTCACAAAACATTACCTTCCGTCATCCACAAAATTCGTCTGCTTCTATTAGACACATATGCAGGTATTTTTCCAGCCACTGAACTAAAAAATACAGCCTGAGTTAGGAATCAGTATATACTGGGACTCCACTGTTGAATGTAATTCATGAAAAATGTTGTAGAAAGAGTACCTACCTATCTTCACAAAGTAGCAAATAACCAAGAGAAAATGGTAAAATGAAAGAGCCATAATAAATCAAGTCATAACTGATACTGTGTAAAGTACATACGTATGCACATAATATATTTGGAGCGACTAAAACTTTTTTTATTTTTTTATAAAGAAAGAGAACCACATTAAAAAAAAAAAAAAACACGCTTAAAGTGTTAAGGCCGGATGAGGTAGCACAGTAGTTCAGACAGTACACTCTCATTCGGGAAGACTCATCGAAATCACTGTTCAGTTAACCAGGTTTAGAGTTTCTGTACGAGAAAATCTAAGTAACATAATTATTGTTTGTTTGTTTGCAAGTGTGTGTGTGTGCAGTCCTATTACGCCTTGTACCCTCGGTGTCACGATACCGTAGCACACAGCTAGAAGAGACGAGACAGTGTGACACTGGCGCAACTTCAGCCGGCCTTAACACTTCAAGCGTGATTTCAGTTTTGTTTTATGTGGTTCTCTTTCTTTATAAAAACAATTTTAGTCGCTCTAAATATTTTATGTGCGTAGATGCGTACTTATCACAGTGTCAGCTATGATTTGATTCATTATAGCTCTTTATTTTATCATTTTGTCTTGGTTATTTGCTACTTTGTGAAGACAGGTAGCTACTCTTTTGTAAGGTGGAAATGAGGTTTTCCTTCCATCTAGTGACGTGCTATGGTACTGCGGCGAAGGAATGTATCTGTTAACGAACAATAAAAAAATAATTCGCAATGTTTCTTGAGGTGATAATTAGAACTTTATGACTGCCCTTCGTACTTGTACAATTTGTCGACATCCTCGGCGACGTTCTAAATCGCGTTTATTCGTGTTTTAAATCTTTGATGCTGTGCTTTAGCTTACAATTACTAGCACTTAATATCAGGCTTACTCGATGTCGGTACCAGTTTAAATGTACTAAGCTATTACTGCGTGGAAGTTAGACTGTTAAAATTCCTGCATATGACTTTTTCTGCCGTCCAGATGAATATCAGAAGATGAAACCGAATGAGATGCCACAATTTAAAGCCATAAAGTGTTAAGGACTGGGGATACTATTCGCCAAGAGTTCAAATCTCGCTCTGTTATCCTGTTGTAGGTTTTCTGCCATTTCACTTTCGGAGCAGTTCCATCAAGTAGGATTTTACTTCTGCACTCTTGTCTATTTGAGGTAGCGCTTTTTCTGCAACTATCTCATTGCAGACATGAGATTTAGTTCCTTCAAAAGAATTTCTGATTGAGCTAGTTTTCCTCGCACACAGTACGTTGAGTTACTCACGTCTTTTCCTCTTATCATGCGTATTAGAGGGACTTCGGTGCTGAGCGATGGAAATGCGATTACGATGCGTGCGGACTCGCAGAGTGCACGTCGCACTCGTCGATGCAGAGAGATGCGTAGTAGTGGCAGACCCGTGTATGGAAGGAGCTGGATTAAAATCCTGGCCTGCCAACATTGATTTGAATATTCTCGAAACTGCTCCGCATAAGGCGGGATAGCTCGTTAAATAACACTAAGACGTATCCTGTGTTACTTGTCCAGTTGTCACAGCGTCTCATCCGTACTGACAAGTGTGGGTTGGGAAGTTCCAGATCAAAACAAATGAAAAAAAAAAATCTATCCATAACGAAAACACAGCTTGCGTTGTTAGGGTCGTATTACACTGTAAAAGAACTATGTCAAATATCTTTATAAAATATGTAATGGTATACTGGGGAACGTTTCATATCTTTAATAAAAGTTAAGACTTGGTCCTAGCTGTAACAAAATATTTCTGAATAACCTCTGAAGGAGCTATCGTCACTTCTTTCGTTATTTTGCATCTGCAACTGGGCTACCTACCTCCAAGTAGCTGTTAAAAAGCACGGATCGTTCTCGTGCATCGAAAATAGGACGGCTGCTACAGCCTCTACGGGCAGAGTAACAGTAAACGCTGAAAGCGAACGCGTGGTATGGATGTGACGCGGCTGACACACTGATCCACTTGCCGCGGCCCACATGGCGCTCCCCTCCCCTCCCCCTGGCTCTTCCCCTCCCGCTCTTCCCCGTGCCGCCCGTCACCCTCCCCGCTACTTGCCACCGCCTTCTCTCCATAGTTGCGTTGCGTACGGTTTCGCTGGTCGCATGTCTGGACGAAATGGAGAGCCACTGTCAAAGAGTGGAGAAACGCCGGTCGCGGAATGGGGGCGGGTGGCGTACCAAACCGTGACGCATCCTGAAGGCGGCTCTTACAGGCGCCGTTACCAGCCGCTAAGGCGGTGCTGGACTGGACACCACCCCCACGGGCCGAAATAACCACCTGTCTCAAGAGACAGGAAGTGAACGAACTACTGCCGCTACATGCTGCTTTTCTCTGTCTCCCTCTATTATCGATACAGTGAGATGCGTGCGTATTTGATTCGCTTACTCAGAAACAAATTTAAGCCTGCCTACTTACCACAGAATTAGTTACTACGTCCGTTGTAAATAAAATCCCAGTGAAATATGGTCTGATTTAAATACATTTCAGATTTTAAAAATTTTACTAAGGTCTCCTATGTTCTCTGACTATTCTGTAAACAGATCACTCCGTGAATTCGGCCGTCATTAAGCTCTGTACTGTCGCCGAATAATACCGAATCTGAAACAGTGTCATTAGATTTTTAAACACCACAGAAAGAGGCTTTGTTTTTTTTTTCTGTGGTCTCATCACAGCGTCAGAGATATGTTTTTGCGACTCGTCACATTTCCATGATACTAATCAGTGATTAAGGTTTTTGACATTATGAGCTCAGAATCTTTACAATCCTCGCTAGCTCGGCAGTTTATTCACACGTACAAACAAGTTAGACATGGAGAACACATTGGAAAGTTCATGGTGCAGTTGATGTTACATTAACCATTGTTAGGGAGTGCCAGAATCATTTACACAATTTTCGCATTTTATCGGCACGTATAGAAACACAGTGTAAACGTCACCTATGACATACTTGTGTTATGTAATGCTGAGAACGTATGACAGCAGTAAGAAGGCGTAATATTACGAGGGTTGGAACTTTAACTGTGGCAACTATTTATTTACTGCTCTTCCAAAATATATACGTGTTTCAACGTTTTAATGACCTTCAAAGTAGTCACCAGCAATGTGTATAACCCGTTTCCAGCGATGTGGAAGTCGTAGGATACTCTTAGCAGTGACCGTTGCGTTGACAGTTCGAGCGGCGCGGTCTATTGACCGACAAATTTGTAACAGTTCTGAAGCGAATCCTTCAGTTTAGAAATAGAGTTGAACTCACGAGGGCTTAAATCAGAGGAGTGCAGTAGGTGGTATCGCACTTATCAGCACCATCAGTGAAACAAATCAGTAACAGCTTGCACTGTACGTGCTTGAGCATTGTCCTGCAAAATGATGGTCAGATCCTGCAAAAAGTGTCATCACTTCTGTCTCCATGCTGTTCATTTTTGGAACACAACCTACGACCAGCTTAGAGACAGGAGTGATGACACTTTCTGCAGGACCTGATCATCGTTTTGCAGGACAATGCTCAAGCACGTACAGTGCAAGCTGTTACTGATTTGTTTCACTGATGGGGCTATACCACCTACTGCTCTCCCCTGACTTCAGCCCTCATAAGTTCAACTCGATTTCTAAACTGGAGGAAACACTTCGCGGCGTTCGCATCAGAACTGCTACAAATTCGTCGGGCAATAGAGCGCGCCGCTCGAACTGTCAACACAACTGGCACTGCTAAGAGTATCCTACGACTTCCACATCGCTGGTAACTGATTATACACAATGCTGGTGAATACTTTGAAGCTCAGTAAAACTTTGAAACCCGTATTTATTCTGTGCGATCTGTAAATAAATAGTTGCCACTATTAAAGTTCCAACCCTCGCATTTTATGTAACGTCTCGTATGTACTCTGTGCAGATCAGTCTTTTAGAGGAATGTCTGTGGATTATACGCTGCAGAGTAATTCAGTGTAGGTACGTTTTCCACACTTAAGTGGTGCGTTGTATACACTGCTGCCCTTTGGACGGTGTTTTCTTCCAGCTTTAGATGTGCTTGTTCTTGACCGAGATAACTTGGATATAACATAAAATAATTCTAAACTTCCTCTTTTCTTGTGGTATTCTTTCTGTTTTGTTGGTCGTGTTGAAAACGGTACTTCCTACTGAATCTATTCGCTAATAAATAATTTTTCACTAAAAGCGGCTTAAGACAGTAAAATGAATTTCTTCAAGTAAAAATAACCTTCAACAGGTTATGAAAACTCGATACCACGAGCTCTCCAGAAACGTTATTGGTTGTTATCGAGAAGCTACGTCATAGCTTCGTGAGCCGCTGTGACAAGAGGGTCCGCATGCGGTAAAGTATCATTTGTGTCCGTTAGCACTCCGATGTCGGGTGCGGACCAAAGAAGAGTCGTATGCAGCGAGAGAAGTGCAGTGATTGCGGACAAGGGCGGCAGCTCCTAGAACAGAGCAGCAGCAGCAGCAGCAGCAGCGGCTGTGGCGTGTCCCAGTGGCCGGCGTTGCGTCACGCCCTGTGACGTCACGCCGCTATTTGCCGAGCGCAGCGCAGCCCAGCCCGGCCGGTGTTTGTCGGCCAGCGCGGCTTTCGCAAATTGGCCGCCGAGGTTGGCAAATACCCGCCGCTCCTATTCTTACCTGCCCTCAGCCTTCGGCCGCCCCCTCGCCATTTACTGCCAGCTGACTGAAGCAGGCAGCCGCTCGTCATCATCCGGACCCACACACGCTTCCTCACCAATGTTCATTTGTTCAGTTCTGTTCGCAGTATTTGATTACCAATAATGCTTTCGATGATAGGTAGTAGAGCACACCATCGTGTCTCGCAAGGTGCAGGTCGGCTAATCTAGAGCGGAGTGACAGTCTCTTCATCAAAAACTACTATTGCATTCTTTCGGCCCTTTTGAAAGTCTTATCGCTATTCGTTGTTCTTGCTACTGCCGATCTTCTCTGTATACCAGCCGGTTCCGCGTTCTTCTTTACAAGAAAGCTTGCCACACAGTGCTTTTCCGCTACACTCTACACTTCACTTTCCGCCTTGTTTTTTTGCTCTGTTGCGCATACCCAGTCGGCGTTATGAAGGACGTATTAAGTCTGACGAAGGAATCAGGTACATTATCAATAGGGTTACCACATTTCAAAATGGAAAAAACCAGGCGGTTTTACAATCTATCTTTATGTGAACTAAAATGGCTGCTGTTTTACAAAATCGTATTTCTCGCTACCTCGGCGTTCTTAAGTATTTCTTTCTTGGATTTGATGTGATCTTAGTATTCAGAAAAAATGAGATTTTTAACAAATTCTTTACACATCGTACAGAAAGTCTATTTCTTTCATCAGGCCAATATATATTTAATGAGTAAAATAATCTTTTCGCAGCTGCATTGTGAGTAGGGATTGCAAAGTAGTCATCTCCAGAATGATTTTTCATGATACCATACATCAGGCATCACGATCGCCTGAAGTGTTGCCAACCTGCTTTCCCCTCTGCCAATTCATGCTCCTTTTCAGTTTCAGTCCGTTAGGTGATACTTGACATCACAGAACAACGTGACAAGGAAGTCCAAAAGGCTGTATTTTTATTGTTTTATAAATTGCCTACCAGGGATTGAAATACATCGTTAAAAACCGGGTAGAATCGGGATAAACTGATTGATTTGGTAATCCTGATTGTCAAGTCACTTCTTATATTATGATTTCCGTGCGACAGTTGATTATATAAGAGCAGATTAACGATGACGCCACACGTCAATTACGTATTGGTATACAGTGATGTCCGCCTCTGTAGCTGAGTGGTCAGCGTGGGTGCCTGCCACGCAGCGGACCCGGTTTCGAATCTCGGTACTGCCAGGGGTTTTTACGTGGTGAGAGGACTGGAGTGGGATGCACTCAGCCTCCTGATTCCATACCAGCTCCAAGTGACGCTATTGACAGAGGGTGATACGGCGGTCGGTCGGGCCCGATTGGGTTGTCTTTAAACAGAGCGACGGTTCTTATCATACCCACTGATGAGCCAAAGCATTATGACGCTGTAAGGAAAGTATACAACGAAGAAAAAACGAAATTAACGCCGACGATACGAACTTCAAATGGGGAAATCCCTTGACTTAACGCAAATTTGAAAAAGGACAGATTACTGTGGTCGGGTGTCTCGAGAAAAGGCGAAACTGTTCGCGTTTGCAGGCTACCGTGTCATTGTAGGGAGAAGTTTCGATTTCACTGACTTTCATTGGGCAGTTCGAATCAAAGATACCTGTGTAGTGATGGCTGCATGGAGCACTACTGCCAATGATTGGCAGACAACAGCGAATCGGCAACAATTTCCTTTATTGAAATATAAGCTGTCGATTCGCTGTTGCCTGCAAATCATCTGCGAGGGTATCACAGGCAAAAATGTGCAGCCACTCCTCTGCAGGCCTCTGGACTTTGAACTGTCTAGTGGCATCCAGCAAAGTAGAAACGTCCGTTTAATAATGGCGTCAGTGACACAGTATAAACCCAAAACGATTATAATGAAACTGACATTGGCAGTAAAATCCTTCGCCTTACGCTGGTGAGAGAAATTATTACGAACGCCCGTTTAATAGCCTGTTGATTCACCTTTGGAACGCAATTCAGCAAAGATACTTTCTGGGGGACAGCGTCAAAAATTTGGTGTGTCCAAGCCGTTGAAGGCAATGACTTTCACGTGCTTTCGTCAAGCCAAGAAATTTTGGCCAGGTCGAACAATCCCTCCGTGGTAGCTTCTTTATGTGCTGAAGGTGGATTACTGTAATTACTCTTGTGGTAATTTGGAAGGAATAAAACGTTCTCAAAGTGTTACATTTAACTCTATTATTTCCTTTCGTTCTACCATTCTTACGGCAGGTCCCTATAAAACAACGGCCCCTTACGACGTACTTTACTTTAATGTATGTCAGCATTCTTCGAAGAATGAAAAAAGTAGCATAATTTGGGACAACAGAAGTGTGATAGGATGAACGTAGAAATATGTGCGATTCTAGTTTTGACATCGTAATTTTGAGAAGGGCGTGAGACAAAGAAAGCCATACAGAAAACTCTGCTCCTCTGGCTGAAATAACACGCCCTTCCACGAAAATATGTAGGTTGTATGAAAGAAATTACCACTAACGACTGCGACGTGGAATTGCTGAACAGAACTTCCACTCGTTGATTTTCACGGAAATAAAGTAAACGTCTAGCAGAAACATGTTCTATTTCTCCCGAAAGTTTTTCGCTGTGTTTGAAACCACCATTAATGACCAGTTTGTGGACTTCTTACATTCAACATTATCATGTTCTTTAGGCCTTTGTCCCGCTTCAGCGCGGGGTCGGCCTTGTTACTATAGATTTGGTAATGTTAGCGTCAGTGGGTGGCCGGATGTCGCCACCCCGAACCCCCCAGAGACGGGATCAGTATACCCCACCTGTCTGCGTCTACTGTAAGCCATGAAATACTGCGAACGTTTTCAAATGTCTGCGAGTCGTGTAACTGAGGCGCAGCGTGGAGACCAGCCCGGTATTCACCTAACGTGATGTGGAAAACCGCCTAAAAACTACATCCAGGCTGGCCGGCATACCGGCCCTCGTCGTTAATCGGCCTGGCGGATTCAATCTGGGGCCGGCGCGCCTACCAGAGTCCAGGAAGCAGCGCATTAGCGCTCTCGGCTACCCTGGCGGGTCTATGGACTTCTTATATTAAACTTATATTATACTGGCAGAAGTAAGGCTGTGAGTACCGGGCGTGAGTCGTGCTTCGGTAGCTCAGTTTGTAGAGCACTTACCCGCGAAAGGCAAAGGTCCCGAGTTCGAGTCTCGGTCGGGCACACAGTTTTAATCTGCCAGGAAGTTTCATATCAGCGCACACTCCGCTGCAGAGTGAAAATCTCATTCTGGACTTATATTGTTCACGTGTTTTCTAAATAGACACTATTACGCCATGCAAAGTAATAGTAAACAATTCTTGCGTAAATTTGCTACGCAGAGTTCGTAGTTACACACAGACGCGCCAGGATCGCGCTTCTCAATGTTCACCCGTATATTCATGGTGGTACGTATATACGACAGTATTTTGTACTGTTCTACGAGCAGATTAATATTTATCGTCGAAATACTCATTGTAGTTGCAAAAGAGTTCATGACAACGCTATTATTGGCAAAAATTGGACCGGAGTGTGAGAAACAAAGATGCATTTAGTGCGTCGTTCGAAGAGAGTGGCCCTTGCCAGTTACAAGTTGGAAGTTATCGTGGGAGTCAAGATATGAGAAATTCAAATATGAAAGTGTGGTTTCACATCCTTTCAGTAGAGATCTGTAAAAGGGAATCAAGTTTGTACAAAATGTACACAAATCCGAGTATTACCGCCAGCCAACGAAAATCCCCCCGCTGCACCCCTCCGGACCATTTTGTAAAGTTTCCATCCCGTCTGCGTTTCTCTCTGAACTTCATAAAAAAAATGTGTAGCTGCACAACAAATTAAAATTATCACTGGAGAAAATAAATTACAAATTGTACACGTTTACAGAGAATGGTGTTACAACAACTTATTGGCATACTTTGCGAGCCGGAGCCCTTGAAAGGAGGGGCGGGGGCAGGGGAGAGGTTGCCTCCCCCTGGTACAGCGAGAGACAGAATACCATGTACATCACGCTACAGCCCCTATCAAGAATGCGTTTGAAATTGTGTTACTGGGTCGTCCTCAAAAGTTATTGATAATTTCAGTATCGTCTGCCGACGAACAGTCTGATACTAGACCCAACGAAGAAATCTACAGTGTTCCAGCTTCCCTTTTGTTAATGATTGAGTCCGGGAGGTACGACCCCACAGTGGATAAGAATGGTCCTCGACAAATTGCTACCTGTGAATTTTCTGCTCAGGAGCAGACTGCGACTCACATCGTACAAGAGCCTCCACTCCAGTCGTCAGCCAGCAGCTCCTGAAGACCCTGATAAATCAATATAAACTAGCAGCCACAAAGGACTTGTCGAACCCGAGCTGTGTAGAATCTTTGCTAAATCTTTGGAAAAAAGCTAAGTGTTTCCCATCCATCCATTCCTTCTTATCTTCTGTTGTTTGGTTTGATGCATTGTTATTACTCGAAATCTGTAAAAGCAATTTTTCCGCTTCAGCTGCAGCCGCATTTACTGAACGCTAAACACTGGACTCGCATTCGGGTGGACGACGGTTCAACCCCGCGTCCGACCATCCTGATTTAGGTTTTCCGTGATTTCCCTAAATCGCTCCAGGCAAATGCCGGGATGGTTCCTTTGAAAGGGCACGACCGACTTCCTTCCTCGTCTTTCCCAAATCCGATGAGACCAATGACCTCGCTGTCTGGCCTCCTTCCCCAAACAACCCAACCCAACCTACCTCTGTCCTATTGTCGCTTCCGTACTGAACACTAAGTCCTCGGAGAAGACTACATACTGTGTTCCTGGCAAGGCCCTGGTCCACTTCCTTTTTCATTGTCATTTTTGGCTTGTGGGTGACTTGTTCCATTAGCGTAGCGCGCACCGCACTAGCTTGAGAGAGAGGCAGGTGATTGGTCCCATAAGACCTTACCACAAATTTCCAATTTTCCAAGAGGCAGGTGAGCCAGACCTGGATCGAACGCGCGCGGCGCATTGGCGACTGTGAGTGCGGATTTTAGGTGGTAACACACGATCGTTTAGATAAATGGTGGACTGGTCCACAATTTATGCTCAGATTATACGGCGTACAGAGTGTTAAAATTCGATCAGACACACAGTTCACAGATAGATGGCGCACACGACTTGACTCTCTCAGATAAGTAACGACTGCCGCGACAGGAAGGGCATCCGGCCGCGAAGTCAAATAAAATAAATTTTCCAAATCTTCAGTACAGCGGACGCCGTACTAGACGTAATCAACGCTGAGGGTCAGGAATACAGATGAAGATTTTTCGATTTGTGGATGACATGGCTTCAGGTATGTTGAACTGCTTTTAGCACTAGCGTCTAGAGTGTGATTTCTGTATCAGCGATGTTCCAGAGCTTTTCAGACAAATCTCCTTTTCATAGTCGTTCGTGATTTCACATCTTTGTTCTTTATCATACAGTTCCAAAGTGCTAAACATTGGTATTTAAAAAAATGAGAAACGTCAGAAGTTCACCAATAATGTTCCATTGAGACACGATCGCGTCCTTTTTCGCAGTTCCGGGTATTATACTGAGGCTACATAAGTCATGGGATAACGGTATGCAGATGGCGCTAGTATCGCATACGCAACGTATAAAAGGGGAGTGCATTGGCGGAGTTTTCATTTATACTCGAGTGGTTTGTCTGAAAGGGCTTCCGAATTGATAGTGTCTGCACGACGGGAATTCACACACTTTGAACGCGAAATGGTAGTTGGCGCTAGACTAGTGGGACATTCCATTTCGGAAATCGCTAGGCAGTTCAGTATTCTGAGATCCACAGTGTCAAAAATGTGCCGAGAATACCAAATTTTAGGCATTACTTCTCACCACGAACAACGAAATGGCCGACGGCCGTAACTTTACGACCGAGGGCAGCGGCGTTTGTGTAGAATTGTGCTAACAGAGAAGCAGCACTGCGTGAAATAACCGCAGAAGCCAATGTGGGATGTACGACGAACGTGTCCGTTAGGACAGTGCGGCGAAATGTCTCGTTAATGGGCTACGGCAGCAGACGACCGACGCGAGTACCTTTGCTGACAGCACCACATCGCCTGCAGCGCCTCTCCTGGGTTCGTGACCGTCTAGGTTGGACCCTAGACGACTGGAAAACCGTGGCCTGGTCAGATGACTCCCAGTATCAGTTGGTAAGAGCTGATGGTAGGCTACGAGTGTGGCGTAGACCCCGCGAAGCGATGGTCACAAGTTAACAACAACACACTGTCCAAGCTGGTCGTAGCCGAGCGGTCTAAGGCGCTGCTGTCATGGACTGTGCGGCTGATCCCGGCGGAGGTTCGAGTCCTCCCTCGGGCATGGGCGTGTGTGTTTGTCCTTAGGATAATTTAGGTTAAGTAGTGTATAAGCTTTGGGACTGATGACCTTAGCAGTTAAGTTCCATAAGATTTCACACACACATGCTGGTCGTGTTTGTTTAACGATGAGGGGTGTGTTTACATGAAATGAACTGGGTCCTCTGGTCCAACTGAACCCTTAATTGGCTAGAAATCCATATCTTCGGCTACTTGTGACCATTTGCAGCTGTTCGTGGACTTAATGCTATGAATGACAGTGCACCATGTCACCGGGCCACAACTGTTCGCGACTGTTTTGAAGGACATTCTGTGCATTTCTATCGAATGATTTGGCCACCTAGATCGCCCAACCTGAATCCCATCGAATATTTGTGGGACTTAATCGAGAGTTCAGTTCGTGCACAAAATCCTGCATCGGCAGCACGTTCGCCGTTATGGACGGCTGTAGAGGCAGTATGGCTCAGTATTTCTATAGGAGACTTCCAACGACATCTTGAGTCCACGGCACGTCACGTTGTTGCGCTACGGCGTGCAAAAGGAGATCCGACATGATATACATGACTTTTTTCACTTCAGTGTACGCTGTCACATTTAAAGAGAGCTGACAGTCAATTTGCCAGGTATAGATTTGCATTCCCTTAGTCACTCAGTGTTTACACCTGCTAAAGCGATTTGCCAGTTTCTGATCAGCAAAAAGAAAACAGCAAGGAAGAAACTCGAGATCAAAGAACGGGGAATATTCCACTCCCACAGCCATGAGCAGACAGTCCCAGTGCGCGCTAGTGTATTTTTTTAAGAGCTGCGGTTAGCAGGCGTTCCGGGAAGCGCCGCTGCGCTGTCAGTACATTAGCCCGCTGCTCGCTGCCTGGTGCCTGGTGCCTGCAGCCTGACCAGCGGCACGTGCGGTAATGGCCCGCCGCCCAAGTCTCTGGCTGCGCAGTGCGCACGTGTCCTCCTGCTGGGAAGTCGGAGCGGTCGCTTATGTGCTGTGTAGCGGATGCGCTGCTGTGCCGCTGACACCTGATGTTTTTATTGCTTTTGAACAGGTAAGCGCTAAAATTCTTACTGTGCAAAGCAAGGCAATGTTAGAAGACGGATACGTTCATTGGGTATCAGCCTTGTCACAGCATTCTAAATGAAATGTTCCGATGTAAGAGCCGCCTTTGTATCTGTTTAGTATCACTGCCCCACGCCAGAGTTCAGTAAACGTGGGGCTCATCATGAGCTCAGGTTTTGAAGGTACCGTGACTCAAGGACGAGCTATCCTTCAAAATTACTTCTATAAATTAACAATTTACCGTCCGCACGTTTCGTACAAATTTATTCGCATGTCGCCGGCCGCTTGTCACCTTTCCGCTGATAACAAGCTTCAAACACATTGACTTTTGCGCGCTATCATTTTCCCGAAATCCTCTATTTTGCCGTATCGTTCTACAAACTCGAATTTTTTTTTCAAGTAACTTCTCTGCAAGTTCTAAAAGCACTCCGTATTCAGGCCACGAGTGGCCTACCGGGACCATCCGACCTCCGTGTCATCATCGGTGGAGGATGCGGATAGGAGGGGCGTGGGGTCAGCACACCGCTCTCCCGGTCGTTATGATGGTATTCTTGACCGAAGCCGCTACTATTCGGTCGAGTAGCTCCTCAATTGGCATCACGAGGCTGAGTGCACCCCGAAAAATGGCAACAGCGCATGGCGGCCCGGATGGTCACCCATCCAAGTGCCGGCCACGCCCGACAGCGCTTAACTTCGGTGATTTCACGGGAACCGGTGTATTCACTGCGGCAAGGCTGTTGCCTCTGCAAGTTCTACACTGTTATGATAATTATCCATGCAGAGGTGATGCCACTTTCCATCAGAAGGTGTCAATAGTTCCATCACTGTCTTTGCTAAAGGCTGTCCAGCGCCGGAATATATCTTGAATGAGGAAATGTATCCCGTACTCGAGTCACACAGCATCCGAATTAGTAGGCTATGCCGTATTTCTTAATTTTCGACGGATTGTAAACTTTAAAATTTAACCGTCCACGCCACGGTATCCTCCCAACATCAATTGAGATTTTTTGACGTAGATTAAACGTTTCTTTAAACTTTTTGGAAAAATAAACAATTACGAATTGCACTTTGACAAGCCGGTCGGCAATATCCAGTTTATTGCTGCTATCGGAAAAAATGTAATAATGATAATATTTGTCTGAATCGGCTGCGGTACATCGTTTTGCGAAATATCGGTGTGTGTATCAACGGATTCGTTGACCAATAATCATCGATCCTTGCTTTTTTTACAGTTCCCATAAGGATATGAAACCCAAACCATTTTCTAGGTTCGGGTCCCGTAACGTTGACAAATTTGGCATTTTTTTAATCCACTTTCCCTCTAACGCAATTCTGACTGTAGAACTTGTTGGTTTCGTTGCAAGTATATTCAAATAGATCGTTCCTAATATACAATTCTACGATATCCTCGACGCTCTGTGTATCTTTGGGAAATATGCTTGGACCTGGAGATCCTTCAAATTTATTATTGGTCCTCGGTAAATCAAAGTCTGACCACTGTGCACTGTCTTCTCCGTCTGATTCAAAATGGTTCAAATGGCTCTGAGGTCATCAGTCCCCTAAAACTTAGAACTACTTGAACCTAACTAACCTAAGGACATCACACACATCCCTACCCGAGGCAGGATTCGAACCTGCGACCGTAGCGATCGCGCGGCTCCAGACTGAAGCGCCGAGAACCGCTCGGCCACACGTCCGTCTCGTCTGATTCAGCCAAATCAGTTGGCAACCGTAGCGTTCGCCGAATTCTTCTTGGACGTATTTCACTATCTTCCGACGATTCTGCTTCACTTTCTTTTTTATATATATATCCAATGTCTTCTTCCCAATCGGCCAAGTCGTCCGGAACGTCAGACAAGGAAATTTAAAAACTCAGTTTGCAGAGCAGTTCCGGAAAAAGTAACACACACAGTAAACGCTAGTACCACCAAACGAATCAAAAGCCGACTCACGCCAGAACTTATCGATAGTGAAAATTACTGGACAACAGGTAAGGTAGTATTAACTATGTCCTTGTCTTCTTGACAAGGGAGACAGCACAATTCCACGCAGAATTTAAGAAAAAATTCTACCTCTGTTCACAAGTTTACTTGCTAATTTAATGCCAACTGCTTCCTTAATAACAGTATCCCAATAGCTGAAAGTGCATGCCAGAACCCCGGTGTTGTTATTTTCCTTGGGAAGAATGATCATTAATATCGGTATGTACACTCCAAAATTGCTTTAATTTCAAAAAATGGTTCAAATGGCTCTGAGCACTATGGGACTCAACTGCTGAGGTCATTAGTCCCCTAGAACTTAGAACTAGTTAAACCTAACTAACCTAAGGACATCACAAACATCCATGCCCGAGGCAGGATTCGAACCTGCGACCGTAGCGGTCTTGCGGTTCCAGACTGCAGCGCCTTTAACCGCACGGCCACTTCGGCCGGCCGCTTTAATTTCACCACCATCACAGAATTAGGATTTTTTTTTGGGGGGGGGGGGAGAGAGAATGTTTCTCGTGTCGCATTATAGCGAAAATATTTAAATGCCCACATAGAAAGAAGACTTTTCTGTCATACTCGGCGCAGGTGGAACACTTTTTATGATAACTCGCACTAGCAGTGATGCGCAGACTGGTGGATGAAACAGGCAGTCCCTGTGGTCGATGAGGCGGAGTACATGAAGTGAACGACTAGCCTGGAGCGAAGTCCAGAGCGTAGCCAAAGTCGTTGTAAGCCGTGCGCAAACAGTCCAGGCAGCGATCCGAATCGACAAACGTAAACACGGGCAAGGCAGTCGCTCTACTATCAATGGAGGGACTCGCGGTATTTACGGACTCTGTCGCGTCAGTGGAAGCGCATATGTGCCATACTGGAGGCAAGCTGCCGCCGTGGTATGAAGCCTTATTATCTCTGCTCTTTCCTGCGTATCGATACTCGGGCTGGATGGGGAAGCCGAATCACTGTGCATTGAATAGACCAGACAAAGCAGAACAGATGCTACAGTTCGTGAGGACACAGAATACTTTTACCATTCCGTGTGTTTCCCAACGCGGCTACCCTATGATCACTCCCGTTATTCCTCAAGTGTGATGGCGTCCATACGTTTACTGTCCAGAGCGACACCTTCCAGCAGCTTTAGAAACAAAAATTCGAGGAAACTGTTATCAGGGAGGGAAGAAAGAGGTTTCAATCAATCATTCATGGACAGTGCCGTCTGTGACCGTGTGTATTCATTAGAACTATTGTTGAACAAGACCCTGCTTTCTCTGACGGGGGAAGTTCCTAGAAGGTCACTTCGAACAAGTAACGAACTAACTGTAGGATTCAGAAGGATATTGATTGAATAGACGCAGTTTTTGACGTCACTAAATTTGAAGAAATTTTCGCTTCGTGTTTCTGTCATCATCCTGTTGCGGTATACGTTATCCCAGCACTGTTCTTCTTCTTCTTGTTCTTCTTCACTTCTCGTACTAAGCCTTTTCCTGGTACTGCGTCTATCCCTTCTTTTTGTTCCTAGACGTCTTCGGACTACCGGATTAGAATTTGTGAAAGCAGTCTGCTGCTGTCCATTTTTGTGACACGTTCACTCCAGTTTCTTCTGTTGTCTTCAATTTTGTTTCTCACGTTAATATGTTTAATTCCTTCCTAACGCGGCTCTTTCTTAATCTGTCTACAATAGTACAGCTTTTGCTAGCCGTACTAAATCTCAAGTCAGCTGCGTGGATCTTACTTCGTCGTCTGTAAGCCACCCACTACTCAGTTCCTTAGAGTAGGGTGGGGACGGTCATTACTTAGTAATTTTTTGTGTCTTGTTTCTGTTTATCGTTCCACATATGTTTCGATATTTTGCTTTGAGTATCAGTGTCAATTCCCCCTTTTCCTGTTCTAGCCACGTGCGGTTCGCGGGAAAAACGATTTCTGGTAAACCTCCGTGTGGGGTCGAATCCCTCTGATTTTATCTTTACGGTCTTTTCGCGAAATATACATATGAGGAAGCAGTATGTTGGTTGACTCTTTTAGGAATGTACGCTCTAGCAACTCTAACAGTAGACCATAGTGTGATGCAAAACGCCTCTTTCATCGTCTGCCTCTGGAGTTGGCTGAGCATCCCTGTGACGGTTTCGCGCTTACTAAATGAACCAGTATCGAGAAGTGCTGCTTTTCTTTGGATCTTCTCTATTTCTTGGATCTATCATAACTATTCCGCGACTGGGTTCCCATACCTACTGATGTGTGGTGACGTGGAATTATTTAGACAGTCATCTCTGTATTTAATGAATTTGATTGGAATCCTAGTGCACCCACGGTCCGAGTCACCTAATAACTTTTCTGTGGCGCGTTTAACAGCAGCGTCTTCTCGCTGATCCAGAACTGATTCAGTAGGGGCGGGAATAATACGAGACGGCAAGAAATCAGCCGAGTGCCGCTATCGCGGGTCCATAGTGGGAGGTGGGAGGTGTTGCCTATGCAAGACGCGCGCTTCATAACGAGGCTAACGGTCGCGGAGACTTCCCGTTTCGATTACGCTCGCTCCGTCTCAGCTGGGCGGGCAACTGGTGCGCCGCGCCGCGCCGCGCCGCGCCCCCAGCACGTGCCGCCGGCCGCTGCCGCTGTTCCTCACGCACTGCTCTCCCGATGTCGGCGCATTGTGCTCTGCCTAACAGCACCGGGCTTTCCACTCTGTTTACCTCCGCCCCGATTCCGCGTATTTGTGTTCTTTCTCGGCCGACTATTGTAGCGGCTGTCGCGGGCAGAACGCGAGTGCATTCGGTGCGTCATCTGTGTAACTGCCCCATCCGGTAGCCTCTGGAGATGTGTACAGTCGCTTCTTATTAGCGCTACTACTCTGCTTCCTGCCCCATCTGTGCTCAGCTCGCGTGTTCGGCTCGGAGCTGACTTTCTCTGCTCACTCCTTCTTTGTCCAATAGTTCCGCCACGTAGGAGACCAGTGTACCGTGTTTCTGTCCCTCCTAAATTACTGGGCCGATTTCAACCATACTTGGTGTGCGTATCCGTTGCTGTTAGGCAACAATCGCTGTAGGGGTAATAACCACCTGCCTATCATACGAGGGTAATCCCAAAAGTAAGGTCTCCTTTTTTTTAATAAGTACATAGACCCGTTTATTTCAACGATGATTTACGTCAGTTTACAGCTTGAACATTTAGCTATTTTTCGACATAATCACCATTTCTGTCGATGCATTTATGTAGACGCTGTGGTAGTTTTTGTATGCCCGTGTCATACCAGCTCGCCGCCATGCTGTTCGTCATGAATTTCGGGCCGACCAGCTGCAAACTCTCTACACCACTTAAGAATATTTTTGACATCAGTGCACGACTCACCATACACATCAGTCAATTGGCGGTGAATTTCAATCTGCGCAGTGCTCTTCACGATCATCCAGGCCGCCATGCGCTGTTGCCATTTTTCAGGGTGCACTCAGCCTCGTGATACCAATTGAGGAGCTACTCGACCGAATAGTAGCATAACGACCGAGAGAGCGGTGTGCTGGCCCCACGTCCCTCCTATCCGCATCCTCCACTGAGGATGACACGGCGGTCGGATGGTCCCGGGAGGCCACTCGTGGCCTGAAGACGGAGTGCAGTGCCCTTTGCGTTCAAAATCCGAATAACTGCGCGCAATTCGCACTTGGTGGTAACGTCCAACGGGAGCTCCATTCTCAACGGCTGCCAAGGCAAGACTGAGCGCCTCAGCACGGCGTGCGCATGTTTACACACAGTGCGTGAAGCACTCTTCATAACAGTGTGACCAACTGCCACGCAAACAGAGTTCTGTACTGATAAAAAAAATAGGAGAGCTTACTTTTGGGATTACCCTCTTACTTCAGGAGATATGACATCATAAACAATGAGATGAGTGAAAAACTGCAGCATTGTACATGACTTTTAAGTTCATTACTTTTTTACTGCTAACTCTGTTAGCAACATATTTCGCAGACAGTATCCACATATGCCGCTGAATGTACCTACACAACTGTGTCATTGTACGAAACTTAGTTCACGAGGTATGGCATCTTAAACACTGAGATGTGTGAAGAAATTCCGTATCAAACATGAAGTTTCTTAAGACATTTAGTCTTTACTACTAAGACACTCCTCTAGTCGACTCAACTTAAGGAAATCCCTCGCAACGCTTTTGACAGCTTTCAAGAGTGACGCGCAAACGGCTATAGCCGGAAACAATAACCGTCTATATAGTTCTGGAGAGGCGTTGCCGTACAGTCGTTAATAAAATCGCGTTGTAGACACACGACGCAGCTGCGCTCAGCGCACAGAAAGTGTCTGGGATATTATACTACAAAGCAGATCTCACTTTCTGTTTCCGTTTCTAATAGAAAACTGGGAAACTTATTACCCGGGCAATGCTAGGTTTGTCTGCTAGCTTATGGATATTCTTTACCCGCCCAGATAACTCGTCGCTTCCGATATTCGGGGAGGCGCGCCGGCCGCGATCGAATCAGCCCGGCGGATTAACGGCGAGGGGCATTGTTCCGTCCAGCCTGGATGTAGATTTTTTGTCGATTTACCACATTCGACTTGGTGAACAGCTGCCTGATACCCACGTCCTGAGTCAGTAACACTATTTCCAAGCATTTTGAAAACGTTATCACACCTGCACGTGGATAACTCTAAACGTAAACAAATGGGGTGGTGACTGGAAGGGCATCCGGCCACCCTCTACCACTAACACAGCCAAATCCAGATTAACACACCGGCCCCCGGCAGATACGGGATAACCACAAGAAGAGAGAGAAGACGAAGAAGGTACAGATATGTTATGATTTGCACGTTTTCGCAGGGAATATTTTATTCTTAGCATCAAGATACAATGGCAGTTTGTACGACGACCTCGGACAATAGTGTCAGAATAGCTGTTTCTTTTTCGTTGCTGTAGCGTCATTCAAGATGACCTCTTTACTACACCCTATCGAGTTCTAAGATTCACTAATCCATTCATTATATTAGATTGCCCTGTAATCATGCTTACATGCCGCATTTACGTATCGTACATTACACTACATTCTTTCCTTCTTGAGCATATCTCCACTAAATTGGTTTCTATTTTCGACGATGAATCTTCCACATGAATAAGCTTACTAATTCCTCAATATAACCTTTGCACACACGTATTTCGTACTATGAAAAAGGCTGCAACGTCATTTACGATCATTTTTTTAAACATCAACAGCTGAACAGACTGGCAAAATAATCTAATTCAAACTACGAAATTAATATTTTCCCTCCACTGAAAATAAATCTTCTGCACTGGCGGCCATTGTGGCCGAGCTGTTCTAGGCGCTTCAGTTCGTAACCGCGCTGCTGCTACGGTCGCAGGTTCGAATCCTGCCTCGGGCATGGATGCGGGTGATGTCCTTAGGTTAGTTAGGCTAAGTAGTTCTAAGCTCTAGGGGACTGATGACCTCAGATGTTAAGTCCCATAGTGATCAGAGCCAATTGAACCATAAACACGCAGAGTACGACGCTGCGGTCGGCAACGCCTCTATAAGACAAGTGTCTGGCGCAGTTGTTAGATTGGTTACTGCTGCTAAAATGGCAGGTTATGAAGATTTAAGTGAATCTGAACGCGGTGTCTTAGTCGGCGCACGAGCGATGGGACACAGTATCTTCGAGGTAGCGATGAAGTGGGGATTTTCCTTACGACCATTTCACTAGTGTACCGTGAATATAAAGAATCCGCAAACACATCAAATCTTCGATATCGCTGCGGCCGGGAAAAGATTCTGCAAGAACGGGACCCACGACGATTGAAGAGAATCGTTCAACGACACGGAAGTGCAGCCCTTCCGCAAAATGCTGAAATTTCAATGCTGGGCCGTCAACAAGACTCAGCGAGCGAACCATTCAACGAAACATCATCAACATGGCCTTCCAGAGCCGAAGGCCCACTCGTGTACCCTTGATAACTGCACGACCCAAAGCTTTACGCCTCGCCTGAGCCCGCCAACACCGACATTGGACTGTTGATGTCTGGAAACATGTTGCTGCTCATGTAATTCTTCATGGTATTTGTTATTTTACTATTACATAGTCGTATTAGTAGTCGCAGGAAACGAGAACAAAAGGGCGAAATCTTCTCGTGGTCGCTTGCCGTCTGACCGGGAAGGTGATGGTCTGCTCCGAACGAAGTGTATGAGCCCGCGTTGCTCTGTCAACGTAAAAAATAAATATTTTGTAGTTACTTCACAAATCATAATGTAGGAAAATTCGCTTATCATCTTTTAAAATAAATATTTACATTACATTTGCTCAGGCCGAAGTTTGAAGAGGTGTGCGTTTTCAGAAAAATCAAATGTTTGTGAAATCTTATGGGACGTAACTGCTAAGGTCATCAGTCCCTAAGCTTACACAGTACTTAACCTAAATTATCCTAAGGACAGACACACACCCATGCCCTAGGGAGGACTCGAACCTCTGCCGGGACCAGCCGCACAGTCCAAGTCTGCAGCGCCTAAGACCGCTCGGCTAATCCCGCGCGGTGTGTGTTTTCATTTTGCCAGCTTCGTACGCCACTGCGGCATTCAGCGTGGAATGTAGGAGAAAAACTGGTGCACCAGTGTTACCAGTAGCGTCAAACTATTCTGAAAGCAGCAGGATTGCATTTGTGAAGAAAGTCAAAGTATCACTTGACTGGCAAACGAAATAAATCTGCAGGTGCTGACAAAACTATCTCACAAGTGTCACGAGAATCCATCATCATCCCAGATTCGCTCAGCACACTTGTGGGATGGTCGGAGCCGGAGGCGAAGTAACCGGTTCAGAGACGGGGAGTAGCAACAGAGGTCGGGGTCGGGCCGGTTTGCTGGCGGTGTGAGTGCGGGCGTCCCTGCTGCCGGGTCCGTCACAGTGGTGTACGTGCCAGCACGCAACTCGGCCGCGAAGCGCGCCTGTCGCAACAGACAGGCAGCTTTTGAGCAGTTTCGTTTGGACCTACAGCTAGTGTTGGACTTCTTTTGTGCGTCTAAGTGATGAAGTAAACGAGTAGCTTGAATGGGATGACACAACTAGGCGCTGCTCACTTCAGATGTTTACATCTAAGTGGCTACCTTCCTTCTATCAATTTTGTGGCCAAACGAGACAACTCGGCGATTAAATACTGCACATATATTCCGCAGAAACGTTTATTGAAATTCGGCTGCTTCTGTGAGGAAATTAATCATTCCAAGAAACTGTATTTTAAATTAGTGATTAATAAAGTACTACTACCTACGAATATTGCACATTCTCATGTGCATAGCAACACACCATAATGAAATGAAGATCAAAGTTCGAAACTTTATACAACTGCACCGCATCTATAGATGTAGTGTTTTCTCAAAAACAATGATTCCGGATAACAGAAGTGGATAATTATATCATTCTCGAGCGGATAGGCACTTGGTGCAGGGAGTGACAACTGACCCTTAACATAGAAAAATGTAATGTATTGCGAATACATAGAAAGAAGGATCCTTTATTGTATGATTATATGATAGGGGAACAAACACTGGTAGTAGTTACTTCTGTAAAATATCTGGGAGTATGCGTACGGAACGATTTGAAGTGGAACGATCGTATAAAATTAATTGTTGGTAAGGCGGGTACCAGGTTGAGATTCATTGGGAGAGTCCTTAGAAAATGTAGTCCATCAACAAAGCAGGTGGCTTACAAAACACTCGTTCGACCTATACTTGAATATTGCTCATCGGTGTGGGATCCGTACCAGGTCGGGTTGACGGAGGAGAAGGAGAAGATCCAAAGAAGAGCAGCGCGTTTCGTCACAGGGTTATTTGGTAAGCGTGATAGCGTTACGAAGGTGTTTAGCAAAATCAAGTGGCAGACTGCAAGAGAGGCGCTCTGCATCGCGGTGTAGCTTGCTGTCCAGGTTTCGGGAGGGTGCATTTCTGGATGAGGTATCGAATATATTGCTTCGCCCTACTTATACCTCCCGAGGTGATCACGAATGTAAAATTAGAGAGATTCGAGCGCGCACTGAGGCTTCCCGGCAGTCGTTCTTCCCGCGAACCATACGCGACTAGAACAGGAAGGGGAGACAGTGACAGTGGCACGTAAAGTGCCCTCCGCCACACACCGTTGGGTGGCTTGCGGAGTATAAATGTAGATGTAGAAGTGTGCACGATCTAAAATCGTATAAATTAGACCCTGCAGATTTGCGATCGTGCCATAGACAGTAACACTTGGTGCGCAATTTCTACACGGTCAAGTCACCTTAATGTGACCACCGCCTATGTTCGACGTCAACGTGCAATAACCAGTCACAGATGGCAGCACCAGTAGTGGAGTGTACATAAAGGGTGTCAGGGGGACGCGGAAAACAGTCCAGGCGTTGCCGTAATGCGGAAACGGAGAGATTTACCTTACGTCCAAAAGGATATGATTAGTGGCATTCGGGCCAAGGATGGAGGCATTTCCGAAACGGCTAAGTTTTTTAACTGTTGGCGTGCCGCTGTGCTTTGCATGGTAAAATCGCGCAACCCAAAACCGGCCCCGAGGCAAATGTACACCATGGCCCACGGATGATAGGGGTGTACGGGAGAATAGACGGGCAACTGTTGAGCAACCAACCGCCCCGATGAACCAAGGGGCTATCATCAGTGTCTGCTCAACGGCCGTTCAACGAACTTTGCTGCTTTTGCAGCAGGCACGTGTTTCGTGCACCCATGCTGACAGCTGTTCATCAGCGAGGATAGCTGGGATTTGAACGCCAAAACCGCAACTGAACGTCTATTGAGCTGCGACAGGTGACCTTTCCAGATGATTCACGTTTTGTGGTCCGTCGGACGGCCGTTGACGTGTGCGGCATGAAACGTCTGAAAGTAAACACAATTTTTGGAAGCGTCCAGGCCGGAGGGTATCCGCTGGATGATCTCCTCATTCCGCAAGGCACAACGGATCAACGCATGTATGCATCTATCCTAGGGGACATGCAGTCTATTTTTACTCAGCATGGTGGCATCTGCCAGCTGAACAGTAGAACGTGTCTCAAAGTTCGCTGTGTACGGATGAGTTCGTCGTAATTCGCTGACCACAGAAATCCCGGATTTAATACCAGCCGAGAATCTGTGAAACCACCTCCATAAGGCTGTTCGCGCCGTGGATGCTCAGTCAAGAAACCTAGCGCATCTGGCCAGGCACTGCAGTCGGCGCGGCCCCGCATACTTGTCAATACCTTTCAGAATGTCCTTGACCCTCTACTTGCACGTTTCGCAGCGATCCGCACTGCAAATGTGGTTATGCAGGGTTTCGACACGTGGTCACATTAATGTGACTGGACAGTTTCTTTGACGAGGATGGTATACTAGCATTCACATCCGTTGTAGGGAGTCACTGTTTTTGGGAAAACACTACAGCCAGTGTAATGATATAGATTATTATATGTTGACGTTCCTTTATTTAAGGTGTTTTGTTATGCTCTTTAGAGCGAGCAACTCTCGTAACTAGTCGTGTTCAATAAAGTACTAAATTACTACCTGGTGGAATGACATTTTTATTCCGATTTATCGAGTTTGTGGTTCCCACCGTGGAGTAGGAGTAATCGATCAGCTCCTCCTACGTTGATTTAGTCTCTCCGGGGACTTTCTTCAATAACAGCGAGAAAATACCCAGTCATTCGCTTCTAAGTTAAAATTAAAGGTCAACAAGGAAAGAGAACTTTAACAACGTTGGTCCCTTCCTCGTTCTATAAGATTAGATATACAACAACGTGATCGCTGTCGTTTTAATGTTGTGCTATTTAATTACAACGTTCCCGGTATATGTTAAACAGAAAGAATTAAGATAACAGTATGTACAGACAAGCGAATGCGTCGTACGAACTATTCTTTGGGCGTAAATAAACACCACTGTAAGAGAATGAGCTCACAGGAAAACTGTAATAGAACAACTAGCGTAGTTTACCGGAGAAGCTGTGAGAAACTCCCAAATATTCCTTGTTTAAAATGGAGAGTGGCAGTCATCTCTAACGTATAATTCGTTCTAAATACAGTGTATAAAGACGTAGACTGGTTTTCTACGTTGTCAGGTATTAACACTCCACCGCAACGAGGTAACGTGGTCTGAGGCGTCTTGACACGGTTCGCGCGGCTCCCCCTGTCGGAGGTTCGAGTCCTCCCTCGGGCATTGGCGTGTGTGTGTCGTCCTTAGCGTAAGTTAGGTTAAGTTAGATTAATTAGTGTGTAAGCCTAGGGACCGATGACCTCAGCGGTTTGGTCCCATAGTCGTTACCACAAATTTCCAAATTTTCCACCGCAACGAGCATTGACTGCTATAGAAGCAAATCAAAGGTAGCATGTCTCGTGTCAGTGGCTGTCAAATGTTGGCGTGTTGTTTGAAAGTTAAATCTACCAGAGACGATAAACACGCTAAGCACAACGCTGTGCTACTACTGAAACAGAGATTTTAAGATTCTGTTGTTAGCCAACCAGGTGGTCTGCCTCTTTGCTGTTATACTACGTGTACCTCCTGTAAAATCGTAATTGGTCTGAGAATAGTTTATGCAAGTTGGTCTGCCAGTGGGATACAGTTTTCCTGACAATGGACAGATGACAGCCGTGAGCAACTTGCGTTCCTAGTGAGTCAATTCTACATCTACATTTATACTCCGCAAGCCACCCAACGGTGTGTGGCGGAGGGCACTTTACGTGCCACTGTCATTACCTCCTTTTCCATGGTAAATCGCCTACAAACCACATTCAAGTCGGTCGGTATAGCAAACCAACGACCGCGCGGATTAGATTCGGATCCGGCTCACTTCACTGTCTCTCCAGCTAGCGCACTATGCGTTTGTTTTACAATCAGTTCAACCCTCTCCCTTTTAAATAATCCAAGGAAAATCACAAAAATTGTAGAACAACTCGGATTCCACTTCTGCATGAAAGGAATTACCTCTTATCACTGCGCTTAGCTATCAATTAATCACGTAAAACCTTCTCGAGCACACTCTTAGGAGGTTGCACGATCTCCTCGACATCCTACCTTTGTTTGTTAAGTTCTTTGTTCTCTTTATCGTCTGTCCTCACCTAATTATCTGTCCCAACTTTATCTTAGGTGACCAGATTCTACTTTTCAACTTATCTCTTATTCTACAACAATGTGGACTTATCTTCACAAACACACTGTCTCACTGACACAATAATTTTTTTTGTTCAACGAGAGATCTCTGTATGCAGTTTCGTCGCCGACCATCTTACAGTGTGGTAACGTACATCTACATCTATATTTATACTCTGCAAGCCAGCCAACGGTGTTTGGCGGAGGGCACTTTACCTGCCACTGTCATTACCTCCCTTTCCTGTTCCAGTCGCGTATGGTTCGCGGGAAGAACGACTGCCGGAAAGCCTCAGTGCGCGCTCGAATCTCTCTAATTTTATATTAGTGATCTCCTCGGGAGGTATAAGTAGGGGGAAGCAACATATTCGATACCTCGTCCAGAAACGCACCCGCTCGAAACCTGGTGAGCAAGCTACACCGCGATGCAGAGCGCCTCTTGCAGAGTCTGCCACTTGAGTTTGCTAAACACCTCTGTAACGCTATCACGCTTACCAAATAACCCTGTGACGAAACGCGCCGCTCTTCTTTGGATCTTCTCTATCTCCTCCGTCAACCCGATCTGCTACGGATCCCACACTGATGAGCAATACTCAAGTATAGGTCGAACGAGTATTTTGTAAGCCACCTCCTTTGTTGATGGACTACATTTTCTAAGGACTCTCCCAATGAATCTCACCCTGGCACCCGCCTTACCAACAATTAATTTTATATGATCGTTCTACTTCAAATCGTTCCGTACGCATACTCACAGATATCTTACAGAAGTAACTACTACCAGTGTTTGTTCCGCTATCATATAATGATACAATAAAGGATCCTTCTTTCTATGTATTCGCAATACATTACATTTGTCTATGTTAAAGGTCAGTTGTCACTCCCTGCACCAAGTGCCTATCCGCTGCAGACCTTCCTGCATTTCGCTACAATTTTCTAATGCTGCAACTTCTCTGTATACTACAGCATCATCCGCGAAAAGCCGCATGGGACACTATCTCCTAGGTCATTTATACACTCCTGGAAATTGAAATAAGAACACCGTGAGTTCATTGTCCCAGGAAGGGGAAACTTTATTGACATATTCCTGGGGTCAGATACATCACATGATCACACTGACAGAACCACAGGCACATAGACACAGGCAACAGAGCATGCACAATGTCGGCACTAGTACAGTGTATATCCACCTTTCGCAGCAATGCAGGCTGCTATTCTCCCATGGAGACGATCGTAGAGATGCTGGATGTAGTCCTGTGGAACGGCTTGCCATGCCATTTCCACCTGGCGCCTCAGTTGGACCAGCGTTCGTGCTGGACGTGCAGACCGCGCGAGACGACGCTTCATCCAGTCCCAAACAAGCTCAATGTGGGACAGATCCGGAGATCTTGCTGGCCAGGGTAGTTGACTTACACCTTCTAGAGCACGTTGGGTGGCACGGGATACATGCGGACGTGCATTGTCCTGTTGGAACAGCAAGTTCCCTTGCCGGTCTAGGAATGGTAGAAAGATGGGTTCGATGACGGTTTGGATGTACCGTGCACTATTCAGTGTCCCCTCGACGATCACCAGTGGTGTACGGCCAGTGTAGGAGATCGCTCCCCACACCATGATGGCGGGTGTTGGCCCTGTGTGCCTCGGTCGTATGCAGTCCTGATTGTGGTGCTCACCTGCACGGCGCCAAACACGCATACGACCATCATTGGCACCAAGGCAGAAGCGACTCTCATCGCTGAAGACGACACGTCTCCATTCGTCCCTCCATTCACGCCTGTCGCGACACCACTGGAGGCGGGCTGCACGATGTTGGGGCGTGAGCGGAAGACGGCCTAACGGTGTGCGGGACCGTAGCCCAGCTTCATGGAGACGGTTGCGAATGGTCCTCGCCGATACCCCAGGAGCAACAGTGTCCCTAATTTGCTGGGAAGTGGCGGTGCGGTCCCCTACGGCACTGCGTAGGATCCTACGGTCTTGGCGTGCATCCGTGCGTCGCTGCGGTCCGGTCCCAGGTCGACGGGCACGTGCACCTTCCGCCGACCACTGGCGATAACATCGATGTACTGTGGAGAACTCACGCCCCACGTGTTGAGCAATTCGGCAGTACGTCCACCCGGCCTCCCGCATGCCCACTATACGCCCTCGCTCAAAGTCCGTCAACTGCACATACGGTTCACGTCCACGCTGTCGCGGCATGCTACCAGTGTTAAAGACTGCGATGGAGCTCCGTATGCCACGGCAAACTGGCCGACACTGACGGCGGCGGTGCACAAATGCTGCGCAGCTAGCGCCATTCGACGGCCAACACCGCGATTCCTGGTGTGTCCGCTGTGCCGTGCGTGTGATCATTGCTTGTACAGCCCTCTCGGAGTGTCCGGAGCAAGTATGGTGGGTCTGACACACCGGTGTCAATGTGTTCTTTTTTCCATTTCTAGGAGTGTATATATTGTGAAAAGCAATGGTGCCATAACACTCCCCTGTGGCACACCAGAGGTTACTTTAACGTCTGTACACGTCTCTCCATTGAGAACAACATGCTGTGTTCTGTTTGCTAAAAGGTCTTCAATCTAGCTACACATCTGGTCTGATATTCCGAAGGCCCGTAGTTTATCAGGCAACAGGGTAATGGAAAGATGAGTGTGGCCCCAGGTACTGTAACGGAGTCAGCGACAGGTGACGCAAGGGCTTGCGACACGCTAGCGGCTAGCGGCTAGCGGCCGGCACGTCGAGCCGCGGCGACCTTCCGCCGGAAGACGGCCAGCTGAGGCACGGCTTTCGCCAGCAAGTGGGCCAATGCCGGCGCGTGGCACCCGGCCATTCCCACGGACGCGCCACCGCACATTGCGTGCCCACCGCCGGCCGCTTCACAATTGTCCCGTGTACCATGTCCCTCGGCCGTATTCAGCCATTGGCGTTACGTGCAGACCAGATCCGCGATTGGACTCAGGCTGTCCTTGCAGACAGAACTCAACACGTCGTTCCCAATGGAACAAAATTGACAAATATAAAGGTAATTTCACGACTAATGCTGGGAAATCTGAGTGGTATGTTACTACTTACAGTGACTCTGAGACTATTCGCAGATAATTCAGTTGTCTGAAGGATGCTAGCAACTTCAAAAGACGGCAGCGAATTGCAGGAATACCTGCAGAGGACGTATGATTGGTGCACGGATTGACAGTTGACCCTGAACGTAAATTAATGGTAACAAATTGTGCATCCGTAGGAGAAGCAAAAAGTCCACTACTGTACAATTACACTGTTGCTGTGGTCTTCAGTCCAGAGACTGGTTTGATGCAGCTCTCCATGCTACTCTATCCTGTGCAAGCTTCTTCTGTATTCATCTCTTGGTTTCCCTCTACGATTTTTACCCTCTACGCTGCCCTCCAATACTAAATTGGTGATCCCTTGATGCCTCAGAATATGCCCTACCAAGCGATCCCTTCTTCTAGCCAAATTGTGCCAGAAATTTCTCTTCTCCCCAATTCTATTCAATACCTCCTCATTAGTTATGTGATCTACCCTTCTAATCCTCAGCATTCTTCTGTAGCACCACATTCTATTCTCTTCTTGTCCAAACTATTTATCGTCCATGTTTCACGTCCATACATGGCTACACTCCATACAAATACCTTCAGAAACAACTTCCTGACACTTAAATCTATACTCGATGTTAACAAATTTCTCTTCTTCAGAAACGCTTTCCTTGTCATTGCCAGTCTAAATTTTATATCCTCTCTACTTCGACCATCATCAGTTATTTTGCTCCCCAAATAGCAAAACTTATTTACTAATTTAAGCCTCTCATTTCCTAATCTAATTCCCGCAGCATCACCCGATTTAATTCGACTACATTCCATTATCCTCGTTTTGTTTCTGTTGATGTTCATATTATATCCTCCTTTCACTGTCCATTCCGTTCAGCTGCTCTTCCAAGTGCTTTGCTGTCTCTGACAGAATTACAATGTCATCGGCGAACCTCAATGTTTTTATTTCTTCTCCATGGATTTTAATTCCTATGCCGAATTTTTCTTTTGTTTCCTTCACTGCTTGCTCAATATACAGATTGAATAACATCGGGGATAGGCTACAACCCTGTCTCACTCCCTTCCCAACCACTGCTACCCTTTCATACCCCTCGACTCATAACTGCCATCTGGTTTCTGTACAAATTGTAAATAGCCTTTCGCTCCCTGTATTTTACCCCTGCCACCTTCAGAATCTGAAAGAGAGTATTCCAGTCAGCATTGTCAAAAGCTTTCTCTAAGTCTACAAATGCTAGAAACGTAGGTTTGCCTTTCCTTAATCTATTTTCTGAGATAAGTGGTAGGGTCAGTATTGCCTCACGTGTTCCAGCATTTCTACGGAATCCAAACTGATCTTCCGCGAGGTCGGCTTCAACCAATTTTTCCATTCGTCTGTAAAGAATTCGTGTTAGTATTTTGCAGCCGTGGCTTATTAAACTGATAGTTCTGTAATTTTCACATCTGTCAACACCTGCTTTCTTTGGGATTGGAATTATTATATTCTTCTTGAAGTCTGACAGTTACACTATTGGAGAAAAATTGCTGGAAAAGTAACACCGAAAAAAACCTAGGAGTGACCATCAGGTGCGTTCTATAGTGCGTTAACCATAAACACAAATTGAAGGAAAGCAGATCCCAGGCTGAAATTCGTCTGAAAAACCGTAAGGAAATATAATTGATCCACGAAAGAAGTGGCTTAAAAAACACTTGTAAGACCTATTCGCCTAATCAGTCTGGGCTGGTTGGATTAATAGGAGAGGAGAGTCTTTCGTCATGGGATCGTTTAGTCGGAGAGAGACCTTTTCGTAGATGCTCAACAAACTTAAGTGGCAGATGCTGCAAGACAGGCTTTGTGCATCAGAGAAAGGTTTACTTCTGAAATTTCGAGAGCGTACGTTCAGAGAAGTATCGAGCAAAGTATTGTTTCGTGTCACGTACGCCTTGCGAAACGACCACAAAGAGAAAGTCATGTAAATTAGAGCTGATACGAAAGTCTGCCGACAATCCTCCTTCCCATGCGCTATTGGCGAATGAAATAGGAAAGGCGGGAAAACATATTGCTTTCAGAATTACGTTCGGCCACACACCGCGAGGTGGCTTGCGGAGTACAGGTTTTTCTAATCCCCGTCCGGCCATGCAGATTTAGGTTTTCCACGATTTTCGCAAACCGCTTCAGATGAAGCCCGGGAATGGCTCCACTGCAAGGGTGCGGCCCATTTCCTTTCCTATCCTTTCTCCAATCTGTGGTTGTTCTCCGTCTCTAAAGAAACTCTACTAAATACTAAATCCTAATCTTCCTTCCATTCGTGTTCTGCACCTCGGGGCTCGAATCCCTATCCAACCATTGTGATGAACGTCACCGCTGAATTTTCTTAATCAGTTAAGATCTCGATCATTTTCTCATCCTAGCCCAGTCTGATCTTGTGTTCCATTTTTAATGACTTCTGATTCTAATAACCTGGTACCCCACAGTAATTTAGACCCTGAACGCTCTTCCTCCTTTTCATCTTGCCGACTTACATAGCGACCATTGGTTTTTCGTTCCACTAGTTGCAACAGGGCACTATTTAACTCATTTGTTTCTGAATTAAAAACTACATCGCTGACTCGCACTTAATTTTACCACCTCCCAACACTACTGGCGAGCACTAGTTAAAACGGCAGCGGCATAGCACATAAAAGAAAAATTGGTTACGCCTTTTAAGGGGCACATTCAGTGTGGTCAGTGCCGGTTTTCGGAACAAGAACCGCTGATGATCCCTCAAGAAGACCCTCAGTTTCCCTCACGAGACTGGCTACGCTCCTACATCGTTCTACTGAGTGCTGACAGTGAATCACGTTGAAATCTTAAATTCAGACTCGGATTGTTTCAGAGGGAGCAGGTATTAACGGAATTGAAACCTAGCTGCTTTATTAAAATTGTTACAGATGAAGAAAGAGTATAGTTGCGTTTGTCTTGGTTTTTCAGTCACGTTAAGTAGGTTTGAGTGCCGTTTTCGGCGCTAATCGTGCTTTATTACTTTAAATTCCACTATTGAAATTTCGGTATTTTCTAATTCCCAATGATGTTAGCAGCTGTCAACACGACTAAATGTTTCAGTCATGCGCGAAACCAATACAAGTATTAGTATACAATAAAGCGAAAGTAATGTTACAGCGCACTCAATGTAGACAGAAGCCGTCTAAGCTCAGCCCTTTTAATGTTCTTACTTCACGTTGGTGAATGCTAATGTTGAAGATCTGACAGCTTGAAATTGACTGACTACGTTTGGAAATGTAAATTTATATAAAGTACACTCAATGGAGAAAGTATCATTAAAAAAGAAACAAAATGTGTGTAGTGGATGACGCACCTTTGTTTTTGTTCATGTGGTTCCTCGGACTGGGCACTCCTTACATATGTCATTTCTCTTTTTCCAAATAGCAGATACCTGGAAACTGTAAAACTCTCAGCGCTGCAGTTTGAAACGAAGGGAACGGTTTCTTAGTAGTAATAAGCATGTGGCTGCATGGTAATAGTCAAAACACAGCGCGGATTCTGGTGGCAGGCTTGCTGGCAGTTGAGCTTATGGGCGGTAAGCACCAGGGAAAAGACCGCTTCTCCACTTTCTGGCAAGGCCGTTTTTGCTATAAACGCAACGAAGTCATGGAGTCAGTTAAACACGACGTACATTTTTTTCTATTCGTCGATTTGTACCATTCCTGTCCAAACGATCTCTGAATTCACGAAGTGAATTTTCGCAGTAGTTAAAACTCTAGAATTGTATCTGGAATGTGCGCAGTTAAAATCCTAGTCTATCTACTGTGGTTTAGGTTTTCCACAGTTTCTCTTAATCTCTTCGACCGAATAGTAAGTCTTGAGGCAATTACCTACAATATCTTTGTCCATGGAGTTCTACCTATCCCGTCGTCAACAAAGAATCAAACTCTGGAAACGTTTTTCATGGCCTCCATATAGGGCTGCGGTGTGCTCGAGCTTATTTCGCAGGTGAATAAGACGCCATGGGTAGCGCCAAACATTCTTCGCTGTATAAGAGCAGCTAGGGTGTGTCGTCATGGAGATAGGCCCTGCTTTGCTAGATATTGTAGTATTATATTAATAGACATATAACTGATCACCGATTGCGTGATGTTTCAGTGTATGGTTGATAAAACCGGCGTTTGATCGATTCTGTGTTGAACCACGAAACCATCATCTGGTAGCCGACGTACTGCACAGCCCCCTGACATTTGGGCGTTCCACTACCTGCCACAACGGAAGCTAACCAAGTTGATTCCCTGAACCAGAAGATTTCGTTCGTCATTTGTCATGCCAATAGTTTAGTTATACTGCCTTGGTCCAGTGGTACGGCTCTGCCGTCTGCGTCGCTTCTACATCTACATACGTACCCCGCAAGCGGTCGTATGGTGCGCGGCGGAGGGTACCCTGTACCGCTACAAGTAATCTCCTTTTCTCTTTCCTTTCGCAAATAGACCGAGGGCAAAGTGAGTATCTGTATGTCTCTGTACTAGCCCCAGTCTCTCTAATCTTACCTTCGTGGTCCTTATGCGAATTAAACTCTGTAAGACTTGCATGTTGTTCGAACCTACCGGTAACAAATCCACCAACTCGTCACTGAATTAAATGATAATTAAATGAACACCGTAGCTGCAAACAGGCGTTGATATACTTCATTGGGGACATGTTGAAAATGTGTGCCCCGACCGGGACTCGAACCCGCGATCTCCTGCTTACATGGCAGACGCTCTATCCATCTGAGCCACCGAGGGCACAGAGGATATTGCGCCTGCAGGGACTTATCCCTTGCACGCTCCCCGTGGGAGCCACATTCCCAACATGTCCACACCACTACATTCGTAGTTTGCCTAATAGATGTTGCCTGTTTGCAGCTGGGGTGTCCATTTAATTATCATTTCACTCTAGCGAAAGCTGCATGGTCATCAACGGTAACTGTTCTTTCGGGAACAGATACTACCTTCATATATCGTCAATGAATTGCTTCGATGTCTTCCTTTAATGCGATCTGGTGCAGATCCCAAACACTCAAGCACTACTGAAGAATAGGTCGCAGTAGCGTCCCCATGAGATCTCCTTTACAAGTGAACCACTCTGTCCTAAAATTCTCCCAATAAACCGAAGTCGACCATTCGCCTTCCCTACCTCAACCTTCCCACGCTCATTCCACTTCCTATTTAAACTACGCAACAGTGTCAAGCAGGACACTAGTAACACTATAACCGAACATTACGGGTTTATTCATCCGCATTTACATTTTTCCACTTTTAGGGCTAGCTGCCATCCGTCACACCACCTGGAAATTTTTTCTAAGTTATCTTGTATCCTCCTACACTCACTCAGTGCTGACACCCTTAGCCAGATAATTTTTGCATATAGAGAATAGCAGCAGTCCTATCACACTTTTCTGTGGAATTCCTGACGATACCCTTGTCTCTGCTTAGCAATCGCCGTGGAGAACAAGGTACTGGTTTCTGTTACTTACCAACTTTTCCAGCTACTCGCGTAGTGGGAACTTATTCCCCATGCTCGTACCTTCGTGAATAGTTGCAGTGCGGCACCATGCCAAATGTTGTTTGGAAATCTAGAAAACCGAGCGAGGTGGCGCAGTGGCTAGCACAATGGACTCGCATTCGGGAGGACGACGGTTCAATCCCGCGTCCGGCCATTCTGATTTAGGTTTTCCGTGATTTCCCTAAATCGCTCCAGGTAAATGCCGGGATGGTTGCTGTGAAAGGGCACGGCCGACTTCCTTCCCCGCCCTCCCTTCATCCGATGAGGCCGATGACGTCGCTGTCTGGTCTCCTTCCCCAAACAACGAACCAACCAAATCTAGAAATATAAAATCCGCCTTTTGCGCTTCATCGGTAGTCGCTAGGACATCGCGTGAGAAAAGGACAAGCTTGAGTTTCGTACGACGGACGAGCGATGCTTTCTAATACCGCGCTGATCTGTGAACGGAAGCTTTGTCCCCTCAAGGAAATTTATTATATTCAAACTGAGAATATGTTCGAAATTCTGCAGCAAATGAATGTTAGGGACATTGATCTGTAATTTTGCGCGTCCCTTCTTTTACCTTTGTTATATACATTAGTCACCTGCGCCCTTTTTTTTGTTTCAGTCGCTTGGGACTTTGCGCTGGGCGAGAGATTCGCGATAAACGCAAGCTACGTAAAGGTCCCGTATGCTGGAAGGACTTGTGCAGCTCTACGTGCCGTTATTACATAGGAATCATTACCGGCATGTAGTGGCTGGCACGGCTTTCTACAGATGAACTGCCAATGTATTTGCGTCGGTCTCGCTCATTTCTTTCAGCGGGCATATTTTTGAGTAGCGATCTCGACCGCGCTGCGTTCGTGAAAGTAGCTGGCGACAAGTAGCGCTGGCGCAGGCGGGGGCCGTGCCGCGCCGGGCGTTGAGGCAGCGCGTCAGCTGTGCGCCGCTGCGGGCTGTGCCGGCCGCGGCAGGATGCGGGCAGCGGCCGCGGAGCCGCTTCCGGAGCGCCGCCGTCCTCTCGCGCGCCGCTGCCACGTCTTTGGCCGCCACACCTCCTCCCACATTACTTTCCACATCGCGGGAAAACATCGCTTCCGAGGATTTTATCCTTCTTCTTCTTCTTCTTCTTGCGTTACGGCCTCTGTAGGACCACGGGTAGCCCCTTCGTGGACTGCATTTTCCTCTTCTTCTCCCAGAACCTCTTCATTCTTTCTGTTCTCCTCTCCCGCTCTTCTTCCGAGATCTTCAGTTTCCGTTTCTCCTGGCGGCTCCACTGGTGACATTCTAATCTTTTTCTGTATTCTTCTCTGTCATTGATCTCCGGCATATTTGTCGGTGTATATTTGTTCCTCCAATTTTCCTTTCCTTCGACCTTGATCCCCAATTCCAACCAGTCCTTCCGAAGTTCAACAATCCACTTGGTTCCAGTCTTTCCCCTTGTCCTCCCTGTTGTTTCCCACACTCTCTTCGTCATTCTGTCCATACTCATCCTAACTACATGCCCAGCAAACATTGCCCTTTTGAGTCTGATTTTCCCGGATATTGTTCTCATGTTCCGGTACAATTCTTCCCTAGGTCTTCGCATCCACCTCTTTTGGGACCTAGTATTTTTCTCAGTATTTTTCTCTCTTCTTTCTCTAGTTGTTCTACCCCATTTCTTCCTAGTGTCATCGTCTCAGCAGCATATAATACTGCATTCCTTACTGTTGCCTTGTAGTGGCTTATCTTTGCCTCTGTGGATATATTACTTTTATTGTATACCTCTCTCGTCATCCAGAAGGCTGACCTCATCTTCTTTATCCTCTCTGTTATTCCCTCCTTGCTCCTGTTCCTTCCTGTTATAAATTCTCCCAGGTATTTAAATTTGTCCACCATTTGCACAGTGCCTTCCGGTGTTTCCCAGGATTTTATCCCCAAATATCCCTCGCAGTTCGTCGGACGTGCTTGGTACGGCGCTTACCGCTAAGATTTGTAGTTCCATCTCTTTCTTTCTCTCTGCACCGATGAGCTTTGTGGTTCTCTCTCTCTCTCTTTCTCTCTCTCTATCTCTCTCTCTCTTTTCTCTTTCCTCCTTTCTCTTTCCTCCTTTCTCTCTGTCCACTTCTGTCGTTTGCTTGTCAGTAGAGTTGCGCTCTTCCAAAACTACGGTTGGGTAGTTGTGGCACGCTACGCAAATGACGCAGTAAATGTAGGATTACCAGTACCGTTGGAATCATTGGCAGGGAAAGAAACATACGAGTTCGACGAAGTACTGAAACGATGGTTGATATGTTTGTTTTTTGTCGCCGCTTTTTTATTTTCGTTTTTGTTCAGTAAACATCGTTTTCTAGCGCTATGCGATAAATTTGTATTTTGTTCTTTATTTTTACTGCAACATCCCTGTGACTTAGGAAGTCGGGATTATAAAACAGATAAGAGACAATGAACACGTGCCCGTGTTTAAGACAATATCAAATATACAATCACATGACTTAAAAGATGAGCCACGGAGATTTCAGTACCCTAGAAACATAAATTACGATCTAAAGGTGATTTTAAAAGGTGGCACAGACTTTTTTTTTAAGGCTATAATTTGCAATATGAAAGTGATTTACAAGGGCAGGAATTCGTTACGAACCCAAATAACACAAGGAACACAAGTTAATTAATACAATTTATTCACAAGCAAATTTAAAAAAAAAAACCTTTTTTTCGCCTATACATGACAGGTTAAATGTCTACCAAACGGACAGTGACGCCAGGCTGCCCTGGGAAAAAGGTGGCTTAACTTAAAATGCCGGAAGCAGCAGACCAGCCGTCCAAAACAACACCTAAACGCCGCGGCCCAGCCGGGAGTCACTTCCCATTAGACGACACGTCACAGCTTCTGTGCACCGAACCAGAACGTGGCGCCACTCCCACACACCCCCAACTCGCAGATAACTGGAACACGAACAGACCGCAGAAAACACGGCAAACACCAACCAAACAGCAATTACTATAAATTAAGATATCAATAAACAACAATATAAATGAAGAACCAATAAATGCTTTCAATAGAAGCGACAAGTTTTACAGCAATATCAATGCTGTAAAACATTTAAACTAAGAACTGTACACAAATCCAATGCTGAAAATATAGTATCAGACCTTTACACTCTCATAGTTGGCCAAACAATATTTCCACGTATGATTAAGGCCGACAATGTGTACAAAGATGAAATGGAAAAAAATTCAAGATAATATCAGTTTATTCAAATGCACAACTTCACAACGATACTAGGTTTTGCGCACTTTAATTTGGTTGCGTAGGTCTACAATGTAGCTGCCAGTTGTGTAAGCTTGGTATGCAGAAAATTACAACTAGACTATGACCTAATATCTTCAATACCTTACAGTTACTACGTCATTTGGGAACACTGATTTTTTAAAGGAAGTAGTGACTGGTGTTCTCCATGCGGTCACACACCTTGCCGGCTGCTCTTACTTCAGGAACACGTACGTTAGGGCAACCAACCAACAAGTACACTCGCTGCAAAACGAAGGCACCAAAATGACTTACACCTTCGTGGTACGAGATGGTCTCGAGGGATGGGTCTCTCCGGGTAATCAGGCACCAAGGCAATGCGACGAGCAGCGCCCGGAGTTGACATCAGGCAGGCCCACCACAAACTCGCGACCGTCTTGCAAGGTAGACCGGCCGCGCAGCTGCTGACGGAGCCCGCGTGTTTTCCTCTTTCGTCCCCGCGAGCACGTCCTTCCGCCTCGTAGAGCGTCCGATCCCAACTGCCGCGACGGCAAACAGCCCCCAGATCACAACAGGGGCAAAGATCGTAGTACAGCCGGGTAATCGATAGTCGCGCCAGAGAGATGGTGTGCCAGAAAAGGCGCACCACGGCTCAGTCCCCTTGTTCTACGATACAAAATCAACAATTTTCGAATAAAACTTGAATTCAACGTTGACAGCTTCAATTTTTGTTTAAATACTATTGTTTTTAAGTAGCACACAGGAGGATAACTATATAGGACATGAATATTGCCTAGGTTACGCTGCCCGTTCTATACCCTCACTCAGTTTCTACACGGTTTGCCGCTTCCAGTTTTTAGGGGAATCTAGTATGACAGTGATCGCACGTGTAAAGAAAGTGATCGTTATAAGGTGATGCCTGATAAGTATGCATCACACCTAATGTACAGGTAATACGGATACGACCTTAAGTGACAAAAGCTTCTAGCAAAATTACCGTAGTTTGCGCGTGCTTATGACAGTTTACGGTAGGTTACGGTGGTTTTACAACTCTTCTTACTAGACTGATCAAAAGCGAGAACTCTAGAGGGTCACACGCACCCCTATCCAGATTACACAAATGTTCCATTTTAGAGGGCATTAAGCCATGCACAACAGTTCCTTGAAACAGCACATGATCAAATAGAATCGTTTGTCAGTAGTGATCAGTTGGTATGTAGACGGTAAAACTCGAGGTACCTACCACTAGCTAAAGAAAAAATTTCGGAAAGTAGCGTAGAAAAGTGTCTGTCGGACCCTGGTAAGAGTAGCAACATTTTCAAAAGACCGAGGGAGAACCTGCGACCAATGTCCACGTGTAGGCGGTGCCGTTGTAAACGGAGAGTCGACCCATGACCTCAGTCGAGCCTAAAGTTACCCTAAGTTCTCTACCATTTCTCATGGTATCTATAGCACTCGCAGTACAGCGCTTACGGCGACGATGTTACTCTCACCGCCTTCGACGAGAGGCTGCCGAGATGCTAGACCCTTAACTCAGAAGAGGGATATCGTAGTTTATAGCTCACACATCTACCCGAGAACAGCGTGTAATGTTATGTGAGCCTCATTGCACTTTTCTTAACTTATTTGTGCCTAATTTTATTCTGAGAAGCTCAGTAATTTATGTAAATACTATATATGTAAATTTGATTCAAAAAGTACTGGAAGTGAAGTGTAGCGCAGCTGGACAGCAAGAAACTCGTTAGAGCGCAATTCCCGCAACGTTAGTCGTAGTGAACCTTTGAGTATGGACTCAAAAAAGACGATTGATTTATTTGAAAAAAAGAGGACTGTTAATCTGTATCTTGTGGAAAGAGGACGTGTTGCTAGGCCGTCGCTCAGAACGTATTGTTACATTTAATGAAAATTGCTATTTTAGTGATAAAACCGAGTAAAGTATGTGTAAGAGTTGCCAAACGTTCATGTATACAAATTTTCTGGAAGTGAAGAAATATCTTGTTTTTGGAAAAGGAGGTGAACTTCATTGCCGTCGCCGGCTATCAATCGACAGAATTGTAAGTGTACAAAGTTCACTAAAACACAGGAAAGGAAAAGCATTCTCTGTAGTTTTCATTCAATACGTAACAACCTCTCATCATTGCTTAATTGTAGTAATTGGATTATGTTCGTGTATAATAGTATGGTGCCGAACTCCACTGACCAATTTTGATGCAACAGGACGTGTAGTTTGAAGAAAGTTTGTGTGCCAAGCAATCTTCTTTACTCACGAAAAGCAGATTGCTGTTTGATCTTACTTACTTTCAACAGTGGTCCCTTAGGTATAAAAAGCTACGGCCAAGTAACCAACAGAGTCGCATTTTAAATCTTAAAGAACAATAACATCCTCCAAATTATAATACGTCACCAACTGGTGCAGACGCTGATCCTTTAAGGAGGCAGCAACCAAATTCCAGGTACCAGTTACAACTTGAAGTCTCAATCAAAAATCAATTTCTTATTTCTTCCCCCCTCCCCCCCCCCCTCTCTCTCTCTCTCTCTCTCTCTAAACACGTATATAAATATTCATATTATTACGATAAAAGTCATTTTATAAGCGTTGATTCATCTTTAGCATTTCAAAACAGTACCTCTGACTTTCTATACTAAAGACATGGTGTCCAATGGCGAAACATCAAACTTCTGTCAGGGAGGCCACCAGTCCCAACTAAAAGTTTTGTTGAAACCGTAGTTTTCATTCAATTATTAATAGAGTTACTACACTGTGATCCATCTTTATAGTTGTGCGGATTGCCTGAAATATTGCAAGGAGAAACGGATATGCAATTCGTGTAATTAATCGTGGTGACTCTGATGAGATATTCTGCTTTGTAGCTTTATGTTGAAAAGGCATTGGAAACGAAGGTAGGGGTCAACGCCCCATCGCCGGCCGCTGTGGCCGAGCGGTTCCAGGCGCTTCAGTCCGGAACCGCGCTACTGCTACTGTCGCAGGTTAGAGCCCTGCTTCGAGCATGGATGTGTGTGATGTCCTTAGATTAGTTAGGTTTAAGTAGTTCTAAGTCTAGGAGACTGATGACCTCCGATGATAAGTCCCTTAGTGCTCAGAGCCATTTGAACCATTTTTCAACCTCCCATCGATGACGAGGTGATTAGAGGAAGGCTAGGAAAGGATTCCGACTATGTCCTTACAAAAGAACCATCCAGGGTTTTGCCTTAACCCTTCTAGGGAAACCGCGAATAAGCTATGCTGGATGTGGATTTGAACCGCCGTTCTCCCGAGAAAGAGAGACCGGACTCTTACTTCGGTGCCATCTGGCTCGGTTGCACATAGCTTCCTCCTCTGTGAGAGCACTCAGGAGGCCACTGCATTAATGTCCCCATCAACAGCGGCACACAACCTCTCTCTCGGAGAGTTTTGGCATTTAACACACCCTCTGGTGATGAGAAGTTGCGCGCCTCGCGTCTCTAACTCCCGCTGACCTAAGGTGAGTGACTGGAATTTCTTTTACCACCTGGATTAAATGTGGATACAGGTTGACTCAGTTGGACCGCACTAGTACCACGTTACTCGAGCAGTTTACTTAAAAAGTTTGACCCTTGTACAAGTTTAAATTCTTGTAAATGCTGTCGGATAGCATTATAAATATATTGAAATGTGATTTGTAGACCAACTCACCTGACAACTACATGATGCTTACACTGGACAACATGTCGGAACGTGTTACCTAAGTTCTGCTTCATGGAAGACGTGCGACTCGCACTGTTTGCTTTGGAATGCAGGCTGTTGCCATCAGTTACGTATTAAGCGCAGCGGTCGCGTTGTGGTCAAAATATTCTTTCCAGAAAAGGCACTGATAAAGAATACTTCTCTTAGCTCGGGGGCTATTTCGGATATCTCTTCGTTAATGGGACTTTGTGCGTTGTAGCTAATGTGAAAAGATATGACTCCTCCTGTTAATGCCTCTAGCATGACGGTAATATTAGATACAATGAATGGCGCTGGTCATTAAGAGAGTGAAAATTACGTCTCTTTCTTACAAGGGAATCTGTGCGTCCGAGTTTGTTGTGCTTATGGATGAAGGTTGCAAGAAACTTCATTTTATACTGCATTCTATTACAAAGATGCATTCATACGAAGCATAAATCCGGTTAAAATTTTGTGGCTAGAAATTGTAATCAACAAAATTCATTCTCGACATTGTTAGCCGGCCACTGTGACCGAGCGGTTCTAGTCGCTTCAGTCTGGAACCGCGCGACCGCTACGGTCACAGGTTCGAATCCTGCCTCGGGCATGGATGTGTGTGATGTCCTTAGGTTAGTTAGGTTTAAGTAGTTCTAAGTTATAGGGGACTGATGACCTCAGAAGTTAAGTCCCGTAGTGCTCAGAGCCATTTGAACCATTTTTTGGACATTGTTATAATAATAATAATAATAATAATAATAATGGTTGAGAAGTATTGAGTTACAGCACACTTTTCCGTAAACGAGTATGATTGATATTACACCATTATGTCACAGAAGTGTAGTCCTCAATGCAGGAAAATATCGAATGACGAGGGAGACCGTATTGTACACATGAAAAAGAAGGAAAAAATGCACCCCTTTGTAGGCAATTATATCATGTACTTTTTTTACGCCAAATACTTTTGTGATTAGTATTATTAACTTTAAGCCACCCGCTCTGTTCTGTAGTAAAACTACGAGGTATGTGATAAATGAGAAACCTTGATGCACCATTTGAGGCGCCGTAGTATTACTTGAGACAGCCTATGAACAGATCAGACATTCAAATATCACACGTTCGGACGTCCCAGTGTAGCTCTATACCAACTAGTACTCGGCCATCTATCCATCCGGTGCAAATACAGAGAATAAGGCCGATTCCCAACGAGAAAGTGCACCAATCTCCGGATTGGTATAGGCGCTGCATCCTAAGCCACCTTTAACACTCATTTGGGAAGACTACAGTTTAAACCTGCGTCCAGTCATTCCAGATTTAGGCTTCCCGTGACTTTCCTAAATCACTCCAGGAACAAGCCGGAATGGTTCCTTCAAAAGAGCGCGGCCGGTTTTCTTGGCCATTCTTGACACATTCCGAGCTTGTGCTCCGTCCCTAATGAACTTGACGTCGACGAGACGTTAAGCTCAATCTTCCTTCCTTCCTTTAACATTCAGTAGCAAGGCGTAAGTATCATTTGACAGGAACAGACGGGAGAAACTTGAGTGCATAATGTACCCACTGCCGCACACCGTAAGATTGATCACGGAGTATTAGAAACAGATGTAGATACTACTGTTCATGTTTCGTGCTCTCTCATAAACACCATGTGAAAGGCCATTCCTCAACGACGTATCTTGACCCTCTTCCATTGCATTCCACAACGTTTTGTTCCAACATTCATATGCTGTTCTTTAATGCTTACTATTTGCGTATTGTCGTACATTCTAAAGGTGGCAGGGGTAAAATACAGGAAGCGAAAGGCTATTTACAATTTGTACAGAAACCAGATGGCAGTTATAAGAGTCGATGGGTATGAAAGGGAAGCAGTGGTTGGGAAGGAAGTGAGACAGGGTTGTAGCCTATCCCCGATGTTATTCAATCTGTATATTGAGCAAGCAGTAAAGGAAACAAAAGAAAAATTTGGAGTAGGTATTAAAATCCAGGGAGAAGAAATAAAAACTTTGAGGTTCTCGATGACATTGTAATTCTGTCAGAGACAGCAAAGGACTTGGAAGAGCAGCTGAACTGAATGGACAGTGTCTTGAAAGGAGGATATAAGATTAACATCAACAGAAGCAAAACGATGGTAATGGAATGTAGTCGAATTAAGTGGGGTGATGCTGAGGGAATTAGATTAGGAAATGAGACACTTAAAGTAGTAAAGGAGTTTTGCTATTTGGGGAGCAAAATAACTGATGATGGTCGAAGTAGAGAGGATATAAAATGTAGACTGGCAATGGCAATGAAAGCGTTTCTGAAGCAGAGAAATTTGCTAACATCGAGTCTAGATTTAAGTGTCAGGAAGTCGTTTCTGAAAGTATTTGTATGGAGTGTAGCCATGTATGGAAGTGAAACGTGGACGATAAATAGTTTGGACAAGACGAGAATAGAAGATTTCGAAATGTGGTGCTACAGAAAAATGTTGAAGATTAGGTGGGTAGATCACGTAACTAATGAGGAGGTATTGAATAGGATTGGGGAGAAGAGGAGTTTGTGGCACAACTTGACTAGAAGAAGGGACCGGTTGGTAGGACATGTTCTGAGGCATCAAGGGATCACAAATTTAGCATTGGAGGGCAACGTGGAGGGTAAAAATCGTAGAGGGAGACCAAGAGATGAACACACTAAACAGATACAGATGGATGTAGATTGCAGTAGGTACTGGGAGATGAAGAAGCTTGCACAGGATAGAGTAGCATGGAGAGCTGCATCAAATCAGTCTCAGGACTGAAGACAACAACAACAACAACAACAACAACAACATTGTCGTACATTTACTCTGTGGTATAAAGTGATTGGGTCATAGGTTATAACATACTTGGTACCGCTTTTAGCACAGTATATTTATTATTTGCTTTATGACTTAGTTTTTTCGCCAGAGTGGTAGATACCTTAATTATACCGGAACACGGAATTGTTTTGACTTCCGCCAGGGACGAAGGCGGCGCTTTGTTTGGGTTAGTCACTGCCTGCCTATCCGTTTCGTCAGGAGCAGGGTCTGTCCCCTCGCCGCGGCTCGGTTTTCTGCGGAAGTTTCGTGCGTGGCTCAGGATTTCCCGGACAAATTACTTCTGCGAAATGCTAGCCACTAGTAGTTGCTGCAGTATATTTCGCAGAAAGCGTCGTCGTCGCAATCAGCAACTACCGCCTGTACTTGTACAAAGTGTGCGTTCTTTCTTTATTTTATCACTAACTACTTTTTACCCGGACTTCACCCGCACACTGCACATCTCATTCACGACACTTAGTTCACGCGCTAAACAACACCAATAAGAAACGAATTAAAGTACTCCAAATCAACAAAAGACAGTAAAGAAATATCAGGCGGTTACAAGTAAAGTACCGCTAATCGAAGAGGTTCAGTGTAAGCCGTAATTATCGTATGGCTGCGAAACTTGGTAGATATTCTAACGCGTTAATGCGGAACTAGTTCCTATTTTGGCTACCAGGTGCAAATCTGGCACTGTGGATGCAACAAAGACGCATAGAAATGTTTCCACGTTTAACGGATCAGGAACGGGACGTGGGCAAAAAGGGTCAAACAAGTGAGGAAGGTATAATATTGATTTTATTACTAACCGCTGCTTACACCATTTGTTCTATATAAGCACCAGATACTTCGACGAGATGCTGCATCTATGAAACGACGTGATCAACAGTTACCCACAGCAGCTTCGGCGGTATCTGAGAAATGTCTTCCAATATACTGACCTAAGATCAGGTACAGACCAACCGTGTCCCTGTAAACGGGTTGTTTTAAATAGCCTCAGAGCGAAAAGACACATGGATTCAGATCAGGTGATCTTTCAGGTCATGCATCTCAGGAGATGACACGTTCGTGGAAGGTTGCACTAAGCAGGTCTTTCACTGGGCCAACGACATAAGCTGTTGCTCTTCCAAAGCAGGAATCACATGCTGTACAAAGAGGTCTCGATGACGTACGGACGTCTCGGTAAACCTGAGAGCTCCGCTATGTGCAATTTCTTCAAAGAAAAACGGATCGAGACTGAAGGTGTTAGTAAACCACACTGTACTTTCACATATGGTGAGTTTAATGGCCTTCGTTCACAACATACATCTTAACAGTACTCCAAATTTGGCAGTTCTGTGTATTCACTGCACGCTGTAGTGTAAAATGTGCGTCGTCACTCCATAGAATATTGCTCGGCCACGAGTCATCATCTTCGATCCGTGCCAGAATGTGAAGAGGAAAATTCAGAACGTTGCTGCGGATCATGAGGTTTCAGATGCTCCACCGTCTGGATGTTGTACGGGTACCAGTGTAAAATAGACCGCAAAACTTTCCGTACTGCTGATCATGGGATGGACAGTTCTCATGACACAATGTGCTGCATGGTCCTTCCTTCGTTCTTTCCTACTCAGTAACGCATCCACCATAAACCACTACTGACACCTCCAATTTCGGTCACAGTGACATATATGTCTGAGAGTGGTTATCACACGTCCACGTCGAACATAGGCGGTGTTCAGATTAATGTGACTAGGTCGTGTAACTGGGGCAAGAAAGCTAACGAAAGGCAACAACTCCGTAACGAGCCGCAGGTGCCCGTGCGTCCCTTATACCAAAATAATCAGAAGGTGTCCCTGAAAAACGTATGAAAGTTTGTTGATGGAGTTCTGGTTCCGTCTGTATGTTACTGAGTCCGTTCCGTGTTAATGCGACTTCATCAGTGAATAGTATCGGCGAAAGCACGTGACGGTTTCTATGTAACCAGCTCGCGCACGGCTGCGGCCGGTGTAAGACGCTGCACACCTTCGACCATAAATATAATAGACTGGCCCTGACGTCATTTTCGTGGCTCCAACATCTCTGGCCTAAAGTCACGTGAATGTTGGCAAAACATGGTTGTTTCGTGTTGCGCTTATGGCTGTACTCTGCGTTTTGTCGGGGGAAATGGCATTACATTTCACGTGTGTTTCTATGATAGTGCAGATGCGTTTATTGAAATATGCTGAAGTGACTTTTATATGTTTTTTACACTTGAAATAGAGTATCACGTAAATTATAGTGTTCAAAGTGATGCCTGTAAAGTCAGACTCATATTACATTTTGGGAAGTATCTGTGATAATTCGGTTACAGAAGTAAGTATAACTGTTTCTCGTTCCTACTCATAGGTTCCGTAAGGATGAAAACCGAAGGCAGCTTTGGATACAGGCCCTGAAACGGAAAAAAACTTTAAGCCATCTGCACATACGCGCCTTTTTGTATATGCAAGTGAGATTATAATAAGGTAAGAGCACCTATAGTCGACACACGAAGAGAATTTTTTTCTATCTTCTAATACTATTAAATAAATGTAGGCTCCAAAATTATTTTTTGAAACTTCAAAATCTCGCGTTTCATCTAAAATACCATTTTTTTTAAACTGATAGTTTAAACTTTTGTAAAAATAGTAGGAACTGAACCTTCGAAGTACACCTAAAATTGATACTCTAAAATGGACCTGCTCCTAAAGTCAACAATTTTGGCACCTATAGTTGACATAATTCCCATATCCCATTTTCTTTGATAAGTGACTAGAGCTCAAAACGCGGCGAATCTAATATTTAAAGTTTTGACACGAGCCCACTCTTACTGTTTGAAAGAATTTTAACGACATTTTACTTTAATTGATAGTTTATAGTAATTTCGTCCCGCTGCCAACCAGAGGGGCGTTCGATGTATTTGTTAGATTTTATAAATGGTACTGTGAACAAATCCAGTTCAAATGTAGTTCTGAGATAATTTTTCGCAAGTAAAAAAGTAATTTTTGTTGGAAGCGTTTGGCAGTCAATTGAGAAATGTGTGTAAAATACGATACAAACATAGGATGGCAGACCGCTGATTTGAAATCCCGCCACGTTTTGCCAACAGTCACGTGGTTTATGTTGGAGCCACGCCAGCCCTATAGCTTCTGCACAGCAAGGCCAGTCTACTAGCACCTATGGTCGAAGTTGAACACAGAGAGTTGTCGGCAGTCGTACTGGTGGTGACCCCGCGTGACCGGCCCGGCAGCTGGCAGCTGGCGGCTGGCAGCTGGCCTGTGACACGTTGCCCCGCGTGCACTGTGCCCTGAGGCTGCGCTGCCGCTAATTGTGGACTGCCCGTCAGCGCCGGCAAGGACAGCTCCGGGCTGGCCGCGCGTGGGAGGCGCCGCAAGGCCGCGGCAGCGCCGGCGATCCGCCTTGTTGTGGCCCGCTCCTCCTCTGCCCTCTGTCAGCGCCCAGCCTCCCACAAACGCTGCCTGCAGCACCACCCACCACGCGCTTGCCTTTCCATCTCTTCCGTGCCACCTCCCACCCCCCCCCCCCCCCCAAATCCTCCTAAGACAGCATCCACATATGTTGCTGAATGTACCTAGAAAAAAAAAAAAAGGTACGTGGTTCACGAGATATGACGTCATAAACACTGACTGCGTGAAAAACTACCGCGTCACGCATGACTTTTTACTTTATTACTTCTTTACTGCTAACTCTATTCATAACATACGTCGCAGACAATAGGCACATACATCAGTGGACGTAGGTGCAAAATTATATCAGTGTGCAGCACATAGTTGAGGAGATACGACGCCATAACATACGGTGCAGACAGTAGGCACATATGTAGTGGATGATGATGATGATGTCCCATACTCCGAGGAGCGTAGGGAACGATGCGGGAGACCCGCACCGCTGTATTAGGCAATGTCCTAGTGGAGGTGGTTTGCCATTGCCTTCCTCCGACCGTAATGGGGATGAATGATGATGATGATGAAGACGACACAACAACACCCAGTCATCTCGAGGCAGGAAAAATCGCTGGTCCCGCCGGGAATCGAATCCGGGATCCCGTGCGTGGGAAGCGTGAACGCTACCGCAAGACCACGAGCTGAGTGGATATAGCTGCACAATTCCGAGGGTTGGAAATTAGTGGCAACTACTTATTCACAACCGATACAAAAGAGTTTAATGTTTGCACCTGTTACTGACCTTCAGAGTAGTCACCAGCGTTGTGTATAACCCGTTGCTAGCGATGTGGGAGGCGTAGTATACCGTTAGCAGAGCCTGTTGTGTTGATTGTGCGAATGGAGCGGTCTAGTGCCTGTAGAATCTCTGGAACATTTCTGTAACGAATGCCACGAAGTGGTTCCTTCATCTTCGGAATCAAATCAAAGTCACTAGGACTTAAACGGTCAAACACTCTGCATCGATGTAGGTCAGGACAGCACGGGCAACACGCGCCCTTGCGTTGTTTCGTTCACTGATAACGTCACAGAGTTAAAGATATGGGGGATGGCTATCGGATTTAACACTCAAGAAATGCAACGGTTTCTGTCCAAATTACCGGCTATCCGATCCTGAGATGATCGTGTTTTGTAGTTTGTGGCATCCCACACTATCACATGTTGCGCCCGTGTCACGATAACGTGTCTTCTTCTTGGAGCTTGTACACACACACATCTCCATCGTAATACTGTAGGCAGAACCGAGAGTTCCAGCGTTGTCGTTTGGCATTTCACTGTCCGCGAACCCCTCGCTCCTGCCGAATCAACAGAAGTCCAAGGATGTTTGCCTCCAGATGTCGTTGCACTGAGCATGTGGATACTTCTCTTGCTGCAAACTAGCTCAATTTCTTACTCGAGATATGCAACGTTCCTGTGCGTTCCTACACGGCTTAGCGAAGAATGTTTGTATCCCCTCGCGCGCTAGTCGAATTGCGCCATTGAAATCCTACATGGCGTACAGTATGGCTCTCCTGGGCCAGTCTATTTCACATGCGCATGGCAGTCGTGAGATTCCGACCAATGCGAGCAACAGCATCGCGGATCGATATAGTACCGTATCGATATGCTACGAGCCTGCAGTTTGCGATTCCAGCATCGTCAACATCACATTCTGCAAGCTATCAAACGGTGTGTGGTGGAGGATTATTTTGAGCCCACTAACTTATCTTCCCTTCCCTGTTCCACTCGCGAATGGCGCGTGGGAAGAGAGACTGTTAGTAAGCCTCTGTATTGCCATAATTTCTCGAATTTTCTGGTGTTCATTTCGCAAGATATATGTGGCAGGAAGTAATATGTTGTCTGACCCTTCCCGGACAGTTCCCTCCAGAAGTTTCAATAGTAAACTTCTCCGCGATGCACAACGCACCTCTCGTAACGTCTGCAATAGGAGTTTCATGAGCATCTCCGTAACTCTTGCGCGCCTGCTAAACGATTCCGTGACGAAATGCGCCGCTGTTATTTGGATCTTTTCTGTCTCTTCTATCAGTCCTGTCTGGTAGCTATCTCAGATTGGTAAACAATACTCAAGAAACAGTCGAACAAGCGCCTTGTGATCCACTTCCTTCGTGGATGAGTGGCCATGCTGGTTGGCGTTTCTCATTCTTACACGTGGCATAATACAATCTTCTTACAAACAGTCAATATTCAAATGCAATTTCTTAATGCGAAACCCGCTGTGTAATCTTTCCCTTAGTACAGAATGTAGGTGGTATTTAAAAATGGCTGTACAGACTTGTTGAAACTAATTCACAGCTTGTACTGCCTAAGTAAGTCGTAAAGAAATCCATCAAAGTTCTTCGTAATGAATGTTCCGAAGAGATTTAGCTGAATTTATTAAATCTGTGTTGTGGCCAAGCGGTTCTAGGCGCTTCAGTCCGGAACCGCGCGACTGCTACGGTCGCAGGTTCGAATCCTGCCTCGGGCATGGATGTGTGTGATGTCCTTAGGTTAGTTAGGTTTAAGTAGTTCTAAGTTCTAGGGAACTGAGGACCTCAGATGTTAAGTCCTATAGTGCTCAGAGCTATTTGAACCATTTGTTAAATCTTGGGGCGTCGTACTTGCAGATAAGCTGTGAAGTTGTTCAGTGTGTGTCTGTTACATTGAGAGGACAGCATAGCCTCTGTGAAGCAGCACCACGTATGCATACTACATGTAGGCACTGTCACTGGCGGCATACAATTACCACAGACCCACCGAATATCTAGAATGTCGGACGTTTTTTGAAATGGTAAAGACCTAGTTGTCTTATCTCATGCTTTTCCAGTCCGAGCTTCTGTACGTCTTTAGTACCGTTTCCGTTATTAATTCACTGGCCATGTCTGAGTTAGATGAGAAGGCCAGATGGCTTCGTACTAAGTGACGACGTATTGAGTTGCTCAGTCACTTATGAGTTTAGCACCAATAAGTAAAATGCTTGGAGCGTAGAGTTTCCGGTGAGATTACTGGTGCATCCAGTTCTTAGTGTTCTGGTAATTCGGCTGAGTGCTGTACTGCCATTTTCATTATCAAGGCGAGTCGACGGAAGACGACTGAGTCTCGCACGACAGTTGTTAAAGTTTGTTGCTATGAGGGCATGTTTACGATATCGCACACACTCTTTGTGACGTAGATCACGTCTTCCAGCGCGAAAATAATTCTAGCTTGTTCTCTCGTAAGTCAACAACGCTTCTTCTCGTTTGATCTTATTCCTTCACACATTGTTCAGAATCCTTGCAAAAGGAAAAGAAAACTGTGTTCTTTTTAGATACCGAAATATGTGTGTCACAGTTACCGCCGACGTTTAACATACGAGTACTGTAATAATGCACACAGTCCCTGTTTGGTACCGTCTGGCTACGTAATTCATGTTCACTCTTGTTTACAAATACTTCCAGTTCATGTAATCCAGCTATTGCAAGATACCAACCAGTTCTACGGTGTTAGTGATGCACGAATTTCTTTCAGCATGCCACGTTGTTGTCTCCAGACCGTAGACTGGTCTGATGCAACTTACCGTGCTACTCTATCCTGTGCAAGCCTCTTCATCTTCTTCTTCTTCTCCTCCTTCTTCTTCTGCGAGTAGCTATGAAACGTCCCCTTAGAAAAATTATAAATGACTGTGCTTAAACTGACACACAATATTTTTAGCGCAACGCTATCTGACTTTCAAAACTCCCTACAAAAGAATGGCCCTGACTAACAATAACCTATAACTTTCATGAATCACTTACCTCACAAAAATCTTCGTTACTCGAACTACTGCAATACAGCGAGCACCACTACTGCCAGCTAAATAAAAGGTTCTAACTACTGAAGGCACTAACTACTGATAGGCATAGTTAGCAAATGAAAGATTTTGATAGAGAACATTGTATTTACCTTAATAGTGTTCAAAAGTCATTATATATAATCAGTTTATGACGTCGAGTCCTACAAATTTACTCTCTCTGATGAACACACGTCCAGATCATCCGCTCTCAAAACTCCGCCATCTCTCTCCCCACATCTACCACTGCTGGCGGCTCACCTCCAACTATGCAACGCTACGCGCAGTTCACATCCAACTGCCCAACACTACAATAGAAAATATTCCAACAATGGAAACCAGCCACAGACTGCACACAGCACAGTCAGTGATTTTCATACAGAGCGCTACGTGGCGTTACCAACATAAAAACGTAAACAGCCTACTTACAGCTACTACAGCTTACATCCTTCTGACTGAATCTGCTTACTGCATACATCTGCTGGTCTTCCTCTACGATTTTAACGCCCCCCCTCCCCCCCCCCCGCCCCACACACACACACACTCTCACTTCCCACCAGTGTCTAAATTGGTGATCCCTTTATATCTCAAAATGTCATATCAACCGACCCCTTCATCTAGTCTGGTGGTGTTACAAATTCCCCCCCCCCCCCAATTCTGTTTAGTATGTCCTCATTAGTTACTCTGTATGTTATTCATAAGTGAAAAAAACCTATCAATAAGTACTGTGTCTGACGCAAGATTTCAGATTTTATATGTGCACGCATTCGTACAGAGAAATGGAAAAAAAAGGTAACGTCGTTGACGTCAGAAGTTTAATGGAAGCGGTAGCGGTAGTTTCCTTCAGAGATAGCTAGCGCTCTCTCTCTCTCTCTCTCTCTCTCTCTCTCTCTCTGTGTGTGTGTGTGTGTGTGTGTGTGTGTGTGTGTGTGTGTGTGTTTAAGCTGGCCGCTTGCAAGTTCTCGCCTCGCAGGAAGAGGCGGTGTTTGGCATTTGGGCCGGACCTGTCCTAACTAGCGGCTGCCGTAAAAACCCGGCGTCGCGTAAACAAGCGGCTGCTAAGTGTGTCGCGGCGCGTGTGTGGGAACGCAGCGGAAGGCAGGCTGGAGCTGCAGTGCTGCTACCAGCAAGATGTAGTCCGAGCACTTGTATTACTAGAAGGCTAACCTGCCTCATGGCACACGATTCCAGTTTCAGGTTGCCTACCCACCAGTTCGCAGGGGCAACAAAAATCTGTGTTTCAATATTTCATACAATTATTGATCAAATTTAAGCATTTGAAATGTTGATAAACTGTACTCTTTAAGAGGTATAGTCATACGATAAAAGTTTAAAATAATAGGATAAGTATCATAGTTACAAACTGTATATACGTCTGGATGGAGGTAACTCAGTGCACGCCAATACTTACACTATATTCATCCAGTTTTTGAGAATGGCAGCACTTACTGGCTTGCAACAAACTTTTCACATAATTTCAAGTCTTTTCGACATTTTTTTCTCGATGAGTCCCTGCACAAAATCATCAAAGGAAAAAAATTATCGCTTATTGTAACTAGCAGTCAAATTAAAATGAGACAGATGGGAAAAGATAAGTAAACTTCATTAATTCGAAAGTGATTGCCATAACTGTTAATACATTTATCCCACTGGGAGACTATACGGTTAACACCTTCATGGAAAAATGTTTCCGGTTGCCTACGGATTTTATCCACGGGTGCATCTCTTCGTCCGAAGCAAATCGACGGCCACGAATAAGTTAACTTTCTGCAGAGCTTCAAAAGTATGTGAATCGCACGAGGAGATATCAGGACTGTTTAGAGGACGTGTAGGGGTTTCGCAGCGAAACTTCTGCAGCGTAGTCCAGAAACAAACACGCCTGCTCCGGGAAAGTCATTATCTTTTTCTTTGAGTGCAAGGGCCCGCTGCCCACTGACTTTCTCGAACAAGGCGCCACAGTTACGCACAGCGGTACGTGGACATTTTGCAAAAACTGAAGCGCTCCATCGAGTCCAGTGAACGCCCAGGAATATTTGAGAACGACATCGTTCTGTCGAAGGATAATGCCCGCCCACATGTTGCCAAGGTTGTTTAGGCTACGCTGTAGAAGTTTTGCTGGAAAGCCCTCCATACAGTCCAGAACTCTCCCCATGCGATTTCCATATTTTTGGAGTCAGGAAGAAAGATGTTCGTGGCCGTCGATTTGCTTTAGACGAAGACATGCTCACCTGGGTATAGTCACGGTTTCGTAGGCATAAGCGAATATTTTCCATGAAGCGATTGACCGTCTTGTTCCACAGTGGGATAAATATGTTAACAGTTACGGCGATTACTTTTGAAATAATAAAACTGTTTGCTTACTTACTTACTTTCTTTCCATCAATCTCGTTTTCATTTTACTGCTCCTTATGCGAGCACTCCTACTGCTCATGGAGTAAAACTGCCGCATCAGGCCTGGCGTTTTATTATTTATTTACTCCTAACTCTATTCGCGACGCACTTTGCAGACAGTATCTACTCATATCAACGAATGTATATGCAAAATTATGGCATTGTACGATACATAGTTCAGGAGATAAGACATCATAAACATTGAGATGCGTGAAAAACTTGATTTTACTTAAAATGAATTGTAAATTACCAGACTGTATTTATCCACTGTTTCATAATGAGCGTAATTTCAGTCCTTTTCTAAACTTTTCTCTCCCTTAGACGCTTAACATCAAATAATTCATTTGGAAAGTTATCAGATGTTGGAAGCCGTTTTATGCATACCAGTTCAGTTCTTTAAAAAAAATGGCTCTGAGCACTATGGGACTTAACATCTGTGGTCATCAGTCCCAGTTCTTTAAAGAATCGGTGGTTAACTGGTACTTACTAAAATATTCCGGCTATTATGCAGTTGTCGAATTAATATCTTGAAAAAAAAATAATGTTCCGCTCTTTCTGCGGAGGCATCTTCAAGGGGAGTTGTAACTTCTATGAAAGTCCCTGCCTAGTTACAGACAGAAGCAATATTGAGTTCCCGCGTGCTCAGGAGCAGGAATGCAACGTCACAGGATTTCAAAACTCGAATGCAATTGGTCGTCCGCTACTGCCATCGCGCCACGGTGGAACAAAGGCGATAGAGATGATTGAACACTATGATGACGACGACGACGACGATGATGATGATGATGATGATGATGATGCTCATGATCGGAAGGAGGAGGATACGAAATGAAATGGCATCTGGGTTCCGATACTGAAGAAGATGCGTACCAGTCCCGTACCTTGTGACGACAGCAAAGGAGGGAAACAGCATCTCTCAGCGGTCAACTGCGCTTCAATTTATAAAACATGCGTCACTTTTCTGTGTGAGAGCAAGTGGAAACGAAATATTGATTCATTCAGCAGCGAGCGAGGGTGTGAAACGGACCTTCACAGAAGCTACAATCAATCGTCTAGATGAATATGTCCTCCGCAGATGGGGACAAAATGTTGCGTTTCGCCAAGAAATTAGTTCGACCGCGGCATAATAGCTGGAAATATTTTGTTAAATAAGACATTTTTACAGACGAACATTAGATGCCAAATTTACGGATAAAGAGAAAATTAAACTATTGTTACTATGTTCTTTCCACAGTGTTTGTATACCATTCATTAAAATTTTATCACCTTTGTTTGGATGAGCTAATGCAAGTTAAAGGCTAGATAGTGGCCTAGTTCTGCAGTCTACTTAGTGTCAACTATAAATAACGACACGTGGTTTCGAGGCTCGAAGAAGAGCGTGAGATTAATCGAACATTAAGAATAATAAAGCAGTCTAAATCGGATTTTTTAAATTTCTGTTGGCGGTGAACGGGTTTGGTTAGGATAGCCATCATCTCACCAAAATTATTTTGTGCAGATCACATGAGCCGGTGCTCGGAATAACGGAGTACCACGTATGGTAGCTGTCACCAAACAGTTGGAAATGAGAAATTGGGAAAATCACATGCAATTTTCTTATTTACGATCGAATCAGTTTCATTAGGATAATTAACTATATTCAGCTGAATTCTAGGCATGATATGAATGAAGCAGAATATGCTCTGTATTTCTTTGTTTGACTGGTAATCCACTATAAGTAAACTAATCTACCATAAAGTAACATGATCTCTCTAGTTTCTCTTTTCATCTTATTCCCTGTTGCTGAAAAGCTTTGTCTCAGACTTACAAATATTAGAAAAAAACATCCATTTACCTGTAAGTAAATGCGGTGGCTTTGAGAAAGGAGAGACGAGTAAACAGGAAGCATTTTCAATGTGATGGTACAAGGACGTGTTAAAATAAAGAGATGAACCACGAAATGAAGAACTATTGGAAAGACAAGGCGCCGAAAGAGTGGGATATATAACACGCCACCGAAGGATATTTAATTTTATAATATCAGGAGCAGCGGAAGGCAAAATTATCAGTACAGAGAAATGGTAGGATACGGGTAACAGATTACGGATAATGTAGTAGGTTTGTAAAGATGGCAAAATTGGCGTAAAATTGGACGAGATCCAGGACGGTGTCAAACCAACCAAAAAACTGAAGAGAATAACTGCAAGGACTGTATTATAAATAAAAAAAAACACGTGTGTAGGACTGGGACCCCGTCGCGAATTTCCCTGAACAGAAGTGAATATCTGCCTTCGTACTACTCACGCGACAGGCGGGCAAGAACCGCCCTATAAAGTTAGTGAAAACATCAAACTGAAATGTCCGATTCACAGTACCGCAGCAGTGCCGGGTGATTAAAAAAGAATAAACTGATTTCAGTTGTTTATTACAGGCAAACCATGAAAGAGAGACTTTGCGCATGTCACTGGATAGAGGAAGGTACAAAGTTCTGACACAGCTGCGCTGTGTTTGTAGCAACAAGACGACTCTCCGTCAAGGGAAATCATTTTTTGAGTTGGAATTTGCGTGAAGTCAATCCAGTGTTAACGTGCAACGTGCATTCCGCCGTCGAATCAGCAAGAAGCCGACTCCACACAAGCAGATATATGACTGGCATAGAAATTTCTTGAAAGTTGTTGGCATATGGAAATGTAACAATACTGGTCGGCCACGCACGTCTGATGAAAATGTCGAGCGTATCCGAGATGCGCTGACTTGTCGCCCTCGTAAGTCCACAAGACGGGTAGGCCAGGAACTTACAAGTTCCTCAACCAACAGTGTGGCGGGTTCTGAAACTGTGCCTCTATATAATGCCCTGTAAGTTGAATTACTGCAACAGCTGCGTTCGGGCAACCAAAACAGAAGGTACGAATTTTGCATTTAACTTGTCCAAGGTACGGGAGGGGCACATTTTCCGAACGACTGACGGCGTCCCACCTCACATCCACATTAAGGTGCGCCGTTATCTTAGCACCACCATCCCACAGCATCGAAATGGAAGCGGTGAACAAGAAGATCTTTTCCATTGCTTTTGGCCTCCCAGGCCACCAGACCTCAAACCTTGCGATTTTTTTCTGTGGACGTACTTAAGAACAGTCTTTTTCCCACCTATGGCAGCTGTTTTTGAACAACTGAGAAATGGGACTGTTTAAGCTGACGATTCAGTAAACAGAGACCTGTTGATTCGTTTGTTTGATGTGGACTGGCTTCTCGATGTTTCTCGAGCGACGCACGGTGCTCTTGTTGAGGGTACAGTATAGTGTGTCTGCAGATATGACACTTTGAACCTACCTCTATCCAGTGACATCCGCAATGCGTTTCTGTCTTTCACAATTTGTCTATAATAAACAACTGAAATAAGTTCTTTCTTTTTGAAACACCCTGTACTTTGTTTTGCCTTCTCTAGCAGCGTGCTATGGACGCAGCGATTTAAGTGTGTAGCAGAAGATACACTATGTGATCAAAAGTATCCGGACACCTCCAAAAACATACGTTTTTCATATTATGTGCATTGTGCCGCCACTTACTGCTTGGTACTCCATATCAGCGACCCCTGTAGTCATTAGACATCGTGAGAGAGCAGAATGGAGCGTTGTGCGGAACTCACGGACTTCGAACGTGGTCAGGTGATTGGGTGTCCCTTGTGTCATGCGTCTGTACTCGAGATTCCCACACTCCTAAACATCTGTAGGTCCACTGTTGCCGATGTGATGGTGAAGCGGAAACTGGAAGGGACACGTACGGCAAAAAAGCGTATAGACCGATCTCGTCTATTGACTGACAGAGACCGCCAACAGTTGAAGAGGGTGGTAATGTGTAATAGGCACACATCTATCCAGACCATTACATAGGAATTCCAAACTGCATCAGGATCCACTGCAAGTACTATGACAGTTACGCGGGAGGTGAGAAAACTTGGATTTCATGGTCGAGCGGCTGTTCATAAGCCACAAATCCTGCCGGTAAGTGCCAAACGACGGCTCGCTTGGTGTAGGGAGCGTAAACACTGGGCCATTGAACAGTGGAAAAACGTTGTGTGGAGTGACGAATCACGGTACACAATGTGGCAGGGTGTGGGTATCGAATGCCAGGTGAACGTAATCTGCCAGCGTGTGTAGTGCCAACAGAAAAATTTTGTGTTGTTGTGGTGTGGTCGTGCTTTTTATGGAGGGGGCTTGCAACCCTTGTTGTTTTGCGTGGCACTATCACAGCACAGGCCCACATCGATGTTTTAAACACATTCTTGCTTCCCACTGTTGAAGAGCAATTCGGGGATGGCGATTGCATCTTTCGACGCGGTCGAGCAGCTGTTCGTGATGCACGGCCTGTGGCGGAATGGTTACATCCCTGTAATGGACTGGTCTACACAGAGTCCTGACCTGAATCCTATAGAACACCTTTCAGATCTTTTGGAACGCCGACTTCGTGCTAGGCCTCACCGATCGACATCGATACCTCTCCTCAGTGCAGCACTCCGTGAAGAACGGGCTGCCATTCCACAAGAATTCTTCCAGCACCTGATTGAACGTATGCCCGCGAGGGTGGACGCTGTCGTCAGGGCTAAGGGTGGGCCAACACCAGGCCGAATTCCAGCATTACCGATAGAGGGCGCAACGAATTTGTAAGTCATTTTCAGCCAGGTGTCCGGATACTTTTGATCACATAGTGTATTTTAATTTTTTGAGGTGATAATTAAAATTTCATGGGTATCGCTCGTACGTTAGTTTGACCGGCCTGAGGTAAGAAAGTTTTGATAAAAAGAGAAGTGGGGTATATGAAGATAGTAACTGTTCCCGAAAGAGCAGATACCATTCATGATCGTGCAGTTTCTCTAGAATAAATGATAATTAATTGAAACCCTCAGCTGCCGACAGGTGTTGTTGATATACCTCGATGGGGATAGTTTGAGCGGTGGTCGACGAATGTGTTGCCGTCAGCATGTGCGGTCATTTCCCAGCGGGCGGTGCCGCGGTGTGTCGTGTTGCGCACGCTGCCGCAATTCAGGATGACGCCTGGTCGCAGCGATGGGTGGACGCTGCGTGCGAACTGCGTGCGACCGCGGCCGACTGCAGCGGCGGCTGCGGGTGGTGGGCTGCACGTGTGACGGCAAGTCGCTCTGTGTTTCAGAAGCCCAGGACCGATCCGGGCGTCTGCGCGCAGGATGTCCTCCCGGCGCACGTGGAAGTTGTACGTGGACGCGCGCGGCGGCCTCGCCGGGTGCGTACTTCGCTGAAGGCCGAACGGGCTGGGCTCACTACTCATCACCGCTTTGCTCTTTCCTGCTCTGCTTGGTGGAATGATGCTTCTCTACGACATTCCGCTCGTTCACTGTCTATCGGTGCTTCTGGGTTTCATTGCTTTCTTCTTCCCTAGAAACGCCCTTCCCTGGGTTTCATCTGTCAATAATTCCTGCCCAGTTTTCTCTGCACAATTTCGTGTACTGCAAGCTGGCCTTTGAAGCAGTACAAAAATAAAATTGCTTGACCTTTGTAAATATGACTACATTAAAAAGTTCGCTCTGTAAATAACGAACTTCACTCTGTAAATAAATTCTCTCCCTCTCTTTCCGTCTCGCTCCTGCCCCCCTCCCCCCTCTCTGGTGTCTGTCTCGTCCGGAAATATATGCATCACCATTTTCGTAAAATTGCCCCATGTGGATATGAAACAGATCTTGGGAAAGACTGTATTCGAGGTGGCTGTATTGTAAGACAGACATGATGCGATAATTCTGCCTGGAACTCTCGCTGATGTGTATGGGGATGTCTTATACCACGAGCATCCACTGATTCGCCATTATTGAAGCCTTTGTATCTGTAACCCACCTCTTCTTAATGAAGAATAGAGTGCAAGTTCACGTTTGTAACTTCTCGACTCCTATTAAGAGCCTTGTTTTCTCGAATAAAAATGGAAAGATGCATATTGGTCATCATCAAAGCGATAATAAAGTCGGCTCTTCGAGTTTTGTTCAAAATGTTCAAATGCATGTGAAGTCTTATGGGACTTAAATGCTAAGGTCATCAGTCCGTAAGCTTACACGCTACTTAACCTAAATTACCCTAAGGACAAACACACACACCTATGCCCGAGGGAGGACTCGATCCTCCGCCGTGTTCGAGTCTGTTCGAATGAAAGTGCTGTTCGTTAGCAAACTGAGTTTGTTTCGAAAATGTTACATCAGAAAAGTAACATTTTTTACGACACTGTTTCCATTAAACTTCTTTTTTGTAATCAGACAGTAGGAATGGAATTTTGGACAGTGTGCTGCAGAGGGTATGGTACTGACAGAAAGTAGTCAGGAAAAACACATGCAGATGTAAACACACGCAAAATGTCTGATGGAACGGAGCGACTTAATAATAGATGCAGGCCATGACGAATAGTGGTTCAAATGGCTCTGAGCACTATGGGACTTAACATCTGAGGTCATCAGTCCCCTAGACGTTAGAACTACTTAAACCTAACTAACCTAAGGACATCACACACATCCATACCCGAGGCAGGATTAGAACCTGCAACCGTAGCAGTCGTGCGGTTCCGGACTGAAGGGCCTAGAACCGCTCGGCCACAGCAGCAGGCCCTCACGGACGAACAGATTATCTGTATCACTGACTTTAATGTTGAGCTACAAGATGGAGCTAGATGAAGTACTTGGAAGTATCAGAAACTGGCCACGAATGGTGTCCTGTAAACCACGCCAGTTAAATTCATGCTGAGATGAGGTTGTCCAGGGGCCCACTTATCCTCGTCTCCGAGCTCCGCAACTTGTGTCTGGCACGTCGAAGAGGCGACGGGTGTGAAGAGTATTTGGTGTACCGGCGAAGAGGACTGCAGATGCTCGACAAGAAGTGTAAAGCCGAACTTTTTTCAGTCGGGTGATCGTAATTTACTTTCTGTCGGGAGCAATCACAAAATTTTACTTGTGACCGTACCTTCAGAAACTATAAGGGAAAACACAAAAACCAAAATACAAATACGGTATTTAAAAATCATTTTTCTTCTACATGACAAAAATACGGGCAAAACCCGCGTATCAGCATATGGTACATGTATCTACATAAGATGCCTTGTCATCCTAACTAAAAGGCCAAGAGTATGGCCGTATGTAGGCGACATCAGCTGTACATAGCTTCTTCTTCCGCTCCTACTGCTACATGTGGGCGTCCTTTATATGTGACTGCAAAACAGGAATACAGTTTGCTTTATAATTTTAATTCTGCATATCAATTCATTATTGGCAAGGGGAAGATGTATGAGCATTATAAAATTGTGTATATATAAAGTAAGAAATTATTTAAACGGAAAGAGTATGGATAATAAAATATTTTACACAGGAACTATTTTTCTAAGTGACAATGCATAACAAAATTTTTCATAACACGAGAGCAGCATTTCCGTCGTGAAAGAAAGAAAAGCAAATTTAAAGGTTAAAATAACTAGTACGGTTTGGACATGTAAGAGTGTTTGTCGTGGAATATTACGTCGACCACTGGTGGCGCCTTTCTTCCAGCCGCAGGACGTTTTGGTTGTTGGTCATTTGCACGGCGGCGTCGACGCGGCTCAGGCTGGCCGGTACAGCCCCTCACAGCGGGCTTACGGAGCGTTTCTGTTGGAAGAGGAATCTGGAGACCTAGGTAGCCCGTGAAGTACTAAGGACACAGTTTCAGGAATACTGGGTGCAAACTTCGCAAATTTTTGTATGGGCGCAAATTTCTCCGGGAGCAGCTTCCATACATCTGAAACGCTACGTGTGATGCAATGATACATTCGCCGTTTTCCTTCCCGTAGTTCTACTGGAAAGTAGGGACCGTTCAAATTCTTGGTCCACAGTCGATTGTCGATGATTCTCTGATAATGTTTTCGGGTTCCGAACACTAACGTACCTATTGTAGTTTCACGTTCGTCCTTACAAGAGACAGCGTAACAAAAAGAGAGCAGTGCGAAGGACGGGAGTGCGGCTGTAGTACTGAAACTGTGTAAAGGCACACACACTGGTGCGGGCTGCGTGGCACACGGGCGTTGATTTATAGAGCAGCCGCTAGTGCGTTTGTGGGTCGTGTCACTGGCGCTTGGCCCCATACTGCGCCCAAGTGTCGGCTCTGCAGTACACACACACACACACACACACACACACACACACACACACGTACGTACGTTTCCCTAATTGTTGTTGTTGTGGTCTTCGGTCCTGAGACTGGTTTGATGCAGCTCTCCATGCTACTCTATCCCAGTACTTACTGCAACCTACATCCTTCTGAATCTGCTTAGTGTATTCATCTCTTTGTCTCCCTCTACGATTTTTACCCTCCACGCTGCCCTCCAATACTAAATTTGTGATCCCTTGATGCCTCAGAACATGTCCTACCAACCGGTCCCTTCTTCTAGTCAAGTTGTGCCACAAACTCCTCTTCTCCCCAATTCTATTCATTACCTCCTCATTAGTTATGTGATCTACGCATTCTTCTGTAGCACCACATTTCGAAAGCTTCTATTCTCTTCTTGTCCAAACTATTTATCGTCCACGTTTCACTTCCATACATGGCTACACTCCATACAAATACTTTCAGAAACGACTTCCTGACACTTAAATCTATACGCGATGTTAACAGATTTCTCTTCTTCAGAAAGGCTTTCCTTGCCATTGCCAGTCTACATTTTATATCCTCTCTACTTCGATCATCATCAGTCATTTTGCTCCCCAAATAGCAAAACTCCTTTACTGCTTTAAGTGCCTCATTTCCTAATCTAATTCCCTCAGCATCACCCGACTTATTTCGATTGCATTCCATTATTCTCGTTTTGCTTTTGTTTATGTTCATCTTATATCCTCCTTTCAAGACACTGTCCATTCCATTCAACTGCTCCTCTAAGTCCTTTGCTTTCTCTGACAGAATTACAATGTCATTGGCGAATCTCAAAGTTTTTATTTAATTATGAAGTGTTGAACCTCAGTTAATAGATAGAACTGTAGTCGAGGTTACCAACAGTTTGGATCAGATCTAACAGTAAATTTCTGTTTCTGATTTCGTAGTTAATGGCATGCTGGTAAACGGATGGCGTCCATTTTCGTTCTTATTCCACTAATAATGACTTGGACGTCGTCTTCTTCTGCTGTCGGAAACTGACGCTACTCAGCATTTCCATCTTCGTCTACATGACGACTATGCAATTCCCAAATATGTGCCAGGCAGATTATATCTTTCCGTCTAGCTCTGATTTCTCTTATTTTATTATGATCATTTCTCCCTATGTGTCCGCCCCCATAGCTGTCACGCCAAGGGGCCTGGGTTCGTTTCCCAGCTGGGTCTGAGATTTTCTCCGCTGAGGGGCTGGGTGTTGTGTTGTCCTCATTATCATTTCATCATCATCAGTGGAAGGCAACGAGAAACCACCACTGGAATCACTTCCCTAGCCGCTCATGCGGTGGACCTCTCTGACGAGGCTTTTCCCATGACAAGACCTGCTGTAAGGCAGAACACAAAGTTTTTTCTCCCTATGTACGTGGGCGCCAACAAAATATTTTCACACTCTGAGAGAAATTTCATGAGAAGGTCCTGCCATAGCCAAAAACGCCTTTGTTTTAATGACTGCCACCCAGTTCGTGTATCATATGAGAGGCACGCTCTGCCCTATTTCACGATAACACATAACGAGCTGCCCTTCGTTGAACTTTTTCGACGTCCTCCGCCAACCGTAACTGACGCGGATGCCATATCATACACCAGTACTCCAGAACAGGGTGGACATGCGTACTGAAAGCAGTCTCTTTAGTAGATCTGATGCATTTTTTAAGTGCTCTGCCAATAAATCGCAGTCTTTGGTTTGCTGTCCCCACAACGTTTTCTATGTGATCGTTCCAATTTAAGTTATTCGTAACTGTAATCCCTAAGTATTTGAGTTTACAGTCTTCAGATTTGTGAGGTTTATAGTGTAACCGAAATTTAGCGGATTCCTTTTAGTAGTACTCATGTGGATCACTTCACACTTTTCATTGTTTATAGACAATTGTCATTTTTCGCACCCTTATAGATATTTTGTCTAAATCGTTTTGAATTTCATTTTCATTATCTAATGACTACAAGACAGCATCATTTGCAAACAGTCTAAAAGGGCTATTCAGATTGTCTCCTAAATAGTTTATGTAGATCGGGAACAGCGGAGGGACTGTCACAATCTCTGGGGGAATGCCAGACATTATTTCTGTCTTACTCGATGACTTTCCATCAGTTGTTACGGACTGTGACCTTTCTGATAGGAAATCACTAATCCAGTCACACAACTGAGACGATACTCCAGAGGCAAATAATTTGATAAGAAGTCGCTTGTGAGCAACGGTATCTTCTGCAAATGAAAAATTTGGACTTAGTTTGAGGTTCCCTGTCGATAGGACTGATTATTTCCTGAGAATAAAGAGCTAGTTGTGTTTCACAAGAACGAATCTTCAGAATCTGTTAGGCATTCCTGAATCCAGTGACAAAGCTGTTCCGATATTTCGCAATTTTTCATTTTGTTCGTTAAGCGATAGTGCGGGATTGTGTTGAATGTCCTCCGAAAGACAAGGAAACTGCGTAAACGTCACGACAGCATCTACGAATAGGACGAGCTGAGCGTAATGTTTTAATTAGTGATAAAAATGAAAGATAGGTGAGGGGGTGTGGGCACCTGAAGAGCTGCCAAGCATTCGTGTTTGTCAGAGAACTCATCAATAGCCGTGTCTTTTACCTTCGCTGTCAGGCTCGGTGCCCCTGTGGTAAACTGCCAGGCTGCGGAGTCAAACGTCTTATGTTCGATTCCCGATCATTCCTACGACTTTTACCTATTACTTTTCTCTTAATTTACCTCTGCCAGAGTTTGTTAATGTGAAAATGCCGAGATGCACCGTGGGAAGGAATCCATGTTAAAATGTAGCCCCCCCCCCCCCACTTGTGACTAATTGATTGTGGTACACTGTAGCCTTCCTGTGACCCTTGAATTCACTTACCCAGCTAGTTATGGGGGGAGGGGGAGGGGACCTCCAGTTTAACGTGGATTCCGCATCACGGCTCAACTCGGCATTTTCGCATTAACAAACACAGGCATGCGTACTATAGAACTACGGTGTACAAACCAACTTTCCGGTTGATGACAGCTTGCCTTAGCTGTTAGTGTAACGCGCTGCAGAGAGTTTTGAGTCTAAACCCAGAACATTAGAGAATCAGGTGCTCAAGAACATCATGCTGCATCTTTCTCTCTAACTTGAGTCAAATTCTGATTAAAAACGTTTGCACCGGCGAATTCCAAATGGCTGTACTCGGGTGTGGAGAATAGGGCCTGTTCAGCGGCTCGAGCCTCTGAGACTGGCACCCTTTGAGACGAGGCCAGTGATAGAGAAGGCATCGTCTCCGGCTCTGGCGTGTCCCGAGACGGGCAGGCAGAAACTGCGGATGAGTGGCGCAGCTGATGGGACAGCGCACTGTATCGCTAGCGCCGGTATCGACACCGGAAGAGAAACTTGGCGACAACAGCGCGTCCTCTGCGCAGGACTGCCACACATCAGCGCCATTTCTGCTCGAGGCGAACCGTCTTGGACGCTGTACAAAGCTCTCGGGTGGAAAGTCACTGCCAAACGTCAATTGGATTGTTGTTTCTGCAGTACCCCAGCCATCGATATGCGGGTGCCAAAACGCTGTGATATACCTCGATGAAATAGCCAATTTTTAACAAGACCTTTATTTGGATTCAGAACTTCCTTACAAATATACGTCAACATGTCGTTATTACCGGAACAAGGCCGCCAGATAAATGGTCAAAGGCAGATGTGGCCCAGCGGTTCTAGGCTTCAGTCTGGAACCGCGCGACTGGTACGGTCGCAGGTTCGAATCCTGCCTCGGGCATGGATGTGTGTGTTGTCAGGTTAGTTAGGTTTAAGTAGTTCTAAGTTCTAGGGGACTGATGACCTCAGATGTTGAGTCCCATAGTGCTCAGAGCCATTTAAATGTTGAAATGTGTGTGAAATCTTATGGGGCTTAACTGCTGAGGTCATCAGTCCCTAAGCTTACACACTACTTAACCTAAATTATCCTAATGACAAACACACACACCCGTGCCCGAGGGAGGACTCGAACCTACGCCGGGACCAGCCGCACAGTCCATGACTGCAGCGCCTAAGACCGCTCGGCTAATCCCGCGCGGCCCACCGCCAGATAACAAGGTAATTTCGGAAGTACCCGAAATTAAATGGTATGCTACTTTGTCGAAAACTGACATTTTGAGCCCGTGACTGTGTGCAGAATACAGTTTGATTCTTGCATAGATCATCACAGCAACCAGCCACTTTTTATAATGCTTTTTATTTACATAAGTAGTGCCGTTACCGGTTTCGAATCGATAGGTTCATCATCAGACTGCTTGTTCACCTTCAGATACATTTTTATTGTAGTTTACATTAGTTTTCACTTTTTAATCCCCCATATGATAAAATTCCTTGGGGTGGTGGTGCTCTACAACCAAAACACGATGTGAGGAACTGTATATTTAAATGTAATTGTGCCTCATAACGATTTGAAACAATGTAAACAAATCATTAAAGCGAAAATGTTTTAGATACTTACGTCTTAATTCATCGCCATTACGCTGCAGTGCTGACTGCGTATGTTCAAGCAGTAGCGAAGACTGCAGTTTTCATCATATGGGGGAATATAAAGTGAAAACTAATGAAAACTACAATAAAAATCTATCTTAACGTGAACAACTCGTCTGATGATGAATCTGTCGGCTCGAAACCGGTAACGGCTCTACTTGCGTAAATAAAAAGTATTATAAAAAGTGGTTGGTTGCTGTTACCTTCTCCGCAAGAATCAGCCTGTATAATTAACCGTGCCTTTTCCACATTACTCTGCATAAATAGCACACAGCTTATGGCCACTCACACTGGCAGTAACGCAGTAACCAGTGGAACAAACAGGCGGTTCCTGAGGCCGACGATAGCGGAGTTCGCAAAGCGAACGGGTAACCAGAAAAATGCGTGGAGCGCATAACAAACTCGTCTTAAGCGTATAAAACAGTCCAGGGAAAAATCCAAATCACAAGCGCAATAAAGGAAATGTCAAAACTCTACTGTACAATTGCGCGTAACCATAGCAGGAAACTGTCTGGCAAGTATGGGCTGCCCTAATTTACAGGTAGTCTCGAGTACGTGACGTACTTACGGCGGCGACTGCGCCCCTCGCGGGGGAAAACTGCGGCCGTAGCGTGAAGCCCGAGTGTCTCTGACCTGTCCTCCACATCGATACTCCGGCTGCGCGGGGAATCCCCAATCGCTGTCAGACATTAAAGGGGCTGTAGTGGCTAAGTATAGAGACAGTCACTCTGTGGAATAATTGTGTGTGCTATGTGGTACTGGTAGCAGCATAACACGCAAGTGATTACCCCAAATAAGCTTCATAGGGCGGTTACTGTTGACATTTCATCAGCGATCTATTTGAGAAGGTTGTAGGCTCCGTGAGACTATTTGGAGGCCATGTTGTTTTCTATAGGGAGGTTGCAACGCCAGGAACACCTGCATAGGGGCGACTATTGATGCGTGTACTCGTACTGGCAGTAGAATCTGAAATACTCGTAAACAGGAGGAGAAACCCTACCACCGCTCTGTGCTATGTACAGTGTTATGATTAGAAATACAAATTTGTAGGAAGAGAAGATGCCAGGCTGGGATTCATTGGGAAGAAACTTATGGAAATGTAATTTATCCATGAATGAAGTGGCTTACCACAAACTTGTTCGACCGTTTGTTAAATACTGTTTATCAGTCTGGGACGCTTGCCAAATTGGATTAATAACAGAGATAGAGAAAATCCAACAAATAGCGGCGTGTTTCGTTTTGGGAATGTTACGGATATACTCAACAGATTCCATTGTCAGTCGCTACAACATAGATTTACTGTCGAATTTCCGAGACGATACGTACTAAACACAGTCGTGTAACATACAACTTCCTGCCACATACGTCTCACCAAACAATCAGATAATTTTACACCTCGTACTGAGGTTTTTTCTCGACAATCGTTTTTCCTACGCAACATTCTGAATGAAGCAGGGAAGATGTGAAAATATGGTACCAGAAGTATTCTCCACCACACACCGCGAGATGCCTTTCGGAATACAGAATTTACAACAGATCCTATGCCGATTTTCATCTCAAATCCCTTTGGACTCTAGGAATCAACGAAGGTGATGATTAGTCTAGTCATTAGAACAACAGAATTTTTTTAAACTTGGGAAATCTATCTTGTTGCATGATCTGGCTTTCGGAAGAAGTTGCGAACGAATCCAGTAGACCCCTGGAATATATTCTATGGAGCTTTCAGTGTGACAGCATTTGCCACTGGTGAGCCGGGGGCTCAACTTAGTCGCGGTACGTCTGTGTGCATTCTAAAGGAAGCGCATAAAATGTTTCATCGCTTAAATTTCCAGATTGTTCTCGTAATTGGAGCTCTCATGTTCAGAAGCAACAATGAAAACTTGTATTTAGATACGTTTGAACGTACTTGAATTCGTTTGCAATGTCTTATGTCTTACCTATTGTTACAAAGAAAATGAAGGGTAAGGAAACTAAATGCTTGACAGGAAGGAAGATACTTGCTTGAAATGTGGGAAACGTATGGACGACATGTGGAAAATTACTTATTGTACATACCTTTTTGTTAATTTATGGCAAGTATGTTTGTGATTTTATACGTTGCTACTGTAAGATAAAATGGATTCTGGCGTACATGATTAACACAGCTCATGGGCGAAGACAGCTTCTTCAAACGCAAGACACCGAAGACACTTTTTTCTAAACCCTTAGTACCTTGTAGCGAAGACATTTCTTTAGTAAGAAAAAAGCTCGTATTTCAAGTATCTAATGCATAAATAGTTTTAAATGTGATACTACCGAACTTTGATTATATTGGCTTTTACCAATATTTCCTAATTTTTATTCCAGTGCAGGTACATTATCCAAATAATCGTTTCTGCATTACGACAAAATGAGCAAAAGAAGTGTTCAATTCACATTAATATCACTGGAAATTATTTGGAGCCGGCCAGAGTGGCCGAGCGGTTCTAGGCGCTACAGAGGGCCGGCCGGTGTGGCTGAGCGGTTCTCGGCGGTTCAGTCTGGAACCGCTACGGTCGCAGGTTCGAATCCTGCCTCGGGCATGGATGTGTGTGATGTCCTCAGGTTAGTTAGAACTATTGAAACCTAAGTTCTAGGGGACTGATGACCTCAGCTGTTAAGTCCCATAGTGCTCAGAGCCATTTGAACCATTTTTGAAATTATTTGATAATAGTACGTCGTGATACATTATTGACAGTGAGTGAGCTACTTCGAATCTTTTTGCACCGAATAGGTAGTTAATTATGCACCTGGAAGTTTCATTTCGAACTGATTTGTGAAACGTAAATTCGCTTTACTAGTTAATTCTGGGATAAACAGACTGCTAATTTGAGTAGAGGAAGATTGCCCGTTTGGCTAGTAGAAAATCAGAAACTGGAAATAAGTACATTCGGACGGAACAAAGAAATTTTGCAGAACTTTTTTACGACAGAGAATCGCACAAATGGTTCGAATACTATGGTTCGGGCGAGAAATAAATTTCTCTCTCTTAATGGATATTCAAAATGATTTTGGTTTGAGTATGGTAGAACTAATCTTTAGCACACTGCACTGTTAGTACAAGCTGGCACAGAACACTGCAAGAACCTAATCCAGTAAACAAATTTGTAGAAATCTCAGGGAAAAGGCTTTCTAAAGGTTTTAGAGGCATAGCGCTTCAATAAGTCTACGTTACAGTGTTTCGTTCAATCATGTACGTTAGGGTAGAGCCTTCAATTTATGAGGACATGTGCCTCGCCTTCGTCACCCACCCTTCGCGAAACCCTAAAATGTTCTGTGACCTGATGAGGGAAAAACGAAAAACGTTTCAGAAAATGTCGTCCTTAAGGGGAATTTATGCACGAGCCGGGCGGAGGGGGGGGGGGGGTTTGAGGTAAGAGTATGGAACACAGGTAGCTGGTTTTCGCTGTCCTCGATAAGTCGGATGAACCACATTGGCTGACTTCGAGTATTTGCTTCACCAATAAGGCAACACACCGGTGACAAGACCAACACAGTGAAAAGTTGAAATTCATCGTCTGTTACTGTCGACTCCTTATAAGATGACCATATTTATTTAAAAGGAGTGCCGAAATTATGAAGACAGTTGTTTCTACAGCTTTCTGGCAAGAAAATTGACTCTTAAAGTTTATTATATAGAGTACTCCGTTCCATCTGAGTTAGTCACTCGCGTGCAAGTTCGTTCTGTGACTGTGCTGTGCGGAATATGCAATAAGACAGAATTTCTTTGTCGATGTTCGCCACCTCCAGTAGCAGAGATCGTTCGCGCAAGTCAATGAAGTTTCGCTCGGTTAGAGATCGACTGTTTCGTATCCTGGTGGTGGATGATATTTTCGTTACTAATATTTGACCGGCGTGGGAGGAGAGGTGCTGCCGTCAGACTTTCTACGCAGTGCCTCATGAAGTGAGGGCATGTGACACTCCTGATGATCTGTCCGTCGGACAGCGACGTTATGCTCCCCAGCGCGCTTAATGCTATTCGATAAGAGTAAGGCCGGCCGGTGTGGCCAAGCGGTTCTAGGCGCTTCAGTCTGGAGCCGCGCGACCGCTACGGTCGCAGGTTCGAATCCTGCCTCGGGCATGGATGTGTGTGATGTCCTTAGTTAGGTTTAAGTAGTTCTAAGTTCTAGGGGACTGATGACCTCAGATGTTAAGTCCCATAGTGCTCAGAGCCATTTGAACCATTTGATAAGAGTAGGCTATGTCCCAGCACTAGATTTCACCTTCTCCTTTTTCTGATCATCCTCATATACACATAAACATAACACCACACTATACACGCACCCATTACACTAACCTACACGCAACAACTTTGCATGTGATGCAACTCTCACGTGTGCGCAAGGAAAGTACACTACTGGCCATTAAAATTGCTACACCACGAAGATGACGTGCTACAGACGCGAAATTTAACCGACAAGAATAAGATGCTGTGATATGCAAATGATTAGCTTCTCAGAGCATTCACACAAGGTTGGTGCCGGTGGCGACACCTACAACGTGCTGACATGAGGAAAGTTTCCAACCGATTTCCCATACACTAACAGCAGTTGATCGGCGTTGCCTGGTGAAATGTTGTTGTGATGCCTTGTGTAAGGTGGAGAAATGCGTATCATCACGTTTCCCACTTTGATAAAGGTCGCATTGTAGCCTATCGCGATTGCGGTTTATCGTTTCGCGTTGGTCGAGATCCAATGAATATGGAATCGGTGGTTTCAGGAGAGTAATACGGAACGCCGTGCTGGATCCCAACTGCCTCGTATCACTAGCAGTCGAGATGACAGGCATCTTATCCGCATGGCTGTAACGGATCGTGCAGCCACGTCTCGATCCCTGAGTAAACAGATGGGGACGTTTGCAAGACAACAACCATCTGCACGAACAATTCGACGACGTTTGCAGCAGCATGGACTATGAGCTCGGAGACCACGGCTGCGGTTACCCTTGACGCTGCATCACAGACAGAAGCGCCTGCGATGGTTTACTCAACGACGAACCTGGGTGCACGAATGGCAAAACGTCATTTTTTCGGATGAATCCAGGTTCTGTTTACAGCATCATGATGGTCGCATCCGTGTTAGGCGACATCGCGGTGAAAGCACATTGGAAGCGTGTATTCGTCATCGCCATATCACTACTCTTGATGAGCTGTGGTATCGTGTTGAAGGTGCATGGACAGCTATACCCGTACACGCCACCAAGCTCTCTTTGACTGGCGTATCAAGGCCATTATTTCGGCCAGAGGTAGTTGTTCTGGGTACTGATTTCTCAGGATGTATGCACTCAAATTGCGTGAAAATGTAATCACATGTCAGTTCTAGTATAATATATTTGTCCAATGAATACCCGTTTATCATCTGCATTTCTTGTTGGTGTAGCAATTTTAATGGCCGGTAGTGAAGCTATTGTGTGCGGCGGAAGAAAATACTTTCCAGTTCGGCGGCAGGACCTACCCTTTGGGGCGAACATCACCATACATACGACTTTACTGTACTATACCTGCAGGTGGTGTACGCCGTGCCGTGCCACAGGACGAGCCAAGACCTGCAGAGCCGCACCCGGCCGGCGCGCCTGCCTGAGCCTGTGGAAACTGGCAGCCTCGCCAGTCAGCCGGCCTTCAGCTGCTGTTCAGTGCCTCGTGTATCTAGCTGTAACATTTTCCCAGGCGTCTCGGGAATGGCTTTGCACGTCCATCTGGACGATTGACGGCCCCGTAAAGTTAACTCGGACCACCCCACCTTATTCTCCACAACGCACACCACACAGACCGGTGCAGTGTTTTGTTGCTGTATGTCCGTTCTTCTGTTCGACAAAAATTTACAGCCATTTAGACACGCGCTCAGAACGTAGTTATTGCCCAAGTAGCTTCAGTAGCTGAAACGTTGTAAAGACACTGCAGGGCTGTAGACAGTATTGTAAAGAATGAGTGAGGTATCGTTCAGTCGCAAATACAGACGCGGACACCTTCTAAGAGCCTGGAAGCAGTTCGGCCCAGTGCGAGAATTTCTATACGGACTGGCGAAGAGGTGATCTGCGGGCAGGCGCTGTCCCTAAAATACAGACTTTCGTTGGATGACGTTTCCGGACATTCCTCGTATCGTCTAACTTTATCGGTACCGTTTTGTTATACCCTGTATATAAATAAAATAAAATCCGATTACGGTTTAACTCTAAGGGGCTCCTATTTTGCAACGTGCGTAACCACAAAATTTAGCTCTTCAAAATGACGCTACTCTCCAAAGAGTAATAGTGGTGACTGGAATAAGGCTGACAGTCACTGGCGAAAATATTTGCTTTTAAAAAAAAAAAAAAAAAAAAAAAAAAAAAAAAAAAAAAAAAAAAACACCTATTACTACGAGGGTCACTCCAAAAGAAATGCAGACTATTTTTTTTTAACCCATCTTTTATTCTACATATTTGAAAGTTTTACAGTGTATAGATACATCCTTTAGGAGCAATATTTTCATTTCTAAACATAATTTCCATACCTCTCAACTGCCTTACGCTATCTTGGAACCAGCGCCTGTATACCCGCACGGTAAACTTCTGGACCAACCTGTTGGAACCACTGTTTGGCAGCGTGCACAAGGGAGTCATCATCTTCAAACCTTGTTCCACAAAGAGAGTCTTTCAGTTTCCCAAAGAGATGATACTCACATGGAGCCAGGTCAGGACTGTAAGGCGGATGTTTCAGTGTCGTCCATCAGAGATTTGTGATCGCTTCCATGGTTTTTTGACTGACATGTGGCCGTGCATTGTCGTGCAAGAGCAAAACATCCTGCTTTTGCCGATGTGGTCGAACACGACTCATTCGAGCTCGAAGTTTCTTCAGTGTCGTCACATATGCATCAGAATTTATGGTGGTTCCACTTGGCATGAAGTCCACAAGCAAGAGTCCTTCGGAATCGATAAACACCGTAGCTATAACTTTTCCAGCAGAAAGTGTGGTTTTGAATTTTTTTTTTTTTGGGGACGGGGGGGGGGGGGGGTCAATTTGCATGATGCCACTCCATTGATTGCCTCTTCGTCTCTGAAAAATGATGGAGCCATGTTTCATCACCTGTCACAATTCTTCCAAGAAATTCATCTCCACCATTCTCGTACCGTTCCAAAAGTTCGCAGCATACCGTTTGTCTTGTTTCTTTGAGAGCCAATGTCAACATCCTGGGAACCCACCTGGCACAAACCTTTTTTAACGCCGACACTTTCAGTATTCTGCAAACATTTCCTTCCCCTATCACAACGTAGCGTGACAATTCGTTCACTGTGATCCGTCTGTCAGCAGCCACCAATTCATTAACTCTCTGCACATTGTCTAGTGTGTGTGCAGTACGAGGCCTGCCGCTGCGAGGACAATCCTCAATATTGCCGTGCCCGCTTTAATCATGTAACCTGCTTGCCCACCAACTACCTGTACTGCGATCGACAGCAGCATCTCCATACACCCTTTTCAACATTTTCTGGATGTTTCCCACCGTCTCGTTTTCCCAGCACAGGAATTCTATGACAGCACGTTGCTTCTGACGAACGTCAAGTGTAGCAGCCATCTTGAAGACATGCTGTGACGGCGCCACTCACGGGAACGGATTGAACTAAGTTTGAAAACAAGCGTGAAGGATCTACACACTGGTATTTTTTTAAAAAATAGTGTGCATTTCTTTTGGAGTGACCCTCGTATATGACGTACTATGTGGCTGCTACCACTGCAGTGTTTGATGACTAAGCACTTTCACCATCTCCCGTTTTCCGCGTGTCTGTTCCTCTCTTTTGGCGCCACCCCGCCTCCTCGACCAAAAAGTGTGTGTTGTGGGAGTGTGGTTGTCAGGGCTGTGCAAAAACTGCCCGCATATCGGCGGCTGGTCCGCTTTCGGGCCGGCAGCACGGAAGCGGCGGCTGTCACTGCCCCGCCTTTCACTGTGTGCGCCACTACGGCCAGAGACACGGTAAGCAGCGGCGCACCGCCTTTCTAGCGCTGCCGCTGCCGTCGCTACCGCAGGTCACGAGTGCAGCTCTCCCACTGCTACTAGCCCCCCTCCCCATCACAAAAACACTTTCGCTTTCCAGCGACGCTCCAGTATACCACTGGAACGCTTTCCCCGTAGGAAGGCGCTGTTTCCCTCGGCGGACCGAAAACTTTACACCACCTACAACCTGGGTGAATCGCAAAATTACTACTGGTCCATCAAAGGTTATTAATCTCAATCAGTACACAAAATGTAAAGTGGATGTCCGCGCGTCGTGGTCTTGCGGTAGCGTCCTCGCTTCCCGCGCACGGGGTCCCGGTTTCGATTCCCGGCGGGTCAGAGATTTTCTCTGCCTCGAGATGACTGGTTGTTGTGTGTCTTTCATCATCATTTCACCCTCATTCACTCGCAAGTCACCGTAGTGGAGTCACAGAACTTGTGGAGCGGCAGCCGAACCGCCCCGCGAGGGGTCTACCGGCCACCAATGCCATGCGCTCATTATTATTATTATTATTATTATTATTATGTAAAGTGGGAGTAGGTGCCGAGGGATAACTGGTGAAATTACACACAACACTGAGTAACACTCTTTAATCAAATTTGGTGCAAGACTTAACGATATTTAAAAAAAAAGAAAAAAGAAGAAAAACCATCATTTAACAAATAAGCCACAATTTACGATAGGAAAGGCCTTTTAAATTATTGTAAAAAAATTTCATGCCAGTAAAAGCCAAGTACAGGCAAGCAATTTAACGTATACAACGCGACGCTGTATAATATTTCAAGCTCAGCTAAATTACAGCTGAATTTCACTCCATTCATTAAATGGCGCAGAATCTAACTTGTCTGCAACATATAAAGACAATGCTGTTACAAAAGGTCTCAAAATAGAAAAACCAAAACGCATGAGTCATGCACACGGGGGGGGGGGGGGGGGGGGAAAGAGACATTCACAGTTAATAACATTAACATTTCCAAAATATATATAAAAACAAATTTTACAAATTTCTGCCAGTTAACTTACGGCAAACACACACGCTCGCCAGATAGGACTCGCGAACTTTTACAACGTTCTCCTTTCAAGGCAACAATTTCTACCCGTAATGAAATGGTAAACTTTTGCATGACAAGAAGACACAGTAATAACCAACTACCTGTATAAAACACATAAGAACGTTGAGTAAAAGCCTTAAAAGGTATTGAATTGGGAAAACACACAAGAGTTTTTGCTGACTAGAAACAATATTAAAAAAATCCACTGCGGCGTACATTAACCTTGCTTGATTATAGCCAAATATACATAAACAAAAATTTACGTAAGTTACAGCTTCCAGATGAGTAGGAATTCGTTATGCAATTGACTAGTTCTTACCACGAGGCAAACGGAATTTTTCTTCTTCGAGTACCTTTTACACGTGACTCTAGTAATACTAGTTATGGCAGGCGAGAGAATGGATCGGGTCTTCGTGCCTTGGATTTTAAACAGTACATTCATTGGTGCCTTAAACTTCCACAGACATGGCAGAGGCCAGCAGTCGAATAAACCCGTAGGTAAGCTGCCAGAAAACAGAGGGCGACTGCTTCACGCTACGCGCTGCGGCGCGCTTTTCAAAGCTAACTTTACTACGGCTCACTGGGAGATGTTTTCTATGCTTTTTTATGCGAGATAGATGGCGTTTGTTGAGTTAAAGAATCTGAATGGCGATGCGGTCAGCCACAGAAACCTCATTTTCATCGCCATTACCGGTTTCAAGTTACGCTTCGTTTATTGCATTGTCATTATCTTCAGTAATGTCGTCAGATCCAACATTGCACGAGAATATTTACCCAATTGCCACCTCTTCATATTACATACGGTGACTAATCTCAGAAAGGTGGCGTAGTGGTTAGCACACTGCACTCGCATTCCTGAGTACGACGGTTAAAACCCGCGTCCGGCCATCCTGATTTAGGTTTTCCGTTATTTCACTAAATCGCTTCAGATAAATGCCTTTGAAAGGGCGCTGCCGACTTCCTTCCCCATCCTTCCCTAGTCAGATGGGACCGATGACTTTTCTGTTTGGTTTCCCCCCCCCCCCCCCCCCCAAAATCAGTCAAACAACTAATGTCAGAAAATACTGATGTGCATGTTAATGAAGACACAGAAAGTGAATGAAATGTGCCCACTTACATGTTCTCTGATTATCGTCTTTTTGTTCATCCTTTAAGTATATGAATTTTTGAGAGAAAGTACGATATGACTAACGCAAACAACCATGCATGCCCTCTCTGATCTCAGATCGCACACTTACATCTTACAATATTCCTCACAATCGTCACCGTGTCAGGCTTATGTTTCTTTCACAAGCATTTATAAGCGAAAATTATGTTTTAAGCAAAGATGTTATACACTTCTTGTAAAGCCTATTTTATGTTTAGGAGGTAATGCAAGTTATAGGTTACAAAGAATAATTTATACACTCCTGGAAATTGAAATAAGAACACAGTGAATTCATTGTCCCAGGAAGGGGAAACTTTATTGACACATTCCTGGGGTCAGATACATCACATGATCACACTGACAGAACCACAGGCACATATACACAGGCAACAGAGCATGCACAATGTCGGCACTAGTACAGTGTATATCCACCTTTCGCAGCAATGCAGGCTGCTATTCTCCCATGGAGACGATCGTAGAGATGCTGGATGTAGTCCTGTGGAACGGCTTGCCATGCCATTTCCACCTGGCGCCTCAGTTGGACCAGCGTTCGTGCTGGACGTGCAGACCGCGTGAGACGACGCTTCATCCAGTCCCAAACATGCTCAATGGGGGACAGATCCGGAGATCTTGCTGGCCAGGGTAGTTGACTTACACCTTCTAGAGCACGTTGGGTGGCACGGGATACATGCGGACGTGCATTGTCCTGTTGGAACAGCAAGTTCCCTTGCCGGTCTAGGAATGGTAGAACGATGGGTTCGATGACGGTTTGGATGTACCGTGCACTATTCAGTGTCCCCTCGACGATCACCAGTGGCGTACGGCCAGTGTAGGAGATCGCTCCCCACACCATGATGCCGGGTGTTGGCCCTGTGTGCCTCGGTCGTATGCAGTCCTGATTGTGGCGCTCACCTGCACGGCGCCAAACACGCATACGACCATCATTGGCACCAAGGCAGAAGCGACTCTCATCGCTGAAGACGACACGTCTCCATTCGTCCCTCCATTCACGCCTGTCGCGACACCACTGGAGGCGGGCTGCACGATGTTGGGGCGTGAGCGGAAGACGGCCTAACGGTGTGCGGGACCGTAGCCCAGCTTCATGGAGACGGTTGCGAATGGTCCTCGCCGATACCCCAGGAGCAACAGTGTCCCTAATTTGCTGGGAAGTGGCGGTGCGGTCCCCTACGGCACTGCGGAGGATCCTACGGTCTTGGCGTGCATCCGTGCGTCGCTGCGGTCCGGTCCCAGGTCGACGGGCACGTGCACCTTCCTCCGACCACTGGCGACAACATCGATGTACTGTGGAGACCTCACGCCCCACGTGTTGAGCAATTCGGCGGTACGTCCACCCGGCCTCCCGCATGCCCACTATACGCCCTCGCTCAAAGTCCGTCAACTGCACATAAGGTTCACGTCCACGCTGTCGCGGCATGCTACCAGTGTTAAAGACTGCGATGGAGCTCCGTATGCCACGGCAAACTGGCTGACACTGACGGCGGCGGTGCACAAATGCTGCGCAGCTAGCGCCATTCGACGGCCAACACCGCGGTTCCTGGTGTGTCCGCTGTGCCGTGCGTGTGATCATTGCTTGTACAGCCCTCTCGCAGTGTCCGGAGCAAGTATGGTGGGTCTGACACACCGGTGTCAATGTGTTCTTTTTTCCATTTCCAGGAGTGTATGTACTAATATACTTACCATTAATGAGTTATAAAGTATTGATATGCTTCCATAGGTTTCTAGAAAGGTACCGAACAAAATTTCTAAGGGCCTAATTGACACTGGCTTCCGAAATACAGTATAATGATGAAGACGACGAGTACGAACTCGTCGAAGCGTTACGACGATAACTGTATGAATCGCAATGTTCTAGATAAAAACTGAGGTTCTGTGGGTTTGATAGCACAGTTAACAAATGAATAATTCCATAGTTAATCAAAAGAATGCACAAAGTTGTACTTAGCATTCAAAGCAATGGAATGAATGGAGACTATTCTGACCGGCGAGAAATCACCTATGGGTTTCCCCAGAGCTCAGTCTTTCCTCACATATGTAAACGATCATCCGTATAATACACAACAAGCAGATTTAGTTATTTTTGCGGATGACACTAGTATTGTAATCAATCGTGCGGTTAAAGGCGCTGCAGTCTGGAACCGCAAGACCGCTACGGTCGCAGGTTCGAATCCTGCCTCGGGCATGGATGTGTGTGCTGTCCTTAGGTTAGTTAGGTTTAAGTAGTTCTAAGTTCTAGGGGACTAATGACCTCAGAAGTTGAGTCCCTTAGTGCTCAGAGCCGTTTGAACCATTTTGTAATCAATCCACGCATGCAAAGAGCAACATAAAAAATAGTAAACAATGTTCTTATAGGTGCCATTAATTGGTTTTCTGCGAAATGTCTCACTCTCAATTTTAAAAAGACACAGCGTATTCAGCTCTGTCCGTCTATGGGTACTACACCCATGATAAGTGTAACATATGGTGAAGAAATAATAAACAGTGTGAAAACTTCAGGATTGTTAGGCCTCGATACTGATGAGAGTTACTGGAAAAAGCATATTTTCAGCCAAATTTGCCCTTAGAATCATTGCAAATCTTGAGGCGAGACGAGTCAATATGTTGACATATTTTGCATATTTTCATTCAATAATGTTAAATGGAATAATTCTCTGGGGTAACTCATCTTTCAGAAAGTAAGTCTTCACTGCTCAAAAACGTGCTGTAAGAATAATACAGCGATATATGTGGTGCTCATCCACGATCGTCTTGTGCCATCTGTTTAAGAAGTTGGGGATTCTGACTACTGCTGCGCAGTTTATTTATTCTGTCATGAAGTATGTTGTAAAGAATCCAGTGCAGCTCAGAAGGTATCAATACCAGAAGGAAAAAATGATATTCATCACTCCACATTAAGGTAATCTTTAGCACAAAAGGAATGCACAGTGCCGCAACTAAATTTTTTATAATTCACCTAGTGATATAAAGTTTCCAACAGACAGCAAAGTTAAATATGAAAACAAACTGAAAAAGTCTCCTTCACAACTCTTTCCCTTCCGTAGAAGAATTTCTATTATTGTAATGTATAAAAGCTTGTGGGCATGAATTACTAACTCAAACCTCTATACTTAGAGAAAACCACTTGTAAATGGTCAGCATATAAAAATATTTACAAAGTAATTTGTGACGTGAATATAAAGTGATCCGTTCCACATAATTACAAGTTATCGTGCAAATGATCCATGGCACATGACACTAACTAACTTGACGCCACGACGCGTGTGAAAAACCGAGAAGATTTCATCAATGAAATTCGCCAAGAAAGCCTGCATTCGCTATTTCAACAGTACAGTGCATCAGTCGGTTCAAGGCAGCACTCAATCTGACAAGGGCACCGCATTTCATCATAATGAGAATAAAGATACGGTGCTTTGTCATAGTGCACTGTGACCATACCTCCTACGCAGCTTGTTAATCGTATATCACGTTAACTGATAGTGAGACAGTGACCGAGACAACTAATGCTGTGGTGAAATACCGTCTCCGTATCAGTGAACTACCAGGTAAAAATCTTTGTTAACACTATGTGATTAGTTGCCACTGAATCCGCTCAAGGTTACTGCCTAATGGTTGTCCCATCCTTGTCCGACTAGACCAGTGTTCCATCACTTGAGATGGTACCGCGCAGGGAACTGCTCATCTTACACAAAAAAGAAGAAAAAGAAAGAAGAAACAGTAGGAAAAAGTTGGTTTTCTACTGGTTTGATCTCGTTCTCTGTATCTTCGTAACGTGCTGTAATCTTTAGCACGCTGCGAGCCAACTCGTAAATTAGTTAATGTCTTAATTTTTACGTAACCCATCAGTTACTTTCCTCTACTGCTAATTCTATTTCCAAGTTAACTGAACTATCCTCTGATGTTGTGGTAATTGTTCTCCATAGCCTTACATTCTCTCATACTCTCCCTAGTACTTCTTCGTTTCGTAACTGTAACTACCTAATAAATATTTGACGTCTGTCGTACTACATTCAGATGTTCCCATTCTGTAATTGACTCGCATCTCCACTCTACACTTTCCACTTACACAGAATGTTGCGGACATATGTTACCAAAACGTTTTCTTTAGTTCCAAGTAATTTTTCTTGTTCCCTTTTTTTCCGAATGTTGCGGTCGCCCGTTTCAATCCACTACTGATATTTTTCTTTCTTTGGTAACTTTGTATAATCTAAATTCCCAGATGTAATACTTTTCACTGTCTCGGCTCTATGTGCTCCAAATTTCACGCTCAGCAAATCACAGTTTTCCTTTCTGCTACTTGTTTAGAAGTGTGCTAAGATGTCGATAGCTCCCTGTAGTTTTGACATGATAGGGAACTCAGACAAAACTTGGTTTGCTGCGCAGTTTAACTGTTCACTGTTCTTGTACGCGCCAGAAAGTATTACAAGAATCCAGTGTAAATTCCCTGCAAATTACAAAAATTAGTTCGTAATAATTGAAACACCATAATTCATTTTGCAACCATACAGTAATTGGAGTGGATATAATCGACAACCGTTCTGAAGATTTGTGGGTGATTTATAATATTCTCAGTGCAGTATTCCGGCCTTGTGTGAAAGCGTAGACAGTTCTCTAAATAGCAAGTGTGACTTTTAGAAACAAAGCGACGTTCACCAAGCTCAATGTTTGACTCGTGCCTAAAGATAAAGTGTGATGTTCACAGTTGCAGAAAATGTATTGTCTTGCTATGCTTTTTTGTTGGCGTGGAGGAAAGGATACCCATGTTAGATGATACTAAAATTGTGCGGAGTATAGTTTGACTAAAGTTGAGTAGGCTCAAATTGATCCCTGACAGTTGCAGTGGACTAGGCACAACAGTTTCGCGGTCGTACCTCAACCGATAACGTAACGCGATTTTGTGAACGTCTCAATGGTAACGCCTCAGTGTTATGACGACTCCGTAGACGGCTGCTGTTTTCGCCTGCAGCCGTTAGCGCTTGGGAATTGAAAGCTGGCAGCAGCGATACGCGCTGCTCGTTTCTGCGAGTTTCTCGGTAACTACAAGGCTGTGGGCTTCAGCAATAAATTCCTTTACTTTCATCTGTTTTCACATTTCCACCGGGACAGGAATGGTTCATACGATGTGATCTGTGACTTACAAGGAGACGGCACGACCGTGGGGTCGGGGATGTGTCCGAAATTTTGTGTGGTGAAAGAGGACCCCTAACACCTCACGTGGTTAAAGTATTAGGACGCACTACTCGGAAAATCCCGAGAAAAATCGATCCAAAGTTTCTAAGGTGCCGTATGAGTATAAAATGTTAGTCCATTCCCGAGTCGCCGTTTGGCCTACATGGTTAGCGCTCGGACCCTTACGCCAGAGGTCTCTGGTTCGATTCCTGCTCCCGCACTTTTTTCCTTCTTTTGCTTGCAAAATTGCAGCGCATTGTTACAGGAGAATCGTGAAATTAATTCCCGGGAAGATTGTATAAAAATTCATTCTATAATTCACCATAAATTATCATCACCAATATTCCGAGACATGATTCAATATTCCTGGTTGCCTCAAAATTATCAGAAACTCAAAACATTTTCGTAAATGTTAATGGGGCATGTTTTTGTACAGATTTATTGCAAACGCCCTGTGATTGTAAAAAATCCGCTTTTATACGTTGCGCAAGATGTCGAAAAAATTATTGCTTTGTTTGTTTTTACGATAATTACCACTGCGGTTTTTGTTTATAATTATTATATGTATAAAAATTGAATGTTTCCCAATCGACTTTGTTACTCTGATTAAAAACCCAATTTTTTTTCCTCATATACTTTAGAATGAAAAATGGAAAACCCACCGCCATGAATTGTGTTGTTGGACATAAAGAAAATAATTTTTATTCAATAATGTAACTAATTTGTTAAAGATAATGTAGGTTTGGGAAACTTTCTGAATAATTGGTGGAATAACAAAAGAAAATGAAACAGAAGAAAAAAAAGTGCCAGAGGAGGAATCGAACCCGAGACCTCTGGCGTAATAGTCCGAGCCCTAAACATCTATGACAGACGGGCTTGGCAATTCGCTAGCATTTTATACTCATATGGCACCTAAGAAACTTTGGATCGATTTTTCCCGGGATTTTCCGGGTAGTGCGTCCTAATATTTTAACCACATGAGGTGTTAGGGGTCCTCTTTCACCACACAAAATTTCGGACAAATCCCCGATCCCACGGTCGTGCCGTCTCCTTGTTAGATTTTTTTCAGAAATGGACCCGTATTTTGACATAAACTTCTCACGAGAGTTACATATGCGTGATTCCCTGCTAGTTGGCCGAAACCTGTCGAAACAGGTTGGTCGCAGGGCTCTCCTTGTAAGTTAGTGCTACGTGTAGAAACATTTAACAGCAATTGAGGTTAGCTACCCAGGCTGGTCATCCCGAGCTAAGCTGCAGCGAGCGGCCCGGGACCCGGGCCACGTGCGGCAGCTGGCCTTTCGCAACTGCCGCCGAGGGCGGTGCTGTTCCGCGAACGTCAGCGGCTTCCGCCTCTGTTGTTTCCCGTCTCGGAAAACTTGGGTTCCGCCGTGCTGAGGGACTCTTTCAATCCTTCGTCCACTGGTCGCGGAAGGTCGTACTACTTGTCACAATCCGTTGTATAAAATTGAGGCACATTGGTCGCTGAAAATATGGTAGGTCCTGCGTAATGTTGGCATTGCTGTTTTCTGAAGGCCAGGATTTTACCTTCCCGCGGGACGATACGTTTGATCGGAAAGTGCTGAAGTAGTTATCAAAAAATCGCTGTGCGTTACGTGACACGACTTTTGCCTCTTTGTGCAAGGCTTTTCTTGTTAAATGGCGCAGTCTTCACTCGAAGACTTGGTTCATACAACTCCCCAGGTGACTGCCTGATATGGAAGTCTTTTCAACTCTTGATAAAAATTGCAGCTTACACCCCCATCAACCTGCTTCCTGCAGTCAAGCCTTGGTCAGCCCGTCTCCACGCATGCACACACGCATTACAAAATTCCTCGATGCCTTACGGATGCGCCCTATGAACAAAGTCCTTCTTTTAGTCAAGTTGTGTCATAAACTTCTTTTTTCCCCAAAGTGATTCATTGGCTCTTCATCCGCTAATCGATCTACTCGTACCTAATCTTCAACGTTCTTCTGTAATATGACACTTCAATAATTTCTATTCTCATTTTGTCTGTACTGTTAATCATCCACAATTCACTTTCATATAAGATCACTCTGAATAGCTGCCTCCGGAAAAGACTTTCCCATGCTTAAATTTATGGGACCAAAGTCCTTTTCAAGTGACCAGATCCGTGCTTCGAATCCGGGTCTCCTACTAACTAGGCAGATGCATTAACCACCACACCGTACTGACACAGTGGTTTTGCACAGCTGCACGGAATACCCCAGCACGCCTCTCCTCTTAATCCAAAGTCCCTTTCACGCCTCAGCCCGCCTGGTATGCCCCTAAACACGAATAGCATTGCGGAGGCTCTCCAGTTGTATTGGAACAGTAACTCAGCATCGAACGAAACATGGGATCCCGCCTGAAATCCAGGCTTTTATATTCGATGTTATATTTTCCTTCTTCTGATTAACTCTTCTTGCTGTTGCCAATACACACATACATGTTATCCTAGCCTCTTTAATTCTGCTATCGTTAGTTGTTTTGCAAATCGCAAAATTCCACTACTACTACAGCATAACGTGATGTAATTAGACCAAATTCTATTATCCTTATTGTACTTTTCTTGTGTTAATCTCATCGCCTATTTGCATTCCATGTCGTTGAACTAATCTTCCAAATACTTTACTGTGTCTGACTGACTTACAATGTCAACAGCATACTTTAAAATGATTATTACCACACCGTCTAAAGACAACAGGCTACACAATCCGGAATAGGGGTGGAAGTGAGGTTATCGTTTGCGACAACCAACACTTCCCCGTGCACCCAGCACGGCTGTTGTAGCAATTGAAAATGACTTCTTATTGCTTCTGCCACATTTAATATAATTATGTTTCTGGTAAAGACGACAACGTAGTGCACGTATAAATTCAGCGCAGCTACGCCTAGAGTATGAAATCAACGTAAACAGCAAGGGCGTGGTCCACTGGCGGATAAGTCATTTTTCTATTGCCGTGTAAACGATCACAATCAAACATGTGTGGCCGAAAAAGAAGAAAATTAAGTTTACTCGAGGCAGAATTCTTTTCCTCCGCAGAAATATGTTTTGGAAAATGATTTTACCTTGAGCAGAAAACATGTTTATGTGAAAAAGAAGTTATAAAATTGACATCAAAATGAATAAAACAAAGAGAGTGGAGTGTAGTTTAATAAATCAGGCGTAGCTGGATAAATTAGATTGGGAAATGAGATACTAAAAGTACTTTATCAGATTCGTTATTCGGGCAGCAACGTAACTGATGGCTGAAGCAGAGAGGATAGATAATGTAGATTCGTCATAGCAAGAAAAGTATTTCTGAAAAAAGGATTTGTTAACGTCTAAAATATAGATAAGCAGTTTAGACAAGAAGAGAACAGAAGCTTTTGAAATGTGTTACTATAGAAGAATATTAAAAATTAGATGGGTAGAATCTGAGGAAAAAAGAAATTTATGGCATAGCTTGACTAAAAGAAGACATCGGTTGATAAGAAAAGATCCTGGAGCATCAAAAAATCGTCAGTTTGGCACTGGAGGGAAGTGTGTGAGGTAAGAGTTGCAGAGGGAGACCAGAGCATGAATACAGCTAGCAGATTGTAATGCACTTAGGTTCCAGTAATTATGTAGAGGTAAAGAGGGTTTCGCAGGATAGTCTACTGTAGAGAGCTTCTTCAAAGCAGTCTTCGAAGTGAAAACAACACCTACTACTTTTTTTTTGTGAAGAACGCTAATGGACGGCGATCCCTTTTCAGAGACGTCATGGAGGGAGTGCAGCAGTTAGTCAGAACCGTATCTTTTTGGTGACAGAAGGCGGTAATCAGTTCTGCAATCATCTTCCATCAACGCCGAGGAGACGCCCAAGTCGAACCTACCTTCCTTCCACCCTCTCTTCTTCCTCATTTCGAGTCTGTGCTACCACTTGCTTCTGCAATTGACGCTTTTATTAGCGTGGGGAAGTATTGCATCAGTTTTATCGGCGCCCAGAGGCCATTGATAAGAACAAGAGAGAACGGTTGTTGGGAGTTAGGTCTAATGGCTGTTACAAGATCAGCGGGCACCGCAAACAACCGTGCAGTAGTGGAAAGATAACTTCGAGACCTTGGGAAAATATCTAGAGCAGCTGCTTCTTCTGGCAGTGTTTCGGAAGAGAATAGAACGGGAGCCGATGATTGCGAGGTTCGCGAGCGTCCTTGCCATGTACCGTCGACAGAGGAGCCTGGAACAAACGGCCGGCGTGGGTGGGCTGAAGGCGCTTCTTGCGATACTCTGGCGGACGGTGTTGACACCAGCGTACGTTGGAGTGTCCTGACTCCTCCTGGCGCAATACCTAAATAGTCCTTTTTTTGCCGTTTAAAGCTTATTAGCATACGTTAAACACTGAGCCTTTATTGGTGACTCATCCGTCGAGCGCTCCCCCCCCCCTTCCCCTCCCTCTCCCATACTATTCGAGAGCGTAGGCTATGTGCCACTAACGGGTTTCACCCTCCGCTTCTCTCATCATCATGGAACATGAACATTTCACCACACAATAAACACGCAGCTATTGCAGTCACCTACCATCAACAGGTAGATTTAACACTCAAGTTGTTAGTGAAAATGGCCGAGCGGTTCTAGGCGCTTCAGTCTAGAACCGTGCGAGCGCTACGGTCGCAGGTTCGAATCCTGCCTCGGGCATGGATGTATGTGATGTCCTTAGGTTAGTTAGGTTTAAGTAGTTCTAAGTCTAGGGGACTGATGACCACAGATGTTAAGTCCCATTGTGCTCAGAGTCATTTGAACCATTTTTGTTAGTGAAATGTACCATTGTTCTCGAAGCAAGGAAAAAAAGAAATCGGATTAGGCGGGTGAAGCCTCGGTAAAAACAGCAAGAGTCGCTTCTTCTCTACCGAAATATTCCCGCACCTTGCACACAACCTCAAGACTCTGACCACTGAATATGTGAGCAGATCGCTGAACATTTTAGCAGCCAAACTTTCCTGGGCGCTTCCGCTGCAAGCTTTAGACAGTCTCTTGCAAAGCACACAACGAAAATGGATCGCAACTGTCAGGTTCCCGGGCGCAGGCGTCCTCTGCAGCTAGCTAGTGATCGCTTCATGACGTGGGAGAGTGATTTGATGAGACTCAACGGAGCAGTAGCCGTGGCCAAAGGCATTATCTGATTAGTTGTAGCTATGGTAGCAACCCTGTAAACGGATAGACGTTCGTCATTTGTTGTTATGATCCAAGTACACCTTTCGCGGTCCCCTAGCCAACCATGTCATATGACTTGACTTTTGTGAAAGGTTCTTCATTATTGCCACTCGCAGTTCATCATCCTTAAAGTTCGTGCTCACGAAATATCGAGGAATTTGTAACAGAGAAAAACGAAAAGCGACCCTGTGGTCAGTCCGAAATCCTAACCGTTAGAGTTTGAAAGCTTTCACTTAGCATGCTTCCGTTATGGGCCACTTGGATGCGATCGACGTGGATTTGACAGTGAAGAACTTAAAAAATTTCTTTAAAGTCAGTACCGCCATTAGACTGTTTTTTATTTGCAGTGTTACATTTACACGATCATGGTTTCAGCTTTAAAGTGCCATTATCAAGTGTTTTAATGTTATACAGTGCCTAAGACGGCATACTGTCGTATTTAAAATACACTATTAGACACACTGTGTATTTTAAATACGACAGTATGCCATCTTAGGCACTGTATAACATTAAAACACTTGATAATAGCACTTTAAAGCCGAAATCATGATCGTGTAAATGTAACACTGCAAATAAAGAACGGTCTAATGGCGGTACTGACTTTAAAGAAATATATTATGACTGTGGCCCTACATTATGAGAAAATTATTGAAGAATTTCCTTTTCATTTGCGATACAGCTAGGGTGGGACGGCACTTGTGGAGCTACCTGTTGTTTTGATGCATCTTCTGCGAGCTGGAAGTATGACTATGCGTGTTCGTAGAGATGGTATAGTATTCACGTGTCTCTGATGTCGCAGTTTCGGGGCCCATGGTATCGCTACACGAGGAAAGCCGGGCATCCGTGCAGAGGCCTCATTAGCGTAGCCACGTGGCTGCATTCCTGCAGTCATAACGGGCTCGTGGGTCAAGAGACACCCACAGCAGTCTGTGGCCTTCCACCGTTTCGCCTGCCCTCTGCGCCACCACCACTTACCCAGGCACCACTACTGCTGAGTCGCATGCAGCCCGCGCCTCCTTTGTCGCGCGTCCCATCACGTAACTACACTCGGCAGCTACGTAGCCCCGTACTCATCTCGCCTTCCCCAAAGCTATCACATTCATATGGTTGCAATGTAGCATTAACACGCTCTTGGAATTGTCCCCAAAATCAAAAATAGTCTCGATTTGCCTGTGACCGCGTACATTCCAAAGATATTGAAATATATCGCTTAAACACTTTTAGTATAGATCAGTGGTTTACAGATACTTTTCGTTCACATAAACTCGAATTTAATTCAGTACATTGCTGCAGCGAACCACGAATAACATTTCCCATGATTCAAAAAATGGTTCAAGTGGCTCTGAGCACTATGGGACTTAACATCTGAGGTCATCAGTCCCCTAGACGTTAGAACTACTTAAACGTAACTAACCTAACCAAATCACACACATCCATGCCCAAGGTGGGATTCGAACCTGCGACCGTAGCAGTCGTGCGGTTCAGGACTGAAGCGCCTAGAACCGCTCGGCCACCCCAGCCGGCCCATGATTCAAGCCCACTTAATTCTGTGACGATAAGAAGCACAGTCTTCTTGTAAATATAATTAGTAATTTATGTGCTACTGACTTAGTCAAAGATTTACTCTAGAGGCTAGTAAACGAACCTTCTGTGGTTGACGCATTTGGCGTTACACAGTGGGCGCTGGAAGACCTCGGAAGATCAAAGAGCAAAGCAATTCTCATTTTGACGGCCGTGCGGGGTAATGCGTATTGTGCCTAGGTATCGTGCTATAATAAATGAGTTGAGACTCAGTCAGACTGTGACTGACCTAGCACGACAATTTATACTGGTTCATTTAAAAATATTAAACAGTTTTTAGTTTTAAACCTATTTTATAACATCCTAATCTCAATCAAACCCCGCAGTGGAGGATACGGACGTCACGGAACTGCAACCATGTATAGCTTCTTTTTAGAACCTAGTATTTATATCGTTCTCTATACGGATTCAATATGCGATATTTCCGAGCTCTATGTCACCATATAGTTAAACTAAAGTATGTTTTATATATCTAACGTTATATATTTGACCCGTTGTGTTCAGGGGCAACAGCAATAATAGCGCCATCTGCCTACAGAACAGTGTACTGACAGAATTTGAAGATGCCTTCCGCGAGTCAACATCTGAGAAGCAGCTGTCGACGCGACGTGAAACATTGCGTAACGAAAGGCAAATGATGTTCGGACTGAAGCTTGTAATGCATTTCGACAAGAGAATGCCGGCTACAGGAAATCGAACATTTGTACAAGGTACTGTACGGTCCTTAGTTGGAAACTCAAAAACACTGAGCAGCACGGACGCCAAAATATTTGAGTTGAGCTGGCAGCGTGACATTAATGAACTGCAAACGAATAGTTTCTTTATGTAATAGAAAACAAACGAAATTCTATGAGCATATAGCAACCACAATTTCATATTATACATTCATTTGTAGGGTGAGCCAGTGGCTCCGCCGTATATCTCATGGGTGAACAAGAACAGAACGAGGAAAATTAGGTCGACCAATAGGAATTTTTCTGCTATCCATTCTTAAGAACAACATTAAATGGACAATATATATCGTGCCAGACATTTCAAAGTATTCCAGACTCCCACGTTCTTCCTTTGAAACCACAGTGTTAATTTACTTTAATTGTACTGATTATTATATCCGCAACCAAATAGTGTCGTATCAATATCCAACTCTGAGAGACATAAAACCTTACTGTTTTCACATGTTACTTTAGACATAGGGTGAGTTATTCCCACTGAAGACATCTGTATACTCTTGCATTACTAAAACAGGACATTGGACATTTTTACCACATTAACCAACTGGTTGCAAATGGTCAGAAATTACCACTAACAGTGAATGATTGTCGCACTTTCAGCAGTGGCGGCAGAGCGGGATGCACTATGTTACTCCCACTCCCCCATTTTCCCTAGCTTGTAAGCACTGGCTCTGAGCACTATGGGACTTAACTTCTGTGGTCATCAGTCCCCTAGAACTTAGAACTACTTAAACCTAACTAACCTAAGGACATCACACACATCCATGCCCGAGACAGCATTCGAACCTGCGACCGTAGCAGTCGCGCGGTTCCGGACCCTTGTAAGCACTGCTTTTCGGTACAAGACAGAGTTGAAAATGATGTCCACCCAGTGCTTACTAGCAGTCCTCAAAGTGGGCAATGGGAAGAAACCCGTGTGTGTGTGCGTGTCTGTGTGTGTACTTCAGGTAGTTATTGTAGACTAGTTATCGACGTAGATAGCTCAAAAGAATCACTTGAAATGCAATCTCTCAGACAAATCTGAAGTATGTCGATGTAATAATGTAGAGGATTATAGTAGAAAGCGCATCCTGGACGAATGTCGGGAATGGGTAACGTCTAGGAAAACGATGCCGTGGATTGAAATAACTTGGTTTTAAATAGACTTGTCGATTTCCGTACGAGAATGAAGCGGAAGTAAACGTAATATATCGTAGAGCAGTAAGTACCCTCGACCGTGCACTTCGCAGTATCTTGAACACTGTCTATGTACATGTGGATGGAATGGTGCCACATGTGCTAGTCAACAATAATACGCCCATCCTTTGATGTATTTGGAGAATTTGTGGTGACACATGTGATAGTCAACAACAATACGCCCAACCTTTAATGTATTTGGAGAATGTGTTCATGGCAATAATGTAAATACTTAACCTAAATACACCCAATTGTGGAAAATGTAGTGTTAGGAATTAATTAATTTAGTGGCTGAAAGTCTGTCATTTTATTTCTGCTTGGGTGTTACGGTAGAGCCACTGCTGATTTTAAGAAACCCTATTTTCGATGAGATGTATTTAAGAGCGGGGGCAAGAGATCGACAAGGAAACAACTATTTGCATACAGCGCAGCCGTCTTTCACACGGTAAAATTCCCTGCGCCACGATACGGTACAACGGAACCCAACTCATTCATTGCAGTATTCAGGGCAGTATTGCGCATTTTCTATGTAAACTATTGCTTGCTGCCAAGTGTGGTGGCATCGCTGCTATGGCCGTGACATACTGCTAAGATCTAAATTTCTCTCATAACACAATTCTACCGTACAAGATCAAACCCTGAACTCGGGTACAAAGTTTCGCTCAGCATCGTAGAAGAGGAAAAAAATGGAGACTACCATAGAACTACTAATGGACGTCAGACTGTTGTAGCTGCTTACTAAAAGGAAACACAGCACCAAATTCGGTAGATAGACAACCTAGAGAACCTACGTCTGACCACCAAGATGGCATACAGAAAATGTTCTCAATCCGTAATTACACAAAATTTTTCTCAATCTGGAAAAGCCTGTGGAGCTATAAAAGTTGTGCGGTATGGCTAGGAGGCTCCGATGGGTAGATTCTGCCGAATTAGAGTTTTTTCTTCTTTCGCGCGCACTGGCACCGTTTCCTAGCGAAGTGCGAGTAGTGTCTTAACCGATTATATTGAGTGTGGACTGAAGACCGGCGCTGGAAAATAGCCTACGCCTCTCGTATAGCTCCTAAACGGCCGCTGAGATTAATATCCCCACCAGGTGGACGGATAGCCATCAATTAACCAAGATGTGATCATGTGGAGTGTCTTCATAAAAATATTGTCGGCTCGAGGAATGTTTTGCTAGTAAAATAGAGTACGTTATACCGCACGGCGAAAGTTCCACAAAAATGAAACCAGTATTGGGTGTTTCGCAAGGAAGCTTAATACGATCTCTAATGTTTCCAGTACACACAATCGCATTTGTCAGACGAGGCCAACAGCGCCGTAAGACTGTTCGCTGTCGTGTACTGGCAAGTATCGTCGTTGGACTATAGTAAGGAGCTGCAGACTCACTAGGGAAAATTTTGCACTTTTTAAATGTGGACAAATGTAGGATAGACCCTATAGTGGAAGAACCGGTTATTACCTAATTAAAAGACTTGTGGTTAACATCTTGAGCACGTCACTTCGTATAAGTATTTGGGGTAATAGGAGGATGCGGTATGAAGTTAGACCGACATGTAAAATCAGTGTTAAGGAATGCGAATGCAATGCTTGAATTTTTTCGGATTTACGGGAAACTGGAATGTGTCTATACATATGAAGATAGTATCTGTTCTTCGTATAGATAAAGTTAACCCGCCAATGACCTCCTTCAGTGCGGATGCACTCACATTTCCCCAACTCTTGCGGGAATCGGTAGATTGACTGTTGCGAGTAATGAGTATAGTGGGCAGGCACACTACAAATGTAGTATGTGGATAGTAAGCTGGGAATGTGGGTCTCACGGGGAGTGTGCCAGACGGATAGAACGTCTGCCATGTAAGCAGGAGGTCCCGGGTTTGAGTCCCGGTCGGGGCACACATTTTCAACTGTCCCCGTCGATATTTATCAACGCCTGTAAGCAGCTAAAGGTCTGGATGTCATTTTAATTTCATGTCTCTATAAAGGAAATCGCGGCCAAGACTATAGAGCGACAAACTGTATAGTAATATTCCAGTGCTTGGAATCCTTACCAAGCAGGCACGACAGGCATCGAACGAATTGAGAAGCATGTTTCTAGGATCGTAACAGATCGTTATAGTCCATTTCGAAACAGTAACGAAGATTCTCAGCGAACTTAAATGGGAATCCTTGAAAGAAAGACGACGATGCTCTCGCGAAATGCAGTTGGGTGCATTTAGAGAACGGGTATTCGAAGAATACTGAGCGAGCACTGTGCTGCTTGCGCCGCCTTATATCTCGCGAGGGATCATGGGAATAAGATAAGCGCGGTTATCGGACGTACAGAGCAAACACTCGCTTTTCCCCCGCCCAAGACACAGATGGATTAGGACAGAAAATAGATGATACTGATAGGATGCACACATCGCCATGCCCTGTACCGTGGCCTGTGGAGCATCTATATTACGAAAACGCTGACAGAGGCAACAATTTGATTTTCTGTATTTCATATAATTAATGACCGAATTTGAAAATTGAAAAGGCGTCAATCTATTCGTTTTAAGAGGTGTACTCTAACAGTAAATGTTTAACGCAGTTTAAGTCAGGTATTACAGTTCGAAATTTTGTATGTGTCTTGATCCAGTGTAACTCACGGTGCGCAAATTACCCAGACTATAATCGTCCAGTATTCGAGAACGAATGAACTTGGTGACTTCCAATATAACTAAACACATAATTTCAAACCTCTTCGGAGCTTCCCCCCCCCCCCCCCCCAATACTAGCCAGGAAATAATGAAAGAAAATAACGATATCGTTTCCTACATTCTCACTGTACGTGAAGGACAATTGATGCACTATGTACGGCATTTTATTACTTCTTTACTATAAACTCTATTGAGCACAAATCTTACGAACAGTATCCACATACACCACTGAATGTATCTGCGAAATTACGCAACTGTGCGGTACATAGTATAGGAGATATATCATAAACACTGAGGTGCGTCGAAAACTAAGTTTTCTTGCAACTGTGCACTATTTATCAGGAAGGCCATACACTAAGATATAGTGCGATAATAACTTTTTTGGTTTCCGAGTTTTGGTTCAGATTCTTTTTATTGGTCTGTGTGTGAAAAATCCAAAACTATTAAAAACGACATAATTAGTGTTTTGCGCCTGCAGACGTAATGACTTCACATGCGTAATGGCAGGTATTTCATACAGTAAATCCTGTTAACCGTATGTTTGAAGCTGTATTATACATGCGAGATTTATTCTTTATAATCAGGATTGAGTAGGTTAAATATTATGCGTATCAAGAGTGTCGTAGTCCCACAATGCTCGAGGTCGGGGATTGTTCCAAGACATAGGGCCAAAGTATGTTGATCAGGAACTGTGTTTCGCCAACTCTCGTCCCCTTGCCGGCCACCAGAATTTTTACCGGCTGCGTCCGCGTCGAGCGGCCACTGCACAGGCGAGAATTAGCGACGTCGAATACTGAATCAGGTAAAACTGTAAACAAACCACACAAGGCGACGGAAAAAAAAGAATCTCACCGAGCCCTTGCGCGGCTTTCCAGCAACAGGTGCGTGTGCTCGTAATGGTGGCAACGGCCGACCTACTTTGGGACGGCGTCGCAGGGCCGAGGATTCTCGCAGGTGCGATAAACAGATAGGAGCGGCGGCGAAGGACGGCGCCTAGCCCACGCGCTGGCCTATGTGCGCGCCGCCGCCGCGGTTCCGCGAAGCACGCGGCGTAGCACGTGACGTCACGGCAGCGGCCGGCGTGACGCCATGAGTCAGAGGCAGCGGCAGAGGTGGCGGAACTGCGCCGCGCCGGCCGGCCGGCTCCGCAGTCTGCGCCGCGCCTCGCTAGCCGCCAGCCGCTGCCGCCGTCGCCGCCGCAGCCATGACGCGCGGAACTACCCGCATGTGAGTACCCGCCAAAACGCGCTCCTGCTGCCGGGAACACACAGTTTATTACTCGGCACTCTGGCCGTCGCAAGTAAGTCGGCCGTCGCTTTCGGGGACTCCTTTCTTGTCGGTTCGCATCGAGCAGCTCCCTCGAGCTATGTGCCGTCGTGACGGCTGCCGGCATTGTAAGGCGCACCGAGCACGTCTCGACCCGCTCGCTTCGGCGCCGGTCACTTGTTTTGGCGCCACAGATGGGACGTGGCTACCCGTCCCGATTCCCCCTCCACTCGGTCGGCCGCCCCCCTCCACTGGCGCCCTCCTACAAGCCAGCGGTGCATGCAGCTTTCCGTTACCTTGCTCGCCTCTTCCGTCTTTTCGCCGGTAACGACACCAAACTCCGTATTGCGTTGTGTGTCGTCACTGTCATCTTACGTTCACTGTATTTCTAGCATTTTCATGAATTTGTTCGTTGTGACATTCTAGCTCCTTTGTTCTTTTTCATTTCGAAAACCGATTTCATATAATACATTAATTTATCCATGTTAATGGCAGTGGAGCTACGTCGTCGTCGATTGAATTAGTCGCAGAAATACACCCATCTTCTACTGGCCTCAGACTTTTTTTTATCTTCGTCCACCGTATGACGAATCTTACGCTTTAACAGTGCACCGTTGAACCTAAAAGTGTCTGTGGTATGCGTATAAAGGCACAAAAGAAGCTACCACTTACAAAACAAAAGGCACATGCAGAGTTCGTAATGCAGTCGATACAGACGTGTATATGGAAATCTATCATGCCAATTGCATATGGGGGGGGAAAGCCCGAAACGAGTGTTGGCATAATTACAGCTGCACAAAAAGCGGCTCGGCGCAATGTTTCTGTAAACAAGGACTTCGCGAAGGTCCACTCGAGGTTAACTGTACTGTTGGTAGAACTAACTATGGCAACATCATCGGATACGTGAATTTACCGAAGATTGCCTATTAAACCTTACACCCTTGCCGGCCGGAGTGGGCGAGCGGTTCTAGGCGCTACAGTTTGGAACTGTGTGACCGCTACGGTCGCAGGTTCGAATCCTTGGGCATGGATATGTGTGATGTCCTTAGGTTAGTTAGGTTTAAGTAGTTCTAAGTTCTAGGGGACTGATGACCTTAGCAGTTAACTCCCATAGTGTTCACAGGCATTTGAACCTTACACCCTTTCATCCGAGGCTTTTCCCTGATGTCCGGTATCCATATGCAAACCTCTCCAAAGACACGAGAAAATATGCTGATTAAAATCTGGTGAAATCAACACAATAACGGCAAACTATAGCAACTTTTGGACTGTTCCTGCATTGATTTCAATTTTTATCAGTAATTTAATTCTGCCACTTAAGTGCTCGATAGTACGATGCCCAGACATTGCTCCCTATGTCAACAGAGTTGAGAATCGTCCTTGGGCGTAAGACGCCTCTTGGTATCTCGAGGACGACTGCCTATTTTTATCAAGGTCAGGTTGCGCAGCAGGTACTCACGACGTGGACTTGCCCACCATTTGGCCACGTTCTAGCATTTTTTCGGTCTCGAGGTTATTGTGTTGATACACTATAGCTCCTTTGTTTCGCATTATTGCTTCATTCATCGGAATGATCATTCCTTATCTTCTTGTCGACTTCTGACGTATACAGCTTTACTGATCAGCGTAGCCAAACCGTTTCGTCATGGAAAACGATAAGGAAGTATCCGTGACGTAGCATTGTGCAAGCACTTATGAAGCATTTCCTTCATCTTCTTTGAGTACTATCGAAGTGTGAATTGTTACGAGAAACAAAAGGGTTCTTTTGTGGAGATACATCTTCCACGATGTGAAGCATTTGGGCGCTTTGTGGACCCAGACAGATCGTAAAACCAGTCGAATACTTCCATGGTACAAGACGGGACTAATACTGCAGACAACGACAGTTAAATGTTAAAGCCGCTGGAACAACCACCTGTAAACACTGTTGCGCACTGTATAAGACGACTATATTCCGAAGAGCACCCCCTCCCCCACCGCCCTTTCCCCAATTCCCTCCCTACTAACTGTTTTACTAATGACCTCGTTCGAGATGGAACGTTTAAACTCCAAGCTTCCTTTTTTTCCCTTGATGCATACCTGGAAGGAGCAGAGAATTTCCGAAATCTAAGCTTCTACAGCTACTGGATGCTTAGTTTTATCAGTAAGTAACGTTTCATACACAAACTCAACATGCTGTGACAATTGTTGGAAGAAATGTTTAGGGAAGGGATCGCTGTGATGTCTCTGCAGATTGTAATCCGAGGTGACAGTTGTTGGCCGGCCGCGGTGGTCTAGCGGTTCTAGGCGCGCAGTCCGGAACCGCGCGACTGCTACGGTCGCAGGTTCGAATCCTGCCTCGGGCATGGATGTGTGTGATGTCCTTAGGTTAGTTAGGTTTAAGTAGTTCTAAGTTCTAGGGGACTGATGACCACAGATGTTAAGTCCCATAGTGCTCAGAGCCATTTGAACCATTTGACAGTTGTTACAGTCCTGTTGCGGTGAGCACAGGCTGGATAATAATGACGCTTCATCTTTTGTGTGACATAAGCGATGGAAATAGATTATTGAATTGGAAAGGAGAGCTATTGAAGTAAAATTGTGTTAATAGCTAACCACTCTCTGTATCGTTACCCCAAACGCTGTTATTGGAAGTTGGACAAACCGGCAGGATTAGTTGTGTTGCAAATAGTGTTTCATTTCTTATGTTGGCAGTAAAGGAGAGCCACCAGTGAGTCGTGCGAGGATATATCCCACAACCCCTGGTGTCCCTTTAATGTTCTCGACGTCCACGGACTCCACCACTCTCTAATTCAATCCCCCGCAGTACAGACTTTTTAAAATATGCCAGGATTTCAGTGTGTTCTCAGCATTGTCCTACTATTCACTGATGGAGACCGGACGCCGATATGTGCTACGTCACCTAGTTTCCTGCTCTTAAATGTGGCAGCACAGCCGAGAAAGAGATTCGTAACAATTATTACACCTTAACTACATTATGTGATCAAAAGTAAAAGCATCCGAACACCTGGCTGAAAATGATTTACAAGTTCGTGGCGTCCTCCATCGGTAATGCTGGAATTCAGTATGCTGTTGGCCTACCATTAAGCCTTGATCACAGCTTCCACCCTCGCGAGCATACATTCCATCAGGCGCTGGAAGGTTTCTTGGGGACTGGCAGCCCATTCTTCACGGAGTGCTGCACTGCGGAGAGCTATCGATGTCAGTCGGTGAGGCCTGGCACAAATTCGGTGTCCCAAAACATCCCAAAGGTATTCTATTGGATTCAGGTCGAGGCTCCGTACAGACAGATCTATTACAGGAATGTTATTGTCGTGTAATCACACTGCCACAGGCCGTGCATTATGAACAGGTACTCGATCGCGTTGAAAGATGCAATCGCGTTCTCCGAATTGCTCATCAACAGTGGGAAGCAGGATAGGGCTTAAAACTTCAATTTAGGCCTGTGCTACGATAGTGCCACGCAAAACAACAAGGGGTGCAAGCCCCCTCCACGACCACACCATAACACCACCGCCTCCGAATTTTACTGTTGGCACGGCATTCGCCATACCCCGACCCTGCCATCGGATCGTCACATTGTGTACCATGATTCGTAACTCCCCACAACGTTTTTCCACTGTTCAATCGTCCAACGTTTACGCTCCTTACACCAAGCGAGGTTGTCGTTTGGCATTTACCGGCGTGATGTGTGGCTTATGAGCAGCCGCTCGACCATGAAATCCAAGTTTCCTCACCTACCATCTAACCGTCATAGTACTTGCAGTGGATCCTGACGCAGTTTGGAATTCCTGTGTGATGGTCTGGATGGCTGTCTGCCTATTACACTTTACGACCCTCTTCAACTGTCGGCGGTCTCTTTCAGTCAACAGTCGAGGTCGGCCTGTACGCTTTTGTGCTGCACGTGTCCCTTCGCGTTTCCACTTCACTCTCACATTGGAAACGGTGGACCTAGGGATGGTTAAGAGTGTGGAAATCTCACGTACAGACGTATGACACAAGTGACACCCAGTGACCTGACCACGTCCAAAGTCCGTGAGTTCCGCGGAGCGCCCCATTCTGCTCTCTCACGGTGTCTAAGGACTAGTGAGGTCGCCGATATGGAGTACCTGGCAGTAGGTGGCAGCACTATGCATCTAATATGAAAAACGTATGTTTTGGGGAGTGTCCGGATACTTTTGATCACATAGTGTATGTAAAATAGATGTCTCTTGTAGCAAAATAAACAGTGCTTCATGGTTGTAATTAGATATTTGCTCCAGTGAAAATAGTGTGACGTTGGGTGAGTCGTTTTGTTGTTTATTGTGTTATAGCGCATGAATCGTTTATTCGTTATAAAACCTCTCTTCGGCTGCGACATTATCGGACACAAAGCAACAACTACATGGGTGAATGACGATGAGAAAATTGTACGAAATGTAGTCTGGCTGTGTACATTACACGACGCGTCAAGATACTGTGGCCTAAGATTTGCTGACGCACACGTTTACACTTTTGATTCTCGTCTATTATGACTGACAGTGGTGCGCTGATGGGATGTTTTCCTGTGTGTACCACGTGGTTATCACTGCTGACTTCCTGTCCACAATTGACATTGATGCGTTGCAACTAGAGGTGCTGCCGAGTGTCAGTACAGGTGTGTAAGACCAAAGGCCACGAAGCCGGACGGCGTGACCCGGTCGCTCGCAGCAGAGTTGCAACACAAGTGAGCTGCGCGGATGTTTCCGTTGCTGACTCACCTGGATGCAGCCGCTACACCCCCGCTCAGCGGCAGGCGTTAGCGCCTCACTGAATCACACCACCTCTTACCCTGCCGATCCTTCTCCCCAGAGCAATGGTTCCCAGCCTTTCTTACACCGTTGTCCTTGAGTGGCATTAGATATTATCTATCACACTAACACACGTCATTCCTTAACCCCCAACCGGGCGCCGAGTCCCCGCCATTGTCTCCACTGTCAGCAACTTTAGCGCCTCTGGAATGATGGGGTGTTCTTGGAACACTCCTATTTTTAAAATTATGAAAGATGAATGATATTTAGGTTTCGTGGCTATTTTATGAAGACATGAAACTAATAAGTTAATCAGACGATCAGTATTACTTTATACTGGGTGATTCAAAAAGAGAGAACAGATTTGAATTTTTTATTGCAGTCAAATTATGAACGCTAGAAACACATTACTCATGTTTCTGGACAGAGGAAGGTTCGAAGTTTTATGTTCTCACAGACACTATACCAAACACTCCAGATGAGTACCATGCCTTGCTCTAGAAACATCGAAAAGGTCGTCCATTTCATACCAAACACGAATCAACAGATCCATGTTTACTGCTTCTACAGCTTCAACATTTCGATTTCTCAGCTCTTTAATAGTAGCTGTCATATGTGGGACAACGTCTTTTATGTACGCCCACAGAAAAAAATCAAAGTTGTCTAGGACTCGTAAGAAACCAGACGATCGTTGTGAGAAGAGAGGACATGAAAGGAAAGTAGTAATTGAGACAGGAGTGAGACAGGGGTGAAACATATCCCCGATGGTATTTAATCGATACACTGAGCGAGCAGTAAAGGAAACCAAAGAGAAATTTGGACAAGGAATTAATGTTCAGTGAGAAGAAATAAAAACTTTCGAGTTTGCCGGCAATAGCGTAACTTTGTCAACAGCGAAGGACTTGGAGCAGCAGTTGAACCGAATGCCTTGTTTCGAAAAGAGGTTGTAAGACGAACATGAACAAAAGCAAAATGGAATTTAGTCTAATTAAATCAGGGAATGTTGAGGGAATTAGATTAGGAATCGAGACATTTAAGTGATTATGGATGAAGTAGAGAGGATATAAAATGTAGACTGCCAATGGCAAGAAAAGGGTTTCTTAAGAAGAGAAATTTGTAAACGGAGAATATAAATGTAAGTGTTAGTAAATCTCTTCTCAAGTTATTTGTTTGGACTGTAGCCATGCACGGAAGAGAAACAGTGACGATAAAGAAGGAAGATTAAGGTTACCGTTCCCTCGACAGCGAAATTATCAGAGACGGGTGGACGATAATCAGTTCAGATAAGAAGAGAATAGAAGCTTTTGAAATGTAGTGCTACAAAAGAATGTTGAAGATTAGATTGGCAGATCGTGTAACTAATGGGGAAGTGCTGAACAGAACTGAGGGAGAAAAGAAATTTTTGGCATAACTTGAGTAAAAGGAGGATTGGTTGACGGGACACGTTCCGAGACATCAAAGAATCAACAGTTTTCTATTTGGGAGGGGGGGGGGATAGAGAGAGAGAGAGAGAGAGAGAGAGAGAGAGTCAGTGAGCCTTAGGGGGTGGGGAAGGGGTAGAGCGAGCGAGACCGAGACGAGTACAAAAAGCAGGTTCAAATGTCTGTAGAGTGCTGTAGTTATTCGGAGATGAAGAGCTACATCAAACCAGTCTTGGATAGAAGACTAAAATAACAACAAATCGAGATAATGTGCATAGTCGCTCGCCAGTCTATTTCCATTTACCGGTCTGACAAATGTTCCTATCTTTGGGCCAGATTTCACATGTTTACTAAACCACTGTTGAAACAAACGGGACACATTTTCGCAGGCGTCCCTTTATGCTGAATATGCGATTTTTATAGTACAGCACTACCTCACAAGAGTGTGCACGACAGAAGCAGCAAGACTGTGTTGCGGGCCCACTAGGCAGATGACACTGCTGTCGACAACACCCGTGGATTTATTTGGATAGCAGTGAGAGCTACCGTTAGTGTACTACATCGCTGTGACTGAACATCTTTAGCATACGCAGAATTTTAAATACGCAGAGTACGAAAAAGCATGACTTTCCAGCGTATTGTATCCTTGAACTTTATCACAGACAAATATTTTTTCATTGACTGGCGATATAAAGTGGTGCACCGTATGTGCACGAACTGTTTCCTTATCCTGAATTGTCACTGCCACAGGAAGATTTAGTCCGTCGAGAAAACCGTACAAGCTAATCTGTATCTCTTTAAAGTCTGCCGCGAGTATGTGCACGCAAATGCAAGCATATTGAACGAATTACTTTAGTTAAATCACGATATTTGTTTAATTGCTACTCATTCTTAGGAATGATAATCATTTTTCCCTTACTGTCGGAATGAAGAGCGCTAAGAAAAGACAAGCCTCTTGTTACATCTTTTCGAGCCTACCAATTAAACGCACAGCAGGACAACGTAAGAGTTCGAAGTGTACAAGACACATGTCGGACAATTCTCCTAGTCCGACTTTCGAATACTACAGAGAAGGTAAAAAACTGATCTCGAGAAGAGACAGTACCGCAGCGCAGTGGTTATCTCGTGTGAATTGCCCCTCGTTCTGTGTCATCTGTTCGGGACAACTGTCGATCGCGACGAAAGTACTGTTAAAGGAGACTGTGAAATAATGTTTAACAAAGCTGTGATAAGACCATCTACTGATGTATTTAGGAATTTTGTACAACTGACGATAACCTTGGGTAGTGGAAGATGTGACTCATCTAAAATTAACAATCCTGGTCAGTCCTCACATCATTACAGCGCGTGCTGGGCTCTCGGATATGTACAGTTCGCAGCCGTGTTTGTTTTATACGAAAGTAGCATGACCAGTGTTCCAAACAAAAATTAATCACCCACGTGCCTGTGTGCGTGTCCCTTGTTGGAGACAGAGGTTGGGTTCCTGCGTTCAGTGCCCTCGTACTTGGCTATATTAAGCGCTTTCCGGTGAGAAATGCGCCGAGGCCCATTTCCTCTCATCCTGTACTGTATTTGACGCTGCGCCAGGTCGGCTTCCTCCTTGGGGTTCAAAGGACTGAAATACGCGTGCTCCACGTAGGCGGTCGGTCGTTGCAGCAGGTGAGACACTGTCGAGCATCTTCGATTCACGTGCACTGTGCACATGATTTTTGGCTGTCTCATCGCAAAAAAAGAAAGAAAAATCCTCTTGAGGTTGGTCTGGGCGCTCTAGATTCCTCATTGTCGTGATGGACTTGTTAATATGTCACGCAGTGACCATTGGCGTTAGCTGTCTCAGGAAGAGTTCGGATAAAAAGTTTTGACGTCCTCAGAATAGTGCTACCATCTTCACGTTTCTTATAATAGAGCTTTCCGAAAACGTACCGTCCCTTATTTTGTCAGTCGTTCTGGTCTTTTTTTTAGACTATTTACCTGTTTTAGATGATTGTTTCTCCGAAAGTGATATAGATATACGAACCAGGTGCCTGTATCAGATAAATGGAACGCTCAGTACACAAATATTGTGCTTCGGATATTTTTATCGTGGGGGGAGAGAGAGAGAGAGAGAGAGAGAGAGAGAGAGAGAGAGAGAGAGAGAGAGAGAGAATTGCCTGTCCTCAACGAACTTCCCTACATTCACGTGAAGTTAATGAGGGATGTATCTAAGAAATGCATTGTACACAAGTTCGAACCACCTATATGATTCACGTGCACTGTATACATAATTTTTGGGTGAATCATCTCGAAAAACTATCATTAGGCTTGTAGACTTCTCTGCATATGTTCTCAGCGAGCAGCTTACGCTATCAGTGAGTGACAGAATTCTTCCTTGTTGATTCTTAGATGCCAGCGACTCGTGTTTACAGATATATATAGCCTACGCACACATCCCAACAGCATTAGTCAGAGAGATTCCAGCGGAAGTGTCCCTTCTTCTAGCCGCAGAGGGGGCGGGAGAAGGGGGGGAGGGGGGCTTTACTTCGCGTTGTGTGTCTCGTTTGAAATGCGGGATGGTATTGAGCATCTTAGAATACTCGTCTTGAATCTGACCACATAGCGTGTCCGCTGGACAGAAGAAAGTTATCTCGCGATATTCGTCTGCTCTTCCTGTTTGAGTGTCTGGATAAGCGCATCCGGACGTCTGACACAGTTGTTTCACAGATGCGTCGTGCTGTCTTAGTTATTCTTTGCAAATTCCTCCCTCTGTTGGCTGAGATCAGCGTCTCCGGCATTTCTTTTCCCTCAATGGGCAAATATTCGTAAAGTGTGATCGTTTCTTTCTTCCTTGCTCAGTTATGAGAAATTATTGGGAAGCGTTTACTAAAAAAGCACAATTTCACTTTCATTCAAATGGAGAGTGTAATTATTTTTCTGGTTTATCGTAGAAAGTTACAAGTCAAGATGTAATTCTTTATTTCTTCGAGACAGTATTAGATTCATAATTACCTTGCAGGTATCTTAAATGCACCACTTTGTGAAATGAATGATTAACCGTTATCTTGACAGCTTATCGCTCTTTTCTGTTGACGCTTGAAGATGTGGAACTTAACCAATAACGCAATCTCTGGAGATGGTTTGAAAATAGCGACGATTTCCCAATCGATCTTCCACCATATCATTTTTTTTTCTTTTATGAACGTCATTGCATATCGCAGGAACTGCAGTTTCCATTGTTACACCGAGCAGCAGTTAATCTGAAACAATAACGCAGTTGCAGTCGTTTTTTCTCATTCTGTGGTATCCTGCAATTGAAATGGCTGATTGCTCGTCAACCGAAAAACTAGTCATTTTTTTATGGCGTTACTGGCCAACTAAGGAGCACGTCAATATAATTATCTACTTCTTTTTTCCTTCATCTTCCTCCAAAACTCTTTAATTTTCTCAGAATGAGCTCTTTTCCTTTCATCTGACCTTTTGACTCCAGTTATTTTCCTGTTAGATTTACTTCTCCGTAAACCTTTGAATTTCTTGACGTCTAGTCTGTTCTCTATTGAGACACACTGCATTTTTTTAGTCCTTTCTCGTCTTGCCTTCCTACCCATTTTGTTTGCCTGTTTTCCTGTTTTGTAAGAATGAGTGGACCCTCTTTGTTAATTTGTCGTCGTTCATTCTCTATAGATGTCAACAGAGTGGAACACGACTTTCCTGATCTCATCAGTTATTTTAGTGCAGATTGTGAGTATATTTCCTAATTTGGTCTCAAAACCCAATTGCCAACTTCGTTCTTAATTGGATTTAATTTTGTCGCGGGATTCATCTCTCTGTCTTTTCCAAATCTTGTAATGCCCTTTTTCAGAGGATAAAAGTAGTGTTTTCGACCAACAGAGATGACTTCATTTAACAAATTTAGAAAAAAAATTATTGTACAGATTTTTCGCACTCATGTTCTTTCGTTCCTGATTTTAGTTACTTCGTTTTCGCATTATATGTTTGTATTTTCACCTAGGTATTTAAATTTGGCCATTTTCTTGATATTGCTACGCTTGGTTCCTAAAGTTCTTGGTTAGTTATCATGTGTTCTTGGTGAGTTACTTTCATGTTCTTTGTGTCTTCAAAACATATTTGTAGACCTGCTTTCTTAGCTGTTTCCTTCAGAACTTATAGCCTTTTCTTTGCAGTCTCTGAGGTTCTATTCATCATTACGAAATCGTCTGCAAAGGCCAAACAATGCAACTAATGCTTTGCTCACGTAAAGTGTGTTGAAAGGGTAGGTTATCTAAAGCAGATTGCCACTTTTTATGGCAGGGTTTCACCTGTAAGGCACAAAATGTTAAATCGGAGGTGCATGGTCTGGCAGTTTAAGGCACTTAACTATCATGAAGAGAGAATCCATGTTTATTCTACCTTCAGATAAGTTCAAATGTTATGGTAACGTAATAGGTTGTTATATTGGGAAGAGGAATGAATAGGGCACAGGGTTGAAAGTGATTGCAAAGGCTAAGATTGGCCTTCTTGTTTTGTGTGCATGACACCGCAACTAATATAACGTTGCAGTATAGTGACCAGGTAGAATCACCCAACAGCACGAGTACTTCCTGAGAGCGTTTCTGCCTCCGCTTTCATTACTAAAGTTTAATCAAGGCTGCTGACAAGCAGTTTTACTAGGTTGGTGCTTAAGTTCGTACCAGTTTTGTTTTGCGTATTGGTATTTAGGTTCCCATGGGTTTATTCAGCGATTGTCACTTTTTATTTGTAGTTGACTGTAGCTGTTTGAGTTAACTTATTGTCATTTTGTCATTTGGATATAGTGAGCGGAGCCGTGGAGCTAGAGAATGGAGTGTCACTGGAGAAATCGGAATATTTCCGACGTATTTTTCTGTTAAGAGTTCAATAGAGGAATGACAGCAGAAGATGGTTTACTCGTTTTGAGAAGGATCGTTTTGACATTAGTGACTCCCCGCGTCCCAGAAGACCTTCGGGATTTGCTGGAGATCGTTTAAACGCATTAATCCACAGTGATCCACATGAGTGTGCTCGAGAACTGACAGATGTGATGAACTGTGATCATTCCGCCATCAGGCATGCAATGGGGAAGGTTCAAAAATCGGGCTCTAAGCCACAACCACAAATATCATCTCTGCTGGCTCGTCATCAATTGGTTCGTGAAAAACAGCGGCCATTCTTATCCTGTACCGTTACTGTTGACAAGCAATGGTGTCTTTCTGCTAACATAAGGAAAAGAAAGGAATGCCTGACCGCAAACAAAGAAGCTTCCTTTTCAAAGATCAGAGCGCGTCCACAAAAGATAATGTTATACATCTGATGGAACAGAGACGGTGTGGCGTACTACGAATTACTTCCCCCCAGATGTAACTACCACTGCTGACATCTATTGTCAACAACTGGGACGTCTTGTTCATGAAATCCAAAAACAATGATGAGGAAGACTGCGTGAGGTGATGCTACTCCATGGTAACGCCCGCCCGCATTATGCTAGACTGACAGGAAACACTATACAGAAGTTGGGTTGGGAAGTCGTTCCCACCCACTTTGTTCATCTACCTTACGACCTCAGATTTTCAACTTTTCCGCTCGCTATCGAACGACCTTCAAGGAATTTCCGTTCCTACCTCAGCGTTGGCAGACTGTTGTAAATAGTGAAGGAGAATATATTACTGATGACTAAAGTCCCTCTTATATGTATCTGTTGTGTTTATTATCCTAATGCACGAACCCAGTAATAATAATAATAATAATAATAATAATAATAATAGGTGTTTGCAGTGTTGTACACAGGTATCTGAGAGAGATTTTTTCCTTATTCTTACTCAATGTAAATAGCAATAACAGTTATTTATACTTTTGACGTTTCCCAAACTTCTACCGCTTCACGTTCATTAACGCTTCTATTCATTATTTAGCGGCTTTGTTACATCGGTGCAGTTCGAAGCGATGCGCTGGAAGTGGAGAAAAGTCGTTAACTGCAAACGAAAACAAACCGTCGTGTGGTGTGCAGGTTGCGTCACGGTAAGCGTCCCTGGTCTGGAATCTGGAAGCGGTCTTGTTTACCGCTTGCTTGTGGTGCGCCAAGATAGCAGTGTTTATAGCAGCAACAGCCTACGTAACGTCTTGTGTTTTGTTCGTGAAATTCTACTGCGTATCGTTTAATATCGAGGAAAGTCGTTGTTTGCTCAATTCTCCAGTGCCAGCTAAATGGTTGTCGAGTGTCGTCGACAAGGACGGTTAACCCCCCCCCCCCCCCCGTCCCCATCTGTAAACGAAGCAATTGCATACTAAATACCATCGCGCTAATTGTTCATGCACTAGGCTATAAGTGTGTGTGTTTATTTGTGATTGTTGGAAGCTGAGGGCTATGTCAACTTATTATGCCGTTTATCATTATCGTTGTCTGCGTACTACTTGGGTGATGTGTAGATAACAATGATAAGTTGTTCTACGCGTTTTCTCTCGGCGGTTTTGTTTCCTGTGAATAACAACGGAAACAAAGTCTTCATTTTTGTTAAGGACGGTAATATCACGAATTGTTCAAAAAATGGCTCTGGGCACTATGGGACTTAACATCTATGGTCATCAGTCCCCTAGAACTTAGAACTACTTAAACCTAACTAACCTAAGGACATCACACAACACCCAGTCATCTCAATTGTTCAAAATGGCTCTAAGCACTATGGGACTTAACATCTGAGGTCATCAGTCCTCTAGACTTAGTACTACTTAAACCTAACTAACCTAAGGACATCACTCATATCCATGCCCGAGGCAGCATTCGAACCTGCGACCGTAGCAGCCGCGTGGTTCCGGACTGAAGTGCCTAGCAACGCTCGGCCACAACGGCCGGCATCACGAATTGTAGCAGCATTGGAGACAAAATATTCCAAGTTCAAAATGAGACAATGAGTTGCATAATAATCGCGAATAACTTTAGCGTCTGCAGTGAAATATTGTTTTCCACTTGGAAGAAGAAACTAGCCCCTTTAGTTCACTGAAACGTTTTAGATGATAAAGATCAATTCCCCTCTTCTTTTGCATCTGTCATTTTCACATTAATTTCATAGAGGCTTTTAAAGAGACGATAATTGTTAGGAAACCATAGTGGTAATTCATCCAAATGCTCAATTCTTTGTACTGCTATCGGAAGTTGCTCTGATCTGAGAGAACAACTGCTGCGGACAAAGACTCTTCTGTCCGTCTAATAAGTATTCATAGCAAATATTTAGCCTCATCGTTTATAACTACAATGACCCGTCCGGGTAGCCACGCGCGTTGCCCTGCCGCTTGCAGAATTCGCGGAGCCAACGGACTCGGAAGTGAATCCTCTCAGTGGATTAATGACCAGCCTGTAGGTGGTTTTTAGGCTGTTTTCCACATCCGACTAGATGAATACCAGGTTGGTAACCACGCCCGCCTCAGTTACACGATCCGCAAACAGAATACAGTCGCACACTTAGACATTGTATGACACTCGTCACAACAGTTGGGGTACACAAATTTCGTCCTGGAGGTGGGGAGGGGGTAGCGTTAGGAAGAGAATACAGCCACCTTCTACGACTAAAATCACCAAATTGAATAATTAACATATCGACACCATGAAGACACGGGAAAAAGGCCAGGAAAAGATGATGATTTGTAATAACAGCGTACACATAGTACAACGCGGTGAGAGGAGTTATGGGATAGCGATATGCAGATACACACATGGCGGTAGTATTGAGTACATAAGGTATAAAAAGGCAATGCATTGGCAAGGCTGTTATTTGTACTCTTGTGATTCATGAGGAAAGGTTTCCAATGTGACTATGGCTGCACGACGGGAATTAACAGACTTTGAACGCGAAATGGTAGCTAGAGCTAGACACATGGCACATTCCATTTCGGAAATCGTTAGGGAATTCAGTATTCCACGGTCCACAGTGTCAGCGGTGTGCTGAGATTACCAAATTTCAGCCACTACTACTCACCACGGACAACGCAGTGGCCGACTGCCTTCACGTAACGACCGAGAGCAGCGGTGTTTGCATGGTTGTCAGTGCTGGCAGACAAGCAACATTGCGTGAAATAGCCGCAAAAATATGTGTGGGGCGAACGACAAACATATTCATTTGGACAGTGTGGTGAAATTTGGCGTCAATGGACTATGGCAGCAGACGGCCGACGCGAGCGTCCTTGCTAACAGCACGACGTCGCCTGCAGCGCCTCTCGTGGGCCAGTGTACATATCAGTTGGATCCTAGGCGACTGAAAAACCGTGGTCTGGTCAGACGAGTCCAGATTTTAATTGGTAAGAGCAGATTGTAGGTTTCGAGAGTGGCGCAAAGCCCACGAAGCCATGGACCCAAGCTGTCAACAAGGCACTGTGCAAGCTAATTGTGACTCCATAATGGCGTGTGTTTACGTGGAATCGACTGGGTCCTCTGATCCAGCTGAACCTCTTGGAGACCATTTTCAGCCACTCATGACTTCATGTTTCCAAACAATGATGGAATTGGTTCAAATGGTTCAAATGGCTCTGAGTACTATGGGACTTAACATCTGAGGTCATCAGTCCCCTAGAACTTAGAACTACTTAAACCTAACTAACCTAAGGACATCACACACATCCATGCCCGAGGCAGGATTCGAACCTGCGACCGTAGCAGTCGCACGGTTGCGGACTGCGTGCCTAGAACCGCGAGACCACCGCGGCCGGCGATGGAATTGGAGTTTTTGTGGATAACAACGAGCCATGTCACTAGGCGACAACTGTTCGCTTTTGGTTTGAACAACATTCTGAACAGTTCGATTGAGTGCGTTGGCCACACAGCTCTACTGACATGAATCCCAGCCGGCCGTTGTAGCCAAGCGGTTCTAGGCGCTTCAATCCGGAACCGCGCTGCTGCTACAGTCGCAGGTTCGAATCCTGTCTCGGGCATGGATGTACGTGATGTCCTTAGGTTAGTTAGGTTTAAGTAGATCTAACTCTAGGGACTGAGGCCCTCAGATGTTAAATCCAATAGTGCTTAGAGCCATTTGAACCTGAATCCCACCGGACATTTGTGGGACATAATTGAGATGGCACTACGTGCACAAAATCCTGCACTAGCAACACTTTAGCAATTATGGACAGTTGCTGCCATACGCCGGGCAAAAGGAGGCCAGACACGACATTAGGAGGTATGCTATGACTTGTCACCTCAGTGTATATAGCCCGACGCGAGTGAACTTGATTGCTAGCGTACACCCCCCCCCCCCACCCCCACCCCCCTCTCCCTCGGCCTCCCCCTTCACACATCTACATCTACATCTACATCCACCTCCATACTCCGCAAGCCACCTGACGGTGTGTGGCGGAGGGTACCTTGAGTACCTCTATCGGTTCTCCCTTCTATTCCAGTCTCGTATTGTTCGTGGAAAGAAGGATTGTCGGTATGCCTCTGTGTGGGCTCTAATCTCTCTGATTTTATCCTCATGGTCTCTTCGCGAGATACACGTAGGAGGGAGCAATATACTGCTTGACTCCTCGGTAAAGGTATGTTCTCGAAACTTCAACAAAAGCCCGTACCGAGCTACTGAGCGTCTCTCCTGCAGAGGCTTCCACTGTGGTTCATCTATCATCTCCGTAACGCTTTCGCGATTACTAAATGATCCTGTAACGAAGCGCGCTGCTCTCCGTTGTATCTTCTCTATCTCTTCTGTCAACCCCATCTGGCACGGATCCCACAGTGCTGAGCAGTATTCAAGCAGTGGGCGAACAAGCGTACTGTAATCTACTTCCTTTGTTTTCGGATTGCATTTCCTTAAGATTCTTCCAATGAATCTCAGTCTGGCATCTGCTATACCGACGATCAACTTTATATGATCATTCCATTTTAAATCACTCCTAATGCTACTCCCAGATAATTTGTGGAATTAACTGCTTCCAGCTGCTGACCTGCTATATTGTAGCTAAATGACAAGGGATCTTTCTTTCTATGTATTCGCAGCACATTACACTTGTCTACATTGAGATTCAATTGCCATTCCCTGCACCATGCGTCAATTCGCTGCAGATCCTCCTGCATTTCAGTACAATTTTCCATTGTTAGAACCTCTCGATATATCAGAGCATCATCCGCAAAAAGCCTCAGTGAACTTCCGATGTCATCCACAAGGTCATTTATGTATATTGTGAATAGCAACGGTCCTACGACACTCCCCGGCGGCACACCTGAAATCACTCTTACTTCGGAAGACTTCTCTCCATTGAGAATGACATGCTGCGCTCTGTTATCTAGGAACTCTTCAATCCAAGCACACAATTTGTCTGATAGTCCATATGCTCTTACTTTGTTCATTAAACGACAGTGGGGAACTGTATTGAACGCCTTACGGAAGTCAAGAAACACGGCATCTACCTGTGAACCCGTGTCTGGTCCTCTGAGTCTCGTGGACGAATAGCGCGAGCTGGGTTTCACACGACCGTCTTTTTCGAAACCCATGCTGATTCCTACAGAGTAGATTTCTAGTCTCCAGAAACGTCATTATACTCGAACATAATACGTGTTCCAAAATTCTGCAACTGATCGACGTTAGAGATATAGGTCTATAGTTCTGCACATCTGTTCGACGTTCCTTCTTGAAAACGGGGATGACCTGTGCCCTTTTCCAATCCTTTGGAACGTTACGCTCTTCTAGAGACCTACGGTACACCGCTGCAAGAAGGGGAACGAGTTCCTTCACGTACTCTGTGTAAAATCGAACTGGTATCCCATCAGGTCCAGCGGCCTTTCCTCTTTTGAGCGATTTTAATTGTTTCTCTATCCCTCTGTCGTCTATTTCGATATCTACCATTTTGACATCTGTGCGACAATCTAGAGAAGGAACTACAGTGCAGTCTTCCTCTGTGAAACAGCTTTGGAAAAAGACATTTAGTATTTCGGCCTTTTAGTCTGTCATCCTCTGTTTCAGTACCACACACACACGCGCGCGCGCGCACACACACACACACACACACACACACACACACACACACACACACACACACTTGCTGTAGTTGCGGAGCATTCACACACGCGCGAGTGCACGAAGCGGTACCCAAAGGCGCAACTGGCGACAGGTTTTTATCGGCGCTGCTTCCGCTGCGGTTTCGCGCAACAGGCGAGGCTGCTGTGTGAGGGCTGCCCTAGCGACGGCAGTGGCTGCGCCGCGCCTGACCAGCACACGGCAGCCGGCGTTGGTCGCGCGGCGACGGTGGCCCGAAATAGCGGCAGGTGGGCGCCAGCCAGCCAACTGCGGAGTTCTACCGCACGCGCTCCTCCCACAAGCCACTTCGTCTCGTCTCGCCTACAAAGGCGACCATCACGTCTGTTAACCTCGGAGTTACATGAGTCTCGTGTGTGCTGTAGAGGTAGCTCTCCTGAGTAAGTGGATAGCGGCTTTTCACGCAACTGGCCCTTGTTTTCGAGGAAATCGATATTGAAGTTATATGCGTACTCCCTGTACCCGTAACGATAGCGAGCGTGGCGTAGCGTTTTAGACGCGAAGTTTCGCTGATAGTTACTGTCTGATAATTCAGTACGAGTACTTTCTGTTGTCTGAGTCTCACGAGAGCAGATGTTGGAAGCATTTACGCACAGCACGGTGGGAATGTGTGTGAGAGCTGAGAGATTACTCTCCGCGAAAATTTTCTCTCGTACTTGTGTGCGTGAAGGAAGAGGTTGTGATGGAACAGCGTCGGTCCGCAGCTGCACTTTAAAAAGTTTTAGCGGCAAAGAAAAAATACGTACACGACCGTGCTACTGTTGGATAAGATGATTTTGGAACATGCAAAAATCTCATTCTGAAGCTTGTGATGGAAAATCCACAACACCATCGAAATTTTACGAGAATGACAGTGATGGAGATCGAAGAAATGTTTTACATTATTCGACCCTAAGTTGCCAATCTAAATGCTGTTATACGTAAACCCATTAGTCTTAAAGACAGACTGCTGGTGACATATTTGTAGCATCATCTACGTTTAATTCAATTGGTTAAAATGGCTCTGAGCACTATGGGACTTAACATCTGAGGTCATCAGTCCCCTAGAGCTTAGAACTACTTAAACCTAACTAATCTAAAGACATCACACACATCCATGCCCGAGGCAGGATTCGAACCTGCGACAGTAGCAGTCGCGCGGTTCCGGACTGAAGCAGCTAGAACCGATCGGCCACCGCGGCCGGCCTATGTTTAAATACTTTAGTACTTGTTAAAGTAAAAATTACGATGAAATAAAGTTTCACGAGTTTCATCTTGATATTCATAGACGTTCAAAAGGCAAATAGGGCGGATGTCTGATAAATGAAAGAATTTCGGTCTTGTATTTATTTCAGTGTTTCTACTTGCATTGACTTACGGAACACTGATAAATTTCTGTAGGTCTGTTCTTCGATTATAATAATATAATCAATGAATCTCACGTCATATAGAATTAAGGACAAAGCAATTTTACTTGAAGTGAAATGGCAATTTTCCGAACTACAAAACGATTACTTTCAAACATAACTTCACACGTTTCTCTGTATTAATTCATCTATGTTACAAAACTACTTTGCCCCGTTCCTTGAATTGTGGGTATTCCGGTGAATTTAATCTGTCGAAGTGTTAACACCGAACAAACTTTCCGTCTTATCTCGGTTTCTGTAGTCCGATAACTGTACATTCCATAACGCCGGCCTTTCCTCGTACAATCTATTTAAATGCACGGCTTCCTCCTTCGGGTTTTTTTCCGACACTTCCCTAACACTCACACTGCACATCCATCGCGACAGTAGTCTCGAGTGTCCCCACAATTCCAGAACTCATTAAGAAAGTGGCTCGTTGCAGCGTTCACGTGGAGCAGTAAGTAGCGTGATAGTATTTCATTCATAATTTCATCTGATGTTGGTTTTCCGTGACTTCCCTAAATCGCCTCAGGCAAATGCCGGGATGGTTCCTTTAAAAGGGCACGCCTGACTTCCTTCCCCGTCCTTCCCTAATCCGGTCGGACCGTCCTCGCTGTTTGTCTACACCTCCCCCCCCCCCCCCTCCGCTCTATAATGAGAAAGACGCACCTTGAAGGAATTATCCGAATGAGACGAAAATCAGTAGATGTGATGTACATGTACATACAACTAAATTTCAGAAAATTAGGATGATTTATTCAAAAGAAAAGGCTTCACAGATTGAGCAAGTCAGTAACACCTTAATCCACCTCTGGCTTTTATACAAGCAGTTATTCGGCTTGGCACCGATTGGCAGAGTAGCTGGATCTCCTCCTAAGGCAGATAATGGCAAATTCTGTCCAGTTGGTGCGTTATATCGTCAAAATATCGAGATGGTTGGATGGCCCTGCCCATAGTGCTCCGTACGTTCTGAACTACGGAGAGATCCGACCACTTTACTGGCCAAGGAGAAACTCTCGCCGTGTGCGGGCAGACATTGTCTTGCTGAACTGTAGCCCCAGGACGGCTTGCCATAAATGGGGGGAAAAAAACGCGGCGTGGAATATTGTCGACGTACCGTTGTGCTGTAAGCGTGCCGCGAATGACAACCGACGAAAACGAATGAGCCGGCCAGTGTGGCCGAAAGGTTCTAGGCGCTTCAGTCTGGAGCCGAGCGACCGCCACGGTCGCAGGTTCGAATCCTGCCTCGGGCATGGGCGTGTGTGCTGTTCTTAGGTTGGTTAGATTTAAGTAGTTTTAAGTTCTAGGGGACTGATGGCCTCACATGTTAAGTCCCGTAGTACTCAGAGCCATTTCAATCGTTTTTGAAAACAAATGGCGCCCCAGACCTTCATTTCTTCATTCCTGGTTGTCGGGCCGCATTGTGGGCGACGGTCAGGCTGGTATCCCTCCGCCGTCCGAGCTTCTCCAGACCCGCCTTCACTGGTCATCGGGGCTTAGTTTGAAACACATAGCTGAAGACAATTCTTCTCCAGTCAGTGAGATTCAGACCGAAGACGTGCCTGGAGACACGTTCTCTGGCCAGTGGCCACATGTTTAGGGGAGCAGTCAGCTGCATTGGAGCAGCGGCGCCTCCCTCGCTTTCCCCGGCCAGTGTTGCGCAACCCGAACTGCCCCTGCCCTTGTTTGTCTCATTCAGCAACGCGGCCCATAGTCTCCGCTGTAAACAGTAAGCCTCGCTGCGCAGTACATTTCCATCTTGCCCTCAACGTGGCTCGCTGTTGCCGCGATAGATCACCAAATCAGCTAATTACTGCTCGGCGCCGAGCACGTTCTCCGTGTGTGTGTGTGTGTGTGTGTGTGTGTGTGTGTGTGTGTGTGTGCATGTGCGCGGGGGGGGGGGAGGGCGTTGAGGTATCATCCCCTCCCCTCATCATGCACACTGCTGAAGTCTGCGTAATCAGTTGGAATTTTACTAGAGGGTGATTTATCACTGAGAAGACGAGTTGTTGCCAAGTTTATGTGTCATCGGGGTCTGTTCTTCATTGGAACAAGTCGACGTAATGGTAAAGACACTGCCCACGGATTCTAGAGGATCAGAAATCATACCCCCACTCCGCCATCCTGTTTTGGATTTTCCGCAGCGTCAGGTGGTTCCTTCAGAAACCTCGCGAACGTTTTCCTGTCCACACATTCCTAATTCTTGTTTGTGTTCAGCCTCTAACGCACTCGTCGTGGACGGGTGTTAATATCTAACTTTCTTGCCCTTGTACGCAGCCTGCGTCTAGCTGCCAAGCACGGAACAAGGTGGAAACGCTGATCAAAATCTTTGCCACAAGCTGCTTGTAAGCAAATCGACTTAACCGCCATACATGTAATGAGTGTTGTAGTTGGACGGTGATACACCGCTGCCTGGTAGGTGTATTTCATACGCCTGAGCAGCTGAGCCACCTTGCTATGTTTTTCGTTGCCTTTCCAGCTGGTGGCCAAGGCATTTCGTTTGGCACCACGCAGGATCCTTGGCGCAAGCGCAGCCTGCCGACTGCAGCTGCACCTGATGATCCCTCACAATTACAAGAACAGAAACTAAAATCAACTGCTGCATCATTTACTGGCGAAGAGCATAACAATGCGACTCACATCCAGAATTTAATAGGAGAAATTTTTATTTTTCTCGTATGTTTCAACTTCGCATTTCACTTGGCATAAAACCATTTCTTAACAACGTATACTTTTCTTATGTGCCTGTGTGTCGTATTATTATAGGATATTGTCGTCTAAGCCGGCCTGTGTGGCCGTGCGGTTCTAGGCGCTTCAGTCTGGAACCGCGTGACCGCTACGGTCGCAGGTTCGAATCCTGCCTCGGGCATGGATGTGTGTGATGTTCTTAGGTTAGTTAGGTTTAATTAGTTGTAAGTTCTAGGCAACTGATGATCTCAGAAGTTAAGAGCCATTGAACCATTTCATTGTCGTCTAAGGCACTATTTGTCTGAACACTTTAAAAGTCGTATGAGAAAACAAGACTGGAAAAAATATTTCTACAGTGAACTAGATATACCTTAGAAGTGAGATACCGTTTTATTAAGACTTAAATTATATTGTGGTAATACCATCTGACATATGATCTGTCAGCTGTTCTTCGTAATATACCTATGGGTTCTACGCAACCCAAAATGCCATCAAATACTACGCGCAAGATTATCACATTCTCTCGCTTACTGTACAAAAACTGTTAGTCCTACTGAAAAAATGAACAGGACGCTTTTGTAGGAAATTTAATGCAGTTAATGTTGTTAAATTTTACAGTGGGATGCGTTTTCTCTAGAGGCCGTAGTTTCGAATTATTGAAGAAAAATGTACAAAAGTGACCTTCAAACGCGTTTTTTCTTCAATGACTCTAAATTTTGGAAATTTGTGGTAAGTTCCTCTGGGACCAAACTGCTGAGGCCATCGGTACCTAGGCTTACACACCACTTTATCTAACTTAAACCGACTTACGCTAAGGACCTCACGCGCGCACACACACACACACACACACACACACACACACACACACACACGCCCGAGGGAGGACTCGAACCTCAGACGGGGGTTGGGTTGGGTTTTGGGAAGGAGACCAGACAGCGAGATCATCGGTCTCATTGGATTAGGGAAGGACGGGGATGGAAGTCGGCCGTGCCCTTTCAAAGGAACCATCCCGGAATTTTCCTGGAGCGATTTAGGGAAATCACGGAAAACCTAAATCAGGATGGCCGGACGCGGGATTGAACCGTCGCCCTCCCGAATGCGAGTTCAGTGTCTAATAAGACGGGGGGAGCCGCGCAAACCGTGACAAGGCGCCCGAGACCGCACGGCTGCCCCGCGCGGCCAATGACTCTAAAACCTGGCCTCCAACGAAAACGTATGCTAGTACAAAATTTGACTACATTACATTTCCTACAAAAAGATCCTGTTCATTTTTTCTGTAGGATTAATGGTATATGCACAGTGAACGAGAGAACGTGAAAGTTTCGCGCGTAGTTTTTGAAAGCGTTGTGGGTTGCATAATACCCATAGATAGGGGCAGCTTAATCACAGTGTCTATCCCTAACCTACATCTGATGAAACGTATACGGACACTTATTAGTGGACATTCACCTTTATGACGTCGTAAACTCTGCTAGGGCACTTTCATTGAGTGCACAAGGTAAACTGCTGGTACCACTGTGGAACTCACTATTCATTCCTGCCGCGGACTTCATGCGATTTTTTTCAAACATGCTCCGCAGTGCTCTATCCTTAGCAGCCTGGATCTAGTTTCCCATGACGTCAGCCTCCTGAATCGTACGATTCCAAGTTGATGCACTTCGTGGGTGTGTAACGATTGAGCGGATCACACACGACATTAAAAGCCGTTTCCATGTTGGACGAAATGCTTTTGAAATGAAGCAAATAAGGAAAATTTCAAGGAATTTGAGTTTAGTATGAAGCGATTGGTACACCGTTGGGAAATGCTTCGCACGTTTCTTCTGTGGCAAGTAAGAAGGCTGCAGTGTGTGGCACGTAGGATCCCAGGCCGGAGAAGTAGCGACGTTTGCGATGGATGGGGACTGCCGGCGGCAGCCAAGGCCAGCCGAGGAGCGGCCGCCCGCAGCGCCGTGGCTGGCCAGTCGCGGCCTTCCACCGCGGCACAGCTTCCTGCTCTTTACAGCCTCGGCACGCGCCTTTACTTTAAAAGCTGAAAGCTGTGACATATCCCGCTGCACTCTGCGTACCGCATTTATCCTAATATATTAATCACCGGAAATAGCTTTCTGACCAGGAGGGGAAAAAAAGTAGCAATGGTTTTTTTAGCTAAATGGGAACAAAGCATTATTTGTTCGTTTCCGAGGCGTGAACAGCAGTGCCTCTTTATTGAAATAGCTCCCTCTCTTATTCATTCGGCAATACAGTTCGTCTCCTCGAGACCTGTGCAAAAACATATCATATTGTACGATCCAAGTGAACATGATGTTATTAAAAACGTAATACAGGACTCACTGACTCTCGTGTCCCGCGGTGTAGACATACAGGCTAAAGCGACGGTATTCGAAACCAGGTCTCCTGCTCACTAAGGAGATGCGCTAACCGCTACACCACACAGGCACATTGGCTTTGCCCTCCTTCACGGAACACCCTAGCACGCCTCCCTGCTCAATGCAAATTCTAGTTCACGACTCAGCCATTGGTATTCCCCTTAAACTCGAACAGCACCAGCGACAGTAGAGATGGTAAAGTCGGAAAATACACATCCGCCACTTGGTCAACTGTCGTTGAAAATTTCTACATTATACAGCAACGAAGAGAAGGCAGAAACGCTGTTCATCTATGGATAATGTAAGTTAGCAAAACTGTAACGACGCTGTGCATTTTCCTTACGCATCCATTTGTGTTCTGTCAACTGCAGCATGCAGGCGAGTTTACGTACCTGCACTGTGTGCTAGTACACGAGAGCTAAACTCAGTTTTTAATAACTACTTCGTCCGCATCGGTAGCTGCGGAGCCAGTGCGGCAAACTGCTAACCGAAGCGACCCGGGTTCGATTCTCGGGCGGTAGGAGATTATCCCCGCTCGGGGACTGGGTGTTCTGTTGGCCTTACATTCGTATCGGCGTTTCTGACAAGAAGTCGCCTCACTCTGTCGTGTCGTCTTTCTACTATTGAGATGACGGTGTGGGCACGAACCGAAAGCCAATAAATTGAAATAATAAAAAAAAGAAGTTCGTCTTTACGTGAGTGGTACACTGTGACACATTTTTGAGCAGGTCTTGAGGAGAGAGAGAGAGTGGTTTACCGAATAAGAAATATACACCGTGCTATTTAAAAAGCATGTAGGTGCTACTGTTGTTCGTATCTTCTCTTCGCAACGAACAAAGTTACAAGATAGGAAATCATGCTGGTTAATGTACCCCCCCCCCCCTCCGATAACTTAAAATAAACGTCATCTGCTTGAGACATTTTTTTTTTCATTTTCCAACGGGACATGTGCGGTAGCGTTCTCGCTTCCCACGCCGGGGTTCCCGGGTTCGATTCCCGGCGGGGTCAGGGATTTTCTTTGCTTCGTGATGACCGTGCGGTTCTAGGCGCTACAGTCTGGAACCGCGTGACCGCTACGGTCGCAGGTTCGAATCCTGCCTCGGGCATGGATGTGTGTGATGTCCTTAGGTTAGTTAGGTTTAAGTAGTTCTAAGTTCTAGGGGACTGATGACCATAGATGTTAAGTCCCATAGTGCTCAGAGCCATTTTGAACCAACGGGACAAAAAGTTTAGAGGAATCTATCCTGCATTTCTGGTATGCGATAGCTTTATGCTATTTAGCAGCATTTCTGACTATACTCCGATAACCTGGAATGTACAACTAGGAGGGAGGTGCAGGACTGGTGCGAAATCGTCCGAACAACCTTTCTGTGTGTGTGAAGTAAATTTACCATGGCGTACAGCACAGCCAAATCTAATGACTACTCTGGCTCTCGACTAGTCACTGCAAAATGCATGTAGACTAATATTGTTTAACTAACAACATTTACTCGTATTTTGTCCCTGCAGATTTCCAAAGAGGCATCATTTCGCTGATGACCACACTGATCGGAAAAATGGCTCTGAGCGCTATGGGACTAAACATCTGAGGTCATCAGTCCCCTAGAACTTAGAACGACTTAAATCTAACTAACCCAAGGACATCACACACATCCATGCCCGAGGCAGGATTCGAACCTGCGACCGTAGCAGTCACGCGGTTCCGGACTGGATTGCCTAGAACCGCACCACCACACCGGCCGGCACTCTGGTCGGAACTTTAGATTTTTAGATGATGTGATGTTCATGCGTTGCGCAAAGTGACAAAAGTATAGACATAATACATGTTGCACCAGAATCATAAATAACGTTATCTGTGGAAAGTGTATTTGAACATTTGCAAATAAATTATGACGTAGATTTTTTTTGGTTAAAGAGTTACCTGGGACGAGTTTGTGTGATAACGTACACATACCAGGAAAGGATGAGTGTAAGGGTCAGAGTTGATAACTTATTAGGCACAAAAACTAGAAACAAACATTACGCTGTCAAACAACGCAAAGTTATTCGTGATTCGCGGCTAAACTACCATATTTTATTATCTTTACTTACAAGGGGAGGCCGCCAATTGTGAAATTCAGATTCGATTCATACTGCGCATAATAAAAGCTCATTGCCAGAGGTGTAATGTGGCAAAGCACCAAGATGCACTTCTCAGCCGTTGTCGAGAAAATCGACAGTTAAAAGAAACCGTTGCGGTGAAATACGCTCTACAATTAATAATTTTCTGCAGCGTCGTGGCGCAACGGTAAGCGCTCGGGTTCGTAATCCGAAGATCGCCGAATCGAATCTCGTGCCATGCAACTTTTTTTATTATTTTTTTTGTAATTCAAGTGTATATATATATATATATATATATATATATATATATATATATATAATTCCCAGCAATCAGTTGCAACAATTATGCATATAATAAGTTGTTGAAAGTCGTTTGTCGTGGAAAAATAAAACTTGAAATAAAACACAATATCACAAATAGTATTCAAGTGGATACAATTTATTGAAAAGTTCGGTACACACTCGCACATAATTAACATTTAGTGACCAGAAGTAGCTGGAGTATCGCACGAACCAGAGTGGTAGTTATCATAGAAACATGGAAAGCAGAAAACAGCACGACATCGAGCACATCTGATAAATGATGCGTTTTTACAAGAACAATTGTTTTTTAAATTATCTGTTGGGAAACACACCTGATTGACATTCTGAAAAAATTGTTCTATCGTTCGTCAGGTTTGATGCATACCACGCGTATCGTATCATATCGGCAAAAATCGGAGAAGACAATTGGTGGTGGACGATGGATTTTATATATATATATATATATATATATATATATATATATATATATATATATATATTATGTGTGTGTGTGTACATTTGAATTACAAAAAACAAATTAAAAAAAAGTTGCATGGCGCGAAATTCGATCCGGTGACCTTCGTATCACGAACCCGAGCGCCTACCGCTGCGCCACGACGCTGCAGAAAATTGTTAATCGTAGAGCGTATTTCACCGCAACGGTTTCTTTTAACTGTCGATTTTCTCGACAGCGGCTGAGAAGTGCATCTTGGTGCTTTGCCACATTACACCTCTGACCATGAGCTTTTATTATGCACAGTATGAATCGAATCTGAATTTCACAATTGGCGGCCTCCCCTTGTTAGTCAACTAAAGTCTAAGAAACAGTTTATGATTAAATATAACTCACTCATTATAATTATGTAGACGTTACTAAATACACAAACAAGTAGTTTCGACGCTTGATAACGAATGTTGCACTAATTCGACGATAGCAAAAATGTCTAGACAACTGTGTTCAGTTGGCACGCATGTGTAGTGCCGAAATGACCACTAGATGTCACAAGAAGTGGATATGCCAGTATAAAAGGAGGCGAAGAGGATTGTGTTGTCAGCAGAGAAGCAGTAACACTAGAATGGAATTGCGAAGTGGCGACGCGAAAGAACAGCCACAACTGAAACCAGCCCCGGCATACATCACGTTCCGGCCCCTGTTGTAGCGCCACCACAAGGTGATGTCTAACTAAAATATTTTCTCAGCACATGTTCTCAGTGTGACGATTACATTAATTCTACATATCACGCCACTAGACAGCTGAAAAAAAATTAAAAGACTAACACCACACACACACACACACAGTGATGTGAGATATATATTCGTAATGTCTGCCTGCGAAAATATTTGAGGGTGTTTATGTATGCATCGTGTTTCTCAGTTGTGTGATTTGAGGTGCAAATGGCAAAGTATTTCAGAACAAAGCTGATAGTATATTTGAAAACTGCGCCTCAGAAACTGCGCTGTGAGCATGGCGGATTACTGTGCGAAGGGGCCCGAGTTTGATTCCCGGTTGGGTCGGACATTTTCTCCGCTTGGGGACTGGGTGTTGCATTGTCCGTATCGTCATAACTGACATTACACTTTTAAGATGGCTAAATGGGCTCGCTGTGAAAGCCAATAAATAGAAAAAAAACTGCTTAAGCTCAGCCCTTGAAGTGTCGCTGATATGGCATGCGGTTCGGCCCTGCCCCCTAGCTACTTGGAAGCAACGGCTTAAAGCGTAAATTACCGGACGAGTGACCGTGCAGGCAAACCTCTTCTCTCCGCGCAACACCTGTAGTGTAAACTGTTCAGAAAGTATGCAGACACTCCTTTTTCCAAGCTGTCTACAAAACTCGATGCACTGAGCACTGGTGTTTATGCTTTCCACTGAACGCCCCCCCCCCCCCCCCCGGCTAAGAAGTTCGCCTTGCTACGTAGGCCCTATCGTTGGGTACGCGTATCTCTGCGTGCTGATAGCGACTTCGGACGAAACAGTGTGTCATGTCTTAGTTGGCGAGGGAGTCAGTTCATTTACACCGTGTAAAACGCTGTGCTTACTGCAGTGTCTTATTTGCAACTGCAAAGACGGCGATGCGGATAAGGTACTTAAGAGCAGTAAGATTTGAAAACATTTTATCGGGCGTGCTGGGACCTGTTCTGCCCTTCTACGAGGAACAGCGGCAACTGCTAAACTAGACATTCCAGCCGGCCACTGAAGCAAGGATTGGTTCTTTGTATCTAACACTTCAGGTTTATCTATTAGATAAGGTCTTTCTTGCCCCACCCGCCCACGCCTCCGGTAGATCATTAACGTAGCATAATTTTCCTGCTTTCTTCTTCTTTCCCGGTGTTCCTGCAGTGCGCTCTCCTCTTGTTACTTACACACTTGCCTCCGCGCTTCGCTTCCTCCCGGTGCTCCCCCACGATAGACTTTATTCCCCCATATTTTGGCGGCCGCTCCTCGTGCGTATCTCGCGGTAAGGAGCCCGGCCTGCTCGTTACACGCGGCGCGCCTACCTGAATGCCGCAGCAATGAGAAAATAATGACCCGCCGCCTCCTGAATACATACTGCAGCGCAGCGCAGGGCCAGGGCAGGCAGGCTCCGCCCGCGGGCGACACCCGCCCCTCGCCGGCTCCACGTGTCCACGTGGCCGCAGGCCGCACGCTCCGCCACAGCCGCGCAACCTTGCCGAGCGTGCAGTTTCTTCCTGTGTACCACCGTACCTAACACGCAATCCCAGTGTCTCTAACATTGCCCTAGACGTTGCATGCTTCACCACATTAGAGATGTTGTTGTTGTTGTGGTCTTCAGTCCTGAGGTTGGTTTGATGCAGCTCGTCATGCTACCCTATCCTGTGCAAGCTTCTTCATCTCCCAGTACTTACTGCAGCCTACATCCTTCTGAATCTGCTTAGTGTATTCATCTCTTGGTCTCCCTCTACGATTTTTACCCTCCACGCTGCCCTCCAGTACTAAATTGGTGAGCCTTGATGCCTCAGAACATGTCCTACCAACCGGTCCCTTCTTCTAGTCAAGTTGTGCCACAAACTTCTCTTCTCCCCAATCCTATTCAACACCTCCTCATTAGTTATGTGATGTACCCATCTAATCTTCAGCATTCTTCTGTAGCACCACATTTCGAAAGCTTCTATTCTCTTCTTGTCCAAACCATTTATCGTCCATGTTTCATTTCCATACATGGCTACACTCCATTAGAGATAACCCTAAGGAATTTGGAAGGAGGGCAGTGTGACGGAATCTAATTGCTGTTGGTATCCAACTGCACCGTAAAATGACACTGTCGGATAAAGAAAACGCAAAACATTCGAAGAACAGGTCATTTTATTGACAGAGATGTGAGATGTTCATCAGTGTAGGAGTTACTGAAACCGCCTTGCTGGACATAAACGTTGCCAACAGGAAATAATTCAAAGTAAACGTCTTTACGAAAATATTAATTTTGTCAATAGTAGTTGAAATAACTGATCTTGAAATTTGTTGAGTGTAACTCGGTTTGTTCCAAATAATAATAAACGTTGACCAGAACTTATCTTCATTTCGTTGCTTCACTGCAGTTGACGTTTCCCGTAAGTTTCCTTAGTGAAAACGAGCCAAAGAACATCATGGTTGTCAAAAGACGTGAAAAGTCAGTTATTGTCTTAGTTGTACAATTTATGACGTCACGGAGTGCTGTTCAAGACCTTACATCATAATGGGCCTCCCATACGCTTTCTTGCGGGTCTTATATACTCTTGCTAGCAACTGATGCATTGTTGCGCATAGTAAATTTGCTAATTACAATTGCAAAAGTTGTTGATCATTATAAAAAAACGTTATCATCTGAAGCTTACAACTGAAATGCCTGGAATGTGATACAAGGACGATTTACACATGCCTTGTTTTTCTGGAAAAATAAGTGAAACGATACGAATAAACAATGCTGATTCCATTTTTGTTAATTACACTGAAACTATATTATCTCAAGTATTCCTACAATGTTCCCTGTGTCTAAAAGAGTACTTTATTGTTTAGTGCGAACAAGATTTTAATATACAATATAGCAGCCGAAATAAACACTTTATTTACAATGTTAATCTGTTCTCGTTATATAAATTATAGTAATTAAGAGGTAATTAGACGTTGTTATGTTAGCTAATAGCCAACGGCCTTGCTGCAGTGGTAACACCGGTTCCCGTCAGATCACCGAAGTTAAGCGCTTTCGGACTGGGCTAGCACTTGTATGGGTGACCATCCGGTCTGCCGAGCGCTGTTGGCAAACGAATTGACAACATACGTTGCCACCAATGGTCAGACTTAATGTTAGAGAGTACTTTGAGACGAAGTTGTTGAAAATTACGTTATAGTACTCAGTAGGCGAAGTTACTTAAATGGGTCCTACCTAATTACATAACAGTTAATCTTAAAACCCAAATTAGCTTCGAAATCGTATGCGTAATAAGCTGTTACTTTTCACAGTATATGATAACAAATTCAAACCAAATTAAAAGCACATGTCACGGTAAAAGGTGCCCAGAGAGTCGTATCAGTACACAGTGTAACCCCCTCCACCTGTAGCGGCAACTCGGCCGTGTATTCTTGCATGCAAACTATCGTGAAGGAGCCGGATGGCATGCTACGATAGTTTGTTCCAGCCATCTTACACCTATTGTTGCAGTTTGGCAATGGTTCTTAAAGCTCTGGAGAATGACTCGAGTTCCCACTTCACCATGTTCAGTTGGTGAGATATCTGATGACATTCTGGTCGGGATAGTTTCACGGCGCGAAGACCACGTCGAGTCGCAGCAGCCGTATGTGATCATGCAGAGTCCTGCTGAAGCAACACGCCTAATTCCTGCCGAAAAAAACGGCTGTAGTGCAGTGTAGTGGCCGCTGGTTACTTTATCCTGCAGAAACACCATATCTGGGCGCCATTTGTGCCTGATGCCGCCCCCTCCCCCCCCCCCCCCTTCCATGAATCCTGTGGTGAGACTTTCATGTCGTGGGCGAATGTATTCCGGAATACGTCACTCACCAGGTCAACGCCGTACACGTGTATGTCCATAACTCGCAAACAGACAGAGCCTACTGTCTTACTGAAGATAGCAGAGCGCCGTTGCACCCTCCAGTCGACTATTTCACGACGCCAGAGTAGCCAAGCTTGGCAGTGTCGTCGTGTCAGTGTTAGCCTAGCCAGAGGCACACGAGATCTTAGTCCTGCAGCAACCATATGGTTCCCAATGCCCTCAGTGACACAAACAGGTGCCACATGTTGCGTGGATGATCTTGACGTGCCATCTGCACTACGCTGACATAAAAACTGATCCGTAAGTCTGAGAATGTTCTACAGACCACAGCTGAAAGCTGTGACACACAACCGGTTCATATGTGCCCAACATCTTCAGCAATCCGTCGATACTTCCATCCAGCTTCTCGCAGGCCCACAATGCGTTCGCTTTCAAATGGTTGAAGTTGTTCAACAGGGACACGTACTTGTCATCGGATCATGGTTATTCCTTAGAACGGATGTTTGCATACGCTATCCACCTCTAAACTCGGCACACTTACTGCCTGCAGAGTCAAAACAGAGGACGCACAGACAGGCCTAGGCCTCCTGATCGCCGATGACCCTGACAGACGAACCAGTAACACTACAACCACTCAGTAGCACATACTACTGAAAACATCCCTCGAGGAAGTTACATTTCTTTCCCGACGGTGAAGAATAATCCCCTACATGCTCTGTCCAAGTCATGTCCACCGTTTATCCATACTGAGCAATATCCGTCCTTCTCACATCAAACGGCAGAAACCAACTTCCCAGTCTGTACTTCAACATTCTCAAGAACTACTCTCCATCTGCTCCGCCATGCACCAGGGAATACAAGAAAGCGCTATGTGAGACTGAAATTTCGTAAACTACCTGGAAGACTGCCCAAGAAAAGATCACTCGTCTTTTACATCTGATGAAACCTGGAGACAAGATTGGTTTCAATAGCATCCTCTCGGGCTTACCAGCAACCGTGACACGTGGAAAATTGGCTGGCTTGAGTCTCCCTCGCTCCACCTAAACCAAAAAATTAATCAGTGTATTCCGTGCCGTGGCTATGGCACTGAACAGCAAAAAATCGCGCGTACAACGGAAGACTGCGCTCAGTCGGCATTTGCAGGTTCCGGGGAGAAGCTAAATAAAGTATCTGTTCAAGCAGCCAACGGGCTGCATTGAATTGGACTTTAAGCAGCGAGAAACGGACAAAGAGCCGGAAGATCTCCATCTTTACTGCATTTTTGCTACGTTGCAGATATATTTGTCCCTACAACGTTTGTTGGAATCGATTTTTACTGTAGCATCGCATGGAAAATATGTATAGGAAATATTATTAATGTACAAGTAGGGTTAAGCATACTGCTTATCACAGCTTACATTATTAGCAGTAGTCCAGACAAATGTGGCAAGAAATGCGACACAATTTGAGATCGTAGAATCAGCTAAGGTTACCAATTTCCACTTACTTGTAAAAGCTTACATGTTTCATTCTACTGGTAACAGAATATCGTATTAACTGTTAATTGCAAACGAAGAGTTAAAAAACACTGTTGGTTGCAAATCAGACTCATCTCTCGTAAGATTTATAATTTAAGCAGCAACGAGCTGTTAGTAAGAAACTGGTCCCTCTCACTAAAAGGGAATAACTGACAAAGTTTGAAACTTGCTTGATTTGTTTATACTGGATAGCTGATAACAGAAAGAAGGTTTAGAACAATAAGGTTAGAGACATAAGTGAGATGAATGGTGGACAAAAGAGAACGCATAATTGATTCCATAACAGTATCGCAGAACGAGCGATGTTTTGCGAAACATACAAGGGAGCGTGGTTAGGGGTATTCCATAGGAAAAAAACTTCTATATTCCCCCAGACACTCACTTTTGTTAAGTTCATGATAAAGACAAGGTACACATCTTCCTTGCTACATTGCGCTTACATCTTTCGTCTGCAGAACATGAATTAATACTCATTTGTTCCGCGACGAACTTGCGAATCAAGACCGAAGGAAGGACCAGCTATCAAGGCAGTGTCTCATCTCAGTTCGAAGCGTCCTCCATACCCAGAGATGTGGGTTTGTGGTAAGGCGCTAACTCGCATTCTGGAGGTTGCGGTTCAAGCCTCTATCAAGTCAGATTTAAGTTTTCGGTGGCTAAGTCTAGTAATAAAAATTCCAGGATAATTATCTGTGAAAGGACATGTCCGATTTACTCTCCCAGTCGAAGCTTGCGCCATGTCCCTAATGATCTGTTCGTCGACGGGATATTAAACCCAAACTTGGTTCTTTTTCCAATCCGTGATTGCCGGTAACATGAACTGGCTACGCGGTGTCGGTGATATAATTTCCATACGCGACTGGCTTCGAGGAGTGGGGCTGCAGGATAAACGCCTGGATTTGGGAAGCGAGCCGACCGCCGAACGCGGCCGTAGAAAGCGCGCCGCGACTTTCCCTGGCAGAAGTCGGCGTCCCGACACGTGTCGATAGCGAGTGCTGCGGTTTACTGTCCTGTCAGCAGGCAGCCGCGGGCTCATAACTAGTTACCCTTAACAGAGAAATGTAATCGTCTAGGCCGTCTTCACTCTTCTGTTGTGTTGTTAGTCTAACACTAGCGTTATGTAGCTTTCTGAGCTGCTGTTAATGGAAATGATACGTAACTTTGATTGTAGTGAAGGGCAGGCCGAAGTGACAAAGTAAATTCTACAGAGAAATGTCGCTGAGACGGCGAAATGTTAATGCCGTCACTGAATAGCGTTAGCTGAGTGGTCAGCGCGGCGGAATGCCACGCCAAGGGGCCCGGCTTCGATTCCCGGTTGGGGCAGGAGATTTTCTCCGCTCAGGGACTGGGTGTTGTGTTGTCATCATTTCACCCCATCTCCGACGCGCAAGTCGCCCAATGTGGCATCGAAAGTAAAGTACTTGCCCTCGGCGGCAGTCCTATTCGGGGGACTCCCGGCCCACAACGGCATACGCTCATTTCCATTTGTCTTGTTTGCCCTTAGCTGCGTCATAATAATTCGTAGCGTTTCTGGTGTTCTCACTTACGCAGCTGAAAATTGTGATACGTGTAAGTTAAAATCCACTTCGCATGGTCTCATTATTTTCAAGAAAGTTGAATCTTTACTGAAGTTTATGTGTGATTCATGCATTTGCCGTGGCAATAAAAACATGATGAGAAACATCGTAACTATAGATTCAAACTTTTTCGCAAATTAGCAGGCCATTTGAACTATTTCTGGGTTAACATACTAGAAAATACGTGTATTACACAAAATAACAATAGACTGATATTAATCAGCGGAACGCGTTTGGCGTAAACGAATAGGCTATCGCATTTTCCGTTGCGTGGGTGACAATACCAGAAACGCAACGTATTGCAGTACAATACTTTTGTCGCCAGACAACTGACAGCATAGATAGTAATGGCGGCATGCTAAATTCAAACAGTTGTTGGGCTTTCATGGCACTTTCTCGTAGTGTAAAGCTGTATGCTGGAATGGGGGTTGGACTCCAGACACTTGCATTCCATGAGCAATGTACTGTACTTCTCAAGACAGCTATACAAGCATGCGTCACGGTTGCATCCAATGCATGCATTACAGCAAACACTACTGCACACTGAAGGTTCGCTCCCTATGTAAAAACAAACCAGTCCGTAAAACAAAAATTGCTTTTAATAAGGGCAGTTGTATTGGAGGTGTATGCACTTGTCTTCGGAGTGGCTATTGTAACCAGTTGTAATAGGGCCTACAGTTTAGCGCGGACTTCCAACCGCGATACATTTTTTCCCGTGTTGAACATGAATGAAGGGATAATTGTCTGAGAATAGAACGGCGAACGGCTGCATTAGTCTGACATTCACTTACCAAGCTATACATTACTCTGTGGGTAACGTTTGTAATTTGATGTGATGCTTTACAGCTTAATTCCATCGTCATTAGTACGTTTAGGGTTATTTGGTAAGCGTGATAGCGTTACGGAGATGTTTAGCAAACTCAAGAGGCAGAGTCTGCAAGAGAGGCGCTCTGCATCGCGGTGTAGCTTGCTGTCCAGGTTTCGAGAGGGTGCGTTTCTGGATGAGGTATCGAATATATTGCTTCCCCCTACTTATACCTCCCGAGGAGATCACGAATATAAAATTAGAGAGATTCGAGCGCGCACGGAGGCTTTCCAGCAGTCGTTCATCCCGCGAACCATACGCGACTGGAACAGAAAAGGGAGGTAATGACAGTGGCACGTAAAGTGCCCTCCGCCACACACCGTTGGGTGGCCTGCAGAGTATACATGTAAATGTAGATGTACGTTACCAGACTGTAAGATGGTTGGTGACGAAACTGCATCTAGAGATCTCTTGTTGAACAAAGATTATTGTATCAGTGAGACAGTGTGTTTGTGAAGATAAGTCCATATTGTTGTAGAATAAGAGATAAGTTGAAAAGTAGAATCTGGTGACCTAAGATAAAGTTGGGACAGATAATTAGGTGAGGACAGACGATAAAGAGAACAAAGAACTTAACAAACAAAGGTGGGAAGTCGAGGAGATCGTGCAACCTCCTAAGAGTGTGCTCGAGAAAGTTTTACGTGATTAATTGATAGCTAAGCGCAGTGATAAGAGGTAATTTTTTTCATGCACAAGTGGAATCCGAGTTGTTCTACAATTTTTGTGATTTTCCTTGGATTATTTAAAAGGGAGAGGGTTGAACTGATTGTAAAACAAACGCATAGTGCGCTAGCTGAAAAGACAGTGAAGTGAGCCCGATCCGAATCTAATCCGCGCGGTCGTTGGTTTGGTATACCGACTGACTTGAATGTGGTTTGTAGGCGATTTGCCATGCTTCCTTACGCAAATGCTGTGCTGATCCCCAATCTCCACTCTGAAAATACTATACGCAAAAAGCTTAAATAAGTTAACAACACGTGCAAGAAAGTTTAGACAATTCACAGGCAAATAATGTACACGTCTTCTCTTCCACATGTTAGCTGACGCCTATGGAGACATGAATGGCATCCGCTCACAAAGTTAAAATAAAATTAATTTGCAAATCGAGAAAAGAAAGGACTCGGTATGAAGGGATTAACGCTAGGAAAGAGATTTAAAATTGATAGGCTTACTTGTTAGACAAAATTTTTGGTAACGAAGAAGAAGTCGAACACCACTTTCGTGGCCGAAAAGTGAACCTAATGAGATTCCTTAATAATGTGATATAATTTTTAAAGCAATGGATAACCTCGATTACCAAAGCAGGCATTAATGCGAAGGGACTTCAGTGCGGAAAGAAATAAAGGAAGAGAGTCTGTGACGGAACACCGCTATGCGCTTCTGCATTCCCACGCTGTGCGGAGCTGGAAGCCGTTAAAAATTTGCTCGGCGCTTCCCGACAAGTGCGGCACACGGCCTTCTGTCATCCCCGGTAATGCTGAAAGACAAACCGTGTACACAGCGACGGAAGCGACGGTCCGGTCACGCAATCCTTTCCGGGCGGCGACCTGACAGGAAAGGGGGGGGGACCTGCGCCGGCACCGGCCTGAGGACGCAAGCGGAAGGCGGCGCCTAGTTCGGCGGGCCGCCGCGCAGCCGGCGGCGGCGCTGGCGGGCCGGCGCGCTGTTGCGGAAGCGAAGCTGTCCGGCCTGTCGGCGTCCTTGGAGGCCGCCCGGGAGAGCCCCGCCCACAGCGCACCGCGTCCTGCTCGCGGGCAGTCCCAAAGGAGGCCACGGCGGCGCGCTGCCGTTTTCGCCGAAGCGGCAGTTGCGAATTCTTATTCACTGGGCGAGAAGAGTTGCTCCATGAAGCTGTTCGCAGACGACTCTGTTCGATAGAAAGGTTGCAACGTCAAAAGAGTTAAAAGCATGAAAATGGAGTAACCTGTGTTTTATCTTGAGAACTGAAACTGGAGTAAAGCGAACTGCTGTTCTATATACCGGGTGATCAAAAAGTCAGTATAAATCTGAAAACTTAATAAACCACGGAATAATGTAGACAGAGAGGTAAAAATTGACACACATGCTTGAAATGATATGAGGTTTTCTTAGAAGAAAAAAAAAAAAGTATTGCTAGACGCGTGAAAGATCTCTTGCGCGCGTCGTTTGGTGATGATCGTGTGCTCAGCCGCCACTTTCATCATGCTTGGCCTCCCAGGTCCCCAGACCTCAGTCCGTGCGATTATTGGCTTTGGGGTTACCTGAAGACGCAAGTGTGTCTACATCTACATCCATACTCCGCGGAGGGTACCTTGAGTACCTCTATCGGTTCTCCCTTCCATTCCAGTCTCGTATTGTTCGTGGAAAGAAGGATTGTCGGTATGCCTCTGTGTGGGCTCTAATCTCTCTGATTTTATCCTCATGGTCTCTTCGCGAGATATACGTAGGAAGGAGCAATATACTGCTTGACTCCTCGGTAAAGGTATGTTCTCGAAACTTCAACAAAAGCCCGTACCGAGCTACTGAGCGTCTCTCCTGCAGAGGCTTCCACTGTAGTTCATCTATCATCTCCGTAACGCTTTCGCGATTACTAAATGATCCTGTAACGAAGCGCGCTGCTCTCCGTTGGATCTTCTCTATCTCTTCTGTCAACCCCATCTGGCACGGATCCCACACTGCTGAGAAGTACACAAGCAGTGGGCGAACAAGCGTACTGTAACCTACTTCCTTTGTTTTCGGATTGCATTCCCTTAGGATTCTTCCAATGAATCTCAGTCTGGCATCTGCTTTACCGACGATCAACTATATATCATCATTCCATTTTAAATCACTCCTAATGCGTACTCCCAGATAATTTGTGGAATTAACTGCTTCCAGCTGCTGACCTGTTATTTTGTAGCTAAATGATAAGGGATCTATCTTTCTATGTATCGTGATCGACCGACATCTCTAGGGATGCTGAAAGACAACGTCCGAAGCCAATGCCTCTCCACAACTCCGGACATGCTTTACAGTGCTGTTCTTAACATTATTCCTCGACTACAGCTATTGTTGAGGAATGGTGGTGGACATATTCAGCATTTCCTGTAAAGAACATCATCTTTGCTTTGTCTTACTTTGTTATGCTAATTATTGCTATTCTGATCAGATGAAGCGCCATCTGTCGGACATTTTTTGAACTTTTGTATTTTTTTGGTTCTAATAAAACCCCATGTTATTCCAAGCATGTGTGTCAATTTGTACCTCTCTATCTACATTAATCCGGGATTTATTCGGTTTTCAAATTTGTACTGACTTTTTGAACACCCGGTATGTATACGTGTTAGAGTCCTGAAAAATGCAAATGGTCTAACTACGGAAAAACTATCAGATAAACTGAGTCGCCAAAACAACGTGAAACAATATCACTGTATTTTTAATTAACTTTTCCAAAGTGATTAGAAAACGTAACAGTATATTAAATACGATGTTCTGCGAAATTCTATTGTGAAGTGCTACAGTGTGTAAGGACACAGTAAGTGACTTGCAGTTGCAACATACAAAGTTAACAGAAGTGAATGCTACATGAAATTATTAATCAAGTTTTCAAAGGATATATCACCAAAATGTTTCTATAAAAATGCTCTGTGCATTTACGTACAGTCCGACTGAACAAAATTCCAAACACAGAATAATGCACACGCAAATGTAATACTGCATACACAGTAAAAATAAAACTGTCTGCATAAGAAATTAAAGCTGAACTGAACTTTGCTTAAACTGACGTGATGATGAATTTTGAAAAGCAACACTTAACCCTGAATGATCTTATGTCCTGACCCCACTGTAACTGACCCTAACAAGCTTGTGTGACTTATCTGTGACAATCTTGGTAGTGTACTAAATGATGAATATGAAATATGCTGCGCATAAGAGCAAACTAAATAAAAGAAAAGGCTTGCGCATGTGCAATGCAAGGACGTGTAGGTATTCTAAACAGATGATGTCTTAAGTTTAGCCATTGTGTTCCGCAGAGTGCAATGCGGCGACACACCCTAGCAGAAAATATTAGATTCATTCGTGAGGGAACGATGGTCGGATCTGCACTTGTTGAACGAGTTAAGGAAAACTGACCTGCAGAAAAACTGTATTGTAAAAACTGAAACTCATTGTCTGTTACAGTCTTTTGTAACTAATTGTCCTCTGCCAAATGATCAACTACAGATATGGTAAAGGAGTGGTAAATATAAAACATCTGAGTGCAAGCCATGTGAACTGATAACTTATTCTCGTGTGAACAATAACCAACTACCCAAACCAATGAAAATATTCAAGCAATGCAGCAACACCTTTACCTCATAATCTTTACTTTCCCAATTAATCTTTACCGACTCCTAAGTCACAGTTAATCATCCTCTGCAATTTTCTTTCTGTGCTCTGCAAGCTATTTCAGAAACCTTGACGTTGCCTACAGCCAACTCTCTCACTATCTTCTCATAGAATGGCTACTGTACTGCAGCGACAGTAATAGAGACAACCAAAGACCACAGTGTTTGTACTTAGAACTTCTGTGGTGTAACATATCGACTATAGAAAACTACTGTTTGAAACATGTTTAGCGTACAAACATGAAATATGACAATCGAATGAAAATATAAAGCTCATGCCATTTTACTTGAATAATAATAAACTAGAAACCTTACAACCTACTGAACCTCCGTTTTGATCGGCACAGGGACTGGCAATTGAGCCTGAACGTAAATAAATGTAATATAAAGCGCGTAACGAAGTATGGGTCAAGAGCTCTCGCGTTCTATCTCTGGTCAGTTCTATGATTTAATTTTCACTTACTATTTCTTTCACCTCTGACAATGTTTGTTAACGTGACAAATGTCGAGTTGCACCGTGTTCTGTAGGCCTTATTAAACCATGAAAAGTCAAAGTAGTCTCATACTCAGGGAATGGGCGTGGAGGAGCGGATGCAAAAGTTATGCATTGCCGTTGTACGCAAGTCCTAGCAGAGGTGGTCCGCCGTTGCCTCTCTTTTTTGAAGTGTCAGGTGTTTATCTGCGCCTTGTGGATGAATGTGGTGGGTTACTGAACCGTGTCGTATTACATCTGTGTTATTATGGATGAAACCCAGTGCCGGCACTAACCTGCTTCCACGAAAAGCCTTTATATCTGTATTTTCATTTCGACTGTCTTCCCTCTCTTTCGCTCCCAAATCCATCACTGTTGTTGTTTTACTGTCATTGCCTGTCACTGATCACCAATATCTACCCTTTTCGAATCTCGATGTTATTGTCTTCATCCTTCTGTCTTTCTCTTTCAGTGCCACTTTCTCACTACCATCATCATTGTCTCCTCTCTCTTCCTCTCCCTTTAGCACTCTCTCCTCTGTCTTCCACCGTCACTCTTCGCTAAAAAGTGCAAATATGCTCGTATGCTAAATTTTTAGTGAGGAAGGCGGAATGAAGATTGAGGCAATTGGTTCCCCACTTTCTCTCAGTCGCGTTTTTTTGCTCCGGTAGAAGCATTTTTCCGCTGGTTCCTTTTTTTTCCTTTTGCAGCATGGTGCGCTGCTCATACAGGGTGTTACAAAAACGTACGGCCAAACTTTCAGGAAACATTCTTCACACACAAATAAAGAAAAGATGTTATGTGGACGTGTGTCCGGAAAGGCTTAATTTCCATTTTAGAGCTCATTTTAGTTTCGTCAGTATATGCTGTACTTCCTCGATTCACCGCCAGTTGGTCCAATTGAAAGAAGGTAATGTTGACTTCGGTGCTTGTGTTGACATGCGACTCATTGCCCTACAGTACTAGCATCAAGCACATCAGTACGTAGCATCAACAGGTTAGTGTTCATCACGAACGTGGTTTTGCAGTCAGTGCAATGTTTACAAATGCGGAGTTGGCAGATGCCCATTTGATGTATGGGTTGGCACGGGGCAATAGCCGTGGCACGGTACGTTTGTATCGAGACAGATTTCCAGAACGAAGGTGTCCCGACAGGAAGACGTTCGAAGCAATTCATCGGCGTCTTAGGGAGCACGGAGCATTCCAGCCTATGACTCGCGACTGGGGAAGACCTAGAACGACGAAGACACCTGCAATGGGCGAGGCAATTCTTCGTGCAGTCGACGATAACCCTAATGTCAGCGTCAGAGAAGTTGCTACTGTACAAGGTAACGTTGACCACGTCACTGTATGGAGAGTGCTACGGGAGAACCAGTTGTTTCCGTACCATGTACAGCGTGTGCAGGCACTATCAGCAGCTGATTGGCCTCCACGGGTACACTTCTGCGAATGGTTCATCCAACAATGAGTCAATCCTCATTTCAGTGCAAATGTTCTCTTTACGGATGAGGCTTCATTCCAACGTGATCAAATTGTAAATTTTCACAATCAACATGTGTGGGCTGACGAGAATCCGCACGCAATTGTGCAATCACGTCATCAACACAGATTTTCTGTGAACGTTTGGGCAGGCATTGTTGGTGATGTCTCGATTGGACCTCATGTTCTTCCACCTACGATCAATGGAGCACGTTATCATGATTTCATACGGGATACTCTACCTGTGCTGCTAGAACATGTGCCTTTACAAGTACGACACAACATGTGGTTCATTCACGATGGAGCTCCTGCACATTTCAGTCGAAGTGTTCGTACGCTTCTCAACAACAGATTCGGTGACCGATGGATTGGTAGAGGCGGACCAATTCCATGGCCTCCACGCTCTCCTGACCTCAACCCTCTTTACTTTCATTTATGGGGGCATTTGAAAGCTCTTATCTACGCAACCCCGGTACCAAATGTAGAGACTCTTCGTGCTCGTATTGTGGACGGGTGTGATACAATACGCCATTCTCCAGGGCTGCATCAGCGCATCAGGGATTCCATGCGACGGAGGGTGGATGCATGTATCCTTGCTAACGGAGGATATTTTGAACATTTTCTGTAACAAAGTGTTTGAAGTCACGCTGGTACGTTCTGTTGCTGTGTGTTTCCATTCCATGATTAATGTGATTTGAAGAGAAGTAATAAAATGAGTTCTAACATGAAAAGTAAGCGTTTCTGGACACATATCCACATAACATATTTTCTTTCTTTGTGTGTGAGGAATGTTTCCTGAAAGTTTGGGCGTACCTTTTTGTAACACTCTGTGTATCAGTAAAGTTTTGATAGTTTATTTATATACTTCGACACACGCACACACAGGGGGTACTGTGGCAGATGCGAGGGCGACACCCATCGCAGAATGGAAAAACAGGAAAACCGCAGATACGGAGATAGCGGCGGACAGCGAGAACTGGCCGCGACACCAGTTGGAAGCCTTCCGACTCTGCTCCCTACAGCTAAGCTAAGAAACTATCCTGAGGATCGGTCACCCTCGATACTGCACTTTTCTTATATAAATGACTATTACATCTGGCTGTTTGCAAACCAATAAGTTCCCAAGAGCAGCGAGCGAAAATGTGATTTTTCGGGGGCGGAGAGGTCATGTCGCGAGTTCAATTGATCACAGATTTAAGGATCCAGTGTTTTGGATAGGTAATGACTAAAAACATATTTTTTGTATAATAATTATCCGTTAACGAGATTCAGAGGTTCAAAGTTACCTTCTCATGTGCACGAGTTGCTCTGCACCCTCATCTCGGAAAAATATTTGGAGTCATAGATCTTCGAAATAGTACGCGTTTGTCTCACGGAAGTTCTATTGTGCGATTCACGCAAAATTTTAAGCATCAGTAGTCGTGATGTGCGCTTGCACAGGAAACCTTTCAATATCGGAATAGCGTTACTGGTTAGCAGTCACCCTTTTGACAAACTTAGCACGAATTGTGCCACGTGACGGCCGAATTTGTGAAAGCTTTGGTCCGAAGTATCGGTTGCTTTGGCACCATTCACCCGTTGGTGACACTGAGCTAAATTGAAGTGTATCATATTGCCCTGGTAAGGAGTGACCCTACTGCTCTCAGTGAGCGCTGGGGGCTTCACTGTAATCGCCTGGCTGGGGTCTCAGTTACCTTCTGACACGGAGGCCTCCCCCATCACAGTAGCCAATCCCAAGATTCTCTTCGCTTAGGCCTCAAGCATCGAGGAACACAGCTCTACGTGCATACTTTGAAAAGTGTAAGGTAGAGGTACTTCCCTCTCCTTCCGTGCATTAAGACTGCTTGTCGTCGCATTCATGGTTCAAATGGTTCAAATGGCTCTGAACACTATGGGACTTAACTTCTGAGGTCATCAGTCCCCTATAACTTAGAACTACTTAAACCTAACTAACCTAAGTACATCACAAACGTCCATGCCCGAGGCAGGATTCGAACCTGCGACCCTAGCGGTCGCGCGGTTCCAGACTGTAGCGCCACCCCGGCCGGCCTCGCATTCATGAATGGAGCGTGGGAAGAATGATTGCTTGTGCTGCTCTGCACGAACTGTTATTAAGTGTAATTTTATCTTCACGATCTCTGCGGGGTCGGTACGTAGGCGGCAAAAGAATCGGTGGGTAGTTTCCACCCTGAAAGCTGGTTCTTGGAATTTTTGCAGCTGGTCCTCTAGGGATACACGGCTCCTCTTCCACCTGTTCATAATGTACAGCCTGTGGCGGAATGGTTACACGACAATAACATCCCTGTAATAGACTGACCTGCACAGAGGCCTGACCTTCCAGCACCTGATTGAACGTTTGCGTGCGAGAGTGGAAGCTGTTATCAAGGCTAAGGGTGGGCTAACACCATATTGAATTGCAGCATTACCGATGGAGGGCGCCACGATCTTGTAAGTCATTTTCAGCCAGGTGTCCGGATACTTTTGATCACATAGTATATTTCTTCCCGCAGCGACTCGAGTTACTGCAGGATGGCGCGCTGTATTACTAAATATGTTTCGGAAAGAGTAATAAAACGTTTATCCCCCACTTGTACCTTAATTCTGTCGATCTCCGACATTTTTCCACATCGCCCTAGCCATGTTACCTCGAGGGAATAAGAAAAGAGCACGGGCTGCCGATACGAGTGGTCCGTCACGTGGGACAGGTAGTAGGCCGTGGCCTGGAAGCAGGAACCGTGCTGGCATTTGCATGAGGTAACTTAGGGAGACCGTGGTAAACGCAAAACAGGATGGTTGGATGGAAATTGGAGCCTCCATCTCTCCAATACAAGTCCAGTCTCTTTAAAACAGCGCAACCTTATTCGTTTTATCCGTAGCGTAAAATAATGTTTTGCAAATAACTTGCTTGATGATTTAAGCAGCTGCCGTTTAAAATACTTTGTCGCTGGCCTCTGAAATGTCTCTGGATTCAAAGAGCATCCAGTTTCGTCGACAGTCATCAATGCTGCAATCAGACTGGAGGAAGGGATGTGTTTGCTTGGCCGCTTTGCTCTCTTACTGCCGTTTCCTTCTTTGTGCAAGCGCAATGCACGTCTTGTTTTTCGTTCAGTCCTGGATTGTGTCTTGTGCCCTAGCAATAGAATAACTTACTTATGCTTGAGCGATGCCGCCTCGGCTGCTTCCGCTGTCGCGCCCACAGCTGACGGCCTGGCCTGGTTGTTGCAGAACGCGGAAGAGACGGCCCAGCATGTCGCACGCCGACGACGCCAAGGAGCTGGACTTCATGGACGAGTGCATGGCCGCGCTGGTCCTCATGAGGCTCTCCTGCAGCCCGCACTCGCCCAAGATGAGAGGTGGGTACCACCTACTCCCTCACTTTCCCGCCGACCTTGTTTGTCTTTACCGCAGGTACCGTGAGGACGTTACAGACAGTCGAGGACGACTGAGAAGAACTCAAAAAGATCATCGCATGACAGAAATCCATCTAGAAACACTAACACAGAGCTATAAACCGAATCAGTTTTTAGTTGCTTACTAAAGAGCTGCACGAAAACCACATTTATGTATGCATATAGGTGGGGAGAATCAGCTGCTAAATGTACGAGGGCAGTTCAATAAGTAATGCAACACATTTTTTTCTGAAACAGGGGTTGTTTTATTCAGCATTGAAATACACCAGGTTATTCCCCAATCTTTTAGCTACACAACACTATTTTTCAACGTAATCTCCATTCAATGCTACGGCCTTACGCCACTTTGAAATGAGGGCCTGTATGCCTGCACGGTACCATTCCACTGGTCGATGTCGGAGCCAACGTCGTACTGCATCAATAACTTCATCATCCGCGTAGTGCCTCCCACGGATTGCGTCCTTCATTGGGCCAAACATATGGAAATCCGACGGTGCGAGATCGGGGCTGTAGGATGCATGAGGAAGAACAGTCCACTGAAGTTTTGTGAGCTCCTTTCGGGTGCGAAGACTTGTGTGAGGTCTTGCGTTGTCATGAAGAAGGAGAAGTTCGTTCAGATTTTTGTGCCTACGAACACGCTGAAGTCGTTTCTTCAATTTCTGAAGAGTAGCACAATACACTTCAGAGTTGATCATTTGACCATGGGGAAGGACATCGAACAGAATAACCCCTTCAGCGTCCCAGAAGACTGTAACCATGACTATACCGGCTGAGGGTATGGCTTTAAACTTTTTCTTGGTAGGGGAATGGGTGTGGCGCCACTCCATTGATTGCCGTTTTCTTTCAGGTTCGAAGTGATGAACCCATGTTTCATCACCTGTAACAATCTTTGACAAGAAATTGTCACCCTCAGCCACATGACGAGCAAGCAATTCCGCACAGATGGTTCTCCTTTGCTCTTTTGGTGTTCGGTTAGACAACGAGAGACCCAGCGGGAAAAAACCTTTGAATATCCCAACTGGTGAACAATTGTGACAGCACTACCAACAGAGATGTCAAGTTGAGCACTGAGTTGTTTGATGGTGATCCGTCGATCATCTCGAACGAGTGTGTTCGCACGCGGGAGATCAGACAGTCTTGCTTGACCTTGCGGCGATGATGACACACGCTTTGCCCAACGACTCACCGTGCTTTTGTCCACTGCCAGATCACCGTAGACATTCTGCAAGCGCCTATGAATATCTGAGATGCCCTGGTTTTCCGCCAAAAGAAACTCGATCACTGCCCGTTGTTTGCAACGCACATCCGTTACAGACGCCATTTTAACAGCTCCGTACAGCGCTGCCACCTGTCGGAAGTCAATGAAACTATACGAGACGAAGCGGGAATGTTTGAAAATATTTCACAAGAAATTTCCGGTTTTTTCAACCAAAATTGGCCGAGTAAAAAAATGTGTTACATTACTTATTGAACTGCCCTCGTACTTTGTCACCAGAAGGCTTATTCACATCGAAAGTCAATAACAAACCAACAGATGAAAATCCCCAGCTGTCTCTTATTTTGCACAGTGCTACTAGTGTCGAACATTGGCTATTTTCAAGCTTAGCCTAAACGAGAAAATACAAAACGTTAGAGATTGTACAATTAGACAAGTTACTGTAAGGTTATAAACATCGTACTTATCAGACGTAAATGGCAGGAATGTTAGACCATAATATAAACGATTACAAGTTGCTGTTGCTGGCTAGCTATAGCCAAATGTCAGCAATGTTAATAACCGCACGGAGCAGTTCTCACCAGAAGGCTTATTCACATCGGCAATCAATAACAAACCAACAGACGAAAACAAGTCAACGAGTACACGGAAAACAGGCAAAGATAATGCCATGCTAAAGATAAAAATCAATACAGCGTATGCTAACAAGTGAAGCTTTAATTTAACAACCAAACTAGTACAGCGTGGTCTTTGGCTGAAAGTAAAGAAGTTATATCTGTGGAATAGGTCGTAAGTGTACAACATAAATAGAAACAAATAAGGGCAAACTGGCGAAAAACGGTTAGTAATAAATTTATAATGACTGTCAAGTACATTCAGTTGATCTCAGTGCTTTGGAAAATAGTCAAATTTTAACCAGCATTACCAAATAGAGGGGGGGCGTAGAGCCATTTCTTTAACGTGAAATTTTAATGTTCCACTATAAGCATAAGACAATGTAATGAAAAAGAAAAGCTAATATGGAAAGAGAGTAGAAGAATTGGGGGGTGGGGGAAACAAAAGACAGCTAAAGGCATTCGCCATGAATTTCAACGAAAACCGGATTTCCTCGCTGAACGTCGCGAGGGAATTGCAGCTTGTGTGACAGGGCCTGCCTGTCTTTGCCATTCATTACAATACGAGCCTTGCAAATTAACAGATGAGTGTGTTTACACCGAACGCTCTCGAACACCGTTAAGTGTGTAGTCGACGAAGGATACCATGGCGCTTCAGTGTCGCGGCAGATGGAGGGAGAACTGAACATACAACAAAAATCTTGTCTCTAGCATTTGGGAGGAGCGGTTTTCCTACTACACGTGTGACAATCCAGATTTAGATTTCCCGACGTTCCCTAAATAGCTTAACACGGATGCCCTAATCTCGTTTAAAGAGGATACGGGCGATTTCCGCCTCTATTCTTATTCGGTCCTAACATCACTCACGTATCTAACGACCTAGTAATTGAGTGGATGTTAAATTCTAGTCCTACTTCCTTTTTCTGTAGATATTTACACATACCAAAAATTTTGTTTGACACGTAGAACAAGTCGTAAAGTATTAACTGTTAGGTCATTCTCATGAGCTAGTCGTCGTTACGAAGCTAAAAACAGTAATGAGGCAAAGAACGCTTAAATGTTGTGCACAGTAGTACCTGGAGGTTGTCGAGTTCTGAGTGTGTGCGAGGGAACCGAGAGCTCAACAAATAATATACTTGAGTGATAGTCACTAGTTTCGTGACAAGTCCTGTTTTCCCAGGTGGTCCGTCTTTACGAAAAAAAAATCCTTCCTTCCTTTTTTTTTCTTTTTTAGTACCTTAAGTTTTTGGTATTATTTTGTTTGTTCCATCTGAATTATACAGTTCCGAAATGAATGAAAGAGGATCTGCCTTTTTGCAAGTAGACAATTATTATTTTACTGTAAAAACCAGACGCGTCTCACCACAGTTGCGGCACCCTCAGTGTTTTCCTTTTTTTCCCCTTTTATTTCTCCTTTTGTTTGCGTTGTTGTGCATGTCCTGTGGCTGCCAACCAAAATCAGCCACAGGTCTGAATTAGTACACCGTCTCATTACTGCTGTATTTGGCTTTCTTGAGCTGTGGCTGGTTTTTATTTGTCTGTCTAAAGTGTATTCGTTGTTGTTTGTGTATTTAGAATGGCATTTCCTCCTGCTCATTGGTGAATTACGCGCCTTGTTAAGTTGCTGTGGCTTGGACACACGTTTCACCACAATTTTCGTTTTATAGTTATGTACCGTGTCGCCTCTGGCTTGAGACTTGTAATACCGTAACAAGAACTACTTCGCTGGTCCTCTGTGAATGTAGCACTGGAATCATAATTTCCTTTTGTATTAATAACACACAGAAGACAGAGAATAATTTTTCAAATAACGTTAGTGTAACTGCTGTTTTCCTTAGATTATGATATTATTTCGAGTATGCACTTGCCTTCAAATATATTTTTTCTCTTAGTCATGCTAAGTACGCAACCGTTTTTATATCTCGTTCTTGTAGATGTGGCTATCTGACAGTGCTAGACCATTCGAGAAAAAGCGTTTTACTGCTTTCAGTGACGAATTAGAACTAACTTCTCTGGCGTCGTCTCCGTCTACGAAAGAAGAGAGACAAAACAACTCACAGAATAATCCGAACCTTTTCCCTACTGTATCGCAGGAGCTAAAATCTGTTCACAATTTAATTGTGGCTTTTGTTTATGGCTTCGTTGGAGGCAGGAAAAACAGAGATACTACAAGTTTCAATGCGGCCCCGTGTTTAACTGTTAACAATAAATCCGCATTTAAATTGTGGAGCAAGGTGCAGGACACAAAAATCTGTTTCTTGGTAACTTTTTTAGTGATACGACTAAAAAAAACCTGTTGCGCCTCGAAGAAGGGGTCAACCGGTAGATGCGCCTCCTCTTCGGATAGCAGCGACTTTCCACCAACTGTTCTCCATTTGTCAAAACTGTAGGTGATTTTCAATCGTCGCTATTTTTATTATTGTGTTTGAAACAATGTTTCGGCCGAAAACTTGTAACACGAAGTAGGTGAGGTTGAGTGCAGATCTGTAATGAAGAGTGGATAAAGACGCTGTTTCGTACAAGACAAGGGAATCCCAGTTGGTTTAATTTTTGGAAGAAGTGTGTCTCTTTTGGAAGGAAGCAGTTTAAAAAGTGTAGGACTCACAAGATATTCCGTTGTTGACAATTCGGCCAGCAGACACTGAAGGTTGCCGACACCTGTTTCAGCTAATGACCGGACAATGTGTACACCGCAACGTCGCTCCCCCTCCTTCGCCGGCCCCCTGCAGCGTCACGAATTTGCGACGTGTGTAGGATACAGCATCGCGTTGGGGAGCTGCATAAAACTGACGCAACAAGGAGCTGCGGCTGCCCGGCGCCTTTCGCCGGCCCGGCAGGCGGGGAAAGCCGCGTGGCGGCGTGCCGGCCGTCACGTGCGCCCTGCCCTCTCTTGCCTTCCACGGCGTGACCAGATTGCGCATGCGCGCACCTCCACGGGGTGGTGTCAAGCTACCCCAACACACCAAACAGACGCCCATGTTAGCAGCTGCTGAATCTCTAGCAGCAGTAACAGCCGGAAAGAAAATTAAACGTCGCACTGATTGCGACTCTTTGCGGAGGAGTGAAAGTAATGAATGATGCTTTCGATTGCTTGTGTTCTCCGCAAAGTATTCTTCAACTGCATAGTACAAAGGTGACAGGTAATAAATAGAATGGTTTTCTGCCGCAGGGCCATTTCAAATGCAGGATTTTCGGCATAGGGTGTTATTACCGTTTAGGAAAGAGTCAGAGAGAGAAATTATGTCATTGGAGTGACAGGCTGAGGCAATATACAACGTGTTAAGGTTAGTCCACAACCGTGTTCTTGACACTAGCACGCGGTCTCAGAAATGTTACGCCTACACCGACATCGGGTCACGAGAGGAAAGAGAGTGCCGAACCACGATCTCTCCCTATGCTGTATCTATACAGGGCTTACATGTTAGTTGCAGGTATGTGTTCCCCCATGTGAAGACAACTGAAAAATTCGTTACAGCATTTGTCCCTTGGTGTCTGGTTCTTGCCATCTTTTGTGAACTGCATTTCATCTGTGAATAGTATTAAGGCAGGAAAGGTCGCATTTGTAGTCTACTGCTGCAAGAACCGTTGGCAGAACGTAACTCGTAGTGTGTGTTGTCCTGGTGATAGGCCTTGTACACGTTGTGAATAATAAGGAACAACTGTCGAATGAGGAACATTCGCTTGCAACGCTAACCTTCGTGCGCTGATAGGAATCGCATGTACATACTTCAGAATCTCCTTCTCAGTGTCTGTAGTTGAAGTTCTTGGTTGTCACCTTTGCAAACCAGGAGATAAAAACTTCCCAAGTATCAAAAACGACGACGGCAATGTTCAAATATCTCCCGATTTGGACATCTTTACTGTGGGTACCTCTCCTGGTACAAAGGCCGAGTCAGCGCAGCATTGCTGTCCGCCTTACTTTATATGAAGTACACTTCTGCCAACTCGTGATGTGAGTATGTGTCACACGCCGAACACAGTACTCAGTGTACCAGGATTCCTCAAGAGGAACCCGGAGGAAAAACGACCTTACGACAAAGCTGTGACAAGCAAATGTTTGCAGTTAATTCGTGAAAAACTGGACAAGGTAACGACTAAGTTTCGTCACCATGTGCTGACGTGACGTACTTTTTATTGAATGACAAGTTTCTTCAACAAACTGACGGAGTGGCTATGGGGAGTTCATTATTCCCAACAGTTGCCAATTTATTTATGAAAGATTTTGAAGACAGGCACTGAGGACGGCGTTTTTAAAACCTACCTGTTTTTGGAGCTAGCTCGACGATACGTTCATGGATGGCCACAGGGGAGAGACGCTCTTAACCGCTTCCTAGGCTACGAATTCTACAGTTTACTTCTCACTTTGTTTGCTTTGCTCTATTTTTGCGGGCACATTTAGGTATTTACATCTGTTGTATTTTTTTTTTCATTTTTAGTTTTGCAGAATACATGCAGAAGTAAGGAAGCCATAATGTGAGTCGCAGGTAGTGATGCATCTGTAAAAAAACTCTAGCTCCCAGTTCCTGTAACTGGCATTGTGGTATGCAATGTCACAAACATCTCTGCATTCTGGAGTGCGACAGATCCAAATCCCCTACCGGCCATCTACATTCAGGTTCTCCGTTTCTTTTCTGAATCACTCATGGCAAATTCAGGGACGGTTCCTTTGGAAACGACACAGCTCGTTTCCTTCCTCATCCTTCTCCGATCCGACCATCTGCTTCATCTCTAACGACCTCGTCGTCCACGGAACGTGAAACCCTGATCTTCCTTTCTTCCATGTCTGTTTGAACAGTTGACAGCTCCCTTAAACGGATAAACTGGCTGTAATCCTTGTTAAAATTAAGTGCTTTTGGTGTATTAGCAATATTTTCCCTAAACGACGCTTGATTTCCACTGTAACACGACTGACACGCAGCTTATGCGCACACAATGAATTTTGATAAACTGTGATATAACATGATGTGCCTTCTTCTGGTCGTCATAATGTCTACGAATACGCGAACCCTCAATGGTGCACTTGAACGTGCAACCTTTTAAATATGCCCGACGTATAAAAATGCTTATTTTTGTACCTCCTGAACCAATTCTCACAAATGTACCCAATCAAAAATAATGGCTAATTCGCAGGTTTCAGCAGATTGTGCTAGTGTTCTGACATTCGTGATGGGGCTTCATAGGATGAAAAATGGAATAAAAACAAAATGGAAAATATCAGTTAAGGTGTAGTAGGAGTAGTTTTATTGATCTGCATCTGTAGATCTCTCTTACAGAGATACTCGGCATGTCTTGGAATTACAATTTAAGATCAACAAAAATAAAGTAGTTCACATACAGACATTTACATAGTATGACAAGGATGGGACAGGTAGTCGGCCTTTGTGTTGTGGTAGGAAACCTCCCAGCACCTGCCTGAAATACGTCGCAGAAACAACGGAAAACAGAAATCAGGCTGACTCGATGTAGATTAAAGCCTCCATCCTCCCGAATACGAGGCCAGTCTGTTTAAAACAGCGCTACACCTAGTATACAATACTGTTTGAAAATAAGTTCTTTAATATTATAAACGGTTTATTGCTACATTGTTTATTTCCCACTCTGTCACTGGTCACATTATGTGCACTATTAGCTGAGGTTTGGGCCATTTTGTGTAGTGCAACTTTCCATTTTGTTGCCTGCAAAACTTAGTCAGCATCCTTTAACGAGTGAGACGTTTAGTTCAGAAAGGGGATAAGGTGTTACTATCATATATTACTTAGTTTTGGACGTAAGTCTTTCCAGAAAAGGAAAAAATGAAGCAAAAATTACAGTGTGCAGGCGTGGGGTGGAGTGATACATAATTTATCATCATTATTCATTTGTGATACATTTTTTACCAAACCCCTGTTCTCGGCTATATAAGTAATCCTTCGGTGTATAGAATACATTACTTAACAGATGCTTCTTAACTGTACTAATTTTTTCCGAGTATGTAATAAATGGCATTCGGGCTCGGAAGTGACTTGCACCGCAATTCATGACTCATTGTTACTTCCTCCCAAGCCACAGTGGTCACATTAAGAAGCTGCCAGTAATCAGCCTTGGTATGTCTGGATGCGGTCGCTAACTTTCTCCTGAGAAAATGACCAGTACTACTGTAAGTAAGGGTGACGGCGAGACAATTGAAAGCACATAGAAAAGCACTCAACACGGCAGGTGGAGGTGTTGTGACAAATCCGTAGCCGACTTCCGGGAGACAGCACCTCGCCGACTAGCTTACTGCACGCTCCGAGTCCTGTGGAGAAAGCGTGCCCCATCCTGGCGGCGTGCCACGTTTATTCTGGTAGCCGGCGAAGTACATACTTCCGCGTTTGGGACGGGGCTTCGTGGTTCTTTACCGCAACGCCGCGTGGTCGCGGGCGACACGGTGCCATGTCATTCTGCATGCGTCGGAAAACCGCTGCATCTGTAGTAAGTAATACCTTTGATTTAATAGCACCGTCTTTTCAGCGACTGGACAGTGACGTGCAGAAAATAATTACCATACTAGGTCGGGTGTGCCACCGTAATTACAGGGATGTGGTATCGTATGTGGCTTTACTACTACCGCTTCATAGCAGTGGTCAAAACATCATCGCTGAAGTAGTAAAAACATTTCCCATTCCCACTTAGCAAGAAATCGAGAGTCAGAAGCGGTGAACCGTGATAGCCGTAGCGTTACTAATGTATCTTCGAGATACGAGGATCGAAAACTCACCAAAGTATAGCGACATAACATTTTCGTCGTAGCATAGTAGTCTGTCATACTCGCTGAGTAACAACTTCAGTAAAGTTTGAAGAATTTAAGGTAGCAGTGGACAAGCTGGTAAAATACTGGGCACCGGCGTAGCCAATAGTAACGTGGTACAGAGGTTGGATAGAAATATGGAGACACTGCGAGGGAAGCGTGGTTGAACGTAAATGGAGATGCTAGCCCGTTCTGCAGGTGGCACAAACGGGAACGTGTTAAAATTGCTGGTATGGTGGGAGCCTCCGTAAGGTAGCCGAAGTGTTCGGTGTTCAAAGAGGTACCACATCGAAGATGTATGCCGCATACGTGGATAGCAAAAAACACGTCATCCGTTAAAGTCACAACGCCGACGAAAGCGTCTGTTGAGCGATCGTGAGAGACTCTGAGTGAAGAGGACTGTGACGAAAAATAAGAGAAGAGTTGATTAGTCTCCGCAGGAATGAATGTCGCACTAGCGAACCCTGTCATCAGTGAAGCAAACGCCCGTGCGGTAGCGTTCTCGCTTCCCGCGCCCGGGTTCCAGGGTTCGATTCCGCGGGGTCAGGGATTTTCTCTGCCTCGTGATTACTGGGTGTTGTGTGCTGTCCTTAGGTTAGTTAGGTTTAAGTAGTTGTAAGTTCTAGGGGACTGATGACCATAGATGTTAAGTCCCATAGTGCTCAGAGCCATTTGAACCATTTTTGAAGCAAACGCCCGCAACAAGAAAACGTGGTGTCGAAGCCAAAACGTGGACAGTGGAAACAGTTTTTTATCACTTTGAATTCTGGGTTAAAAGGCTCTTCAAATTGTCTTATATCGCTATTATAATTAGATAAGTCCAGAGATTTCGTATGAAGGAAAAGTTCACTATTTACAGAATACGATTTAATCAGTGTTCAGGCCGTGTTGTCACTTGGTTAAAATTCTAGCTTCCGAAGATACTCACCATCATCTTCCTCAGAAGCTCAGTGACTACCGAGACAGGTGTGTCTGAAATATAGTAATGTGTAGCGTTCCCTTTGGAAAATTATAAATGACTGTGCTAGTAAACCTCTTACGTTATTTGATTTTCAAACAGCTGAGCAAAACTGAACGCACTCAGACATTTCTCTCTTTACTTATTCTGACCATCACTAAACTGACACACAATATTTTTTCAGCGCAACGCAGTCTGACTTTCAATAATCCCTACAAAAGACTGGCCCTGACTAACAGTAACCTATACCTTTCATGAATCACTTACCTCACAAAAATCTTCGTTACTCGAACTACTGCAATACAGCGAGCGCCAATAATGCCAGGTAAATAAAAGGTTCTAACTACTGAAGGCACTAACTACTGATAGGTATAGTTAGCAAATGAAAGATATTGATAGAGAACAAACAATGTATTTAGCTTAATAATGTTCAAAAGTCATCATATATAGGGTGAGTCGCGTAAGACGTAACACCCCCATTATTCCGTTGCCGATTGCACGTATCGAGAAGCGGTGTTCAGCGAATCATAGCCGACTATGTGGTACATACTTTGGTACGTGCACAATAATCACAACGTTTATATTGACCGAGATAATGGGGCAAGTTCATGTTTTTTAAATGGGACACTATACTTTTTTTACCATCATTCGAACGCTCTGGAAAAGACGCGTATAGTGATGCAACGCATGTTGCTATTGTGATTCAAACTTCGCTTAAAAGACGCTGGGAAATATTGTACGATTGAAGGTCGAGGCGGTCGGAAGCGGCTGCAGACTGTAAACACGCCTCGCGCGACCCGCAGGCCGAGTTGCCGTGCTCTATGCAGCATGCACGGTCTACGCTACGTAGGTACATCCTCATCTGCCCTCTTTGAAGCAAAGTTTGAATCACAATAGCAACATGCGTTACATCACTATACGCGTCTTTTCCAGAGCGTTCGAATGATGGTAAAAAAAGTATAGTGTCCCATTTAAAAAACATGAACTTGCCCCATTATCTCGGTCAATATAAACGTTGTGATAATTGTGCATGCACCAACGTATGTGCCCCATAGTCCGCTATGATTCGCCGAAAACCGCGTGCCGATACGTGCAATCGCCCCCGGAATAAAGGGGGTGTTACGTCTTACGCGACTCACCCTATATATATCAATTTGACATCCATCTTTACAAATTTCCTTTTTCTGGCGGACACATGTCCAGATCGTGCATTCATAGTAATCTCTCAAAACTCTGGCATCTCTCTCTCTCCCCACATCCACCACTGCTGGCGGCTCACCTCCAACTGCGCAACGCTACGCGCTGTTCATATCCAACTGCCCAACACTACACAAGCGAATATTCCAACAATGAGTCCAACCAGCCACAGACTGCACACAGCAGAGTCAGTGGTTTTCATACAGAGCGCTACGTGGCATTATCAACGTAAAAACGCAAACAGCCTACTTACAAATGGCCTGACTTACTGTAGGTCCAGTAATCTCACATCTGCATACGTAATTGCAGGAGTGTTCACAAAGAAACAAAATAAAAATTTAATTTCAAAAGGCGTGATGGTGATGGCTTAAATGGCTCTGAGCACTATGGGACTTGACTGCTGAGGTCATCAGTCCCCTAGAACGTAGAACTACTTAAACCTAACTAACCTAAGGACATCACACACATCCATGCCCGAGGCAGGATTCGAACCTGCGACCGTAGCGGTCGCGCGGTTCTCGACTGAAGCGCCTAGAACCGCTCGGCCACTCCGGCCGGCAGTGATGGTGATGCAGATGGCTGTTTTACCACCTCTCCCTTCCTGCTTCCCTGCCCCCTCCCAACACAAAATAAAATAAAATCTGTCCCCAGTGTAGGAGCGACTGCGTTCTTCTCACTGTCCATTTCCTGCATTTGCACATGCAAATGTCGCCCCAGGAGAAGTCATTCTACTAAGGCCATTACTACATGAGAGATACACATCGCTCCACCTGTTATTCAGGTCTTGACGAAGAAGAGGGGGAATATCTTCCAAAGCTGAAGTTTTAACTCCGTCATAAGGCGGCTTTAACATCGAAAGGTTCAAAAATGGTTCAAATGGATCTGTGCACTATGGGACTCAACATCTTAGGTCATAAGTCCCCTAGAACTTAGAACTACTTAAACCTAACTAACCTAAGGACATCACACACACCCATGCCTGAGGGAGGATTCGAACCTGCGACCGTAGCAGTCTCACGGTTCCGGACTGCAGCGCCAGAACCGCACGGCCACCGCGGCCGGCAACATCGAAAGGATTGTGTACATTATCGGACGTCTGTTTTGATGCTTTCGAGTGCCACAAAGACCATCGGGTCGAGTTCGTGTCCCGGTGATACTGTAGTGCTCGTAGAGCGTGCAGTGTCATTACTCGTCCGCTGTAAACAAAGCGAGCAGAAACTCGATACACGGCTAACTATTAGCAGGGGATTGGTGGTAGTAAAAGAGAGACTTTATTGCCGCGTACGGTGGAAGCGGACATCACGCGAGCGGGAAGCCAGGCCGACCGTGCCAGAACAAAGGCAGGGGGGAGGGGGGGGGGGGACGCTACGTAGCGGCCGTGCGTGGCCTTGCGGGCCGCGAGTTCAGTGTCCGCGCGCTGCAGAGCCAGAGCCAGAGGTACAGGTGGTGGTGCCGGTGCCGGTGCTCTGCCGTGCCGGCGGCTTTTTGCGGGCAGCGCGCCGGTGGGCGTGCCCTGCGGCCGGACGGCCAACGGGACCCGCGGACAACGACCGCGTGACGTCACGGCCAGCCGGCGCCGCGCGTGGCGCCTCTGGCCGCCCCGCGCCGTGACTCACCTGCGCTCGCTGACACTCCGAGGACGTCGCTCAGTCGGCCAGGGCCCGGTGCGGCGAGCGAACTGCCGGAGCGGCATTTCAGAAAGGGCAGGAGTCTTCACCTCGTCTGTTGCTGGGGTCGCATACACCTAGGCATGCAGTGTATGACCAGCCTCTGCCTTCTCAGAATCCACACAGCTATACAGGGCGTTACAAAAAGGTACGGCCAAACTGTCAGCAAACATTCCTCACACACAAAGAAAGAAAATATGTTCTGTGGACATGTGTCCGGAAACGCTTACTTTCCATGATAGAGCTCATTTTATTACTTCTCTTCAAATCACATTAATCGTGGAATGGAAACACACAGCAACAGAACGTACCAGCGTGACTTCAAACACTTCGTTACAGGAAATGTTCAAAATGTCCTCCGTTAGCGAGGATACATGCATCCACCCTCCGTTGCATGGAATCCCTGATGCGCTGATGCAGTCCTGGAGAATGGCGTATTGTATCACAGCCGTCCACAATACGAGCACGAAGAGTCTCTACATTTGGTACCGGGGTTGCGTAGACAAGAGCTTTCAAATGCCCCCATAAATCAAAGTCAAGAGGGTTGAGGTCAGGAGAGCGTGGAGGCCATGGAATTGGGCCGCCTCTACCAATCCGTCAGTCACCGAATCTGTTGTTGAGAAGCGTACGAACACTTCGACTGAAATGTGCAGGACCTCCATCGTGCATGAACCACATGTGTCGTACTTGTAAAGGCACATGTTCTAGCAGCACAGGTAGAGTATCCCGTATGAAATCATGATAATGTGCTCCATTGAGCGTAGGTGGAAGAACATGAGGTCCAATCGAGACATCACCAACAATGCCTGCCCAAACGTTCACAGAAAATCTGTGTTGATGACGTGATCGCACAATTGCGTGCGGATTCTCGTCAGCCCACACATGTTGAATGTGAAAATTTACAATTTGATCACGTTGGAATGAAGCCTCATCCGTAAAGAGAACATTTGCACTGAAATGAGGATTGACACATTGTTGCATGAACCATTCGCAGAAGTGTACCCGTGGAGGCCAATCAGCTGCTGATAGTGCCTGCACACGCTGTACATGGTACGGAAACAACTGGTTCTCCCGTAGCACTCTCCATACAGTGACGTGGTCAACGTTACCTTGTACAGAAGCAACTTCTCTGACGCTGACATTAGGGTTATCGTCGACTGCACGAAGAATTGCCTCGTCCATTGCAGGTGTCCTCGTCGTTCTAGGTCTTCCCCAGTCGCGAGTCATAGGCTGGAATGCTCCGTGCTCCCTAAGACGCCGATGAATTGCTTCGAACGTCTTCCTTTCGGGACACCTTCGTTCTGGAAATCTGTCTCGATACACACGTACCGCGCTACAGCTATTGCCCCGTGCCAATCCATACATCAAATGGGCATCTGCCAACTCCGCATTTGTAAACATTGCACTGATTGCAAAACCACGTTCGTGATGAACACTAACCTGTTGATGCTACGTACTGATGTGCTTGATGCTAGTACTGTAGAGCAATGAGTCGCATGTCAACACAAGCACCAAAGTCAACATTACCTTCCTTCAATTGGACCAACTGGCGGTGAATCGAGGAAGTACAGTACATACTGACGAAACTAAAATGAGCTCTAACATGGAAATTAAGCGTTTCCGGACACATTTCCACATAACATCTTTTCGTTATTTGTGTGTGAGGAATGTTTCCTGAATTTTGGCCGTACCTTTTTGTAACATCCTGTATATTTAAATGTTACTTTCTTCAGTGCTGTCTCACAATGCTTTTTTTCACAAGGCAGTGGTGAAGAACCAGAAAATTCACACAAAACACCTTCAAATAACTTAAAAAATACGTAATAACATAATGCACTTTCCAAGATCCCCTCGCTTCTAAACTGATACTGTTATTACTCAGCTTAGCCACGAGTCCGTAGAGCGTGGTATATGTGACGTACAGTATGACTGGTCAGAATTTCCACCCGGAAGTTGCGAGTGTATGTCGGACCTTCCTTGATCCGCCTTGGTGGGTCGTGTCGTCGGATTTCCTTATACCTGTGCGCGGTGCAGCTCTCGTAAATATCGTTCCGTGCAGATTCTTTATTGGCGAATTAGATGTCTCTGTCGGTGGAAGCTAATTATCTGAAGTTGCTGTCGGTCAACTTTGGGGTATCTATTTACTCGAAATTAACATTCAGAATTCCGTAATATCACTTTTATTCCTATTAGATCAATAATGAAACACCCGTGTCACAAACTACTCGTAACCGAGAGCATGGCTACCATCGAACAAGACCGGAAGAAACTTCCTGGCAGATTAAAACTGTGTGCCCGACCGAGACTCGAACTCGGGACCTTTGCCTTTCGCGGGCAAGTGCTCTACCAACTGAGCTACCGAAGCACGACTCACGCCCGGTACTCACAGCTTTACTTCTGCCAGTACCTCGTCTCCTACCTTCCAAACTTTACAGAAGCTCTCCTGCGAACCTTGCAGAACTAGCACTCCTGAAAGAAAGGATATTGCGGAGACATGGCTTAGCCGCAGCCTGGGGGATGTTTCCAGAATGAGATTTTCACCCTGCAGCGGAGTGTGCGCTGATATGAAACTTCCTGGCAGATTAAAACTGTGTGCCCGACCGAGACTCGAACTCGGGACCTTTGCCTTTCGCGGGCAAGTGCTCTACATACTGAGCTACCGAAGCACGACTCACGCCCGGTACTCACAGCTTTACTTCTGCCAGCCCAGTAGAGCACTTGCCCGCGAAAGGCAAAGGTCCCGAGTTCGAGTCTCGGTCGGGCACACAGTTTTAATCTGCCAGGAAGTTTCATATCAGCGCAAACTCCGCTGCAGAGTGAACATCTCATTCTGGAAACATCCCCCAGGCTGTGGCTAAGCCATGTCTCCGCAATATCCTTTCTTTCAGGAGTGCTAGTTCTGCAAGGTTCGCAGGAGAGCTTCTGTAAAGTTTGGAAGGTAGGAGACGAGGTACTGGCAGAAGTAAAGCTGTGAGTACCGGGCGTGAGTCGTGCTTCGGTAGCTCAGTTGGTAGAGCACTTGAACTCGGGACCTTTACCTTTCGCGGGCGAGTCTCGGTCGGGCACACAGTTTTAATCTGCCAGGAAGTTTCATATCAGCGCACACTCCGCTGCAGAGTGAACATCTCATTCTGGAAACATCCCCCAGGCTGTGGCTAAGCCATGTCTCCGCAATATCCTTTCTTTCAGGAGTGCTAGTTCTGCAAGGTTCGCAGGAGAGCTTCTGTAAAGTTTGGAAGGTAGGAGACGAGGTACTGGCAGAAGTAAAGCTGTGAGTACCGGGCGTGAGTCGTGCTTCGGTAGCTCAGTTGGTAGAGCACTTGCCCGCGAAAGGCAAAGGTCCCGAGTTCGAGTCTCGGTCGGGCACACAGTTTTAATCTGCCAGGAAGTTTCATATCAGCGCACACTCCACTGCAGAATGAAAATCTCATTCTGAAGACAGGAAGAGCTCTTAACTCCGACTGCCGACTTTGGCGCGCAGTCCGTATCTCTTACTAGTTTCGTCATAGTTCGTGAATTTCCGATCAAGTTCGTACTTACTAGGATATGCATTTGTTAATGAACGGGTATGAATTGTAACGAGTCAAAATTATGATAAAGAGTTTTAAACATCCAGAGGTTTCTCCTAGTATTCATGTTGTCATAAATGACTTTAATTATTAAATATAAATAAACAAAATCGGTGACTTTGGCGCCAAGATGGCGGTACTTCCCGTCATGTATATTTCCCAGGCTAACGCTTGTTGCTAAGGTCCAGCGCCGAGCCCCACCCCACTACGCACCTTACTAATTCTCGTAATCAACGTCTTTGAAGTTGCCAAGAAGCTTGTGGATAAAATGATTATCTTTAAATTTTGTTCATTTTGGATTTAAATGTTTCGTCTTTCATAAATTTCCAAACGTCAGGGATGACGGGGAAACCCCCGTCTTTCATTTCTGCTTTTGATAGCCCATGTCACTTAATTCTACACTTGTGGAAATGTCATATCTTCTGGTACGGCTTTAATAAACTGGTTCATAATACCAAGTTTTATGTGAAGTGAACGCAGACGTTTTTTTAGTCCGCCTTTGAACCGAATAGTACGTTTTTCCATCAGCTTTTGGATTTCTAATTCACCACAATTTTTTTTAGACCAGCGCTTGTCTTACGAAAATGGTTCAGATGGCTCTCAGCAGTATGGGACTTAACATCTGAGGCCATCAGTCCCCTAGACTTCGAACTACTTACATCTAACTAACCTAAGGACATCAAACACATCCGTGCCCGAGGCAGGGTTCGAACCTGCGACCGTAGCAGCAGCGCGGTTCCGGACTGAAGCGCCTAGAACCGCTCGTCCACAGCGGCCGGCGCTTGTTTTACGACTGTCCCGTTTGCTTAGGAAGCAGGGGTCCTTCTCCACAGTCTGAACACGCTCGATATGGAGCGCGTGACTGGTCACGATCCCCAACATTTATACGAAACAACGCAAAGGAGACTTCATTGTCAAAGTTTGAACTGTCTGTGCTGCTCTTTCACAAAAAGTTTGCCACAGACTTATGAGAAGTCGTCAAGAGAATTAATATAATATCTTGGAGCCATGCAGTTCGCAAAAGCAGGTACCAGTCGATTTATCGTTTGTTACTGAAGTTTGCACGAAAAACGATATGTAAAACAAACATTGCAGCATCACGAAAAATGTAGGAAATTGGATTACAGACTATAAAATTAAAGATCTCTTTATAGCAAGTTGCATTGCAAAGCGTCACAAAACAATACTAGTGTTATTATAACGATTAAATAACTTCATTTTGCGTACCTCTCAGAAATTCTAAATTTGTGCCAAACTACATGTGACTGAGCATTATGAGCACTTTACTTGGAATAACAACCAAAAGACACAAGAAAAACGCTTTACATCTAAGAAAATTTTTTTATCGTCAACCAGTGCAATCTGACGCAGCTGGAGGCATGCTACACAGGCATAATCTTCCAAGTATTTTATTCGACCTTGAGACAGCGTAATGCTTGGAGACATATCATCCTCGGATAGCTACACGCGTCGACTCCACAAAGTTCTTCCTGTCTCTCTCTGACCCTACCTTTCGCCCTCATTATTTTAAATATATAAATACAGATTAATTATTAAAATAGTTATTAGGAACAAACATCACCGACGCCGTTTTGCAACCAGTAGGTTCATCATCAGACGGGATGTTCACGGTTAAAGTTACAATGAGCTGTACGACTCATAATCGCAGATTGGCGATACGGCGAAAGGTCATTGGGTTTGTAGTACCTTGCAACGAAGACCGATCTAAGAAGAAAAGGACATTTTATTTTAATTGGAGCTAACAGTGTACTAAAATAACATGAAGAACTTCGTAAGATGAGAACTGAATTTGTTGTGTGTTACATCGGAAATGTCGGGCCTGGTGGTTTAGCGGTAAAGCGCATTTTAACGTAGCCTTCACCTCTCAAGGGTGTGGGAAGTCGGCAGAAAGTACAGATGGTTCGGATTCCACGTTAAACTGTAGGCCTGCTGTGTGTGTGTGTGTGTGTGTGTGTGTGTGTGTGTGTGTGTGTGTGTGTGTGTTTGTGTGTGTGTAATCTTATGGGACTTAACTGCTAAGGTCATCAGTCCCTAAGCTTACACACTATTTAACCTAAATTATCCTAAGGACAAAAACACACACACACACACACACACACACACACACACACACACACACCCATGCCCGAGGGAGGACTCGAACCTCCGCCTGGATCAGCCGCACAGTCCATGACTGCAGCGCCCTAGACCGATCGGCTAATCCCGCGCGACCTGTTGGATGACAGGGACAGGTTAGCGCCACGCAGGTCGTTGAAATGGCGTACAATTGAAATGCTTGCACCAGGCCATTGAGCCATAGGAAATCAAAACCATGAAAATGTAATGGAGAAAACGCGTCCTGCTAAATTTTGCGAAGAAAAAAAAGTCATTGTATCAGCACGTATCAAATGGTTCAAATGGCTCTGAGCACTATGGGACTCAACTGCTGTGGTCATAAGTCCCCTAGAACTTAGAACTACTTAAACCTAACTAACCTAAGGACATCACACACACCCATGCCCGAGGCAGGATTCGAACTTGCGACCGTAGCGGTCGTGCGGTTCCAGACTGTAGCGCCTTTAACCGCTCGGCCACTCCGGCCGGCTCAGCACGTATCCACTGTCTAAACATTTCAATTCTCGACAAAAATCATTAACGTAAATATAACTTTCGGTGAAATCATGTGTGAATGATCGAACGGTGTCACTGAAGGGAGTGACCCAGGCGGGAGCCCCAATTGGTAGTGTTCATATTGCGGTTGACAGTATCGGCCGCCTTCCCTTTCAATGTTAGCCCAGTCTGAGGTATTTCTCCGAAACGTTTTAGTGCCAACATTTACAACCGTTATATATCTGCCCTTGTCTTTGCAAGACCTTTCATATACCATTAAAAAGCTGTATCGTTTCATTTAAAGAAACATTTGCTTAAACATCTCTGTTTATAAGAGATTTCAGTGGTTTCAATCTGCAACAAATTCAAATGCCACTCCGTGAATTATTGTTGTTGTTGTGGTCTTCAGTCCTGAGAATGGTTTGATGCAGCTCTCCATGCTGCTCTATCCTGTGCAAACTTCTTCATCTCCCAGTACGTACTGCAACCTACATCCTTTTGAATCTGCTTACTGTATTCATCTCTTGGTCTCCCTATACGATTTTTACCCTCCATGCTGCCCTCCAATGCTAAATTTGTGATCCCTTGATGCCTCAGAACATGTTCTACCAACCGGTCCCTTCTTCTTGTCACGTTGTGCCACAAACTCCTCTTCCCCCCCTATTCTATCCTCATTGGTTATTAGATCTACCCATCTAATCGTCAGCATTCTTGTGTAGCACCACATTTCGAAAGCTTCTATTCTCCTCTTGTCTAAGCTATTTATCGTCCATGTTTCACTTCCATACATGGCTACACTCCATACAAATACTTTCAGAAAAGACTTCCTGATACTTAAATCTATACTCGATGTTAACAAATTTCTTTTCTTCAGAAACGCTTTCCTTGCCATTGCCAGTCTACATTTTATATCCTCTCTGCTTCGACCATCGTCAGTTATTTTGCTCCCCAAATAGCAAAACGCCTTTACTATTTTAAGTGTCTCATTTCCTAATCTAATTCCCTCAGCATCACCCGACTTAATTCGACTACCTTCCATTATCCTGGTTGTCGTGAATTATTATACGGCGAAAAATCTGCTTTCGGTATTTTGAACGGCTTACGAACTAGAAGGTGGTTCAGAGGCTCGTATAAAACAGAGGCAGTAACGAGAGGTTCGCTGTACGCAGGCGTTGCGTCACTGTTGTGACGAATCGTCGCGCCTGATAGGGGCCCAGCATCCAATTTGTGACGTCACACTAGTCGCCTTGCCGACATAAATCGGAAACGCTCGGCTACGGCCGGGGCCAGACGCGAATACTTATTAAAGTCCCTAACTTTGCCATTTGTTATGGTGATTGTGAGAGTATTTAAACTCACAGCTACGAAGTATAATGTGACCTACAATTGTAGCTTGCTCACCGCTGGAGACAGCGCTACAGCTCGTAAGATCTGCAGTGTCAACGTGCAGTGACGGGGCCCGAATACCCCGCTGGCCCCGGCGCGTGACAGGGAGAGGTGTCGAAGTGCAAGTGGCTCGTGTTAGGGACGGCAGAGGAAGCCCGGCGAGGGTGTGCAGCGCGGCGTGCCCAGTCGTTAGGTAGCGGCGCTACTCTGGGCTGCCGGAATGCGGCTGCGGGGCGACGCGAGCGCAGGGCGCGGCGCCAGCGCTTGCCGGAAGGACGCGGCCGGATGCCAGCCCTGCGGGGGCACCGGCCCTTGACGCTCCCGTCGTGACGGATTGTTGCCTGCCTGCTGCCTGTGTCTGTCTGTCTGCTTAATTGCTTCCGAATCCCCTGACACCTCTCTCTCTCTCTCTCTCTCCCTCCCTCCCTCCCTCTCCCTCCCCTCCCCTCCCCTCCCCTCCCCTCCCTCCCTGCCAGTCGGGGTGGCCGAGCGGTTCTAGGCGCTACAGTCTGGAACTGCGCGACCGCTACGGTCGCAGGTTCGAATCCTGCCTCGGGCATGGATGTGTGTGATGTCCTTAGGTTAGTTAGGTTTAAGTAATTCTAAGTTCTAGGGGACTGATGACCACAGCAGTTAAGTCCCATAGTGCTCAGAGCCATCTGAACCATTAGAACCTCCCTCCCTCCTTCCTTCCCTCCCTCTCCCCTACACACACACACACACACACACACACACACACACACACACACACACACAAAAAACGCGCGCAGGATTTTTAAAGTAAGTTACACTTTATGTTGTGGCAAACCAAGTAACTTCTAATAAATGATGTACAACACCTGAGGCGCACGCACAGATATACAGGACACTGTTATTGAACATAGTCACCAAGTCTGTGCAAACAGCGTCGGAACGTTCTACCAATAGTTCAGTTCCTCGATGAGAGAAATCCGTTCCTTGGTCACGGACCCATTTGATAACCGCTGTGTGAAGGTCTTCATCGTAGCAAAATCTCTCCCCAGATGCCCTTCCCGACCGACGAAATTAAAATTACATGGTGCAAAATCTGAGTTAGTCTGATCGATATTGCCCGTGTTTCTGCGGTCTTGATCAAATTGTTGGCACCATTTCACTACTGCTGGACGTGAAGTTGTAGTTGTCCATACGCTGCGCATTTTAACTTCCGAGTACTTTTCCAGATGCTGCGCCTTTTCAGTCCCACACTGTGATGCAAGTGTCATCCAAACGGCAGTAGATCCAGGTCGGCAGAAAACCCGGAACACGTACGCTCTTCTGACAATGTTCCTCTATTGTTGCGCAACGGTCGTAGTAAGAAACTGAAACGCATGTCTTCCAACGGACTGACACATCTCATGTTCTTCTTACGAGTTACTTGTTCGACAAAGAAGTGAGTCATCTTTCTACTCGCTCAATAAGCATTTAGTAACAAATTGGGTCGTGTTGCAAGGATCAGGCCATTCTTCCTCGGCGTAAATCCTGATTGCTGAGACGACACGGCCACCGACTCCTAGGTTGCGCCACATAACAGGAACACAGCAGGGGCCGGCATTGTCAAAAAAATGTTCAAATGTGTGTGAAATCTTATGGTACTTAACTGCTAAGGTCATCAGTCCCTAAGCTTACACACTACTTAACCTAAATTATCCTAACGACAAACACACACACCGATGCCCGAGGGAGGACACGAACCTCCGGCGGGACCAGCCGCACAGTCCATGACTGCAGCGCCTGAGACCGCTCGGCTAATCCCGCGCGACCCGGCATTGTCCAGCTGGCACCGCGACGCCGGAGGATGCGAACTCCTTCGCTGAACATATACGCCCGGATTATTTACCGTGGCGAGAGCTCGTAGGCCTGCGCGAAATGTTAAGTCTGCCGTAGGGGCTGAAGAATGCTTCTAAATTCTTCACATTTACTGGTTTTTGGATCATTGTATCAAGGCCTTTGCGAGATATTTGACGTCTGTCTTTAAGAGAAAACCAATTCAGCTTCCTTTTTATGGCGATGGCCCTCTACTCTGCCGAACAAACCTCACAGAAAAGAGGCATCTAAATGTGCACCAAACAAACCCGAGATTAGTTGGGCTAGTTTAGCTCAGTAACTGATTGTATTTGCGGTTGCTGAAGTGAGGTTCTCGAAGCTATACGGCCTGGACCAATCAGGGCAGTAATTCAAATGGTTCAAATGGCTCTGAGCATTATGGGACTTAACATATGAGGTCATCATTCCCCTAGAACTTAGTACTACTTAAACCTAACTAACCTAAGGACATCACACACATCCATGCCCGAGGCAGGATTCGAACCTGCGGCCGTAGCGGTCGCGCGGTTCCAGACTGAACACGGCAGTAATATATATGTTGGATTGCCTGCACCTCACTGAAGGTAAAGGGTACGGAATAATCCCATTTTAAGATATTAACCTTTGGTGGTTTTCGTCTTATCTGTAGTCTGTTAACGGAGTTCCAGACTTGCCAGATTTTAGTCAGTGTGTAGTTAGTCGGATGCGGGATTGTGGGTCTTGTTCCGACGTGAAAGGCTTCAGTCTCTCTTTATAGTTAGTATATTGTAGAACTGTCGAATTGTGTTACTTGGACGGGAAAGTGGAAAGAATTATAAAATGAGAAGCTGATGGGTCGACCAGACGCGTGTCCTTGATCCGTGCCCGGCTCACCTCCCCATGTCACGGTGTAATTCTCTAAGCATGCAGGAGCTTGTTGTATACAGCCTGGTCATGTACGTTCGCCTGCCACAGTTTCTGCACCTGGGTCGGTTAAGTGAAAGATTCGCTCGGCGCAACCTCCTGCGCTTTGTCCGCGCAGGTGTGCGCAGGCCTGGCCGCGTGGGATGCCTGGGAACGGCGTGACTCAGTCGGCCGAGTATCTCGCCAGATAGTGTCGCACGGAGAACAATGGTCCGCCGTGTCAACACGCAGGTAGCACTTCCAGGTGATCTGCTGCGCTTCCTGCCTCTGCCGTCTCTATCTCGCCACTCGCCCTCTCACGCACAAAGGCCTTTTGTCAGGAACGCACTCGTCTTCTTTGTGTGGTAAATTTCCGCGCTAAAAAAAGGTAAAGCGTCTGCTTACGCCATAATTCTGCCAGTGATTGGACGTTATTGGTCACTTAATAGAAAGGAAAGCGCAGATTTGAACAGAGCTGTTGGTGATGAGACAGGATATCTTAAACATGGCTGTCTGCTTTAGGTACGCTCCAGTTACCAGTGGCGACGTTACTCCGAGCTGATCCACTCTATTCCATTACTACCACGACTGAGAGTGATGTCAGAGTGATTAACAAACAATACAATATTGTCTTGTGAAGGGAGCATAGAGTGTCAGTATCTGTGACTGAGCATTCTGATGTATAGAACGAGAAATCTGTCCGCAACGTCTACTGCAGCTCTAATCAGACAATTTTGGAACTGCGTATTTTAGCCCTATAGCGCTCAGTTTGAGTGTCATTGCTTCGCTGCTACAGAGAGATCGCCTTCCGAAGCACGATGAAACTTTCTATAAGCGTTTTACAGACGTCTTAACAATCTGATACCAAGAACTGAAATTAGCTTAAAGATTTGAAGAGGAAGGTATTGTGCTTTTTCGCCACAATATCATCGCTCAGATTTCACTTTATTTGCGATTTTTCGGTAACGGCATAAGAAGTGACAGCGATTTTTTTTTTACGTTTTCTATTGCACAGATTCACATTGTAAAATCTGTTCTACTTAACTACGTTACAATGACACTGTGTAGGAAACTGTGTCATGGAGGAATACTTAGATACACACAAGGGTTTCAGAACCTGCATAAATTGGAGGAAATTAATCAGACTGTCATGTATAAATTTTATCTGCATATAGACTTAGCATCAGTGTGTGTATACTCACTGGCAGTTTATTTAACACACTTGCAAATTTATCTAGCACTTGTCTCGTAAACACGTGGCCAGAAAATCGTAGAAATTATCTCTACAGTACAAAACTTTATAATACCATGTGTCCATATTTTTCGACATTTGAAGTGCCTCATATCAATGTGACATTTACAGTTAAACGTTTGTTGTACATACCTGTAAAAAGTAACTAGTCCCCCGTTATTAAAACTCAAACGTGCAGAAACGTATATAAAACAAGGCCAATATGTGTAATATTCAAGTTTCCCTATTGCTGTAGACAAGCAGTGTCGTCCCAAATTCACGTGACTAGCCCGGTTTGATGGTGAGAACATGCGCAGTCGGTTATGTCCACTCCATAGATACACGCTGAAGAACCAAAGAAACTGGTATACCTGCCTGATATTGTATAGGGCCCCGTGAGCATGCAGAAGTGCCGCAACACGACGTGGCATGGAATCGACTAATGTATGAAGTAGTGCTGGAGGGAATTGACATCATGAATCCTGCACGGCTGTCCATAAATCCGTAAGAGTACGAGGGGGTGGAGATCTCAACAGCACGTTGCAAGGTACCCCAGATATGCTGAGTAATGTCCGTGTCTGAGTAGTTTGGAGGCCATCGGAAGTGTTTAAACTCAAAAGAGTGTTCCTGGAACCACTGTGTAGCAATTCTCTACGTGTGGGGTTTCGCGTTGTCATACTGCAACTTCCCGTCGAAATGCACAATGGACATGGGTAGATGCAGGTGACCAGACAATAACCTTACGTACGTCTTAGCTGTCAGAGTTGCATCTAGGTGTATTAGGGGTCTCATATCACTCCAGCTGCACACGCCCCACACCATTATAGAGCCTCCACCAGCTTGAACAGTCCCCTGCTGACATGCAGCGTCCATCGATTCATGAGGTTGTCTCCATACCCGTACTCGTCCGAGCAAGCAATATCTTTGCAGTCAACAGTTCAGTGTCGGTGTTGGCGCGTCCAGGCGAGGCGTAAAGCTTTGGGTCGTGCAGTCATCAAGAAAGAGTGCATGAGTGAGCCTTCGGCTCTGAAAGCCCATATTGGTGATGTTTCGTTGAATGGTTCGCTCGATGAGTCTTGCTGATGGCCCAGCATTGAAATTGCAGCAATGTGCGGAAGGGTTGCTCTTCCGTCACGTTGAACGATTCTCTTCAATCGTCGTTTGTTCCGTTCTTGCAGAATCTTTTTCCGGCCGCAGCGATGTCGAAGATTTGATATTTTTCCGGATTCCTGATATTCACCGTACACTCGTGAAATGGTTGTAAGGAAAATCCCTACTTCATTGCTACCTCGGAGATGCTGTGTCCCATCGCTCGTGCGTCGACTAAGACACCGCGTTCAAATTCACTTAAATCTTCATAAACTGCCATTTTAGCAGCAGTAACCAATGTAACAACTGCGCCAGACACTTGTCTTATAGAGGCGTTGCCGACCGCAGCGCCATATTCTGCCTGTTTTCGTACCTGTGTATTTGAATACGCATGCCTATACTAGTTTCTTTGGCGCTTTAATGTACCGGGTGATCAAAAAGTCAGTATAAATGTGAAAACTGAATAAATCACGGAATAATGTAGATAGAGAGGTAGAAATTGACACACATGCTTGGAATAACATGGGGTTTTATTAGAACAAAAAAAAAAATCCGACAGATGGCGCTTCATCTGATCAGAATAGCAATAATTAGCATAACAAAGTAAGACAAAGCAAAGAGATGTTATTTACAGGAAATGCTCAAAATGTCCACCATCATTCCTCAACAATAGCTGTAGTCGAGGAATAATGTTGTGAACAGCACTGTAAAGCATGCCCGGAGTTATGGTGAGGCATTGGCGTCGGATGTTGTTTTTCAGCATCCCTAGAGATGTCGGTCGATCACGATACACTTGCGACTTCAGGTAACCCCAAAGCCCATAATCGCACGGACTGAGGTCTGGGGACCTGGGAGGCCAAGTATGACGAAAGTGGCGGCTGAGCATACGATCATCACCAAACGACGCGCGTAAGAGATCTTTCACGCGTCTAGCAATATGCGGTGGAGTGGCATCCTAATAAAACCCCATGTCATTCCAAGCATGTGTGTCAATTTTTACATCTCTATGTACATTATTTCGTGGTGTATTAAGTTTTCAAATTTATACTGACTTTTTGATTACCCGGTATATACTCTATGGAAGGGATCCCTGTCAAAAGTGCTGTTGGTTATTGTAATTTATGTTTCGGTGATTGTTTTTTCCTAACAAGTCCAGACGTGTAAATTGGAATTCTGTGTTAAGAAGTCTTCCTTGTCTAATAAACAGTGGATGAACTGGACACAAAACGCTGACGAAGGAAGGAAAATTCACCTTAAAAGAGATAACCTAGAAGTTTTGGACACTATTATTTTGGAACAATGAGTTGCCTTATATAAAGTCTGAGTGAGCCATGTGCTTATACTCGGTGTTAGCACTTATCGTCCAGTTAACGAGATGCGTTCCTTCTCTTCAGAGCTAATCACGGCGAACAGGACAATTCTTGGTAAGTGGCGGCCAGTTCTTTCACATCCGCATCAGCCGTTGTACAGTGTATGGCTGAAACTACCTGTCATCAGAATTGTTTATTGCCTTCCTTATTCTAGTCACGGATGCTGTGTACTTGTGATTTTGCTGTAAGGTGTTTGCTTTCACCATTCTTATTCGCGCGACAAAATTTTGTTCATCGTTTAGATGAGTGCCGCAGGCGTGCTGGATTGCATTTAAATAACATCGTTTTTGAGAAGTAAATTCGTAAACTGTATATTGCAACAATAAATAAAGATTGTGTCCATATACTTCAACCTCTATATTATTTTGACACATCAAACATAAACTTCCTTTTGAGACACCCAGTATAAGACATAGAAGTGAAGGGTTCACTGGACGGTTCGGAAGGCGCCGTATACGGTGCGGTGTCGTGTCGTGTGGCGTGAGTGGCGCAGCGAGGCGACCGCAGCTTCCGCCCGCAGCGTGTACTCGCAGGCGGCTGGCCGCAGACAAAGCGCGCCCACGAGACGTCCCCGCCTGCCTTCGCCACGGCTGCCGGCTGTTCTTACAGCCACTACCCCCACCCTCGCCCTGCTCGGCGCCCAAAACTCGTCTCACCCATAGCTGCATTACAGCCTGCGCTCCTGAGATATAGAAAAATGACGGAGGCATGTGCAAAGGGCAGCGGACGTCATTACATCTGGCATTCCAGGCAAACAGATTCCATTTCGAATAGCACTTGTGCTTGAGTCAGACCTTTTAATGCTTATCGTTGTACGTCAATCCCTCCAGTTCGGACGGATTTCCTTCTTGTTTAGACGACATGGCAATACTTTTCACAGAAAATGTAGTTTTTAATAATAGTATGTTCGGTATGTCGCTGTTTTTATTGCAGTCTGGAATTTCAGATAGTAATTCTTCTGAGATTGTATGGTATCAATAGCAGGATGCCAATTGTGATAAATATATTTCACTATTTATTTGCTAGACGCCATTGATATCTATGCTTTGTTTCGTTTCACCTGCTGTATGTCCGAGGGGCGTTCAATAAGTGATGCAGCACATTTTTTTCCCCGGTCAGTTTCGTTTCAAAAAACGCGGCATTTGTTGTGGGACATTGTGGAATATTCCTGCTTCAGCCCCTATAGTTTCATGAAGTTCCCAGAGCTGGCGGCGCTGTAATAGAGACGCGTTCCAAACAGAGATCTGTCACAGAGTTTCTTTTGGCGGAGAACCAGAGCATCACAGATGTTCATACGTCTATAGAGACTTTCCAGCGAACAAAAGGACGGTCAGTCATTGGGCGAGGCGTTTGTCATTATCGGAACAAGGTATCGCAAACTTGCCCGATCTCTCGCATGCTTGACAGCCGCTCACAGCAGTGACTCCTGCAGTGTTGGAACGTGCGGACAGTCTCGTTGGAAGTGATTGACGTATCACAGTCAAACACGTAGCTGCTTAAGTGGACGTCTCTGTTGGTGCTGCTGACACACTCGTTAACCAATGGGCTACCACACTACTGGCCATTAAAATTGCCACACCACAAAGATGACGTGCTACAGACGCGAAATTTAACCGACGGGAAGAAGATGCTGTGATATACAAATAATTAGCTTTTCAGAGCATTCACACAAGGTTGGCGCTGGTGGCGACACCTGCAACGTGCTGACATGAGGAAAGTTTCCACCCGATTCCTCATACACAAACAGCAGTTGACCGGCGTTGTCTGGTGAAACGTTGTTATGATGCCTCGTGTAAGGAGGAGAAATGCGTACCATCACGTTTCCGATTTTGATAAAGGTCGGATTGTAGCCTATCGCGATTGCGGTTTATCGTATCGCGACATTGCTGCTCGCGTTGGTCGAGATTCAATGACTGTTAGCAGAATATGGAATCGGTTGGTTCACGGCGGTAATACGGAACGCCGTGCTGGATCCCAACGGCCTCGTATCAGTAGTGGTCGAGATGACAGGCATCTTATCCGCATGCCTGTAACGGATCGTGCAGCCACGTCTCGATCCCTGAGTCAACAGATGGGGACGTTTGCAAGGCAACAACCATCTGCACGAACAGTTCGACAACATTTGCAGCAGCATGGACTATCAGCTCGGAGACCATGGCTGCGGTTACACTTGACGCTGCATCACAGACAGGAGCGCCTGCGATGGTGTACTCAACGACGAACCTGGGTGCACGAATGGCAAGACGTCATTTTTTCGGATGAATCCAGGTTCTGTTTACAGCATCATGACGGTCGCATCCGTGTTTGGTGACGTCGCGGTGAACGCACATTGGAAGCGTGTAATCGTCGTCTCCATACTGGCGTATCACCCGGCGTGATGCTAGGGGGTGCCATTGGTTACACGTCTCCGTCATCTCTTGTTCGCATTGACGGCACTTTGAATAGTGGACGTTACATTTCAGATGTGTTACGACCCATGACTCTACGCTTCATTCGATCCCTGCGAAACCCTACGTTTCAGCAAGATAATGCACGACCGCATGTTGCAAGTTCTGTACGGGCCGTTCTGGATACAGAAAATGTTCGACTGCTGCCCTGGCCAGCACATTCTCCAGATCTCTCACCAATTGAAAACGTCTGGTCAGTGGTGGCTGAGCAACTAACTACTACTCTTGATGAACTGTGGTATTGTGTTGAAGCTGCGTGGACAGCTGTACCTGTACACGCCATCCAAGCTCTGTTTGACTCAATGCCAAGGCGTATCAAGGCCGTTTACGCCAGAGGTGGTTGTTCTGGGTACTGATTTCTCAGGATCTATGCACCCAAATTGCGTGAAAATGTAATCACATGTCAGTTCTAGTATAATATATTTGTCCAATTAATACCCGTTTATCATCTGCGTTTCTTCTTGGTGTAGCAATTTTAATGGCCAGTAGTGTGCAAGGTGAATGCCCACTGGGTTCCTAAACAGAAGACCACAGAGAGCAACGAAGGACCATCAGTGTGGAATTGTTTGCCAGTCACGAAGCTGATCGTGACTTTTTCTTTGTCGAACTTCGTCATAGACAATTAAATACGGGAAACAACACGGCAATCCATGGAGTGGAGCCACACCACATCCCCTCTCAAGGAGAAGTTTAAAGCCGCATCGTCAGGCGGAGAAAATCTTGTCGACTGTCTTCTAGGACTGTGAACGGGTTATTCTGTTTGATGTCATACCTCATGGTGCAACGATCAACTCTGAAGTGTATTGTGACACCGTCAGGAAATTGAAGAAATGACTTCAGCATGTTCGTCGCCACAGAAATACAAATGAAGTTCTCCACAACAACGCATGAGCACACATAAGCATGCACTCCAGAGAGGAACTCACGAAACTTTATTGGAATGTTCTTACTCATACACGCCACAATCCGGATGTCGCACTTTTCGACTTCCATCTGTTTGGCCGAATGAAGGAAGAACTCCGTGGGGAGCGGTACGGGTATGATAGGGCGGTTATTGATGCGGGAAAACGTTGGCTTCGACGTCGATCGGTAGAGGGCGTCGCATTAAGGTGGCGCAAGGCCGTCGCATTGAGCGTAAATTATGATGAAAACAGAATTTTGTAGCCAGAAGTGGGGAGTAATACGGTGTGTTGTAATCCTCAATAAAGCCAACGTGCTTTAAGAAAAAAAAGTACTGCATTACTTATTGAACGCCATCGTACACGTATACGCTCCAAAGCACGGTGAGGTGCATGGCAGTGTGTTCTGGTATTCAGCATAGCGCCACATGTTGAGAGTTTCTTCACGTTCCAGTTGCGTATGGAGCGCGGGAAGAATGGTTGTTTAAATGCCTCTGTGTGTACTGTAAATAATCTACCCTTGTTTTCACTATCTAAACTGGAGAAAATACTTACGGATTCTTCACTTAATACTGCTTCCTCAAGCTTTTCTGAATAAATGCCACTTATCTTCAAGCGTCTACTACTTCAGGTTTCTGCAGCATCTCTCTGATGCTCTCCACTCAGTCAACCAAACCTGTGACTATTCGTGCCGATCTTCTTTGTAAGCCCTCAGTATCCCCTGTCAGTCCTGCTTATTTCGTGTATGCCTTCTGTATGTCTTGTTAGTTTGGATCGTTTGATCAATATACATCTGTTGATCGTACAGCGTTGTATTAGATCAAAATTTTCTTACTGCTATAGGTACGCGGTAATTCCAGTTTTAAAATACAATTACTCAGTCGCAAGCATTAAAATTAAACGGTTGGTGTATTCACTGGCTGGCTACGACAGTCTATACTTGTTCTAGTATCAGAAATGTCCATATGCAAATTAATTCTTCTTTCTTATAACCGCCTCTAAAAACGTTGCGTATTTGTAGAAAAATGACTCTAAGGAGGCTTTAAGATCTCCAGGTTTTTCTATAGGTTTCTTGTAACTGTTCGTTCTGCAGAAATCACAAAAGTATGTGATTCAGATTTCTCCAGATGCTAGATGTGTTTCATTTGAGTTGCTAATAGTGCGTACTTTCTTAGTTTTTCCGTTTATGTATTTACCTGAGGAAGTGCAGCATCAGTAATTAATTCAATCTTATTGATTATCGGTCATAAATATACCTGGTCTCTCTTATCTGTCAGCAGCGGTTTGTCACAATACAGCGGATATTTCGATTCCAAAACAGAAACAAGAGTGTAGTTACAATACAGTGGTGTCTTCTTTCGAATTAATCTATGCCTTTTACTCAGTTGCTGATAAATAAATTTTGATTAGTGATTATGGACATATCAGGAGGCTATTTCTGGAAATACAGATCAGCTGGACAGTATATGTTCAAATGACTGTTAGACTATCTCACATTTACTGCATGTTTCTAATTGTTGTTCTCATCATCAACACCGTCGAATTGAGGATGAAGCCACTTCTTTCAAAGTATTTCCATCTTAGAGTATCGGTCACTGATATTGTACATACGTATCAATGCTTTAAAAATTACAACATTAGGAAAATGCAATTAGTGCTGAACTGTCTTTACACTTTTTTGGACAACGTCCTCCTATGACGCTAGCTTTATGTTGCCTTTACTATATAGTATCTACAATCTTTGGAATAATCTTTTATCAGCTTCCATTTCACGTAAACTGCTGTGGATGCTAATTATAATTTTTGTACGCAGTTCATTTCCAGAATTTAAGAAGGGCGAAATCAAATCCACATGCAAACTGTCCTGAAATAATCTCTCAGACATAATGGTATTGCGATGTGCATGTACTTATTATTTCTGTCATCTTGATCTAAACTAAAGCCTCATTTTGGATGAGCTGTGTACTTCTTTTCAATTGACTCTCACGTGAAGGATTCGGACAAACTGTGGCTTCAGAGTACAACTGAATGCCGGGTAAGGCGTGGACGCCCTGTTCGACTAGGCAGTATACCTGTCGACATCATTATAGTATGTAATAGTACTAGCACATCCCGGCGACTGAAAACGTACTCCAGGTAAGCTGCATTTGTTGTTGCTCTCTGATAAGTGTTCCCACTGTCAGGCCATGCTTCAGCAGAGTGGATGCGGATTGATAGGTACAGCTGATTTGTCAGATAAGAGATAAGAACTGTGAATCTACACGGGTTTGATAATAGCATGGCAAAATCATCCGCTGGCAACATGGCGCAAGAGTGTGTATTCTGGATTTTCCCAGGGTGATAATTCACGTCTGCTCATACACAGACAAAACAAAATCTTTCTCCCATCGGCTATCGCACATACGGAATGATTTTACACTGTAATGAGATGCGTAGTTAAAAAACTCAATTGGCCAGGTGGGAGTAGGGTTCGGGCAGCGAGGCTTCCGTACAACCGTAGTTGCGTATATAGGCAGTTCATCCATTCCAGGAATCGAGAATCTCGGCCAGTTTTGGCTGTACGATATTGCAGTGCCGGTGTTATTCTGATGACGATGCGCTGCCGGGACCACAGCCGTTACGAAACATATCAGATGAATTTGCAGTTGCAGATAAGGTCTACCATCAGCTGTAGAATGGTATGACGACAATGAAAATTTGTGCCGGCTGACAACGTATGCAAGTTTGGGTCTGCCGGTGAGTCGTGCACGGATAGCCCAAGGGTGAGGCGACTGCTCGCGATAAGCGGGAAATCCGGGTTCCAGTCTCTGTCCAGTACAAATTTTCGTTGTCATTCCATTCTACAGCTGATGGTAGTCAGTATTCGCAATTGGGAATTCATCTGATTTTTTGACTGTTGTCGACCTTGATACTGGCAATATATCGCTCCCATGTATTCCAAGATTTTCGAGAATATTTTAATTCCAATAAAATAGATGTGACGTAAAGCTATGGAGGAGGCAGGTGACCATTATTATAATAATCAGTAGTTCTGCGTTCAGGCTGACTGAGTAGCAGTGGTAAAAGTGAAGAATCAGGACGCGTTCGGAATTTATCCATCATCAGATATGCAGGAATGATTGCTGCACGTAAATGTTGCGTTTCAAGTTACATGTGAAACGCCATATTTATGTACAGCAGTCGCTCGTGGATAGCTGGTGATGGATAAATTTCGGAACGCATCATATGAGCAGCAGAGTCATTCCTTGCCTGATGCTTGACATACACAATTGTGACCAAATCAGTGTGACTGCAGAACTACTCATTGTTTCAAATTCAAGTTTGACGTCGGATAACAAATGACAAAATAGATATTTTGTCGTAATTAAAAATTAACAATTTCGGATTGTTTTGCTTTACTTGTACTGTGAATCCTCTCTTCTTGCCAAATTTCAAGGTTCTTGGTCAAAGGGAAGTACCCTATAAGTTTTGATGATAGAGTTTGCGACTGTCAAAATATATGACATAAACCTTTTGTTTGCATTGACTTAGAAGCCTGTATCCACTACACTGTAGTATGTGACATAAATTTCAACTTGATACCTCAAACTGCTCCTGAGAGAAAGGGGGCGCAACGGACACACAAACGGGCAGAGAATCAGTCAACAAAGGACAAAAAAAAAAATTCGTGTGATATAATTACAAATTTACGGTGTTCGGATTTTTTTCCTTTGATTGTGTTGTGCCTTTTGCCAAATTTCATGATTCTAGGCCAAGGGAAAGTACCCTCTATGTCTCGACGAGTGAATTTCCGCATACCAAAATATGTTACGTAAGAAAAGAGGATTCAGTTTTTTACACCTCCAAGGGGTACATAGCTGACAGTGGTACTCAGAGGCAGCGGACAACACCCACCTCCAGTTCCCATTGCTGTGGTCAACACCAAAAACACATTAAGGCATCCTATATGTATATACAACAGTTTTTAATTTCGTACAATTGAACTAAAAACAGCGCCTCAAGATTTCTTCCCGTTACTGAAGCGCAACCTGACAGTCTGACCCAATGGCTGCTGAGTACCTGACCCTGCGATTATACAGACTACTGATTACCTCACGTCGGAGTTGGTGTCAGTAACTTCAGCTAGCGAACGGATCGCATTTTCCTATATGCCTGACTTTTACAGAGCCTGCTGCCCGTTCTCGGCGTGCACGTGCCTTCCCTGTTTCGTTTACTTCGGTTTCTTCATAGCCTCAGTCGCGCAGCGTTGTTGGATGACGCCGGCAAGGCCTAATTTCTCAACAAGGCCTTCGGAACTGTGACCGTAGAACAAAGCGTTCCGGGAAGACTGCTGCTGTAGCTGTTCCGGCTTAGCAAATACTCTTTGTTTTCTTATTCCACCTCTCAGCGAAAGACACGATGTTTTCGACAGTGTTTACGTGCCCTTGCATTTGGCAATATCAATATAAGTAGAAAAAAAAATTCTTTGCAGTCGGAAACTACCTGAGGCGAATGAAATAGCCAACTGGGCCATCACACGTGGACGGCCAATGTAACATTATGTGATTGCCTTATCGTTTTAAATCATTCACTAATCGAGCAGTCGCTCGGCAACAGCTACAGTTAGCAAATAATGTTGCGAGAATGTAAAAGGTGAACCACCTGTGACGTAACTTGTTTATTCTCGAAACGCCGTCAGAGATGCTGTGAGTTATTGACTTTGAAAACCGCGGCGCGAAAAATGGACAGAAGAAGAACACTTTTTTACACTTTTTTTTTATGTACGAGATATTCTCGATGAACAGTTTACTCATTCTTCTCTTGTCTCCTGTAACTTGTGTCGGACGCGCATATCTTGCCGCCGTATTATTATCGTTAAAAATAATATTGTTTTAGTGTAAAGTAAATGTGTAATACTAAAAGTGCCTAGCAGTAGATTTATTGTGCGACGTGTATGTGAAAACGTCGAAGGAATTGTTTTCAGTACGAGAAGTGCCAGTCAAAACGGCATCCATGTTAAATCCTTCATTGCAGTGTAAGTTCGTCTATTAATTGCCATAAATTCAGACTAAAATGGAACTGGTGTATGGACTATTTATTTAATATAGAATCTATGACTCACTCCTTCATGAAGTTATTGAATTTTCTTTGTTTCTGCCAAATAGAGAGTTCACAGTCACGAATTCTTTCGTCGAAATCGGACGGAAGTTGTATGCGGCGAAATATTTTCTCCGCCCCATATTCTATTGGTAAATGCATGATAAACTACGGTCCCTTAGGAAATTCATGTTGAACTATCCAAAAATAATTATATTTTGAATAGGCATTTACTCTCTTCCGCAATGCAACTTCTGACTGATCAGACGATCCAACAAGAAACAGCCGCACACGGTCGGCGTTCGCAAATATGTCTCCACCGCTGATTATAGCTATATGTTACAGCACAAAAGTAAACATATTGTTATAATTAGCGGCTACGAACGGGGACATTTATAACTGTATGTTTATGTATACACATTACGTAAACATATCGTTATACTAAGTAATGGCATTTCACAATGCTGTATGTTATTTGGGTCAGGAACGCTAAAGCGAGATATTTTGGATATGATTTACACAGAGTTTGGAGGGTGACATCTTTGGAAAATCTGCGGTTGTTGATATTCTGAGTTGCAACCAGTTGTCATCCTGGCAGTGGGACACTGCCGCCGTTATCTCTGGAGGCAGATCCTGTAAGAAACGGCGTGATACAGACTGGACAGCGTTACCTTAGCGGCGATCGTTCTTTTACCTCACATGGCACTAAGCGAACAAAGACACAGTATAGCGGCACGATGAACCTGGTCTGTGCTCCAGTTTGCAGCCTCAGACCGCGAACACAATGGACGCTCAAAAGGTGACCTCATCCAGCCCACACAGCGGTAGCACACAAACATGTCGGCTGGTGGCTGTTTGAAGATGCCACTCGAGAATTGCTAAGCGAGGATCCAATCAACTACAGGTGCTCAGTAACATGACAACACTCCGGTCATCTTACTCTTACATATTGTGATACATTTTTGAGCCCCAATATACCCGTCCCAATTTCTTTATTTGTTTCTATAATTCGTCGCACTGCAGAGATAAGTTGCTTACTGTCAGCGTGTGGTTTCCTATGTCGTTAAAGTGTTTTATTCGTCATTCTAAGGTGACAATGTAAGCACCATTTAGCATTACTCGAAAAGCTAATGCGTGCCAGAGAGTAATTTACTTGAAACTGAAAGAAACTGAAATGGCATATGATTTAACTAACCAACTAAATCGAACACATGGTTATGCAATTCAGTTTTTCAAGAGCTTCTCTAGTGCCATTATTACGTACTCTGAAATACGAATATATGCTTCTTGCGAACACGTCTTATTGCTGAACGTTACATACTGCTGATATAAACTCGTAATTACAAGTTCGGAGCAGGAAAGTAAGAAAGTACGGGTGTGGACGCTGAAAATGTTAACATCGAGTCATAGATTTTGTAGAAGATATAAAATTTCGGCTCTTATTGCCATATATAATTAGTCGTAAAATTGGCAACGGTGAAGTGCCACACATTCTGTGATAGCTGACAGTCGTGTTGGAGAGAAGCTTGGTCTTAATAGCTCCCTCCCCTTCCTTCTTCCTCTGTTGTTAAATTACATTTTCCACGGTTATTTAACTGTTGGGTAATTTCTCCAGCGCGTAGTTCTTAATGCAGACACATTGTCAGAAACTGCAGTAGCGTCCCCCTTACCTTAAGCAAAGGGACACAGCACTTTCACAAATGCGTGAACTCGAGAACGTGGCAAATAACATTGATTTTTCTCCGGGGCCGTTCGCAGACTACGCATTTGTGTACCACGAGGGGAGACAGTTGCCGGCCGGAGTAGCCGAGAGGTTCTAGGCGCTACAGTCTGGAACCGCGCGACCGCTACGGTCGCAGGTTCGAATCCTGCCTCGGGCATGGATGTGGGTGATGTCATTAGGCTAGTTAGGTTTAAGTAGTTCTGAGTTCTAGGGGACTGATGACCTTAGAAGTTAAGTCCCATAGTGCTCAGAGCCATTTGAACCATTTTTGAGACACAGTTAGAAATGTTTTACACAGTGCAGAATATTTGTAGATGATACAAATACTGCCAGCGAACAACAGACATAATTAAATGGTAGAGTAATGCAGGTAAATAGACAAAAAGATTACTCATAGTATGACTACACGACAGATTATCAGTCTCTGGGATCGCTTACAACCGTCAACTGTCTAGGAGTACACGGAAAAATTTACGATGGAGCGAATCTAGTGGTGGGAAAATTAAATGACATACTAACTGTAAGATTTATCGGAAGACGTGTACGTAGGACGTTGGTTGTAAAACCTTCGTTAGTCCAACTGTAGAGTGCGCTTTGTTGGTTTGGAACTCTTACTAGGTGGTTTTAATCGAAAATTTAGAGAAAATTCAAAGATTCGTCGCGGATATATTTAGGCAACACGAGAGCATCCCAGAACCAATGGGAGACCCCATAGGATAAACGTTCTCTCTCTCTCCAAAAGTGTTACTCGGCGTATTATCAGCTTTCACAGTCTCAGACGAGTTAAGGGACATTTTTCCTTCCTGTATATCTCCTCGAAAGTGATGAACGGTAAAATTCCTTCGCCACGTACCGTGCGGTGATAGAGGAGTGCAGATGCCAATGTGGAAGGTCACAACCAGCCCTATCCCTCGCTACTGTCCGTCCGACTTCTGTCATCATCGACGATAGGATACAAAAAGAAAATGAACGGTTGACTGAATAAGACTGGAACTACTACAGTATTTTCGAGCACGGATATGAGAATCCTGTACAAACATGTAAGCGACTACGAAAGTTTATGTTCAAACCTAGCTTTCATTTCTGGTCGCTATTCAGAAAAGTGCTCGCGCTCAAGACGAGTATCTGGCCGGCCGGTGATCGTCCGAGAATCTGCGGTAGGCACATTCCACCCCTTGTTAATCACCAGACTGCGTGGGACACCCGTTATCGCATATGGTACTCGGAGCTCTTGTTTATCGATGCATCTGCGAAGGCGTTCCCCGACGAGGCTAATTTGACGCGCGTGACAGATAGAGCGTAACGCTTGCAGGCTTCTGGAAGATTCCCAGCAGCACCGATAGACGGTGAGACGAGGTGAGGCAGCCTGTAGCAGGCAGGAGATCCTGGCGAGTGAGAGAGAGAGAGAGAGAGAGAGAGAGAGAGAGAGAGTGCGAGAGATTGGGGGGGGGGGGGGAGGGAGGGGGGTGTGAGCGGTCACGGTGTCGGCGTAACCACGCATTGTTCGCCGCAGCGGCACCTCCTCCCCCCCCCCATTGTTCGTCAGCTTGCGGGCCGGGCTCGCTCTGCGGGGCTTCGCCGGCAGCGCAACATCTGATCGCCCCTACTGCCACCAGCCACGCCACGCCACTATCGGTGTTTCAAAGACAATGGATCGGTTTCAGAATAAATTTTTCCCCTTATAACATTTAACTCGTTAAATATATTTCTAATCTCTGTTTACCCAAGCGGATGGTGACCAGAAACTTGCGAAACAGAATCCAACACGTTCTCGCGACTTCCATAGTTATCGAGATATAGCCATTAACTTCTTTTTTAGGCTTCCATTTCTCAATCGGTGAAAACGAAACCCTTATAGGACCACTTCGTTTTCTGTCTGTCTCCCTGTCAAAAACCCTTTTCCTCAGAAATGGGTGTACGTCTCAATTTACATCATATACTAACTAGGGAACCTCCCCATCGCAGCCCCCTCAGATTTAGTTATAAGTTGGCACAGTGGATAGCCCTTGAAAAACTGAACACAGATCAGTCGAGAAAACAGGAAGAAGTTTTGTGGAACTATGAAAAAAATAAGCAAAATATACTAAATGAGTAGTCCATGGGCAAGATAGGCAACATCAAGGACAGTGTAAGCTCAGGAGCGCCATGGTCCCGTGATTAGCGTGAGCAACTGCGGAATGAGAGGTCCTTGGTTCAAGTCTTCCCTCGAGTGGAAGTTTAATTTTTTTTATTTTCCGACAATTATCAAAATTCAGGCACTCACACACAATCAATTTCGCTCTCCAAAATTCCAGGACATGTTCAGATTTGCTTGGACATCTGCAGGATTTGACGGTCTACACACGGAAAAATTTTAAAACGTTGAAAACATATGTTTTGACAGAGCACAGGGAAAACTGTGCGACTGTGAAACTGTTGCATTCATTTGTTGTAGTTTATGTGACAAACTCTTATGTTTTCATCACTTTTTTGGGAGCGATTATCACTTCCACAAGAAAACTTAAATCGGGCAAGGTAGAAGAATGTTTTTACCCATTTGCCAAGTGTACAAGTTAGGTGGGTCGACAACATATTCCTGTAATGTGACGCACATGCCGTCACCAGTATCGTGTAGAATATATCAGATGTGTTTTCCTGTGGAGGAATCGGTTGACCTATGACCCTGTGATCAAATGTTTTCGGTTCCGATTGGAGAGGCACGTCCTTTCGTCTACTAATCGCACGGTTTTGCGGTGCGGTCGCAAAACACAGACACTAAACTTATTACAGTGAACAGAGACGTCAATGAACGAACGGATACATCATAACTTTGCGAAAATAAAGAAGGTAAACTTTTCACTCGAGGGAAGACTTAAACCAAGGACTTCTCCTTCCGCAGCTACTCACGCTAACCACGGGACCACGGCGCTCCTGAGCTTACACTGTCCTTGATGTTGCCTATCTTGCGCATGGGCTACTCATTTTGTATATTTTGCTTATTTTTTTCATAGTTTCTGTTTTCTAGATTGATTTGTGTTCAGTTTTTCAAGGCCTATCCACTGTGCCAACTTATAACTAAATCTGAGGGGGGTGCTATGGGGAGGTTCCCTTGTAAGATTTACAGTTTCTTGGTGCGAAAATAAATTGAAGCTTCTAAGTTAATGGAATCAACAGATACGGCCATTTACATACGCGTAAACTCATTCATCAAAATCTATATCGCACTTCCCATTGGTTTAGAATCATGAAATGTGGCAAGAAGGATTTCACAGTACAGGGTAACATCCTAAATTGTTAATGTGTAATTCTGTCATAGGGATTATTTTGTAGTTGACTGTATGTCCCTCTGTCTGCTAGTATCCATTTTTCTCAGCAAAGGTTAGATGTATAAAGTTGAAATATGTCACGTACTGAGGTCTATGGTCCATTGGTGGCGCAAGAAACTTAGGCTTCTAAATTAATGCAGTCAAAAGATACAGTCATTTTTCTCACATTTACGCTCGCAGACGCACTCATTAAAATCTGTAGGTTACATTTTGTTAAGTAGATTTATGAAATTTGGCGAGAAGTAAGGCGTCACAGTATTAGTAAAGGAAAAAATCAGAAAATTATTAATTTAAATTATATCACACGAAAAACATATCTTTTGTCATCTGTTATCCGACTTCGAATATGAAATTAAAACCTTCTCGAAAGTCTTTGAATTCCTAGTGCCGATATCTTGCCAGTATAAATGTCGATAACAGAGAAAAATCGTCGAGATTCTCGATTCCCGGAATGGGTGAACTGTCTGCACACATAATTAAGCTTGTACGAACCCAGAGTGCGCGAGTCGTTCTCGCACCTGGCCATTTTTTAAATGCAGCGGATTTGCAAGAGACAAATCCAGCAATATAATTCTGGCTAAATAGTTAGGTACTAACTACGGATCCAAAGGTTGTATTAATATTAAACTAATTAATGCTAAGAACAACACACACACACACACACACACACACACACACACACACACACACACACACAGCCGGCCGCGGTGGTCTCGCGGTTCTAGGCGCGCAGTCCGGAACCGCGCGACTGCTACGGTCGCAGGTTCGAATCCTGCCTCGGGCATGGATGTGTGTGATGTCCTTAGGTTAGTTAGGTTTAAGTAGTTCTACGTTCTAGGGGACTGATGACCACAGCTGTTAAGTCCCATAGTGCTTAGAGCCAGCCAACACACACACACACACACACACACACACACACACACACACACACACACACACACACACACGCCGGAGGGAGAACTCGAACCTCCGACGGGAGGGGCCGAGCAATCCGTGACAAGGCGCCTCAAACCATGCGGCCATTCCGCGCGGCGTTCTGTAGTTCTTATGTCACTTATCGTTTCTATCAGGCTGGAAACATCTGCTGTCGCGTTCCTTGTGAGTTACCATGGTAAACAGAGTGGAGACTCCGATGTTGGCTCTTCAGTTTACCGCAAACTGTATCAGAAGTATCCTCCATCAGCCATCGCAAAGTTGCTTGTGGAGTGTAGGTGTAGATGCAGAAAACCGCAAAGCTGCACCGTGGTTCATAGTGTGTACATGTCCCATGTAACTGGCTGGGCAAGTCAGTTCAAAGGTCAGAAGGAAAGAAGGAAGAAATGAAGATTGGTTTTGAAAATCCTGTACACAACGAGGCCATTACAGACGGAGCATAAGCGCGAGTTGGGGAAGGAGATGGGCCGTGCCCATTTCAAAGAAACCATTTCCTCATTTGCCTTAAGCGATTCAGGAAAATCACGGAGACACAAATGTGGATGGCCAAACGGGGATCTGAACCGTCGTCCTCCCGAATGAGACTCCAGCGTGCTAACGAAGGTCGGAATGTAGCAAGGGCGTGCCGCCGCCATTCCTCCACTGCTTGTGACACTTTGTAGCGTTCAAGCGAACCTTTGAGTTTATGACAGCTGTATCCATTTCTTTTGTAGGTCAGGCGCTCCGCCCGCAAGTTTGCTCCACTCTCCACGGAAACTAGGGCCGCTTTGTTGTTTATGCCACTCTCGACGGAAAGCTATGTCGTTAACACGAGAGTTACTTCATCAGGCTATAAATCAGGTTGACCACTTTCAGTCATATAACGCTCGATTTGGTACTGTTTAAAGTCTAGCACGTTATAGTTTTGGGAGTATTTCGTCGTGGACGAGATTCTGAGACTGCGTTGGATTCCATTTCACACAAAGTAAAAGTGATTTAAACCGACGGATAACTTGGGGCACTGGCGTGTATTGCTTCTGATCCTTTCTGTAGCTGTAACTTCTTTAGCTGTAACTGTTTTCTGCTACAGGCCTACTAGAGCAATACTAACTATAGATTTAGTGTGTGGCACATCACTGACCTCTTGAGTTCTGCATAAAGAACAATAGTGGTACTGCAGTGGTTGCCAAACCCGCTCACGACGACAGTCCTTTGGTTGGTGTGATAAGGCTGTTGATAAAAAACAGTGGGTGTTGGCGCTATCGAAGTCGCATCGATAAGAAGCGCATTTAAACATCTTCTCGAAGATACAAGCCAGGCGGCCATAGGCATCCGCGGACGTTTTGTTCATGTGCTTGGTTTTTGAGCACGACACTGTCGTTACATAAGGCTATTGGAAAACAAACGTGGAAGCTAGTCTAAAACGATTTTCATTGCAACACCCAAAGAATCACGGAAGAGGCGTCTAATGTTTCGCACCCGCGATTCGAGGGCCCACTACGAAGTCTTTGCACCGATACATCGACTCAATAATCGCACCGCAGCTATGGCAGCTGAAATGTTTCACAAAACAATTAAGTTATCAAACAGCCCCCAATTCTGCACAATAAATTATGCATGGTGTGTAAAATAAGCTATTGAAAATATATGCGCCTAAAATTCCTAATAATATTTGCAATTCTCGCCCTTACCCTTAATGTGTAGCCAAGAGAACAAAGTGTGCAGTGGCGCCTGGTCAAGTCTACGTCTACAGAGCCCTCGCAGATACAGTACAGTAGATATATCTCAGCGAATGAATTCGTATTATCACTTACATTATGAGATCAATCTGCACACAAACTATACCTATATTGAGACACTAAGTCCCATACGAATTAGACCGGGAAAATGCGCTTGTCAGAGAATGCAATAAGATTCTTAGGCAATAACTGGTTCCTCGGAAACGGTGTGAAAGTTAATGGACGCCGCACTTGCCCACTAACTTTTAGCATGTTCCGAGTATTATTTCCTCTTATCACAAAAGATACACCATGTAATCAAAAGTATCCGGACACCCTCATAAACATAAGTTTTTCATATGAGGTGCATTATACAGCCACCTACTGCCAGGTACTCCGTATCAGCGACCTCAGTAGTCATTAGACATCATGAGAGAGCAGAATGGGGCGCTCCGCGGAACTCGCGGACTTCGAACGTGGTCAGGTGATTGGGTGTCACTTGTGTCATACGTCGGTACGCGAGATTTCCACACGCCTAAACATCCCAAGGTCCACTGTATCCGACGTGATAGTGAAGTGGAAACGCGAAGGGATACGTACAGCACAAAAGCGTACAGGCCGACCTCGTCTGTTGACTGACAGAGACCACTGAAAGTTGAAGAGGGTCGTAATGTGTATTAGGCAGACCATCACACAGGAATTCCAAACAGCTTCAGGATCCACTGCAAGTACTATGACAGTTAGGCGGGAAATGAGCAAATTTGGGATTGACGCTCGAGTGGCTGCTCATAAACCATACATCACGCCAGTAAATGCCAAACGACGCCTCGGTTGGTATAAGGAGCGTAAACATTGGGCGATTGAACAGCGGAAAAACGTTGTGTGGAGCGACGAATCATGGTACACAATGTGGCGATCAGATTGCAGGGTGTGGGTATGGCGAATGCCCGGTGAGCGTCATCTGTCAGCGTGTGCAGTGCCAACAGTAAAATTCGGAGGCGGTGGTGTTATGGTGTGGTCGTGTTTCTCATGGAGGGAGCTTGCACCCCTTGCTGTTTTCCGTGGCACTATCACAGCACAGGCCTACATTGATGTTTTAAGCACCTTCTTGCTTCCCAATGTTGAAGAGCGATTCGGGGATGGCGACTGCATCTTTCAACGCGGTCGAGCACTATTCATAATGTACGGCCTGTGGCGGAGTGGTTACACGACAGTAAAATCCCTATATGGAGTCTTCACGGGTTGTCAGCCGAGTAGCATAGCCGTCTCGTAGCAACATTTCGATGGAATGCGCAGTCCATCGAAACGTTGCTGCGAGACGACGATGCTACTCGGCTGACAACCCGTGAAGACTTCATATATGAAATTCGCCGAAAAAGCCTGCACTCGCAAATAACATCCCTGTTATGGACTGGCCTGCACAGAGTCCTAACCTGAATCCGATAAAACACCTTTGGGATGTTTTGGAACACCGACTTCGTGCTAGGCCTCACCGACCGACGTCGATACCTCTCCTCAGTGCAGTAGTCCTTGAAGAATGGACTACCATTCCCCAAGAAACCTTCCTGCACCTGATTGAACGTATGTCTGCGAAAGTGGAAGCTGTTATCAAGGGTAAGAGTGGGCCAACACCATACTGAATTCCAGCATTACCGATAGAGGGCGCCACGAACTTGTAAGTCATTTTCAGCCCGGTGTCCGGATACTTTGGACCACATAGTGTATGGTATCAGCTGAGTATTTAGGAAAGTGCCATGTAGGAGAACACTGTGCGCCTTTCTGAAAGTAAATGAGAGCCTTTTAATCGTGTTTTAAATTCGAACCTACACGTTTGCATCATAATTTATACTTTTATTTTTACTCATGTTTTAGTTCAAAATGGCTCTGAGCACTATGGGACTCAACATCTGAGGTCATCAATCCCCTAGAACTGAGAACTACTTAAACCTAACTAACCTAAGGACATCACACACATCCATGCCCGAGGCTGGATTCGAACCTGCGACCGTAGCAGTCGCGCGGTTCCGGACTGAAGCGCCTAGAACCGGTCGACTACCGGTGCCGGCTTCATGTTTTAGTCGCTATAAGATAAATCAGTAGTTTTCAACGACCCATAGTTTCATGGGATATATTTGAAAGCAATACCGGACTTTCCTAGACACAATCCCACATCTGGAAACTTCCGTGAACTTACAATGCCTAAAATAATAGTCCTAAATAACAATCAAAAGTGGGCCTAAAATTTAATAATTTTATATGAAAAGTACGTGTGTGTGTGTGTGTGTGTGTGTGTGTGTGTGTGTGTGTGTGTGTTTCAGTGTTTGACAATCTGTGCGTCGACTGTTGATTTCAACGATGTGAGTGATTCCTACATTCGTAGAATTGCCTCACTATACCAGTACACTGACATTACAAAAGTCGTGGGGTAGCGACATGCACACGTATAGATAGCGGTAGTACCGCTCGCACAAAGTATAAAGGGGCAGTTCATTGGCGGGGCTGTTATTTGTACTCTGGTAATTCGTGAGAAAAGGTTTCCGACGTGATTGTGGCCGCACGGCCGGAAGTAAGAGACTTTGAACGCAGAATAGTGGTTGGAGCTAGACGCATGGGACATTCCATTTCTGGAATCATTGGGGAATTTGATGTTTCGAGATCCACAACATCAAGAGTGTGCTGAGAATACCAAATTGCAGGCATTACACATCACCACGGACAATGCTGTGGCCGACGGTTTTCACTTAATGACCGAGAGCAGCGGCGTTTTCCGTAGAGTTGTCAGTGGCAGCCATGGACCCAAGTTGTCAACAAGGCACTGTGCTAATTGATGGTGGTTCTATAACGATGTGGGTTGTGTGTACATGGTTATGAAGAGTCCTCTGCTTCAACTGAACCGATCATAGACTGGAAATTGTTATGTTTGGGTACTTGGAGACCATTTGCTGCCATTCATGGAACCGATCGACCACAGCGGCCGGCAGACATAGGTCTGAAGTCAGTTCTGACAGCCGGCCGGAGTGGCCGTGCGGTTCTAGGCGCTACAGTCTGGAGCCGAGCGACCGCTACGGTCGCAGGTTCGAATCCTGCCTCGGGCGTGGATGTGTGTGATGTCCTTAGGTTAGTTAGGTTTAATTAGTTCTAAGTTCTAGGCGACTGATGACCTCAGAAGTTAAGTCGCATAGTCCTCAGAGCCATTTGAATCATTTTCGGTTCTAACGCAGGATCGTGCATCGGTGACAATTTAGCAATTATGGACAGGTACAGAAGCAACATGACTCAATATTTCTGCAGGGGACTTCCAACGAGTCCATGGCACGTAGAATCGTTGCACTACGGCGCGCAAAAGGAGGTCCCACACGATATTAGGAGACATCCCCTGAGTTTTGTCATATCAGTGTATGTGTCTGTCCAGCAATGTCATCGCTGGTTTCATGTAAATGGCACTGGTACTTTAAAAAAGTTAATAAAGTGATAGTTTCATGCAGGCGCCACTGGTACTAAAAGGGTAGCGCTGATGTCGCGATGGTTCCTTCCCCATCCTTATCGCCGGCCGGAGTGGCCGAGCGGTTCTAGGCGCTACAGTCTGGAACCGCGCGTTCGCTACGGTCGCAGGTTCGAATCCTGCCTCGGGCATGGATGTGTGTGATGTCCTTAGGTTAGCTAGGTTTAAGTAGTTCTAAGTTCTAGGGGACTGATGACCTCAGAAGTTGAGGCCCATAGTGCTCAGAGCCATTTGAACCATTTTGAACCATCCTTATCGGTTCGCAGGTTGTTCTTTGGCGCTTATGCACTAGTTGTCGACGAAAAGCTAAACAGTATTTTTCCCGAATGAATCTTTCCCTCTGCTGCGGCGAGTGCGCTGTTCTGAAACTTCTTGGCAGATTAAATCAGTGCGCCGTGCCTTCGGTGGCCAGTATTCCTACCGCCGTGCCTTTTATTGCGTTGCCCCCGCTACCCTGCAGAGTTTGGCACTGTGTGTGTTGCCCGCAGGCCCGTCGCCGAGCCCCGGGTCGGACGCGTCGGGCCGCAGCGGCACGCCCTCGCCCCCGCTCAGCGACGCCGGCTCCGCCTCCGGCTCGACGGCGGCGCTCTGGGCGCACCTCAACGCCGACGAGGGCATCGTGCTCGACGACTTCGACGACCTGCCCAAGCGCAAGAAGGTAGGCAGGCAGGCAGCCAGGCAGGCAGCCAGGCGCAGCTTCTCGTCGCGCCCACGCGCCACCCTCTCACAAGCTGCGACGTCGCTTCGAATAGAATTGTGATCCAGAAAGTGCAGAATAATTTTCTTTTCCTCCGACTACGATCACACAGTTGTTACGTCCTTAGAATACTGGTTTCGGACGGCGATGATTATCTTCACATGTATTAGGACATACTTTTAATACAGATCTGAAGATTGTCATCGCTGTCCGGTACCAGTAGTCTACGGACCCGACAACTGTGTGATCATAGAAGGGAATAAAACAAATATTCTAACCTTTCCTCTAGCCACGTAATTGATTGCAGAATAACCTTTCGTAATAGTATCGCGTCACCGTCGACAACGTTGGTTGTCGGCCGGTTACAGCTTTATTATGACCCAAATTTTGGAGTTCTTCTGAAGGACAAGACGGCTAGAAAACTCGTCGAAGCATTGCATAAGGATAAAGCTGTTACTTGGGTAAGCTGTCTCCGATGATTTCCCATCTTCCCTGAAAGGGAATTCTAGTAAAACTTTATTTCAGTCTGTGGTTTGTGTATCAAGCGGTATGGCACAAAAATGTTATTATATGCTGACAATAGGCCATGATCCATACAGAAGTGTGGGGGAAAATATACCGCAGTTGCGTCGCTAACAATGCAGCAGAACGAAGCGAGGAACAGACACAACAGTTACAGATACGATGTCTATAACGTACCACTTAGAGGTGCAAACCACATAGCAGGTTTTATCACTGTACCAGCATATACCTCACATTGAAATAGATTAGCATACGTCTTGAAATAAAAGCCGACATAACGTTGTCATGGCCGACGTAATTTTTTTTTACGCTGACCAGGGCGTGGATGTCAAGACTCCAGAAATTATGCGGACCTGTCTTAATGCAATCTTTAAGTCTGTCTCGCGCTTTTTGAAACATTTTACACTGTACAAATTAAAAACATTTTACACTTTAAAAAATTTAAAAACGTAAATAACACATTAGAAAATTTCATTAACTAGCGACAGTTATTGCGGACTCGTACAAAGACTTTATATAGTTTATAATAATATATATGTTGTGTATTTTGGTTCAGTTACGAAACACACATGTGGAACCAACAACAGTTCTGAGTAACACGGGGTTCAACTGGCAGGGGAGTGTAACAGAAATTGATTGTGTGTGTGTGTGTGTGTGTGTGTGTGTGTGTGTGTGTGTGTGTGTATGTGTGTGTGTGTCATTTGGTAGCCTCTTCTGTGAAATCCTTCGTATACTGTTCCAAAATCTGGTTTTCAAGACGGAATCTGCAAATATTCGTCGGACACTTAAATGCCTTTTCCTTTGGAGAAACAGCGTTAAATTAATTAACAGGTGATATTTAACAGTTATTGTTCCCGAATGGAAGGGGAAGAAATTTTACTATCTTGGACGATAAACTATGCCCTATGCCATCTACTTTCCACTGGCATGTGTCGTGTACATATAGATACTATGTTAAAATAAATTTTACATGGTTGTTGTCTTGCAAACGTCCCCATCTGTTGACTCAGGGATCGAGACGTGGCTGCACGATCCGTTACAGGCATGCGGATAAGATGCCTGTCATCTCGACTGCTGGTGATACGATGCCGTTTGGATCCAGCACGGCGTTCCGCATTACCCTCCTGATCCCACCGATTCCATATTCTGCTAACAGTCATTGGATCTCGACCAACGCGAGCAGTAATGTCGCGATACGATAAACCGCAATGGCGATAGGCTACAATCCGACCTTTATCAAAGTCGGAAAGGTGATGGTACACATTTCTCCTCCTTACACGAGGCATCACAACAACGTTTCACCAGACAACGCCGGTCAACTGCTGTTTGTGTATGAGGAATCGGTTGGAAACTTTCCTCATGTCAGCACGTTGTAGGTGTCGCCACCGGCGCCAACCTCGTGTGAATGCTCTGAAAACCTAATCATTTGCTTATCACAGCATCTTCTTCCTGCCGGTTTAATTTCGCGTCTGTAGCACGTCATATTCGTGGTGTAGCAATTTTAATGGCCGGTAGTCTATTTATTCTCGATTTTCCTTTGCCTTGTGAGTAGCAAGTACCCTCAATTTTTTCCTGTCGTTCTCTATCACAGTAGGGGAGTATGGAATTCGCAGATACAACAGATCATCAGCAATTTCTTTTTACAAATGTACTGCAGCCGTCCTGAGATGAACTCAGTTACAAACCAGTAATTGTAGTGGTTTAAATGTTTCACCAGACGCGTGGCTGCTAGCTTTCCGCGATCACCTCATCGAGAGGAAGTTAGTTTGGGCTGTAGGCGGAAGTGTGGCCGACGTGCGCAGGCATTCAGTTCGGCAGGCGCGCCGTCTGTAGGGGTGCCGGCGGCGGCGGTGGCGGCGGAGGGTGCTGTGCTCGACACGTGCCGGCGCGTTCCACGTGGCGCCGGCGCCGGCTGATTAAGCCCCTCCCTTGCAGGGAAGCCAGCCGCGGCTCAGGTGCCGGGCTCTCTGCCCCTCAGTCTCCCGGCTCACTCAGCTCAAAAACTTCACATAGACGTCAGCTTTACAAAACAGTTTCACGCAAAGTAATTAACATATACGATCGTAGATTCTTTACAGCAATACACTACCTGTTCGGAAGCATTCAGTCACATATAACTGGACTTAATATGGGTCTTGTCCCTCCTTCGCCTTTAGACTAGGCTTTCAGTGAATTGTTTGGATGCCTGTGGAGGAATGGCAGCCCATTCTTCCTCAAGAGCCGATACCAGAGAAGGCAGGGATGTTGGACGCTGGAGTCGCTCGCGAAGTTAGTGTTCTAACTCCTCCCGAAAGTGTTCCATTCGGTTCAGCTCAAAACTCTAGCAGTCCATTTTCCATGCTGATACAATCAGTCACCACCTCCGAACACAGTACACAGTTCTGTAAGACGTGGTCATATCCTTCCGCACTTAGCGTTTACTTCAGCTCAGTAAAGGAACCACACAGTAACTACGACCCCCCCCCCCCCCCCTCTGCCTTTCCCAACATCCTCGCATACTTCATTGTTTGCGCTACATAAAATGGCAGGTAATGTTCACCACGCATTTGGCAAACACATATTCCATCGGATTGTCACAGGGTCTATCGTGAATCGTCGTTGCATTCATCCACTGTTCAGTGTATCATCTCGAGCGCCGCTGAACACTGCCTACAGAAATGTGTGGCCATTGTACCCCGTTTTTCCGTGGAGTCGTTGTGCTAGCTAGACTGCTGTAGCAGTTTGGAACTCATGGGTGATTCGTTCCGCTGATTTCATGCGAATTTTTACAGGCACCGCTACGATGCTAGACGGTCACCGTCAGCCAGTACACCCGACGTGCTCGGTCTTGGTTTACCTGTGACTGTTCCTTCATGTTTCTATTTCGCAGTTACATCACCAGCGTTCATCTTGAGCTGCTTTATAAGCGCTGAAATTTCCTGATGGATGTGCTACCCAGGAGATGCCCACCTTCATGCTCACTGAGCTTTCCTGACGGTCCCATTCTGCTATTTGCCGCTTCTCTACTGAAAAGACAATACGCCACATCATCTCCTTCCGTACTGGCGGGTGCGCCTGTGGTCACATTTATGGGCCAGTCCCGCACTATGCAAGAATACTGCTTTTGATCAGATAGTGTATTCTGGCAAATACAGAGTTTCGGTAATCGTTCTCAGCCTTCACAGAACTGGCGCGTGGTCGCGCCGGATATATTCCTTTTTCTGCTGTACTGCTTTCTTTAGACTGTTTCATTATTCGATTCAGAGCTTTATGATCGCCTCGCGTTTTCTCACGGATGGAAAGTTTAACGTTCCACCCAAATTTTAGGCATGCATACCCTTTTTTGTCCGTTCCGCATTTCAGAACACAGACTTAACCTGGAGTGAGAAAACTGACTTTGGGATATTTAATGTAAGCTATCAACACTATCTATCCAGTGAAAGCTTGCATCCTTTGACTCAGTTTCCCAAGATAAACGATTCCTGTAAGTTTAAGCGACAAAAGTGTAAGTAACAGAAGCAAGTGTAAGCAAACAAAATTGGGAAGTCCAGACATTAATTTTCGATAACCCTATGCATGTACTCTAGTGCAAACATCTCTGGTAAAACCTCCGGTTTCACTATTCCAGAAAGGGATTTTCCTTGGTCTCACAGTACTCATTACTCGACAATGCAATCTACAGCGTCGCCTGCTGGGGGGGAACAAGATTGATCACGTGCCTAGGTGCAGCCAAGCTGCGACCACAGTATATCAACTCGGCGCCCCTCAGCGGCCGCATTCAATCGCTGCTTCAAGCGCCGAAGATACTCCGCGTTTTAATTTCGACGTCAGTAAATATCATTCATCTGAATGTAGGAGCTAATTTATTTGAGGTTGTCTATATGAACCTTGCGCATAAAACTACAATTTAGGTAACATCTTGTCTGTAATGGAAACTGAAACGTTTTCCTTATGAAGTATGTTTGGAGAGGTGTGAGTATGGACAACAGCAAAACAAAAATGCCCCTGTAAACATGGACTCTAAACTGCATAGCGTAAGCTCTGGACGACAATGGAAACAGGTTGGAACGATTTATTGAGTAGGAACAACATTAGCACTTTAAACATTTATTTTAAAATGATATAGTCATACCAAACTCTGTCACTGATAATCTAATAGCAATATTAAATACAAATATCCAATGAAATTATTTCCTTACGGAAACCGATAATTTAAAAATCGTATTACAACCATACCAGTACTGATGATAAAATTTACGCCGGCCGATGTGGCCGAGCGGTTCTAGGCGCTACAGTCTGGAACCGCGCGACCGCTACGGTCGCAGGTTCGAATCCTGCCTCGGGCATGGATGTTTGTTATGTCCTTAGGTTATTGAGGTTTAAGTAGTACTAAGTTCTAGGGGACTGATGACCTCAGATGTTAAGTCCCATAGTGCTCAGAGCCATTTGAACCATAAAATTTACAAATTAACATCTTAAAAACTGAACCTTTAATGCAAGTCTTCCAGTTATTGTCCTTCCTGAGAAATTACAGTTACACTAATCTTTCTTAAACCAGCAATCAAGTGCGTCGCTTCCACCCTTACTCACGAGGCAGAATAAGCATAACCAGATCAACTAACAAATCTTTCAGCTTACCAGAATATACAAATGAATATATCAGTTTTGTTTAGGACTTATAGAATACTGAAAGGTAACCAGATGATCTGGATGTTCACTAACATTAGACCTGATACAGTCAGAAGTGGAACATTGCTTCTCACTTAGTAACGTCTGCCGTGTCACGGCCGTTGCTCCATCGCACAACTTGTCCAGCGGTATGCTCCATCCGTTTACCCCAGTCCACATAAATACAAGACAGTGTCAGCTCTTATACCTGAAACAGTTTACTATCAGAGACTAGAAATAACAACAATTTCTAGGAGACAAATAGCTTCGACTGCAGCCAGTTGACTCCACAGTCCCCGCAAGCGGCCTTTACCAGCGTGGTTAATAAATATCCAGATAGAAATGAGCATCAACTACTTCCGTGATTAGTGACAACCTCACTTCACGAACCTCTTTAGCACAACACATTCAAACAGCCATTTGGTTTCTAAGTCAAATGTTGCACAATACACAAGCAATTTGATGCTGACGTAGCGTAAGGTAATGTTCAGCGAAGATGATGAGGCTATAATATTAGCGAATAGCAGTAGTCTTTGCAAACCTTCCGTAAAGCCAGCGTCTGCATTAACACTTCACGTGTCTGGCCATTTGAGACACGTTACACGCACCGCTGTTTGCATTGCCGGCCGGAGTGACCGAGCGGTTCTAGGCGCTTCAGTCTGGAACCGCGCTGCTGCTACGGTCGCAAGTTCGAATCTTGCCTCGGGCATGGATGTGTGTGATGTCCTTAGGTTAGTTAGGTTTAAGTAGTTCTAAGTTCTAGGGGACTGATGACCATAGATGTTAAGTCCCATAGTGCTCAAAGCCATTTTTTTGTTTGCTTTGAATCACCGTTTTTCTTCCTTGCTCCGCGCACAAAGCAAACCGATCTTGCCAGCGTAGCTTCCATCTGGTAAACACGGGCGCATTCGCTTGGCGCCCCATTTTCCACACACGCCGTGGTCCATTTTGTCTCCGTGCGCCCGTTTTCTCTCCTCACAACCAGCGATCACCCCCTCTTCAGAGCCTGCCTGTTAGACAGATAAACCCCGTTTTGCTCCCCTTTTAGGCAGGGCTGTCCGACCAACTCAGATCGGCTAGTGCCAACCTAAACCATAGTGCCGTACACGGAACAAGAGGTATGATAGCTGGTTCATATTCGCTATTGTGAAACTTGTCTCTTCTACTGAACAAGTGCCCATAACACTTAAGGTATGCAATTTAGAGCCCATGTTTATTTAACATTTGTCTCTCGTTTTGGTCCACACCACCTTATCTGAAAATATGAAATTCATTTTTTTAACACCGGTATGAATATGTGATACGAGTACAGGGATGAGAATGTTTGGAAGGATAATGATGCATGGTTTGTAATATTCGTGAACGTGATGGGTGATTGGGTATTGAGTCAGCTTCCGCTAAAATGTGGTCAAAGTACAGAACTATATGACACTAGTCACCTTTCAGTGGTCCTGGTAGTTGTTCGGTGACTCGGTGAGGCCATTGCCGTCCTCGTCTTTAACCTCACTTCCTGCCAACACGAGACGTCAGTGAGTAAGGTGGGTGATGCCCGACCGGTGCCGTGGTTTCAGCAGCCTCCGGTGTCACCAGAGCGGAAGTGAATCAGTCAGGGACGACAGTCCGCCGCTGCGTGCGACGCAGCGGCACGCACGTGCGTGTGATTCACGCAGCGCAGTGCCGCGCAGGCTGGCCGGTTTGTTTAGCGCGCCCTCTCTCCTCCTCCACCTGCCAGCCATGACTCAGGCCGGCCACGCCCACCATTCCTCAGCCGCCGCGCCCGACCGGCTCACTTGCTCAACACAATTTTTTATGACCAGTCGTCTTTGCTGCTATATATGCTGTCATCAATAGGTGCATATCTATTATTTACACATTCTTTTGCGGTATTTTTGTTATTCTTATTGTTGTGTTTATCAGTTTTGCTGGAGAAATTGTGCTACACAACCACGATATTATTGCACTTGGCATCCCTTGATAGCTGCGGGAACCACGCGGCGACATTACGGTAAAACGAAAACCATATCCATTTTTTCGACTGTCTTATACACTGGAAGACCGAACAGCATCACGAACCAAGTATCTGGTCATTAGAACATCAGACAACATTCTGATAGGCTTCAAGCACACAGGTAAACACACGAGCCCACCCAAGCGCACTCATTCCCAGGTGCAATAATAATATGTCGACTAATACGATGCGAATATAAACATAAATTTCTGGAACATAGTCGTAAACAATAATCATCACACCGCTTACACTTTCACAGAGCCATGTTAATGGGACTCATACATAACTCTGACAAAGTAGAAGCAATATTACTGTTTTCAAAGGTTTTCCGAAATAACTGCAACTAGTCGTATTTTGCGATGATCAATTTTTATTGTAAATGCCGATTTCGAACCGCACAGCAATTCATTAGATTGTACACAGTTTTAATGATTCAAATGGCTCTGAGCACTATGAGACTGAGGTCATCAGTCCCCTAGAAATTAGAACTTAGAACTATTTAAACCTAAGGACACCACACACTTCCATGCCCGAGGCAAGATTCGAACCTGCGACCGTAGCGGTCGCGCGATTCCAGACTGAAGCGCCTAGAACCGCCCGGCCACAACGGCCGGCTTTTAACGATTGTTTGTAGCATTGTAGTGATCTTTGTAAAGAATGACGGCGTCCGCGGGTTTAGCCCTCGGGCAGAAATCACTGTGGAGGGACACGAAGGGTTAACTGCAGGATGGAGGCTCAGGTGGATATAGGTTGCAGTAGCTGTGAAGAGATGAAGGGACTTGGACGGAATACGATAACGTGGAGATTTCCGTTAAATCAGTATGTAACTGATCACCACCACAATCACAGCAGCAGCAACAACAACATTATCAACAACAAAAATTACTACTTTTTCTACCACTAATACATGGTACTACAGCCACAACCGTACCGGTAGTAAAAAGTGTGTGCCACCGAAGCGAACACAAACGAGCGTGCAACAGCAAACGGCATTTCTTTCCTCTGCAAATGTTAGGTGCGTGAGAGGTAACAGCATTTGGTCATGTTCTGTTGTCATTGAACTGTGTTCTCTCGTATTCTCTTTGTTATCGGTCTTTTAGCCAACCATCAAATGAAGTTCACGTGATCTCCGCTTTCGTCTGCTTTCCTGTCTACTTTTTTTGTTGTTAACATGAGATGCGTGAGCGATGAAGCGGTCAGAAGAGAATTTAGTGTTCCTGGTAGAAGACTATAGATATCATACGTGCTTCTGAGTTCCATTAGATGGACACCACAAAAGCCGAAGAAAAGTGGGTATGATTTCTAGAAAATTGCCGAAACACTCAAAGGTCCTACGGGGCACGCGAGAAGGACTATAAATTCATTAGATGCTTACACCAGGTAGGGACAGAGTGAATACGTACAAGCTTTGTAATATATTCTATTAAAGAAAAAGAAAAGCACAGCATATTTCCCTGAAAGCAAATATGTTCAAATATGTATAACTTCTGCTGATATATTTTCTTGGTATTATCCTTCTTACCCGTATTGTATTGTATAGTAACCGGGGACCTAGAAACGACGGAGAGGCTCCGTCCCCGCCGCAGCCGCAGTGGTCCACAACCCCACGACGACTTCCGCAGTCCACTTCACCCCTCCGCCATCCCCACACCGAACCCAGGGTTATTGTGCGATTCGGCCCCCGGTGGATCCCCCCAGGGAACGTCTCACACCAGACGAGTGTAACCGCTATGTTTGCGTGGTAGAGTAATGGTGATGTACGCGTACGTGGAGAACTTGTTTGCGCAGCAATCACCGACATAGTGTAACTGAGGCGGAATAAGGGGAACCAGCCCGCATTCGCCGCAGCAGATGGAAAACCGCCTAAAAACCATCCACAGACTGGCCGGCTCACCGGACTTCGACACAAATCCGCGGGGCCGATTCGTGCCGGGGACCAGGCGCTCCTCGCCGCCCGGAAAGCCGTGCGTTAGACCGCACGGCCAACCAGGCGGGCCTCCTTACCCGTAGTCAATAAAATCCGTGAAGTGTTTCTAGCCGGCCGGTGTGGCCGTGCGGTTCTAGGCGCGTCAGTTTGGGACGGCGTGACCGCTACGGTCGCAGGCTCGAATCCTGCCTCGGGCATGGATGTGTGTGATGTCCTTAGGTTAGTTAGGTTTAAGTAGTTCTAAGTTCTAGGGGACTGATGACCACAGATGTTGAGTCCCATAGTGCTCAGAGCCATTTGAACCATTTTGAAGTGTTTCTATTTCATTGGTGCAGATGTCAGATAGTAGCAGCTATTGAAATGCGAAACACTCGATAACGTAAATGTTTGCGATCGCTAATGTTCAGAGTGTAAATGCTAGCCTTTCTTCTTATGTTAGTCGTATCTAATTAGTGTTTTTAAATTTTCTTCTCAGTTGTAACGGGAAACCAGCGAAAAGCGCGTACCGCCCTAAGTGGTGTGGAAAGCTGAAGCTGCAATTCAGCATTACAAGCACTACCTACACAAGAGCACTATCTTCATGCATTTCAAGTTTACGTAGAAACTGATACATTTAAACTCTTCCTTTCTTAACGCTGTGTAGATTACTTCATCGAAAACAGTCCACTTTCCATGCAAAATACGACGGCTATTTTGTTTAAACCTTCGGTCGGTCACAAAATTAAAACCACTGTGAAAACCCTGTGAAGCTTTGCACAGATGTGTTGCGCAGTGTGTACAGCTTCCACGTCACGTCGCTCTTTTCAGTTCCGAGCTCACAGTGAGCACGTAAAAATGCCTAGAAAATGTGTGTCTCCGCCAAGTGTGAAGTACTGCTGAAAGGTTTCGTCTGATTTCAAAAAAGTCGCACAACATAATTGTCACTCATTTCCATCTTCATGACAATTCTTGACGCAACACTAGAGGGGCAAAGAAGGCGCTTGTGCAGCGTTTTCGAAGGGAAATGTTTGATTGCCCACCGTACAGCAGAAAATATGCTCCTTCTGATTTTCGTCTCTTCGCTCACATGAACCGCCGGCTGTGAGGACAGCATTTTCGCACAGACAACGAGCTGCAGTCCGGGGTAGGGCATTGGTAGGGCATTGGTCGAAAGCACAGGCAGCTACCTTCTGTGAGAAGGATATTGGAAAGTTGGTGCCACGCTACGATAAATGTCTGAGGTGGATCGGCGATTCTGCAAAAAACTAGCTGGAAGGTGTAGCTAAATGTTGCAAATAAAATAGTTTTGATTTTCAGTGTTGTCGCGACCGATCGCAGGTTTACTAGCTACATAGTTTTATATTCTGTGTGCCAATTATTAGCGCAAAAATAGAAAAATAAACAATAACGCAGCTTTCACAGGCTGCTCGGGTGTTCTCTTTTCTTGCCTCTGGCATAAACAACTGTTCAGAGATACAAGCGATTGGTATTGAGCGATGGTTAATTGTCTGCGAATGTGAATTCCCCTGTGTCCGCTTCCATTCGCTCGGGCATAAAGGGGGCTTTAGAACGCTCTGTGGAGGGCAACCTTTGAGTGTAGTTGCTTGAACGCTAACCAGAATGTTCTTAACTGAGTGAAACGTACGGTACAAGAAATGAAACGACATTAAACTTTTGACAGGCCCTGGCTGGAAGGTTGTTGCTCGTTTCGGCGTGAAGCTCACACAACAGAAGGTAACGGAGAGCCGGTGGCGTCGCGTTGCGGCTATCTCGCCGCCGATCTGCATTGTCCCGTGTCCCGCGTCCCGGCTCGCGCCCACGCCAGCACTTAGTCACGGAAACGCCGGACAAAGCCGCGCCGCGACCATCTCTCTCACGACGCGCGGTCACTGGGGGCCACGCGCCCACGACACCGCCACACCCGCGCCAGCACACGGAATTCCTCTTATCAGCTGTGCGGAGGCGGCGTACTCCCCCGCAGCTTTCTACGTGGTTCTGTAACAAAGGAAGAGGCAGCGTGTTCTTGCAGTGTACTTCATATCAGCTGCGTCAAATACTGCACTGGACAAAGATCAGTTGAATTGCGTCAATTTGTGATACAGCATCGCTGTCTCAGGCGTTATCACGCTTCTGATTGCGTATTGGTAATAGCTCTTTGTGATAGTTTCTGCAAGTCGAAAAAGGCTAGGTCTGAAGTACACTATCTGATCAACAGGATCGGCCAACTTTTTTTTTCTCAGTAGCTACTTATTTCTTATGTCCCACCGTCTAATTTCTTATGGTGGGTCATATGTTGCCACTTAGCCGCTGTGACTGGGTCCGGGGTCCGGTGTGACTGAAAGTAACACCACACCGGCTCCCGTCCCAACTCACACCGTTGCCCGTGTCCCGCCACGTGGAGGCGAGCTCTATTTGTTTACATCCATTTGATATCTTTTTTTGTGCGGCATTAGAAAAACTTATAACTAATACAAAAGATCGGACAACTATGAGTGCACATGTGAATGGACAATAATATAAGAGAATGAGTCAAATGAAAACCTTAAATTTGTAATAACAAATCGAAATTTCGCGCCGCTTCCTGTAAGTTGGTAAGTGTGCTACAAACACCGTGCAGAGTGGCCTGTAGGTGGCAGCATAGTGCAGATGCACACATACCGTCGCAGTATCAGTATAAAGATGGCCGCCCCACTTGCGACTTGCACCAGGGAAGAACAGCGTTCTGTTATTCGGTTTTGCATAGTGAAAGTGTGAAACCTATTGAAATTGATCGACGATTGAAGGTTCAGTACGGTGATGCATGTTTGTCACAGCAGCAAGTATACGAATGGAGTAGGAAGTTCGCAAACGGTGTGACTTCAGTGGAAGATTCTCCTCGTCCAGGTCAGGCACATCGAGTTGTGACTCCACGGAAGATTGCAGCAGTTGAAGACATAGTGCAGGAAAACCGCCGAGTGACACTGAATGACACTGCAGCATGTTGACGGATTAGTCATGGGTCAGCACACCACACTGTGCATGATGTGCTCCAGTTTCACAAAGTGCCTGCGAGATGAGTACCACGGCAGCTGACTCCTGGAATGAGAGAACGACGTGTTGATGCTTGTGAAGAACTTCTTAGGCTCTTTGAACGAGAAGGTGATGGCTTCCTTGCAAGAATCGTTAATGGGGACGAAACCTGGGGTCACTTCCACCAACCGGAAACGAAGAGAGCGAGCAAGGAAAGGCGCCATTCCTCACACGAAAACCAAAGAAGTTTCGAACACAACCATCAGCAGGGAAGGTTTTGCTGACTCTCTTTTGGGACGAAAAATGTGTCATTTTGGAGCATTACATGCCTAGAGGGACCACTGTCACCAGTGCATCATACACAGATCTAAAAAATCATCTGCGGCCTGCAATCAAATCAAAGCGACGTGGATTGTTGTCAGCAGGTGTCCTTTTGCAACATGACAATGCAAGGCCCCACACTGTCCGTACAACAGTTGCAATAATCACAGACCTGCATTTTGAGTGTCTTACTCATCCACCATACTCTCCAGACCTTGCCCCAACTGATTTCCATATGTGTGGACCATTCAAAGACGCAATGGGAGGAAAGAAGTTCCATTCTGATGAAGAGGTACGCCACGCGGTGCATGAGTGGTTGCGCGGACTACCAAAATAATTTTTTTCTAAAGGAATTTATGCACTTTGTAAGCGCTGGAGGACTTGCATTGAGCGTGGGGGAGATTGTGTTGAAAAGTGATACAGCTTTGTACCACTTCTGCACGATAAACAATATAAAAATAAAAAAAACAATTAAGATTTTCATTTGACTCACCCTCGTAGGTTGTGTCCACCCTTTACCTTTATTACAGTTTGCTCTCTGCCGGGGACGCTTTCAGTGATGTTTCCGAATATCTGTGCAGGAATGGCAGCCCCTTCTTCCTCAAGAGCCGAAATCAGACAAGGTAGTTACGTGGGACCTGGGCTCTGGAGCGAAGCCGACCTTATAATCATTCTAAAGCTGTTCCATTCGGTTCAGGTCGGGACTCTTGGCAGACCAGTTCATTTCAGGAATGTAATTCCCCACAGACCATTGTCTCACAGATGCTGCTTCACGATGGGGTGCACTGTCCTGCAGGTACAATCAGTCATCATTTCGGAACTGTTCCTATATGGGGACGCAGTACACAGTTCTGTGAAATGTGCTCGCATCCTTCCGCATTTAGGTTTTGTTAGTGGAATACGGATACCACACCCTAATCATGAAAAACACTGGTTAGGTAACGTTCTCCAGGCATTCGCCAAACCCAAACCCTTGCATCGGATTGCCACGAGATTACAGTAAAATTCATCATTCCAAACCCATTGTCCAAGCCGTCGCTCCTTTCGCCACCTCATGGGTCGCTTGGCATTGACTGAAGAAATGGGTGGCCCAGAGGAGCTCCTCGAACGTGCTAGCACTTTGACGTCACGAGTGATTCCTTCCGCTGTTTCACTGCGATCCTTTGTGACCACCTTCCGCAATTTTCGACGGTCCTTGTCTGTCAGTACATATGTGAGTCAGCCTGGTCTTGGTGTGTCTCTGGTTGCTCCTTCGCGTTTCCACTTCACAATCACACCACCAGCTTTAGAAGGGTTGAAATGTGCCTGATGGATTTGTTACTCAGGTGACATCCAATGACTAGTTGCGAGCTAACATCCCAAAGACGGCCGACCGGAGTGGCCGTGCGGTTCTAGGCGCTACAGTCTGGAGCCGAGCTGCCGCTACGGTAGCAGGTTCGAATCCTGCCTCGGGTATGGATGTGTGTGATGTCCTTAGGTTAATTAGGTTTAATTAGTTCTAAGTTCTAGGCGACTGATGACCTCAGAAGTTAAGTCGCATAGTGCTCAGAGCCATTTGAGCCTCATTCAGCACAACAGACACCTGTGAATTTCCTCATCTAGTGGCGAATCTGCCCTCTTTTTGGTACACGATCCTGGACGTTAGGGTTCGTTTCGCAATTCCTGAAGGCTGACTCTTTCGGCCATATACTTAAATGAGAGCGAAATGCTCATTAAGTCACACAGTCCACGTTCTAAGCCCCTCTCTTTCTCGGCCTGTTCTGTTGTCGCTGCTTGTCTAGTGACAATACTCTCCGTCTCCTTTTATACTTGCGGGTCCGCCTCCCGTGACATTTAGTGGTCAATTGCGCATCACATACTTTTGGTCAGATAAGTGTACATTGTCTGTACGTGCATATCTTAAGACCAGAGCTTCTCTCGGTTTGTGTGCTGACTGAGGCGTGCTGGGACATGTCGTTTGATAGAGTCCTCCCGCGAAAGATCGTCTTTTGATTTCGGCATTCTATGTAATTCTGTCAGTACTGCCAGGTGTAGCACCCTCACCACGGTGACATACGTTTTTCACCGCTGTCTGCTGCTCGGTGTCGTTCTGATAATGCTCCCAAGTCTGTTACTTCTGTTTGTGTCCGATACATTGCCATTGGTAGCTTAAACAGTACATAATTTGCACGCTTCAGAGCGACTGAAGTTGCGTAATGATTAGGAAAATCGTCTCACATTCCAGAGGAGCTGTGTTCAAATACTCGTCAGAGCTTCCTAATTTAGCATTTTTTTCTCGAGCCAGGAGTTGAGGCAAAATTCAGAAAGATCCATGGAAAAGCCCACGGACGGGTTGCTGTCCCACTTTGTCCATTCATCGTGTCTAACTACTCGTCGCCTACTGAACGTGAAGCTCTAACTTCCCAGTTTTAGCCGGCCGTTGTGGCCGAGCGGTTCTAGGCGCTACAGTCTGGAGCCGAGCGACTGCTACGGTCGCAGGTTCGAATCCTGCCTCGGGCATGGATGTGTGTGATGCCCTTAGGTTAGTTAGGTTTAAGTAGTTCTCAGTTCTAGGGGAGTGATGACCACAGCAGTTGAGTCCCATAGTGCTCAGAGCCATTTGAACCTCCCAGTTTTAGCGCTCTAACCTCTCAGTTTTAGCGAGCACCGAGCCGTTCGTTAGTACCAATTACGCCACGAAACTAGTTACAGGACAGGTTATTATTTACAAGTCGCTGACTTTATCGTTCAGTATAGCCGCGTTGTTAGGAACTTCACATGAATTGCTCAGCTGCGTATTTTCAAGATTTTCTGATATCTGTATCAATCGGTTCCATTTTGAATTACAGTCTTGCTTAGTACAGTGTTCTGTCATTCCTGTGGGATGAGACATAACGTATATCTTAGACGGTAGCCGGGCAGCTGTAAATTCGTGATACATTTTTGTTATGTAGCCTGTTAAACATGTTACTTGTTTTAAAATGTATTTCACCTCTCCGTTTTAATTTCATTAATTTGTGATTTGGTCAAAACGCAGTTATACAATTAATGTGCCATCCAAATCGCAATGTCGAGTGTACTATAGGATGAAAAATACAGAAAAGCCACGAAGATGATTTTCCAATTCTTCTTACTCCCTTATGAATGACTACAGTGAAGATACTTTCTCTGTGAGTGCCAGTGTTTGACACAAACACTTTGAGGTAAAGGGGGTCTATTATCCTCACTCACTCTGAAACACGGTAGCTGTTGATGATTTATCTTCCAGTTACGAGTTGTTGCTGTAATGGTCCATAAGTTCTTGTTCGGCGACTTGACGGAGTTGTGTCTCTCCCAGGGGGTGTTTACGTGGGGTCAGAAAATCTATTTTCAAAGCTGGCGTGGCAACTGCAAAGAACAAAGGCAGCCTGTCGGGGTTTGTTTGCGTTCCTGGCACACCTGGCTTGTACCTCACGTAAGCGTACGCCACTCGTGTAGTTCTGGAAAAGGTGAAAAAGAAAACAGAGCATGGGGCTCAGGCACCGGAAAGTTTGGCTTCTGAAATTTTATCATTAGTGGAGGGTGCTTCAACGGCCTTAGGTCCTTTCTCTTGCGCAAATTACGTGAAATGCATTTGACCATCGTGTGTGTGTGTGTGTGTGTGTGTGTGTGTGTGTGTGTGTGTGTGTGTGTGCAGTATTTACATTCGGCGCAAGGGAAATGATTATTTTCAGATATAAGCACCATCTCCATCTTTTTTTCTGTTAATCGGGCACATAATTGAAGTACAAAATTTTATAAAAATGTTGACTAAAGTTAACCTGCTCTTTACACTGTTTTCTTCAACATTCAGCAATGAGATACAACTTGCACAGTCGTTGCTGGAGCTCAGAGGTGTACGCCGCTCCACCGCCACCTTCTTTCCCCCTTTCAACCAGGAGTATGATAAACAGAATTCGCACTGTATTAAAACCACCCCCACAAGCAAGCAGCATATTTGTAACCCCGGAGATGTGGCGACACTTTCCGGAAACTGCTGGCTTGCTGCTGCCTCAGCGATGGAATACACCGATACGCCAATCTCGACGTTCTGGCCGCGCAGTCAAGCCTGTGCCTCCATTTACACTCATGAATTTAAAGATTCGGCCGGCCGTTGCCTCGCAGTAAGATGTCAACGCCGGCTGCTCCCTGGTCGTTGACCCTCCCAGCTGACACAGTATCGTATTGTAAGCGCATCAGCAGAATACGGGGCAGGGCGCCTCGAGAGACAAGTTGACAGATGCGGGCAGTCACGCCATCTTCTACATTGCGTCGTTAGCTCTGCTAGGATGCAAATTTCTCTTATGAGCACCGTAACAGTGCCATGCATGAAGAAATAAAGCCTTGCAAGAATGTTTGCCCGTAAGAACTTGACTGTGTATTGAACGTTGGAGAGGAATCGAGTTAAATTGACCTCCCGGCCTTCCATATCTTATGTTTCCGTGGTTTCCACAGATCAGTTACTGCTCGTTTTTGTAAGTTGTTTGTGTATAATTTCATACTTACAGTGATAACTGTCGATATATTCTATCGTGGAATTTGTGGTTAACAGCAGGAACTCATTGAAATGGAACTACAGCAGTCATTCAGTTAACACTAAACAGAAAAATGATGTGCACGCTAATGACACTTGTACAGTGAAGACGCATTTTCTCTCGGACAACAAAAGGTACAACCTTCAGCAACTGAGGCAGCACATATTTTATAACATTAGGTAACGTGTGTCATTCTGACGTGGTGGCAGCTAATAGAGGTAAGCTGATATTTGTTGATTTGCAAAAATTTTAGCCCACATGTTGATGGAGAATCGTTTTCGGTTATCTGAAGCGAGCATGGAGTATGGATTCTTATTGCTCGGGACATGGCTATTGCTACAGCTGAAAACATCATTACGGTTGAAAGATACCCTATTGGCCAACAATACGAAGTGTAGGGAGTCCAATAATGCAGTGCTGTCTCACTGGATAACCCACTGACAGAACTGATCTCTCTCTGGATTCAAATCCTTGTGGCTCCATAGCTTGCACAATAGAAGTGTAACTTCGCACATGCTATACCCTCCACACCGTATTCTCTGAAGTGTGTATTTTACGGGTAAGCCGATAGTTCTTATCGTTGAATCTTTAAATGTTCTTCCAAAACAATTTCCTCCACTTCTTTGTCGAAAGCCTTGCCCAGCTTTCCGTGGCTTGCGCCAACTTGTTTCTCCTAAATTCCTATCCAAGGCTGTAATTACGAATCACTTGCTGGGAAACTGCTGTGGGGACATTCCTTGAGATTTCAGGGAACGTCATTATGTTGCACTGTATGTTAAGTGTACGTCTACAAGTACCTACACGAGTAATGCTTCTGTTTTTTTAAAATTAGTTATGAACTGTTAACAGTTCTTAACTCCATCGTGGACACACCGTAGACGATTGTGTAGCGCCAGCGATGTCGATGCGACAGACAGTTGTCTTTTAGGAAATAGCGTGCTATACCACCTAGAGTCGATGCTGAAAAGTACAATAATAATAATAATAATTAATACTATAACTATCGAACACTAGAGCAAGTAATCAACTTCACTGTCTTGCACACACAAATAAACACGTCGAAAGAATTAATATTTTTGTCTAGGACGTATTGTCGCAGAAACAAATTAAAAACAGCTCCAGTGTACTGGTTCCGCTAAAAGGTTTCCAGAAAATTTCCCTCGATTGCGAGGCAAATGCAGCAGCTGGAAAATGCAGCAGCTGGAAAAACCCTAACAAATATTCACAACTGGGGCCCCCCGCCCCCCGACTCATTCTCAGATCGGCAGATCTTTGGTTGGAAAGAACCGCCATTCTACGCGGTCACTGAGCTGTACTCCTCTGGGAAGAGAAAAAAAGGTATCCTTTAAAGAGTGCTCGTGATGATCCTATCGTTCTCATAATTTTATGTTTTTTCATTAGCATTATACGATTTATTTGTGTAGTGACAAAGCCGAGATCGAGTAGTTTTGGCTGAGATGATCCCACAATTTTTCGAATTGTTCGACCTTTGAGATGCAGACTTGCGAATCGGAGCTTGCTGGTGGCGAGGCGGGTAGATCCCTTCCATTTTCTCTCTAGGCGGATGTTACAGTGGTGCACTGAACAAGGCAGCGCCAGTATTCCTTCCAGAGCCTCTAAGACGTAGTTAAACGTCCGTTGTGGCCTTTGGGGACTCAGACATAACCCAGAGGGAGTGGCTACGCCAGGGCAGGCAGCACTCTGAGGGGAAAGCAGCCAATCTTCTAGTCTCTGCAGGCTTTTTACCGCCGGCCTTCTCGTGCGACAAACGTGCGCCGTTTCAAAGCAAAGCTCTTACAGTTCTGATGAGCTCCGCTTCTTCCAGATCAAGACCTAATGCAATTTAAACAGAATCTTTACGCGCTACACGAAGAGAGTTAGATTATAAGGAATACCAGTGAATTTTAAACTATTTTCTAGGGATGACTGTAAGGACTGAAGTGCGCTGTTTTTTTATCTCAATGTGACCGTCCTAATGAATAAGGCTGCCATCGAACTTCAAACCCGGTTTTCATTACATGCAACTAAAAGTTTTCGAAATGTCCAGAACAAAAAAATTGCAGAGAAGTAAATACATTATAGTTTCCAGCCGTCAGGTACAACGAAATATTCAATTAGTGGCGTCTTCTAAGCACGCCGTTCCCTCTGCTGTCCCTAGTGACATACCGTACCACTGGCACGAGGTTAACGTACTCGTAGCTTAACCCCACAAGTATGGCTCATTTCTGTTAATCGTGCGTATCTGAGGTTGCAGGAGGAGGACACTTAGTGAACCTGAATGTCAAAAGCTGAATACTTAGTAGCGTTGTGTCCTTTCGCAGTAACTTTTTTGGAACCAATGGACTGTACATAAATATCATATAATATATACTCTTTTTGCGTAAATATGCAGATAAATCTGTGGATAAAAGCAAGTTAATGCCTTTAACAGATAGTATCAATTATTTAAATAATGAAACTTCGCACCAGTTCAGTTCTTATGTTTCAGAAATTTATTCCTACTTTAAAGTGCAACTAATTTATATTGGTATTGTACGTGTTGCCCGTCTGCGTATATCAATGTAAGTAATTGCACCTGAAAATTGGAATAAAATCCTGAAACGCGCTGCACTCTGTGTGTATCATTTAAATTAAGAACTATGCAGTCGCAGGCTTTCGAAAAACACCGTTTTTGACGAATGAAGTAATATAGTATCAGAACAGAAAGTCCCTAGCACGTCACTTCGTATACATATTCAGAGTTAGTACCAAGAAGCCATATGAAATGAGACGAGCGTGTAAATACAGCATTTCGGAATGTGTACGGAAGACTCTAATGTGGGCAGTTCTAGAGTCCTGTTCCAGCGTCTGGAGTCCTCATGAAGTAGGCATGAGAACAGATATCAAGAGAATTCAGCGCAACAATAGGATATAACCCAACAGGAATTCTCGGTGAACTCATATGGAAATTATTGGAAGTCGGCGACGATCTTTTCAGTTCACAGAGCGGATGTTGGACGAATACGGTGCGACTATCGCGCATGTCTTGTAGTGGTCATGAGCATGAGAGGAGAGAGATTAGAGGACGTACAGAGTCATACAGATAGCCATTTTCCCCTCGCCCAATACGCTAATTGATCAAACAGGGAATCAGTAGTATTGGTACGGAGCATGTTTTAAGATGTAGAGTAGTAGTGAGCGTAAGTGGCGAAAATGAAACTCAACCGCTGATCATTTCTCTTGGTTCTTTATGAAACGAGCTTTGAAATGGCTGTGCGAAATAGAGTTGTAAATGGCATCAGTGCAATCTGCTTCGCCAGCTGAATTCGTTCTTTCCTTTGTGTCTTTGTTTTGCCACACCGTACACGGGCGTAAGTCACAGTGCTTACTTCGCGACAAGTGGTCCAAAAGAGGGCGTGTTTCAATCGTAATTGACTGTGACGAAAGGTGAGTACAAACCAGAATAGTCTGACCAAAATAAATAAGCAGGAAGCGTTTCATTAGTGCGTTGCCATAATCATTGTTGTAATGTTGTAAATGAATATCGTAAAAGCGTGATGCAGAGCTGTGCGTGCACAGGAGCAACCCGCTACAGTACAGAGTGAACGGCACCGGATAAAGACAGCAGGCTGTCCAAACGCGACGCGTGCTTACGTTGGGATTATCGGAGGTTCGCCTCGATAACTCGGGGAACGAGCAGAGTGCGCAGTTGGCTGCGAGCTACTGCGCGCGACAAGAAAGCTCTCTCGCCGCAGCCAGCAGGCCGCAGTCTGCTGAGGTTGTGCTTCTGGGGGCGATGACTCTCCCTGGACACGAGCCGGGAGGTCCCGCGCCACGCCCGCCTCCGCTCGCTGGCTCACAACTCTTCGTGACTGTTACACACTAGAGTCTGCCGCGTCTGCCTGCGTTCCAGTTCCATTCCCGGCCCCATTGAGCTTGTCGCTCAGAAAACAAGCTTATTCGTAGCAATTGGCAGGGCTATGGTTTTATGTCTCTCTCTGTTCGCACACCCCGAACGGTACAGAAGATCACTGGTAAACTGTGCTATAATTGTACAATCGACTCGCTCCACATCATAGCTAGAGGTCGCAATTATGGCAGTGGTCCATACAAGTAACCGAGGCTTAGACAAGTTTTGGACCTTTTCGGTACTCTACAGACAGCAAAAAAAGTCGCACTCGAGACAAATGTTACGCAGAAGCGACCTTTCCGAGCGAGAAAGTTAATAGGGCTGGAAAGGTTCTCTGCAGTGTTTCTAACAAAAGTCTACTAGCGTCAAACATTGGCCTCAGTCTGAGGAAGAAATTTAGGAGAATGTACCTCTGGAGTACAGAAAAATATCCATATATTTGGAATGTGGTGTTGAAATGTGCCTTCAAGTTAGTGTATATTACATGAAAGGAAAAATCCTCCAGTTATGCGCCATTTAAAGATGCTAGCAATTCGAAAGCTTCGCGTACACGTTTTGCCTCGTCGTGAAAGCACGTTACAATAGCGATAAGATTGATGCTCAAGCTAATTATTAGCATTTGTAAATTCATTCTTTTTCTCCTATCGCTGGATGTTCAGCCCAGCGCATTACGGATGACTTTCGTAACTGTTCAGTGACGTATTGACTGAAATTACAATTCCCAAGCCGCGAAAGTGTAAGAAAAGAAAGAAAATCAAATTACTGAACCTTGTCTCTACAAAGAAAGATTCTTTCTTGCTGCAAAATGTTCAGCGAAAGAGTCAACATGGAGTTCACAGCGTTTCGACGTTGAACGGTGGCGGTTGCAATCCTGTTGAAACTGCACTCCTGTGAAAAAATAACTTATAGTTGTGATTAGTTGACGGTATATAAAAATTTGTGCTTCAAATACGCCTATTAAATAAAACATCTATACACAACTACTTAAGAATTTATTCAAAAATGATTTTACGTGAGCGATACTTACAATATACTACCAGCTAAGACGGAAAAAGATCAATAGTCTTAAGTTGTTTTAAAAGATAGATGATAAAGGTTTGCAATCGGTATCTTAGAATGCACTAACTAATCTCTCCACTACAGTTTCTTGACAATACGCAATTCACCAGTACATGGTAATTTAATTTTTTAAATAAAGAGAAAGGTAGTGTTATAGTGTTACAAAAGGATGCTGAAAACTGAGTGGTCATTTAAGAAATGGCGACAAACACTAGACATGCAGAAATTGTTTGTTATGAACAGATTTCCGTACAAATACCTGCTCTGGCAATGCATTTTCGTATCCGATCCGTTATGCTTGCAAATGCTGCTCACTACTTGTCTTGTGTACTAATGGTGAGTACAGAATTAAGTTTTACACCCAATTGGTTCAGTGCTTTAGGTTTCTGTCCGTGCACCTCTTTTATCAATTTTGAAGGAAAATTACCCGTGGTCTGTGAGCCGACCAGTGGGGTGGGCCACACCTATCAGTCCATCGAGCTGTGAAGCTAACATGTAAACACACGCCACCTTTCTTAGCAAAATGTGGGAATGCATCGGCCAGCGTAATGTGAAGGCGGGCTGTGTTGTTTCACTGAATAATTACTGGCACACGCCATCTCGTAGCATTTCTAGACCATCGAAAACCTACCTACATCGCCAATTATCGTTCTGTCCAAAAGAAAAGGATGAACGGTCGGACACGTGGTGGCCACACAGCTGCCTTCGGACGTCGCCGATCCAACACATTTTCAAATACTCTTTATTTCTGATTTTGTCCTTTGCTATCTCTCCCCATTACAAAGAATTATTCCGAACATCATGTAGCGCCACTGTCTCAGATCTCTTTCAGTTCAACCAAACGGTGTAATTAAAAGGAAAGATTTGTCAAGCAATACCTCAAGGTATAGTGGTAGCAATAGGAAAGTATCCTTATCGTTACATGATAATGGAGATACAGCAGTCTGGAAACAGGGAATGCTCACAGATAGGTAGTCGACGACCTGAAACACTTCGAGAAGCAAATGGATAAAAAGAATCCTATGTTCGATAATTGGTTCAGTATTTACTTCGGACGTGGATATCAACAATCATTGCATTCTATCCCCTAATGCTAGAATTTTTAGTTGGTTTCGGTTTATCGCACCACGCTGCCAACAGCTTGGTATGAATGTAAAACCATCTTCACAGAAATATTACAAAAGTATTTTTTTACAGAATAAACATAGGCACATAGTTAAAAGCTAAGAAATTTTCTTCCGAAAGCAACATTAGCTGAAACAGAATACAGAAACAGGACTCAACTGATTTTAGGGAACATACACAAGAGATTAAAGTGTTAGTGACGCCATTGAATAGACACCAAATTTTATAAACACGGGTTACTGTCCCATCTAAAATCAAAAATTACTTTCTATAGTTATATATCTTCATGAAACAAAAGGACTGACGCTCGTGTTGGTAGGGGTATCTCCATTTTCACAAGATTTAGGAGTAAGCCTTATTGTTGTGCTCCTAAAAAACTGAACGAAAACAGCAAGTGGTTTTAAATCTCCTATTTCCTTCTTCTGACATTTGCAGACACGATTAGTCTCTGTATTTACCAACTGAAGAGGAAAGAAGTTGAACGATGGTTGTTACCCATTTTTGCCAATGTGGCTACAAGTTTCCTTCTCGCTTCAAGTTTCCAAAACAAGACAGGCACTCTAATCAGATATCGAGTCATAGCATGATATTGGAAGGCGCCATTTCTGCCCGTTCCCATTCACCATTTTCTGTAGCGATACCTAGAAATTGGAGGGCTAGAGATTGCTTTCCATTAAAGGGCCAGAGAGGTTGACCTCATTCGCCACGTAATTCACCTTCGCATTGTAAACCATGTCTGCATAGGCTGTAACCTATAAAAGATATATTGTCATATTACTTCTTCTGTTTGTAGTCTTTCCAGTAAACTATATGAAATTTGGAATTTCATTTTAATTTCCGATGAAATGCAAGACATTTTTTAGTCTCGTACTACATCATTACGCCTTGGCACTGGATAATTCTAAGTCACAAAAGCGGCGTCACCACTTGGGAAAATAAAACTGCGCAAGTTATGAATAGTATAATGGGATTTTACTGAGGAAGAACCAATTTCCGCATGTCCAAATACTGTTATTCCCGCTTTGTTGCCTGATTTCTGTGCCTGTCATTATGGACGACTTGAGACGACCTGCTCTCAAAAAGACATTAGCCGCTACATTTGTATCACCTCTGAAGAGCCAGAAGCGTATCGGTCAAACTGCCAGCCAGGTCCAGCGATTCATGGCTTCGGTACTATAGGCGCTGAAGACGTTAGTGACTGCCCCGCTTCGGGACGTTTTAGCTTCACCGCTTGTGAATCAGTAATTGTTTTTAATGATCAGACCTCGTCCTGAAAAGTTAATCGGCTGGGCCTTCCTCTTCTTCGATTCGACTTCATGCTCACAAATGAGGAGTAGAACGCAAAATGTTGATTGGCCCATTTGGAGCGCAGATACACTGGCAAAAGACCTAAGAAACGTATAGTGTACGCATATTATATATATTTTAGTGCCATGTCAGAGGGGCTCTTCCGTTCATGTATAGAATCTTTTAATCTTCTTCTTTTTCTAGTTTGGTCGTCTCTTGGTATATCCATTACCCGATCTAGTTTACCACATTGCCTCTCACTTTTGTTTTTGCCAGTTAGTTGTGTCTCAGACAACAAAACGGGACGCATCATCCTTTCAGTGGCGAGGCCATCGTGAAGATACCATAATAGCATTTCCTGGCAGATGCGAGTCTTTGCCCGTGTTGAGACATGCTGACCTGGTTACCGGATAAGTCGCCAAGCTGAAGATACACCGCGCTTGAAGCAGCGCGGTCTGCATCTGCCCAGGATGCCTTCCTCCCTAACGTCGGCGCTTTTAGTCTCCTGGGTTATTGGACAAAAGCAGCACTTGAAGAAATAAAAATTGTATTTTTGTGAGACCCTCGTTGTGGTATTTGCGAGTAATTGTGCAAAGGAGGTGGCGCATTGGTTAGACGCTGGAATCGCATTCGGGAGGACGACAGTTCAAATCCGCGTCCGGTCATCCAGATTTAGGTTTTCCGTGATTTCCCTTAATCGCTCCCGGCAAATGACGGGATGGTTCCTCTGAAAGGGCACGGCCGATTTACTTCCCCATCCATCACCCAATCCGAGCTTGTGAACCGTCTGCACTGTACTGGGCGTTAAACCCTAACCTTCCTTCAAAATCATAATGCTTCCGCCGTTTGTTATTTTTTCACCTTTCGGGCACTTGTGCAATTTCCCTTTCGAAATTACTATGCATGTCGTAATACTTGTCAAGTACACCACACTCATCATTTTACCATAACAGGGGTCGTCACTAACATGGTATGTCAAACCTTAAAATTCAACGGCAATTGCCGCGCGGGATTAGCCGAGCTGTCTACGGCGCTGCAGTCATGGACTGTGCGGCTGGTCCCGGCGGAGGTTCGTGTCCTCCCTCGGGCATCGGTGTGTGTGTTTGTCCTTAGGATAATTTAGGTTAAGTAGTGTGTAAGCTTAGGGACTGATGTCCTTAGCAGTTAAGTCCAATAAGATTTCACACACTTTTTTTTTCGACAGCAATTCATCTTACAAAACTTGCTGACACAAGCAGATCAAGCAGATCGTCAACATTTTATGTCGTAGACATAACTATCCCTTTATGGTCAAATGATGAATCTGATTTTCTGGACATGTAGTACGGCATGCAAATTTCGAAATCATAGTAATTGCGAATCAGTTTAAAATGGCTACAATGGCGAAATGGCCATAGTGTCCAAAAGGGAATAAGATGTCAAATAGCGAAAGCTATTTAGACACTTCTACATGACCGTAATTCTTAAAAACAAGAAAAATGTAAATTCGATAAAGTACACGCGCATGGTTCTTTCTAACCACAGTTACGTCGGATCTGAAATAGACACCGGAACCGCCAAGACGTATTTGATCACACGTAAAATGGCAAGTAATCGCCAATTGGCTTTGAAATTCTGCGGAAGAAATCAATGTATAAGTGATTATTTGGTGTTTTATTACAAGACAGGACGAAGTACACTAGATTGTGTGTCGAAGGATCCACCTGCTGGAAAGAACAGCTTCTGTTACAGGTTACTGTAGAATGTTGTATGTGATTCGATATATCTGTTCAAAAATGGCTGTGAGCACTATGGGGCTTAACTTCCGAGGTGACCAGTCCCCTAGAACTTAGAACTACTTAAACCTAACTAATCTAAGGACATCACACACATCCATGCCCGAGGCAGGATTCGAACCTGCGACCGTAGCGGTCGCGCGTTTCCAGACGATATATCTGTGATCGATAGTGGAAAGGTAGAAAAAGTATTCGTTATTCGATCCGGAAAGATGTCTTGACTGGCGGTTTAACCAATATGAGATGAACTTTCTGGTTGTGAGGTACTTTGCGTAGGATTTATGCTCTTTATGTTATTTCCTTGCTAATTGCCGGCCGAAGTGGCCGTGCGGTTAAAGGCGCTGCAGTCTGGAACCGCAAGACTGCTACGGTCGCAGGTTCGAATCCTGCCTCGGGCATGGATGTTTGTGATGTCCTTAGGTTAGTTAGGTTTAACTAGTTCTAAGTTCTAGGGGACTAATGACCTCAGCAGTTGAGTCCCATAGTGCTCAGAGCCATTTGAACCATTTTTGAACCTTGCTAATTCTCTCAACATTTGATGCATATTAAACTTGCCTTCCAAACATCCTGTGTAGGGGATGACGATGCCGCTGGGTGGTTGTTTGGCGCTCCATTTAAATGAAACGCTACCTGGAACGGAGCGCCGTGTCGGTGATTATCAGTAGATAAATAATGCATGAGAAGTACACAGGGTCGATAATTTTCGGTGTGTCTCGACAGGAAGCGGAAGTTCGGGTCACGCACTGGCGCCGGTTTCCGTGTGCGGCCGGAAATCTCTGTTTACACCACAGGCCAGCACACCGCGCGCAGTCGCACACCCGCCACCTGTCACACTGGCGCAACACAGCGGCTCTAGAGTGCACACGCCACCGTGCCAGTACCTCCACTGACCTGACGACTTATAAATTTACCGGAAAGCGCTGAAATGCTGTGACACGACGTAGTCTTTGAAATTCGTTCATAATTGCTGAACCATATACTGGTCAGCCAGTACACTGGCCACCTACCAGTAGCCGGTAGTCCACCTCCGGCGCCGATAACAGCAGCGACGCGTGTTGGCATGAATCAGTGAGGCCTCGGCAGCTCGCTGGAGAGAGTTGGTAACACATCTGATCACACAAGTCAGCGAATTCCCGTAAATTGCGCGGAGGACGGGGTGGGGGAGATCTGACGCCACGTTCAATCACATTCGAGATCGGTTCGATCGATTTCAGATCTGGCGATTTTGGGGGCCAGCACAACAATTGGAACGCGCCACTGTATTCCTCGAACAACTCCATTACACTCTTGGTCTTGTGACGTGGCGCATTATCTTTCTGAACAATGTCACTACCATCGGGAAATATGATCGTCATGAATGGGTGTACCTGGTCTGCAACAAGTGTACGATACTCCTTGGCCGTAATGGTGCCTTGCACGAGCTCCGCTGGACCCATGGTTGCCCACGTGAATGTTCCCTACAGCATAATGCAGCCACCGCCAGCTTGTCTCCGTCCCGCAGGTACAGGTGTCAAGGAACTGTTCCCCTGTAAGACGACGGATTCGCACCCTTCCTTCGGCATTATGGGATTCATCAGACCGCGAAGTGCTGTGGCACTTTGCCAACGTCCAATGCCGATGGTCACATGCCCACGTCAGTCGTAGTTGCCGATGTCGTTGTGTTAACATTGGCACATGCATGGGGTCGTCGCCTGCCGAAGCCCATTGTTAGGAGTGTTCCGCGCACTGTGTGTTCACTTGTACACTGTGTGTACACTTGCCCTCTGCGCAGCATTAAAGTCTGATGTTAGTTCCACCAAAGTTCGCCGCCTGTCCTGTTTTACCTGTCTGTCCAGTCTACGACATCAGACATCTGTAGTGATAGATGGCCGGCCAACCCCACGAAGTCTAGACGTGGTTTCGCCCTTCTTTCGCCACGTTTAAAAGACACTCATCACGGCATTCCACGTATACCCGACAAGTTGTGCAGCTTCCGAAATGCTCGTGCCGAGCTTCTGGGTCATCACAATCTCCCCTCGGTCAAACTCAGATAGATCGCCGGCCTTCCCCATCGTACACGCGGACCGCACGCTCACTGATACTAAATGCACCATGTGCGTGTCTGACTAGGAGTCATTCTTCGTCAGGTGACGCTGCTATCGCCTGGACAGGCTTGCATCGATAGTACGTCAGTGGTCATAATGTTCCGGTTAATCAGTGTATATTTTAGTGGTCTCAAAGCATCTTGCGTATACCTTTACCGTGGGATAAGCCTAGATCATCTGTTAAAGTCGATCATCGGATGATGCTGTCCTCAATTCGTGGTCAAGTGGTTAACTTAGCTGCCTGTAGATTAGGGACGGGAAAAACCAACCGGTTAAAACCAATACCAGTATTATAGTTCTGAATAACCGGTATTTTTCAGTGTTTGTTTAGTCTCAGTTATGACAGATTTTTTAATTTTTACCAGTAATTAGGTAAAAAACCGGCACATCAATTTGCCATAGCTGCCAGAATTTTTGTTTTTAAATAAAACTTTTTTTATATAAAATGAGGAATGTTTATACGTAAAATTTCCACTGCTATGAACTATTGGGTTATTATAGGAAATTGGAAAAGTGATACGCGCTATTTTGATAACAACACTGACAGCTTAAGACGAGCAACGAACGCATGACATAAGAATTGATGCAGCACTGCTGTGACGGTAGTGCATCTGTTGACGGGTGGGGCGGCCTTTTGTATGATAAAAGTGTGTGTGCAGCGTGCAAGACTTGACCTTCACGTGGTCTATACGGTAGTTTGACGCTGTTGTCCTCGAACATCACTTGCGTTGCAGAATGGCACCACCCCTAGTTTGGGAGTATTTTACCAAGTCAGGTAGAAAAGAAGTAATATATCCTATTTACTTTAAGAGATTAAAAGCGGAAGGAGGCCCAACAAACTTGCGACTCGTGTAAAGGGAGAGCATACACACTGTTCCTTGGAACAGAAGTTAAATTCGGTTGATATACCTATAATTGCATTGGCGTAAAATAAAGGTAGGATCATAACTGATCCCTTAATTTTGTAGTTGCTTCAGGATGAAAAATTGGTACCATCCAAAAGTACCGACAGAGGGAGGCCATCAAATTGTGACCTTTCGTTCCTGCTGTCTCCGCGCCCGTCCCTTTCGCCTTCCAGTTTTTGCTGGAGACAGTGAGACCGATTTCTGTCGAAGATTCGACCACTTATCGATCGTGTCCTACTGCTTCACAATCAAGAACTTTTCAATCTCTGTTCGAAGTTAGCGTTTATTACTGGAAATAAAGTTTACGTTTATTAATAGATGTACTAGCAATAAAGAACCGAAAATCTTTTTTTTTTTCAAAAACCGGTTGTTTTTGATCGGTCTTAAGTCAGGTTAAACTGGAGCGGAAAAGAATCGGTGTTACCTAAAACCGGTTGTTTCAGCGATAAAGCCATTCCTACTCTAGGTCGCAGGGTCCCGTGGTCGAATTCCGGCCGGGTCGGAGATTTTTTTCGCTCGGGAACTGTGTGTGTGTGTGTGTGTGTGTGTGTGTGTGTGTGTGTGTGTGTGTGTGTGTTGTGTCATCATTTCATTTCATCATCAACCGTAGACGGAGCTTCCGGACAATAACGCCGTACGATCATTTCATTACTGTCGTGTTTTGCTAATCACGAAGCCTCTGCCAATTTGGAAAAGTAGGTGTAGAAAATAAGTGACACGGAATGTGTGAGCCTGTCCTAGAAGCCTGCTCGGGTGGCCTGAATAATTGAGGTGATTGCTCACGATGAGTAAGAGATCCGGCTTCGAATCTCCTTCTTGAATGAATTTCCATTCGTCACGACATAGACATAAACCATCTGAGTTATGACGCACGGTGTACCTTACAGGAACAAAGGAATGCATGGAAATGTTCAAAGTGGTCGCGTTTTCCTCGTATGCGTCTCGGATCCAATTAACGTCGACTAGTATTAAGCCAGCGCGGATAACGTTAGTAAATGTGCGCGTCACACGACACGAGCTGGACGAGAAATCGAGGCGGTGCTAGCAACTCGGCGACACGGAACACGGAGTCCCTGTTGCTATTGTTCTCAAAGGTATGTTCGTGCTCTTAAGACGATGGCACTAGGTTTATTCATAAAAAAACGCAAGTGACAGTCGTTGCAATTTGTTGCTATTGCGCCGGTGTGAACGTGTCTCATAAAAGGCTGTCGCTCACTGTACAGCCGTGACTGTTTCCAGAAGATTTATGCAACTATATAAAACCCGAAGAATATTTCAGTAATGGTGCAAACATCTTATTTCGTGAGCATTTGAGTTGTGCCTGTGTCATTGAACATTCATTGTAAGTGGACACCGTTTTCGCTGTAACGTATTTTATGCATGAAACATTCGAATTTCATTGTTATTACGTTTTTTTCCTGAATGCTGAAATGGCCCCCGGACTACGATCTTTCTTCTTCCCAATTTGTGTGCAATCCGAAATTGCTCTCTTTCTCTAATGACCATGACGTCGACGGGACGTGATCTGTCATTCCTCTTGCTCCTCCTCTCCCTCCCTCCCTCACTAAACTAAACTAAACATAATACAACTGGCGGTCAGTCCAGATCGGAATTAATATGGAATTACTACAGCTTTAATTAAGATCTGTTTCCAGATAACACAAAAGCCAAAATATCAAAATGACCCCTGTATGACAATTCAGCACATTATTTTACAGACAGGTCGACTCACAATATAGTAACTACCCATGACCACATGAGAACATGCGACACAGATATGAACAACCATAGGAATATAAGGTACGTCAGCAGTGTCACTGATGAATGCTTTGCGGAATGAACTTTTCAAGTGCTGTCATTACGTCCGTGATAAGCAGTCTTATTTTATCGGGTTTCTTGTGACAGAAATCTCCGCACAAGTGTTGTATACAAGTGTGTGCCTGTATTTAATGGCAGCATTGCAACGCTTGATGGTAGAAGGCTTCCTGCTGGACGTCGCAGAACCTTGATAAGTCATCTTCCATGAGCGATACTGGGGATTCGCCAGTTTCCTCTTCTGTTATTTTGCAGTGGTGGCGGCAGCAGCGTACACCAGCGTCTCTCTTTCGCAAAATCAGGTAGTGCAAACTCCTACTAGAAACTTTTCATATATTTGATGGAGTTATGTATCAGTATCGATCGGAACCAGCAATAATCCAATTGTACCTGCGGTGTAGCGGATAAATAAATACGAGGGTGCTCAATAAATAATTCAACGCATTTTTTCTGAAAGCAGGTTTGTTTTTGTCAGGGTTCCAGTACACCATATTATTCCCCACTCCTTTGGCTACAAAATCTTATTTTTCAACATAATCTCCTTTCAGTGCGATAGCCCTACGCCGCATTACAGGGTTGTCCTGTATGCTCGCATGATTCTCTTCTACCAGTCTGCATCGGAGCCAACGTCTTGCTGCATCAATAACATCCCTATAATACACGTACTGGTTCCCGCGGATTGCATTCTTCGTGGGGAGAAATGGATGGAAGACGGAATGTGCGAGATTCGGGCTGTAGGGTGAATGAGGGAGAACAATCCAATGGAGTTTTGTGAGGTCCTCTCCGGTGTGCAGACTTTTGTGAGGGTGTGACATTGAAATTTTTCTTCTGAGAATAGGTCATGTGGCGTGGCTTGTTCTTTTGTTTCCGTCTCTATGTGATGAACCCATGTTTCATTGTAACTGACGATGTTCGACCAAAAAAAAAAAAAAAGTCGCTGTCAACCTTGCAACGCACAAGCAATTCCGCGCAAGATGGTCGGTCGTTGCACTTTATGGTCTTTATGTTAGCCAACGAGAAACCCGGTGAGTACACACCTTGAGTACCCTAAATGCTGGAAGAGTGTGTTAGCACTACCAGCAGAGACGTCCAGTGTTTCATTGAGGTGTCTGTGATCCGTCGACCACCTCGAATGAGTGACCGCATGTTCCAACGTTACAGGAGTCATAGCGGCGTGCGGCCGGCCAGCACGGGGGAGATCGGACATCTTTGCGCGACCTTGTTGCAATAATGACGAACGCCTCGCCCAACGAGTCACCGTGCTTTTGTTCATTGCCAGGTTTCCGTAGACATTCTGCAAGCGCCTATGAATATCTGCGATGGTCCGGTTTTGAACTAACAGAAACTCAAGGACAACTCTGTTTTTGGAACGCATCTCCGTTACAGACGCCATTTTGAAGGCTACGTATAGCGCTGCCACCTATCGGAACTTCATGAAACTATAGAGGCTGAAGTCGAAATATTCCACGATGTCTCACAACAAATTCCACAGTTTCCCAACCGAAACTGCCTGACAAAATAATTGCATTACTTATTGAAAGTCCCCGTAAAAAACGTTAGGGAAAAAGTAGGTATCTCGTTTTACATCTTCTCAGTTGAAGGAAATTTAATCGTAAAATGATCAGAAAACCGTCAGGTTATATGCGCGACTTGCTCAACGCAAGATTGGAACAAATTACGTTTCGAAGTAGCGGAGAAATTGTTGTCGGCGATGCTGTGCAGGAGTGGTATACTGGGATCACAGTGGCGTGGTATTTGAGACTGGGCCTGAGAAGGGGCGAGATGGCACGGCTTAGAGTAGGGTTACCGGGCGGCGCGCTGCGCGTGGCTGCTCCATGGCAGCGACCTACCCCGTCGCCAGGGGTGGCGGCGGCGCCTGAAGCCCCTCGGTGCTTAAAGACGGCTTCAGCTGCGCCAGGAATCTTGACTCCACACAAAGAGGGAGCAAGTGCCGGGGGAAGGCGCGCCCACAGCTCTGGGGAATCGAGGAGCGCCGCGGCGGGCGCGCTGCGAAGAACGAGCTAGCAGCAGGAGGGGCAGTATAAGGCGACTTCTGCTAAGCGTGCAGGAATAGTGTACTGAAAATTCGAAAGAGTAGTTGAGAGGAAAATTTTAGGGGCAGACGATGAAACAATTAGGGGGCGACTTTGTAGTTTTCCTGAGAACAGCATTGATTTGATAGTCCCTAAAGTTCTCAATCATGACAGTACGAAAAAGTTTAGCCAAAGTATACAATGGTTTTTGCAGTCTGCTTGTTGCGATGTTGCTGTAGAAAGCCTGTGGAAGAAGGGAAAACAGTATGCCACAGAAAATGCGAGTTGTCACTGATCTGCTGTAAACACGATTGTTTAAAACCTCACTCACTATGTACATCGGTCTTCTATTCTCTACTGTGATTATATTGTTTGCCGATTACTGTTCAGGATCTCTTATGATTTACCAGAAAGACATCATTCAGTGTGCAGATCATCCAGTGTAAGAATACGAAAAATGACGGATCAAACCAAAACTTTTTTGCGATCTTAAATCGTTATTCGAGATAGCTGTCACTACGTAAAGCCATGCATTTTTAATGTACGTAGACAAAACAGTGACGATTTTAGGAAGTTACTTTACATTTTATAAAGATTTTGATGGGAATTTATTAGTTATTTATAATTTATGAATTTAAGCAAAGTGTCAACGAATTGTACTTTATCGCTTGTTATAAAATGTATTTATTACTCTCTGCTCTATACCTGGCCGTCAGGTTTTGCAGAAAACATTACCGATCTGTATTCTACTACAGTCTGCCCCAGTACGGCAGCTTTAAGCTGGTCTCTCTTGCTGTTTATGTGTAAGGGGAACCTGCTTGGTGGTGATTTGATACTTAAGAGGAGACAAACACGCAACGAACACAAAAAGTATGCCGAGGAAACGGCTCCAAATCTAGAAATCGTTCAGTTACTCAAATGGAAAAAGAATAAAGATACCCACTGACGGTGGCGAAATTTTCACTGAAGAAATTAAACTAGCGTTTTGCGTCAATGCGGACCCACACTCCCTTGTTGTCCTACGCAAACACGAACCAACAGAAGAGTGTTAAAATTACAATGAACGTAACGCCTTAGTTACAATACGATTTTGCGGAATATTTGGGATGACGTGCGTATGCCATCTGGTACAGCCATGTAGGATACGAACACAGACCTAAGACATGAAGAACACTTTTGTCACGTGCTTGTAGCCAGTAGTAACACGTCTTACTAAAGTGCATTACAACTTACTCGTTACGAAATTGTTACTTACTTTCAGACTTCATAAAATGGGTAATGTTGGATGTAATAGGATATGGAAATGAAAAGACTAGTACTGTATGAGAAGAGATGGATAATGGGCATCAAACCAGTGAAAAGACTGGTAGCTGAAAAAGTACGTTTGTAAGGTGCATCTGATATCCAAACTTGTGAGAGGGTGCCGACGAAACCAACAAAGAACTTCTCACGAGTTGATGTGAAGTGAGATATCTAGACGAGAAACCCGATTCGCTCACACCCTACGGTTTGAGCACATGCTATAATTAAACTTTCACTACTTGAGAGGGCCCCATGAAAAAGAGTGATTATAGTGCAGTGAAACTTCGTGGAAATATTTATGACGTTCGGAAGAGAGATTGTGAACAAATCATTGAAAGAAACACATTTCAATTTCTACATGAGTGGGTAACATTTGTAAATTACGTAACATATTTACGTACCAGGTTACATACTTTGCTCAATGTGACTATTATCTGAATACGCGACAGCCTGGAACCACATTAGAGATACCATTTCGCAATTGTTCGCAGCACTTTTCGTAGGGTAGACCATGGGAAGTTCAGCTGTCGCGAAACGGCTCGGGCATTGCGTGAAGATCGCAAATTGCGTCCAGCATTCTTAGCCATAGCAACAGTAACTTCTACAATCTGTGGCGCAATTGGCCGCTGGCCTCTCCCGGGAGCAGTTTCCAAATCGTCAGTTAATCGGAGCTTCCGAGTCATGTACTTCAACCCTGGTGTGCCAAGAGAACCTCTCCGTATTCCTTTAAAGTGTACTCGCGAAGAGTCGTTTAGATAAAAACAGGTTTACGAGTAATTCCTGCTTACCTTGTCCAGACCGATGTTGACTGTCTGCAACTGTAAAGCACACTGATACTTGTAGTCCTATAAAGTTGCGTATCGACACGGTAAATAGTTTTCCGTCTACCTTGGTTCAAATTGCGAAAGTTTAATCATAACCACCCTGTGCACGTGTGAGCTAACGGTTCAAATGGCTCTGAGCACCACGCGACTTAACTTCTGAGGTCATCAGTCGCCTAGAACTTAGAACTAATTAAACCTAACTAACCTAAGGACATCACACACATCCATGCCCGAGGCAGGATTCGAACCTGCGACCGTAGCGGTCGCTCGGCTCCGGACTGTAGCGCCTAGAACCGCACGGCCACCCCGGCCGGCTGTGAGCTAACGAATTTCGTTTTTTGTCCCCTCAACAGTTCAGTCGTGTTTTAGCTGGACAGTTTTGCTGGCGCATACCCTCCCGTTCGCCAGTACAGGAACGCCTGATAGATACACCCTAATATGGACGCCTGACAGACACATCCTGTGTGTGTGTGTGTGTGTGTGTGTGTGTAGATGGGGAGGGGGGGAGGGAGGGGGAGGGGACTTAGGCAGAGCAGACAGCGTCACTGTTAAAGGAATAGTACGATTCCATCGTCCCTCTTTAATCACTGCCACCAGCTACAGAGAGCGTTGTCGATGCGACACTGCATAATGAAGCTGCACATTCCCGCCTGGTGGTATGTGCCTGGCTAGCGTGTCTGGCAACAATAGTGTGTCACAGTGTTGCCAAATCGAGAGCGGCGTTACTGGAGAGTGATTAAAGAAGTGGCGTGGCGCTAACCAGTGGCGAGTGGGGAGTATCGCGTCACTTCCCGGGCGGCTGTGCAGCGATGCGTCGGCCAACGACCCGCCGCGGCACGCACGCACGCACGCACTACACGCGCTGCGCCACCCGGCCAGGTCGGCCAGACCGGACCGGGCGCGCCTCACTTCCCAAAACACTCCTCGGCTTGCTTAAGCCGAGCTGCGACGGTGCAGAAACCACGCTCAATATCCGGAACTTGCAGTGCGGAATAACGCTACTTACATCTCCAGGAGCCACTGTTGACTGGAAAGTACGACCTGTTTCACTTTATTTGTCGACTTACACAAACAGTGTTTGTTGTTGTTGATATCAGTGGGTGCGCCAGTTTGTAAATCTAAGGGCTTTTGCCGTTTTTATAATTTTTACCGTTTTTACGCGGCTATCTCCTCTGTCTTTGAAATGAATATGTGAATATAGTTAAATGAACTGAAACTTCTGTCAATAATAGGGCCACCCTTAACTGCTCGGGTTTGCCGATTCGCTACTCGGAGGGAGTAATAGAAATCTCATTTCCAATAGGAACCTGCCCAGTACTTCGATCTGTTGTTCAACCCAGTCTTCGGGTTGTTTAAGTCTCGGTGTGCGAATGTTTGCTAAAAATTAAAGACTAATTCATTGTACGACAGATCTCATCATTTTGTAGTTGGCGTCCTTAAAGACGTTTACACCTGCTAATTATCGAGAAGCGGTCCGAAAGTGAACGGAATTTCGAGATACGTTTCAATCACAGAATGAAGAGAGACTCGTGAGCTTCGTTTCTAATTGCACGTGATAGCTCTCTGGTAGTATTTGCTCCTAACGAGGAGTGACCTGTACTCGTTCGCCGTCAGAGCACAGTTTTGATGCGAACGAAAATGAACATACAAACAACGACTTTCACGCTTCGGCCATCAGGGTATTGCTTGTTTTTCAGAGTGCTAATTTACTCACTAAATTATTATAGCACCCGTTCTGTATCTGGGCGTTGGGCACCCTGAATCAGATTAGACTGCAGCTTTGCCACAAGATTAGGAAGTCTCGATTTTCTGTAAAACAAAAGGTACCTAACGCCGCCTCCGAACGTTTAAAATGGTCGTTTTGCAGATTCCTGCTTCTGTTTGGCATCTGGCATTAAATCAGCGTGATGATATTTCCTTTTCAAATACAGTAATGGTCTTGGATCCACTTCTTTTCTTTCATCACCACCTTCCCATTTAATGGATACAATGACAATCATACAGCCAACCAGTTGCACATCAAAAGTTTTTGCAAATCTTTATCTATGTTTCGACGGATACAAAGCTTTCTTCCTCAGAAGAAGTGATGACAGGTGTCACATACTGCGTGAAAAGAGAAACAAAGTCATAGGGCGTAGTCAACAATAAAATGATCCATACAAATGCTATGCTACAGCAGGTTTACTCAATAGAAAAAATGATCCATGTAAAATCTAAGATACACGGGCATCATTAGCACAATCAGACAACTTTGTTTGTGTATACGATGCACGTCTATCTTAGGTTTTACGTGGATAGTTTTTACTTTTGTTTAAACCGTATGACTGTTCCATATAGTGTATGTGGATAATGTTATTGTTGACTGAGCCCTATGACTACGTTTCTCTTTTCATGCAATATGTAACACATGTTATTACTTCTTCTGAGGAAGACAGGTTTATATATGTCGAAACCTAGGCAAAGATTTGAATAAACTTTTGACGTGCAACTGGTTGGCCGTATGATTCCCACTGTATCCATAACTGTACAGTTGCTGACTGCTGCTGTGTGCAGGATTTACGTTTCATATTCTTCAACAAAGTAACCAGACCCAAATTTTTCTTGGATTTTTCGTGGTGTTTTATAATCATTTTGTTACAAGACGAATAATCCATCAGAATAATAATGCGGTCGGGGATAACCGTTGCGGACACACTTCCACCACAGCTGTGGTCCAAATTTAATACTGGCGGTAATGTAAACCACTTGAACAGACTCTTATGGCTAACCGAACGCGAAGAGGCTATAATAAAGCTACTTGGATTAAGTCCGTTTCATAAGCACGCCGAGGCATCAACAGAACACTGCTATAACTGTATAGAACGTTCGCTCTGCTGAAATAACCGCCACATTCACTTCATTGTTGTGGAGGTGAGAATAAATCTGCAGAGTCAGTAGGTAAGTATATGTGACCAAACGGAGGATGACACTCGGACAACCTTGAAATAATGGCATGTCTATATATCTTATTTTTCGGTGACTTGTTAGCTGTCTGCAGCTTCTCGTTGTTAAGTATACAAGCTTTACGATCTATGAACTTTATCTAAATCTATATAAAAACATTTGCAAACATTGGTACTGCAAGTCAGCGCAAATCTATGACGTACGTACATTGTTACGATATACTTAACCAACAAATAGCTTGTTACCAATCAGTTAGTGGCATATAGTTTAATGCACAATATTTGTTTTATGGTTGCACCATTCTTGATGTACAGTGACTTGCTCGACTCCAAATTAAGATGAATAAAATACATTGTAAATTCTACTATTGTGGGATGCGCTTCTAATCCAGTCGCCGCGCCTCGCCATAGGCGGCGCTAAACTACAATGGATTTTGAAACAATTACCCCTGAGCCATTGTTGGCAGGTAATTTGCTGCAAAGATGGCTATTTTAATCCAAACGAAGCAATACGGATTTTAAGTCCAGTGGATAGGTGGAAGAGTGCGCTGCCGTGAGATTTTCGAAGCGCCTGTGTCGGGCTAGATAGGCCCTCCCGCATAACAGGCCAACCCCGGCACAAAGACTGCCAGTATGTTTCAGAATCTCGTTGTTGGTTTGTCCCCTACGGTGGTCTGCCGGTTGTGATCGAATTTGATCGCACCGGGTCTTCTTCGTGTTATGCCACAAACATACCCGCCGCATTGTGCGATTTATGAGACAACTTCAGGTACAGATCATATGAATAAATTGTACAAGGACCACTGGTTTTGCACACAATGCTGACAGTAAATGTGTCAACAATCAAACACGCGCCACATTAAACCCCTATGTTGATTCAGACCAGGGAGAATGTGTTTCAATAGAATTGCGTGTAATTTATAAGACTAAAAATAACTGTTTTCATGTGTCCCTTAGTTCTACGTCACTACTGTAGCAAAATAAGCTCGGTTGTGAATGCAATGGGCTCCGTTCTTTGTCAGTTGATAACTGTTTTTTGTCAGTTGATAACGTAAGGCGTGGTGAAATATTTTTATTTGGCTATATACAATGTCCCAGTGACATGTAAGTTCCTTAAAATACCCCACCTAGCCGGCCGAAGTGGCCGTGCGGTTAAAGGCGCTGCAGTCTGGAACTGCAAGACCGCTCCGGTCGCAGGTTCGAATCCTGCCTCGGGCATGGATGTTTGTGATGTCCTTAGGTTAGTTAGGTTTAATTAGTTCTAAGTTCTAGGGGACTAATGACCTCAGCAGTTGAGTCCCATAGTGCTCAGAGCCATTTGAAAATACCCCACCTGCGAGAGTGTGGTATACGAAGGTTCGATTAGTGACTAGCAGTTTTTCCGGAATTGGAGGGTGTCAGTATACAGGCACACTTATCTTGCGATAAAGATAGCAGTGTGAGAACAGACCCGTAGATTTCTTGGGCCATTTCGTTGTATTTTATATTACGCCAATGCGAGACACGCAATAATTTTGGCGTTTAAAAAAGAAAGTGTAAAGTGATAATCGTCCTGAAGGTTGCCATGTTGTACTAGGCATGGTTCTTCGGCTTTCCTCGACCTTTGAACTGTTTTACCCAAAGAGTTACAGGGGGCCAACAGTTAACGTGGAGTCCGTTGTTGGAGGTAAAAGAAGCGACGAGGGACAGGAAAAATCCTGGACCGACTAAGGATTGAGCCTTTCATCTTTGGATTGGTAGTCTGACACTTGTCCACACAACCACAGCCTTGGCAGTTACTGTACTTTTCATGTATCTCATGATCGAGGGGAGTGTTCTTGAATATTCATGTAGGTCCAAAAATCTACAGACGAGGATGACATCTTTCCGTGCCCCGTGCACTGCACTGCTATCAAATTGCCTTACCCAGGTGAACGTGACGTTTTTGCTATTTTTTGGCTCGATCAGTCTTGATCTACTTTCCTATGTTCCACAGTGTACGGCCCAACGGAATCTCAAGGTCGTAAAATGGTACGACCTCACACCAACAAGTATCATAGTTTTTAGGTCATATATAATGCTCGCGTAGGACTTTCGCTAGAATAACTCTGTCGCGCTAGAGTGTAAACGATAGCGTCCAGTTTGTAACATACTGTCTGTTGTGTACCATTGACCCTTGCAACCGGTGCACCTCTAACTTGAAAGCTACCGGCCTATGTAATCTATCCTCATTTTAAGACCGTATTGCTGCTACAACACGACGTTTTATGCACCAGAAGAGCCAATTTGTGTGGCCGTGGCCTCTAGTTTTGAAAGCGAGCGCTTGGTATTCAGTTTGCAACTGCTTTGTTTCAGTTGAGCTCCATTAAGTACTACAGAGTTTCTGATTCAATGTGAAACAAATCTGGCAACCGTGCTTGGCCATTATCCTAATGACCTGGAATGTCTATTGAATGTACATCTTGCTCGGTAGCAGAACGCAATGAGGCCGCTCTGATAGGTTGCACGTGACAATTTAGGAAGGTGTGGATGACAGGTCGTCTAAAACGAATATCGCGCAAATGAGCACCCGAACACTTTGTCGTCCCCTGCCCGAAACACAGATCAATATCGTGCCTCGGCACTCGGGGCTGGTCTCTCGAAACCACTGTTTCGGAAGAAAAGGAGGAAGTAAAAGAAAGACCCCTTCAGAGCGCCGCCAGCCCTTTCTTTTTTTCATTTTGTTTGTGGAGTGACGCACGCACACAGGCCCGCAGGATCAGCTGTGGGGAAGGTGCGCAGACAAAGAACTTGGCGGCGCGAGGATTCCCAGAGGGTGAGCCCAGGGTCAAGGATGCTCCGCGGAAAGACACGCCACTCGCCAGCCGCAACGACCGGTCTGTCGCTCGCTCGCCGGCTGCAAATCGTTCCGGGAAGTGCGCCCGCACCTGCTTTTGTCTCGGGGCGGCGGTCAGCCGCGAGTTGTTGACCTTAAACTTGCCCCCTATCTGACACGTGTTGCGCACGCCGAAGCGGGCCGGCCCTTCGTCACCGACGGAGTCAAGCCTGACAGTGCCACTATCCAAAACTGATTTAGACAAACGACTTCCTTGTCTCAGTCTATCAGTGGCAGGCAGGCTACACTTCACAACGGTTCGTGCGCGAGGCCCACGAGAAAGACAGGCTGTGGCGCGTACGTCACAGCTCGTGACACTGCAGGTCATAAGACAGTCAGCAGCCGTCTCCGGCGAAAGCGAGTAACTGTTTCAGAGAAGTTTAATAATTCTTGATTACGTGTTTAAATGTACGCCAAGTTCTCGATCGCACACGACAAGATTAAGACCTTCAGTGGGCATCTTTTCTATGAAATATTGTTTTCCCGTGGGCCCTTCACAGAGCCGAACGTTCGCGAAGTGGGACGTACAAGCCGACGAGTGTGACGTCACAAGTTCGTTCTAGGGCTCATATATTATCTCGTTGGCCCCGTTCTTGTTCGAGGCCCACGAGAAAGACTCGTTGGACCCGGTTCGTGCGAACGTGACGTCAGTTTGACGTCAGATACAGCTACCAAAGACCCGATAACTGCTATCGACTGTCGTTAGCGTTCGATGCGGATTGCATGGGAGAGACCATATTGGATTCGGTAATCCTCGTATCGCAACTTGTGTATTACGAAAGTATGCCGTTCCAAAGCAACAGCACATTTAACATTTATAAAAACATGTTCTTCCTATGATTTGTTATAATCAAAAGTCACATAATGACGCATCAGCGCCGGCCGCTATGGCCGAGAGGTTCTAGACACTTCAGTCCGGAAACGCGCTGCTGCTACGGTCGCAGGTTGGATGTGTGTAATGTCCTTAGGTTAGTTAGGTTTAAGTAGTTCTAAGTCTAGGGGACTGATGACCTCAGATGTTAAGTCCCATAGTGCTTTTAATGAGACGTAAGTTACTTTTCACAAGCCGAAATTTCAGTTGTTTAACGTGGAGTAGTTGGTACAGACGTGGAATCACGCAGTGTATTGGAGCTGAGTGATTGGTTCGCTTCCCTGCATACCCGAAATTTTATTTTTCGCCTTCGCGTTTCTAAAAATTTCTGGGTCTTTTTTTTAAATTTAACAGAAATATGTTCTGTAATATTTTCTCTCTCTCTCTCTCTCTCTCTCTCTCTCTCTCTCTCTCTGGAGTGAATTGTCATTGTCAATAATGTAGAAATTTAGTATGAAATACGCAAATGCGAATAAATATTCAAAACACGTTGATCATCTGGTAGAACAAACTATCACTCAGATTAAAAAGCATAGAAAAGCACGGTGCTTTACAAAAGAATTTGAAAGATAATTTCGTTTCATTCATGATATAGAGTATAAGGGAGAATTTATGAGCTACTTCTTCTCGGACACTTCTTTATCAAACCAAAGATCTTCAGTTAAAGTACATCGTTAACCACAGAAATTACGTTTTTCATCATTTTATTACAACAAATTTTACCAATACCGACACGATTTTCGAGAGATTCTGAGCGAGTTAGCATTGAAACAGCATTTATTCATCGGACATAAGATAAATGAGCTGCTGTTCTCATTCGTCTGCCAGAACGGCTACGCATCCTAATTGTAGACCAACTGCTGAAACTGGTTTCCAGAGTTTCTAAAGGAAACTGATTCTTTTGAGACAGATTAACGAGCACGGGGGAATATATACATTATTGGATTCAATGCTGGCTAGCATCAGCTGTTTTCTGCTTGTAAGTCAATAAATCGTCTCACTTCCAGGGTGATGAAAGCGTTTGAAGAAAAGCAGTTAGTTTCACTTTTTCAATACGTTTCTGAGTTAATTCTTGCCAACACTTTAATCTCTCCCGTATCCACAACCCAGGCCGCATGAATTCAGAACGTTGCACATTTATAAACTACGTAAATTCGATGTTAACTTAACTTCCAGTTCTCTTTAATTGAGGTGAATGTTATTGCTTCGTACATCATACTAGCCTCAAGTTTTGTGAACCAAACGATCGCGAAAATTGATAAAGAGCTCTTTTCGTCTTTGACTCGGCACATGACGTCAAAATAACGTCACTTTGCTCGAAGTCGTGTGAACTGTAGGTTACTCTTGGTAATTGAGTCTGCTGTATTATTTCTGTACTGACCTATCAATGTTAGAATATTTCAGAGTGCTGTTAAGTATGAAACTGACTATGTTTTCTCAGAATTCTACCAATGAACCAAAATCTGTTACATGTGTTGCCCACAATTGAGCCTATGTAATCAGTCAGTTTCAAATCCCTCCCAGATATTTGTATGTGTCGACTGATTCTGCTTGTGCGATAGTGATGTTGTAGTCATAAGATACTTAATATGTTTCTGAAGGGCACAATTTTGTATTTCTGTAAATCTAAGTGAAGTGCAGAATCTTTGAAGCACTTTGAAATCTTATAAAAATCTGACGGAATATTCGTGCAGAGTTTTGACTCAACAGCATCACATGAGGAAAATGGCTCTGAACACTATGGGACTTAACATCTGAGGTCATCAGTCCCCTAGAGCTTAGAACTACTTAGACCTAACTAACCTAAGGACATCACACACATCCATGCCCGAGGAAGGATTCGAACCTGCGACCGTAGCGGTCGCGCGGTTCCAGACTGAAGCGCCTAGAACCGCTCGGTCACTTCGGCCGGCTCACGTGAGGAAAGTCTGAGGTTGCTATTCATAGTGTCTGACAGGTTACTAATATACAATATGAACAGGAAGGTCAAGGGCAGTCCCCGAGGCACGACTCAAATCACTTCTACGTGTGTCTATGACTCTCCGTCCGAGATAACGTGTTGCGTTGTACCTACCAAGAAACCTTCAGCCCAGCCATATATTATTTGGCACTCCGTATAATCATGCTGTCGTTTCTAAATGTTTCTGTGGTATCGGGACGAATCCCTTTCAGAAGTCAAGAAATACTGCATCTACTTGACTGCCTTGGTGAATGAGTTCCAAGATTTCATTAGAGAAGAGCGCGTCCTGGATTTCGCATGACTGATGTTCTCGACATGGAGGTCATCCTCTTCAAGGTACCTCATTATATTTGAGATCAGAATATCTTCTACGATTCTACCACAGATGGACATTAATGAGAGTGGACGGTAATTTGGTGGATCATTCCTGTTAGCCTTCTTGTAGACGGGTGTGGCCCTGCTTTCTTCCTATCACTGCACACAGTTTTTTATTTAGGGGATCTTCGGTATATAAGGCGTGTGAGAAAAGTAATGAAAGTGATTTTTATCTACCAGAGATTTTATTTTTTTCCAGACAGCAATATGCTCTCCTTCAAAATAGTCTCCTTCGGCAGCTATACACCCATGGAGTCGTTTAGAATCTCAGTAACAGCGCTGAGAGGCTTCAGCTGGTAGAGCCTTTATCATCACATTCTTTTCAATGTTCTCCAGAGTCCAAAAATGACATCCTTTTAAGACATTTTTCAATTTCGGGGAAATAAAAAGTCACAAGAACCCAGATCAAGAGAACAGCGGGATGTGGAACAACAGGTATCCTTTTTGAGTTAAAAAATTCCGTGGATGTTTGATATGGGGCTTTGTCATGATGCAGCATCCTCTTGTCTGCAATGCCTGGTTTCACTCGATTCACTCTTTTCCTAAGCCTTTCAAGTTTCAAGGGCATCTTTGAAAACAAGTGGTTGACAGTTTGTCCTGGAGGAACAATCTCACAAGAGCACGAACACGTTCGACGTTTTCGTTAGTTTTTGAAGTTGTTGGACCCCCTGTGCGAGGCTCATCCTTCAACGTGTCCTCGGCGTTCCAGAAATGATTTTTGCCAGCGAAAAACTTGTGTTCTTGATAAGGAATATTCTCCATAGGCCTGTTTCAACTCTTAAAAAGTCACACTCGCGGACTCCCCATGTGTGAAACAAAATTCGATGTTATAACGTTGCTCTAAATTCCGCTGTTCCGTTTTCGTAACACACAACAAAAACGCAACTTCACCTATGGTGCTCTCAAAAATCACGTGATGGCTGTACGGAGATGAAACACGGCCTGAGGGTCTGGAAGGGGTGGACACACGGGTCTACACAAGTATATCAATAAATGGTTGCCAGATCGTTCGCAGTGTTGACACACTGTTTAGTTTTCTCACACGCGACGTATATTATGGTCATAATGGGAGCTGCACATTCTATATAAAATCCGATAGGGGTCTAATTCGGCCCTGGAGCCTTGTTTAATTTTAGCGATTTTAGCTGTTTCTCAACGCTACTGACACGATATATATGTCACGCAACTCCACGGTCGTGGGAGAAGTAAGCTGGAGCGTTACTGCTAGAGTTTGCTGTGTAAAGTAGCAGGAGTTTGGCACTTCTGCATTTGCTTTGTTATCATCCATCGGAGTTAGTGTGCCATTCATGAGTGTCTGGACCCTAATTTTAGTGTAGTTGACAACCTTTACAAATGACCAGAATTTCTTTGGGTTTTAGCTGTTCTCTGGTACTCCGTTATTAGTTATATGCACGCGCGAAGACGATTAATTCGAAAGAAAAAAATCGTAGAGAATGATACTGCATTTTTTGTTACGTGAATTGTGACTGGGGCAAGTATCCTTGTCGAGACAGGGTCGTAGTAGCTTAAAGAGGTGACCCCCGTGTGGTTCGCCTGGTGATGACGACGACGACTCTAGTTAAGGAGTGCTGTTTGCACGGAAGAAGCGACAGTGCTTCTCGTGGACACGTCCCGAGTCCCGCGTCTGGGCCCGGAGGCAGTGCCTTTGTGGCGGCAGCGGAGAGCAGACTTGTCCAAACGCAGCGTAGCGCTCCGCCACGCCGGTCGGCCGCCGCGCAGCCGCACGCTGCAGCGGCCAGCCTCCCCTGTAACAGGCCAGTGTCAACTGTGTTGGCTGCACTTCACTATTCCGCCCTCATCTCGAGTGGGAAATCGAGAGTACAGACCCTTCAGACAGCTACAAAACAAGTTAACTGTCGTGACGTACAATAAACATCTCGATGAAAAATAACTGAGCTGTGCAGCACCTCGAAATCATTGTTCAGCGTCTGCCATGAGCAGTCACCTGCGCGACGTCGCCACATCACGACGCTTCGTAGCCTGGGCGTATTGTAGGTTAAGCAGCTTCTCTGCTGTTCTTTCTTCTTCCACGGGATGGTTGTTGAAACCTCTCATTGTGGTTCTGCTTCTCTTTGTCACGTGTGGTCTTCATGGTGCGTTGTCTCACTAATCACGCAGCATGTCCAACCACCTGGTAGTCGGTCGACAGTACACCTGTATGCCCAGGCCACTGGTGAGTTGGATATCCGATTCTCGCGATGTCGTGTCGAATCGTGTTGCTGACAGCCGGAATCGATGTTTTGACATCGGGAATCCGGCAGTTTGGTGCAGCTCCCAGGTCGGGAAGTCATGTGCAAGGTGCATCGCCAATGTGAGGGCTTTATTCTGGACCGTCTGCAACATCCGCACACTAGACAGTCTACTCCAACAGCGACCTGATGAATGTCAGGTACAGCATAATGCCGCTGTGCGACGACGACAGTGTCGTAGGGTTGAGTGAGGTGGTCAGCAAGCCCATCCGCCCTGCGCTTTACCCATCACCTCCCGGTTATGCGACTTCCACCTCAGACGTCTGTCTAGGATGACGCCAAGGTACATTCCAGTGCAGGACCAAGGGATGGGCCCACTCGCGATTGCACTGGCTGGACAACTGATGGCAGCCCTGAAGGGTGAAGATCACCGCCTGGCTCTTGGCTGCGATCAGTTTGAGCCGCCATTTGGCAGCTCAAGCTAGGCCAGCTGCAGGCGAGCTAGCAACAGATGGACCATCTTTGTCTTCGAGACGTTTGCAGTAAAGAGGGAGTACAGTAGGGGTTCGAGCACGAACCACTGTGGTACTCCCGCTTTGATGGGGTGGACAGTCGAAACATCGCTTTCCACTCGCACATGGAATGTGCGCTCTCGCGGGTACGAGTGAAGCAGGCGGACTTACGAGAGAGGTACCCCCAGTACAAGCAGCTTGTACAGGAGCCCGTCGTGTCAGACCCCGTCGAAGGCTTTGGAGACGTAATTACGCCAAGGCAGCCGATTACCGGCGCGGAAGGAAGACAGTGAAGAGTAAAGAGCCATATTAAAATGCGACTTCGGAAGGGACACCGACAACAGAGCAGCGGTACTACTTGAGATATAGTTTGAGCTTTGAGCAACGTGTGTGAGCATTCGATTGCCCCAGACCCCTGACACAACAAATTTGTTTAAAGTTTGCGTTGTGTAGATTTCTGACATTAGCCTCTCAGCCAGCCTCAAATACAGGACACTCCACAAATTACAATGAGCGATAGCTGTTTTCATAAGTTAAGCGCCACACACACACACACACACACACACACACACACACACACACAGACACTGACACTTTTCAATCGGATGATCGAATTCGTAGATTAAGATATAAACATTTTAAGTTACTTAAATCTTAGTTTGGCCAAGTTGCAAGTAGACTTCACTCTTGTAGCTAGTGGTTGTTCATAAGATAGTAAGCACTATTGTAAACTGGTCGTCGAGTGGTACTGCGACAGTGGGCGGTCGGAACAGATGCGGTTGGTGTCCTGCGTGCCACAGTTAATCTGGCTAGACAGTGCAGGCGCGGCATGAACTTCCATGACTAAACCAGAGGTGAAACTGGAATGGAATTTCTGTGGTGCATTCCAAGAAAGAACCACAGCCATGCAAGGATGTTTTGTAGTATATTTGCAAAATACTTTCCCTTGTGTTAGTGCGAAAGAAGCCACTTGTCATTCCCAACGACTCTAATGTGCCCTGCGAACACATTAGGCCTGCCGCCTCCCTTCATACAACCTGAAGTGCCGCGGACGTGAAAGCGAGATTGCGACGACGACTTGGCAAGAAGAACTCTGACGTTAGGCGCTGTAGTTAGCGTAATGGCAACGTGGGAATGTCCTTGCGGTACTTGCGAGGGGAAAGCGTCGTGAAGTCGCGGCCGATGTTGTTTGGGTGGGCATGCCAGCGCCCCCACGCAGTCTCCTCCCCGGGTCAGCTGTCTGGCAAGGTCACCTTGTGGCCCGCCGCAGAAAAAACACGGCTCGGCCGAGGGCACGCAGGTGCGGACGCCAGGGGTGGAAAATCCCTGCTGTAATAGTCATCACATAGACACACTCCACGCAACTGCTGCTGCGTCTAAGAGTTATTTTTTTCCGGATCTCTAGAGAAACGCACTTCTTTTTCCCGTAGAAACGCCGTGTGAGTCACACTACGTCAACAGCAAGAGGCTTTGAGGCCAAGACACTGAATTACGGAGACGCCGTAATCGAATTCCTCCCCGGCGACGCTGATTCACGTTCCCATTTTATGCCTTCGGGCAAATTCCGCCATCGTTTCCTTCCGGCAAGCTCAGCCTCGTATGACCCGCCTGGAATTACAGCGCCGCCGAAAGCTTGTAAAGATACGCGTGTGCACAGATAGGTTGCTACTTTGGCAATAAAAACAATATTTGCTTTTAAATCTGACCTAACGCTATAGTGTTCTGCCGAGAGTACAACTGAGGATGGAGTAAAACCACCTGAGAAAAACGTCTGAGCAGGATATAGGGCATCGAATCGAGCAACATTTTCCAAATAACTACATTTCGGAAATGCAGCGTTGTGGAGCTGCTGCCATAAAGCCCATAAGCGACAATCTCGCGGAAGTTTGACTACTAAGCGAACGTATTTGTGTCTAGCAGTTCTACTAAGTTGCTGCTATATTATGCTGTGCTTGTTTGGCATTTTTAGAGTTGACTTAACAGCCAAAGAATATAAAGTATGCCTAGCTTTGACTGCTCATTTGAAACCATTGTCTTCAGCTAACTTAATTAGTAACTGCCACCTTCAGCATGACAGGTATTAGCTGTTTCCCTTTCATGCCCCTCGACTCTTATAACTACCATCTGGTTCCTGTACAAATTGTAAATAGCCTTTCGCTCCCTGTATTTTACCCCTGCCACCTTCAGAATTTGAAAGAGAGTATTCCAGTCAACATTGTCAAAAGCTTTCTCTAAGTCTACAAATGCTAGAAACGTAGGTTTGCCTTTCAAAATGTTCAAATGTGTGTGTAATCTTATGGGACTTAACTGCTAAGGTCATCAGTCCCTAAGCTTACACACTACTTAACCTAAATTATCCTAAGGACAAACACACACACCCATGCCCGAGGGAGGATTCGAACCTCAGCCGGGATCAGCCGCACAGTCAGGTTTGCCTTTCCTTAATCTATTTTCTAAGATAAGTCATAGGGTCAAAAAAATGGTTCAAATGGCTCTGAGCACTATGGGACTTAACTTCTGAGGTCATTAGTCCCCTAGAACTTAGAACTACTTAAACCTAGCTAACCTAAGGACACCACACACATCCATGCTCGAGGCAGGATTCGAACCTGCGACCGTAGCGGATGCGCGGTTCCAGACCGTAACGCCTAGAACCGCTCGGTCACTCCGGCCGGCTCGTAGGGTCAGTATTGCCTCACGTGTTCCAACATTTCTACGGAATCCAAACCGATCTTCCTCGAGGTCGGCTTCTACCAGTTTTTCCATTGGTCTGTAAAGAATTCGTGTTAGTATTTTGCAGCCGTGGCTTATTAAACTGATAGTTCGGTAATTCTCACATCTGCCAACACCTGCCTTCTTTGGGATTGGAATTATCATATTCTTCTTGAAGCCTTTCTCATACATCTTGTTCACCAGATGGTAGAGTTTTGTTAGGCATGGCTCTCTCAAGGGTGTTAGTAGTTCTAATGGAATGTTGTCCACTCCCGGGGCCTTGTTTCGACTTAGGTCTTTCAGTGCTCCGTCAAACTCTTCACGCGGTATCATATCTTCTATTTCATCTGCATCTACATTCTCTTCCATTTCTATAACACTATCCTTAAGTATATCGCCCTTCTATAGACCCTCTGTATACTCCTTCCATCTCTCTGCTTTCCCTTCTTTGCTTAGAACTGAGTTTCCGTCTGAGCTATTGATATTCATACAAGTGGTTCTCTTTTCTCCAAAGGTCTCTTTAATTTTCCTGTAGGCATTATCTATCTTACCCCTAGTGAGATAAGCCTCTACATCCTTACATTTGTCCTCTAGCCATCCCTGCTTAGCCATTTTGCACTTCTGTCGATCTCATTTTTGAGACGTTTGTATTCCCTTTTGTCTGCTTCATTTTCTGCGTTTTTATATTTTCTCCTTTCATCAATTAAATACTCCTATCTTCTTTAAATATATTATCCACCTAGATCCCCACATCCTTTTATCTTGCTTTGTTCCGTCAAGGTTTACTCCCTGTTCCGCAAGAAGTGGCAGTATACAATGCTTTTCTTGGTAGATGCTGGCTGGGATTGGAGAATTTGAACAGCTAGGTGAAGTACGTCGCCATTGGTTACGTGATGTACGCATTCGATTTTTTAACTTCTTTCCGTTTATCGTCATTTCTAACGTCTTCAGCCTTTCATAAGTTATCTTGCATGCCGCGTCAGACTGTGTACAGCAGTATTGACAACACACGGCACTTCACGACTTGACAGACGCGTAAACCGGTTGTCACGAATACACCAGCGATGTTTCAGGTTTTGAAATGTCGCACCAATATGTATTCCTAACTCATCACTATCACATTTTTCTGCGAATCGTAATTAAAGATATTTAATTTAGTCGCCTTCTCCTTGAGGGGCCGAACGTCGGCGATGAAAACTTAGCACCGCCACATCAATGTTACATACAGAAGGTGGCATATTACTGGCTCCATGTGCAGCACACGCTGGTTGTGAGGGAGCTTCCGCTGTAGGAGAGTAGGCAGCGCGCCCGGTGCCGGTGGGTGTTGCGAAGCAGGCGCGGAAGACACGCCTAGGGAAAGCGAGCGGCAAATGTCAGGCGCAAGGCCGCACGCCAGCTGTGCCTGCGGCCTGTGCGGAAGCACGCGTTTCTGCTTGTCGGGGACCCACGTTCTGTCTCTCCTCATTATTTAAAGAACTGGACCTTACGTCCACTTTCCTACTTCGCCACGCTCCCTTGCGCTTCTTTATTAATGGTACCTGAACGCAGCAAAGACACAATTAAATCTGTTTTCAGAAAATAAATAGAGATGTTAAACGTTCCTTCCATCCGCACCTCGTAGCTTATCGACTCACGCTTTGCAATACGCTGTGCGCGAGACAGTTTATGCGACGTACTGCTCTGCAGATTTAGTCGGAAACGTTTATTGGCGGATCCGGATCAGTTCTCTGCCTTGCTTCACCGCCAATCATTTCAACCATTAACTCACGAGTTGACTTTTCTGTAGCGTATATTACGAGATGCGTCTTTGAGACCCCTACGTTTAAACAGAGATTTAAGGCGTAAATAATTTGAAATTTTGAAGTTCAATAAAATTTTGTTTTAGAATTACTTAAGTGTTGTTTAAATACTCCTCCTTGATCTTGTTGCAATAAATTAAGGCTGCAGGAATTTATATTTATCACAAAAATCACACATTTTTGTGTGATTTTTTAAATAGTGCAGCTAAACGAACTGTTAGACAACTGAATTTTACATTCTGAAAAATTATAGTATCTCTGTGGCAAGTAAATTTTGAAAAAAACTTAATTGTAGGGCTTAAACTTGAACATAAAAATTGTCCCCGGTAAGAACAAAGAGAAAATCTAAATAAGTGATGTTCAGTGCTCGGGTCCATAGTTTTTTTTATCACCACAGAGAACACTAATGATTTTAACGAACTCTGTAAGGATGTTATTGAAGGAACAGAGGACCCCATCACAAATGTCTTGAAGGTATTCATCTGAACGACCCTCCGCCAACAGAACTATGATCACTGACTACTGTAAAACAGTAGTCTTTTCTGGCTCTTTCTTGGTCATTACTGACATCTTTCTCCATCCGCTGAGAAACAGTTTCATCAAACTTGGGATCGTTCAAATTGCCATGTTCCTGCGAGCACATTTTGTACTGTACTGAAAGAAACAGCTTCATAGTTCATGACCCACCTCAGTGTCGGTTTGGCGCCCGGCTGACAGTGGCACATATCATGTTGAGCTGTCCTTCTTTGGCTGCCCTGCGACAGACTCTTCAGTTACGGGACTCGTTGCCATTAATGTTAACTGACAACGCCTCATCGGCTAATTTAGTTTTACGTTTTATCCGTGACGGTGGGTTTTATCATTTTATTCAAGTTTTAGTGTATGTCCTTTGTCCCTTTATGTTCTCCACTCTAATACTTTTAGGCTTGATGTTTTAATGTGTCGCAGAGTGGCTGGCTTTCCCTTTTTATTCTTGTGGTCGGCCAGCCATGGTCATCTGCTCTCATGTTTTTATCCCCTCTACCTGTTTCTTGCGTGTCTCTGCGGTTTTCTTGCCCAGTTTTGTACGTTTTAGTATTTGTTGCCCTTCTGTCGTTCTTGTGGTTCTTTCTTTATTCCAGCTTCGTTTTGCGTGTCTCGTTCGTTTTACTCCCACCCGTGTGGAATTATTTTAATCGGAACAAGGGACCGATGACCTTGTAGTTTGGTCCCTCCCTCCGTATTTTAAACCGACCAACCAACATAGTTCATGAGGCGCGGTCTAGAAAACCACAACATATGTCAGTAACAAGTCTCAACAACAAACAAAGAAGGCGATAATGCAACTGACAACAAAACATAGTATGTTTAGAGATTTAAGGAGGGTGGGGCAGATATACGTGAGTTAGTGGTTAAAAGTAAGGGTTGCCAGCCTCGCGAGACAGGACTAAACTTCTCAGAACTCGAAGTCAACAATTGAAAGCTCTGCGTTTGTCTGCTGTCTAGATACTCTCAGGAAAGAATCCGAGATCCGACCACTGGACTGGAATATGTTCACGGCTAACAGTTCCATGCACCGCACCCAGCTGGTGACTAGCAAGTTCCGTCCATAACGGATAAAATCAGGAATGCAGTTCAAAGTCAGCAAGAAAAATTTCCACAAAAACATAAAATTTCCACAGAATCAAATATAATATATTGCCTTCTATTAAATCTCGCCTGGATCATCTCATTCATTAAAACACCACCGTCCAGCAAGTTACTGGCTCCGTGATCTGATGTGAGGCTTCTGTCTACCGAGTCACGTTCACGCTCACATAAAAGTACACCGCCTGGAAAACCCAAAAGTGTCTAATCGAAATTCCGCGTCGGCTCATAGAAACGTCCTCACCATTCTTGTAGACTTTCCTTGCTCGAAAATTAACTTGGCTGATCACTCAGGATTATCAAGTACTGACTTCAGAAACACGCCTTAGACCACCACCTTCGCCCCAGACACCTCTTACATCCGTGACGGCGTCAGTGGTGTCTTTTGCCTAAGACTGGAAAGATCATTGTTTATTATCATCACTTAGGTGGCCGTCCGCCTGTACGATTAGTCAGCAACGAACTGACCATGTTCTGTGATCGTTGGGTTTCAAAATCGCACGTGACAAATTTTAGGCAGAGGAAATTTGTTAAACTGCATAGAGAAACGATAACTCTTCAGACTGGTGGTTATATAGCTAAGTGGTATAAAGGCTCTCTTTTAAGATTTTTGTAGTAAATTTCCTTGAGGCGTTCCAGTATTTCTTATAGCTTAATATATGTGGGTTCAATTTCCACCTCTGTCATCCTTTATCTAACGCCTTATGTAAACATGACATATATCCATTCTATGGAGTCTGTGCTATCCTTTCAGTTTCAAACAGGTTGTAGATTGTGTAGTTTGTTTTTCGCGCTTAAACGGTACCCCTGTCCACACTTTGGCTGAAAGATGTTGGTATAGTGTTGCTGAAAGCAGAGATAATATGGTGAAAAGTGAACTGCAACATATTTTAGTGCTACATGTGTAATCAGCGCTTCGAAGTGATTGGGACGAGGCATTACTCTTTCACGTGGTTCAGCCCTACATGTAGCCTGGTGTTTTGAGTTGTGAATAATAGTGCTCTTCATTTTTATTTATATTATTTTTTATTACTCGGCGCCAATGCACGAAAAGCACGTGACAGACGGTCAATGATACCTCTCTTAAACGTAGTTGCCTCATTTAAAGATAGGGACTTTGACGCAGAGAAGGGAGGGCCCATCTCTGACGCATCACCGCCAGTGGTGGTTTCTGAGACGGTCTGGAAACGCGTCCCGCGTATCGCTGTGCATCTCAGCAGAAAAAGGCAGTCACGTCTAATAACAAACAGGTTTTAATATTTCGTCAATTTAGAGACTGGTAAGTTTCATATCCTGCCGTACTGCCACTTTTGCCCTCCTAACGTCTGTTGACAAGATCTCGAAACGGAAGAACTTCAGTGATATGTCCGTTCGACATCTCCTTAAATGATTGTATGTTTAAAATGTGCAGTTCACCTGTAACCATTTTGTGTGTTTTGTGAGGAGAGTTAGCGAGGCAGCTACATACGTAAAACTTGGAAAAGAGGCCCGGTCTTCAAAGACGATACTCTGTGGGTATTATGCACGCAGTTGCCACCAAATAGCACTGTATTCGCTGCACATGGCTTGACTGCAGCAGTCACTTCGTCTTTCCGAACCACTCCAGGTGAAATCTTAACTTGTTGGAAAGTTATCTCGAACCACTTTTCGCATCTTCAGAAGAACAACTACGTATGGTGACGAAAAGCTGTCATGGCCTGCGGTGCTGGGCAGTCGGACATAAATTTGTGACACGTTGTCGCTTCACAGCTGGTGCTCTGTTTCGGGTCGGTCTGGAAACGCTGCCCGCTTATCGCTGCGCCATTCGACAGAACCGACAGTTGGCTGAGGCTAACGGCCGCAGGCTGTTAACACAGCGGGCCCGGTCACGGCCGCGTCAACAGCCAACAGCTGACGGCGCAGCTTGCACGACCTTTCCACGAGCGCTCGGTCCTTCCCTGGATTCCATCCAATGACGCTCTAACTTACTATTATTAGTTTTCAATTTATTTCTTCCTTCATACATGCAACACCGTCTGCGCTCATTCAAAATACGATCTTACGCATTCTGGAAATCCGTATCCTAGTCCTCTCTCTACCGTTTAGTGTGTACCCTCTTCTGCTAACGCCATTAACGCACGATGAAACTGCATTCCCCGTGCTTATATATAATCTGAATTTAGGTTACAGGCAGCGCTGCTAATCCTGACTGAGTATTACAGCCGGCCGGAGTGGCCGAGCGGTTCTAGGCGCTGCAGTCTGGAACCGCGCGACCGCTACGGTCGCAGGTTCGAATCCTGCCTCGGGCATGGATGTGTGTGATGTCCTTAGGTTAGTTAGGTTTAAGTAGTTCTAAGTTCTAGGGGATTGATGACCTCAGCAGTTAAGTCCCATAGTGCTCAGAGCCATTTTTTAGGGCGAAGCATTAAATCTTAGCACGACGGGTCGCTTACGATTACTTTCCTATGGACCTAACTTGTAAGATAGTGGATACACATTTTCCCTAGTCCTCTAATGGGCGATTTTGAATTGCGGACAACGTAAAATATGATCTGAGGTTTAAAATTAGTTCCGCGTTATTTCAGTTCCACGTAAGTAAACTATCAACATTTTACTGATCCATAAAGTTCTTTACATAAGAGTGACATGCCCTGCTATAGAAGGGAAAAGGAGGAAATAAGCAGAAAAATCCTCCTATTGAACAAAAAAGATGGTAATAGGCTCTTGTTTAAAAGATTATTACTGAGAAATGGGGTAGGTGCTGCCTCATTCTACCTTTCTCAGCACATTTAAAAATTTCCCCAAAAAGTTTGTCCTGCAAACATATTCGAGCTTTTTCATGTTCTAACAATACCACCACTTGCAAATCTGATTAATAATGCTGCTCACGCAGCATATGTTCGCTTTATCGGGCAACAACAAAGTTATTGACTGTGGATGGTATCGACAGAATGGATATAATGAAGACACTGTAAAAAAGTCATTAATTTTGGCACTTATCTTGACTGGATTCCCACGTAGATTTCGTCGAAGTTGTTATGGCTCATCTTGTAGATTCTAGGGTGACTCCACTTTGACTGCTAGAAGGTCCAGATCTGTATTTTAGTAATATTTGAGGACCTAACAAATGCGTTTTTCAGGAAATTCTTAATGATCAAACAATCCCAGATCAGAAAAATGGCATGGTAGAAATAATTTTTGACTTGGTGTCCACGATCCACATTTTTAATAAACTTCTTGTAAATTCACATATACTACTTCTTAATTGTCACATCATCAAGAAAATAGTTTTGTATCAATCTTCATATATTTAATTTCCACTTTAACCAAACACAAGGCTTGACTGTTCTTTTACAAAGCGAAATAACAACTTAACTTCTGCAAAGTGAAATAAAGACTGCTCTGTGCGCATTCGCGCCGAAACGGTTACAAGTAAGTCAGAGATTATGACAGTCTCACAGAAATGAATACACACAAGAACAATATCACTGTAATATATCGATACATCGGAGTACCTATGCAGTAATAAAACCAAATGTGAATATTGTCACAAAAATATGTCTCTTACTTCGCAGAATAGTAGTACGATATTACTGGTATCGAGAACTGGGGTTGGAGTGCCATAATGGTCACGTAAATAAAGAACGGTTACAATGTGGAAGAGGAGACAGTACCAGTGGGGAAAGAGACGGGAAAGTGATAAATACTGGAAGATAGTAGACATTGGCTGCGGTATGGAAAGAGCGAAGGAGACAATGGCAGTGACATTGGAACATAGTTGACATTGACAGTGCTAGGAAGAGACTGAAAGAGACAGTGCCCGTGAGAGAGGAATAAGGAGGAGGAGAAAGTGGAAATGGGCGACAACCAGTGATAATGACGGACAGAGTACATGACAACGACAACGAGGAAGAGAGATATAGTAACAATGAAAAGAGACCGCAGCAGTGGGAAGGAATGAACGAGATAGTAGCAGTGAGAGAGAGCAAGGGGGAGCCAGTCACAGTGAGAGCAGACGTTGGAATGAAGGAGACTGTGGTTGAGTGGTGAGAGCTAGACAAAAAGAGATAATGACAATGAGCCGGGCTGAGTGAGTGAGTGAGTGAGTGAGTGAGTGAGTAAGTAAGAAAGAAGGGGTTCAAAATGGTTCAAATGGCTCTGAGCACTATGGGACTCAACTGCTGAGGTCATTAGTCCCCTAGAACTTAGAACTAGTTAAACCTAACTAACCTAAGGACATCACAAACATCCATGCCCGAGGCAGGATTCGAACCTGCGACCGTAGCGGTCTTGCGGTTCCAGACTGCAGCGCCTTTAACCGCACGGCCACTTCGGCCGGCAGTAAGAAGGGGAATGTGGGAGCGACTTACAGCGATGGACTAGTGAGTGAGCAAATTACAGTTAGGTGAGTTGCATATTAAAAAGAGCTCAAATATGTTCGCATGCCACAATTTTTTCGGAAGCTATTTGAAGGTGCTGAGGAAGTTAGAATGAGGCAGTTTGGTACCTCACTTGTCATTTAATCTTCTAAGCAGCAGCTTTTGATACCGTTCCTCACAAGCGACTATTAATCAAATTGCATGCATATGGAGTATCGTCTCAGTTGTGTGACTGGATTCGTGATTTCCTCTCAGAGAGGTCACAGTTCGTAGCGATAGACGGTAAATCATCGAGTAGAACAGAAGTGACATCTGGCGTTCCGCAAGGTAGTGTCATAGGCCCTCTGCTGTTCCTGACTTACAGACTTGATCTAGGTGATAACCTGAGCAGCCCCCTTAGATTGTTTCCAGATGATGCTGTAATTTACCGTCTAGTAAAATCGTCAGACGATCAATTCCAATTACAAAATGACCTAGAGTGAGTTTCTGTATGGTGCGAAAAGTGGCAATTGGCAATAAACAAAGAAAAGTGAGAGGTCATCCACATGAGTACTAAAAGAAATCCGATAAATTTTGAGTATACGATAAATCGCACAAATGTAAGGGCTGTCAATTCGACTGAATACCTAGGAATTACAATTACGAGAAACTTAAATTGGAAAGACCACATAGATAACATTGTGGGGAAGGCGAAACAAAGACTGCGCTTTGTTGGCAGGACACTTAGAAGATGCGACAAACGCACTAAGGAGATATCCTACATTACACTTGTCCGTCCTGGAATATTGCTGCGCGGTGTGGGGTCCTTACCATGTAGGATTGACGGAGGACATCGAAAAAGTGCAAAGAAGGGTAGCTCGTTTCGTGTTATCGCGCAATAGGGGTGAGAGTGTCACTGATATACGCGAGTTGGGGTGGCAGCCACTGAAACAAAGGCGGTTTTCTTTGCGGCGAGATCTATTTGCGAAATTTCAATCACCGCGAAAATATTTTGTTGAAACCCACCTACGTAGGGAGCAATGATCATCAGAATAAAATAAGAGAAATCAGAGCTCAAATGGAAAGAGTTAGGAGTTCCTTTTTCCCACGCGCCATTCGAGAGTGGAATGGTAGAGAAGTAGTATGAAAATGGTTCGATGAAACCTCTGCCAGGCACTGAATTGCAGAGTAACCATGTAGATGTAGATATTCGCATGTTTTTTTGCTCCGATAGGAGCATTTTTCCGGTGGGATTTTGTATTGTTCTACTTTCTTAACGTTGTTCTGAGACAGTTATAGGTTTGCGACATAGCAGCCCCATATTTACATCGTTTACTCGTGTCGGCGGCTCGCACACAGCTGGTGTTGCACTCTTGGAAGGTGTGTTTACGTGCGCTGTGCAGCCCCATCGGCGGCCGAGGAGCCTTCGATCACCTGGCCGCTGACCTCCACGGAAAGGTCAATGCCACGCGTTGTGTCGGCCGTGCCGCGCCAGAGACGGTGGCGCTACGTAACGACGTCGAGCCAATAAGCACAATGGGGACACGTCCAAGTTCCCGTCACTATGCCGTGCATTCACGTGGAGCGCGCATTCTAGTTCGCTGTTTTGTCTCGACGATTAGGGTTAGGAAAACGTAAGACGTGAGCTATCAACAATCCCGTATTCGTGGAACTGGTTTCTACTGAAGAGCATTCGTATTTTTGATCAAGGCTCCGTTATTCCTTCCTTGTCTCAGTCTTCCCACTACAGCCGTGCTACTTATCAATGTTACCGTAGGAAACACTAAATTAGGAGACAAAGCTTCTCAGAAAAGGTTAGAGCTGGATAGAAAAAGAGAATATCATTAGCATACATGTCTTGACGTTCTATTGACTTACTTCACGCCCGTCCATTCACCGGATTAGTAGTGAACTTGTTGCATTGTATTTCATTGGCTGTTGACTGCATATTTAATGTTTCCAAGTTCCGTGTCAAGCTACTGGGGCTTTCAGTGGGCGCTGAGTACATAATCTTCTGAACAGGCACTGTCTGAAAACGTACCGTTTTCTTATGACTGGGAAAAACTCATGACCCAGCGTGCCCTCTGCCACACATTAGCAATTTGAAGGGGAGAATAATTTACGGATTTCGGTAACTGTTAATAGTGTGAAATCAGCTAACTAATGTGATGTAATGTCTGGTGCTGATCGCTGTCGTGGCAGTGAAACCGGATGTAGGCCGCCAGCGGATGAGAGATGCAAAGTGTGCAGTCTGACACATAATTAACGATTCAAAAGTTATTTTAGGTGAAAGAGTGAGAGAAATTACACCTTACACCAGAAACGGTGTCTTGCATAAGGCGTAATTTCTTTCCAAACTTTATCAGTAAGCGTGGAAAGTAGGATGGGCAACAACATCAAAAAGATGATTATTCAGGTGTCAAATTTAGGCACCCGACCAGTAAGAGGGGGGCCACCTTAAGGGGCTCCGGAACGCCCTATACTTGCAATGTTAAAATAACGCTTATAAATTACATCTTTCCTCACAAAGTATTTAAGGTAGGAAGTTGAACTTTTTACAGATTATTTATTGGAATATGGGCTACAACTTATACAACTTAACACAGAGATTTTACAAAATTTTAGTTCAGTTATTAAAGATGATTTTTTTCAATTGTAATGAAAATTCACAACATTTTTTTGCAATTTTTTATTTATATATTCAAAAATATACAGTTTTTTGTCAAAAGGCTGTGTTAAATTATGCAGAAGGTACTGTGTAACATTTACTGAAAGTTTGAAACAAATATGTTTGGAAGATCCTTAGAAAACATGTAATTAGTATGAGAAAATAAAAGTTTTGGGAATCGAGCGACAAAGATTGGATTAACTTTTTAGTGCATTCCAGGTCCATAGGATGGATTATCTTCATCCTCTGCAAACTCCTCCTCCAGCTTCCTCTTGTTCCTCCTCCTGTTTACTCTTGCTTGTATTTCTAGACTCTTTACAGCCCTGTCTGCAGCCCGAAGGCGTTCCTTGTCTAAAGCAAGCATCGCTCGTTGTTGTGTTCGTAGATTTTGCTACCATTTTCTTCAGTTGCAGTTACTGGAACACTGTTCCAAAAGGTGGTCATGTATGAACACTTATCACATTTCAGTTGTATTTCACTAGCAAGTCCTACGTGCTTTATTATGGAGAGTTCCAGACCAACTTCACTACAATGAATACATCTTACACAGTTTGAAAAAATTCCTTTGAGAACCGACATATCAAATATTTCATTCACATCCGATTCGCCCATAAAACATTCATAGTTTTCACTCATTGAACCAAGCTTCTTCTGTGAAGTATTTTCTTTCCCACTTTGACTGCTATGGGCAGGTGTACTTGGGAGGTTAGGTTCACTCACTTGGTTATCGTCTTTATTGTTTACAGTAATAACACATACCTTTGGCTTTCCAACATTTCTCCTTTTCTTAAAAGCCTTCAGAGGATTTCTAATAACTTCACTTTTACTCATTATTATACTTCAACAAAACAGAGACTCAAGAAACAGAATTAATTACGAATATTTTCGAGATAACGACAGAGTAAATAAACATGAAACAATCGACAATCACACCAGCGATATATATTGAACCATCACAGGTTAGCCACAACACATACTTTATCTCACATCACTAAAATGTACCTGATGAACACGGACGTTAATGATAACACCATTTCACAGCAGTTTAACAGCGCCACAGTGGGTCACGCCCATGTAGAACACATTTCAAAAAAAAATTTAAAAATAGTTGTAGTCTTCGGAATTGAATAAATTATATATCTATTAAAAGGTAATAGTCTGCAGATTCAGAAAACGCAAAAAAGTAAAATTGAGCTTTTCATGATTTTGACCCTTTCCGGAGCCCCTTAAGGCGAGAGTTAGACGGCAGGATGTACTTGGCACAAGGTTTGGAATAAAGCGTTCTCGTTGTATGTCTACAGCTAGGAGACTATCCATTGGCGATCTCATTTAGTATTGCGCCACCGGTTTTCTCTGACTAAGGTTTAGGTAGTTTCCGCATTGCCACCTGCTTCGAACGAATCTCGGAAAGGTATGTGCAGTGCGAAGCAATGCGCAACTGAGACATAAAGTAAGTTTGACAGGGTTCAGTTCCTTCCACCTATAATTCGTAATCGTATTGATAACTGCGTAAGACGAGAAGCGGTAGAGACCTGCTATAGGCCTGCACCCGCCTGGGTAGCTACTCATATAACCGGGACCGCATACGAGAGTGGGAAGTATGCCGGCCCGGGATCAAATCCGCTCGGCGGATTATGGCGAGGGGTCGGGGTGCCAGTCAGCCTGCATGTGATTTTTAGGCGGTTTCCCACATTCCACTTGGTGAGTACCGGGCTGGTTCCCGTGTTCCGCCTCAGATCCGCGCTACACAAACATTCAGAACAATTTCTGACACGTGCAGACAGAATTCACTCTAGACGCACTCAGATTGGGACACTACTTCTGTCCAGGGGCGTTTTATGCAGCACACGTCGTCTTCAAATACAGTGCGCAAAATGTTTATATTCTCTCGCTCTCTACGAGCAAACTGTTGGCCCTACAGAAAAAAAAGTCAGGAACTTTTTGTAGGAAATTTAATGTATTTTATACTAGGATACATTTTCGCTAGGGGCTGTCGTTTTCTAATTATTGAAGAAAAGCGTACAAAAGCATCCTTCAAACACATTTTTCTTGAATAACTAAAAACTGTGGCCTGCAACGAAAACATATCCCGGTACAGAATTCAACTACATTATATTTCCCGCAAACAGGTCCTGTTCATTTTTTCTGTAGGACTGGTTTCCGCGGTATCGAGCGAGAGAATATGAACATCTCGCACGGGGTTTTTGAAGGCGTTGTGGTTTGCACCTTTCGGTAGGGACAGCTGAATCACCCTGTATAGTAAGAATGCATTAGCGACTCCGAAATTCCTGTTCTCGCACAAGCGGTAGCAAAGACTACTTGCCACTCAGTTATGAGCTAATGTCATTAACGTTGTTTGTCGTTTGTGACAGTTTCGCGTCAGTCGCCACTATCGTGTTATTTTATTCTGGGAACGCACCCACAGGGCATCTCCTCCCATACTCCACGGCTGGGAACGCTTGTACTGCGGCGGGTTTGCGTCAAGCCGTATGGAGGAAAGAGAACGGTAAACTCCGGGCAAACCGCCTTCAAAAGTGGCTGAGCGGGCTTGCTCCAAGGACGCTCGGTGGCAACCGGCTGTTACAGCTGGTGTCGCAACAGGCGCGCGCGTGCGCTCTGCCCGCAGCCGCCACACACTGTCGCGCCGCGGATACTGTAGTACCGTACACAGGCCAGCATGGACGCTCTAGCGCGAGAGCGAACCGAACATCCTGTCACGTGTACTGATGGTTCCCGTTCTATTCCAATACTTCACACTTTATCGCGCGTGGAACAAGTAATTCGACGCATGCTGTGAACTCTTCCCTTCCGTAGTCACTTATGCCGAGTTAGGAAATTCATTATCACGATGACTAAACGCTGGAAAATTGGACCAACAAAATTCTATTGGATCACAGTTCAAAATGAGAGGTGTTTAAAGAGGAAAGTGATCTGCAGGCCATAATTCATGTCTTATAAAAGTGGGTTTGCATTTCTGTTTCTCGCCAATTTGGTTAGTACGAGTAAACTTCGCACCCCCGATTATTTAAAGAATCGAGCTCTCAAGTATAAAACAGCTTCAAACGTTTGATTACTTCACAAATGAGTTGATATGTTAAATATTTGACGTTAAAAATGTAAACGTGAAAAAGTGTGAAAATGGTCTGAAATAATATTTAAAATTTATCATAAGTCATTAAGAGCCGTCATTATCAAACACTGGATGAGCACAGTCTGGGTAATTTGCGGGTCGTGAGTTACGATGCCTCGAAACTTGTACACAGCTCCTAACTACAATATCTACTTTCCTCAAAAATTTTCAAATATGTGTGAAATCTTATGGGACTTAACTGCTAAGATCATCGGTCCCTAAGCTTATGCACTACTTAACCTAAATTATCCTAAGGATAAACACACACACCCATGCCCGAGGGAGGACTCGAACCTCCGCCGGGACCAGCCGCACAGTCTCTACTTTACTGTGATAAATCTTGTAACATAAGATTATAAATGTTAATGAGTAGATTACGACTTAATTTTAAATTTTTATATTCTGCCAATAATTATATGGAATTCTGAAAATAAAATATTCGTTGTCCCTGGAAGCAGTTAAATATGCAACCTATAACTGTGACCGGGTTAGCCGTTTAGTAATCAAATGGTTCAAATGGCTCTGAGCACTATGGGACTTAACATCTGTGGTCATCAGTCCCCTAGAACTTAGAACTACTTCAACGTAACTAACCTAAGGACATCACACACATCCATGCCCGAGGCAGGATTCGAACCTGCGACCGTAGCGGTCACGCGGTTCCAGACTGAAGCGCCTAGAACCGCACGGCCACACCGGCCGGCTTTAGTAATCAGACAAGGAATGGCGCAGTTATGTTGCTACAGGCACTCTGTGCGAAATACAAGGCGTCGTAAAAAACAAGTCCTTGACTAATTCTCTTTTCGAAACACGATAGTCTGCAAGGTAGCACCACCACACACTCCCTGGATTTCTTGTCAGGATAGACTTCATAAAAATCTAGTCCACTGAGTCTGATTGACGCTGCACGTGCATCTTCATAGGTGCTCGGATCGATTATGCCGAAAATTATCAAGACGCCAGGTCCTTACACGCTGCCGTCTTGTTAAAACTGGAGCAGCGGCTCGGTAAGTAGTAACAGTCAAAATTATTTTAGTAATAATGTTATCAAGCAGACTGTGTCCGACATCGATGTTGTCTTGCTACATATGACAGTGGCTGCTTTCTTTTACTGTTGTTACTTCGTGGGTACCATAACTGCCAATATTAGTCATTTCAGAAGTTTAAGTGCGACGCTGATATGCGGGAGTAAATTAGGAGCATATTTAGTGTAGGAATGTTGTCAAGGCATATCCACACCGCAGAAACTGTATTCGTCACAAAAATAGTTGGTTGGTTGCATTTGCTGAAACCCTGTTATAAGAACGTAAAGAAAGGTTTAACGGTTTAAAGCAACAAAGTACTCTTAACCTAGAGGAAGAAGAGTTTCGCGACTTTGTATACATATAGTCCTGTAGTGCGTCCGACTCTATAGATACAGGGTGCTCATTTTAATTGAAGACGTTGAAATATCTCGGAAACTACACTTCAGATCAAAACAAGTTATAATTACAATCTGTTTGTCTCTGAGGGGGATTTCCAACAATACCATGCTCGACCCGCCACCCCACCCCGTTCGTGTGTGGTGGGAGGCAACTTTATTATGAAATACTGGCCTGTCCTACACTCGCAATATGGAGCTGGGGTCCCACGTGCCATTGGATATTCAAGGGCCATTGAGTAGCATGTCGTAAATTACGATTATGTATCCTTATCTGTTCCTTCGTTTACAGCGCCATCTCTGCCGAAACGAAAAAAATTATTCAGACGAGACGTATGTAGATTTTGCCGTAGAATCATTGTCTGCGCCATAGAATCGTAATCTGCAATAAAAAACGGATTATCCCATTGAAGTTTTCAAAGTTTTCCTCCGCCAGCCGCGCACGGGGTGGGGTGGTGGGTCGAGTGTGGCATCATATTGGGCGTTTCGTGGCAAAGAGGACTCTTGATGCAGCACTCGCGATTGTTTGTAGCTTAAGCCATATGGCGAGCAACCTCGCTCATTGGAGCACCAGGAAGAGGCGCAGCCAAGTCGCGGTTACGTGATTTTCATTGTGCCTTGGAGGCGATGGCAGGCAAGTACGTAATGTGACGGCGGCCTTTGTGACCACCAACACCAGGCTGTGTTTTACATCAAGGCCGCGTCTTTGGCAGCGCTGCAAGGTCTCGGCCGAGTCTCACAAGACGCACGCAGTCAAGACCGGGGCGAGCTGGAAGGCTCATCCCAAGCTACTGCCTCCATTCACCAGGCACCCCTTGTCTCCTTTTCCAGAGAAGGCTAACTGCTCCGCCGCGGCTGCAGAAGATCCTTCACACAGTTTTTTGCCGTCCTATCGGAGCTATCTTTAGTATATGGAGGTGGTGGAAAACTTGTCCTCTACTGGGGAGCTTATTCCTTAAAAGAGGGATTATGTAGACGACAGCATGTATTACTTTCAATTAAATACTTTCTATCTGCCACCGCACACATGAAACACGCGATAAATTAACGGACGAGTTGTATGGAAACTGCAACCACTCACTTCAAAATGTATTTTATTTTTATTTTGAAATGGTTCTTTTGAGATGAACATTCATACTTGGCGAGGAGTCAGCCCGACGTTCACATAAAAGTATGTTAAAGTGGCATGTAAATGCACATTTGTAGTAGCCCCACTCAGAATCCGAGCCTTGTTTTACGTAGTTAAAGTGGAAAAATACATGCATGTGTGCATCAAACGATGCAGCTGAAGGTAAACTCGGATCGTTGAGCCTGGTAAGAAGCGCCAGAAAAGTAGAATGCTGTATAGTGGTATTTCTCACTACGGTCGCAGGTTCGATTCCTACCACGGGCATGGATGTGTGTGATGTCCTTAGGTTAGTTAGGTTTAAGTAGTTCTAAGTTCTAGGGGACTGATGACCTCAGAAGTTAAGTCCCACAGTGCTCAGAGCCATTTGAACAATTTGAACCAAGCGGTATTTCTGTCAAATTTAATTTTTGTTTTCATTCATCATGCAGTTCAGTAATGACCCGGCAGTAGAATTTTTGTCAGTGCTTTTTGTGCTACTGTCTTCAATTCGTAACTACGAAAGTAGCAGAGACTGGAAATTTAATGCGCTGCTCGATCAGCTTTCTCACTGGCACATTGCTGGCGCACATAATGCAATTACTGTAGTGCAGTTTGTTAGTCCCATCTGTCACATTGTTCGCTCGGTATCTGGAAAGTCCAAAACTCTATATGAGTCTTTGCACGAAAACCTGGTTGTACGTAAACAATGAGAAGTATTACAAAAAAAGAAAGGTCTGTAAGTACTTCACTCTGAAAACTGTTATTCTTCACACAGCTCGGCAATATTAACAGACTAAATTGTGACTGATTATGGTGGTCAGTTTGCTGTTTTTGTACTATTGTCCTTCACGGCCACTATAGGCAAAATTTGAAAAAGTCTGCTTTAAAAATAATTTAGTATCCGTCGGAAGAATATCGTGTGGGGTATTGTTTGTTAAGTGACATCCCAAATCATCTCACTCCAAAACAATAAAAACTTCATTGTTCTCATAGTTAAGCAGAGTTCGTTTGTTTACGAGTCGTTAGTCAGCAACAGCAGGTGAAATTTATAGCCGTAGAAGATTTGAGCTGTAGGATGCAACTCGCCGGAACATCGCTTTTTCGCAGTTCATTTCCGCTGTGAGTCTCCTCATGACTGCCAGTGAGCGGTAGTTTCATGTATGGTCTGCACAATATGTGCAAGTACGTAGCGATGGGAAGTAGGCTAGCCGCTAGAGGAGCGGCCGTTATTTTGTCGGGTAGTAGCAGTGGCACGTAACGCGACGCGAGATGAGGGCCGCGCCCGTAGCGCTGCTGGCTGCCGGCTGGGCCTCCCCTCCCCTCCCCTCCCCCCCCCCCCCCCCCAGCATCACCCTACCACACCAGTGACCCCCCACCAGACCAACCACTCCGCGTCCGCGTGGCCCCCCACCCTACTTCTGCGCCGCTTCCGCCCTTGCAAGGCCTTTCCGCAAGGTCCCCAGTTCGGTTCCAGGCGCGACCCATAGCACATCATACTCCTCGTTCCTGCAGACGTTTTCAACTGGAGAAATAACGCTAGAATGAAAATAGCGCCCGACATTTCATTAAGAGACAGGCATCGACGCTCACTTTCCACCTGATTCACTCGACATTATCTTTTCATGTCGCTGGATGTAGTGATGCAATGAAGGCTGTTGTGGCTAACAGGTTGAAGAGAACTTGCTCAGAAACGAGAAGTGCGTGGACTATGTACATGGCTATTCATAAGTGTGTATATTTAGCAAGTCGAATATCTTTACTCGAACGGAACACAAATTCTGGTGAATCCTTCGTACTGCGGGCGGAAGTTTCGCTGTTGTGAACTTTCCTGGTGGGTTGAAACTGTGTGCTGCACTGCAACTTGAATCAGGACCATTGCTTTTGCAATCCAGTGACCTACTCAAGCACGCTTCACGATTCGGAAAAATACCGGGGCTGGTGACAGAGCGGCGCTGTGCAGCCAGGTGTGCTTATTGCGTAATTAGTTCAGTCTGTAATAGTGTTACCATTTAAATCAAGGGTCTGGAAAAACAAAAAACTTTTCTCACTACAACAACTTAACACTTATTAAGAAAGGTAGGGCGTACTGTGTCCGATAGGAGCATGAAGGTGTAAAATTATGCGGTGTTCAACTCAACCATCAAATACAGTACTTCTGTTGCGGTGGGAAAAACTAAAATTTTTAAATGATCTAGAACTTTCCCATCCGTTGTTACATGCTTTTCACTAACCTTACCAAGTATGTGAATTGTACTTTGCCTCAGGTACGTCTGAGTAAGTGAGTGAAGAGAAGCACTACACTGAAATGAAAACATTTACAACACACTGGTTCCACCCTCCTTCATCAACCGGAAACATGTCTCGCCTCGTGTCAAAGAGAGAGAGAGAGAGAGAGAGAGAGAGAGAGAGAGAGATTTTACTTGCTGCCCAAAAACGAAAACCCTCATGGCCTATAGATGCTATCCCGCTCGTCAGTGCCATCAGTACCGGGCAACGGAAAGTAGAGAGGAAGACCACTGAAGTCATATTGTCGTCACTTTTTGCGGCTTCATTTTACTGAGCGGAAGTAGAGCCCCGAGCGGAAGAATATCACTTTACGTGAGCGACACGGCTACATTATTAATATCAGTCAAAGACACGGTGCAGTCATTGACTGTTGCTAGCCCTGTTGCGCGCATGCGCGCCGTCGGGAAGCACGGAACAGTTACGCCTGCGGCTGGAACAAGTGGTGGGCGAGCGACGAAGCGGCAACCGCGCCTTGTCACATGGCTTACCGGACCCGCTAATTGCACTGTACTTAAGTAACGCTCACTGCTGCCTGGCCTGCGAATGGGACTAAACTGTTCAGCAGCCCGTCGGTCTTTGAATCCTTCGTAGGCGGCTTAGTTTTAGAAACGACTGATTATTTTCTGCAGTTGTAGCCTGCAAGATATTTACTCATAATCTTCATTGCAACAGTTACATTTTATGGCCGGTTCCGGAAGTTGCTCCTTAAAGGGAGTATCACAACGTCAGGTAGTAAGTAGGTATCGACAAAAATGTTCAAATGTGTATGAATTCCTAAGGAACCAAACTGCTTAGGTCATCGGTCCCTAGACTTACACACTACTTAAACTAACTTATGCTAATAACAACACACACACCCATGCACGAGGGAGGAGGACTCGAAACTCCGGCGGGAGGCGCCGCGCACTCCGTGACTTGACGCCTCGAACCACGCGGCCTCTCCGCGCGGCAGGTATAGACAATTTATGAACGTAATTAGTACGAGAATGTTTCTGACGATGGCTAAGTGGCAGCAGACAATTGTCATTGAGCATAGTCTATCAATTAAATCGGTACACTCTGGTAAGTTTAGGGTTAGCGGGGACACTATGAAGCACAAACTCTGAATGGGAAAAGATTTCGAGGAGGGAATCGGTGACGTTCTCTTTTAAGTTACCGCGCCGGAATTCGTTTTTGGGAAACGGAGGAAACCCTAAATCGGATGGCGAAACGATGATTTGAACACCGGTCCTGTATCACAAAAAGTTAATTCTCTTCTCGATTGCCGGCAGAGCTGCAAGCCATAAATAATAATGCCCTCGCTAAATGCAAAGGGAAAAAAGACAGAAACAAGAAAGGTGGATTGTGTACTGTGCATGCAATTGGTTGCGACAACTTTGTAGTATGGAAGCGAAACCTGCACACTTCGGAAAGAGACACTTGGAGAGTGCAATCCACTGATACGAGCTTCCTCCTAGGACGTCCTAGGCAAGATACGGAACGAAGAGGTATGGGACGAAACAAATATACTGGGTGTTAAAAGAGAACTAGAAGCAAATGTCTGAAAACGTACGTCTGCAAACAAAATACTGGTTGAGAGATATGGTCCATTTTCCGTGTGTCGAGAACGGTCAGTACTGAGTGGTGCAGGCTGTCTCCCTGTTAACGTTGATTTCCATTTCTTATTAGTTGTGTTCAAATGGTTCAAATGGCTCCAAGCACTGTGGGACGTAACATCTGAGGTCATCAGTCCCCTAAACTTAGAACTACTTAAACCTAACTAACCTAAGGACATCACACACATCCATGCCCGAGGCAGGATTCGAACCTGCAGCAGCGCGGTTCCGGATCGAAGCGCCGGGGCACAGCGGCCGGCTGTTGGTTGTGTCTGTCTCTGTACTTATTTGGCCTCTTACTGAGCTGTTGTCAGATGTGGCACTTGGAACTGTTAGCTGCATCAGCCATTCCGTACTTATTGTTTTGAGGTTTTGCTGGCATACGTTGATTCCGTGGAGTCTAAACATCGTAAACGATGAAATGCTGTCCTGTTATTCCATGTGAGGAATGGCAGACACGGTATATTGCTGTGGTTCGGCTAATTGCATTAATCGACATGCACATTTCAGTTTAGCCGAATGACAGCCCCAACGCGGCATTTCATCTGGAAAAAAAAAACATTCTTATACGGGATCGTTCGCAAGAAAGGCAAAGGAGCATGTACCTCATGCACTACGGAACATCATCCTATTTTCTACGCTTCGTAAGGCTGTACTTAACACAAACGTTTAATGAGCAACAGATTGGTCGAGGAACTTCGGTAGCCCTGTTCACCTAATCTCTTAGATTGTTGGCTGTCGGGATCTCTAAAGGCATCTACAGGTCTGTCTATAAGTGCGTGCGCCCCCTGCAAGTGTTGTAATGCGAGGGCGGCCGGGTGTGTTGGCGATTCTTCGAGGAAGGCGGAGGGATGTGTGGTACCGCCTCCTGTGGTATCAGCAGACAGATGACTATCTTACAATGGGTGGTCCATATCTCAACAAGTATTTGTTTCTGGAAATATGCTTATATGACTTTTTTTTTTCTAGCTTCGGTCTGTAAAACTATCCCGTGCAATACAATGAACGCGTATTCTTTTTTCTTAAAGAAACTCGCTGGGTATTATGTAACGCATATAAAGGGTGAATCCAAACTCACCGATAAAATTTCATAGGTTGTTCAGGCCATATGTTCTGAGGATTTTGGTATTTGGGATCAGTGTTCTCCAGTGGCTCGTCACAGAGTAATCAGAAACAAACTAGTTCTATTAACTCGCAGTATTTGCTATTGACAATAGTAATGCCCACCTCACTCTTCGCCCTCAAGCTCGCATCCAGTACTACTCTTTCCACTCTCGGATATGTTATTCCGGCAGTGTTAGTTGTACCTTAAAAGGGATACGCGCCAGTACGAATAGGTTTTCTGATGTGAATGCAAGGGAAGAGCGGCAAAACGACGCTACGCTGTTACGATGCCATTTTCACAGAAAGAAAGGCAACTGGAGTAACACACACAATAAATCATATTGGGAACGAAGTTTTTCGCGACGTCACTTATATGTAAAACATTCTCGGTATTATTGCCGCGTCAGTTCTGGATAAAATCTCGAGCTTTCGACGATTACGTCCATCGTCATCGTCAGGAGCTGACTGTCTTCACTGCTGTTTTTTTTCCTTTATTGATTTTCAATTCCCCCCGAAGGGGGCGGGCTGGCAGCAGCTTAGTACGCTGCTCTACAGCCTACAGACTTTTATTTTAAAAACGGAAGAAGAAAAGAAACAAGAAAAACAGGCGATAAAACGGTGACGTAAAGTGTAAAATGGCGGAAAAATGCGGAAAGTTAAAACAGAAAGCAAAAGAGGTTGGCAATGTTAGTAAAAGACACAGAAATCAGACGAGTAACATAGTACACACACAATTAAAAAAACACGGTGACAGTCTGGTTTCTGTTCGCAAGAGAGAAAAGCACACCCAACGACAGTATGATGGGCGTTCGCAACACTTCCCAAAAAACACAACACGGAATACTCACTGTAAAACACTCACTGTAAAACACTGCACGAAAAGGGCGCCACAAAGATGACACTCCCGAGCCAAAGGCAGATGGGGGGGGGGGGGCCTGGAGGAGGGGGAAGAACAAGGAGGGAGGAAGGAAGAAAAACGAAAAGGGGGGGAAACCAAGGAGGGAGAGGACTAATAAAGGGGGAGAGGGGCAGGGCAGACGCAAGAGGGAATGAGAGGAGGCAGAGGAGGGAAATGCAAAAGGACTCGGGGGAGAGAAGGGGGCAGAGAGAGGGGAGATGGGGAAAAAAGAGGATGGAAGGGGGGAGGGGGAGCCCGGGAAAAGGACAGAGGAAAGGAGGGGGAGTGAGGATCAGAGTTGATAGGAGGGATAAATGGAGGGAGAGAGGGCATCATCCGGGAGGGGGAGTGGATGGAAGCCACCTTGGGAAAGGAGATGAAGGATATAGAGATGGAGGGTTGGGGGGACACAACAGTGTAGACGTGGCAGGGGGTGAGGGGGATCAAGGCGGCGGGAGGTGTAGAGGATGCAGATATGTTCGAGGAATAGGGGCAAATGGGGGAAAGGAATGAGATCATAAAGGATCCGCGTGGGGGACGGGAGGCGTATACGGAAGGCGAGGGGGAGTGCATGACGCTCAAGGATCTGGAGGGACTTATAGAATGTGTGTGGGGGGCGCCGATATCCAGGCAGGACTGGCATAACAGAGGATGGGATGGATGAAGGATTTGTAGGTGTGGAGGATGGTAGAGGGGTGCAACCCCCATGTCCGGCCAGAGAGGAGTTTGAGGAGTTGGAGGCGGCTGTGGGCTTTGGATCGGATGGAGCGGAGATGAGGGATCCAGGTGAGGTGATGGTCAATGGTAAGGCCAAGGTAGGTGAGGGTGGGGGTGAGGCGGACAGGACGGGCGCAGACAGTTTCACTGCTGCTGTGGTAGCCTTTTTTGTAGCCCGTGGACGGCTTCTGATTGGTCGGCGATTACGTACTGCTGTCGCAGACGATGTCACTGTGTGCGCCGGTGGCGCCACCGCTTCCGTTTGAGCGTAAATCTTGGAAGGAACGTCTCTGCTGCTTTTCTGCATCAAGCGCTCGTTTCCATGCACAGCTCAGATGGTATCCGCTATCGCGGTTAAAGTTATTTTGGCTCATTATTTCAACAGCCTCCTTAATAACAGAATCCCAGTACGTGGAGGCATGGGACAGAATTTTTGTTTCATCGAATAATATTTTATGTTTGTTCGTGAGGCTGTGCTCCGCAATTGCCGATTTCTCCAGTTTTCAATTTTTAATACGGCGTTGGTGTTCTGCCCAGCGGTCGGAAACGGTACGAATTGTCTGACCTATATAATTGCTTCCACATTCACAGAGTATATTATTAACTCCAGGGACCCTGAGGCCGAGATTGTCCTTAAGAGGGCTACCACAGCAGCAGTGAAGACAGTCAGGTCCTGACGACGACGATGGAGCTAATCGTCGAAAGCTCGAGATTGTATCCAGAACTGACGCGGCAAGAATACCGACGATGTTTTACAAATAAATCTTATTGACATTATTACGCTGTAACGAGCCATCGGATAACCCGGGTCTGTTCTACTGCAGTACTCAAACGACACGCCTGAACGACCTCCGAAATGCGCTCGCTCTCTTTCTTTCTTTCTCTCTGGCTGCTGTCAATCGGCTGAGTCTCAACTGCAGGCAGTTTACAGCTAGTGCTCGGAATGTTTGACAGCATAGTTTGTTCGTAGCGAGAACATGGTCCGCCGAGCTCTGCTCCGCATGGCGCAATCGGGCGCGGCGGCTGTTTCGCCCGCCCGGCTGCGGAACAAAAACAGCCGGGAGCGCGTGAGGCGTCAGCCTGCCGGCCCTTGCCCCTAGAGCCTAGACAGAGATCGCTGCCCTTGTGATGGCTCTAGTTGAGTCTAGTATTTATTAAGCGCCGCCACACTGCGTCAGCTAGTAGCGAGCTGCGTAAAAGTCACAACGTACCGAACACACGGCGTCCAAGACCAAAACAATGGGCCAATGAGGTGAAAGCAGCAGTGCCGCTAACACTCTGCCGCACGCGACACGCACAGCATTATTTAGGCTAGAACTAGCTTTTCTCGGCAAGTGGCATCTGACTTCGAGAATAAAACAAGTGTTTACTGAATGAATTTAAGGTTCTAAGTAATTTTAGTAGTTAGCCCTAAGATGAAGCAGAGACATGTTGGTCACTGTACTTGGTACAGTGTCGTCGTTAATCTGTCACTGAAATCAGCGAGTTGTATTAAATTGTTCATCAGTTTGTGACAAAGATGGGTTATCTCTTCAATGGAAACTCAGCCCTGTAATTTTGAACTGGCTGTATTGGTGTACCCAGAAGCCAAAAATCGCCGACCTCAAAACCTGCTTACCCTGCCAGTAGTAGGAGCAAATGTACTTAAACTAAAGAATTAGAATTGCAGTGCAACTTGTTCAATCGTATCTCGTGTACAATACTCTGTCTCACAAGTGACGGTCACTTTATCAGAAAAAAATTCTGCGTGCAACCACCGATCAAACCCAGCGCACAAGCTTCTTAGACTGACAACTAAGATCCACCAAGCCACGACTTGAGTTCTTATTTGGTAATGATGAAAGCTGAACTCCGCGTCCTCTAATATCGAGTGAAGTGGCGGTAATACGGGAAGTAGAACGTCATGGAGCTGGAGCTGATACGGTAGGCGAAGCTGTTGCGTGTTTTCTGAGTTCAACACTTGTGCCAAATATTAACGAGAGAGACAGACAGACTTATGTCCATGTTCGATTTTTTTAAACTAAGTTTAGAAAAAGGGCGACTGTAACTTTTAATATAAGGTTCAGATATTATACCGCCTCCACTTATGGAAATTGTCAGTCGAACATACTGTGTTCGTTCGGAGGTCAGACATTTGCCATAGAAAGACATTTGTGAATACTTCGCACACCGGTAGCAGGCGCCCGTTACCGTTGCCTTCGCGCATGCAATGTGTTTAGCTCTTGAATGGTGCAATTATAATTTCCTTTATTTTTTATTTCTGAAAAGACACAGACATTTATCCACATCTACAGCTATAATCCGCAACCACGTTGCGGTGTATGACGGAGGGACTAAGTATACCAGATTCACTTCCCGGTTTTCCTGTACCTGTCGCGAATTTTAGCAGTAAACCACACCGTCATACATAACGCCTATCTTGTAGTGTCTACCAGCGAAGTCGGAAAAAGCGAATTTCGAATCGCCGACCGGCCACCTAGTTTGAACTATTCCATGGTTTTCTTAAACTACTTAAAGCAGTAGCTGGAATGGCTCTTTTGAAAAGGGCACTCCATTTCCTTCCTCATATTCTTCACTATTTTCGAATCCGTCTCTAATGACCTCGTTGTCTACAGGACGTTAAATCCTAATCTTCGTTCTCGAAGTATGTTGCAGCAATCGATTTCAACATACACTTTCCTTCTTATGGAAGGATACAAAGTGTTTGTTTCTTCCTCTTCCACTGAACAATGCGAATGATTTTACTGTTCGTGTAACTCGAGTGCCTGGATTGCTGGTGATAGTAGGACTGTTAGTAAAGATTCGTTCTTGAATATTCCTAATTGGATGGAATACAGACGTTCAGCTAGGAAGATGAATGTATCAACCGTGTCAACGGGTAATGGTCCAGAAATGAGAGATCTAGGCCATTTATTTGTATAAGCTCGAAAAATACGCTTCCGAAGTTCGCAGCTGTATTATTACTCGATGCCCAGCAGATCTCCCCTGGTTTACCTGCCACTTCGGAAGAAATACGTAACACTTTCTCGCACGAAATGACAACTTAGCCCGATTCTTTTTGACACAAGTGAGCAGTACTCCAACCCTAAGTCGATTGCTCGTTAATGGCACTGGAAAGTTTCACAATCGGACAGTGCTTTAACTGCCTGAGGTTATCCAGCCCGATTGTTATCTGGCTGGTCTCCTTTTGTTCCTCTATTGAGCCACGTGAGGCATCAAGTAAGGTGCTATATACGTATTCGGGAAGAATGAAGTTCAATTCTCCGTACAGTTATCCTCATACGAGTTTTTGTATATAATCACTTGAACAGAGCCCTTCCTTTGTGCTAGTGCTCCGTCTCTTAATGACCTAGATGTTGACTAGGCGTTAGACTCTATCTCTCATTCTTTGTCCCGAGTGACGTACCTGCAGACGTGTGGTTACGTTTCGTGTACGTTCTGAGTATTCATTTGCTGTGCGACCAGAGGGTTTGTACTAACTTCACGTGCAGTGCTACAATGAGGGATGCGACCGTTGACATGACGGACGGCGGCGGCCACGGGCGCGGCCGCGGGGGCGGCTCTGCTGAAGGCCGTTGACCCGCACACGCGATGCCTCGCCGCCTCTGGCCACCGCTCCCCGCCTTCAGCTCAGCTCCCTGGCGAACCTCTGCCACCGCGTCTTCTGTGTGAAATGCCAGCCACAGCACTGTTCCATAAAACAATGGCCTGTAAGCTAAACGTAACGTGTTTACTTCGAGGACCTGTTGAATAAAGCCTTTTATTCTTACTTTGGTCGGGCTGTGATTACTGCAAAGTGCCATAGGTAGGGCTCCTGAACCTAGGACCTCGTCTCACTTACCTCGCCACGGTAACCTTAATCTGGCGCAAACAGGTACAATTTTTTCGAGTCATCGGAAGGCATTCGCTCAAATGCAGCAGCTCTCATTCACACCTTGTCGACACGAACGATGAGATATTTTTGAGCCCTGTCATCTAGGCATCGATGTTGAATGCCGGCTCATCACTTGCTGTCAAGACTCTCCGATCCAAGACGCGCATAAGGAAAAGACGTTTACTGTCGTAGTAGGCACGAAGACAAGGATTTAACGCCCCGTCCACGCTGAGGTCAATAGAGACGGAGCACGAGGTCGACTGGGGAAGGTATTTTTCAAAGAAACGATCTCGGCATTTGTCTTACGTGATTCAGGAAATCTTACTTAAATGTCGATGGTCGGACGTTGATGTGAGCCATCGCGCTCCCGAACGCAAGTTCATTGTCGTATCCGCCCCCCCTCCCCCCTCCAGAAGACACTTCACTGCAAGCTTCTTCATGTCTGCGAAACTGAAGTGCATGTTCACAAAGTGAAATATATGAGAACACATTTAAAATTATTTCAAGCTGAATGTCAATTTAACGTGATTTGGACTTAACTGTGTAGTACACACACCACGGCAGAGGTGGCTCAATGACGAGGTACAGAGCACAGCTGTCCGCCTTGATTTTAGGAACTTTGCAGTTCTGTGTTCCTTATACAACTTGATTGGCCAAGTCGCGGACAACATACTTGAAGGTCCGGTGTTCAATCCTCATTCGGTCCTTGGATTTCTTTTCGCGTCACTTATAGCTTCTTTCACTTCTGACATGTATGTATATATGTGAAAAATGACAAGCCGGCCGGTGTGGCCGTGCGGTTCTAGGCGCTTCAGTCTGGAACCGCGTGACCGCTACGGTCGCAGGTTCGAACCCTGCCTCGGGCATGGATGTGTGTGATGTCCTTAGGTTAGTTACGTTGAAGTAGTTCTAAGTTCTAGGGGACTGATGACCACAGATGTTAAGTCCCATTGTGCTCAGAGCCATTTGAACCATTTGAAAAATGACTGTTGGTTACTCTGTAACTGGTAACAACAAGAACGCATGGGGAGTGGGTATTTGTGTTGTCTTAATTATTTATCATCATTCGGGAACATGGCGAGACTGGACAGTGAAAAGATTGGGACTTTGTACGGAGCTGATAACCACGCAGTTGAGCGCCCCACAAACCACATATCATCATCATCATCATCATCATCATCAACAACAACAACAGCAACAAGTACCACCTCCAATAGGACCACGGCTAGTAAACAGCTCTCGAGCCCATATAAAGCAGAAACTGCCAATTCAAAGATTCGAGCGCACCCACAAAAGATAACGTTATGCATCTGTTGGAACAGGAAAGTTTCCCTGAGGTTTAACCATCACTGCTGACGTGTATTGTCAACAACTAAGACGCAATCCAAGAAGAACGATCAGGAAGACTGCGTGAAGTGATCCTACTCCATGATAACGCCCGCCGCATTCTGCTAGAATGATAAAAAACAATACACGAGGGTTGGGTTGGGAATCATTTCGCGCTACTGTATTCACCTGATCTTGCGCCCTCTGATTTTCATATTTTCGTCTCTCTCTCGGACAGCTTTAAAGAAACTTCCTTTTCGGATGAGAATGCGCTCCGAAAATGACTCCATGAGTTGCGCGTCTCAAAACCACGATTCGTACAGTCGCGGACACGAGAAGTTACCCCTGCGTTGACAGACTGTTGTATAATGTGAAGGAGAATACATTATTGACGATCAATGTCTCTGTTATGTGCATCTGTTGTGTTTATTAGACTTATGGAAAATGCTACGATCTTATACACCAACCCAATACAACAAATGTTAACACAGCACGAGTGTATTTTGTTTGAGTATTATATTTTCTTATTTTCTTCACTCTTAATTGTCGGCCTAAATATTATCATTGTAAGATAAAATAAAACAAATAAAGTAGTGAGCAACCTGTACGCTTGAACGCCTTAGAGCTCTAATTGGCACTGTTCTGTTTTAATTGATATGCCCTTGCCTTCTTGTGACTCTTCAAACTCTACCAGTCAGTATGAGGACCTACTATTTAACGTGGAATCCAAACAATGGCGCAACATTGAATACACTACATACACAAACAACTGTCCAAACTGAAAGCTGCGTTAAGTTCCAGAAAGTATGCGGAGGCGACCGATCTTTGCACTTGTGGTCGTCCGCTTACCCGCTGGGTCGTGTACCTGCCGCGGGCGTCTTCCGCGGCTGGAAATAGCTCCTCCCGCTTTGTGTTCCGGCCTTGCTAGTCGTTTATTTTTAGACGCCGTTCCCAAATGCCCAAAACAGCAGCTGCGTTGCTGTACTCGCTCAATGGCATTTCGTGCTAACTGCTTCCACGCTTGAAAAAATATGGCTTCCGACTATCCTGCCAAAAGAGAAGTTTGTGAAAGTGATAACTGATTCCACGCATTACTGCGCAGGATAACTGACCCTCTCCATTTTGTACAGTTAATCGGAATATTTGCAACGATGTTCTTTTGTGCGATATTTATTAACAGTTTTCCGCAAACTTCGTATACTCTTCGGATATGCAACTAGTAAATGCTTATCGTATGAAAAATCATTGCTACTGTTAATATTCGCGTAGCTCTCGTGGTGTTATTTTCTGTATTTGTTTACATGATGAATATGGTAGCATAGCTCAGCTTTTTTCGACGTAAATCACAGTGCAGACAATTACAGTCCTGACATTATTAGCTGGGGTACGCCGAGGGATACGTTCAGCCACATAAACGGGAATATTTTCTCTCCTACGCGCACAAAGGTGCTGTTTCTTCCCAAAGTGTGGCTTTTGTTTACATGAGTTTAGGGTACGTAAATGTGTGCGCATAAAGTGAGGATCATGTTTATGGATGCCGATAACGACGAGGAAGAGAGAGAAGAATTTGAAACCCGGCGTTGACAAATCTTCGGACAGATGACCCCAAGTGTCATTCGAATCCATGAAAACTGCACCGCTCAGTGAAATTCGCGCCCAAGCAGAAATCTGTGCCCAATACCTGCTCGTTTTGTTGTGTCACGGCTTAACTGCACCGGGACCGTCGTAACTAAACTACCTGCTCCCCAGACACAGCCGAACTTCGCCCAGACACAGTCCTCCTCCATCACTGTAGCCGACTTTTTGAACAAACACCTTAGTACCGCTGTAGTTGTCGTAGAGTTGACATACTGGGGCTTGTGTATTCCGCTACAATAGTTCCCCTATGGAAATTTCAACGACCGTTCGCGGTAAGACACGTTGCCACTGTGAGGGTTATTCTTACATAGTTATGGGAACGAAAGAAGATGGGACTGAGACGTGGCGCTGTTCTACACAGAAAGCAAACCACTGCCGACGAATGCTTAAAACCAAGGATTCGACGGTGCATTTCTTACTCACGCGTCAATGTTGGACTGTTGGAAGTAAGGACTTTGACAAACCAGGCATAGAAAAGGGCACGAGGCGAAGAGACTTCCATTTCAAAAATAAATTCGGAGGAACTTGGTCGCCTGCATAATCGAAGGATTTATTTTGCCACTGAAATGCCAGAGCAGCAAGCAACCAAGAGAACTTTATACTACCAGCGGGAAAAACCACGGGGAAATGAGAGAGATCCGCAGACGAGAGAAGAAACTAACCTCAAGGCAGAGTTACTAGCTGTGAATGATGGCAGCATTTTTCTGTTAGGCGACGACACATTAGGGAAAAGGATAATATTTTTTTAGCGGAAGAGCAGGGGGAGAGGTTCCGAGAAGTAAAACAAGACATTTTTATGGATGGTACGTTCAAGTGCTGTAGCAAACAGTTGTTATTGCAAAATATACACCATTCACACCGACTTTGGGAGTACAAATAATGAGACAATCATCTATCCAGTTCCCTTTACATTATTGCCAAACGAAAGAATATAGACGTACATCCGTCTTTTCCGAAATTTGGTGGTAAATGTTCCAGAATGGAAACCCGCAAACATAACCGTATATTTCGAATCAGCATCGATTTCTGCGATGGAAGTTGTACTACCGATAGCTGAAGTGCGTGGATGTTATTTCCACATGAAAAATTCTGTCTGGAGAAAAGTGCAAGATCTAGTAATTACAAATACAAAGAAAATGAAGAAGCGGCGCCACCGCCTGAAGATGTGTGACGGGTTGCTTGAGATACATTCACAGGCAGCGGATTTCCCCAGACTTTGAGTTTGAAATTCCTTTCAACCTTTGGAGTTGATACAAACGGCACCGTCGAACAACCAACGCTATAGGAGGCTGGCCCTACAAAACTAATAACGTAGCCTACAAAATTAATAACGTAGCCTACTTGCTAAACCAAATCCAAAATAAATGACGTAATTACGTGTATGAAAAGAGAAGTAGGAAATTCAGCTTCAGCTTGCACGTTTATGAGGGCAGTGCTGAGCACGGAAGATAAACGAAAAAAAATACAGTCTACATGAAACAGGATGAAAGGTAGGAAAGAGTAATAAAAAAGTACGAATGTACCTACAAAAAATTGACTAAATTTATCAGAAGACGTATATAGCTAGAAAATTGCAAAAATGGTAAATAAGATCTCACAAATAAAAAATTAAAAAAGGAATACCAATGATGCTTACAAGCTGATTTTAAACACGCCTACATAACAATAATTTACTTTTGCTATTTAGCCAGTCCAAAGCCTGGCTAAAGTGTGGTGGAAATCTGTTTTTAAAAACCTGGGATCAGTTCTATAGCCGGTCATACCGAATTTGGTTTCCCGTGGTTTCTCAGGTCATTCCAGGCAAATGCTGGAATGGTTCCTTAAGGAGCCGTGGTTGCTTTCTCATCCTTTTCCTATAACCACAAATACGAGCGAAAGCTAACTCTCTAACGATAACAATACTCGACACGACATAAAACACCAAACGGAAAATCTGTTTGCGGTATGTTGGTGTGACGATATACCGAACTAAAATTAAACAGATCAGTGGAATATCGCAGCTCGTGGTCATGCGGTAGCGTTCTCGCTTCCCACGCTCGGGTTCCCGGGTTCGATTCCCGGCGGGGTCAGGGATTTTCTCTGCCTCGTTATGACTGGGTGTTGTGTGATGTCCTTAGGTTAGTTAGGTTTAAGTAGTTCAGGAGAGGTTTCGGTAATTAACACAGGACAAATGCGCGTACTCCAGTGATCAGAAGACTTTCATGCCTCTGACGACCTAATTTCGGTGATCAGAACTGATTCTATCATTAGGATGGCTGGGGCTACATTGTTTTCAAAGGATGGTGTTATAAGTAATGCCAGAAAGCATTTGCTCTCTAAATGTTTGTCTATAATTATAAATGAAATATCTTGGTATAAAATAATTCTTGGTACTGCAACCGTTCAAAAGTTAAGATTTCGAAACTACCGAAGAAGCGATAGCAGCTTTCAAATGTGTGTATCAAAAACTTCGTAGATCAAAATTAAGCCAAAGATCATAATTTTCCATTCATCTGCAGTGCGAATTTGTGAGGAGATGAGATACAGAAAATTTATGAGAAGTTACAGCCTGAAAATGTAGAAGTTTAATATTTTCGATATTATAGCTTAGCTTCTTAAGTCTGGTGTTTTTATCAGCCGCTTTCAAGGTGCCCCTCTTTATTTGCGTCACAAGTGGGTATCAATTAAGCACAATCTTCCTAAAAGGAAGAAAGGAACATGAACTTCTCGGTTACTTAAAACTGTGTTTCTCTCGGATTTATCTTCTCAGTATTTAAAAAGAATATTTATTTTATGTTCTTGTATATACTGCAATTAAATAGGTCTTAAACTTTCCTTTAAGCACAAACTTATTGACGGTACCTAAATCTAATGTCGAATTTGGAACTGAATTCCCACCCAAAAATGGCAATTATTATTTTCTAATAGTTAAAAAAAACATTGCCAGGTTCTCTCTCTCTCTCTCTCTCTCTCTCTCTCTCTCTCTCTCTCTCTCTCTCTCTGTGTGTGTGTGTGTGTGTGTGTGTGTGTGTGTGTGTATGTGAGAGAGAGAGAGAGAGAGAGAGAGAGAGAGAGAGGCGTGAAGTAACTGATCATTTTATCCTTTACTTCTGAAATTTTATACATTGAAGTGCCGCCTTCATTTAATTACTTAACTACGTTATCCATCTTCCCTGTCCATGGATCGATAACACGAAGAAAACATTATACGACTAAGTACGTAATGATACGCACTTAGAAGATTTGATCAGTACAAAAGTTCTGACCTCAGTTGGGTCTGTACATAAATTGCGAAAGTGAAAATTAACAGTATGTGATGGAATGTACTTTAACGTTGGCGCTAAGTTTGTAACACAAGAAGTTCGTAAAGCGCTTTTTCCATCCGAATAAAATAAGTGTTACTCTAGGCTAGGCGATGCATAAGTGTTTGAAGTAGAAAATGTGTCATTTGCTTAGGCAGTAGTACAAGCATTGTGTCAGCTGATCTATTAAAAAACAAAGCCAATTTCACTAACTACTGGTATTTCAGAATTAAAACTGTGATTTACAAAAGAAATTCGGGCATCTAAAGCCAGTTAGTAATCGAACATAGGAGTGTCTCGCTTTGCATGTCAGTGCCTTCCTCAAAGCTACCATCAGGATGATCCAGGAAGTTGAAAAGGTTCTTACCGTTTAACATGAAATCGAAGCCGTGATGCCACTTGACATTTTAAGCAAAAATGTAGTTTTGTCTTAGTGGAAGCAGAGGCGGTTATTCTTGTAGCACGTGCTACCGATCCCTTGCCACACTACCGTTATAGTATTCTTAAAGCAGTGGAAAAAATAGGTCACTAATATTAAATGGTAATTCCGAACGTTTGGTGAATACTTTTTGCGTAATTTTATTTTATTAAACCAAATTTTATGTATTACAAATTGGTACAGGAGTTTTATACACGTGTTTCACTCTACTATAGTTTTTGGTGCATCACATATTATGAACTTGCGCCACAATGTTATCGACAGGTTTGTTCGACGCATGGAAGTGTGTCTCAGAGATGCTGGCGAAACTGAACTTCACAGTTCCACATGTGATTGGAACGGGACAGGAGCCGCAAAACTTGTTCAATGGCAAGCATCCTCTACCACGCCCTTTACATCGGTTTGTCGAGTATGGCTGTAGATGTAGACAAAATTTGATGTACATTGTTGACAAAGCTCGACTAAAATCGTTTAGTGATGATATACCCTCGCACCAAACGGTGTGGTACCGAAGTTATTCAATGCGTTGAAAAATTTGTCTTATCCAGCATTACAAACTTTGTACGTTTACGGTATATTGATAATTTTTACTTACGGACCGTCTGACAGCAACTGAATAAAACACAATTTTAGTGCCACAAAGGTTTGTAAGTTTACATTTTACTTTTTAAAGTGAGCTTCAATTTAAAAAAAAAAATCGTGGCTGTTTATTAGAATCAGTGCCTGCAGTGGCGGGCAAATATGTCAGGTCTGCTTGCCGAAAAGTCGAAGGTTGACAAAATGAGGGCGAGAGTAAGAATTTCATAGTCATCTAGCTAGTTTCACTGTGTGCAAGGCCTAAGTACGCACTGGTCCGAAAGTTTTACTTCATATTCATGATGGAGGGACTTAGCTATTCGTAAACAATGATGAGTAGCGTTAGCATCTTGAGAAATGCTGACTGTTTCTCCTACAATGTTTCAAAAATCAAGATGCCCTGTATCTTTTATGGGACGTTGCTTTCACATAGCACGCGGAAGTAAAACATTACATAAAAGATAGGACAACGAATTGTATCGAAAAGGGGCCTAGCATTTCATCAGTTGTACGGGCGTCGTGCGACACTGAACCTGTCATGGGTGGAAGTTAACGTCTAGCGTCAGAAAAATACTGGGATCCTTTGGAATCAAACTCCGCACGTAGAGTAGCAGTAACCGATTTACTAAGCGAGCTATAGACCACGTGATTCGTTTCTTAAGTAATCTGGGATAGTAGTGTGGAGATATTATCTGAAGGTACAGGTCGTGCAGTAAGAATGTAGGCGTTTCCTCAGTAACGAAAAAACGGGAAACGAGCTCAACATGTTCTGTTGCAGAGAACGTATTCAGCTCCTTAAAAGCAGTGGCCTACCGGAGATGGACCGCTGACAGGAGACACGGATAAACGTTTTAGTACGTCGTGTCTTGAAGCTATCATATATTGAAGCAAAGACATTTTTTAAATGTGAAACACCAAAGCTGCTGTTTATTTACAGGCTGCCTACATTTGGGCATCGGCCATTTTCACAAGCTACGTGATTGCATTTAGGATATGTTTGGTGTAGACTTCAATGTATCCAATAACTTCATTATCCGCCATGAAATGATCCACATAAAAAAGGTGGAGGAAAAAGTTACAGTAACACCAAAGATAAATAAATAAGCGCGATACACAGTGTAATCAAATAAGAACAATTTGTCCTTTGTATATAAAATATCGTTGTCACTTGGATCACATCATACTGGTTACTGAAAATATGAGATACATTTAAGTGTGATGACATAAATAGAACTGTCCACATCTGGGACCAATGACCTCGTTGTTTGGTCCTTTCCCCCCAAATCAATCAACCAACTGTCCGCACCAAACATATCCTAAATACACTACTAGCCATTAAAACTGCTACACCAAGAAGAAATGCAGATGATAAACGGGTGTTCATTGGACAAATACATTATACTAGAACTGATATGTGATTACATTTTCACGCAATTTGGGTGCATACTTCCTGAGAAATCAGTACCCAGAACAACCACCTCTGGCCGTAATAACGGCCTTGATACACCGGGGCATAGAGTCAAACGGAGCTTGGATGGCGTTTACAGGTACAGCTGCCAATGCAGCTTCAACACGATACCACAGTTCATCAAGAATAGTGACTAGCGTATTGTGACGAGCCAGTTGCTCGCCCACCATTGACCAGACGTTTTCAATTGGTGAGAGATCTGGAGAATGTGCTGGCCAGGGCAGCAGTCGAACATTTCCTGTATCCAGTAAGGACCGTACAGGACCTGCAACATGCGGTCGTGCATTATCCTGCTGAAATGTAGGGTTTCGCAGGGATCGAATGAAGGGTAGAGCCACGGGTCGTAACACATCTTAAATGTAACGTCCACTGTTCAAAGTGCCGTCAATGCGAACAAGACGTGATCGAGACGTGTAACCAATGGCACTTCATACCATCACGCCAGGTGATACGCCACGCTTCCAATGTGCGCTCACCGCGATGTCGACAAACACGGATGCGGCCATCATGATGCTGTAAACAGAACCTGGATTCATCCGAAGAAATAGCGTTTTGCCATTCGTGCACCCAGGTTCGTCGTTGAGTACACCATCGCAGGCGCTCCTGTCTGCGATGCAACGTCAAGGGTAACGGCAGCCATGGTCTCCGAGCTGATAGTCCATGCTGCTGCAAACGTCGTCGAATTGTTCGTGCAGCAGGTTGTTGTCTTGCAAACGTCCCCATCTGTTGACTCAGGGATCGAGACGTGGCTGCATGATCCGTTACAGCCATGCGGATAAGATGCCTGTCATCTCGACTGCTAGTGATACGAGGCCGTTGGGACCCAGCACGGCGTTCCGTATTACCCTCCTGAACCCACAGATTCCATATTCTGCTAACAGTCACTGGATCTCGACCAACGCGAGCAGCAATGTCGCGATACGATAAACCACAATCGCGATTGGCCACAATACGACCTTTATCAAAGTGGGAAACGTGATGGTACGCATTCCTCCTCCTTACACGAGGCATCACAAGAACCTTTCACCAGGAAAGGCCGGTCAACTGCTGTTTGTGTATGAGAAATCGGTTGGAAACTTTCCTCATGTCAGCATGTTGCAGGTGTCGCCATCGGCGCGAACCTTGTGTGAATGCTCTGAAAAGCTAATCATTTGCGTATCACAGCATCTTCTTCCTATCGGTTAAATTTCGCGTCTGTAGCACGTCATCTTCGTGGTTAACAATTTTAATGGCCAGTAGTGTACAAATGCGTGGCTTTTGAAAATGGCCGTTGCTCGAAACTAGCCAGGTAGTAAATAAACAGCGCCTTTGGTGTTAGACATTTTTAAATGTCTTTTCTTCGTGAAGATATGTGGCAGGGGTCGCCCGGCGCCTCTGCTTTCGCTGTCAGTCAGACCTGTCAGAGCAGCGTCCAAGTGTCACAGGAACTGCCTAGCGGCTTCCTGGCTAGTGAAAGCAACCGTGGAATGTTGCTAATGGAAAGAGACAGCGAGCGTCGCGGCTAACCTTGGCACGGCAGCAGCAGCAACAACAACAACAACAACAACAACAACGGCATCGCGGCGCAGCGCTGCGCAGACGAGGTATCGACCGGCCTGGGCTGTGCCGTCCGCAGACAAAGGAGGCGAGGCGAGCGGCGGGCCAGGCAGCGCGCAGCCACTGCCGGCAGCGGCTCGGTCGTTGACCCCGCGCGCGCCTTGTTTACATCGCTGGCCGGGCACGTGGCCGAGCCGGCTCGCGGCGCATCTCCGCGCTTATTGGCGTCGCTATCGCTTTCTGCTGCCACTCCACATTAACGGCGCCACCTTGCCTAACACGGCCGCAACGGTTAGTTTGCACCGTGCACACCATATAAACACCTCGTTCCCAGAGCTTGTTAACTCCACGACCGTATTGTGTTTTTCTCTCTCGTTCTAATCTCCGGAAGTGTTCCAAGTTAGCTGTCAGTCGTGTTGTTGTGTTCATCTAGCTCCACAGCCTCCGTAACAATAATACAAGTCCGTCTGTCCGTACACGCAGTGTCACAACATACAGGTTCATGGGAATGCTACGTCTGCTATCCACAATACTGGAAGAAAAACTTGCTGACAAATACAGGAGGGCAGTAAACAGTATTGTTACCTTTGATAGCAAAACCGCTGCCATACAACAGACTCCATTCCCTAATATTATATAAAGTTCATTCGTGTCATTGCGACTGGACCTACAGAAAGCAAAATATCCGTGATTAAGCCACTACCAGCAAGTGTATACAAAGACAAGGCTTTATTGGTAAAGGAAATAAAATAAAACAAAACAAAACTTGGATTACCAATTAGTGGGAATATGTCATCTGATCCGACGAGTCTACTTTTCCGCTGTTTACAAGCGCAGGTAGCTGTTCTCCACGAACCTGACTTTTTCCAGTCGTACAGCGTAGTACATGTTCTGCATTGGGTATGGAAATAATATCCTGAACTTCAGCAGATGATATGACTACACTGAAAGGAAAAGTAACTTGTAAGGTGCATACAAACATTCTGTGCCGACGGCATTGTTTCCATCCTGTACTGATGTTGGCAATAGGTGCATAGATAGAGGTGAGCTGGCGTTGTTGACAGCGGGCGACCAAGACGGAACCGAGCTACAATGTTTTTTTGTCTCACGATAGCGGTTGAATGAACGAGTGACGTCGCTGTGGTGTACGCCAATTCGGCGGTTAACTTCCCAAGCTGACAACCCCTCTCGTCGTAAAGTGGCAAGAGAGCGCGCCGTCTATACTTGAAGTGGCCTTTCGAGACATGATAGCAGACTGGACAGCCCATAGCGAGGCTGTGTGTGTTCCCCTATTCACGGCTGGAAAAACAGCGCAGTCAACAACTAAACTAAACTGAGACTAAAGGTTTAATTTTGCCTCCGATACACAGGTGACTGTACGTTACGTTGTGGCTTTCTGTTGTAAAGAGTATTGAGAAAAAGGTTCGCGATTAAGAAAGAAAAAAGAGAGAGAAACGTAAACTACGCAAGTAGTATGAGTAGTACAAAACTTGTTTCGAGAAGTTTATCTCCCGGCTGTCGAGTGATCCTGCTGATAAAATTGCTGTATCACGCACTTCCGCGGACCGAAGAAGTGAGTGCCTACAGGAAGAGGCCACCTGGAGCCGGTGTTAGAGCGCGCTTCAAAGTAATTGCCGAATACAACGCGGCAGCTCCGCAGGTAGCGATGTGACCCAGTTGGCGATGACGCCGCGTGCGGCCGTGACCCCCCTCCCCCCCCCCCCCCCCCCCCCCATATGAAGCGGGCTGAGGGCGCGATCGATGCGTCCCGGGCTGCGCAGCCTGCAACAGGCTGCAAGCGACTCTCAGCTGCTACACGTGACGCAGCCGCTTTGTGCTGGCGAACAGGTAGCCAGCGCAAGTCCCAAACCACAACTCTCACACTGTGTTAGTGCCCATGTGCAGAAGTTAACACGATTCTCACAATCTTTTCTATGCAGTTCTTGATGGAGAGAGATGTGATAGGGATAGAACCTATTCGTAGGACATTTGTCTGACTCGTGCCACTTCCTCGGGCGATTGTGTGGGGGCTAACGTGAGGATCAGTTGCAACAGCAGCAATAAAATTAATTTCTCCCTCTTCCATCTTCACTTGTTTCCTTCTGTTATGTTGTCTAGGTGTCACACTACGACTTTGATAAATAATTGCCGAGATGGTTGGCGTCTGTTGGAATATCTTGCTGCATAGACCATACAAGAATGTACTGTATTCTTCCTACACTGTATATGCCATGAGCATGTTGACTTTCTCTGTGTTGGTAAATCACATCATTTATTTGCGACCTAACGGTTGGACTGTGATAGACTAACTGACTAGCAAATCACAATCCATTCAAGGGCCATACAAGCATACAAGCACACTTTAAGCAAACATAACAACATCATACCTAACAACTACTTGAATGGCACACCCAAGTATCGATGTGGAAACTTTTCAAAATATGATACCTTGTAAACGCCTCAACTAGAATCCTTCACCAAACACCACTGACATTCTAATTTACCCTGCTTTTAGTTTGTTAATGCCAACTGGAATTATTCCATTTAAAAAAGTGTGTGTCTGTACAAAAAATACACTTTCTAAGTATTATTACAATCTGTTTATTGGCTAACAGTAGGAGACCCTGTATTGTATTGTATTGTATCGTATTGAACTGGGGACCTAGAAACGATGGAGAGGCTTTGTCCCCGCCATAGCTCTCAGTGGTACACAACAGGCTACAGTAGCCCACTCACCCCACTGCTGCCCCACACCGAACCCAGGGTTTGTGTGGTTTGGCCCCCAGAACTTTATCGAAAATACAATAATAGAAGGGGATGCAGGTAACAGTTTGAACTGTAATCTCAGTTATATCATTGAGGATGACACCAGTCACATTTCTGAGAATGTTTCTTACACTAGTATGAAGATTGTGTCACTCTTTGAGCAATATGATCAGCCTTGGATGAAGTTTTCTGTGAAAATTGTTAATGCACAGCCTGCAAAACTGCTCGGAAGGGGGGGGGGGGGGGAGGGATGTTCACACGTAGGTGTGATTCAGCACCGCCCCTCACATGCTTGCATCATACATGGAATGGTTTGCATCTGAAGACTGCAGTTTCCTTCATAACCCAGTGGTTTTCAGTGTGTTTAGTAGGCCTGTTGTTTTTTTTTTTTTTTTTTTTTTTTTTTAAAAAAAAGGAGTAAATCCAGTCGAAAGACAGAGGTCCAGAATAAATGTAGTCACAGTTGATACAGCAACTGGTATAACAAAGTACTGCAGGCTGGACAAAGCCCAGCATATTAAAATACATTCAAAGATTTCCATCAAAAGCCTTATAAATAAAAAAAAAGATGAATTTCTCATATCCATTCAGGAAAATGAAAGGCAGATGAAATTTCAGTAAACGTATTGTGCATATCAGAACATCACATGGAAATACTGAATGTGAAGAGTCATTGTATTGACAGTTTACAGACCATCGTCAGGAAGTATCTTGAACATTGTAAAACATTTAGAAACAGCTTTAATAAGTTTATGCAAGATTAACTGGAATTATGCACCTGAGCTTTTTATCCTCAAAATTCAGAACCTACTGGTACATAAATTGTTACATTGATGGCGAAGCTAAAATCGATGGTGAAGCTGCTTGAGATTGATGTTGATCTGGGCTGTGTTGAGAAATACTCTCTGAAGAATGCAGAAATTGGTAGATGTGATGTATATGTACAGACTAACAAATGACACTTTCAGAAAAATTAAATGCTTTATTTAATAGAAAGGGATTCACAAATTGAGCAACTCAACAAGTTATTGGTCCACCTATGGCCCTTATGCAAGCACTTGTTTGGCTTCGAATTGATTGATAGTGGTTGGAGTCCTCCTGAGGGATATCATGCCAAATACTGTCCAATTGGTGCTTTAGATCATCAAAACTCAAACTGTTTGGATGAACCTGACCATAATGCTCCAAACTCTCTCAATTGGGGAGATATCCAGGAACCAGGCTGGCCACGGTAGAATTTGTCAAGCACGAAGGCAAGCAGTAGAAACTCTTGCTGTGTGCAGGCAGGCATTACCTGGCTGAAATGTAATCCCACAGCTTGCCGCAGAGGGCAACGATATGGAGTGTTGAATATTGTTGACATACCTTTGTGCTGTAAGGGTGTTGCAGATGACAACAAAAGGGGTCCTACTATGAAATGAAATAGCACCCCAGGCCATCACTCCTGGTTGTCTGGCCATATGGCAGACGACAGTCAGAGTATCCCTCCAGTGTTCAGGATGTCTTCAGACACATCTTCATTGGTCATCGGGACTCAGTTCAAAGCGGGACACATCACTGAAAACAATTCTACTCAGTCAATGAGATTTCCGGCCAAATGTTCTTGTTGGTGTACAGAGGTCAGTGGTAATGGGCATGAGGGGCACTGTGAGCTCCGTCCCCTTCCTGTCAGCCATCTATTAACGATCCTTGTGATTACTGTAGCACCTGTCACACATCAGATTGATGGTAATGATGAATCCGGGGCTCTGAGTGCCTCTCTGATGATTGCTCGATCTTCATGTTCTGTCGTCTCTAGTTCGACCGCTCTCTTCTAGACACTACATTCTACAGTGGTTCATCCATTCCTGCCAACATCATCAAATAGTGGGGTCGCTTCTATTCAAACATCAAGAAATTCGCCAAGCACTCCAGCTGACTTCTTTGAGCCCAACAACATGTCCTCTCTCAAATGCTGACATCTGTGTATATTATTCACACATCTGTCTGTGAGGCATAGCTACTATCGAAAAGATTACATGGAATGGGATTTGCAAGTAATGTATGCCTAGTATCAACTTGTCCCCTGTATATTAATTTGTGACCAATTTGCACAACTCTTTAATGGTCTCTCTCTCTCTCTCTCTCTCTCTCTCTCTCTCTCTCTCTCTCTCACACACACACACACACACACACACACACACACACACACACACACATATGTAGCTGCTATTTAGGAACATAAATTTATAGACATACAAATGTGATCCGTTTTGAATTTAATGATCATTAAATTCTATCACCTTTGTACTTTTGGGTGTCTAGTATGTGTTCTAGAATTTTTATTTATTTTTTAATGAGTGCCAAAGTAATCAGCTTGGACCATATTTACTTGTATATTACACTCGAGAGAATTTTATCAGTGTGGTAATTTAACCCTATTTATGAACTGACAGGATATTTTTGTTGCAGGCAATCCGGACAACAGTGTACCACTGCACCTGGCCTGGCTGCCTGGCCATGACCACAACCTGTGCTGCCATTGAATCCCATGTCCGAAAAGCACACCTTGGGTAAGTTGTTCTGTTCCAGATGTGACTTCTTGTTAACTGAATACATCAGGCATGCTATTTGAACTATCATACGGTTGCTTACAACAAATCGTACACTAGTTAGATATGCTTATTACATCCTACAAATAGTAAAGAGAAGACATTGAACCACTAGACTGAGACATTTTTTAGTGCTCTGATGATTTATAAAATGTCACAGCTCATATGAAAACAAAGTGATGTCATGCTCAGACCAAACTACATTCGTAACTTCTGAACATTTCATAGAGTACACACAAATTCAAGTAGATTTGCTAATGAAAACATAAGACCAAACGAAACTTATTGTATGATCTCTCCTATCTGCAGGGACTGTCTGGAAACTGAAATGTTCTGCACCTGAGCTTACATGTAAATTTTTAATGTGAAGTAGGTTGCTCTTGGCACATGGTGCTGAGTTACATGTAGTTCACAGAGTCTGCACAAAACAGACACTGTGAACTATATGTAGTCATCTAAGAGCTCGTATTTTAGGACCACGGCATTGTGCTGTATGCACTTTATTATTGACACTCACAGAAGCGATATGCGTAACCTTCTGAAGAAGGGCACCAAGTGTCCACAACCAGTAAAGAAATTAAATTTCTTTTATGCAACTGGTTGCTTATTATTTTGTTATGATATATTTGTTTATTTTTAATAGGTATTTAAAATATTGTCACATTTACCAATTAAAATGTATCAAATGTTTGATGATCTTTTTCCAGGCCCATCCAATATGTCATATGGTATAATCATTTGAGTTCATATGTTTGCCTACAAATTAGGTCCACAAGACATAAGTCTGTGTAACTTTTCGCAGAGCACATTTAGAACCAGTTACGGAATTTTTAAATTTTCAACTTTCATACTGTTTTCAAATCTGTTGAACTATATAAAATACAGAGGAACACATTTGATAAGTCCACTGCTTTAACATAAAAGAACATACATAGTATTACACCAACTGGACATATGTATTGACTGATTTCAAAAGTTAAGGAGATTGAAACAAATATTACAAAAACTTAAGCAAGAAAATCATTGCGGTACTCTCGCATATAATGGCACAGCTCTGTAGTTAAATAATAATAACAATAACAATAATAATAATAATAATAATTCCCGTGGAGGCCCGGGAAAAGAATAGGCCTCCGGTATGTTCTGCCAGTCGTAAAAGGCGACGAAAAGAACAAACCACTAATAGGGCTAACCCCCCTTTTAGTGTGATTAGTTTGTTCAGGACAGAACTAAAGAAGCCTCGGACAAGCGCCGTCATGGTCGGGGACGACGCTTGAACCCTAGGCCCGCCCACAATGGTAACGACACTGCTAGACAACTGGAAAATGATTCAAATCCAAATAGAGATGTTTTGCAGGATATGCTTCCTGCAACCACCCTAGAAGGAAAACAAAGACAGAGGATGAGATGGTCAGATGAAGTTAATCGACACCTCATGTTCTGTTATTACCAAGCAACAAACCTAGGAACCAACACAACTGGATACAGATCACAAGTATACACAACATTTATTACCAGATACCCAGAATTAAAATTTTTAACAGAACAACGACTAGCTGATTAGATCCGTGTAATAATAAAAAATAACAGGATACCCCAGTCAGAATTAGAAAACATCAAACAACAAGTACAACAAATACTGGAACAAAATAATGTGCAATCAGAAGAAGAAGAAAATACAGTAATGGACTCAAACATCCCAGAGCAAACAAACAAAGAACAACACGCATCAATTAAACAGTCAGAGGAAAATGAAATCTTAAGACAGCCACCAGAACAAGCACAAATAGAACACGAAGTGACACACATGTTAGATATAGAAGAGAAATTTCAGCTGACATATATAGAATACAAAGACACAAATACAGACATTAGACCATTCTTGCACAGACCGCCAAATAACCCACAAGTCGAAACAACAATAAAAACTATCAACACAATCATACACAACAAAATAAATGAAAACACAACTATGGAAGAGTTGCAACTACTGGTTTATATAGGAGCACTCACTACACTAAATATACACACTAGGCAGAGATCAGAACCAACCAACACACAGAAGAAACCCACAAAACCAGCATGGCAACACAGGCTACAGATCAGAGTAGAAAACTGAGAAAAGACATCGGACAGCTAACACAATTTATAAGAAATGAAATGTCAGAAAAAAAACGAAAAAGGTTAGGTAAAATCTCACAACAAGAAGCGATAGAGCAATTAGATGAAAAGAAGCAGAAATTACAAGCATTGGCCAAATGACTTAGAAGATACAAAAAAAGTGAAAATAGAGGGAAACAAAACCAAACATTCAACACAAACCAAAAGAAATTTTACCAGACAATAGATAACACGCACATTAAAATAGACAATCCACCAAGCATAACAGACATGGAACACTTCTGGAGCAATATATGGTCAAACTCAGTACAACATAAGAGACATGCACGGTGGATACAAGCAGAAACAGACACATACAAGATGATACCACAAATGCCTGAAGTGATAATTTTGCAACATGAAGTCACCCAAGCAATTAATTCTACTCACAATTGGAAAGCCCCTGGAAATGATAAAATAGCAAATTTCTGGCTAAAGAAGTTCACCTCAACACATTCACATCTAACTAAATTATTTAACAGTTACATTGCAGACCCATACACATTCCCTGATACACTTACACATGGAATAACTTATCTGAAACCTAAAGATCAAGCAGACACAACAAACCCAGCTAAATATCGCCCCATAACATGCCTACCAACAATAAACAAAATATTAACTTCAGTCATTACACAGAAATTAATGACACAAACAACACAGAACAAAATTATAAATGAAGAACAAAAAGCCTGTTGCAAAGGAGCACGAGGATGTAAAGAGCAACTGATAATAGATGCAGAGGTGACATATCAAGCTAAAACTAAACAAAGGTCACTACACTACGCATACATTGATTACCAAAAAGCTTTTTATAGTGTACCCCACTCATGGTTACTGCAAATATTGGAAATATACAAAGTAGATCCTAAATTGATACAGTTCCTAAACATAGTAATGAAATATTGGAAAACCACACTTAATATACAAACAAATTCAAATAATATCACATCACAGCCAATACAGATTAAGCGTGGAATATACCAAGGAGACTCATTAAGTCCTTTCTGGTTCTGCCTTGCTCTGAACCCACTATCCAACATGCTAAAATTATGGATACAATATTACTGGAACATACCAACACAAAATCACACATTTGCTATACATGGATGATCTAAAACTACTGGCAGCAACAAATCAACAACTCAACCAATTACTAAAGATAACAGAAGTATTCAGCAATGATATGAATATGGCTTTTGGAACAGACAAATGTAACAAAAATAGCATAGTCAAGGGAAAACACACTAAACAAGAAGATTACATATTGGATAACCACAGCGACTGCATAGAAGCGATGGAAAAAACAGATGCCTATAAATATCTAGGATACAGACAAAAAATAGGAATAGATAATACACATATTAAAGAAGAACTAAAAGAAAAATATAGACAAAGACTAACAAAAATACTGAAAGCAGAATTGACAGCAAGAAACAAGACAAAAGCTATAAATACTCATGCTATACCAATATTGACCTATTCATTTGGAGTAGTGAAATGGAGCAACACAGAACTAGAAGCACTCTATACACTTACACGATCACAATGCCACAAATATAGAATACATCACATACATTCAGCAACTGAAAGATTCACATTAAGCAGAAAGGAAGGAGGAAGGGGATTTATCAACATAAAAAACCTACATTATGGACAGGTAGACAATTTAAGAAAATTCTTTGTAGAACGAGCAGAAACTAGCAAAATACACAAAGCAATCACCCATATAAATACATCTGCTACACCACTGCAATTTCATAACCACTTCTACAACCCTTTAGATCACATAACATCAACAGATACGAAAAAAGTAAATTGGAAAAAGAAAACACTACATGGCAAGCACCCGTATCATCTAACACAGCCACACATCGATCAAGACGCATCCAACACATGGCTAAGAAAAGGCAATATATACAGTGAGACAGAAGGATTCATGATTGCAATACAGGATCAAACAATAAACACCAGATATTACAGCAAGCATATTATTAAAGATCCCAATACCACAACAGATAAATGCAGACTTTGCAAACAACAAATAGAAACAGTAGATCACATCACGAGTGGATGTACAATACTAGCAAATACAGAATACCCCAGAAGACATGACAATGTAGCAAAAATAGTACATCAACAGCTTGCCTTACAACATAAACTTATAAAACAACATGTTCCCACATACAAGTATGCACCACAAAATGTACTGGAGAATGATGAATACAAATTATACTGGAACAGAACCATTATAACAGATAAAACAACAACACATAACAAACCTGACATCATACTCACCAGTAAAAAGAAGAAATTAACACAACTAATCGAAATATCCATACCCAATACAACAAATATACAAAAGAAAACAGGAGAAAAAATTGAAAAATACATCCAACTGGCTGAGGAAGTCAAGGACATGTGGCATCAGGATAAAGTTGACATTATACCAATTATACTATCAACTACAGGAGTCATACCACACAATATCCACCAGTACATCAATGCAATGCAGCTACATCCAAACTTATATATACAACTACAGAAATCTGTAATTATATATTGGAATGTTTCCTTCCATTATATTGAAATCTGTAATTATTGACACTTGTTCAATTACCCGAAAGTTCCTAAATGCAATGTAACATATACCGTACAGTTAAAAGGAAGTCACGCTTGATCAAGGTCCACGTCACCTTCCATTTTTAACCAGACATAACGTCTGAGACAAGAAAGAAATAATAAAGACAATATTTTTATACGTCTATGTATGACACATTTTTATTATTTGTGAGTTTATTATGGATTCAAATTTCTTGTTGATCAAAACATATATTTAAGCTATTGAAGTAAACACTCTAATATCACAAAACATAAGTTTTTATTCACATTCCCAACTAAACCTTTATCTGTATTCTGTAAACCACTATAAAGTCTAAGCCAGTGAGTATATTAAATGGCACTGATATTTTCAATATTAAAGTTGATGGAAACTGAAGTATGGTTGAGAAGCTAAAACACGTCTATTGAAGCTGACAAATGGGAAAAGAATGATTTATAGAACAGAGCTTTAATCTCATTCATTGCTAAAATCATTACTCCACTTATTCTCCTATTAATTACAGGAGAGTACTTTCAAATATTGATAAAGATGTTGCTAAGACCTCATATGTAATGTAGTGATGAAATGACTATTGCTTCGACCAGTGGATAATCTGAAAGGGACTACTGCTGGTGTTTCAGCACTTACTTTCAATTTTGTTTTGGCAATGTGTAGACTGAGTTAGCCCAATCAAATACTGCTCATTACACCTTTCATGCAAAGTTCACTGTCAACTGAAAATATTGTTTTGTTTCAGTTACTACAAACACAATGAAGGTTAAAGAAGAATTTTAAGTGACCATTCGACAGAGTAATCCCAAATTAGTCTTGTGCAACATTCTGTGTAGAGATATGCATTAACAGGGACACTAAAAAACAGTAATACCTTTGTTCACCACACCTTCATTTCCTGACTTAACCTTGTCTCATGTGCCTCCCTTGCCTGTACCGTCTACTACTCCATGCAGCAGCACTACTCAGATGCTGCTAGGGTATTAGTTATTCATTGTAGACAGTAGTTTCTTCTAAGTAATGCAGCTTTTGAAATATATTTTCTTTTAAACATCTTTTCTACCTTTGGCAGACGACAAAATGGACCAGAGAATGGCAAAGACTGGGATCATGAGGAAGAATTTTACTACACAGAGGTAGAGATTGGGCTACATGCATCATCACCACCTACACTGTCACACCGTGACATGGCACGTCCACCCTATGAAGGTATGAAGCTGTATTGTATTTTGCTCTAGAGCAATTATGTTAACCTAGCAGATATTTACTGACCAGGCGGAATGCATATGCATATTGTTTCGTATGACTAATTAACACATAACAAGTATGTGTGTGTGTGTGTGTGGGGGGGGGGGGGGGGGGGGGGACGTAGTGAGGTGGGGAGAAGAAAGAAGCTAGTAGTGGCAGTAGTTAGGGTAAATGAAGGTATAGGACAGAGACTAGTAGAGATTAATATAAAGAGAATTATGGGACAGAAGAATGTTTCAGAGGGACAGTTTTCACTAGTGTAATTCAGAGTAGGTGGTATAATACTTTACAGCATACTCTGCAACTGGATGCTCAATCTTGCCCTTGCTCACAGTTTGGTTGGTTGTTACATAAAAATTTATGCAAATTTTACTACATGATTTGGCTTCTTTCACAATATGGACTGTCTTTGATAGATTGGTATATAGCAATGGCATGACTGGAATAGGATGTGTTGAATTTATGCATTGAACAGCTCTTGCACATGTAGCATTCACAAAAATTATTCATCTGACAATGTATTGCAAGCAGGTTTGGTGTAAGGATAGACTATTATGTTTTGTAGTTCGGAGAGGGGCAGAAATGCTGCAGATCAAAGGCAGAAATACCAAGGGCATATCCAGCAAATGCTCAGGAGGGGCTACGACCCTCACATACAAGAAAGGAGGAGGAGGAGGGGAAAACATATCTTTACTAACTGAACTCCAATCCTACCCTGCAGTAAAGGCAAACGTATAAATTTTGTATCAGTTAGAAAAAACCAAACACATAGTTGATACTGACTTGCAGCAGTCGTTTCTCATGAATTTTCAAAAATATTTCATCTTTCGCTGTGAAACCAAGTTGTCTCATTCCCACCCTCCTCCTCTTCTCCCAACTGAGATACTGGGTAGGACTTTGAAGAAAATCATCTTCAATGATGGAAACTGAAAAATAATTTACATGCATGCAGAATTACTCCAGAATGGCACTGCTGCATATACATAGAGCAGAATTATCAAGTGGGGCAGGGGGAGAAGAAACAGAGTAAAGATTAATGTAATTTCACTTATAGTCATATGATGCGTCTTGTTTGTGACATGGAAGTTACCTGTAACAGTGACAGCACGAATGAAAGAATGACTGGGTGAATGAATCAGTTCGAAAAGATTAGTAGTTGATTCTAAACCTATAAGTTGCATTACTGTGACATTTCAAATGAAAGGTGTGAGAGGAAACTGAAATGTTATAATACTAATGAAGCCCTCCTCCCATGTCTCTCGTAAGTGATGAACAATCTTGTTTTCATATCAGTTAACAGATGATCACCTTATCAGATTGAGTCACAGAAATCAAACTAAGATTTTATAAATTACATTAACAAATGTACAGTAATGAAATACACTTAGTATTTGCGGGTATGTTATGGACAGAAAAGTGTAAAGATAGTTTTATTGTTAGTATTTTTTATTTAATGCTGATTATGTAACTGTTTGCCATCAGCATATATCTTGCGTATTTTAACTGATATTTTTGGGGGGAAAAGGTTTAGTAATCTACAAACCAAATTAAACATTATTTGGTGCATTATTTACATCAAATGAAAACATAGTTGAGATATAGAGAAAATTAGTGTGTTCAGCACCTAAACTCACATTGCACTATATGTAACTACACATAAAAGTGCTATTTTGTATACTTTTAGTTCTTACTGATTTTTCTGAAACAACAAAACAAAAGTATTCAAGAAATTACAAACAATATTGTATTGTATTTGTTGCATTGCTTTAGTGATGAAACTCTTTTACAGACCCAGAGTACCAAAAACAGTTGAAGAATGGTTACCACAAAGCAGGACCCATCAACATTCCTGCCGGCAACTATTCTTCATCAGCATCATCCTCACCGGTAATTTATTAAATCACAAAAGTATATATTACATATTGTCTCATAGTTGATCGTAGCATCATAATACGTGCTAAAAAATTTCTGTTAATACATTTTTAAAATTCGTGCAAGCTAACTGAAATCGACAAACCCTACAAAAATAATATGTGAGAAATCAATATTTTTCTCACATTAACTGAGAAAAAGACAAGATGAAATTAAACATATTCATACAGTGTAAGATACAGAACGCATTCTTGTAAGGTAGTGTGAACTACACCTGGGTTGAATTAATGCACTACATTAATGCCTGCTTTTTCTATCATACTGACCAGTATGAGTAAGATTTTAGTCAGTTTCAGGCACCCATTTAGGTGAATGCCACACACAATTCCCAACTTGACCTCAGAAAAACAACCCTGAAACACAATAAACAGATGAATGGAATATGTTACTTATAGACTACTTATAGACTAGTAGTACACACACAGTGGCTGTCTTTTCTTCTTCTTCTTCTTCTTCTTCTCCTCCTCCTCCTCCTCCTCCTCCTCCTTGCCCCCCCCCCCCTCCCTCCAGGACAGTCCAATGGCATCATAAACAGTTTTGGCATCTTCATAAGTAATCAACTAATCTGTTTAAAATGAAAAGAAGTTAATAAAATTCTAGGAAATTAAGTTACAGAATCAAACTAACTTCTCTACACACACACACACACACACACACACACACACAGAGAGAGAGAGAGAGAGAGAGAGAGAGAGAGAGAGAGAGAGAGAGATGCTACATAATAACTTGTCAAAGTAAAATTGAACAGGCCAGGTGAGCTGCTTGCAATGTAAATGTATTTGTATTCTGATTTGGTATCACAAATATAAGATTAAAAATATGAAATATAAAATCGAGAGATACACGCTTCTCAAATCTGCTAGAAGCAATCACACAATCAGTGTTATATTGTGTATATTTTTAATCTTATTCTTTCAATTTAAAGAGTTGCCAACTTAAGACTATTAACTGCAGCCTTCAGTTCCAGTAATCAGAATGCAGATATGTTTACAATGTGTGCTCCTCCCTGGGCCTGTCCAGTTGCACTTTGAAAAGTTACCATGTAATGTATTCAAATGTGTGTAGTCGTGTATAGATGTTATTTTTATTTTGTTATTTAGGTTGCTAATACTCCACTATCCCTCCTTTTTTTATTTATTCTGAAGCAGATAAACTGATGATGATTTGCTAAGAAGCCAGCACAGGTTATAACACCATTTGTGTGATCCGAAGCTGAAAATGCAATACCTAACTTTCCTTTCCTTGGGTTAAGATGACATAATAGCTTGATAAAGGTCTTCTAGCTACAGCAGGTACAGGATATGTGAGATCAAATCAGGTTTTACCAACATTTTTACTAGTCTTTAATTTTTCAGTAATTGTACAGGCAAATAAACACGAGAAGGTCTGTTTTAAAACTGTGTTCAGATTTCTTGTGATGTCAGATTTTTATTTTATTGGTAGCATTCAAATTATAAGTAACTCTCATTTATGCTAGTAGTCAAATATGCAGCTTACTTACTTATTTTTTGCCTAGTTTTTAAAATGTCTGTTTTTATTCACTTTCAGAATTCACCTCTGAAACACCTGAAACTGAGCCCTCGTTCGGAGTCCAGTTTTCCCACATCAACTACAAGCAAATTATTATCAGGGAGCCCCACACGCAAAATGCGAGGAGAAACAAAGAAGTGTCGAAAAGTGTACGGGATGGAACATCGAGAACTGTGGTGTACGCAGTGCAAGTGGAAGAAAGCGTGCACACGGTTCGGTGACTAAATTTTAAAGCTGTGAACTGGTTCAGAACTGCTGAGCTTCAGTATTAAAGTGCACTTTAAAGTGAAAATAAAACAGATTTATGGTACATTTTTGCCAATGAATTACTGTTTTGACAAAGCACAAATTTTATAATTGAGTCTTTTATTACTGCCTCGATGATTATAGAACGCACTTGTGATGCTTTCACAGTGGCTGCAGAAATGTGTAAGAGGAGGTCTCTGTTCACGATGTGAACTATCTTCCAGGCCTTTGGGTTTCAATTACAGTAACTGTAATACAGAAAACATTTTTTAAATTGGTGTTCTGCGTATTCATTCCCATCAAAATGAATTGCCTAGTTGAGATCTTGGGTGTGAATTAATATTTTCAGAGGCAGAACACCTATGGTCTGGATATGTGAATACATATGGAGCAAAGAAGTTATTTATGTTATGTCATGTTAGTGATTTTGAAGGATTTATAATGAATTCTTACATTTTCAAACAATATTTGTTATTTTATAACAAAGTGTACAGATTTGTTAATTTGTATGCTCAGTTCTGTGAACAGGCTGTAATATATAATATTTGAACTTGAGGGACATTATAATACAAATAAATGATTCAAATGTTTTTGAGATACTAAGATATCTCTGAATGACCTGATGTCACTGCCCATTTAATTCCGTGCCTGTGATTGTATGAACTGAAAGTGATATTAAAGATGATTTTATACATTTTTAAGAGATGTACTAAGATACAGAGAGATACTCTTTGACAATGTTATAAATTTAGCACTCTTTTAAACATCATAGGAACAAAGAAAAAACACTACTATTTCAGATTTTTTTTAAAAAAATGTTAATATTGTCAAAGAGCTGTTTTTCAGTTGTGCTGCAAAAGCAGATATTTTTAAAAAATATAGTTGTTAATGATGTTATTGCCAAAAAACTCAAATATAATGATGCTGAACTTCAGTTATTTATATATTTCCTGCATTAATTAAGTTTCCAGGTGTGATCCACAAATACAGTCCATATTTACTCGTTTTTAAGGATTGAGAGAGAGAAAAGAAGGAAGGAAGGAAGGAAGAAAGAAAGAAAGAAAGATGGGATGTGGCAATATAAAGGGTCTGGTGGTGCTGACAAAATTGTTCTATGAGTTTTCACTCACCCTGTACATGTACTGATCCTTTGTGTTAAAATGTTATAGCCATTAAAACTGTTCACAGTATCTGGATACTTAGGGTTATTATGAATATCCTGTTCACTTAAATTCAGTTGCAGTTATATTCTGATGTTATCTTAATGTGTATTAGTATCACAATGCTCCTAAAAGTAAAGTGTGGTTGTTTACTGGGTCTCTTATTACCAAATGTTCAGCATACACTCATTAGTACCTGTTTCTTTTGTCACATGGCATACAGTTATCAACTATTATCTTAAATCACTGTGCTTAGGTAGTACATTTTTCAAGAAACACTTCCAAATATTAATTTACATATGGCTATGATTTATATCCTTGTGGATACATTATTTAAAAACCTTATATTTTAAATGTTTTAGTCACTTTTCACTCAGTGCCTCATACTTTATTTCAGTGGAATTGCTCCTGTACTGTAATATGTGATAATTGTCTAATTGCTGATGTTACATTTTGTATGACATAATCTCTTTGTAATAAGTAAAGATGGACAGAAGAAAATTGGATAAAGGAAACAGAAACATTACTGGCAGAGAGAGACACAAGTTTTTAATTTCTTTCTATCAAATTGGAACTGAAATCTTCTGATGAGGGATATGGAATGAACTTTGGACAAAATTAATATTGAGGAGCATCAAAATAACTATTTCACACCAAGGTAGACATTGAGAAATGGCTCATTCAGAGAAATATTTCTGATGTCAACATATTCATACTTTTTAAATTTTGAACCACTGTAGTTTTTTCTCTCTGATATCCCTTAAAGATATCATTTTTTCTTCAGTTTTCATCTCTAAAGAGTAAAATTTTCCCTTTCATAAGTATGACATTTGGTTCTCACTGTTGGGATGTTTTTACCGATGTCTCATTGTGTCCATTCTCTCTGATACGGCAGTCTTCTTTCAGAGAGTATCTGATCATTATCATCAAGCTAGGACTCCCATGTATGTGAACGATGCTATCTGCATACTAGTTTTACATAAAGTACAAAGTGTTAACTTATTCACAAGTAACTCTAGGGTTTCAGATGATGACTACACAAAAACTGCAAGGCATACATAAAATACACATACATTAATGTATAGAGCAGTCCTCAAAGTTTTTAACTCATATTATAGGTGCTCACTATATGCACCACTTATAATGCAACAAACATCAATACCTACATGCATGTGTGACAACAACTACCTGCTCTTGAAATCTGTTCAGTGAGTTGCCTGTCTGCAAGTCTGAACTAGTTTGATGCAACAATATAAAGTGGATATCTGTCTACATGTTCTGACAAGCCTGCACCCTATTGGTGCACTCTGTTCTATAACAGTTCTCTGTCATACATTATGAACTGAAACTTGGAGAGATACCCTATCCATTGGTCTGTGTCATTTTTATGTATGTTCCATAATGTTGAAACAGTTGCCTTCTGAAGCCCAGAGGTACTTATAACCCTTGATTCAAGAAAAAGAGTATTAATATTTAAATAATACTGAAAATGATGACATTACTTTGACACAGTAGATTTTATAATATGAGATTATTTTATAATACAAGAGATGAGTAGACAGTATTGAAATATTGTAATTAATTTTGCTCATTACCTATGCCAAGTAATCATAATAATCACTAGTGATGCAACAAGGATGTTCTAAAACCATACCGATTTCTCACTCAACAATTTCTGATTTACATTTCTAACAATGAACATAATATACAAGTATTTTCACTTCCTTGAGGCTGTTGCTTAGCGAAGATCTATTTGATTAGAAAGCTTTTCTAGAAATCCAGTCGCCATTTATTTTCTTTAGTTGAGTCTTTCAGAAAATTTAATGTTGCCTTATGCACTGTCTCACACAATTTGATTCTTTGGCAGATAGTTGTTTGGACGATTTTATGTCTCCACATTTTAAAGACTTATTATCTTCCATTTATTAGTTGAGAACACACAATTAAGATCCTGCTATGGATCAGGCCCACTCTTACCTGCTGTAGACTTGCAATATCTGATAAAGTTTAGTAGTTATTTAGAAATGAAGAAAGAGTGTCTCATTTTATCATTGATAAAAGCAAATGAGTCCACATTCAGTATACTGTAGTTTTGTGTGTTATTTTCTTATTTCCCTTTTTTACACCCCTATTCCACTTCCAATGAGCAAAACCTAGCCCGCATCTCGTGGTCGTGCGGTAGCGTTCTCGCTTCCCACGCCCGGGTTCCCGGGTTCGATTCCCGGGGGGGGGGGTCAGGGATTTTCTCTGCTTCGTGATGGCTGGGTGTTGTGTGCTGTCCTTAGGTTAGTTAGGTTTAAGTAGTTCTAAGTTCTAGGGGACTGATGACCATAGATGTTAAGTCCCATAGTGCTCAGAGCCATTTGAACCCTTTTTTTTTAGCAAAACCTAATTGGATACACAATAGTTTGGATCTTGATACATGAAAAAGACAATTGTGAGGATCTGTGTCTGAGGTTGCATTAGGATATGGGGGTCTAGTTGAAGAAAAATTCTGACTGTGTGAAATCTGTATTTATCTCTGTTAACTGAACCTGACAGTTCCTTTTTTTAAATTTTGCTGCTATACTATAACATGCTTAATGAAACAAAATATGGAAACCAAAAATTATGTTCTAAAATTATTTTTCAGATTGATCTGTTTTAATTCAACTAGTTGCAGAACAGTCAGTGACAGCAGTACTGATTTATTTAATATAAAATGGGTTCTGTAATTCATACAGATTGCTACAACTAAAGCAAAATGTGCTCAGCCAAACAGGAAGGAGTTCATAAATCTTGCCTCTAACAGTTTTAAGAAAATCCCTATGCAGCCCAGGTTGTCCACGAGTGCCTTAGGAAGTGTTGCCTTATATTTTTCTTTTTTGAGTTGTGTGGTCAGTTACACAGAAATACCTGAGTATAAAGGAATATGAATATTTCTTTGACCAGCATTTTAAAGTAATTTTGCTTAAGTGACTTGGGCAGCAGCAGATATTGTAAAAAACATTAATAAACATATCTTACTGTGTGGTTATTCATATATATTTAATGTAACAGAAGTAGAGAGAATAAGTTCCTATTGAGCTGTAAGCTGAATGTCAGAAATGTGCATCATTTTTATGTCAGTTCAAACTGTCTGATTGTAAACAAATGCACAGGAGCTGGTGAGCTTTCTGTCAGGGCATGGACCTTGCAAGTTAACTGACTGTGTTAAAGAATGAGTGCACAGTACTTCACAAAAGAGAAGTGCAGTATTGTTGTGAAGTGTAATATTGCAACTTATCTTTTATATTAAGACTCCGAAGTTAGTGTTAATGGAATGAGGACTACAGCTCATCCACTTTAGATACCAACTTAAATTTTCAACTATGTGAAAACCTCTGTAGAAGGCCATTTCAAATTTAACTGCTATTTCACTTCTTTCTAGCTTTGATGAAAAACATGTCACTGTACCAGGAACTCACTTCTGCTTGATGTAAAATCTTATCCCTTTGATGCAATATATTCTTTATTATTGACTGATATGATTGTAAAGGTATGTGAGTAATGGGGATTGTGAACGCTATTGAGTCACAAAACTGTCTTAACAATAAAGAGTAGTCAGTTGTGTGCTTTTTATTGCAATACGACGAAAGATAGTTTGACATTCCTAACCCCCCCCCCCCCCCTCCTCCTCCCAACACTAAATTTTGAGAGGGGAAAAAAAGATGAACTGAATCTGTAATTGATAGGTGATTTTCCTTGGACATTTGCTCCTGAATGCCTTTTCAATGAAGGAATATTTTCTGTATTTGGGTTCAGATTCTCCTTATTTAACATTTGTAATTGTTTTCTGTGTAATTATCTTATTTCATTGTGTAATTGAGATATATATATATATATGATGTGACTTACCAAACAAAAGCGCTGGCAGGTCGATAGACACACAAACATACACACAAAATTCAAGCTTTCGCAACCCACGGTTGCTTCGTCAGGAAAGAGGGAATGTCTGCTTGTGTCTGTGTATGTGCGGTTGGATATGGGTGTGTGTGCGAGTGTATACCTGTCCTTTTTTCCCCCTAAGGTAAGTATTTCCGCTCCTGGTATTGGAATGACTCCTTACCCTCTCCCTTAAAAACCCACATCCTTTCATCTTTCCCTCTCCTTCCCTCTTTCCTGACGAAGCAACCGTGTGTTGCGAAAGCTTGAATTTTTTGTGTATGTTTGTGTGTCTATCGACCTGCCAGCGCTTCTGTTTGGTAAGTCACATCATCTTTGTTTTTAGATATATTTTTCCCACGTGGAATGTTTCCCTCTATATATAGTAATTTATGAAATTTCTCTCTCTCTCTGTCTCTCTCTCTCTCTGTATCACTGAAAAGTATGCTTTTGACAATTAGAAAAGAATTTAGGTGTGGAACTCTGCTGTGTGTCAGTAGTGGGTTATAAGTCCTATCACTACAACATTTTTGCTTATTGTAAGCTTCACACCCCAGAATTTAGTACATCCTGTTTACTCATGGTGGCTGTAAGAAGCAGTAGACTATAATGAGCAAATTTTGACATTGCAGTTATGTGCTTGATAATCTGTAACTTATGTTCTAACACATTATTTTCTATTTTAAAAGTTTCTGTTGCTACTCAAAATTTCTTTTCTATTTGAAACACACATCAAAATAAGAAGCCAAATTTTAACAAATCCATTTTAAAACTGAAAAAATTATTGCAAATCCTTTGCACTGTTAGTCTATGTATCATATCATCTACAATTCATGAATTCTTGTCGAGGTCCCTTCCAATGATTTTACACTTAAGCTTTAATTGCATTTTAAGCTGCCTAAATTTTGAATGTTGAAATAAGTGACGAGTGAATCTGCTGTAAACTATTCGTGGCATCTGTTGCTCCTTCTTGTTGCTGAGAAGTGCTCCGGGAGAGTGTTTTATGTTCCTGGCTTCTTCATGTCTTGTAAATAAATCTCATGATACTCGCATAACTTTCTTACACATTTGTATCTAAAATTATGTTACATAGTTTCAGTATAGTAAAATTTCGAGCACAGTTTGAACAAGAAAACAGACAAATTATGTTCCAGATCAGACTGTATTCAAAATAAAAAGTTTGTAAAAATGAAAGAACGTTAGACAGAACATGAGATGGATTATCTTTATTGTAAAACTTTCAATGAGGCATGTGTGTGTTTCTCTCTGTGACAAATTCATCCAATGAAGTTGTTATATATTTGTGTTTAAAAGAAATTTATTTTCTGAAGTCTGCTACCTTATTAATGATTGATCTCATTTTTATCTGAAATTATATGCAGACAAAATGTAAAAGTACAATTATGGCTCAATAAAAATGTTTTTAGAGTTAGTCTTACAGCAGATGATTGCTAATTTTTTATTGGCCTTATTTAGTGTTAACTGTTTTAGGTGGCTTCTACAAGCAGTAATATTAGGAAGCAGTTGACAGTATCTGAAAATGATACTTCATCACTGACTGAAAAAGATTTAAACAAATAAGTAAAATAACAGTAAATGCACTCTCTCACTGCTTTTAGTATCAGCTATTAGGGTCAATCAGGTATACTATCCTTGGATTCAAACATGGCCGAAGAAATAGAACAAACGACAGCTAATATGCTTCGTTAATCAATATATGTCATCTGCCACTATACATGCCAACCAGTTTTGCAGACCCCTTTTCGCCATAGACTTCTCTTTAATTATATTGGCTTTCGAAGTAGCAAAGAACAATGTCTACATAAATTTTACAAGGTACACAGTAAGAATTATTCTGTCTAAACAGAAGGTACAGCATTATGAACATGACCTTCATTGACACTGAGAAGTTACATACAGAACTGAAAATACAGAAATGCAACAACCCCAAACACCAATAATAATTATAGAGACTATACCAAAATTTGCTGTATTACTATTTAAATTTCAGTTCCAAAACATCTTCCTTTGGAAAAACTAGAGGAAATTTCAACATAAAAAATGTCTGGTGAAAGATACTAGTGCTTTTGAAAGTGCAGAACTTTTTTTAATGAAAATGGGCAGGTTCACACAACACTATGTGCTCCTACAGGAACTATGAGGTTGTTCAGAATGGCTCAACCTTATGTATTTCACACCACAACTGGTTGGCACACAGTAATAACATATCTATATGTTTGTGAAACTCTTCATATAATGTAGGTTTATGACAGCATACAATTTACAATTGAGTACTGGTGTGTATAATCTGAGCAACAGATTTACTTATTAGTTGCTAACTGTTTTTTTTTTTTTAAATTAATAGTCAGAGCTTATTGCTATGTTTTGAACAAATATATAACTAAGTAGACACCAACATTTATGATGAATATATTTACTTGATTGTGTAATATGAGTGTAAATGTTGATATATAGGTTATGCAAGTGTAGACAGGCTTAAAATGTTTTTGCATACTGAACCATAAGTTCCAGACTTCTGGAGCTCAACTTTCTATGTTAACTTATATTTATACAATAAGAATAAACATAAAGTGTAAAGTAAAGTTATATAATTTGATTTTCTTTTCTCTTAGTAGAAAGTATGAGAGCAAAAATATAGATTATGTCACCAAACCACAAAAGTACAATGTAATGTGATGAACTCATTAGTTAGCATATTAACCTACTCCTATTACTCTTCTGTCTGTTCCGACATATAAAGAAACAGGCAAACCATGTGCTTATTGTTATGCATTCACTGCCAATATGTTGAAAGTCATCTTGAATAAACAATAATATACTTTTCATAATTTTGATGACATCTTCATATGAAACTATTTTTCCAGTAATATTTATGAATGTCTGGAGAGGCTTGCGAGGTAAAGGAAACGATTATGTGTAAGCGTGAGTTTTTGAAGGAAGTGTTTATTATTTCATTGAGACTATAAAAATAATAGTTCTCTGGAGGACATATAATATTTTTAGTCTGAGGTGCTTGTCTTGCATGCAGCTTTCATTGAAAACAGAAAATTTTCTTATATAATACTTGTTGTTGTACCAGCTACCAATAACTGGGCATTTTAAATATAGGTTTGGAATAGTGCATGACAAGGACTGTACTGATCATTTTTATTCTCATTAATAACAGCACAGCTCTGTAGTCTCAATACACTATCATCAGTTTTAATTTTGTTGTTGTCTCAGGTCACATAAATGGTATCGTAACTACTTTTGACTTAACATCACATCATCAGATGACGTTTTTATGACAGAAAAGAGAAAAACAATAAAACATCGAGAAACTGAATTACAAATTAAACTAACTTCTGTACACAACTGTACACACTTCAATACATTATATAGTGACTCGTTAGCTGAAGAGGTCTGGAGAGGCACTCAGTATAAACATACCTGCACTGTTGGAACTGAAGGATAGAGTTAGTTATGTAATAGTATAAAAATCTTCAGTTGCAAATATAAGTTAAAAAAGTAATTTGTTACTAGTTTTCACTTCGAGAAGCCCTTTTATTAAAATGAATTTTGAATTGTGAATATATTTAATCTTACATTTGTGATTTAAGAGTTAGCAGCTTTATATGATTTCACAATTAACTGTAGCCTTCAACTCAGTTAATCAAGCATATATCTATTCACATTGCAAAAGTCTCCACGAGTCTCTCCAGTTGACAAGTTACTGTGTAATGTGCACAAAGTTAGTTTGATTTGTAATTTAATTTTGTAGTATTTTACTGTCCTCCTCCTTTCTGTCATTTTGAATAGATTGCCTGATAACGACTCAATAATAATTTGAAACTGGTTATGACACCACTTGCGTGATCTAAGGGTGAAATAGGTAATTGAAAGAAAAAGAAAAAATTACAAGATAGTCACTATGTTTCCCTAAGGCGGTATTTTTAGCCTGTGCATACTTTTTTACATTATACATAACTGGGTGTATGTACCACTATCACTATACTGCTAAACTGTTTATAGAGTTTGAGATGAGAAATGAGTACTTTCCAGAATGTTGGCCAGATGAAAGAATTTATAACAAGTGAGCATAATTTGTAAGCAAGCCACACAAGAAACCTTACTGTTGCCCAGTAATTTAACCATATTGTAAGTTTAATAGCTGTACCTGTAATTCCCAAGAAAGTTATTTTGTAGCTAAACTTACTCATCTATTTGAAGCTGCTAAGTTTGCAGAAATTTTAGTGTTATGTACAAAAAGTTTAAATATTTCCCAAAGTATCTTTCTGAAAATGTATTCACAAAACAGTAACTTTTCTACAAAAGCAATCTATATTATTTTAATAAGTGACAAAAAGAGAAATATTGTATTACATCTTATTGCAATTAATATAGAGTAACTTATTGTCACTGCAGCATTTCCCTAAAATGTAATTTACTTAGAATATAAAACAGTGTGTGTGTGTGTGTGTGTGTGTGTGTGTGTGTGTGTGTGTGTGTGTGTGTGTGTGTGTTTGCATGAGAGAGAGAGAGAGAGAGAGAGAGAGAGAGAGAGAGAGAGAGAGGGGGGGGGGATGGGGGGGGGGCAGTGCTATAACTGCATTTAAATCGTAACATCGTAACTCTCCAAGAAGAGGAATTATTAAACTATTCAATTTTAGACTACTCAATTTCACATTTTATTAATTAAAGAATGTTGTTGGGGGACAGAAGAGAACTAAGTCCAGAGAGTGGAATGTTCTGATTTAATGACATACATAAATTCCTACAATGTTTAGAACAACATTGTTATGTTACTTTTAAAATTGCTGTTGTCTTTAAGAAGCTCTTGATGTAAGTTTAGGTGCCTGCTATATTAAAAACAAAATCACTTTTGATTCTAGGTGGAAATAAGGACAGCAAGTAAATATTATATGACTAATGTAATGTAATTGTGGTATGATGATTGTAAATTATTCATTATGGATCAAGTATATTCTTTTGATAAGATACATATAAATTTTTGGAAGCAAGTATGTGAAGACGGACAAATACAAATAGTGCATAGTGCTGTACTTTATGTAGTGCTGGTGATTTGGAAAAATCACTAAATTTATACATTGGATCTTGTTAATCTGCTATGAACAAAGTTTCAAAAACATATTTTTTTAAATACTACTATTCAAACACTTTTTGTGCCCATCAAATTGATTAGTTACAAAAAGCCAGAATTATTTTCTTTAAAGTATCTGATAGAACTAAATTGAAATAATTAAAATTAACAACTTAAAAAATAAAACAGAAGTGTTAAATGAGTAACAGGACACTTTGTACACCAGTAACATCTTCCCAATAGCCTAGAATAAAATTTAGGCTGCAGTGCATAGCTATTTTCTCACGCTTGTTACAAGGCACAACTTTCCAAGTTGTTAACCAAACTTGTATTTTCCAGAAAAATCATTCAAGTATTATGAAACAATGGAAACACCAGGTTGGAGTATAAAAAGTATAAGGAAAAGATAGATTGCTACTCACCGTAAAGGTGACACATTGAATTGAAGAGTGAATTGCCAGAGATGGCAGTCACGTGTGCATGCTTGTGTGAATGAATGTATGTTGCCTTTTCTGAAGAGGGCTTTGGCTGAAAGGTAAATGTGTAACTGTCTTTTCATTGCGCTTGTCTTTAAGGTGAATAGCACTCTATCTTTTCCTTATGAACGATGTAGGAAAAGACAGACTGTTACTTACTGTAAAGAAGACACGCCAAGAAGCAGACAGACACTATTAAAAGACACTTACATAAAGCTTTTGGCCAGGGCCTTCATCAATAAAAGACAGACATACAGCATTCAAACACACAAGCAAGCATACCACATGCACACATGACCGCCAACTCCAGCATCTCCAGCCCGAGATGCTGGAGTTGGCAGTTGTGTGTGCATGAGGTGTGCTTGCTTGTGTGTTTGAATGGTGTATGTCTTTTATTGATGAAGGCTGTGGCCAAAACCTTCATGTAAATGTCTTTAAATTATGCCTGTCTGCAGCTTGGTGTGTCTTCTTTACAGTAAGTAGCGATCTGTCTTTTCTTGCACTGTTGATATTCCTACTGGAGTTTCCATTGTTGGATTATCTTTTCATCATATTACTATGTACTATGATAAGAAATAATTTTCACAAGCATGCATTTGCAACTGCAAAACATGCAGTTCTTAATCAACCACTTGCAACTGTAATTTCATAATAAATAAACAAACAAACAACAACAATAAATGACAACACTGTGAATCATTGAAAGAACTATACTCAAATGGTTCCTTGCCATGACTGAACTACACTTGGCTATTAAATTATCCATTATATTTAATTATTACACTATTATTAAAATAACAATGTTTAAATTTTTGTGATTAATTTCTTCCTGATCAAGAGCTCTATAATAATGGAGGTGTATTTTTTAACATGTGTGAATGAATGAATGTGTCTCTTTGTCTAGAATAATTGTTGGCTTATTATTATGGAAATCCACATTTAAGATCATCCAAATGTTGTGATTAACGACTTCATTTTAAATGTGTCATTTGTTATTCTGTTGTAGTTACAGTTTCATAGAAAAGAAATTACAACATTTTACAATGTACAAATATTTTACTTTTTTCATTATGTTACTGATATGGTACTTCTTTCTAGTTGTATGACGGCATAAAAAAAGTGTAACTGGAGGTCTTATGAAATTTGAGGTGAATTCAGACTGTATACAATAAACTTGCCACTTTTACTTCTTATTCCTAGGCATTAGCACCAAAAGCTGGGAAGAAATTATTCTTCACCAGTGGACAAGAAGTAAATGTGACCTATACAATGTGATAGATGAAACTGGAGTGGGGAGGTTCAGGAAGTGTCCCCAAATACTTCATACTTTGAAACCAAGTACAGGTTTTCATAAGCAACAAACAGCTATTTTGAAAAAGGGGGGGGGAGGCAGGCAAGACAGCAGCCTTCAATAAACCTTATTAAGCAGCAAGATTGAGGATTTCTAAACAAGATCAGTGACCACTAAATGGACAATAACAGGTAGCAAAATTCACTAAATAGATTTAGGATACTATCTCATACACAGCTGCCATTAAGTATACAGCTCCTTTTCATACCGTGAAACCAAGTCACATTTTCATATGCATTTCATTAGCAACAAATAACTATTTTTAAAGGGGAGGGGGAGGAAAAGGCAAGACAGCAGCCTTCAATAAACAGTTATAGCAAATAACCTTATTGTAGTGGGATTGATCATGCTCGAATAACACAAAATCCACCAGAAAGTGAAAGAGGAAGAGGAGAGGTAAGAGGCAAAGGCAGTTCACTTAGCTTGGGCAGGATATGGCCGTTCTTCCGCTCCTTAAGATGCCAAGAGACTGGGCCGCCTCAGCTAGTGTTGAATCAGTCAAAAACAATTCCACGTAGCGGTCGACTCCAAAACACAGAAGAATGATCTCTAATAGAAACCACTTCGAGGAACAGACAGTGACTGCTTGTGAACCAGATGCTCCACCATCATCAGGGTTGACTGACCATTGGGCCCCACATCAAAAGCCTCGAGCCGCTTGCACTTTCGAGAAAATACTAGATCCTCACAGGCCTCACTGATCATGAAGCTTTCCCGCATCATGCTTTTATTGCCAGCGAAAGTGCCACTCACCAGGTCCAAAGTTAAGAGGCAAAGATGATCCTACAGAGAGGAAATTGATTTGAGTATTGAGCCCCCACGGCTCACAATACACCACTTGATAACTGCTTAATATATTTGCACTTGCTTAAGAAAAGTGTGACATTCATTAATTAATAATGTGCCATAGATATCATAAAGAAGGAGAATGGGCAACTGTGTGAAACAAATCGTGCCATAAATTAACAAAAGACATGGAAAAATAATAGAAATAAGTCCTTGTACTGTATTGACATTAAAGTAATAGTGCTTAATGGTATTTGTGCTTATGGCACCTAAATTTAGCCAAGTAGATTAGAAATCAATGAGCTAGCAATAGTAACCAGAGATTCATTACAGATGATGCAGTTATTTATAAAGAAATAAAAGTATTGAGTCAGGTATTGATAAGGTTTCAAAGATGTGCAAAGATTTCATTTATTTATTCATCCAGAAATCTTGTTGTGTTATTACACATAGATGTAGCAACTAGCTGCCTTTAAATACTCAGAAAAGAAAAACTGTGCACTTCACAAAACAAAAATGTAGCACAATATCAATGAGTAACAACTGGAATGATACAACTTGTACAAATATTTGGGAGTAACACATTGTGGGCTGTAAAATGAAATGATCACATTGTGTCAATCACAGGTAGATCATGTGGCAGACTTCCAAAGTTTAACCTGTATTAAGTAAGAAATCTAGGAATAGACTACAGCCTCATATGTGACTGGAATAGAAGAAACTCTAATATGTGATGAAATAGGATGTATTTCAAGAGTTTGCAAAGTATGTCATTTTAAATGGTTGCTGTGTATCACCTACTGGAAGCTTGATTTTACTTGATTAACATGATATTTTCAAAGGCATACAGCTCACAGATACCGAGCATATTCTCATCAATAGCTATTCCTCAAGCATTAAACAATGGAAACTGCAGGTAGGAATTTCACTGCTGGAGCTGGCAGTCGTGTGTGTGTGTGTGTGAGGTATGCTTACTTGTGTGTGTGTGAATCATGTGTGTTTCTCTCTTTTACTGGCAAAGGCTGTGGCTGAAGTTTTTATTTAAGTGCCTATCTGCAACTTTATGTGTATTCCTCAAGTGTGTTATGTTGCAACTATAAGATTAGAACAAGTACTGCTAAATTTACAATGTTGAGATATCTGAGGCGAGATGGCTTGACAAAGGAAAGTTCTGAAAAGTACAATTCATTGTCTTAATAGAGACTATCTTGAATGATAGATTTTCAACAATGTTTATTGATCAACACAAACACCAAGTAAGTACTTGAAAGGGGGAGATCTGTACTATTGTAGCAGAAATTATAAATTAATCCAAACTGGTAACGTAAGAGGAGGATTTGAGGTATGCTAACTAGTGTACTTCCGAATGAGGTATTGGAAGCAGCATATACAGAGTTGTCTTCCCTCACTTGTGAGCGTAAAAGGAAAGGAAATGATTAGTAGTAATGGTACAAGGTCTCTCCACCATGCCCCATACAGTGACTTGCGGAGAAAGTACATAGATGTAGATGAAGATGATTAATGTAGATTTTGATTGCTCAAAATCACAATTGTTAGCAATCTTACTGAAATATTTGGAAATCTGTAACATATCTAAAATTCAAACATTGATGAAATAAAATGTTCATTAAAATTGTGACCAATCTGTCCCTGCTCTCATATTATTTCACAATCAGTTACTGTAAATTAAAATTTATGAACCTTGTCTTTGTTTAAAAAATACTACTGGAAGACTAGCCTAATGACAGAAATTAAGAAAAATTATAAATCAGGAAACTGAAAGTTGTTGATCACTTATACAAAAAATGTATCGGGTAACCACCCTGATGCTCACTAAAATCTCGAAGAAAAATTATAACAATGTAAAACTGTCCATTAATAAGAAACCTGGCAAAGTTCAATTCCTAACTGCAGGTGACTAATACAGTTATCCACAGCACATTTCAGCATAGTGTCGACTGGACTATGGCTGTTTGTTTCATCTGAAGCCTACTATTTCCCATTACAAAGCTGCTTGGACATCTGCCACATCTACATGATATCCTCCTTACAGCATCCCATACAACTATAGTTAGTGGAGCAATTCATGGTATTCAGGTACTCATTTCAGTATCTGTTTTGACAGCCAGAGAAAGACTAGCAGATTTATTAAGCTGTGGGGAAGTGTGTGCTGGAAGTGGAATCCTGTGTAGGCTGAGGAAAGAAGTATTTTGAAGCATGCACACACAATTGTTTCTACTAGCACTCATTACTTGGATTGCCTCATAGGCTTTTTTTTGTTCTGCCATATGAAATTCATCTTGTTAGCTCGACTTCTTGCATCATTCTTACTTGAAGGTAAGAGTAAGTCAAGTGCACTTTCAAATATGAACAACTTTGACAAATTCACTGTATGCTGCTTCCATTTTATGTCAACAACTAAATGTTAATATTTGAAGTGTCACTTTGGGTTACATAGACAAGGCATCCATAAAGTTCCAGTTTCAAAACAGTGCTCAAAATGATGTCAAATTTGAACAACATGTTATTGATGCAGGGAGAAACATTATGTACCAAAAAAAATTTAATGAAAATTTTATGAACAGAAAGTGTCTTAACGTAAATGGGGTTAGCTGCAGTGACAGGTGAATCAAATTAAGACAGCTACAGTTTGAGTTACACATTACACCATCAGCACTGTTCAATGTGCATGGCTGCACAAGTTTGGCAGAGAACAGTACTGCTAATTAGGTAAGCCCATACACCATGGTAAGATTGTACCATACCAGATGGGAAAAATCAGTTTTTAATTGTCCTGAGGCCAAAAATCACATAAAAATCAAAACGATACCAGTTTTTAATTCTCAAGCGACTGGCACAAGACGTGTTCAATATCCTGTCCATCTTTTCTGCCAAAAGTTGAAATCGAGAAATAGCATGTTCCCCAACAGATCGGAGTGTCTTGGGTGTCACGTTCAGAATATGTTGCACAATGCGTGTCTTCAGTTCAGCTACACTCGTAATTGGAGCAATGAATGCAACATCTTTGAGATAACCCTACAGCCAGAAGTCACACAGACTAAGATCAGGTGAGCTGGTCAGCCAGGCTGTAGGGAAATGGCAGCTGATAATTGCAGTATCTCCGAAAAACCTCTGCATCTGCTGCAATACTGGCTGTGCAATATGCTGAGGAGAGACATCTAGCATAAAAAAGATCCTACTCACACATCCATTATGTTGAAGTGTTGGAATGATGTTGGTACACAATGGACTCTCATGGGGTTTACCAGAAGGACCCACAGGACTCATCTCCTCGAAAAAATATGGCCCTACGATAATAGATGCTGTCAACTTGCACTACACTCCACCTTTGCAGAATGAAATGGTACCAATTAATGTGCATGTAGATTTTCTGTTGCACATATTCTGCAATTCTGTGTACTGACATGCCCTTGGAAATGTGCTTTATCTGTCTACAGAACGTTCCATGGCCATTCATTGTCCAGTTCCATGGGGGCAAGAAATTCCAGAGCAAACGTTTGTCTTGCTGGTAGATCAGTGGGAAGCAACTCCCAAACATGGGTGATTTTATATGGATAGCAATGCAAGTGTCTCGTAGGATTTTATGCACCACGTCCAACGTTCAGACAACTGCATATTTGCACACCACTACTCGCCCTTCCAGCAACGCTGTGGCCATATCCTCGACAGATGTTGAATCAGCTGCTTTCCTCCCTCTGCCACATTGCTCTTCAAAAGAACCAGTCTTTTCGAATTTTGTAATCATTTTCTTTAGACACTTAGCAGACATCGGTCCAATACCTTTTTTCATACTCTTGAGTGTCTGCAACTTCTGCAGGGCTAGTGACGCACAGTCACCGTTACTGTATAAGAGCTTTACTAGCGGCGTGTGATACTTCATGGAGAAAGTTACACTGGGCATCTCAGACCCAAACTGAGGAACAACTGTGTGCCACATATCTGTTGGTGTGCATATTCTGATGCTTACAGTGCCATCTGCTGGCAATTTTTTTTTTTTCCATGACACTTCCCGTGTCAATAATATGCTGTTCAAATTTGATGTCATTCCAAGCAGTGACACTCTTTCTACAGCATTTTGAAGCTGGAAATTTAATTATGGACACTTTGTATATGTTATTAAGCTGCACACATCTTGCTGGTGTATTCTTTGGGAATATTGGAGGATTCCTATTGTAGCTAGCTTAATCTTTATTCTTTTTTGTTTCATTCTGAACAGCAGTTTCAGAATGGCTGTTTGTCACAAAAACCTGGAATTCTCAGGGAAATTGATATCTTATTACTTGGAAATGTCAACAAAATCTTAAGGAATTCTAAAGGATTAATGTAATTCTGAAAAGTTTGCAGATGATGTAAACTGCCCATTGAGAAATGGATATATTGAGTCATTTTTTAAAACATCATTTCGCGAGATTTGGCTTTGAATGATAAGTTGTGGAGTCATCAGACAAGGGGAAGCAAAGTAGCGCATTGAGTCATTATAATGTTCATTGCCTCTGGCGTAATGCCGATCTTGGGAGTCCTCTCTGATACATGTGTATTGTGGTTGACTAGGCCGATTTTCTGTTTCTCAATTGTGAGTGCAACAGAAGTATCAGAATTAGCAACATATCTGTACTTTCCTTGTTCAGAAGCAATGGTAGGGTTACTACTGTCTAAATCAATTATAGTACTTAAAGGCACATTCCTGTAATGTTTGAGTGTACACATGTTGTTGCTTAATGATCTGGCAATGCACATAATGATGGCAGCAGTAAATTTCTATGAAAAGAGGTAAGAGTGTACAGCTTTGTTGATAAAACTGTAGGAATTTTACTGGTTGGCAGGCAATGTTTTTGTGTCTAGTTGACAATATGTACCCGATTTCAGGAGGCAAAATTTCAGGTACTGTCAACAGAAACATTTAAAATTAGGGAAACTAGATCTGAAAACTTGTATGTTTATTACTCGGGAAGGAAAAATGAATTTATTGGTGAAGGTTGTACAGGAAAACAGTGTCCAGTCAAGCCAAAAGTTGAGAGAGATCTACCTGTGTAATGATTTCTTTCTCCTCTGTCCTCACAATAGATGGATTTTTCTCAACCTGCCAGTTCTTTTTCAGTCTTCTCAACCAGTCCCTCTTTCCTCTTTGTACTGTACTCATAAACTTTAAGTATTACACCAATAGCTGCAGTTAACACATTGCGTTGCTTATCAGATTACTAACATACTTTCCATAAAGTTTATGTTAGCACACACTTTTCATTTTGTATCACACTTAATAATACAAATTTTTGTTACACTTTTATATTGACATTTGTTATATATTGTGTAACTCATATACAGTGTACATACATTATATGGATATTACATAGCAGTCCATATCAAATACTCAGTTCAATTGATCTATATGCCCTTCCCTGCAGACTCTGGTCTGACTTTACAATAACGTTTTTAATTCAACTTAGGAATACGATAAATTATATGTCAATCCTACATGATAATATAACAACAAACACAATCAATCATTGACTAAATTATTTAATTGGACAGATAAAAAATCTACGGTGGGGGGTTAAAAATAGACAGGAAAGACAATGAAAGATGAAGATAACTAAAATTGAGTGAAGCAAAGAGTAGTTACAAGTAAGAAATGCTGAGATGGAAGAAATTAACGTAAATTAAGGCCAGGTGGGCGAGAAGAACCAAGAACCTGTTGTAGTCGTAGTTCCCTCCCGCAGATTTATCAGAAACTGGTGTCTGGTGGAAGAAACCATATGGGGCGTGTGGTGACAGACACCGAGGTCACGAATGTCATGCTGTAGAGCATGCTCTGCAACAGGATATTGTGAGGTGCCAGTATACCCCCTCTGCCTATGCCCATTCATCCTAATTGATAATTTGGTGGTAGTCATCCCGATGCAGAAGGCCGAACAGTGTTTACATAATAGCTGGTATATGACGTGTCCTTTCGCAGGTGGCTCTCCCTTTGATAGTATATGTTTTGCCAGTTAGAGGGCTATTATAGGTGGTGGTAGGAGGGTTCATAGGGCAAGTCTTGCAGCAGGGACGGTCACAGGGGTAGGAGCCGTAGGGTAGGGAGATGGGTGCAGAAGGAGCATAGGGTCTGACAAGAATATTGCGGAGATTTGAAGGGCGATGGAAACCTATTCTAGACGTGGTGGGCAAAATTTAAGACAGAATGGATCTCATTTCAGGGCATGATTTTAGGAAGTCACAGCCTGGTTGAAGTAGCTGATTAACATATTCCAGAGCAGGATAATACTGAGTCACCAATGGTGTGATCTGAAGCTGTTTTTTGGGAGGGATCAGCAGTAACAGGATTGGATGTGATGGCCTGGGAAATCTGCTTTTTAACTTGGCTGGTGGGAAATTATGTGCAGTGAAGGCTGAGGTGAGAATGGTGGTGTACTGCTGTAAAGAGTCTGATTCCAAACAAATATGTTTGCTTTGGATGCCAAGGCTGTATGGAAGGAATGACTGTCATGGAAAGAATGACAACTGTCAAATGTAAGAACTGTTGTTTGTTGCTAGGTTTAATGTGGATGGGAGTGTGTAGCTGGCCTTCAGTGAGGACTAGATCAACATAAAGGAATACAAGGACTCACCTCCTACATCAAAGATAGCAACCATTTCCTAGGTTGTCTGAAATCTGTGCCCATCCCACTCCTACCACACATCTTGCTTGTCACCATTGATGCCATGTCCCTCTCTACCAACATCCCCCCACATACATGGTCTGTCTGCACTGAACATTTCCTCAGTCAGTGCCCACCTGATTCCAAACCTACAAGATCCTTCCTAATCACCTTAATCAACTTTATACTTGCCAACTACTTCACCTTTGAGGACAGATTTCATATCAGGGGTACGGCCATGGGAATAAGCATGGCTCCTTCCTATGCCAACCTTCTCATAAGTTGCTTGGAGGGAGCTTTCATGGGATCCAAAAGTCTTCACCCCCTGGTTTGGTTTAGATACATTGATGGCATCTTTACCATATGGTCTCATGGTGAGGCTGACCTGCTTAAGTTCCAAGAATCTCTGAATATCTTCTTCCAATTAAATTACACTTGGTCCTATTCCAAATCCCATGCCACTTTCCTTGATGTTGATCTCATCCTCACTGAAGGCCAGCTACACACCTCCGTCTACATTCAACCTACCAACAAACAACAGTACTTACATTTTGACAGTTGACATCTTTTCCATGTTAAATGTTTAAGCAGTAATCTCTGTCTGCATTTAAGCCTGTCTTCCACCTTTAAGCTCTCAGGTTTTCAAATCTCGCCTGATGTGATCTCCAACAATCAGTCTTTTCTTCTCATCCCATATGGTTAGTCTCCCCTGACCTGCAGTTCTGGGTGACTTTCCTGATATCTTCCCCTTTCCATAGACCTCTCCAGTCCTTTTCCATCACCCCTCTTCCTTCCCCTTCCCTTCAACCTTTCTGCCTGAGGAAGGAGCCATTGGCTCTGAAAGCTGGCCAATTACAACAGTCTTTTATGTGTATGTTCTGCTGACACTTGGTGAGCAGATCTTTTATCTATCCAACTACATGTTAATTTTATACAGGACTGCAGTGTCTGTTCTCTTTATTGAACCTAAGCACAGTTACTGGTTCCAATATTTTGAAAAGATATGTTTATCTAAAGCTTAGAAACTGGAACCTTAGTATGCATCTTAAGCATGACTTTGCCCTTTGTGGACTGTCATGATTATGACAGCACATGAGATGACTTTTGGTGCTCTCAAGTACTAGGTATTCACACATATGGTATTCTGATATTTAAACATACTCTCTTTTACTTCACTTGAATACAGTGAGCCTATGAAAGGATTCTAACTTAACAGCTGAATAACTGCCTGTCTTTCAGCATCATTAACACTGAACTTTAAAATTGCAAAGAAATAAATTTTTTTTCTAACAATAAGATTTACTTCCAATTTAATGTTGCATTAATTGGCGAATATTCGACATTTTATGCTGAAATTTATAATAATCAAGGCATGTTATTTCATATTACATGATTCTAGATTCTGCTGCAAGATCTTTCCCTACACTGCTGGAGTTCTTGTACCTGTTACACATTATGGAATAAGCGAAAATACATTCATGGCATTGAAACTTTAAAACTGCGTGCCGCACCAAGACTCAAAGTCAGGACCATTGCCTTTTGCGGGCACATGCTCTACTGACTAAGCCACCCAAAAATGACTCACAACCCATCTTCACAGCTTTAATTCTGCCATGAAGTTTCATAACAGTGTACATTCTGCTGCAGAGTGAAAATTTCATTCTGGATTCACAGCATTACTTACATACTCAAGACTTGTGAAAAGAAACTAAGAACACTTACGACTACTATGTACAAACACTAAAACTACTGTATACCAATGTTCATCACTGAATATATTTTTTCAAGTCTTTATAAGGGTACATTTTCTACATCTGCTAGCAAATAACTATGTGCATGTGGCACACACATTATTTTTTATTGTTCTGTGTAGATCAATTGCCATTTTTTGTTTCTTCTATTGAGCACAGACAACTTGGAATGCGTTTTAAGTAAAACCAAGATGCCAGTTGGTAACTGTTGCTTTTCTTTATCTTTTCTATAATATTTTCCTTTTCTGACTTGTGTGCACCTTGTTAGGTTACTAAAGGTTTCCTCAGTCATATCTTCCTTGATTTTCATGGGTCTACATAGTTTGAGTAGTTGTGTCAGCCACCCATTGTTCTTACTGGTACCCAGCTGCAGCATGCACACTATTGTAAATATCTTCTAAAATTGACACATAATCTGCCTACCTTGTATTTTGGTTAGGAATACATGTTCATATGAAATGGTTGAATTATTTGAATATTCTGTCGACTGGGATGGATATACTATTGCCTGGGGTTTACAAATCTTTGATATATCATCTATTAAAATTTTCTTGATTGTAGGTGTTGTGGTGAAAATTTACAGAGTGTGTAATTTAAGATATTTCGAGAAGGTGTCATACACTGCTAGTAGATATTTCACTTCTCCCCTAGCTGTTGATAAGGGTCTTGCAGTACCCACAGACGTTAAGTGTAGTGAATGTGCCGGAACTATGGGGTGTAGTTCTGTCTTATACAATCTGTTACTATGTTTAGTCTTTAGACAGGTCATACATATTCTAAGTATTCAGTGTACCTGCTGTTTCATATTTGGAAAGTAGCATTTTTCTACAGTTGTGACAAACTTCCTTATACTACTATGCTCTCAGGTGATGTGTGAGAGCCATACAAAATCATCTGTGCATGAACTAGGGATGTACACACACACACACACACCACACCCCTGAATTTACATCCTTCCTATAAAATAGAACATTACCTTCTACTCTATCCTGTCTATTATATTCACTGGTTGGATCCTGTTCAATGGATTGCTTTATGTTATCTCAAATAGTGTCCTCATCTTGTAAGCACATCATATTCTTCCTCATTCGCGAAAATCTCTGTCTGTATGTTTGGTCTTTAGTAAAATTTTATAATCTGACACTTGCTGTATTCGTTCAGACAGCTCTGGTAAACCACTGGATAGCCACGATAATACATCCACAGTCACATCGTCTTTGCCATTTATATTCACTATCTGGTATTTATCTATCCTGCAACACTAGCATCCTCCTCACTTACCTAGCATCCAATAGTTTCTAAGTAGGCAAAAAGCTCAAGGCTTGGTGGCCACAAAATGCTTTAATCTGCTTACCACATATGTAATAATGGAATTTTTTCATTGCCCAGACTACAATGAGCCCTCTAATTTAGGGTGTCCATTTCATTTTCATTGAAAAAGGACACATTTAAAATAAATTAGAGAAAAACCTGGGACAATGAAGAAAAAAAACGGGACATAAATATTGTATTGACTAAATTTTTATACACATACAAGTTTACCTTTACAACATGCACTCAGATGATCCCAAATCACTTTTTACAGTTATTCTGCCACACTATCATCGTACTTTTCACCATTATGTACTTTATAAAGAAGTGCATTTTCGTTTGAAATTGTATCATAAAAGTCAGTACACGATACACCATTAAAGTGTGTTTTGACAATGAGCAAGGCCCTCACTGTTACAACTTGCTTTCCTTCTTTTTTTTTTTTCCATCTGATCACACAGAGTTCACTAACAAAAACACACATTCCACAGCAGCATTTGACCCAGGAATTGCCAGACAAAACTCCACCAAATGAATCATGTTTTTCATGATAGTGTTTTTACTTTTGAAATAAGCAAATATTTTGCACCACGTTGCACTAACACTTTCTTTGTCTCCTTCTTCACCTTTTATGAGGTTCTGCGCACATGAAAATTCATCGAACAGTTCATCTTCATCAACAGGAAAATTTGGTACACTACTTTTAACAAAAACACAACAGTCCTGAATATCCTTCCACTGTAGCTGCTCCTTTTCAGTATTAACCCAGTCAAATGCTTTAAAAGGTGTGAGAAATGGTGAACACCATTCTTTAATATACTCAATGCAAGAGTCATAGAAGACGTCAGCATAAATATGAAATTGTTCTACAGTAATTTCACCCTCTTCTTCCAGTTTTCTTAGAGTCTCATGTACAAAGGATGTGAGAAATCTTTCAGATTTTCTACATTGAAATTTGCCCAATAATTTGTTTATTTCTTGATAAACTTCCACTATTGTGATTTCTTGTTCTCAATACATTTAATTGTTGTGGAGAAAGTTTTTAGCTGTCTAACAAGAAAATGTAGAAGAACAATAGACACAGGATTATCAAAGAATTGTTTAAGGACAACAGGACACTTATCAAGGGAAATGAAATATAATTTCAAAGCAGGAAATATCTCTACAATTCTTTCCAATGCTGGTAGCAGAGATAGCCACCTTGTCTTGCTGTGCACAAGTACAGTTTTGTATTCAGTTTTAGTAAACTTACAGAATGACTTCAGAGATTCAACCCTTACTGTATATATGTGTAAATGCTGGTAGATTTTGTTTACCATTAATTGGCAGTTGATGGGTAGGCAATCTGAGCCAGTTTGTAAGGAATTGTGCACCACATGGGCTGGACAGCCAACACCTACTATATTATTCACTGTGTTCTGTTGCAGCTTATAGAACAAATTGTTTTTTCCTTCCCTCTGCTTACCACCAAAATTGGTGTCAGTATTGTCTGCAGAAACTGCAATCACCTTTCCCTCAAGATCATATTTCTTTGAAACCTCCAGCACATAATTCTGAAGTAAATCTGAGGTTTCTCCAGCTAAATTAACCAATTCGAGCACTTTCACCGTGATGCCATTTTCAGGGTGAAAATACCTGATAAGGAGAGGAACCAACTTCAAAACCAGATGATTCGATGTATCAATCATTACAGAAATGAATCGAGCACTTTTCAGTTCATTTAAAACCTGCTGAGCTGCATACGGTGCAATAACATTTGAAATGACTGCATTACATCTTGTGTGTCCACATGTGAGTTTAGGATTGAAAAGTTTTTTAACAACTGCTATAGTACAGTCCTTTAACTTATATGCATTGCACTGTGGTATGCAAACGTAGCTTCTTGTGCTGCCAACTGCCTATCCATTTCTGTTACTGATTTTAAGTTTACATAGTAGTCACTCGTGCATTTATTTGCTCTTTTCGTTTGATCACCCATGCGATGTTTCTTCGTCTTAATGTGATTCACAATGTCAGACCTTCCACGATGACCAATAGCAAATTTTGAACTGCACAACATACATTCTACAGTTTCTCCACTACCAGTGATAAAAGGAAACTTGCTTTTTATATTGCTGTTAAAATTACACTCTCAGTTTGGCATAATGAAATAGTGATTGCACAGTGCAAAACATTAATAGTGTGGTGGCGAAAGCCAGAGAGCAAGTATCAGTGGTGTAGAGTATCTCTGGACCGAAAGGACGGATTCAGTGGATCGATTTAGAAGAGAAGAATCTTCATTGTTATTCGTAACATATAGTGCATTTAAAATTACTTGCGACTTTCGACAGTTCGGTACATGTTTGGGGTATGCTGAAAGTCATCACACGCTTTCTAGTGTAAATAATTGCACAGTTAATAGCAAGTCAAACAACCAGTAGCATAAAATACTCTAGCCTAGCGGAATCATAAATAAACGGGACATTTGAGCATCCCCAAAAAAACTTTCGGGACAGCGGGACATTTTGGTAAAAAACGGGACTATCCCGGGAAAAACGGGACGAATGGACACCCTACGCTAATTCCATCACGGTTTATGAGCTTTCACAGCCGGAAAGCACCTGCTTGCAAAACCTATCACTCTGATATCTTTCCTGTTATCTACCTCCTCTATCTGGAACAAATATGCCCTCAGACCGCAAGGAGATGCATCTGTAGCAAGGCAAAAATCTTTTTCCATGTTGGGATGTATAAGACATTTGCATCCAACAATTCTTCCATAATACTTTCGAATGCCTGTTGGCATTTGGCCGATCAAAACCACAGTGTGTTTTTATGCAACAGATTTAACAATATGTCATTATTCGGTATTTGGTTGGGCATGAATCTGTGAAAAAATGAAACTAACACAATCAATGCTTTTAATTGTTTTTTTGGCCAAAGTCTTGGGAATTCATCTCTTACTATCACTTTCTTGGTATTGGATGCAATTGTCAAAAGTAAAATATCATGTCCTAAGAATTTTAGATTTATCTAAATTAGCAGTGAACCCAGCATCTGCAAATTTTTGTAAAACCTTTGATAAGATATCAACATGTTCTTCCTATATGATTTTGGTTATCAATAAATCATCCACATATAGGGAGACTTTATCTAGTGGCTCTGGACCTAAGACTATATCTAAAGCTGTAATAAACACTCCTGCGCTAACATATAATCCATTCAGCAGGACCCTGAATTGGTAGCTCCTTGCTCCAAAGATAAAAGTGGTATACTTTAGGGATTCTTCTGACAATGAGACCTGCCAATATGATCATTTGAGATCTATTGACATTAGGTACCTCATACCAAAGAATTTCTGTATGATTTGAGATCTATTGATGTTAGGTACCTCATACAAAAGAATTTCTGTATTTGCTTATCCAAGTTTTGTGGCCTGGTGTGTACCAGCACTATAATTTTATTGATATCTCTAACACCAAAAACAAGTCTGATTCTACTTCCTACTTTCACCACAGCAACTAGTGGATTACTGCAAGATCATATGGATGGCTCTACAATTCCCCACCAAAGCATATTTCTGATTTCTTTAGTTACTGCTTCCTTTTTGGTCCATAGGATGGAAAGTATCATGACAGAAGGTTTCATGATGTACTACTTCAATGTTCAGTTGAATACACTCACATATCTGTTTAGCAATTGAGTTAGCTCATTTTGTTGCATTGTGTTGAGGTAATTGCATTCTTTTACCTTGGAGCTAATTAACTGTAACTTAACAGGTATATTCTCTTCTGCATTTGAATAATAGCATTCTCAGTCAGATAAACCATTGCTACAGTGCAATATTTTTTGCCAATTGCATTTTATATGAATTCTCTGGCAATACTTGCCATGTACAGTGTGATTATAATTAAAGTTAAACTTTAAAAACACTGTAGATATAACACCACTGGTCAGAATAACATCAAATTGCAACGGAATATTGTAGGAGAAGGGAGAAAACGTACGGCAGAAAAAAAAAAATAGTGTGAAAATTGATCACTAGATGGCGCTGTATGTGTCAGAACACACAAATGAAAACACCTGTTAAGCGTATGACCCATTGAAGTTGGTATAAACACACTGGGTACACGGCTTTTCCTACTTTTGTGTCTGCGACATTTGCCATGACTGTCTCAATGCAGGATCATACTCTGCTTGTATAGCTGTATTACAAGAATGATGGCTGTGCACACATTGCTCTGTAGAAGTTCTGTACACTGAAGAGACTGAAAAAGGCTTTGGTCTGATGACTGCTGTGGGTCTGGAGAAAATGAGTCAGAAATTTGAAAAGACGGCTTCTTTTGGTGTGCAACCTGGTGGAGGGAGGAAATGAACTGATTCGACATCAGTGGAAGCAATGGCCACAGCAAAGCATGAAGAGATGAGTGGTGGAGTACAAATGTGTAGTGCACAGAGAATTGCCCGAACATTGGACATACCTGTGAGCATGGTGTGTAAAATCCTACAAAAGATCCTTTTTTGCTATCCATTCAAAATTACCCATGTGCACGAGTTGCTTCCTGTTGACCTGCAAGCAAGAGAGACCTTTGCTTTAGAATTTCTTGCTCACATGGAAGTGGACAATGATTGGCTGTGGAAGATTTTGTGGACAGACTAAGCCCACTTCCAAATGACAGAATATGTCAATACACAGAATTGTCGAATATGGGCAACGGAAAATCCACTTGCAAATCAACCAGTACCACTTCATCCTATAAAGGTTATTGTGTGGTGCAGGTTTACAGCATCATTTACCATAGGGCCATATTTTTTCGAAGATGCAGGTGCTTCCACTCCTGTTAGCTTTACCGTCACTGGTAAGCTCTATAAGTGTCTTTTGTGCAACCATGTCATTCCAGCTCTCCAATAACGTGGATGGGATCATTTTTATGCAAGCTGCATATGCAACCTCCGCACATTGCAAATTTAGTTAAGCACTTGCCAAAGCGCTGTTTTGGAAATGCTAGAATTATCAGCCACTATTTCCCTACAGCCTGTCTGTTCCAGTCACCTGATCTTAATCCGTGTGACTTTTGGCTGTGGGGCTATCTGAAAGATGTTGGGTTCAGTGTTCCAATTGCAAACTTAGCTGCATTGAAGGCATGTATTGCACAGCACATTCTGAATGTGACCCCGGAAAACTTTGATCAGCCGTGGAACATGCTGTTTCTCGATTTCAACTTGTTGCTGAAAACGATGGACAGCATATTAAACATGTTTTGCACCAGTCACATTAATAATCTGATGTGATTTTGATTGATGCTTTTTATGTTGTTTTTGGCCTCAGGGGAATTAAAAACCGATGTGAGCGATGCTTTTTATGCTGTTTTTGGCCTCAGGACAATTAAAAACCGATTTTTCCCATCCGATGTGATACGACCTTGCCGTGGTGGATGGGCTTATGTAACTAACAGTAAAACACCTGTATACCCATGCACACAGAGTTTTTTTAGCGTCGAAGGTATACCTTAGGCAGTGATGTATGATTCATTTATCATTTATAGTCAACCACTATTAAATTATGGTGCTTACAGCGCCATCTATCGCTACATTTTGTAACTATTTATTTTTCTTCTGCCATGCGTTTTCCCCCTTCTCTGATAATATTCTGTTATAATTTGACATCATTCTGACCAGTGGCATTATTTCTAGAGTGGTTTGAAAGTTTAACTTTAATTATAACCACCCTGTATTTCCTTTGTCTTGGTTATTTCCAATATTATTGTCCAACATCTGTTTTCAATACTAAGTTCACCACTCAAGAGGTGAATTCTTGCCTTCCTCTCTCGTAGGAACTTGCATCCAAGAGTGTAGGTTACTAACAATCCCTTAACTATGAGAAAAGTGAACAATGTCATTTCTTTTCTTATCATTATTTCTACTTGTACCTGATGCTTTATCAACTGTGACTGGGTGGCAATAGCACATGTCACTTTGAAATTTCTCACTGAAAAGGTCAGTATCTTCTGGCCCTGACTTATCTTCTTAACGAATTCGAAACATTCACAGAGGCTCGTATGTCTGTGACAGGTTTCTGCTTTGAGAACTGCTTGTACTACTTCAGTGTATGGTTGTTTACATGTACTAGGTTCACTTAACAACTCTTGTGCTATTCCTTTTCGCTTGTTGTATCTTAACATATTGATCTTGTTTTCTATATAGCTGCTTGTGCTCTCACTCTGTCACATGGCCAACAATGGAGAGGAAATTTTGGCCATATTTAGTTTGTTTGGTGTGAGGGGCTGGGATAGCTATTGTCCATTACCTCTACAATTCGCACACTGTGGGTTTAATTTTGCCACGGTTGAGAACTGTTATTTGCATTTTGTGCCGAATTATTACTTTCATTCCTATTCACATTGTGATTGCTTGAACGTGGTGCTTGGTTCTGATTCTAATGAGTTGGGTATCCACGCTGCCACTGGTTCCACTAACCTGAATTGTACCTGTTGTCATGTCTACAATTTCTGTTTAATGGTAAATGACCATTCCCATTTGATGATTTGCCATTGTTTTGACTATATTCATTTCTCCTATTACCATTATTATTATTATGCTTTAGAGAGCGGTTTCTGCTTTCATGCTTGTGTGATGATGCATGGTCATTTCCATGCTCACCACTCTCTTTCATCTCCTCTTGAATGAAGTCTACAGAATAGGGTGACCAGATTTTCCAGATCAAAAAGTGGTACATTGGTGATAAATTGAAAATATCCTTTCCACAACAGCATTTGTGCTTGGGGCAGCAGAAAAGCAAAGCTCACAAGTGTGTCTATTTTTACTGAAGTACCTGTACTTTTAAGTGTATGGGATACATTAAACCATCTCTTATCTGTTTCCAAGTTAGCTTTTTCCCATTCCTCAAGTTCCTTGGGCACAACGTTCTTCATGCAACCTATCTCATCAAGTAATACATCTTAATCTATCTGAAATATTGCACCTCGACTAACAGTCTTAAGAAATTTCATACTATTTGAAAGTTCAACCAAAGAAACACAATTTTTCAGTGTTATCCAATTAAATGATTTCAGAAGTTGAAATGGGGAAGTCCACTTTTCTAAATAAGTCACAAAAGTGTCACAAAGTAAATTGGTAATCATCTCATATTTTGACTGAGTGAAAACTAACTTTCTCCAAGTTACTTGAAACTAAAGACACAACTGAAGTTAGAAATTTATTAAATTTCCTATTATTGCTTTTGTTTTTTAAGCAGCTCTAGCTCCTCAGCTAATTCAGTAGCTGAAATTGAGGTTCCTTTCAACTTTTGGATTAAATTTGAAAACATTTTCAATTAGCCTTGCGTGAAATGAAACCGAAGTGACTGTCGGTTCTCAAAAATTTGTTTTAGCAATGTAGGGCACCTATTCTGGGGCAGAAAACACAGTTTAAATGGTTCAGACATATCAATAATTGTTATAACTCCTGGCAACAAAGACAACCACCAAGTTTTAATACTGCCTACAACTTGTTTGTGTTAAGTATCAACAAAATCACAAAATTATTTCGGCTCCTCCACATACACAGTGTAAATGTGAAAATGGCGAAAAATTTTATTTCCTATTGTTTCTAAGTCAATGGAAAGAATGTCTGCATTTCTTTGAACTCCACTGTATACAACATGGGCTGGACAACCAATGCCTTGAATGTTCATCTTGAGAACACTGTTCAGTCTGAAATAAACATTGTTTGTTTCTGCACTCTTGTACCCACCAAAGCTGTGTTACAGTTATCTGCACAAAATGTGAGAATCCCGTCAATTATAATATTTAGCTTTTTTTTTTTTTTTTTTTTTTTTTTTTTTTTAAAAAATATCCAGAATATAGCTAGCTAATAATTCTGCCGTTTTGCCACCAGTGTTCTGAAGACAGATTACTTTGCACTGAACACCTTTGGTAGGAATGAATATCTAGCTAGAATCGACATTAGCTTTAAGCTAATCACAGACACAAAATTAGCATCTTTAAGTTCTAACCGAACTTTATATATTCCACATAGCAATAAAACGTTCACAAAAATCGACTCACATTTTGTCCTAGGACATATGAATTTCTTCTCAAATATACTGCTGATGACAGGAGATGTGCAGACCACTGAATGGAACTGGTATGGAACATAAACAGCCCTTCTACATCTACATCTACATTGATACTCCGCAAGCCACCCAACGGTGTGTGGCGGAGGGCACTTTACGTGCCACTGTCATTACCTCCCTTTCCTGTTCCACTCGCGTATGGTTCGCGGGAAGAACGACTGTCTGAAAGCCTCCGTGCGCGCTCTAATCTCTCTAATTTTACATTCGTGATCTCCTAGGGAGGTATAAGTAGGGGGAAGCAATATATTCGATACCTCATCCAGAAACGCACCCTCTCGAAACCTGGCGAGCAAGCTACATCGCGATGCAGAGCGCCTCTCTTGCAGAGTCTGCCACTTGAGTTTATTAAACATCTCCGTAACGCTATCACGGTTACCAAATAACCCTGTGACGAAACGCGCCGCTCTTCTTTGGATCTTCTCTATCTCCTCCGTCAGACCGATCTGGTACGGATCCCACACTGATGAGCAATACATTTATCATCTTCCTCTGTATTTTATCCTTACTTACAAAGGAAGTTAAGCTGCTAGAAGTTCTCACAGAAACTACCAACAGGTGCTTCTTTGTCTTTATGTGCTGCATTATATCAGCACATCCTCCACGTTCAATGGGAAAAATACTGAATGAAACAACATACATTCTGCCTTTGTACTCGTGGTTTCCTTCAGGAAATGGAACTGTTCTTTCATGGTTTTTGAGAAAGAACACTTTCTTTTCCCCATGTTCATGGCATGAGTTAGTTACACACAAAGCAAACAACAGACAATGGAACACACTAAAGCAAGCTTGCTGAACCCAGGGTTGAAACTGCTGCTTCTTCTCATTATTGCCTGTAACAGTCCAAAAACATGTGGATTGCACCTATTGCAAACTTATATCATCTAAGAGTGTATAGCTAATTGTTGTTGTTGTTGTGGTCTTCAGTCCTGAGACTGGTTTGATGCAGCTCTCCATGCTACTCTATCCTGTGCAAGCTTCTTCATCTCCCAGTACCTACTGCAACCTACATCCTTCTGAATCTGCTTAGTGTATTCATCTCTTGGTCTCCCTCTACGATTTTTACCCTCCATGCTGCCCTCCAATGCTAAATTTGTGATCCCTTGATGCCTCAAAACATGTCCTACCAACCGATCCCTTCTTCTAGTCAAGTTGTGCTACAAACTTCTCTTCTCCCTAGTCCTATTCAATACCTCCTCATTAGTTACGTGATCTACCCACCTTATCTTCAGCATTCTTCTGTAGCACCACATTTCGAAAGCTTCTATTCTCTTCTTGTCCAAACTAGTTATCGTCCATGTTTCACTTCCATACATGGCTACACTCCATACAAATACTTTCAGAAACGACTTCCTGACACTTAAATCTATACTCGATGTTAACAAATTTCTCTTCTTCAGAAACGATTTCCTTGCCATTGCCAGTCTACATTTTATATCCTCTCTACTTCGACCATCATCAGTTATTTTACTCTCTAAATAGCAAAACTCGTTTACTTCTTTAAGTGTCTCATTTCCTAATCTAATTCCCTCAGCATCACCCGATTTAATTTGACTGCATTCCATTATCCTCGTTTTGCTTTTGTTGATGTTCATCTTATATCCTCCTTTCAAGACACTGTCCATTCTGTTCAACTGCTCTTCCAAGTCCTTTGCTGTCTCTGACAGAATTACAATGTCTTCGGCGAACCTCAAAGTTTTTACTTCTTCTCCATGAATTTTAATACCTACTCCGAATTTTTCTTTTGTTTCCTTTACTGCTTGCTCAATATACAGATTGAATAACATCGGGGAGAGGCTACAACCCTGTCTCACTCCTTTCCCAACCACTGCTTCCCTTTCATGCCCCTCGACTCTTATAACTGCCATCTGATTTCTGTACAAATTGTAAATAGCCTTTCGCTCCCTGTATTTTATACCTGTCACCTTCAGAATTTGAAAGAGAGTATTCCAGTTAACATTGTCAAAAGCTTTCTCTAAGTCTACAAATGCTAGAAACGTGGGTTTGCCTTTTCTTAATCTTTCTTCTAAGATAAGTCGTAAGGTTAGTATTGCCTCACGTGTTCCAACATTTCTACGGAATCCAAACTGATCTTCCCCGAGGTCCGCTTCTACCAGTTTTTCCATTCATCTGTAAAGAATTCGCGTTAGTATTTTACAACTGTGACTTATTAAACTGATAGTTCGGTAATTTTCACATCTGTCAACACCTGCTTTCTTTGGGATTGGAATTATTATATTCTTCTTGAAGTCTGAGGGTATTTCGCCTGTCTCATACATCTTGCTCACCGGATGGTAGAGTTTTGTCAGGACTGGCTCTTCCAAGGCCATCAGTAGTTCTAATGGAATGTTGTCTACTGCCGGGGCCTTGTTTCGACTCAGGTCTTTCAGTGCTCTGTCAAACTCTTCACGCAGTATCTTATCTCCCATTTCGTCTTCATCTACATCCTCTTCCATTTCCATAATACTGTCCTCAAGTACATCGCCCTTGTATAAACCCTCTACATACTCCTTCCACCTTTCTGCCTTCCCTTCTTTGCTTAGAACTGGGTTGCCATCTGAGCTCTTGGTATTCATACAAGTGGTTCTCTTCTCTCCAAAGGTCTCTTTAATTTTCCTGTAGGCAGTATCTATCTTACCCCTAGTGAGACAAGCCTCTACATCCTTACATTTGTCCTCTAGCCATCCCTGCTTAGCCATTTTGCACTTCCTGTCGATCTCATTTTTGAGACGTTTGTATTCCTTTTTGCCTGCTTCATTTACTGCATTTTATACTTTCTCCTTTCATCAATTAAATTCAATATTTCTTCTGTTAGCCAAGGATTTCTATTAGCCCTTGCCTTTTTACCTACTTGATCGTCTGCTGCCTTCACTACTTCATCTCTCATAACTACCCATTCTTCTTCTACTGTATTTCTTTCCCCCATTCCTGTCAATTGTTCCCTTATGCTCTCCCTGAAACTCTCTACAACCTCTGGTTCTTTCAGTTTATCCAGGTCCCATCTCCTTAGATTCCCACCTTTTTGCAGTTTCTTCAGTTTCAATCTGCAGTTCATAACCAATAGATTGTGGTCAGAATCCACATCTGCCCCTGGATATGTCTTACAATTTAAAACCTGGTTCCTAAATCTCTGTCTTACCATTATATAATCTATCTGATACCTTTTAGTATCTCCAGGATTCTTCCAGGTATACAACCTTCCTTTATGATTCTTGAACCAAGTGTTAGCTATGATTAAGTTATGCTCTGTGCAAAATTCTACAAGGCGGCTTCCTCTTTCATTTCTTCCCCCCAATCCATATTCACCTACTATGTTTCTTTCTCTCCCTTTTCCTACTGACGAATTCCAGTCACCCATGACTATTAAATTTTCGTCTCCCTTCACTACCTGAATAATTTCTTTTATCTCGTCATACATTTCATCTATTTCTTCATCATCTGCAGAGCTAGTTGGCATATAAACTTGTACTACTGTAGTAGGCATGGGCTTTGTGTCTATCTTGGCCACAATAATGCGCTGACTATGCTGTTTGTAGTAGCTAACCCGCACTCCTATTTTTTTATTCATTATTAAACCTACTCCTGCATTACCCCTATTTGATTTTGTATTTATGACCCTGTATTCACCTTACGAAAGTCTTGTTCCTCCTGCCACCGAACTTCACTAATTCCCACTATATCTAACTTTAACCTATCCATTTCCCTTTTTAAATTTTCTAACTTACCTGCCCAATTAAGGAATCTGACATTCCACGCTCCGATCTGAAGAACACCAGTTTTATTTCTCCTGATAACGATGTCCTCCTGAGTACTCCCCGCCCGGAGATCCGAATGGGGGACTATTTTACCTCCGGAATATTTTACCCAAGAGGACGCCATCATCATTTAATCATACAGTAAAGCTGCATGTAATTGGTAACTAAAAATACAACTGAACAAAGACAGCCTTATAATGCTCTTTAGCGAAAACTTGTTAAATCCATCCATCATTTCTGGAGAAGCAAATAATCAATACGAATCGGGAAGCTCATGCCTACGTCACTGGCAATGAGTATGATGATGGAAAATCTTCTGTTCACACCTCTCTTTATCCCATGACCAAGATAATGATTCTTTATTCCATCTTTTCATTCAAGACAAACCAAGACTCAAGAAAACATTAAAAAAAATATTACATAAAATTGATGAAAAACTAAATAAAAACACAAAAGGAAGTGAAAAGGAGATCAGGTTACCGCTGATTACAAAAAAATGGGGCATTTGGTGTCCTGTTGAATACTTTGTGGGGTGGGGGCAGTCCCTCAGTCCCTTTAAAAACACCACAGTATATAAATAAAACCCAGTACTGGGACAGGTACATAATTCAACTACTCAAGTCATGTCTGCTAAATAATGCTAAGGAAAAGTTAATTAATGTACATGAACATGATCTAAAACATTTTGCGTCAGTTGTAGATTCTATCTATTTGGGTGACCAGACGTCCTCTTTTTAACAGAAGACTCCCATTTTTTCGTGATCTGTAGTAACCTTACCTTCTTTCTGCTTCCTTTTGTGTTTTTATTTATTTTTACATAAATTTAGTGTCATTATTTTTAATATTTTCTTGAGTCTTGCTTTGTCTTGAATGTAAAGAAGGAATTTTATTTTGGTCACAGGATGAGGAGATGTGTGACCAGAAGATTTTCCATCATCATAATTAGTGGCAGTGACTTAGGTGTGAGCTTCGTAGTTTGTATCCATTATTTGCTACTGCAGAAATGATGCATGGTTTTTTACAAGTTTTCATCAAAGAACATTGTAGGGCTATCAATGTTCAATTGTAATTGTAGTTACCAATTAGCTATTCACTGTTAGATAACATGAATTTGCAATAGATGCAACACACACAAAGTCTTCGGACTGTTACAGACAACAATGGGAAGTAGGCAGCAGTTTCAACACTGGATTTGGCAAGCTTTCCTTAGTGCACAACATATTCTGTTATTTGCTGTGTGTGACACTAACTCATCCCCATTAATATAAGGAAAAGAAAGTGCTCTTTCTCTAAAACCATGAAAGAAGAGTTGTCTTCCTTGAAGGAAACCACTAGTGCAAAGATAGAATGTGTGTTGTCATTCAGTTTTTTCCATTGAAGATGGAGGACGTGCCAATATAACACAGCACATACAGACAAAGTAGCACCAGTTGGCAATTTCAGTGAGAAAAAAAGAGAGGCACACCAAAAAAGGAGGGGCACATGCAGCATCCCCATATGTGAAATTATGCCCAACAAAAATCATCAACAACAGGAATTATGGAGAGTGTATTATGTATTACATGTAATGCAAATTATGTGACATCTATAATATGAGAGGTGCTTTTGTACAAAAATAATAATACCTGTAATAATAATAATAATAATAAGTGGTGATTTTCTGGGGGATGCATACCCCTGAACTTTTTCTTCAACAAAGTAATTTTTTTACGATGTTGAGAACTTGGAAGAGTGCCAAAGTTTTATTTCACCGATGAAAAAATTTTTATTTCATTTTTTCGTGTTTGTAATTGCAATACGAACGATACCAGTGCAGTTTTTGGTGGGAAAAGCGATGTCATTGACTGTGTCAAGCATTTCGAAGCTGCGGCAACCGTTCTGGACAACTGAATCGCTGGCAGCCAGTTCAATAAGCATATAGTGCACTCGCCTGCTAATAGCGGGTGATGGTAGTGCTACATGGATATGCGTACGCTCAAATGCCGAGCAGGTATCTTGCTACTGATAGCAAGAGTAAAGTAAGGAGGTGTGAAGACTACAGCAGCCATGAACTAAAGTCAGTTTGGAAACAGTTGTAATGGTATTAATGTAGGTTTTATAGTTAAATAAATTTTCAGCTGTATTAAAAATTGGGCCAGTTGAAGCACAGGATACCACCCATCATCTATGGCATTTTGGGAGCCAAACAAGGTTACAAAATATTTTTGTAGTGTTGTTTCTATTGTTGTTGATGATAGGTGTGGATGGTTTTTGTTGTATTGTGTATTTTAGTGGTGTTTTATAGGTTAAAATATGTGTTTGGTAATATTTCCTTGTATTTTTTTGTATGTCAGAGGGTTGATTTAACTCACCTGTTTCATTTGAGGTGTATTATAGGTCAACTGAAGTGTATGATACAATTTTCTTTTATTGTTCAAGGGTTGATAGGAATTGCATGCTTCATTTGAGGTGATGTAAACTGAAGTATTCGATACCACATTCTCTTGTATGTTTGGGTGTTTCTCAGTATCGCCTGCTTCATTTGAGCTGCAGTAAAATCAACTAAAGAGTCCGATACCATTTTTTATTTATTTATTTATTTTTTTTAAATAGTTCGACATGTTGATGATGTCATGGCTAAAAGCAGACAGGTGGTATACCATGCTTCAGTATAAGTAATTTTCGCTGCATTATATCCAATGTCGGAGTACCCTCAAACTTCTTTTTAGAAAAAAAGCACTGATAATAATATTAATAATAATAATAATTATTATTACTATATGATGCACTAGAGAATAAAACATGTACTGCTGTTATGTAGTTGCAGACAGAACTATTGACGATTATTATCTGAGATCTTCATGCTGTTCATATTATTAAGAGCACCATTAAGAAAGATTGCACTCTCTCTCTTAGTAACTGCCGCTGTGGTCAGTCGAATATATAATTAATAAAGACTGCTGTACGACAAAAGGTGTGTAAAAGCTACAAATATTTTAATATATGTATTAAAAATATGTGTTGAAATTATTTAATATATACTGGTAACATTCCATGTCAAATAATCCAACGCTTTTCAGAATTTAGCTCTGGTAGCAGCAACAGGAAGAACATCACTAGCTAGCTACAGCTGCCACCTTTACGTGGTACATTTGAAATTTTTCAGCTGTGTGAAAGACTTGCAGTGAAGTAACTTAAACATTTTCTTTTCCAGCACTGCAGTGGATGAGAATATTACCTTTTCAAATTAGTTTATTTTAAGTTAATTGGTTAAAAGTAACACAGATAGGCTTTGACCTGAAATTACGAAGAGATATAGAATCTTATTTGGAGAATTCAAATGTTTTTCTCAGTTAAGAGGTTTTACATATGGAAATCAGATTAGTATCAGAATTTCCAGCATTTTCAACATATTTAGCCAGGGTAACAGATAACTGAGATTACAAGTAACGAAAACAGCAATGATGGTGCTGACGTCCATTTCATAGCCCAACAGTGGTTGCTGCTACAGCTTGTGGCGGGCAGTCACCAGCAAGTAAGGGTGGAAATGATGAGGGGGCAGGTTGGCGTGCCATCCCCCCCCCCCCCCCCCCCCTCCCCCTTGTGAGAGGCCATAGGGAAGGACCAGGGACAACATCTCCATAGCAACGTCCTTGCCAAGGTCAATGGTCAGACTAGGGGGTGGGGGTGGGGTGTCAAGACACAACAGCCACACAGGACCCAGCAACAGAGGCAGCAGTGGCTGCGGCGTCAGGTGCAGTGGGGGCTGCACCGGTGATGGCAGTTGAGGAGTGGGGGAAGAGGTAGGAAGCCCAGACAGCGAGCTGTCAGGCAGTGACCCCTGCTGTGGCGCAAACCAGAGTGTCTGCAACACATTAACAGGGATCGGTGGCAGCAGGGGCGGGGAGGTAAGGGGTCTTCTGGGTCAACCCCACCATATGCGGATGCAAGCTGGTCAAAGTGATGGGACATCCACCTATCAGCAGTGTGGACAACGCATAGATGCTGGTCATGGTGATGCTCAATGACAGCAGAATCCCAATTTGGCCAGTGGCCAAACGCATAAGTCCAGACAGGCACACCTGGCTGGAACCATTGCGGATCTGGTGATGCTGGTAGAGTCGGCACCAGGTGAAGGGATGCCTGTGGTGGCGTCAATGTAGGAGCTACATCAGGCTCTTGCTACACTCTGAATATTAAAAAAAAACCAAAAGTATTCATAGATATTACTTTGAAAGGTCTCACAACCTTTGCTTCCTCAACCATTTTGCATAGGTCACTGGGTACAAATGCCTTCGTCACCAACTTCCTTCTCTCTATCAAGGCAAACTCAGAGTCACAGGGGAGAAAGCTGTGCCCACTAACAAGAAACTGTTGTTCTGTTCGTGTGAACAACCCATTTGCCACCAGAAAAAGAAAAAGAAATACCATCATTCAGTTCTTGTTTTGTGCAGCACAGTTGTCACTCAAATTAATAAGCTTTTTCTTCATTGTTATCCCACTGTTTAGCACTTTTAGAATGCATGATACGATTTCATTTCTACCCCTACCAAGGATACTCTCATCCCATATGCACATGTAAGACTGAAGGGTGTCGCTTACAGATACTGCCATGTTGTTACAAGATAACTGGCGGCGATAAAACACCTTGGGGTGTGTTAGTGCAGGCACAAACATAACCTGCTGCATATCAATCGATATGCAGCAAAGTGAAACAAACACAACTGACTGGCACATTGCACCATTCTTATGAAATCAGCAGGCAACTTAGCACCATTGCCATCTAGTGGTGGCAAATGTACCAACTTGCAATTATTGGCGGACATAGCACTGTTCGTGTGAATCTTTAGGTTTTCGCGGCGCAAAGACTGCTCCATTTAATTTCGGGAATGCAGCCGCATAAATTCTGCTTCTTCTTCTAATATTTCGGCTGTATATCTTTCAGCCATCTTCAGAGAGAGCCGTACGACTGACGCTCCAGCGCTCGCTCCATCCTTTTAAACTCGCGGACCGCGCCACTGCGCATGCGGCCACAGATGAACAAGGCGCCAGTGATGTCGATTGGTGGCAAAGACGTAACATATGCATGAGTTACGTCTGCGGCTGCGCATTCTATCCATGCTGGGAGATCGATGTATTACTGGGAGCTGAACTGTAGCGACGTCTTTGTAAGTTCAATATTGAAAGTGCCGGATTCCATGATTTATCTAATGTGAAACCGCTGTCTCTATTAATTAAATTCTTCGCCAAGCGGATTTCAATGGCCTCTTTTACTACGGAGTCCCAGAAAGATGAAACAGAAGTCAGAATTTCGACATTTTCATATACCATAGAGTGACCAGAATCAATACAATGCTCTGCCACAGCCGATTTACTGGGTTGTAAGAGCCGAGTGTACCTGCGATGTTCCGTACAGCTCTCTTGGACTGTACGATTCGTTTGTCCGATATATGAAAGGCCACATTCACATGGTATCTTGTAAACTCCAGGTTTGCGGAGTAGTAAATCATCTTTAACGGAACCCAGGAGTGCAGCCGTCTTCGCCGGTGGACGAAAAATCACTTTTACTTTATGTTTAGTGAGGATCCGTCCTATTTTGGATGAAAGGCTTCCCACATACGGCAGGACAGCCATGGATTTAAATGTTTCCTCGTCATCTTCTGCATTCCTTACGGACACCTTAGGTTTTATTTGTAGTGCCTTACGTATCTCTTGTGGAGAATACCCGTTGTCCTCAAAAACTCTCTTCAAATGTAAAAGTTCGTCTTTTAAACTACTTTCATCAGATATGACTCTGGGTCATGCAGTATATCGGAAACCGACCCACACGGACTTATATTTACATGCTAATAGCTGTCACCATCCTTCGCAGACGAGTAGTGTTCTAAGAACTTTGGTACACCGAGCACATGTCATATCTGATGAAAGTAGTTTAAAAGACGAACTTTTACATTTGAAGAGAGTTTTTGAGGACAACGGGTATTCTCCACAACAGATACGTAAGGCACTACAAATAAAACCTAAGGTGTCCGTAAGGAATGCAGAAGACGACGAGGAAACATTTAAATCCATGGCTGTCCTGCCGTATGTGGGAAGCCTTTCATCCAAAATAGGACGGATCGTCACTAAACATAAAGTAAAAGTGATTTTTCGTCCACCGGCGAAGACGGCTGCACTCCTGGGTTCCGTTAAAGATGATTTACTACTCCGCAAACCTGGAGTTTACAAGATACCATGTGAATGTGGCATTTCATATATCGGACAAACGAATTGTACAGTCCAAGAGAGCTGTACGGAACATCGCAGGTACACTCGGCTCTTACAACCCAGTAAATCGGCTGTGGCAGAGCATTGTATTGATTCTGGTCACTCTATGGTATATGAAAATGTCGAAATTCTGACTTTTGTTTCATCTTTCTGGGACTCCGTAGTAAAAGAGGCCATTGAAATCTGCTTGGCGAAGAATTTAATTAATAGAGACAGCGGTTTCACATTAGATAAATCATGGAATCCGGCACTTTCAATATTGAACTTACAAAGACGTCGCTACAGTTCAGCTCCCAGTAATACATCGATCTCCCAGCATGGATAGAATGCGCAGCCACAGACGTAACTCATGCATATGTTACGTCTTTGCCACCGATCGACATCACTGGCGCCTTGTTCATCTGTGGCCGCATGCGCAGTGGCGCGGTCCGCGAGTTTAAAAGGATGGAGCGAGCGCTGGAGCGTCAGTCGTACGGCTCTCTCTGAAGATGGCTGAAAGATATACAGCCGAAATATTAGAAGAAGAAGCAGAATTTATGCGGCTGCATTCCCGAAATTTAATGGAGATAGCACTGTTCATTTGTAATCGTCCTCAGTATCCTGCACCTTTCAAATCACTCATCAGATTTTTCATTAATTTGGCACTTAGCACTTGTCTACAGTTAAGTATCCAATTGCTAAAGCCTTCTTTTCAATCTGAGAATATCGCTGCTGATTGGGAGTTAAAGAGTTAGAAGCATATGCAATCAGTTGTTCAGATCTGTCCATGTACTTGTGCATCAACACTACATCAAGACCATGCTGAGAGGATCCGTAGCCAAGATGCAGCTGAAAAGTGACCAGACATGAGGCGGGCTGAAGCTTAGATTTAAGCAAGGCAAACACTCGTTCACAAGCTGGGGACCAGAAAAAAAGGTACATTTTTGTGCAAAGTGACAGTGGATGTGTCCCGCAAAAACTTACTGTAGTAAGCAACTTTACCAGCAACTTTACCTAGAAACGCCTGCAATTCCTTTACAGAGGTTGGCCGCAGGAAAGCTGCAATTGCATCAATATGGTGACATGGCGACTTGACCCTTGTATGAGAAACCTGAAAATCTAGGTACTCAAATGATGGCTGGAGAGGGGGCGGGGAGAAGAAGAAGAAGATTCAGCAAGATTGCACTTGAGACAGGTAGACTGCAAAACCGAAAACAGACATTGGAGATTTCTAAGATGGTCTCCAGTGGAAGAACCCAAATGAATAACATTGTCAAGGTAATTGAGGCAGACGGTCACAGAGGCTCTCAGCTGTTCTAAAAAATACTGAAAAACTGCAGGCGCACTAGCAATGCCAAAAGGAAAGTGTAGATATTGGTATAGATTGCAAGGTGTATTGACAATGAGAAGTCGGCTAATGGCCTCATCCGAGGGGAACTGTAGGTACACTTCCAACAAATCAAACTTGGAAAAATGGTGGCCACCTGATAATTTTGCGAGCAACTTGTCAGGGCAGGGCAGAGGGTATGTATCTGTCACAGACTGTGTATTAATTGCAACACTGAAGTCACCACAGAGGTGAAGATTAACCTTCAACTTCTTAACAAAGACCAGTGGTGTAGCCCATTCACAGAAAGAAACAGGCTGAATGACATAAATGAATGTCAAATGGCCTAATTCAACCTTGACAAAGCTGTGCAATGTGCCAGGTACCTGCTGTGCCCCCCCCCCTCCCCAAAAAACGAGGTGCGGTGGTAATGTGGGCCTGAAAACCGGTACCACAACTGGGCCCAGGGGAAAACAGAGAAGAAAACTCAGGGCAGAGGGACTCGAATTGCTGATACAGAACCTGATCTGACACTAAATTTACTTTACCGGCAGTGGAGAAGCCGAAAGCATTAAATACATCTAACCTGAACAGGTCTGCAGTATGGGGATGATCCACAACAAGGAAGGTGAGAGGGTGAACAACAAATTTGTAAGAGATGGAGTGGAGATCTGATTACGATCAGACACTGCTGTTTATTGTAGCTAACCTACTTCTGTGAAACCTGTATGAAGTGAGGGGAGCCCAAGTCCATATACATTCATGCATTTACTAAAGTCACTGCAGCCTGTGTCCAGTTGCATTTTTAGCGGTTTATTACACACATGCAAGTCAATAAAGAATTTATTTGGGGAAACAATCATTGGAGAGATACAGTTTATGTCCACTGGTACTACTGGGTCTGCCACATTCAAAGACGAGTTACACACTGATGCAATGTGGCTTTTCTTTCGACACTTGTTGCAAACAGCACAACACTTAGGGCACGCAGCACGCTCATGTTGGATGAAGCAGTACAGGCAAGACAGAAGTGTGGCACAAGGCTGCTGTTATGACATGGCCTGTTGCTGCTGTGGCTCCAAGAGATGCTGAGTCGAAGGTTGTACTGCTGCAATGGCTCTTCCATCATCCTGAACACTTGCAAAATGCCTAACAGGGGTTGACTGAGCAATTTCCGAAACTTCTCCCCATGCAGCAATCTGATCGCCTGTGGCCCGCAATGCTTCAAAGGACTGTGCTGTATAGAGCATATTCGTAAGCATCAGACTCTGGTTATTGCAGGCTTCCATACCTGGGACAGACGAATAATATCAGCATAGGATTCATAATGGGTTCTAGTGACAAATTTACAACGGTGGTCCAACCAATGTAATTCTGCAGCCGAGGCTTAGTAAGATTTGTTTGGGCCCTTCTGACAGCAGTAAAATTCTACAAGTGTCACAAGGACATGCATTCTGTCACAGTAATAGGTTGAGAGAAGCTCACACATTTCATTTCTTAAAATGATAAGCCAGCTGGTTCTTAGAAAGGCGCAAGTTAGTGTAACAAGTGATAAATGCATGGTGAAAGCCAAGAAAGAAAGCCCTACACAGATTTGCATCACCCTTGCGAAAAACCTGGAAATGTTCACGTAACCGTGTCTTGTACGAGTCACCATATTCAACTAATTCTTTCATATGCCAGATCGATGACAGACAAATTGAAATTGGGGGTAGCAGAGCAAAATCAGATAGGTTGAAAAACATTTTGAAATGTTTCTTTACAAAGGAACTGCCCTAGTTTAATTCTCACACTACTGCAAAAATAAGTGATACAGATATTACTGTCAGTGGTGTTGAGAAACAGCTGAGATCAGTAAAACTGAATAAGGATCCAAGGCCACTGTCTGATTCCAGACAGTACCCTGTTGTTGGATGAAACACATGTCATATCCGTCCACAAGAAAATTATCTGAATTATTCCACAGAACTATCATCCAATATCATTTACCTCCAGTTGTAAAATCCTAGAACATACACAGAGTTCAAACATAATGAAGTCTCTCAAACAATCAGAATGATATCCTCCATGCCAACCAGCAGTTTCTGAAATCATTATCAACAAAACCCAACTGGCATTATTACCACATGATAATCTCAAAGTAATATTTCTTGACTTCTGAAAAGCATTTGAGTCAGTAACACACCAACACTTATTAACAAAAGTACAGTCTGTGACGTACGCCTGCTTTATTTCTTTGTTGATAGTCTTCGATGTCGATGTACTGCATTTTTATACTGGCTGCAAAATGGGGGGTGGAAGTTCAACACTGACAGCTGTAAATGATGTAGCTGGCAACTACAAAGCTCCTTTTCACAGTTCTTTACTTTCACTGTTCATGACCCCCAATATTACACAGTTATATCGCCAGTTCACTACTGTTAACTTTTGATAAGCCTCATTAATCGTTTGCAGGCAAACCTCATACTGCTACAATAGTTTACTGTTGAACATCTATGAGCAGTAAAAACCTAACCATACAGCTTTTTCAGAATAATACGGTACGTGTGACACTATTGAACAGACTTACTTACTTTACTTTACATGATCAGGCCCTCCTGGCGCCAATCATTCTCTATTCCAATCTGCAGCAAGTCTTCATGGATTCCAATCCTCCATCTCTTCTTTGGTCTTCCTAGTGGGCGTCTTTCATAGGGAGTATAACCCATAGCTTTCAAAGGCCATCGGCATTTATCCATCCGACTGACATGTCCACCCCATACAAGGTGCTTCGTTCTCATCAATCCTACAATGTTTGGTCCATTGTACATTTCGTCTAGTTCACAATTATGTCTGATCTTCCATTCTACAGTGGTCTCATCTTGTACCAGACCAAAGAGCTTCCTTAAGACTTTCCGCTCAAAAACAAGAAGATCGTTCAAGTCTTTTTTCCGGAACTCCAAGTTTCACAACCATACAGTACTACGGGTTGAATCATTGTGTTATACAGTTAAAGTTTGAAATTATTCAAGAGACCACGCGATGCAAGAAGTTGACTGAGACCAAAGTATGATCTGTTGGCGGCTTGGATCCTCAGTTTGATTTCTGCTTCACATGCTGCAGCTTCTGGAAAGATTACCCCCAGATATTTAAAGACATGAACCTTTTTGTATGATCAGTTTCCGAGTATCAAAGGTTGGAGTGGGTCTCTGGAACAAGCATGGGCCCTGCTCATTACCAAATATTCCGTCTTTGATTCATTCACAAGCAGTCCAATTTTGCTTGCTTCCGCCTCTACGTTTTCACTCATCCGCATTAGTTCCTCCTTAGATCTGGACAACAGGGCCATATCATCAGCAAATGAGAGATGTGTGATTTTCTCACCCTCTACCTCTATAGCCTCGAAGCTTTTACGAGAGACTTCTCTCATTATCTTTTCAAGTATCAGGTTGAACGATACCGGTGACACACCATCTCCTTGTCTCAACCCTGTCTTTATGTTAAAGTTCTCCGTGAGTTCGTTCCCGAGCTTCACTTTGCCTTTTGAATCAGTGAGACAAATTCCAAACATGCTGATGAGTTTCTTAGGTATTCCAAACTCTGTTACGCAATTTACCAGGCTCTCCCAGTGGATGTGGTCACACGCCTTCTTAAAATCTATGAAGAGCACATGAAGTTCTTCGCCATACTCCTACAACTTTTCGGTGAATTGTCACAGCACAAAGATGTTGTTGACAGTTGAAAGGCCCTTTCTGAATCCCCCCTGATATTCGCCAATCACTTCTGCAAATGGCTGTATTCTATCCAGTATACAGTAGGACAGGATCTTGTAGCAGACATTCAGTAGGGTGATTCCTCTGCAGTTAGTGCAGTTCATTTTGCCACCTTTCTTGTGTGTAGGGCATATGACAGCTGTCTTCCAATCTTCTGGGATCTCCTCCAAAATCCAGATCCCCTTGATTAATTGGTGAATTTTCTTCTGGAGTCCCTTCCCTCCAGCTTGAATGATTTCTGCCTGTATTCCATCTTTTCCTGAGATTTTGTACTTCTTTAGCATCATTATCTGATTCTTTATTTCCTCCAGTGTGGGTGGAGGATAGTCTAAATCTGCAATGTCAGGAAATTGAAATTCAAACAGGTCTTTAGGTTCATCACAGTTGAGGAGTTCCCTGAAGTATTGTTTCCACCGTTCAGCAATGTCAAGCTCACTGGTGAGAATGCTCCCATTATTGTCTTTGATGAATTTTTGGTGGCTTTGATACGCTTCTTGAAGAATTTTACTTTCAGGTACATCTTTCGTGCCTCTTTCCCCAAGAAATCTTGTTGAGCCTCATCTACCAGTCCTTTAACGTACATTCTCTTTGCCCTTCTCAGGGTTGCTCGAGTAGTTCTCTGAATGCCTTTGAACTGTGCTTCACCTTCTGCAATATCAGCCCCCTTGTAACCAGCTATCCTTGGCTTCTCTTCTCTTAATACATTCATACTCAAACCAAATCTTTTTGCCTCTGATCCGCTTCTCGATGACTACATTTGGCACCTCATTTATGGCATCCTTAACTTCTTTCCACATTTTATCTGGGTTCTTTTGTGAAACTTCTTCCTGCGGATTTTCAAAGCAATTGCTGAGCTGTAGCTGAAATTCTTCTTTCTTTGAGCTGTCTTTCAGCGCATTGATATGGTAGTGGACAACTTTTGTAAGGTTGTTTCTAAATTTGGCTTTGGGTTGTACTTTTAGCCAGCTGTTCGCGAGGAAATGATCACTTCCACACTCTGCACCCCTTGCTGTCTTCACATCCCTCACCCAGTTCTTTGCTTTGATATCTATTGCAATGTGGTCTATCTGATTACTTGTTTTACCATCTGGCATTACCCAAGTTCCTTTATGTATATCCTTCCGTCGGAAATTTGTGCTGCTTATGAATATCCCTTTGGATGTTGCAAAGGTTATGAATCTGATGCCATTGTCATTGCTGAGTTCATGAAGACTGAGTCTTCTGGTTGATGACTGGAATATTTTCTCTCTTCCAACTTTAGCGTTCATGTCTCCCAGTAGGACTTTACAATTATTATTTGGGATGGTATCTACGACTACTACCTCCAGTTCCGCGTAGAATTTATCCTTCACTTGCGATGTACTTTCTTCTGTGGGTGCATGGCAATTCACAAACGATATTTTACATCTCTCTACGTCTATTGTTAAAACTGCTATTCTAGGGCTCACAGCCTCAAACCCAGATACATTAGCAGCTACTGAACAGACACAGTCATTATTTTCACATGGCCTATTTGTGTTACACTTATTTCATGGTAAAATTGATGCATGTGGTTGACATAACCAATACAGGTTCCTTGTCTGAAAATTGGCCATGGACTGACTGTCTCAGGACCAAAAATCGGGCCTTTATACATCCTCACAATAATAGGTACTGAAACTATACATTGTTCAATGTTTATTTACAGAAATTACAATTAAAACATAACTCATTTAATTAACTGAATATATAGAAAAATTCCTTCTTTATAAGTTTCTTCTACTACAATAGTTAGGCTGAATTATTTGTTTAAAGGATGAAATTAACAGATATAGTTATACAAACAATACTTTTGACAAACTTGGTAACTATTTTGGAATTAATTAAGGACTAGCTTTGCTAACATGTTTTCGAATAGAGCCAAATACATACTTAAAGAATGCTAGTGGTTTTCGAATAGAGCCAAATACATACTTAAAGAATGCTTGTGGTTCGTCTTCCAAATGTTTATAATTACTATAGAATTTATATTTGTTTATAAGTAAACCACAGAATCTAAGTCACAGAACAATTAATGATTTCACCCTATAATAAAAGATATTACCTAGGAACAGTCAAAATAAATTAGGAAATTGATGACATAAACAAAACTAAGCATAAAATTAGATCTGGTGCTAAATTCTTTATAACTGAGAGCCAACCTTTCCCAGATTATACTCCCGTATGTTAATAGTAATTAGTAAAAAATGAATTTAAGGAGGCTGATGGCAAAACAAGAGCATAAGTAAAGAGAGCCTAGCTTGCTTCATCACAAGTCATACGTGGTGTCAAATGAAGTTTGTGATTGGACTGAGGATTTCTTGATATGGAGGTTGTAGACAGGTTGACAGATGTAGAAATAACTTCAGCAATGGCCCCAGGAAAGTGTATTAGGGCCACTGCTGTTCATGCAGTACATTAAGGACCTGTCACACAATATTAACAGTAACTTCACACATTTTGCAAATGATGCAGTTATATATAACAAAGTACTGTCTAAAAAAGGTGCACAAATGTTCAATCAGATATCAATAAAATTACAAGGTGGTGCAAAAATTGGCAGGTTATTCTAAATGCTCGGAAATGTAAAACTGTACACTTCAAAAAAGTAAAACCATAGTATATCATGAGCACAGTGTTAGTGAGTCATGATTGGAATCACTGAACTCATATAAATACCTAAGTGTAACAATTTGTGAGAATATGAAATTGAATGATGAAATAGGTGCAATCATAAGCAACACAGATGGCTGACATTAGTTCACTGGTATGATACTGAGAAAATGGTCAAACTACTATAGTAATTGCTTATAAAACACTCATGCAGCCCATCCAGAATATAGCACAAGTGTGTGGTACTGACACCAAATAGAACTCACAGGAGCTATTGAACATAATTATACAAAAACAAATGTCAAATTGCCAAGAAGTGCAATACATCCACTGCTATGCAATGATTAGCATCCAGAATATAGCACAAGTGTGTGGTACTGACACCAAATAGAACTCACAGGAGCTATTGAACATAATTATACAAAAACAAATGTCAAATTGCCAAGAAGTGCAATACATCCACTGCTATGCAATGATTAGCATTTCAATGTTACAATACAAAGTAGGTTGGAGTCGTGCTATCCATATTCTGTATACAAGGAAAGATTCCATAGTGGGTTTCTCAATCAGAAATCACTTCCGAATGTTGCTTGTTTGTGAGAAGAACACATCATGTCTTGCATAAGATGTACAAATGTCTACCAGCACATCACAATTTGGCAGTGGCAGAATCATGGTATATCAAGACTGAGGTTTACCATTCTGGAACATTGCTGCTCATGTCGGTCGGCATCCCATGACTGCTATGCAAATACGAAATCTAGTTTAGGAGGACTACTCAGTGCCTTGTCGTATCTTAATGACTCATCTTACTAATGCTGGAGAGGTTAGACAAATTGTTTGCTGGACCATGCAATATCGCACAGCCATGTCATGTGGCTTGGGACAGGAAATGAGCTTTTTTGCAGCAAGACGAGTACCCACATGGAATGTGTGATGACATACGGAGCACCCTGGATTGCCATCATGTTGACTATAATAGTGGCTTCCCTTGGCACAACAGCAGAGGGAGGAATAACAGTGCACACAGTGACAACAACAGAGATAAAAATGCCACCACATCATCTTTTTCAAATGAGTCCTGGGTGTTAATGCAGCATGAAACTAGACATATCCATGTGAAGAGGTTCCGGAGACGTACATGTCAATTCCTTATTGCCATATAGGTCCTATACGTGGCATGAACTATCACTGGGTACACAACTCATTCACCTCTGATAACTGATAATTTGGGCAGAAACTGTTACGTCTCTGATGTTTTGAGATTGGTGCCTCTGCTCTACCTTTGCAGTTATACTTCAACAAGGTAAATGCAAGATGTTCTAATTTATCCTGACCTCCCTTGATACAGACACTGTTCAAACTATTGCTCTGGGCAGCACATTATCCAGCTCTCTCACTCATTGAAAACATAACTCTGACATGCTAAAACAACAGAATATCAAGGATGGAATGTAACAATATAATGAAAAGGATAATTGCTACTCACAGGCACAACATAAAAACTGTCAGCAAGTGAGCTCGCAGCCAACAAGGCCTTCGTCGAAAATAGAAAAATACACACACACACACACACACACACACACACACACACACACACACACAAATGCAACTCACACGCACACAATCACAGCCTCTGGCAGCTGAAGCCAGACTAGAAGCAGCAGTGCACGATGGGAGAGGCAATCACATGGTGGGGCAGGGAGGAGTAGGGATAGCACAGCAGGGGTGGAGGATGGTAAAGTGCTGATTGTAGGAGCATACAGGGATGACTTGGAAGAGGGTTGGGCAGCTAGGTGCAGTCGGGAGGTTAGGCAGAGGGTGGGTGAGGGAGGAGTAGCAGGAAAGAAGAGAAGTAAAAACACTGAAGGTACATTGGTGATTTAGAGGGCTGTGTAGTGCTGGGATGGGGGTTGGGTTGGGTTGTTTGGGGGAGGAGACCAGAAAGCGAGGTCATCGGTTTCATCGAACTGGGAAAGGACAGGGAAGGAAGTCGGCCATACCCTTTCAAAGGAACCATCCTGGCATTTGCCTGCAGCGAAATCACGGAAAACCTAAATCAGGATGGCTGCACACAGGACTGAACCATTGCCACTGCGGCTGAAATGGGAAGAGGGAAGGGGTTAGATGGATGAGGAAAATGTCTAACAAAGGTTGAGGCCAGGAGGATTACAGGAACATAGGATATACTGCAGGGAGAGTTCCCACCTGTGCAATTCAGAAATACTAGTGTTGGTGAGAAAGATTCATGAGACACAGGCTGTGAACCAGTCATTAAAATGAAGAACGTCATGTTTGGCAGCATGTTCAAAAATGGGATGGTCCAGCTGTTTCTTGGCCACAGTTTTGTTGGTGGCCATTCATGCAGACAGACAGCCTGTTGGTTGTCATGTCCACATAGAATACAGCACACTGGTTGCAATTTAGCATGACTGGTTTCACAGGTAGCCCTGCCTTTGATGGGATAGGTGAGGTTTGTGACTGGACTGGAGTAGGTAGTGGTGGGAGAATGTTTGTGACAGGTCTTGAATGTAGGTCTGTTACAGGGATATGAGCCATGAAGCAAGGGGTTGGGAGCAGGGGTTGTGTAAGGATGGGCAAGGATATTGTGTAGGTTCGGTGGGTGGCAGAGTACCCCTGTGGGAGGGGCAGGAAGCATTGTGGGTAGGACATTTCTCATTTCTGGGCATGAAGAGAGGTAGTCAAAACCCCGGTAGAGAATGCAATTGAACTGCTCCAGTCCTGGGTGGTACTGAGTCAGGAGGGAAATGCTCCTCTGTGGCCAGATGGTCGGTCTTTAGGTGGTGGTGCATTACTGGAAAGATAAGGTACAGGAGATCTGTTTTTGTACTATGTTGGATGGTCTGTGAAGGACTCAGTGAGACCCTCAGTATATAATGAGAGGGACTGCTTGTCACTACGGATGCGATGGCAACAGCTGACTAAGCTGTATAGAAGGGACTTCTTGGTATGGAATGTGTGGCAGCTGTCGAAGTGGAGGTATTGCTGGTGGTTGGTAGGTTTGGTATGGACAGTGGTACTGATGTAGCCATCTTTGAGGTGGAGTTCAAAATCTAGGAAGGTGGCTTGTTGGGTTGAGCAGGACCATATGAAGTGAATGGGGGAGAAGATATTGAGGTTCTGGAGGAATGTGGATAGGGTGTCCTCACTCTCAATCCAGATCACAAAGCTGTCATCAGTGACTCTGAACCAGGTGAGGGGCTTGGGATTCTGGGTATTTAGGAAGGATTCCTCTAGATGGCCCATGAATAGATTGTCATAGGATGGTGCCATGTGGATGCACATAGCCGTACCCCAGATTTGTTTGTAGGTGATACCTTCAAAGGAGAAGCAGTTGTGGCTGAGGATATAGCTGGTCATGGCGACTAGGAAGGAGGTTGTTGGTTTGGAATCAAAGTAGTGCTAAATAGCAGTAAGATCATGGGCATTAGGGATGTTAGTGTAAAAAGAGGTGGTATCAATAGTGATGAGCAGGGCACCACGTGGTAAGCGAACAGGAACTGTGGTAAGTTTGTAACCTCCCTTGATACAGACACTGTTCAAACTATTGCTCCCGCCAGCACATTGTCCAGCTCTCTCACTCATTGAAAACATCTAGTCAAGGGTTGTCAAGAGAAACTGGCATGTGGAGGAATTGGTTGGTATCTTTTATATAGGATGGTAGGTTGTGACTAAGAGGCTGAAGGTGTTGGTCTACAAGAACAGAGATTCTCTCACTAGGGGGCACAGTAATCGGTAGGAAACATGTAGAAGGTAGGACCGCGGGTAGTGGTAGAGGCAAGGAGAAAGATCAACACTGGAGTGGACCTAAGGAGACTGGAGATCCTGTTGAATTTCTGGAATTGGGTCACTGTGGCAGGGTTTGTAGGTGGATGAATGTGACAGCTGGTGAAGTCCTTCTGTCCGGTAATTCTTGCAGTCCAAAACAACAGCGGTGAAGCCTTTGTCAGCAGGTAGGAGTATAAGGTCAGAATAAGTTTTAGTTGGTCGATTGCCAATGTAAGGTTAGTTTGAATGTTGAGGAATTTGGGGATCATGGTGAGGCAAGGTTTGACGTTAAGGAATTCTGTAAAGTCACAGGGGGTGATTTTGGGACAGTGGGAAGGGATGCTGGTTGGACGGAGGAGTGGCATAAAGTTGAAGTAATATGAAATGATACATATGAATGTGTCATGCAGGCTCAGTTCCACTTGAAGCCCAGCTGAGTTAGAGCCATTGTTGTTGTCAGAAATAACAGGTCTCTGTACTAAATTTCACACCCTGTATACTCCCAAATCACCTACAAATGTAATTGTGTACTCTTCATATTGTGCTGTAAACACAAAATAAGTAATATTTTGTTATTTGATATACTTCCTGACATTCCAGTTTTACTACCCAGCAGTGCTAAGACACCCTCAGCATTGAGAGCATGGCAAGGGTACATCCCTCCACACCTCACTGTCAGCACACAAGGCAATAACATATGCCTACTTTTCCTCTGTGTTGCATTTTTCATCGATCCTTTGCACATGTCATGACATGCTTTGTGTGCAACAAACCAGGGGACCTGAACACCTGTTACTCAGCAGAAGTTGGTTTGATAACAGACATTGTCCCTGCACAGTATCCAGCCAGTTTCCAACACAAAAGTCATGGCACCAACCAAACTAATGCTTTCATAATGCGTTAAGGGGGCGGATATCTAATTCCAAGTTAATGCTGCACTGCATTAATAAATTATGAGACAATCATACGTTGGGGGCTTCACTGCTATAGCCAGCACAGAGCCAAGTTCTTTTTAATTTTTTTCTAAATTTGTGTTCCAAATGATAGATGTAATTGATCTTATATCCAATTAAATTCCTCTCAATGATTGTAAGACTGTACTTGGCTGTGCAAAAATTACTCTGTCCATATTGTTTGTAAAAACACCATCCAGCCTTGGTTTCCCAGGCGTGCCTAATTCCTTTTAATTTCCACAAGGCAGTAACATACTTAGAGCAGCTAATTTAAAGCATTCCACAGTGTGGAAATGACCTTGATTATACTATCATGACGGCCATAAAAAAAAACAGCATTTAAATACCTCCACTATAGTTTGATCCACAAACAACGGCAGTTTGCGCATATCGAGGCATGGACGAGAATCACATTGTTGACGACTCCAAGTGACTGTTGCGTTACACACATGCACAAGTTTTCCGCTTGAAGAAAGCATATATCCTGCAAATCACATCTCTCGTTTGCCTATGCAGAATTTATCTCTTACCCTCACAGTCAGCAATGAAAACTCGCAACAAATGCAATCAAAATTCACTAAACAACTCGCTATGATCATGTTTAATGCTCACATTAGATATGGCATTCGTGGCAGAGCACTCAAAACACTGCTGAGCGACCATTGGCTGTCAGAGAATTCGTGACGTAGGTGTGCAGTAAACTCGACTGCCATCATTCGTGACTCCATCTATAAATTGTCTTTGAATCACTCCAACGCAACAACCTGTTGCTGTAAGTTAGATAAATGTAGTTTCTTCAAGACAAAAGAGCTGTATCTAGAGCACACACTAACAAAAGAGGTCTCCAACAAATCAGATATAGTAGAGATATACATATATATACAAAAATGTATACATATATATACAAAAATGTCAAAGAACTACAATCATTTCTGGGCAAAGTAAACTATTACATACAGTTCATCCAATGCAGTCACTAAACAATCTAGGGAAGAAAATCATATAAGCTTTTGGTTGGCAGACCACCAGAAGATTTTCCTGTATGAAAAGCAATGTATGAAATCTGCTCCTGCCTTGCCATTTACACTCCACGTAAAAAACTCATGTTTGCTACTGATGCGATCCAGTACAGTTTCTGTGCAATCTTGTCATATTATAATTCTGACAGTGCAGAACAGACAGTTGCCTTTGAGTCTAAAATGTTATCAGTGACTAAGCCAAACTAATCCCAGAGTAACAAATAAACAGTACTGTTTTAATTTGTAGACCAGAAACTTCTTTGTATATTCTTACAGTATCAAATTCCACCTAACTTCTGTGCACAAACCACTGATTTCTTTGTTTGGCCCATGGCTGAAACTGCCAGGAAAGACTGTGCAGCACTTGCAGTGGTGGGCACTATAAACTTGGCAATATCACTACAATGCATTCCATAGGCCAACATCTCAACACACCAATGCCTATGCACTGTCTAATTATCCTCACACACAGATAATGAATTACACAAGCATGAGCTCATATATACTAAACTGCCATTAATCAACGAAGATGCTACTGGTTTAATTTCAGACCACAGCTCAAGGAGAAGCCGAAGCAATGTATTCAAATTCTAGAGACACTCATATTTCACAGTATCGAACACATGATATGTTAAGGGTGTGCGTGTGTGAGAGTGGAAATGTGTTTACTGTGCCATGATTTATGTGTGTGCAGGATGGACGTGTGTTACAAGAAGGCTAAAGTTGTGGCAGTCTATCAGCATTGACAAGTGGTGGCCGTGCACACCTTGGAAGCCGTGTGTCCAGTACAAGGAGTAATCAACGGCTATTCTTTGGCAGTGAAATAGTAGGGACTGTTGGGAACAAACGAAACATGCTTTATCTAGAGACTCTTATACTCTGTTGTTTGACTTGCTAGGAGCAAGAACTGTTTCGACAAGGGTTATTAAAACCAGATGCTGTAATGGTATATGTTAAGTACTAAGGTTTTCCAGACGTAGTTGATTTACGAGACTCGAAAGAACATGCGAAACTTGTGTAGTTGTCTTATTGTGAAAAAGAGAATATAACAGAGTTAATACAGAAGTATTCTGAGAGTAATGAATCATTTCAAGGGTAGAGAAGTAGTTCAGTAATATTTCCCTAACCAGCAGATAATCTTCGGAGAAGAAGCATTGTGAAGATCAAAGCAGCTGTCTGTCCTGAGAAGAAGATTGGCTGCACACAATACGTAAATCACTCACGAGAGACATGTGAGTCTTGCACCCCAGTACCACACAATCTCCGGACGTCAGGAAAATGTTAAGAGTACTTTATGCTGTTAAGAATGGATGATCAGGGCATTTGATGACAGTCTGACCAAGGCTTTAGAACATTCTTCTTGTTTTGCCACAGACTTAGCAAATGCAACTATTTCCTAACGCTCGCAATGGAAGATGAGGACTGTCAGATCCTTCCACCACTGCTCTAACCATATATATATTACAGTTACTCCACTGATTTAATGGAAGGGGGGGGGGGGGGGAACAGTGCCTGAAGGTGTTAGCACTGTCCATGGACAGTAGCCTGGTATTGGTTCTTTGACACTGAATGGATGGCTTCAGTCAGAAACGCAGTTACCACCAGGAAGCCACACTGCAGTGTTTGTCTACCGATCTAAATCTGAGTGCCCTTTCAAAAGGGTGTAATTCAGTACCACAGGTTCATTCAAAGCAACAGTGTGGCTATTAGCAGCTGACACACTCCAATTTTCTGCATGTCTCCCAGATACAAAGAATAATCATGCACACAATTATCCAGCCACTATCAATCATCTTTGCTATAGAGACACTACTACACACCATAATGCCTGGCAACAGTCCTCAATTTGTCTAATTTTGGAAATTTTACCAGAGCAGAATTAAATAGACACAGCTGGTTCTGCACCATAAGTAGCCTTGGCCACAACACCAATAGGCACCTAAGCCGCCTGCACCATGGTATGACCACAAAATTAGACCAATCCCTGACCTTCACCCTGCCAGCCTACTTAAGTTTCAACTTCTGCCTCAGTCTATACACTCTTGTGGCCTCTGGCCTCACTGTCATCTTCAACTGCAGTATTCAAAGATCAATGCTGGTATCGAGCACACTCTAGTGTAGGCAGAATCCATTCCAGCCCTCTTTCCTGCCCACAAAGTGGTGTGACCAGATGTGGGCCCCAGTCTTGCACCACTTTTAAAGTTGTACTCAATTGCTAGTTATTTATTTACATGTTTCATGGAACATGATTAAGACCTCCCGCTATGTTGTGGGATGAGGCAGTTTTACAATATAGTTCACTTTCTCAGTGAAAAATAGGACACCTTAATCATTTACTTGATTGTCTTTTGTTAGAACATCTTACTCCTTTCTGTGCAACACTAAGGTTGAGTGAACAGTAGTGTAAGTCATTTCTGCTTTTAATATTTTATTTATGAATGTTACTGTTGCTATCAAACTGTGATTTATTATCGACAATCTTTATAGTAAAGCAAGAGTAATGTGAGGCTGTTGTCAGTATGCCCAACTGTTTAAAAAGTAGTCTACAAGAGATTCTAAAGTGGACACCACATATTATCATTATTGTTACACACTGCTGTACAACAAACACTTTCTTCCTCAATTACGAGTAACCTCAGAATATTCTACACCATAAAACATCGGTGAATGAAAATAGCAAAAATAAGTAAATTTTTTGACATTTCCATTAAAAAAAATCTGATGCCAGAGCTTAGGTGATTAACAAGATTTATAACATGTGACGTCCACTAGAGGTTCTTATCTTCATAAATACCTAAGATTTGAGAATGTTCTGTCTCACCTACTGATTTGCCCTCATGTATAACTTATAATGATGCAGTCATGCCATGTGCACGATATAATTGTGTGTGTGATGTTTTTTTTTTTTTTCTAGTGATCCCTGTAGTATACCTGCAGTGGTTATTCCCCATTCTGAAGAAGCTGTCCCACTGTGCGTCCTTTCAAGGTTTATTTATGTGACAATCAGTTACCAGCAAGACATCTGATACAAGATTGCTTGAGTTTCTCTAGGAGGATGTTGTCAACTACACAATCAAATGGCTTTACCAAGTCACAGAAAACTAGTTGGCAACAGTTCATCATTAAAATTTTGTATAATTTGATATACAAATTGAAACATGGAACATTTTGTGGCAAGACCCTTTAGATAGGCAAATTGAGACAAAGCGACTATTTTGAGAAAGATGTGTTTTGATTCTTGCATATACAATTTTTTTCCAGTACTTTAAGATAAGCTGTGAGACTTTTCAATAATTATTAATAATTGTCTTCTTATGAAGAGATCTGACACAAGCATATTTCAGTCTGTCTGGAAATATGTCTATGATATTGATTGGATAATATATGTGACTGAATACAAGTGAAGATATTATTAACTGTGAGAGAGTTGTTGCTTTTGAGCTAGTCAATTTAGTTACCACTTTCCTTGCACAGCATGGATTCATTGCGATTTGCTAATATGTAGGAGGTGACATTGCTTCTTATACATAGTTCATTGCTTTATCCTTGAACTATACAAGCCAATCTTCTGAGCAACTTCCAGGAAGTAATTATTAAATATTTCACGATGTTGGCTTCCTGCTACTCTCATTTATTATTTGGCTCTTTTTTAATATCGAAGTCCTCCCATTCCTTTACTGGTTTCGTGTTTCTCATTTAACTGTTGCCATTTAAATTTAATTTTTATCACCTGAATGACTAATTTTGGACATTATACATTGATTTTTTAATTGTTTAATCAATTATTATTTTTGTAATGTGAGATCAGTTCAATTTCTGTTTGTCCCAACCATATAATACAATTTATTTTCCTTGCATGATAATCTGTACCCTTTGGTAATGAAAGACTCTTGATCTCTTATTAGTGCCATACTTTACTACTTTCTTGGGAAAACAGCTGCTAAAAATTGATAGAAATCTCACTATAAATACATTAAGTTTGGAATTGATGTCTGTCACATCATACACATCCTCCAGTCAACTTCCAGCAGGCTGCCTTGAAACTTTCTCTTGTAAATTAATTAATTAATTACTACTCTGTCTTTTTTTCTCCTCCAATTCCACTTCACTGTAAATAGGCACGCTATTTAGCATGGCTACTTGTGCATCATGGTCAGAGAAACCACTCATTATTGAAGAAATATTTCTAGCCCTAAGTGTGCATCTACAAATATGTTAGATGTGAGTTTAACGCTTCCTTGTGCCAGAATTTACACTGCCCTATATGAAATGTAATATGCTGAGATTTGAAGCACACTCCCCAATGCAATATGATATGCTGGAGCATTCACACTGCAAGTGACGCAGTGCAGTCTGACCAACAGGTAGTAGCTTTTGAGCAACCTCGAAACGATGTCATTTTTCCTTTACTCAGCAAATATGCTTCTAGTGCGAATCGGTGCTCTCCTAATTCAAGGCAGTCAATAATGGGTACATCAAATCAACAAGGAGAGTATGATTGTAGGAGAATCCCCTTAATTACACACTGGTTTGTGAAAAGACGAAGATAAATTTTGAAATTATTTCACAATGAGTACACTGACATTGATTATCTAGTGTCAGCTGCTTCAGCTAGATTACAGAAGCAAACCCCAAAAAATTGGAAAGGCTATTACCACTGAAAAGAAATTTATGACAGATGCTAATTAGTTTACAAAACTTTTTTACTATCAACAATTTACAAATTGTGAGGAATTCACAATAATTTCCAATTTAGAACATATACTGACGAGCCAAAACATTATGACCAAATGCTTAATAATATGCAGTTCCACCTTTGGACTGCAATACAGTGATACTGCATGGCATGAATTTGACAATACTTTGGTAGGTTTTTAGAAATATGTGGTATCAGATGTCTACCCACAGGTCATGCAATTCCCATTAATTAGGGTTCCACGTATGTGGGAGTGGAACTGGTGGGCAGTAATATCTCAGATGGCCCATCACGTTCAGATAAGATGAACTTGGCACATCAAAATCTGGCCTCAGGACACCAACAGTTATCCTGATGGAAGATGCTGTCACTATCAGGGAAGCCATCAAGCATGAAGGAATGCAACTGGTCCACAATAAAAATGAGAGCACTTAGGGACTTCAAACAAACTCTAAACATAATTTCAAACCCTTTCCAAACTTTTCTAGCTTACATGCTTAATGTCAGCTATTTAACAAATTAACTCATTTGTAGAGTAATTGGAAGTCTGAAGCTTTTTATCATGGGAGTTCAGTTCTTTAAAGGAACATGGATTTACAGATTTCATATCATCATCATCATCAACAGAGTTATCACAAAAAGTTCTTTAAAGGATTGTGGATTTACTGGTTGTATATTATCATCAGAGTTATCACCAATTGCTGCCTATCCTGCTTTGCAGAGTGACCAAGCCACCAACCTCAACCTCTGTGATAAGACGTAGACCTTGTAGGTGTATAATTGGTTCCATAATTCCCCCATCATTCAACCACTTTTCATAATTGGTCACAATGGTAGCATATGAACAGCTTCGCTGTTTCCAAGATACTCCTCTCCGAGCACTGGGCCATAACAATCTGCCCTTTGTCAATGGATTTCCCCATTTGGACCTACATGCTTTGTCACAATCATCTTGGATGAGTCTCACTAGTCAGAGAATGAAATGTGTGCCACAATATGGGAAATTTTGGGCGTTGTATGCCTACCTCTTGTTACTATGCCACAGCTTGAAACAGCTGCACAAGACGTGCACCAATTAGAATTTCTAGAATGATTTCCCATTAATCTCTGTTCTGCTACTTTCCTTACCAAGAAATGTACCCACAATGTCACCAGTAGGCATTCAGTCTCATGGTGGGCAGTGGTCAAAATGTTTTGACTTATCAGTGTAGCTGACAGGGAAGTGGTAATAATGTTCACAACAGTCCACTGAAATTATGAAGCTTCCATGAGGTTGGGGATTTGGAACATTTTTAGCTTCACGATTTTCAGGTCTGTAATGAGACAAGTAGAAACTTTCATTACAAGAGGTTGAATAATGTTGCAATTATTCTAATAAAATCTGCTACATTTTAATTCTGGCTCTCAACTGAGCCTCAGGTGAAAGTTCCAGAAAGGATGGACAGCAAACTCCATTCAAAATGATAACTGTGATCGTGCCTCTCTGAATTTGAATTTTTGTTTTTCTAAGTTCAGCATCCCCTTTTTCTTGTCTCATGGTTTTGTGGGCATGCAGAGAGTGAGAGTGGAGGCATTGAAACATTACCCTCTGAATTATCTGACGTCCTTCTAATGAAGATAGATGTTATTGCCTAATGAAACACAATATGAATCTGTAAAAGCAGCTACTGGCACTAGTGCATCATCGTGTTGAGATGGGAATATGTTTCTGTAAGAAATATTATGTCATGGAGTCATACTTTATTTCGCTGTATGAACTATTACTTCTCGTCAGCCAGGAGTCAAAATGTCTTTCACAAACATCAGTACATCATACCATAAACAATTTGACTGAAATCTGGAGAGTCACCTTCATCTTCAGAATATTCTAGACAAGTCATTTTTAGTTCTCAATATAACATGTCATAAGTATTCCCACTTCATTTTCATTGTTTCACCTGGAAATAAATGCATAAATGCATCTTCAGAATATTCTAGACAAGTCATTTTTAGTTCTCAATATAACATGTCATAAGTATTCCCACTTCATTTTCATTGTTTCACCTGGAAATAAATGCATAAATAATTCAGTAAACTTTATTCCAAGTACAATATTTTTTGTCCTTGACACATCAATTGAAAATCTTTACGACGATTCTTCACTTCATTCAATATTGCTCATTTCATTGTTTTTCACTTTATTCTATTAGTTGGTCAGGATCTTACCATGCTCTGTCACAGTCATCTTGGATGGGTCTCACTACAGTCAGAGAATGAAATTTGTGCCACAACATGGGAAATTTTGGGCACTGTACACCTGCCTGTTGTTACTATGCCACAGCCTGAAACAGCTGCAGTGTGCCAACTGAAATTTCTGAAATTATGTGAAGGACATTGACAGTCAGTACATTCAGGTTTGGGGCTCTCACAGTATGGGAATGTATTACAATGGAGGTTATGGCAAGCAGTCAGATGGAGGGGATACTTAGAACAAGTGATTCATAGATTATTATTCGAACCTTCTCTAAACCTGGCACCACTGTGCTTCAGTAAAAACCCCATTAGCGTTTATTCCCCCCCCCCCCCCCCCCCCCCCGTCTTGCAAAATTTTATGCATATTTTTTCTGGGTTGTCACTGAGGGAGAAAGAAAGATTATTTAACAAGAGATTATTGGAGACTAGAATATCTGGAACACACATAAACAGATGTTATTATTCAGTGCATCTGTGTCCTGCACAACATAATAATCCATATGGGTGGGCCTGATGCCTGCTTTCAATTGAGTATTGATTAGTATCTAATCAAAAACAGTGCTCTGGCAGCATACTTCCAAAATGATAAGAGCATACAGTAATGTTTAAGTAAGAGTGAGGAGGTGTGTCAGATATGCATCCCAAAAGCTATGTCAAAAGTCATTCTTGTTAACTTATCACATGAGGATTCACTGAATACTGTAACTATTGTATCACTCCATTATCAAAATGATAAAATTTGTACATGATGTGATAATATTCCCAAAGTTTTGTCTTACTTACTTGTAGTTATATATTTTACTTCTTCATGCTTATTGTCTATTTCACAACCTTGAATTTCTGCATTACAAGCTTGGAATATCAAATCCCTATTGTGGAAGTGTTTGTTGATCTGATCCAACAACATGTTCATCAACAATGAGCACTTCCACATCCATTGCAAGAAACCACTTCAGATGCCTGCGTGAAACACGAACTCACTTGTAACAGTATTGGTGTCATTGCAAGACATCTGTCAGCTTAGCCTGCAGACTGAACAGGTATCTTGCTATGCCATTGTTAAACCAAGAGGGTCTGAAATGATTTTAGTGGTTGTTTCTCTCTCCACATTGCACATGGAGTACTGCAGAGCAGTAGAGAGTATAATACGATCGATCAACTTTTGCTAGATTAACTGTAATTAATTGTTAAACTTCAGTGTACTATAATTTTTTGAAAAATACTTTGATCTGCATGTGCACCACAATACCTGGGAAGAAATATTGAACTGTACCATTAGTATGAAAACCAAAATAAGAAAACATAAGGATTAAATTATCTGTGTTTAAAACTGCTTGAAATAGAAAATAACAAATACATAAAAATTATGAATCTTTGTATACCTTAATCTAGAAAATAATTTGACTTGGACAGATAAACTATTTTATGTTGACAGTTAGTATCCACTGACTCTTTTTTATTGTTACAATGGCCTGCCCTCATGCTGTGACTGGAAAGGAAAAAATAAATAAATAAAAATAAGGAAAGTGCATTACTACTAACACATTAATGATGCTACACGGAACAAAAGAAGTCAAATAAGACTGGGTGAATGATTATAATATAGTACAGAACAACTTGCTCTAACACGTAATGTGCAGCCTTTAATCTCACCTCCAAAATGCTTTCTAGAAAGTGAGACTTATGCTGTCATGCCATGAATAGAGAGAGCTGCAACTCATTACACGTAAGCAGCACTGAGACAGTGATGTCACTGCATGCAGATATTTCTCATCATATCATTTGATAGGAACAAGCACTACATTCACCGGGCTGTTGTGAATCAGAAAGCTTTTGACATTATAATGTATTAGATACACAAATTGTGCAAGGTGACATTCAGCTGGAAGGGCTGAAGTGTAAATCCCTATCTGACTGTCAGATTTAGGTTTTCCTAAATTGCTACATACAAGTACTGGAATTGTTCTTTTGAAAAGAATGCAGGTGATTTCCGTCCTAAACACTCTCCAATCTGAGATTGTGCTTGTCATCAATATTAATCTCTGGTCTTCGATTTCGAACTTCATGATTCACATTTCTTTGTTTATTTTCTGCTACTGAGCATGAAAAGAATTCTAGTGCACCTTAAATTCACTGATTATCATCACACTGCATGCATGGAGATGATATGTTGCAATATTTGCTTTAAATGAATGCTACCCAGTGGCACTGCGGGCATGCGATGTGGCAAGGCAAGTATCTAAATGGAGCAAAGACAAATGAGGAATTATTCTAGCAATGATACAGACTACAAATGATGAAATCCACTGGCAAATCAGAAACAGCGAAGCTTGTTGTCTGTTCATGTACAACTGTAATAAGCATTAACAGAAAGTCATTGAAGGAGGCTGAAATGAATAGGCAACATTGTGTTGGACATCCACAGCTCATCTCGGAACGTAGAGGTTCAGACATCATCTGAGAATGTAGAGGTTGCAGGCTTGCCCAATCTGTAAAGACAGATAGTTGGTGATCTTTAGAAGATCTGATGACAAACTAAAACACTGGTGCAGACACAAGTGTTTCATGGCACCCTATTATGTGCACATTGCGGAACATGGGGCTCCACTGCAAATGATCCCTACATGTTCCCTTGTTGACCCAACATTGTCAGTTACAATTGAAGTGGGTGTGCAATCATTGAAGTTGGATTGTGTATCAACATTAAAGTGTTGCCTTGTCGGATGAATCACATTTCTTGTTACACCGGCTCGACTGTTGTGACCAGATATGCCATCATCCAGGTGAACATCTGCTCGGAACATGCAATGCGCTGTGGATGGAGGCCAATGGGGTCAGTATTGTGCTATGGGGAATGTTCATCTGGGCTTCCATGGGACCTCTCATAATACTCTTAGGTACCATGACAGCTGTGGACTACATGAAAGATCATTGTGGACCAAATGAATCCCTTCATGTGTTGAGTTGTTTTGGGGGAGGATACAAGACAGCAAGGTCATCGATCTCATCGGATTATGGAAGGATGGGGAAGGAAGTCGACCATGCCCTTTGAAAGGAACCATTGCCAGCTGATGACAGCGGATATTCAGAGCTTCAGACACGTGGTGTAGTCATCCAATAGCAACATCACTGTTAAGTAGCGTGAACACATGAACAGGAAAATTTAATGGTTTAAATTAATATATATAATGTTGCTACAAGAAAAACAAAGCTTTCGCATATTAATGTTGGTCTCTAAGGCCAATATGCTGCAAGAGAACTACGATTTCACATATAATGTTGGTCATTTGTGCACGTATTACATTTTAAGATATATCACACAAATGTGCCAGTAAATTTTTTAATAACGACATAAATGTGTGATTTTCTGGGCTTTAAATTCTTCTAAATGGCTTGTCATCAAAGAGCTGATTTTTAAATGAGTCCCAGATTCCCAGTGAAGTAGGCCTCGGCCTGATATTAAGCCTTTCAATGTGGTTTTCGGGATGTAAATTTCCTTGGGTACCAGTACTTTGTTACCTCAAGTTTGTTTCAAAAATACGTTCATTTTGTAGCGCACGTCTTTCTGAAGAGTCTGATACATAAAACATACTTGTCCGAGGAATTGTAAGACATGTTATTTGATCTTAAGTGTGTGTGCAGCGCCAAACCTCTTCACACAGCATTCTTCTATCGCACGTCACTGTATTTCGGTCTGTGAAATTGAAATGTGTATATTTTGTACTGGATGCCATCAAACTATATTCAGGACAGTGGAAATTAAAATGTCCTATGGTACCTCTCCTGCTTCAGTCGGCCGGTTTGACATCCTGCCCCCCTCTTTTTTTATTAAAAAAAAAAAAACTCTTCAGAAAATTTGCACTCTTTATTCCATATTAGCCAACAACTTGCTGCTTTGGGTGACATAAAATTAAGTATAGGATACATAAAACCAGTAAAGACAAGAGACAAGCAAGACAGTACACATTTCTTCAATCCTTAGCTCCTAGAATTTTTTTTCTCTCTAATCTTGCTAAGCTTTACATGGCGTGCTTTCCTTTCTGTGAAAGAATCTGTTACCTCATCAAAGTTCGTTGAACGTTTTGTTACATGAAAAATCAAAATGTCATTGCCTAAAACTGAAAAAGCTGTGGTTTCTCGACCTGATCACATGTATTACTACAGCAATAGTAACACATGCCATATAAAGGAGACTGTTTTGGCAGAAATGGTCATTTTTATAACACGGCACAAAATAATTCACAAAGTACCAATATCATACGCCTATTAGGCCTCCTACAAGCAAAAAGCTTTACGTTAGGTTATAGTTTTACACTTCATTCATACACTCCAGTTTCTCAAGCATGAGATCGAAAAGAAGTAGTGTGATATTTTTATATAAATTTGGAATCGTCATATTCTTCCATAATTTAAGTGATGTCACTGTTTCTTCTCCTTCCTCGTTCTAACAAACAGTGTTGTCATCACTAATTCTGTATCTATTCCTGCCAATGTCAAAGCTTATTTGCCAGTTAACTTCACTAACTCTGCAAAAATCACCAGTTTAGTTATCCCGCGATTATTCTCCGGTTAGGCATCGTTACGTGTTCGTATAACGTGTTTCCCACGCTACTTCCAGAATAGACCTTAAAACGGCTGCTAGTTGGAGACTGTACAACTGGCCCTTGTTAGTATAGTGATCTGGCTAAAAAATTTCGGTCAAAATTTCATTTTCCTGGATACACCGAGAAGATAATATTTAATCTTTCTTACCTGCTATTCCTGTTAGTCGTTTATTTGCACTCTGGTAGTCTGAAGCTATGAATTTCACTGGTAATCATAACAACGCTCATAATTTGCAAACCCAATCAACCACATAATCAGACAGTGGTTGGCTTTCTTTTGTTCGGCTATACTCTGCTCAGCTCGTATAGCCCCTTTTGTCTGCAGGATAGTTTATTTCTAGATGTGACGACGATTCCACTGGCAGAGACATCACGTACACTATGCACGCATTCACAAATCAGCTTATGATTCATTCAGAAATCAACTTAGATTGTGTTCAACAATGTTCAAAAACCGACAGGGACACGTTTCAAAGTCATACGAATAATCGATAGACCAACGTGCGCTGGATGCTAGGCGCTTTTTGAAACAAGGTTTTTTTCTTAAGAATATGAATTTGCCCCCTCCACTCCTAGATCCAAGGCTGCTGCGCATGCATGAATCTCGCAGCTTGGGTGCGCCAGTAAAATTTTTCCCAGTAGCGACTGCTTACACAGCCAACAGCCACGTTTCTGTAGCCAGAACCAGGAGAAGATACTACTCAACTGTGCATGCGCATGATCCCACTCGTAACTGCTAAAACAAATGTAATGTTAACAGTTGTGATGTCATGTTCATCTGAGGCAATTTGTTGTTACGAAGCATTGCATAGTCTCCCTAACGCCTTTGACGCATTTTGCTGTTGGCAGATGCTTGTATGAGCACTGTGTTTTGTTGCTGTACATGGCGCATTTCCTTTGCAATTTAAGTTTTATTTTAGTTTTCTCTCTCGTTCATGTTTTATTGCTGCAGTATTATTTTGCAGTAGCAGGATACAGTAATATCCTTTGTTAGAGTAATGGTTCTTAGCAGCCAAAATTACAAAAATTTCACTGAGAACAAAAACAATGAAAAATTCCCGGAATTAAAAAAAATTCCCGGGTTTTCTCAGTTTCTCCCGGATGAAAAAATTCCCCGGTTTTTCCCGGATCTCCCGGGCCATATAGAATACATATGGGGTACTATTGGGCACCATCTCTGCACCGACAAACCATCGCACCTATAATTTACAGAAACTGGATGACCAGCAATCAGGTGCCACGTACCTCCAGAAACCTTTGTCACACCGGATCACTGCTGTATTGCATTCCAAAGCGGACCAACACAAAAGTGGTCATAATTTATTGGCTCATCGGCGTATATAAAAACCAAGAGAACAAGCATATTGGATTGGTGAAGGAAAAAGAGGCAATGACTAACATCACTAATATGAAGTAGAAGTCATAAATGAACGCACAGCTTAATTTGATAGTTTCACAGGATACAAACAGTAAGGAGATGAAAAAGCTGTTATGATATTTTTGTAGCATATTAAAATCTTATGTTCACTTGATAAGATCCAGCTCATGCTATCTTCCTCAGCCATCACAGACAAGACACATTTTGTGAATGAGTGAATGTGCCCACTGACAACCCTCTATGCAATGGGGATAAAGTAAACACATTTAATTGCAGCCTACTCCTACTCCTACCACATTTGTTCATAAAAAATGTTGATTCCAATGACTTACTAATTACCTGTTGTCATGTTTGTGGGTGGCCTTGCAAAAGCCTTTGATAGCCTGGACTATAAAACTCTATTGTGGAAATTATTAAATTATTATATTAATTGTGACTGCCCTGAACAGATAGCCTTATCTTCATAACAAAATTCCAAGGATTCCATTGACAACTGCATGACAGGACTAAAAACAAATAACTCAGAATGAACTTTCAAAGATGTCAAATAACTGTGCAAATGCCACGATGCTGGCTGCTGATACAAGAATATTAACTGGTGTCCCCCCCCCCTCTCCCTCCCTCTCTCTCTCTCTCTCTCTCTCTCTCTCTCTCTCTCTCACACACACACACACACACACACACACACTCACACACTCTTCATTCTTTATCCTCTCCCATCGTCATCATCATTTGAAGGAGTTGACTGAAGGCATATTGTGGTGGCATTTGCCAACATATCTAGGTCACAGTGATGTCCTGCACAAGTCATGGAACTTGTATATGCTACTTAAGATTGTCTCTCTGTGATGGAGTAACACTAATAATGCCAACAAACCCATTCGTATGTAAACAATACTGCTTATTTAATTTCAACCGTGAATGACAACACCCATATCCACTAAGAGTAAATTCTCTGTTCAAGTTACAATTATTTCATTCACACGGTGTAAATCTTGTCACAAAGGTGAACCTTAAGGGATATGAACTGAAAATCAGCGACTGCATGCTACTTTTATAAAATATATCAGCAGCTAATTATAAATAGTGCTAACCTATTGACATTGATCACTTCTAGAGTACTTTATAAATTTATATGTATACCAATCAGCAAACCATTCAGCTGCACCAAGCAACAGGGCACATAAGAAGAAATATCTTTTAAGGTTTTAGCCTATAGCTCTTGTTTTGAGATGTTACATAATTTAGGCACTGTAATTATTTGAATTAACTGTGAAGAAAAATAAAAATATGGAGAAAAACATGCATTATTATTGTATACTCCAATAACATATCTTATGCAGTCCAAGAAAAAGGAAATTCATAAACCTGGTTTTATTATAATACCAATTCTTGGTAATATGTGTGGAGATTTCCTGCTTCTTCAAGAAAAAGGCAATCAACTGCAAACACAAAGAAAAATCGTCTACACTGGCCCAGTAACATGTGTGGTGGAGGTGGGAAGAGGGGAATAAAGAGAGAGAGAGAGAGAGAGAGAGAGAGAGAGAGAGAGAGAGAGAGAGAGATAGGAAAAAGGGTGGGAGGGGAGAGGGGAGGGAGGGAGGGGGGGGGGGAGAGGAGGGGGGAGAATCAAAAACAGGATCAACAGACATTCTCTACAAACTGTAATGTTTATTGCAACTGTACAGTGAAAAACAATTTCACAATCAGCAGTTGATACAGTAGAGTTTCCTCTCCAGCAAAGTAAAATTAGTTTATTTGCCTGTTAATTATTTTACACTTTGTTTCTTGTATATTGCAAACATAGTAAATATATATATTTTTTAAAATCTGCAACAACTTACCAGCAGGCACGAGGAAGATTACAGATTATTCTTATAAAAAGGAATCACAAATTCAACACATCCTGTACAAACAATACAGACCCTGACATTTTTATTATAAATTATTGTTATGTCAACAAAATTTCTAAATCAAGACAGTCACTGCAATCATTATACAGTTAAAATTATCTACAAAGCAGCTGTAACATGTTACAGTACTTCATTATAAATGACTTACATCAAATGCACAATGGAATGACATATTGCATTTCTCATTATTCAACAACAAAATGTCTGATTTGTGAACTGACAGTAAAAAACCTGTATTTCACAACCAGTTCCACACTTTATTTAAAAAGGCACTGATTCATTATTATTAACAATCTGCTCAAAATTTGAGCACTGCAATAAACAGGAAACATACATAAGTATGTATCAAAACTTCATTTCTAAAGGAGCATATATCACACAACACTTGAAGTTTCACCAATAGTTTTAAGTAAAGGTAGGTAATAAATAATAGAATGTAAAATGCCTACATATTTTTCAGGGAGAGAAAGCCATTTTAAGAACTGTAAAACTTGCCCTTCGATTATTATGCGTATTTAGTTGACATATTCTGTTTGACATTTGTGGGGAGGACAATTCTGAAGCTACTCAACAAATAAAATAATAATAATAATAATAATAACACAAAAGAAGAGTGTTTTCTTAATTTATATTAAATGATTTAAAACAAATTTCTTCAAAAGGATAAACATTCTTACAAAATACAGAAATGAGCACTTACATTGTATGAGACATAAAAGCAGCATTTACTTATAAACTGTTCAAATAAGAACCCCTGTCAGTCCAACTGCTCGTGCCCGACTCAGTTCTTCTTGTATCAACTGTTTTTCTTCCTTTCACAGATGATGTCTTTTAGTGAAAGAGCACGTGCTACTAGGACAAGAACTGAGGGAAGAGGCTGTTAAGTAGCTTTCTTTGTTTTAGGGAAAAAGACCAATCCAGTTCCAACAGAATATAAAGAGTGCAAGAATAAATATAAACGATTAATATTAGAGGAAAGTCAATTTTAAATGCTTTGAAAATTTCTACTAGTTTCGTGTAACTATGCTTTATTATTAGCTTATGATAGCATTATATGTTGCCCAATATTTAGATTTTGCTGATGTTTCATTGAAACTTTTTAAAAGACACTAAAAATTTTTTAAAATGCAGTACACTATAAATGCAGTGCACTATAAATTACTAATTTAATTATTAATATTTAGAGAATGAACATGTCACAAACAACTATTTTACTTCACTTATTATTCCATGTTGTTGATTTTGCAAACTGGACTTTAGAACATAAGGTTATAGGAATGTTTTATGTGTGCAGTGCACGTTAGTAACAGATATTCAAAATATATGTAGACACTTTTAAAGATTATTCATGAGCCCAGGTAGAAAAAAAAATGATATTTAAAAACGCTACAAATTCATATTACGAGCATAATATTTTATAATACAACAGGAGAAAAAGTGTTGTATTTGCTAATATTGTACTATCCTTCAGTTTATGAAACTGTCATTCTACAACTCCAAGGTAAAGATTTGGTTGTGCATTCATGTTTGTAATACTGAGAAGGGCTGACAACAAAAGAAGTGACAATATCCTTTTTTTTATATGTATACACACAGCATGGGCCCCATTAGGTATTTGTCAGTCTGTTGTCACATACAACCTCAAGCGCGCACATGCCCCCCCCCCACCCCCCCACCCACCACACACACACACACACACACACACATTTAACTCTTTTTTCCATTCACCTCTTTATAAACAATAACTTACAATTATCTATAGCAAGTATGCTCTGAAATTGAAGTAGTGTTCCTTTGCTTTCATCTTTTCTAACTAAGAAGGAGTTCTCATATATACAAATTTCTTACATTAAGTGGCATCAATAATGATGCAAAGAATGTGCAGCTGATGTATATCAGGTCAGGTACTCTGTATGATGATTGACTAAGGTTTATGGAAACAACTCTTAAGAACATCTCAGAGTTTAAGTACCTTGTTCATGCAATGAAATGGCAACCACAATCCATACCAAATGCATGAAAAGTGCTTTTTTTTAATATGCCTGTCATATCCAAGAAGGGAATGGTAAAGGCAGATGCTATAGACTGGGCCAGATAGGAAGGTAACTTCCCCAGCCTCGTCCACTGCCTGATGCATCCACTCCACCTAATGACATAGAAATGGCGATAATTAACTGTTTAGGTATCATATTACAGTTTCATACAAAAGGACAGAATTCAATTTGATGCCTACCTTTAGAGACTGCCAGTAATTGGTTTGTTTCCTCTGGACTAAGTTTCAGAATAGTGTTGAGAACAGGCACTAAACGTGTCCTTTCATCTCCACCCTGCAATGTGACAAACTGGAAGAGGGGACAAAACAAACCAATATTAGTAAACCATGTACATAAATAACATGAAAGTAACCTGGGATCAAGTAATAACACTTGTCCCCTGTCAAAGCCATTTCTGCCACACAAGTACGAAACAATTATGCACAAATAGATGGAGCTGTTTCCTCATTCTTTAGGAACATTGGCTTTCATTATGGAATATAATATGTGTTATTATGACTGCAGAACATGAGGATTTGCATTAGATGAAGTGTGAATTACAAGGAATAATTGGCACTCTAAAATACACCAGCTGACCGTTGCAACACATCATTCTTGGTCTAAAACAATGTCGACAAAGGTGAGATGTTTACAAAACAAAAAAACATAATAATTGTCACTTCAGAGCGAATATTTAATTCCGGAGACATTTCAGCACTTCCTCAATATGAGTGAGCAAGGCTAAATGTTTTGAAACACACTGATCTCATTTCAGGTGTTATAAATCTAAGGAACATAATTTAAGCAGCCAAATTGTTTACTGTGAAACCTCCAAATAGTTTAAAAATGTGGGTTGAATCAAGACTCAAACCTGGAACCTGTGGCATTCATGGGCAAGTGCTATACCGACTGAATTCGTGACTTTCCCTCACAGCTTTACATTTGCCAGTACCTCACTGACACACAGTTTGATTCTGTTAGAAAGTTTCAAATCAGTGCAAACTCCCAGAATGACAATTCATTCTGTTCTGTTATTGTTTAGAGCCGCAATAACAGCTACGTAATTTGGATCGAAACATTTAATATGGACACATTTCATTTTTGTACAATAGAAAAGAGTGAAAGTTAGTTTGTGACACAGTATCTGAACAATATGTTTTAATGTGATGGCTTATGTCTTTCAGCTGTATATTGACCAGACTAATATGAAAAATACCAGTTCTATGAGTGCATGACTTGTCGAGTACTACAGAACTGTACATTTAACTGTCACGATTACAGTATTCTATGGGGCTTCAAATTGTCATAAATTTGTCAAAAAAAGCTAGTACCTTAAGCAGCACATTCTTGAGATATTCCAGATTGTGAGCATGCTGCTCACGTTCAGCACTGCGCTGATTACGCCTCAATTCGTCTTTGAGCAATTTAGCTTGTTGTTGAGATAAAGCCAGCTCCCTCTCAGCTTCACTCAGCAGGGATGCCAAATGTCGTCCTCTTGCTTCTGCTGCTCTCAACTGCAGTTGAGAATCTTGGAGTGCTGCCTCAGGACTTGTATGCTCTCCTGTATTTGTGATCTCTGTCTCCTGAGATGGTACTAAAATATAAAAAGCCAAAAATTAGATTATATAAGTCATATTTATAATTTTTCTTAAAATATATTAAATCAGAAAGTTATCCTACTAGTGAAAACAAAGTAAGTTGTTTTGCAGAGTTTCTAAACAAATCAAGCACAACAGTGTTATACTCAGAGAACAGCATGGGTTAAAAAAAGCACTTAGCATTTTCACTTCGTGATTTTTTTTTAATGAAAATGTCAAGGAGCTTCAATTCTTAATTTACTCAACATACACCAGAACAATTAAAACTACATAGGAAATACAGCTTTTTCAATAAATGTAGCTTTTGTTCTTTAATTATAGAAAACTTTCACTTGTCTGTGTTTAATCTTCTATTTGATTATTTACAAGCATTGTGTTTGCACTTTTCAATGGGTGCCATCTTGAAGCTAAAATCTCTAAACACTCTGATATTTGAGTTAGGTTTACAATAAAGCTATCATCTACTTTAATCCTACAACTCTAACACCTTACTTTCATTTGACAACAGACCACACTGCTTTTGCCTTACTTTCACGTTGTACAATGAACTTACTGCTTGCCATTTGTTTGGCTGCCTTCACAACTTTTTTAAATATAGCTTCATAATGATGAAAAACCTCAGTAAAACAACTGTTTTTACTATATTTCAGTTCATTGTGGAGTGTCCTCTTTCTGGATCTAGAAATTCTTATGCCCCGAGTTATCCATTTAACTTTATTAGTCATTTTGTTACATACAATTTAAAGTGGAAAGGTTTCGTTAAATATTTCAAGAAATCTACTAAAAAAATTGTTAAAATTACTATTACTTGAAATGCAGTTGTTGCAAGGCCATTCACCCTCTTTTAACTTATTTCTAATAGTAACAGAACTTTTTTCATTGAGTTTCCTTTTCATATGGCTTTTATTACATGAAATTTCTTTATTAATTTTTGGTAGTTCAATGAATATTCCAGAGTGGTCAGATATTCCTAAAGCTATGCAAAATTTATAAACATCTCCAAATACGTAATTTGTTGGAATATTATCAATACAGGTAGCTCACTGCATTTACTCTAGTGGGTTGCACGAAGTTTATTCTGAAACCCAAATTGCTTTCAACTATGATATTGACAATGAAGTCAGCAGCTATTACTATCTTTTTCCTATTTTCTATACCGAGATTTTCAAGCAGGCAAAGAAACAAATGTAAACCCATATTCATTGAGGCAAATAACTTTGATTTTTCTTTTCAGATAGAATAATTGTAACTCGTTCACTTCATGACTGTTGTTTGGAAAGTCACCACTTAGACCATTTATATTCAAATACATTATGTAGGGACATTCTTCCTATTTATGGTCTCAAGCATTCTCTTCCCATGGTACTGTTTCGGTCTTGCCATTTTCGTTGCCAAACACTGTTTCTTGTCCCCATCATTTCTTACAAGTTTCCACATTTTTCAAAATCGGACATGTATCAGTGAACACTTTACTAAGAATTCTGGATCCTAACCTATTTAAATGAAGACCATCTTAATCCGCACAGCTCTTATATCATTAGAGTTTTTGTTTAAATCACAGTTTATTCTCTCTCTATATTGATCACTGGCTGATCTTCTGCAGATAATACCATATTCTAGACATTTTGTAGTAGTTTCTGGCAGTTTGAATTATGTTTCTTGTTTCACTCACAATTCCCTCTTCCATGCTGCGAGCCATATACACACACCAAAAAATGTTTCGCATCACCCCGGTTCCCAGAACTCCTGAAGATAGACGTTAACTGTGGATATTGTATCACAGACACAGTTCCTTCGACTGTTCAGAGATGCCACTAAACCCACCCAAAGATGTAAACAACCATGCATGAGCAGTGCCTATTCGATAGAGGGTGTCTGTCAGCTGATCAGTTCCCATCATTCCACCAGAAAGGAGGTACACGGCTCGTGTTTCCTATGGTTCAACCATGACTAGATGGTCAATACCGCAGTTTGATCATATCCGTATTGTTACTTTGTGCCAGGAAGGGCTCTCAACAAGGGAAGTGAATCAAAGTGATGATGTTCGGACGTGGAGGAGATACAGAGAGACAGGAATGGTTGATGACAAGCCTCACTCAGGCCACCCAAGGGCGCCTACTGCAGTGGATGACCGCTACCTACGAATTATGGCTTGGAGGAACCCTGACAGCAACGCCACCATGTTGAATAATGCTTTTTGTGCAGCCACATGACATCGTGTTATGACTCAAACTGAGCGCAATAGGCTGTATGATGCACAACTTCGCTCCCGACGACCATGGCGGGTCCATCTTTGCAACATGACACCATGCAGCATGGTACAGATGGGCCCAACAACACCCGAATGGACCGCTCAGGATTGGCATCATGTTCTCTTCACCAATGAGTGTCGCATATGCCTTCAACCAGACAATTGTTGGAGATGTGTTTGGAGGCAGCCCAGTAAGGCTGAACACCTTAGAAACACTGTCCAGAGAGTGCAGCAAGGCTAAAAATGGTTCAAATGGCTCTGAGCACTTTGGGACTTAACATCTGTGGTCATCGGTCACCTAGAACTTAGAACTAATTAAACCTAACTAACCTAAGGACATCACACACATCCATGCCTAAAGCAGGATTCGAACCTGCGACCGTAGCGGTCATGCGGTTCCAGACTGAAGCGCCTAGAACCGCACGGCCACACCAGCCGGCAATGCAGCAAGGTGGAGGTTCCCTGCTGTCATGGGGCGGCATTACGTAGGGCCAATGTATGCCGCTGGTGGTCATGGAAGGCACCATAATGGCTGTGCGAATCGTGAAGGTCTTCCTCCGAGCGATAGTGCGACCATATCGGCAGCATATTGGCGAGGCATTTGTCATCATGGACGACGATTCGCGCCCCCATCATGCACATCTTGTGAATGACTTCCTTCAGGATAATGACATCACTCAACTAGAGTGGCCAGCATGTTCTCCAAACATGCCTGGGGTAGACTGAAAAGGGCTTTTTGTGGATGACGTGACCCAACAACCACACTGATGGATCTACGCTGAATCGCCATTGAGGAGAGGATCAACAGTGACTTGATGAACTTGTGAATAGTATGCCACAACGAATACACGCATGCATCAATGCAAGAGGTATTAGAGGTTCTGGTGTGTACAACAATCTGGACCACCACCTCTGAAGGTCTCATTGTATGGTGGTACAACATGCAATGTGTGGTTTTCATGAGCAATAAAAAGGGCAGAAATGATGTTTACGTTGATCTCTGTTCCAATTTTCTGTACAGGCTCCGGGACTCTTGGAACCGAGGTGATATAAAACTTTTTTTTTAATGTGTGTATGTTGCTAAAGTGTTTCTTGAACTGGTGGGTCTTGATTCCTGAATGAAATATCTAGGATTAAAGTAGATGATAGCTTTATTGTAAACCCAGATCAAATATCCGAATATTTAAAGAGTTTAGATTCAAGATAGCACCCACTGATAAGTGTTGTAACATAACACTTGTAAATAAGCAAAAGTTAAATAGTGCATAAATAAGCAAAAATTAAACAGTGTATCATGCAAAAATTGTCAGAAACAGGATGTAAAAGGAATTCTATGTTTGAAGTGCAACTTCTGGCTGCATGAAAGGTGTACGAAAATATGCTTAAAATTTATTAGTGACAATATTCACTGATCATGCAGGATGAAAACACAACTAACTTCCACAGTAAGTTTGCAGGAAGAAATTATTAAAAGTGCTTCGTTGGGACACTGACACTTTAAAAGCAGAATTATCAGTGCAGAAGCATGGAAATTGTGATCTGAAATGCAGGAAAATATATTTTTGTTAGACAGTTGAGGTGAGAGATGGAAATAATATTAAAAATGGGTGGCTGGTACACTTCTTAGGTCAAACAACAAGGCTGCTGCACATGCAGAAGAACCATAAATAAATGCAAGTGGAAAAGTGTAATATACAGTACAAAAAATTTGAAAGTCTCAATAATGAAAAACAGAGTGAAAAAAAAAATGAATTTCTTGTTGTAGGCAATTCTCTGCTGACAAATGTGGCACAGCAAAATTTCACAATGCACGTTAGACCAAAAATCAGGACCCACTAATTGGTTGGTTGGTTGGTTTGGACAGTAAAGTGACCAAACTACAGGGTCACCTACCAGTTGAACAAACACATTAGCAACATATATAGCTCACAGGATGATTCAGCAGATGCATCTTGGAAGGCTTACAAAGGAGTCTCCATCCAAGTAGGTACAAATTCTCTTACAAGCAACACTGAAGAGGGAATTGTAAGTAAACTAGAAAATTAATCTGAACTGCCAGAAACCTCTACAAAAAGTCTACAATTGTGGTGAGTGGTATTATCTACAGAAAATCAGTCACTAATCAATATATAGAGAGAATAATTCATAAATGTGGCAAAGATGTTGATGTAGCACAGTATCACAGTACAGTGAATCCCTTTGGACTCCACCAAGAAGCTGAGTATCTTACAGATTTTACAAAAGCCACAATAAAGGATGTTGAAAATGTTATCACTGAAAAATTAAAACTCTGCTGTGTGGAATGGTACACCCATTTAAGTTATTAAAACAGTGTGGGAAACAATAGCACTTCCCCTAACTAAAATATTCAACCAATCTCTTGAACACATATAGCTTTCCTAATGTTTTGAAGTATGCCAAAGTCAGACCTCTTTTCAAGAAAGGGTAGAGGGAAGATGTGGGAAACTATGGCCCTAATTCTATTCTTCCAATCCTGTCAAAAGTGTTAAAGAAAGTAGCCGCAAACCAAATCAAAAATTTTATTGTAAAAATGATATTATAATCAACCAATATGGATTTTAACCATGAAAAAACACTCTGGTTGCAGTGAACAACTTCATTGAAAAGATATGTACATCACTGGATCAGAGGAGTAAAGTTGCAGGTATCTTCTGTGATCTCACAAAAGCATTTGACGCCGTGAACCATGACTTGCTTATCTACACATTAGACAAATACAGGATTAAGAACAATGCTCTAAATTGGCTCACGTCATACTTACACAACAGAAAACAAAGGGTAACTATCACTTCAGAAGCAGTGAATTATTATTGTAAATGGAGTACAATATCACAAGGTGCCTCAAGGCTCCAATTTGGTGCCAATCCTGTTCCTATTCTACATAAATGACTTACCCATAAATATAAATTCCCCATCAGTTCTATTTACATATGGTATCTTTGTTTTAATTGAAGATGACAATGCAGAAAAAATTCTGAGCTCCATTGTAAGCACTCTGGATACCTTGGAAAACTTGATCCAGTTAAATGGATTGAAACTAAATGTTGCAACAAACCATGCAGTACATTTTAATACCAAACATTCAAAATGTGTGGAACTTAAATATAACATAACAATCAAATTATGGAAGACATTGACCCAGTTAAATTCCTACAACTAAATGTGGACAAGAACTTAAGTTGGAATATACGTATTGACTTCCTATCAAATAAACTATGCTGTTTTGCATTTTCAATGCAATTAGTAGCAAATTTCACTGAGATGAGTACACAAAAAAATGCTTATCATAGTTATTTTGAAACCGTTATTAGATATGGTATAATTTTCTAGAGAAATTCAAGTAGAGTACCTCAATTACTAAAACTGCAAAACAAAATTGTCAGATACATGTGCACTAAGCAGCAAACAGAGTCTTGTTGCCCATTATTTTGGAAACTACAAATCCTAAAGGTTCCCTTCACATACATTTATGAAATTATAATCTTGCTACACAGCAGACAAAATTTTGAAGAGAATAATTTCAACCACACACACAACATGCAAAATAAAAGTAATTTTATGCTACCCAAACACCAGTTGCAATTATACGCACGGACTCCACGGTGTACAGGGATGACAATATAAAACAAATTAAGGGGCAAAAACATGTTTAATGTTAAGCCAAATTTTAAAAACTAGGCTACAGCAGATTCCATGGGAGAAACACAACTTTTCAATAGAAGAATTCATGGATGATGAAATGATAATTTGAGCAAGGGGTAATTAAGTGTTAAGATTTTATTGTATGTGTGCTTAACAAAATTGTATCTAACAATGGAAACTGCAGGTGAAAATATCAGAAATGTAGGAAAAGATAGACTGCTACTTATTGAAAAGAAGATACATCATGCTGCAGACAGGCACAATTAAAAGACACTCACATGTAGCTTTCGGCCACAGCCTTCGTTGAGCCGACAAAGAGGCACGCGCATGCCCATTCGTGCGCGCCCACACACACACACACACACACACACACACACACACACACACGTGCACATGACCGCCAAGTCTAACACCTTGGGCCCGAATGTATTATTGTATTATTATTATGATGCTGTTTGTTAACATCAGTGGTTCTGTGTTTATGGTTAAATTTTACGAAATTCTGACAGTCTCCTGTACCTTAAGCAAATGATTTACATTATGTACATTATGAGACAAATAAACCACAATTCCCAATATCTAAATGCTGTCTGACAAAATGTTTTGTACAACTGTGAAAAATCAACCTATGATTGATTAATATATGCTATCTTTACAGCAATATCAAAAGTTGCAACAGTTTCCAAATGTATGTTCTATTAGTTCCTGAAAACGAGAAAGTAATCTCTGCCACTAAATACATGTAATCTCTGCCACTAAATACATCAGTGCAATACCAGAAAGTATGTCTTGAGCAATAATTTTAATCAAATCAAAAGGAAAATTCACCTGAGAAAACTACAAAATTACTGAAAATGTGCCAGTGAAACACACTTCACCTGTTAGGAAGCATGCCTAGTCCCATGGCATAGGGGAAACAAGTACAAAAGTAAAGAGATTTGTTGATCTTTGGCAGTTCAAATGGACAGGGAAATGACAGTGAGAGATGAGACGAATCACCTGGTGCACTACGTGGGTATACCTGGTGGCCACATTCAACATGCTGAAGAGGCTGTTCGAGCAAGCATTGGGGGGAACAGAATGCAACCAACTGGCACATGTAGAAACAAATGATGCCTGTTGTCTGGGCTCAGAGTTAATTCTTGGAATATTCTAGTGATTGGCAAAGAAGGTTAAGAAGGCCAGCCTCCCTATCAAAATTTCAATGAAGCTCACAATCTGCAACATTGTCCTCAGTACTGATTGTGGCCCATAGGTTCCAAGACAAGTGGAAGGCACGAACCCGAGACTTCAATCGCCTATTTCATAAACTTGCATCACAGGGTTGAGAATTTCAGGGTCCCCATAAATGGGCAGAGGAGCGCACAAGACATTTTTATATTAGGAAACTATTCACCCACTCCAGAAGGTAATACTTGTACGAGAACACAAAGTTTTAATGTATAATTCAAAGAAATGTAACATCCATTAAGATCTGTGAGATTAGTTGCTGAAGCATTTACAACAAAGGGCCAAATTTTGACATGCCTCTAAAAAGCAGTAGTGTTCATTTAACTCTAAGTACACAAAAAGGATAAAACTTGAAACTAACAAAAATGAGATTTATGGTGTAAATCTAACTTGAGTATGCAGAAGGATAGGCTAATGGGAAATGGAGGTGGCGTATCCATCACAGTAGACAAGAAACTCAAATCCGACAAGATAGAAAGTAAAGTTGCATGCGAGATAGTTTGGGCAAGACTCAGCATCAAGGGTGGGCACAGACTTAATTTTAATTCTTTCACTGACCACCAGACTCACTCCCCAGTGTAACCAAGAACTTTCAACAAAATTCAGTTGATAGTACATATTTTCTCCTACGACACTGTTATCATTAGAGGACACTTCAGTTTGATAGTACATATCTTCTCCAATGACAGTGTTATCATTAGAAAAAACTTTAATCATCTAACAATTTCTTGGGGTAATCAGTTTGTAACCGGTGGGCCTGAAACGATATCCTGCAGAACAACAGTAAATGTCTTCTTTGAAAACCATTTAGAACAGGTAGTTCAGAAGCCCACACACGATGCAGAAACAGGTATCATATGTTCATAATATCCTAATCAACAGGACTTTGGTCCGCCAATGTTTTGTGTCTGGCCACTGCCAACATTGGTGAAATAAAAACACTGTACCTTTGCATATTATAGCCATTACAAAGCAATTTTCTTGCCAAACCAACATGCACCTATGTAGTGCCACCACTACATGAAGAAACCGCAACTTGTTCCCTCCCACACCACTTCTCCCCTTCCTCAATCTGTATGGTGGGGAGTTAATGAGCAGAGCTTCCTTCATTCCCTGCACTCCCCTGAGAATTTGTTTAGGACATTTGGAGAGGATGTGGGGGTGGGGGCAACAACCATATCAGTGAACACGCAACAGCTGTAGCAACCATGATGATCAAAGTACAGAGGGAAAGTAAAATAAGAAGAAAGGTTTTCATATTCAGTAAACTAGATAAAGAAGTAGTAGTAGTACCAAGTATAGCAGTTCATGATAGCATGGTACAGAGATTCTTTAACAAAACTTCTAAAGGAACAGCAACTACAGCTTAATTGGTGTAAAGCAATCTACAGCTGTAGATGGGTTTTACATGGTTCCGGCTAGTGTGCGCCCATTTCAGTTCTAGTAAAAATGGTGCCCGGACAACAGAAAGCATTCTGTGTTCTACGTATTGCGCAGTGCAGGTCAATGATAACTGTTCAGGGTGACTTTCGTATCTGGTATGGTTGCTCTGGTGTGGGACAGAACAAGCTGTGGTTCTACAGTGGTGGCACACATAGGTGCATGTTGGTTTGGCAAGAAAATTATTTTGTAATGGCTATAATATGCAAGGGTACTGTGTTTTTATTTCACCAATGTTGGCAGTGGCCAGACACAAAACATTGGCAGACCAAAGTTGCCCGACTTCTGTTGATAAGGATATTTTGAACATACAGCACAGAGCATTAGATGATGGCATGAATAATTCTGAGAAACAGGTTGTTTGTGTAAAGACAAATCGCCGGGCCATCCCCAAGTGTCTAACACAGACGTCGAACACATCCGCCGTAGTTTCACAATGAGTCCGCAGATATCCATTTGCTGTGCAGCTCAGATCTAGATAGCTTACCTCAAGAACTCGCCCATCTAAAGACAGTATTCAGCGAAAATGGGAATTCTACCTGGCAGATTAACAGGGCACTAACAGTTAAAACCAAGAAGCAGGAAGTGGAAAAAAAGAGGAGAACATGCCAGAACAATCTTTAGCTTTTCTTCCGCAAGAATCCTCCGAAAATTTCAGGTAAAAGTGATTTTCCGCCCACCATCGAAGATTGCGGACCTTGTGGGATCAGTAAAGGACAATCTGTTACTATGAAAGGCCGAAATTTACAAGATACCATGCCAATGTGGCATGGCTTACATAGGTCAAATCACACACACCGTGAAAGAACGCTGCACTGAACATCAACGTTACACTCGCCTTTTGCAGCAAAACAAGTCCGCTATCGCTGAACATTGTATTTCCACTGGACATTCAATGGAGTGTGAGAAAACAATGATTTTGTCCACAGCGACATCTTTCTGGGACTCCATTATTAAAGAATCTGTAGAAATATGCCTGGCGGAAAATCTGTTGAACCTTGACAGCAGCTACCAGTTGGACAGTGCATGGAATTCCATCATTCCCATGATTTGCTCAAATCGAAGATGACAAGAGTGTGCCGACGGCCGCGGCAAACAGCAACGCATATGACGACTGAGTTCTGCTATTCCACCAGCGAGGGCACTGCCGGCGGGCAGTGTGGTCCATCTATAAAGTTTTCGACGCATGCGCAGAATAGTTACAGCGCACTATATATTGCAGAACAGAGAACATTTTCACCAGTCTGCGACGGTTCACCTGAAGATGACTGGCAGGTGCCCAGTTGAAATATCGTGCGAGGTATTGAACGATGACTGGCTGCAAACCCGAAATTAGTTTGAACAGTCAATTTGCCGGGAAAATTTTAAAATTCACGTCTGGATAGATGTCTACCTATTACACGTTACAACCTTCTTCAACTGTCGCAGGTCTCTGTCCATCAGCAGACAAGGTTGGACTGTATGCTTTTGTTCTGTACGTGTCCTTTCACACATTTCCACTTCTCTATCACATCAGAAACAGTGGATCTAGGCATGTTTAGGAGTGTGGAAATCTCACATACAGACATATGATGGAAGTGACACCCAATCACCTGAGCATGTTCGAAGTCCGTGAGTTCTGCAGAGTGCCCCATTCTTCTCTCTCACATGTCTAATGACTAGTGAGGTCACTGATATGGAGTACCTGGCAGTAGGTGGCAATACAATACACCTAATACGAGAAACTTATGTTTTTGGGGGTGTCCGGATCCTTTTGATCACATCATGTATGTAACATACTTATCTTTTGTTTTATTCCATTGTTTACTGTTTTGTTTTACTGGCTCCTAATCTTGTGGTGTTATTTTTATATAATGGATCAAAAACTAATGTTTAATAGTTGTATGTTGTGGAGGGGAACAGAAGATGAAGAGTCAGCTTAAATTTTCATGGAAGTTAGACGCCATAAGAGAGTATTATAGATGTAACATATGAGGTGTTAAAATTAGTTTGATGAAGGTGTTGCTCAGCATTCTTCCTACATCTACCAGTGGGGTCTGTCATCAAGATAATGTATTGTCGTCCAACAGACATGATACACATGGTTTGGGAGTTTGAGACTAAGTCTCTATACTGTAGTTATACTTATGTTGACTTACTATTTTTGTTACAAGTCTTCCATCAAATATACCATGCACAAAAATGATGTTTGTGAACGTACTGTAATAGACTGGTTTTCCTACTGTAGGGAGACGTGGTGAATTTATTAAATGCAGGATATAACAGAATGATGATTTAAAAATTTAAGCGAGTGTAGAGGGCAAAATTTTGAATGTTTTGATATAAGGAACATATAGACACAAATGTCAAAGTTTCTACAGCTACCACCATCTTGTTAAAAATCCACCTATTTTGATAAGCAGATATACCATGCATTCTGTTCTAAGCAAGTTCAGAGGAGGAATGTAAATGAAGATGTGGAGGCACCCATTGCAATGGCATTCTTGCCGTATTTTTGTGGCATGTCTTCAAGAATAGAAAGAATCCTCAAGAGACCGACATCAAATGTGTTTTTGGCTACCAGTAAAATTGAGGAATTTGTTGTGTTCGGTCAATGACGATCTTGGTCTTAGGACATGTAGTGTATGTAAGATTCCATGTCAATGTGGGAAATCTTATACTGGGCAGACATGCCGAACAGTGCAAGAATATCGTGCTGAACACCATCATCACACATGCCTGGGCCAACCTGACAAACCAGCAGCAGTGCAGCACTGCCTCGAAACAGGACACTGCATGTTTCACGAGAAGAAAGTTTTATGCCCAGCATCATCTTTCTGGAACTGTGTTCTTAAGGAGGCCAGACATATCCTTACAGCAGACAATTTTAGAAATCTACCTGGAATTCAGCACTGGCTGCCATTAAATCAAACAAGGAGAAACAAGAACTTTCGATTCATGACTTGATGCGGTGCAATGCTCAAATACCTGTATGAGTACGTACTAGAAGAGATTCTCACATTTCAGCTGGAAATCTTGGAGATTACCTTATTGACCTTAACATCTTACCAAGTCCTTTGAATGGTGCACTGTATTTGAGCTCTCTGGACAATGCCTTGCCTGAAAGCTCTCTGGACAATGCCTTGCCTGAACTTCTGAAGGATATTCAGTTGCAACTGTGCACTAGTTTGTGGTTTCAGAACAGTGGTGCTCCAATGCACTTTGATTCTCAGGCCATTCCCAGTCAATTAGTCTGTGCTTCGTTGGCCTCATCCCTCCTGACTTTTTCCTTTGGAGTTATGTGAAGTCACTTGTGTAATCAACACCAGCAGGAACAAGGAACAGTACCTAAGCTTACTGAGTGCATCTTTAATAGTGTTTGATATCGACAGATGACAGCATGGAATCTTGCAGAGAAGCAGACAAAACATGGTCTGTTGTTGTTTATAATGTAATGAAGTTGATGGTCATCACACTGAACATTTACTCTCCAGTAGCAAAGCCACAGATTTGGTTTATAGTATTTGCCTGTATACTATTGTAACAAACATTATACAAACTATAATAAACTGGTGTTTCATTTAGCCTACAAAATGTGTAGAAAGTGCACAGTGTTATAGAAATTTTATTTCACATTTCCAGCTACAGGTTCCTTATATCAGAACATTCAATATTTCATCACCTACAATCTACCAAATTTTTAAAATGTCATTCTACTATAACCAGTATGGGGAACCAATAAAGGAAGAGAGATGGTAATGGAAGTTGATAACTCTCATTTTGGTATCAATAAGGGTGGAAAGGGGCAGTGTGGGTCTTTGGGTTTTCTAGCTGTCTTTGGGTGGGGATTCTGCTGACTTTGTATTTTAGGGGGTTTTAACTTCCCTCATACAGGAATATATATGTAAGGGCTACGATCACCCTGTTGTGAACCACGATTTGGAATTTAAAGACTATGGGGCTGGGGCCTGTACCAATATTCCTGAGAGGTATTAGGGAGCTGTCAAATCTTTTGTTGGAAAGTGGCAAATGCAATATTCTGTCTTGTAGACTCATCATGATAAGTAATGCTGGCAGAAGCGTGTTCCTCAGGGTTACTCTATTTTCAAGGATTTAGTTTTTATTATTATTATTTTAAACTAAATTGTGAAATTGTTCTATTTTATTGCAATTGACAATTTTACCTTTACCCTTTGGTGTTATTTCTGTTCACAAGTAGCCTATATCTTTCTCTTCATGGCAAATTTTGTCTCTGGTTAGTTTGAATCTTTGTTTTGTTGAATTTGCTTTTGTTGTATAAGCTTTTGAATTTCTGTATTGGTATCAATCAGTCTTCTAAGTTGAAGTATATAAGTTTATTGGTGCTTTAGATACAACCTTTTGTTAGTTTCTGCAAATTTCTGCTACGTGTACAGGTGCCACTTTTTTTTTATTTTTTATTTTTTTATTTATTTCTACGATTTTGGAATTTTGTACCACTATCGCTATGGGTCTTTTTAAGTTGAGAAATACAGATCAACTGACGTTTCCAATAAAAGTTATAGTTGGTTTGCTCTAAGTGAGCATTTTTATAACTAATATTCTATCACTGTTTCATTTTGTGTATTTTAGTTACCTCCATTTTCCTGCTGTAGTCTCATTAGCTTCACTACTTGTTATTGAGAACTTGTATGAGACTGTATTTGATGTTTATATTTTCACACAATGGATGTGTAAGGTTTTTAAGCTGCTATTTTGAAATCGTATTTGTGTAGCATCTTGGGGCTTGACATTATGTCATTCGTCACACTGACCAGTGGTACTAGACACTCCTGTTTATCTGAAGTGCAGATATTGTGCATTTGTTTCACTTTTATTGTGCATATGATGAGCCACATTGAGATACGACATGCTCTTCAGAATGGGACGGTAGTCACAGCAATGTAATGAGAGGAAATATGTAGATGTAGATGTAAATACCTACTTGGATGTGGAAATAAATATTTCATGGACTACCATCCTGCACTGGTGATGTGCAGACTTCTCAAGAACTGCCATCTCAACAATGGAAAGATGTTCAAATTAAAATGAGATGACATTTTGAATTACAATAGTGATTCTGTGTATAGAAGTATTAAGATGTTATACTGGTTTGACTGGTTGAGGTACTGAAAAGTCAAAAGAATATATACTGCATGTTTAGGCAAAAATACCATGGAAAGTTTATTTTTAAAATGTGGTGTGAATGAGATGACATTTTTTGAATGTAAATCAGTTATTATAGCTTTGGGGATAAAGTCTGGAAGATCAACATGGGAAGGATATGGTCAAAGTACTATTCTACAAATTAATAACAAACCTGTGTTTGAAGAAACTGTTACACTGCATTTATAGTGCCCTTGTGTAGGATGGAGAGATCAAGTGATAACTGCTGATTTTTGAAGTGAATCAAAAATTTGAACTCTGCAAGAAATTATTATAAAGACCACAAAGAGTGCCAAAAGCAAAGAATACTAAAGAAAACCGATAAGGAAGAATATCTGAAGACTATATATGAAGAAAAGCCGGTTTCTCGTAAAGAATTGTTGTCAAATGTTGCCTTGCACACAGCAACCAAAATAACTAACAGATCAAAAAAAGAAATTGTGCTGAAGACAACTGTTACTAGGATATCTGGTGCTAATAAATTTTAATTAAAGGCTACAGCATGTTATTGCAAAAAGAAGTTTCTTTTAAAAGATGATAGAATGGAAGATACACTTGGGAGAGACTATTAAAATATTGTACACAACTACAATTTGACTGGAGGTAGAAATATGTAAATAAATTTGATAAGCAGTTCAAAATTAATTGGAATGAATTTTGATGTCTTCTAGTAATTCATTTCTTTGAAATGTCCGATTCCAACAGAAAAGTAGGTCATTAGGACTCAACAGTGGCATTGAAAGGACAATCATGTTTATTCCTGTTGAAAAGCTATACGGTTTTGATTTAAATGTGGAATTAAAACAAAGAGTGGTTACAAAATATAAGAGTAGGATTGTGCCATAAAACAGTATTGTACTGGAAAAGATACTGCAAGATGTATTAATTAAGAGAATTAAAAGACAGTCAGACAGATTAATGTACCCTCTCAGGGAGTTCACATTCCTTGTGAATTTGTAGCCGAGACTTACATGGTCCTAAGTTGGTCTTTTAATTTGTTCGTATTTTGTGTTCTTTACAATGATCCTACCCTCTTTCTATTCCGTGTTCTCTGTCTGTAGGTTCTTTCACTATCAGTATCTACCTTTAAGAATGAACACAAAAAGTTAGTAAGTTGGTTTCATTAACAACCAATAATTACTGTGGATCTTTTATTTCATGTATGCACTGGTCTGTAATAATAAACTTTTACAACAACACTTAAGTAGAAATATATAGAGAGTTGGGGGATGCAGTGCAATTTTAAATCTTGCTAGTAAGCCAATGCTGATGGATTTTGTATGTTTATCATGGAAGGCATTGATGATGGGACACAGTTATTTATGAGTAGTTCTGTACAGTATTGTCGGTGTGTGAAAACTTTGTGAGATACTGTTTCAAATGCTGCTGCTAAAAAAAGACATGGTCATTTGTTGAATTAGGATTGTGCCATTGTATGTAATCAGTCATCAAATGCACTCTATAATGTTTCATTTTGGTAAAGTGGCTGTTAAGACTAGTGGTTCCTTGTTAATATTACATTTTACTTTGTTCCTACTGAAGATTAATTTTTCCACAACCAATTGTCTTTCACATTGCTTTTATGGTGCTAAGTGTGATGAATTTCAAGAAACATTTCTCATTCTAAAAATCTAGCACGTTTAAATTTTTGCAGTGGAACATCATCAATTGCTTACTTGCAAGTGGGGTTTGGGATTTTGTGCTTCACCTTAGTTTCATTGTAAAACAACAAACATATGGTGTATACCTCTCGTAACCTACGAATGTTCATAATTACAAATGTGACATATTTATTTAGAGACCATTATACTTTGGATTTGCAAGAATTTGCAAGTAGACATTCACTGAATTGTTACTTCATAATGACTTTACATTTAACGCTATGTCATCAATGCTGTATTCCCTAACCATTTGTCGTATTCAAAATAGAACCATTCCGTAGCCTGACCACACCTCTGGCAATACTGAAGAGCTCTAGAAGCATTCTACATATCTAGTATCTATATCTACAAATCCAAGGATATATAAATCTTTTTTTGTGATTTACAAAGTCTCATCAATTGCCAAAACCAATATCCCAAAGCTAAGGCTGAATCTCAACAGATCACACCACTCTCCCAAGTATAAGACACTGCCATATATATTCATGGACGTCTGGTTAAAAGTATACATTGCACACAGATCTAACTTTTCCTTGTACGCTACAAGTTTCAAGGATCTTTCTTTCAGAAAATGAGTTCAGAAGAAGGATATCTCAAATGCTAGAGGCACCTTGATAGTAACTTTAGAGAGTCTATTATCAGGTAACAAAAAATTGGGTATCCATAGAGCATCCCACAAGATTCACTGCTGTCTTCTATAACTTTAATTACTTCTGCATTATCCACTATGCAAATGTACGTATTCTAGCGTGTATATATATATACACACACACACACACACACACACACACACACACACACACACACACACACACACTCTCTCCTGGAAATTGAAATAAGAACACCGTGAATTCATTGTCCCAGGAAGGGGAAACTTTATTGACACATTCCTGGAGTCAGATACATCACATGATCACACTGACAGAACCACAGGCACATAGACACAGGCAACAGAGCATGCACAATGTCGGCACTAGTACAGTGTATATCCACCTTTCGCAGCAATGCAGGCTGCTATTCTCCCATGAAGACGATCGTAGAGATGCTGGATGTAGTCCTGTGGAATGGCTTGCGATGCCATTTCCACCTGGCGCCTCAGTTGGACCAGCGTTCGTGCTGGACGTGCAGACCGCGTGAGACGACGCTTCATCCAGTCCCAAACATGCTCAATGGGGGACAGATCCGGAGATCTTGCTGGCCAGGGTAGTTGACTTACACCTTCTAGAGCACGTTGGGTGGCACGGGATACGTGCGGACGTGCATTGCCCTGTTGGAACAGCAAGTTCCCTTGCCGGTCTAGGAATGGTAGAACGATGGGTTTGATGACGGTTTGGATGTACCGTGCACTATTCAGTGTCCCCTCGACGATCACCAGTGGTGTACGGCCAGTGTAGGAGATCGCTCCCCACACCATGATGCCGGGTGTTGGCCCTGTGTACCTCGGTCATATGCAGTCCTGATTGTGGCGCTCACCTGCACGGCGCCAAATACGCATACGACCATCATTGGCACCAAGGCAGAAGCGACTCTCATCGCTGAAGACGACACGTCTCCATTCGTCCCTCCATTCACGCCTGTCGCGACACCACTGGAGGCGGGCTGCACGATGTTGGGGCGTGAGCGGAAGACGGCCTAACGATGTGCGGGACCGTAGCCCAGCTTCATGGAGACGGTTGCGAATGGTCCTCGCCGATACCCCAGGAGCAACAGTGTCCCTAATTTGCTGGGAAGTGGCGGTGCGGTCCCCTACGGCACTGCGTAGGATCCTACGGTCTTGGCGTGCATCCGTGCGTCGCTGCGGTCTGGTCCCAGGTCGACGGGCACGTGCACCTTCCGCCGACCACTGGCGACAACATCGATGTACTGTGGAGACCTCACGCCCCACGTGTTGAGCAATTCGGCGGTACGTCCACCCGGCCTCCCGCATGCCCACTATACGCCCTCGCTCAAAGTCCGTCAACTGCACATACGGTTCACGTCCACGCTGTCGCGGCATGCTACCAGTGTTAAAGACTGCGATGGAGCTCCGTATGCCACGGCAAACTGGCTGACACTGACGGCGGCGGTGCACAAATGCTGCGCAGCTAGCGCCATTCGACGGCCAACACCGCGGTTCCTGGTGTGTCCGCTGTGCCGTGCGTGTGATCATTGCTTGTACAGCCCTCTCGCAGTGTCCGGAGCAAGTATGGTGGGTCTGACACACCGGTGTCAATGTGTTCTTTTTTCCATTTCCAGGAGTATATATATATATATATATATATATATATATATATATATATATATAAAAAAAACAAAGATGAGGTGACTTACCGAACAAAAGCGCTGGCAGGTCGATAGACACACACACATATATATATATATATATATATATATATATATATATATATATATATATATGGTTATGAAAGAAGAGTTGTGTGCTTTACACTTTATTATTAGAAATAACTAGGATTATGCATCCACCATAAGAAATGTCCCCTGCAAATGCGTTTCATACTTCCAAATTGACTAGACAATTGACTAAATTGTGATATAATACATTTTAAGTTTTATGGTGGATTACTTTTTCTCCAGGCATTTTAACGATTTCACATTGCTTTGGGGAGAAATGGCCAAATAGCTGACCACTAAAACAACACTTATGACATGCTAACATGATTTAATAAATAAAAATATAATGACATTATGACATAGTTTTCTAGCTACAATGACCCAACAATAAATAAGAAGGGAAAGAACAAAAGGTGTGTCATACAGGACTAAAGTAAGACAAAACTAGGTGATTTTTTATTTGCAAGGTAGGAGTAACAGCATCAAAACTGGTCCAGAGACGAAAGCATTGGTTATGAATAGAGTGGTGTAGCCAAACATATGAAGTATGGTAGGACATAGGATAGGTGTGCTAAGACAGGTAGACCTTCACTTGTGTTAATGTGTTGGGTGGGAGGTTTGAACACATTGTATTTAGGGAAACCACCTCTGAAAGGAAAAGAAAAAGGAAAGTAGATATGAAAGGTGAAACGGTTTGAAGACATTGTATTTAGGGACACCACCCCTGAAAGGAAAAGAAAAAGGGAAGTGGATATGAAAGGTGAAACAGTTTGAAGACATTGCATTTAGGGACACCACCTCTGAAACGAAAAGAAAAAGGAAAGTGGATATCAAAGGTGAAACAGGTTATGTCTGAGGAATGGGTAGACAGTAATATAATGCAATTTAAATGGTAATGAAGCATTTAAATTTTGAGATCCTCTCCAAAGCTGTGCAAAATAAAGCTGGCCTGAGTTGTAAAAGATTACAGAATTTAAGTAAACAGGAAAGTAGTAAAGATACAAATAGTGCCTGAGTTTGTGTAGCTGAGACATAACAGATCAAAAATACAAAACTGAAAAAAATAAAGGAATGTGGAAGTTGTGCCAAAGTTTAAGCTTTGTAAGTCCTCAGAATGTAATTTCACCAAATTAACTTTAAGTAAAAATAAAATCTATAACAGAATGATAGAGCAGCAAGAGTATGTTATGCTACTTAAGAGAGGTAAATGCTTTTGAGAGTATTCCTTGTAACTGTACCATCTAAGCATGTTCCACCTGAAATACTGAAGTTCATTTTAGTAGGCAGATGCCTGTAAAATCTTGCGGCTAAAACTATAAAGTTGTCATAGAGTCAGTTTTCAACCTCTACTAATCTTATAAACACTAAATAAAAACGGAACTGTCATAAATGTTTGTTATGGTCAAGCAATGCTATAGCTGTGTGTAAAGGACAGGGTGATTACCATTAAACTTTAACTACTTGAGCCAGCGCATGCAGAAAACTACACTGGTGTCCAAAATTAAAGCAACAAACTGCTATTTCCCTGTCCTGTGTGTAACTCATAATATAATTGTACAAACTGTACACTGATGGCCATAAAATCGCGGTCTACAAAATCAGATGGCATTCAGGTCAACGGTCAGCCACGCCAATGATGACATCATGGCACCTATCAAATGGGATAGAGTTTGCTGAATAGTCCTGCATCCACAACTGCTACATACAGTCACAGACAGCGCAGTATGGCACCAATAAGACACCTACCAGGCTCTCTGCTGTGGAGAGTTATAGGAAGAATGGAAGCAGAATAGTCATAAACTGATGTGGCCCAGTGGCCTAATGTGAATTGTTCTGTTGTTTCTTGGGCTTGGCTAGTTTATAGAGACCGAAAATGTATCACAAAGACCAGGGCAGGGCCGACCATGTGTGATGTCAGTAACAGAGGGCTGTTATTTGGCTGCAAGCGCATGAAATTACTACTTCAGTACTGCACAGCAACTGGTATCTGACATCGCAGCATCCACTGGATGCATTATATTGACGCAAACAGTGTAGAGAAGGCTTCAGCAGAGTGGCCTTTATTGTCAGAGACCTGCTGTGTGTGTGCGCCTCTCACTGTTCTTCACAGAAGGGAACATCTGGAGAAGAGTCGTCAATACGTCACCTGGACGGTAAAACTGGGGGCCGAAGTGCTTCTCACAGACAAGGCCTGATTTGGTCTGGAGAGTGATCATTGACAGATTTGCATCTGAAGGGAATGTAGAATATGATTTCGGCACCCACACATTGTGGAAAGAACCGAAATCGTGGAGGATCCCTAATGGTATGGCAGGGATTATGCTGACCACTCAAACACCTCTTCAGGAAACTGTACGGGTGAATAGGCACGGTTTAATTACTGACATGTATTGTGGGCCGTTGGACCAGACTTCGTATTGATGGACGATAATGACCTCATAACCCGTGGGTAGTTGATGTTTTCTGGGGAAAGGATGATATTGCACACATGGCATGACCAGCTTGCTCCTCAGATGAGCACGTGTGGGGTGAACTAGGGAGACTAGTTGCATCACGTCAGCATCCACTAACCACTCTCCAAGACTTGCTAGGAAGAATGGGTGTTATTGCCTCAACATGAGATTGATGACATCATTCATAGCATGCCCCATTATTGTGAGACCTGTATTCGCTGCCAGAGGTGGTCGCACCCTCTACACCCTCTACTGAGTACATTAACCAGTAGTCAAAATGTGTGTGGAAATCTGTTAAGTTGGAAAAATCAAAGAACCTTTTATGTTTACCATTATGCATGTTGCTGTTTATACTGTTTCGTGGCAAAATACTCGCAACCTTGCAAAATTTCCGCTTGTTGCTTTAATATTGGACACCAGTGAATTTACCGTGTGGGTACCCAACCTTATAGGAATGATGTTCACACTGTGCACTTCACGGCAGGGTTTGTATCGTTAATAGTGTTAAGGGTCATGACTTCTTGTGGGTGCCAGTAGTAGTGGTACTGCAATGTAGGCTTGAAACACAAGTATCAATGTGCATTAAAGGTGTAGAAAGTAAATGTTGGTCTGGAGAAGATGGGCAGGGCTTTAGTCGAAAGATGTTTTATCAAAACAACAACAATAGTGCTACTGCTCTTTGCAAGTACCAACACATTAACAGAACATAGAGAGAGACACTTTCTGCATCGGGGCTGAAGTAAGTTCAAATGAACAGCCAATTTTCAGATATATTGTGTTGGTTTTATTTTTGTTGTGCCTGTAGTGACACATGCATTTTCAGCATAGGAAAGTGGTCACAGCAATTTAGTGAGAGGAACCACCAACTCGGATGCAACAATAAGCATTCCATGGATTGACATCCTCCCCTGGAGACATACAGACCATCTGATATCAATGACAGAAAAATGTTAAAGTGGAAGTGTGATGAACTTTTGAGATAAAAAGCTGATCTTGTATAAGGAAGTGTTAAGACATTAGATTAGGATGACTGTTTGATGTATTTAAAATGGAAGAATATACAGGGCTACTATAAATGATTCCTTCATTTTCTGAGTTCTATTATTTTACAAAGTATTACATATGGAAATATAACAATATTATGAAAAGGAAAGTTGCTACTCACCACTGAGTCACAGATAGGTACAACAAAAAGACTTTCACAATTAAAGCATTTGGCCATGAAGGCCTTCGTCAACAATAGATCACACACACACACACACACACACACACACACACACACACACACGCGCGCGCGCGCGCGCGCGTAGGTGCCCGTGAACGCAAGTCGCACACGATTGCAGTCTCGGGCAACTGAAACCACACTGTGAGCAACAGCACCAGCGCATGATGGGAGTGGTGACTGGGTGGAGGTAAGGAGGAGGCTGGGGTGGGGAGGGGGAGGGACAGTATGCTGGGGGTGGTGGACAGTGAAGTGCTGCAGGTTAGATAGAGGGCAGCAGAGATGTAGGGAGGGGGGGGGGGGGGGGTTAGTGGAAAAGGAGAAAAATAAAAAGACTGGGTGTGATGGTGGAATGACGGCCACATAGTGCTGGAATGGGAACAGGGAAGGGGCTGGATGGGTGAGGACAGTGACTAACGAAGGTTGAGGCCAGGACGGTTACAGGAAAGTAGGTTGTATTGCACGGAAAGTTCCCACCTGCGGAATTCAGAAAAGCTGATGGTGGTGGGAAGGATCCATATGGCACAGGCTGTGAAGCAGACACTGAAATGAAGGATATCACATTTGGCAGCGTGTAACACAGTACCACCCAGAACTGGAGCAGCTGAATTACGTTCTCCGCCAGGGTTTCGATTACCTCTTGTCATGGCCTGAAATTAGCAATGTCCTGCCCACTATCCTTCCCACCCCTCCCACAGTGGTATTCCACTGTCCACTGAACCCACGCAACACACTCGTCCATCCTTACACAACCCCTGCTCCCAATCCCTTACCTCATTACTCATACCCCTGTAACAGACCTAGATGCAAGACCTATCCCATACATCCTCCCACCACCAACTACTCAAGTCCAGTCACTAACATCACCTATCCCACCAAAGACAAGGTTACCAGTGAAACTAGTCATGTGATCTACAAGCTAAGCTGCAACCACTGTGCTGAATCTATCTGGGCATGACAACCAAAAAGCTGTCTGTCACATGAATGGCCTCCAACAAATTATGGCCAAGATACAAGTGAACCGCCCTGTTGCTGAACATGCTGCCAAACATGAAATCCTTAATTTCAATGTCTGCTTCACCGACTGTGCCATATGGATCCTTCCCACCAACATCAGCTTTTCTGAATTGTGCAGGTGGGAACTTTCCCTGCAATACATCCTACTTGGTATCAGCAATTTAGGGACAGTGGTTGTCTCTGTATAGAGGAAAGGACTGGCTGGCCAAGTGTGACAGTGGCAACTGGGGAGAGGGTGAGGTAAAGTTTCATATGTAGTACATAAAAATCAGTGGGTTATACAAGCCACGAGTTTGGTATACCACAGAAAACGGTGTGGAATATTTTGCAATATTGGCATTTTAAGCCATATCATGTACAGATCACGCAACAATTAAAACCCAAAGATTATGGTTGATGCCTTCAATTTTGCACCACAATGGAGGAAGCACTTGAGGACGAACATTTTGTTTCCACACTGATATTTAGTGACAAAGCAACCTTCAATTTATCTGGAGGGATTTAGTACCACAATGTGAGTGTCTGGGGCACTAAACATCCTCACAAAATTGTTGCGTATACTCACCGAAGGTTAATGTTTTCTGTGATGGAGCATCAATGTTCATCGCTACCTAAACAATGAACATCCTCATTGCTGGATTGGGCTTAATGGTGAGAATGATGTGACTCTGTTCACTTGTTGGCCCCCACGTCCCCTGATCTAACGTCTTGTGTCTTTTTCATTCATTAAGAACCACGTTTACATACTCCATTGCGAAGAACACGAAACAGCTCAGAGAATGCATCAATGCTGCTGTGATGGCCAGGTACAGGATGTTGCTACATAAGGTAATGAAATGAACTTGGCTACTGCTTTGACATGTGACTAAGGCGTATTCATAGAACATTTGTAGAATTCAAAATGCATATTTGATGAGTTTATAGTTCTCTTCTTGTATTAATCATATTTGGACATGTAATACTTAGGAAAATATGTTGTTGTGGTCTTCAGCCCTGAGACTGGTTTGATGCAGCTCTCCATGCTACTCTATCCTGTGCAAGCTTCTTCATCTCCCAGTACTTACTGCAACCTACATCCTTCTGAATCTGCTTAGTGTATTCATCTCTTGGTCTCCCTCTACGATTTTTACCCTCCACGCTGCCCTCCAATGCTAAATTTGTGATCCCTTGATGCCTCAGAACATGTCCTAACAACCGGTCCCTTCTTCTTGTCAAGTTGTGCCACAAACTCCTCTTCTCCCCAATTCTATTCAATACCTCCTAATTAGTTATGTGATCTACCCATCTAATCTTCAGCATTCTTCTGTAGCACCACATTTCGAAAGCTTCTATTCTCTTCTTGTCTAAACTATTTATCATCCATGTTCCACTTCCATACATGCCTACACTCCATACAAATACTTTCAGAAATGACTTCCTGACACTTAAATCTATACTCGATGTTAACAAATTTCTCTTCTTCAGAAACACTTTCCTTGCCACTGCCGGTCAACATTTTATATCCTCTCTACGTCAACCATCATGTTATTTTGCTCCCCAAATAGCCAAACTCCTTTACTACTTTAAGTGTCTCATTTCCTAATCTAATTCCCTCAGCATCATCCAACTTAATTCGACTACATTCCATTATCCTCATTTTGCTTTTGTTGATGTTCATCTTATATCCTCCTTTCAAGACACTGTCCACTCCGTTCAACTGCTCTTCCAAGTCCTTTGCCGTCTCTGACAGAATTACAATGTCGTCGGCGAACCTCATAGTTTTTATTTCTTCTCCATGGATTTTAATTCCTACTCCAAACTTTCTTTTGTTTCCTTTACTGTTTGCTCAATATACAGATTGAATAACATCGGGGATAGGCTACAACCCTGTCTCACTCCCTTCCCAATCACTGCTACCCTTTCAGGCCCCTTGACTCTTATAACTGCCATCTGGTTTCTGTACAAATTGTAAATAACCTTTCGCTCCCTGTATTTTACCCCTGCCACCTTCAGAATTTGAAAGAGAGTATTCCAGTCAACACTGTCAATAGCTTTTTCTAAGTCTAAAAATGCCAGAAACGTAGGTTTGCCATTCCTTAATGTTTCTTCTAAAATAAGTCGTAAAGTCAGTATTGCATCACGTGTTCCAACATTTCTATGGAATCCAAACTGATCTTCCCCGAGGTCAGCTTCTACCAGTTTTTCCATTCGTCTGTAAAGAATTGGTGTTAGTATTTTGCAGATGTGACTTATTAAACTGATAGTTTGGTAATTTTCACATCTTTCAACACCTGCTTTCTTTGGGATTGGAATTATTATATTCTTCTCGAAGTCTGAGGGTATTTCGCCTGTCTCATACATCTTGCTCAACAGATGGTAGAGTTTCGTCAGGACTGGCTCTCCCAAGGCCGTCAGTAGTTCTAATGGAATGTTGTCTACTCCCAGGGCCTTGTTTCGATTTAGGTCTTTCAGTGCTCTGTCAAACTCTTCACACAGCATATCTCCCATTTCAACTTCATCTACATCCTCTTCTATTTCCATAATATTGTCCTCAAGTACATCGCCCTTGTATAGGCTCTCTATATACTCGTTCCACCTTTCTGGTTTCCCATCTTTTCTTAGAACTGGGTTTCCATCTGAGCTCTTGATATTCATACAAGTGGCTCTGTTTTCTCCAAAGGCCTGTTTAGTTTTCCTGTAGGCTGTATCTATCTTACCCCTAGTGAGATAAGCCTCTACATCCTTACATTTGTCCTCTAGCCATCCCTGCTTAGTCATTTTGCACTTCCTGTCGATCTCATTTTTGAGACGTTTGTATTCCTTTTTGCCAGCTACGTTTACTGCATTTTTATATTTTCTCCTTTCATCAATTAAATTCAATATTTCTTCTGTTACCCAAGGATTTCTACTAGCCCTCGTCTTTTCACCTACTTGATCGTATGCTTCCTTCACTACTTCATCCCTCAGAGCTACCCATTCTTCTTCTACTGTATTTCTTTCCCCCATTCCTGTCAACTGTTCCCTTATGCTCTCCCTGAAACTCTGTACAACCTCTGGTTTAGTCAGTTTATCCAGGTCCCATCTCCTTAAATTCCCACCTTTTTGCAGTTTCTTCAGTTTTAATCTACAGTTCATAACCAATAGATTGTGATCAGAGTCCACATCTGCCCCTGGAAATGTCTTACAATTTAAAACCTGGTTTCTAAATCTCTGTCTTACCATTATATAATCTATCAGATACCTTCTAGTATCTCCAGGATTCTTCCACGTATACAACTTTCTTTTATGATTCTTGAACCAAGTGTTAGCTATGATTAAGTTATGCTCTGTGCAAAATTCTACAACGCGGCTTCCTCTTTCATTTCTTACCCCCAATCCGTATTCACCTACTATGTTTCCCTCTCTCCCTTTTCGAATTCCAGTCACCCATGACTATTAAATTTTCATCTCCCTTCACTACCTGAGTAATTTCTTTTATCTCGTCTTACATTTCATCAATTTCTTCATCATCTGCAGAGCTAGTTGGCATATAAACTTGTACTACTGTAGTAGGCATGGGCTTCGTGTCTATCTTGGCCACAATAATGCATTCACTATGCTGTTTGTAGGAGCTTACCCGCACTCCTATTTTTTTATTCATTATTAAACCTACTCCTGCATTACCCCTATTTGATTTTGTATTTATGACCCTGTATTCACCTTACGAAAGTCTTGTTCCTCCTGCCACCGAATTTCACTAATTCCCACTATATCTAACTTTAACCTATCCATTTCCCTTTTTAAATTTTCTAACTTACCTGCCCGATTAAGGAATCTGACATTCCACGCTCCGATCTGAAGAATACCAGTTTTATTTCTCCTGATAACGATGTCCTCCTGAGTACTCCCCGCCCGGAGATCCGAATGGGGGACTATTTTACCTCCGGAATAATTTACCCAAGAGGACGTCATCATCATTTAACCATACAGTAAAGCTGCATGCCCTCTGGAAAAATTATGGCTGTAGTTTCCCCTTGCTTTCAGCCATTTGCAGTACCAGCACAGCAAGGCCGTTTTGGTTAGTGTTACAAGGCCAGATCAGTCAATCATCCAGACTGTTGCCCCTGCAACTACTGAAAAGGCTGCTGCCCCTCTTCAGGAACCACACATTTGACTGGCCTCTCAACACATACCCCCCGTTGTGGTTGCACCTACGGTATGGCCACCTGTATCGCTGAGGCACACAAGCCTCCCCACCAACGGCAAGGTCCATGGTTCATGGGAGGGGGAAGGGGGGGGGGGGAGGAGGAGAATATATAGTTTTGAAAACAAATGAATCATTTATAGTAGTCCTGTGTATTGAATGTTATGTCACAAATACTGTGGAATGTTTATGCTTAAAATGTAGTGTAAGTGAGATACTATTTTTTAAATTTAAAACAGTTATTACGGCCCTGGTGGTGACGTCCAGAATATCAACATGGGAAGTACAAGGTCAAACTACTGCTATACAATTATAGTAACATCCCAATGTCTGAAGTAACTATTACACTCCACTATGCACAAAGCCTTCAATAACTATCGTAGCAGATCTTATTAAAAGATGTCTCACAAAATCCGAAGTAAATCTGGTCACATGTAAAGCCAGTGTCCAGAGTCTCGTGTATGACAGTGAGGCCATTTTTGTGACAGAAGAAAATTTGCCCCTTTCAGTCTGGCCACATGCTTCAAACTATTAACTTATTAGCTTATGTGTTAATTGCATGCTTCCTGCATTCTATGGTTTAATGCAATTGGTCTCTAACACATTTAAAGCCAATATCGTAGAGCAAGGAGTCTACCTGGATAATAAATATAATATATTTCTTCACACCTTTATCACTTTCTTTGATAGCTCTTTCTTATTAAAAAGTTGCAAGCAGATATGCAGTACTAATGAGCAACTGATGTGGGTAACTAATGGCATAAGGATATTGTCTACGAGGAAACGAGTTGTATCGTAATACAAAGGACAATCATGACAACATAACAGAATTTCACCACACAAAATACTGCAAAGGACTGGGGAATGTCATCCGACAGGTTAAAACATTATACAACAGAATACTACAAAGCTCTCAAGACTAAATTAAAAGAGGTATCGGTAAAGAATGTGGGTGCTCAATATATTATGCCTCTCATATATAAGACTAAAACTGTTAATGATCCATCAGAATTGTGGAAAATATTGTCCTGTCAAAACCACAATCAAAGTCCAAATGCGAAGGCAGGATGGCAGTGAAGCACAACACTTAGAACTGAAAGTACGTTTACAAACACCAACAAACAGCCAGAACTAAATTGACCTCCTCGACAGTCTGTGCAGCTATTTATATGAACATGGAATATTCCAGTGTGCTGGTATTTATACAAACATAAAATTTTTACAATATACAAACATAACATATGTCAATACCTTTCAGAAATGGTAAATACTAAATAGCAAATAATAGCTGGTCATCTGGTTTGAACTGGCAACCAGCAGCACATCAGCCATCGATGCTAACCACTGTGCCATACTTGACAAACCACACCTCATGGCATTGCCGCTCTCCTGGAGAAACAATGACCCACTGTATGAGAAGTTCTCATTGAAGTTAATTATTGCACCCTGGATCCTGATCTTGTCAAATGTCATCTGTGGTGGGGCTAGTGGAGCCTTGCAGTCCGGTTGTGTTGTTACATCTCTTCACTATGATGAGCACTGAAGGCAGCACCACCCCTCCACAACCTGTCACTCCACCACTTCCACATTATGGCAGCCCTGCTTACCCTGGGTTGCTATAGTTCTATGGTTTTTGGTAATGCTGAACCTTTCCTCTGTTCAGCATCAATGTCATTTACTGCAGTGATGACTGAATTTTCATTTACACTACTGCGTTACGCCAAAGGATTCACTGAGTGGCAATCGCCATTTTGGTGTTTGCATCCATATTTGTATACCACTATGACACTGTACTCATGAAGCCCCAGTGGCCATCTTGCCAGTCGACTCGACAGATCCTTCAGGCTAGTTAGCCAGCACAGAGAATGGTGATCCGTTACAATGATGAACAGTTTGCATAAACATGGATGGAACTTGTTGATGGCCCAAAAAACTGAAAGGCACTCTTTCTTCATTGTAGAGTACTTCATATCGGATTTGGAAAGTACTCGGGGAGCGTAAGCTATCACATTTTCAGCAACTTCTTGAATTTGTATTAGAACTACCTCTATCCCAAAACCACTACCACAGGTGCCAAGTCCTTTCTTGTACCGCTTTCCAGGAAAACTTGTGTCTCCTTGTAGTAATTCTTTCACGTGATGTGCCTTGGTACCGAAGTCCTTAATAAATTGCTAAATTGTTGGATGAAGAGGCACTCTTTCGGATGCAAGCTGATATCTGCAATCTGAACACACTTCAACATGGTTGTCAGATGGCATAGATGTTCTTCAAAATGAGTTCAAAATATGACCATGTCACCCAGATAGCAAAGACACATTATCCATTTAAGGTGTCGCAGCAGGCTGTCCATAATGTGTTTGAAGGTGGTTGGGACATTACAGTACGTAGTCCAAACAGCATGAATTTGAACTTATACAGGTCGTCAGGAGTTTGGAACATAGTCGTCAGCCTAGTCAATATTGATTCGCTACTAATCCTTCTGCAAGTCCATAGCTGGGAAATACTTTGCTCCATTCAAAGTTGGGTGCTTGATTTGGGGGAAGGGAACCAAACAGCGAGGTCATTGGTCCCATCAGATTAGGGAAGGATGAGGAAGAAAGTTGGCTGCGCCCTTTCAAAGGAAGCATCCCGGAATTTGCCTGAAGCAGTTTAGGGAAATCAAGGAAAACCTAAGTCAGGATGGCAGGACCTGGGTTTGAACCGCCGTCCTCCCGAATGTGAGTCCAGTATAGTAACCACTGTGCCACCTCGCTCGGTCCCGTTCAAGCACTCGAGGGTTTTATCAATGCGCGGCAATGTATAGACATGTTCCGTGATTTTGTTCAATCCTCTGTAGTTGGTGCACAAACGCTATGTGCCATCCATCTTCTTGACAAGAATTACAAGAGAGGGCCAAGGACTCTCTGAAGCTTCAATGATGTTATCTTGGAGTATCTTCTACATTCTCTGTTAAATTACACATTGTTCAGCCGGCAATACCCTATGTGAATGCTGGCTAATTGGTGGATGGTCCCCAGTGTTAATAGAGTGTTTTATCATGGGCTGCTTGATCTAACCCTTCTCCATTCCGGATTTGAATGCATCTGAAAATTGATTCAGAATGGCTATTACTTGCTAATGTTCCTTGGTCAGGTCAGATGCTACTGGAAGTTCAATAGTAGCTTCCTTCCCTGTGTTGTCAGTACTACCACTGGAGCAAAAGTCTTGGACAATAACCCTAAGCTGCCCTTTTTGGACTGTTTCAGCTGTCCCCACACACATACCTTTAGGAGTTGACAGGGACGATTTGTGGCTGCTCAGGACAATTAGTGGCCAAAGTTCTCCTCGACCACCCATAATTCTTATGATCGTCACTGGCAGGTAATTTATTTTTGTGAACCTGAGTAGTTTTTAGCAGCTGACAAAAGCTTTTACATCTACAACTACATACATACTCCGCAACCCCAACAAATCATGCATGGCAGAGGGCACCCTGTACCACTAGTAGTAATTTATTTTCCTGTTCCACCTGCAAATAGAGACTGGGGGAAAAACAACTGTCTATAAGCCTCCATATGAGTCCGAAGCTCTTTAATCTTATCTTCATGGTCCTTACATCAAACGTACAGTGACAGCAGTAGAATCTCTCAGCAGTCAGCCTTTAAATTTTCTCAATAGAGACTCCTATTTGAGTTCTCGAAGCATCTCCATAATACCAGCAGCTTGTTTGAACTTATCGGTAACAAATTTAGCAGCCTCCTCTGGGGGTGAACCAGCCTTTCCTAAAATTCTCCCAATAAATCAAAGTTGGCCACTCAACTTCCTGCTACAATCCTTACATTCTCATTCCATTTCATACATCGGCCCTCCAATCATGGATAGGAAGAATGATGTAAAGCTTGTAGTGTCTTGTTTTGCTGTGTTGTATGTGAATGTCGCAACAGGCAGTATTATATTACAATATCTCTATTTGACATCAATGTACAATGAGAGTATATCTGCTGTCTTATTAAAGTGTTCAGTGAAGCCATTTTTTATGTGGATGATAGGTAGTTACCATCCTGTGGGTGATGTCACAATGTGAAATTATCTCTGGCACTAGTGTTGATTGGACAACGTTTCCACGATCAGAGAGCATCACATGAGGTAGTCCATGCATTCAAATTGTCATTGTCTACAAGGAAGTTTGAAATTTTCAGAACATCAGCTGTTAGCACAGTTTTGTGACAGCACAGCAGGTGTAGTAATCAGTGCAAACTATTTGTTATCCATCGGTTTCCATTTGTCAACTTAGAAAACCTTCCCAAGCGGTCAATTCCAACTCTGTGGAATGGTGCTGCTGCAAGTGGAATTGATACCAGAAGACCCAGGGATAAGAGCCGAATGTCGTTCCACAGTTGGCATTCTTTACAGTAGCTCACATAGTGTCTAACTGATTGGTAGAGACTTGGCTACTGATACCTGCACCTGATTCAGTCAAAAGCTTCACAAACCCTGGGTGACTAGACATTGGAGTGTTGTAGAATACTTCAGGATTGCTCACCACAGACGAGATCGGATGAAGAGCAATCACTTCCACCCTACTGGACATAGTTCCTCTTATACATTATATTGTTTATTAATTGGAATCTTCCTTTGGTCAGTTCCTCATTCTCCAATGCTTCTGTAATGCTGTCACTAATTTTGAGCATTACTGGATGAAAAGCAGCTTCACTGCAGATGTATGTAAGGCAAATTGGCAGCGGAGATATGAAATTTCATAAGTGAACCTGTTTTGCACATCACAAGGCACTTAGGCTAAGCCTCACAATCATGATGACATTGCAAAAAGGTTGTGCAACTACAAACCGGCTTGCAGATTATTTATGCATCACTGAGACATGAAGGTGTTGATCTGGAAGCACTGTATCGGCACAACAAGCATGCTATTAATCACTACGAATACTCTCTTGTTCTCGCACAGTTATGCGTGGAATATGCAATCCACTTGTTGCCCTTCCTCCACAGTTTGCAGGGTCTCATGTGAGAAAAGGGTAACAGTTTCGCACAAGTGAAGCTTTCTAAAACTGTGCTGATTTGTGGACAGAAGCTTTGCCCTCTCAAGGAAATTTATTATACTCAAACTGAGAATATGTTTAGAGATTCTGCTGCAAACTGATGTTAAGGATATTGGTCTGCAATTTTGCTGATCTGTTCTTTTACCCTTCCTATACACAAGAGACGACTATGCTTTTTTTCCAGTCACATGGGACTTTGTGCTGGGTGAGAGTTTCGCAATAAATGCATGCTAAGTAAGGGGCCATTGCTGTGAGTACTCTTTGTAAAACCAAACTGGGATTTAGTTGCTTTCAACTCTTTCTGTTTCTCTATACCACAGCTGCCTGTTACTAAGTCCTCCTTACAGGAGTCTGTGTGATCGTCAAATGATAGTACGTTTGTATGATTCTCCTGCATGAATGATTTCTTAAACGCAAAATTTAGGACTTCAGCTTTATTTTTGCTATCTTCTATTGCCACACCCGACGACCAACAAGTGACTGGATGAAGCCTTAGACCCACTTAGTGATTTTACACAGAACCATAATTTTTTCAGGTTCTCTGCAAGATCTTTTTCTAAGGTGTAACAGTGGTAGTCATTGTAAGCTTTGCACTTCAATGCTAAACAACTGCTCAGAGCAATGTCTGTTGTGTGCTGCTTGGAATAACTTCGTCAATCTGGAATTCTGATCTTCCAGAGTCTAAGACTGCTTGCCATTCCTGGAAGATATCCATCTAAGAAAAACAGCATGACTATCATTTGTTAAAACAACGAATTCTATAGGCTGTGTTCTGTCAATGATTTTTACTCTTGCAATACATGCTCCTGTTGCTGGACTATTTTCCATTTATTTCCATCAGCAATATTGCTTTCGTATTGTTGAACATTACCTTCTTTAGCTGGTGACAATAAGCATTTGACATTCCAGAAAAAGGAGCATCCGAGTCGACTAGCAGTTGAACTGTTTGACTGTCAATGAAATTTCCTGTCAACTTGACAAATGTCGTCCATGGAGAATTTTCATCTATGGTAGCCTCACCTTGCTAGATGGCTGCCTTGTTTAGTTTTCCTGTATTCAGCAGTTGGTGAACAGCTGGTATCTCTGTACAGTGACAGGGAACAGCTATGGTGAGTGACTCCATCCACATAACAGCAATGAGCTTCAGTCCACAGGTTGACTACCACCAACTGCAGTTGAGTGGTGTGAGTTGGACTACTGTGATGTATGACATCTTGTGGCATAACACTTGGCCAACTCCAGTCTTATTTCTCTGCAGCAATGCACAATGCTTCCAGGGCAGCCATAATAAAGTCTGATGTGTAGTCCTCCATCCTCCAAATGTCTGTTCTTCTGGGGGGATGTTCTGCTTAGTGGAGGAGTTAGTTGTACCTGCGTTGGTCAGACGCTGGGTTGTCATTGGATGGTGGAAACAGAACTCCAATCTTGCCGTCCATTCTTCATGGCGCGTTCAATTCATGGTGGAGACTGGTGCCAAAGATTGATACACATCCTCCTCAACATTCTTCATAACCTCATGACTTATAGTATTGATGTTAATGGCTACTATCTCTTGTGTATTCAATCCGACAGCTCTGGCTGCCATACACCATTCTCCATTTCTTGTTTACTATCTGGTGTAAGAGAAAGGTGAGCGCAATGTCTTGTTTCACAACTGCCAAATGGACCATATTTGGGAGCTGACCACACCTCTTTCATCAGACTCTTTTTCTGCTGCATTTCCTTGATGTGCTGACATCTTTCCATAAATGATTCTGCTGATGTGACACCATTTGCTAAGAGCTTAGTCCATACCTTCTGTGATTCCCTTCATCAAATGTGAGATTCTGCAAATTTCTGTGATATATGGATTCAAAACATTGCAAGGGTACAAATCATTCTGTAAGTACGATTGTGTAGTTCTGCCATGACACTGGGACTTGTCCTTCCTCTAAGCAGACTTGCTGTTGCTTGCCAGAAAATGTTTTCTTCAGTTCAATATGGAATCTGCCGCAGCTTTGTTGTTCTTGAACCATTAGTGGGCTGTGCTGTCTCAGTAAAAGTATATGTTTGCCAAACACATTATATCATACCACCTGTTGCATCTGATGACTTGGTTTAATATCCTCTCAGCCATTTCTTTGGGTCCTGACCAGCATCTTCAGGAGGGGTGGGGGGGGGGTGGGGGTGGAGGGGGGGGGGACTTACCACTGTTTTGGAATCCACATCTCTCTTGAATATACGGATCTTAGGAATGCAGTACAGATCTTAGGAATGAAGTACTGCTTGTAGTCTAGTTCTGCCCATTTAGGAAGTAGCTTTTGCATTAGCTAATTCAAGCTATGGTGATGCAGGTGTTTTGGAGTTCCTGGCATGTCCACTGTCCCGGCTAAAAACTCACTTTTTCCCATGTGAAAACACACTTCTTCCACGGTGAAAAATATGCTTTCCCATGATAAGTGACAGTATATTTTCCCTTGGAGTTGTAAAAATATCAATCTGTTGAAAGGTAAAGGTCTTATACACCAGCGAAAAAACTTGGCAAAAAAGAAACGGAAAAAAAAAGTTTTGGAAAGATCCGTGATGTGCATCATATTTTCATATTAAGATATGCTGGTCTTCTGGGATCTACATTCTTCTAAGTGGCTGGTCCATAAGTGTTAAGTTTTAAATGAGAGTCAAAAGCACATGTAACCTAATTCATCTTGCATAAAAGGAAATTGACTTTGAAACTAACACTTTTCAAAGCATCATTCGCAATATTTTCTCACGACCTGTAAGAAATAGCTTCGTTTCAGCAACTGCTAGAGAGTGCCAGAAAACATGCGCCTGCGTGTGGGCAGCTTCGATGACATAGAAAGCCCATATGTTCATACATATATAGTATTAAGAGCTGTTACATGATGTCATAAAAGAAATAGGATACTCCAAGAGCATTGGAATTGCATAAACCATACTAAAATGCATAATTCAGCTTAAAATGCAAATTCACATGTCCAGATTCACAATGAAGTAGGCCCTAATCTGATATCCAGCTTTTCAGTGCCGTTTTCACAATGCAAATTTTCTTGGAGTCCCACTACTGTTTGGTTCTTTATTATGGCATAAGCGCCAGAAGATGAAAATGTGCCCTTAAAATTCAGTTAACTGTTGAAACTAGCCAATAGTGTACAATGAAACACTTCGCTTCTAATAAACTGACTGCCTCTGGGGAAAAGATTACCGAAAGCCACATTTATTTAGCAAACTGACAATAATAACTTCATTGTTCTGCAAAGTGATTGACCGCAAAAAAGGTGGAAATAAAATCAGAAAACAAACTAATAACATATGTTAGCCTTCCATAATTATGTGAATGTGTTTTAATTCACTTGATAGCTCCAAACCACAGAAACCAGTTTTGTTTTCATTTTATGTGAGAAGTGTAAATGAGGAGGAAACAGTAAAATCACTAAATGTAAACACACCTTACATGGAGAGTAACCCCCTCCCCACTATAACCTAGACTGCAATGCACACGTACGAATTTGGCAGCTTGGGCGCACCAGAAAAATGTTTCCGGTAGCATCTGGCTGCTTGCCACTACTACTGGTACAGCTAACAGCCACACTTCAAGCAGCCGGAAGCCAGAAGGTACTGCCCATATGCAACTCAACTGCACATGTGCATGAGCCTGCGCTCAACTACTCAAACAAAATTAATATAAACGGTTGTGACATCACGCTCGTTGGCAGTAGTTTATTGTTATGAAGTATTCCATAGTCCTGAACCTAAAGCCTTTGATACACTTTGCTGTTTATCAGTTCTTACCAGTCAAAGTTACAAAAATTTAACTGAAGACTAAAACAATGAAAACTTCCCAGAATTCTAAAAAATTCCCGGGTTTTCCCCATTTTCTTCTGGACGAAAAAATTCCTGGGTTTTTCCCAGATTTCCTGGAGCTTATAATCCCTGTTCAATGAAGAAATTTTATCAATAGCTCTTGAAGTTAATCATGAAGTTCTTTAAATATTTACAAGCTGTGAGGCATCCCTTTCTCCTTTTTTATATATATATATATATATATATATATATATATATATATATATATAATAGAGGGAAACATTCCACGTGTGTCTGTGTATGTGTGGATGGATATGTGTGTGTGTGCGAGTGTATACCTGTCCTTTTTTCCCCCTAAGGTAAGTCTTTCCGCTCCCGGGATTGGAATGACTCCTTACCCTCTCCCTTAAAACCCAATCCTTTTGTCTTTCCTTCTCCTTCCCTCTTTCCTGACGATGCAACCATTGGTTGCGAAAGCTAGAATTTTGTGTGTATGTTTGTGTTTGTTTGTGTGACTATCGACCTGCCAGCGCTTTTGTTTGGTAAGTTTCATATATATATATATATATATATATATATATATATATATAAAAACAAAGATGAGGTGACTTACCGAACAAAAGCGCTGGCAGGTCGATAGACACACAAACAAACACAAACACACACACAAAATTCAAGCTTTCGCAACAAACTGTTGCCTCATCAGGAAAGAGGGAAGGAGAGGGGAAGACGAAAGGAAGTGGGTTTTAAGGGAGAGGGTAAGGAGTCATTCCACACGCACATATCCATCCACACATACAGACACAAGCAGACGTGTGTCTGCTTGTGTCTGTATGTGTGGATGGATATGTGCGTGTGTGCGAGTGTATACCTGTCCTTTTTTCCCCCTAAGGTAAGTCTTTCCGCTCCCGGGATTGGAATGACTCCTTACCCTCTCCCTTAAAACCCACTTCCTTTCGTCTTCCCCTCTCCTTCCCTCTTTCCTGATGAGGCAACAGTTTGTTGCGAAAGCTTGAATTTTGTGTGTGTGTTTGTGTTTGTTTGTGTGTCTATCGACCTGCCAGCGCTTTTGTTCGGTAAGTCACCTCATCTTTGTTTTTATATATAATTATTCCCACGTGGAATGTTTCCTTCCATTATATATATATATATATATATATATATATAATTCAAGCTTTCGCAACAAACTGTTGCCTCATCAGGAAAGAGGGAAGGAGAGGGAAAGACGAAAGGATGTGGGTTTTAAGGGAGAGGGTAAGGAGTCATTCCAATCCCGGGAGCGGAAAGACTTACCTTAGGGGGGGAAAAAGGACGGGTATACACTCGCGCACACACACACATATCCATCCACACATATGCAGACACAAGCAGACATATTTAAAGACAAAGAGTCTGTATATGTGTGGATGGATATGTGTGTGTGTGCGCGAGTGTATACCCGTCCTTTTTTCCCCGTAAGGTAAGTCTTTCCGCTCCCGGGATTGGAATGACTCCTTACCCTCTCCCTTAAAACCCACATCCTTTCGTCTTTCCCTGTCCTTCCCTCTTTCCTGATGAGGCAACAGTTTGTTGCGAAAGCTTGAATTTTGTGTGTATGTTTGTGTTTGTTTGTGTGTCTGTCGACCTGCCAGCACTTTCATTTGGCAAGTCACATCAGAATTTCCTGCCAATTTCTTCATTACCAGTGTTTGGCTTCAGGAAAGAAGTATCAACACAAAATGCAATTTTTTTCTTTTGTGCATAAGGCACTATCAGGAGTAAATGACAGGTTGAGCATGATAGTTATTTTCTCTGAATTAACAAATGCATTTGATTATAAGGACAACGCAACACCGTTGCCTAAGACGGAATATTATGGGGTAAGAGAAAATTCTCAAGGGTGTTTCACTTCATATCAGGAATGTGGGAAGCAGAAGACTGTCAATCAGTGTCACCAAACAAGGAAGAGGTTTAAATTTGACTGGAGCCGTTTACAGAGTGGGATGTTACAGAGTTTGGATCTGGGTCTTCTCCACAATTCTATTTAGTACTTCCTAATTTGTTACGCAATTTACCTATCTTATATTCTGTATTCTTCTGTAGCACCACATTTCAAAAGCTTCTATTCTCTTCTTGTCTAAACTGTTCATCACCCATATTTCACTTCCATACATGGCTACACTCCATACCAATACTTTCAAAACAGACTTCCTGACACTCGAATCTACACTCGATGTTAACAAATTTCCCTTCTTTAGAAATGCTTTCCTTTCCATTGCCAGTCTGCATTTTATATCCTCTCTACTTCGACCTTCCATCAGTTATTTTGCAGCCCAAATAGCAAAACTCATCTCCTACTTTAAGTATCTCATTTCCTAATCTAATTCCCTCAGCACCACTTAATTTAGTTCAATTACACTGCATTATCCTCATTTTGCTTTTCTTGGTGTTCATCTTATAACCTCCTTTCAAGACACTTTCTATTCCATTCAACTGCTTTTCCACGTCCTTTGCTGTCTTTGACAGAAAAACAAAGTCTCTGGCAAACCTCAAAGTTTTTATTTCTTCTCCCTGGACTTTTAACTCCTACTCCAAACGTTTCTTTTGTTTCCTTTACAGATTATTAGATATACAAACTGAATAACACCGGGAATAAACTACAATCCTGACTCACTACCTTTTCAACCACTGCTTCTCTTTCATGGCCTTCGACTCTTGTAACTGCCATCTGGTTTCTGCACAAATTGTAAATAGCCTTTTGCTCCCTATATTTGATACCTGCCACCTTCAGAATTTGAAAGAGAGTATTCCAGTCAACATTGTCAAAAGCTTTCTCTAAGTATACAAATGCTAGAAATGTAGGTTTGCCTTTCCTTAACCTACATACTAAGGTAAGTCATAGGATCAGTACTGTCTCACGTTTTCCTACATTTCTACACAATCCAAACTGATCTTCCCCGAGGTCACCTTCTACCAATTTCTCCTTTCGTCTGTAAAGAATTCGTGATTAGTATTTTGCAACCGAGACATATGAAACTGATAGTTCGGTAATTTTAACACCTGTCAGCACCTGCTTTCTTTGGATTTTGAATTATTATATTCTTCTTGAAGTCTTATACACCTTGCTCACCCGATGTAAGAGTTCTGTCATGGCTGGCTCTTCCAACGCTATCAGGAGTTCTAACGGAATGTTGTCTACTCGCGGGCCTTGCTTCGTCTTAGGTCTTTCAGTGCTGTGCCAAATTCTTCATGCAGTATCATGTCTCCCATCTCATCTCCACCTATGTCCTCTTCCATTTCCATAATATTGAACTCAAGTACTTCGCTCTTGTATAGGCACTCTATATACTCCTTCCATCTTTCTGCTTTTCCTTCTTTGCTTAGGACTGATTTTCCATCCAGGTTCTTGGTATTCATACAGGGGGTTCTATTTTCTCCAAAGGTGTCTTTTAATTTTCCTGTAGACAGCATCTATCTTACCTCTAGTGATATATGCTTCTACATTCTTACATCTGTCCTCTAGCCATTCCCGCTTCGCCATTTTGCTCTTTCTGTCGATATCATTTTTGAGACATTTGTATACCTTTTTGACAGCTTCTTTTACTGTATTTTTATATTTTCTCCTTTCATCAATTAAATTCAATATCTTTTGTGGTACCCAAGGATTTCTATTAGCTCTTGTCTTTTTACCTACTTGATCATCTGCTGCCTTCACTACTTCATCTCTCAATGTTCTAACACTTCTTTTACTGTATTCCTTTCCACTTTTCTTGTCAATTGTTCCCTAATCTTCCTTCTGAAACTCTCTACAACCTCTGATTCTTTCAGTCAGGTCCCACCTCCTTGAATTCCTCCTTGAGTCCACATCTGCCACTGGAAATGTCTTACAGTTTAAAATCTGGTTCCTAAATATTTGTTACAGTTACAGGTTAGAGTTGCTTGGTGCAATCAGGAGGTTTGGTATGGGAGGAGAGTGGAAATCGAGATAAATACAAAGGAGAAAAAAAGGCTACTGGCTGCACTGGCAAATGTCACATTCCTGTAACCCCCCGGCCTCAACCTTCGCTAGTTCCTTTCCTCTACCTACCTATTCGCATCTCTGCTCTCATTCCAATACTACACAGCCTTCTTCTCTGCCAACTCATCCACTAGTCTTTTTCCCTTTCTGTACTCCCCCCCCCCCCTCCCACTGCACCTAGTAGTGCTGCCCTGTCCTGTCCCCACCCTGCATACACCCATAAGCAGATTACAGCTTCCTCCATCCTTGCTCTGTGCCCTGCTACCCCCTGCCCTCTCCCATGTCTCCTCAACCCCCACCGCTAACCTCAGACTGCTGCTTCCATCTGACAAATCCGACATTTCACTGCAGTGGCCAGAGACGGTGGTTGTGTGTGTAAGTAGTGCTTGTAACTAATAGGATAGTCAGTAAACTTCAGCATTTGGATTTCCAGAGAACATATTACTGTTTATCTGCAACAAAATGTAGTTTCTGACATGTAACTGCGGTAGAAGAGAGATTTTATTGTCACATCATACCAGTACATCAACCATTTTAAGTTCTTAGAGCTGAAGGTAGGTGGAAGGCTTGTTGGAAGTTATCATGTTCATGATGATCTGCAGAAACTGTATGCTTCTATCTTCACTAAGGAATTATCTCCACTGTCACTGAAACTAAAATAAGAAGACTTGTTTCTTTTAATTACTTTCACTTTCTACCTCATATGGTGATGTATTCTGGGGCAAGCCTGTGGACTCACCGAGAATATTCTCAGCCCAAGAAATAGGGGTCATACTAATCTGTGGTTCAGTTTGTGAAATTTGTGGGGGTGTTGTCCAGCTGCCTCTCTGCTATGCCTGTACATATATTCCGATCCAAGCTTTGTTGTTGACAATACTAACTCATTCAGAAGAAACTGCAACATTCATACAGTGAACATCCAATAGAAAAATAGGCTGTTCTTGGGTAACACTTCTTTAAGCGCTGTTGAGAAAGGTGTGCACTATTCAGCAGGTTTCATTTTTGATAGGCTTCTACCAGAGCTGAAAAATTAAGCGATAAACCCCAAGTGTTCAAATCAAAGTTGCAAGTTTTTGCACTGGCACACTACTCCTATTCTGCACAGAACCTAAAGAATCTTCTATGTAAGCTTCTCGTGACACACTCCTTTTATTCTGCATAAGAGTTTCTTGCAGTAGTCGAGAATTTCTCTCTGTAATGTTTATTTTTCCAAAATTGTTTACAAATTTTCTAGCCTATAATCCTGTAAACAACGTACTGATTTGTCTATGACCTAGTAACCTTCACTTACATGACCCCAAAAAACCTTATAGAAGTATAAAAATTGATGGATGGCTCTACACAAGTGATAATGATTTGACACATGTACTGTATGTCATTTTATACCTAAGGAGGGTATTTTGTCAGATCGAAACTGGTAGTTTGTAATTGCACAAATCATGATTTTTTTAAATAGAATATTTTGCACATGGAGAGATGAAAAGATCATCATGACACTTGTTCAATTATGGGGCACATTTCCTGAGGATAATTTTGGTTTCCACAGCTTTCTACAGCCTCATGCCACTGATCATTGTGCTAATACTTCCATGTTTAGGGCTGGTTTCCCACATGAGGAGTAAGAGGGTGCTCTGCATCTCTATCTGCTGTGCTGCCCTCTTTTGACATGGCTATTGACAGACTAAGGGTGATTTCTTATACACAAAGTCTTCGGACACCACAGCTGATGACTTTTATTCAAAGCCTAATCAGCAGCTGGGAACAAACCTAGAACCTCTGCAACAATATCAAAAAATGCTAACCTCTAGACAGCAATCCTACTGATGTGAAACAATCAATGGTGAGCCCATTTTCACTATATCCACACAATGCACACCATTTATTTATGTCAACTGTCAGAATTGCATCATCTGTACATTCACATGGATTTCTGTGATAGTTCTTTAATTAAGTGACCTTACTGTCTACAGCTCTACCATCCACAATCAGCTTCAGAAAGCTACTAACATTAGCTACACAATAGTTCATACATATTTTGAATGTTAACTGTCCTTTGGACTTTCCTAGAGCATGTCAATGCTGCTTTCATTTCTGATATTTGCCTAACGAGAATGGTGAACTTTCATTGTGGATTAAGCAGGTTACTAACTCAGGGCACAAAATCAAGAGATGTAAACATTACTGTGGAGTTCACTGACTGATCCAGTTATATGTGAAATACATGTTGTGTTAGAGGGAGGAAATGAATAATGCAGAAACACAGTTAATTTGGAGAGTTGACTAGTCTGAAATACAAATGAGAAAAGTGGAAAGGAACAGTCACAAATGTTGTGAGCTTTTCAAAATGAGAGGTTCCATCTTCATACGGGACTAGGAAAAAAGAAATGCATGGGATATCAAGCACATAGCACTGGATACAGTTGATATCTAAAATGACACAGCAGTTTTTATGTTTTTAATCCTTTCATAGAATCTTCAAATATCTTTCAAATACCGGATGTATATTCCATCATTTTTTGGGAGTGCATCTGGGATCTTATCAACTCTTATACCCATGTTTCAGCTGCCAACCTTTCAGCCATTCTCAGGGTAAGTCACCTACAAGATTTTTAAAGTACATTACACTGTAGAGGACACATTCAAGAGTTAATGACATCTCAGTTACACTCTCAAAAAATGATGGAATACTTGATCTTAAAGAAACACATCTGAGCATAATTTCACACACACACACAAAATAATTTGTGCAATGGATGCCTGCATTTTATTATGATATAATGATAATTTCTAGCTCTATGTTTTTTCTTTATATTTCTTTTTGTACACTGTGTATTTATATCTGATCTACGGGTCTAAAAGAGCTTCTGCTTTTAAATCTCAGTGACGAAAAACTTAGAATTAGAAATTGTTTATAAACTCAGAAATGGATGATTTCTTTCTTTTCCTGTTTCCTCCTTCTTTTTTACCCTTGCAATTTCTAACAATTACTATACTGAATATCTTCAAACATAATTTATAAGCCTATACACCATATTCTTAGAAAAAATTATGTTACTCACAGCCATCTACATCAACTGGAGACTCCAACAGCCTTTCCAGAGGTACAGGTTCTTTAGGCAGGTCTCTAGCACTGCTAAGATGCGGTGACATAGAATCCACGTTTTCTGAACCCTTGTTTTACAAGCAAACAAGCAGTATTAATGTATGTTATTTTCAACAATATTTGTAATTCAATTAAGTGCATATTAATACAACAGATAGTTCAAATCATGAGTAATGAGGCTATATTTTCTATATTTGTCTATATTTTTAACATATATTATTTTTTATTCAATACCACTAATTTGATTTCTTGTTTCACAATCAAAATAATTACATAAAAATATGAAATTTCAAAGAAATTGGAACTGATGAAAATAATACAGGATAATAGTATTCATTGCATCCATATCTCATGAATATTATTTTGAGATACAATAACTATATTATTGTACTTATATGGCTAAGTGTTTTAGTGACAGCCAGGAATCTCATCATAAAGAAGTGCAGGACATATTCTCGTAGAAAACAGTTATATGGAAAAGTAAGTGGACACCTCAGTATCAATACTTATTGAGAACAAAATGCAGGAAACGAAATATAAGTGTTCATGCAGCACAGAATTGATTATCCATATATAAAACTGACATTTTGTGCAAAGCAGCATTGTAAAACTCTTTCCTGTGTCCATACAAGTTAGGACTGAGTTAAAAACATTTTAATGTACATGAAGTGTTGCTGAAAGATATACTTAGAATTTAGGAGCGTTTGAGAGATGGCAAAGTCATCTGATAGATCAGTACCTTATGACAAACATTTTCTCTGGAGAGGGGAGAAGCCTATCATGATCAGATATACCCAGTGAAAAATTAGTTGCATCTCAGCAGAGCACTTTTGGAATATCATTTCTGAGCAACATCTCTGAGAGCACTTTTGTTAAGACTTCAGTTGCGAACATTCTATAATCAAGTTTGGCTAAGCATTCTGCTACAGATGCCTCAGAAGGCGAGACTGTCAAAAGTGATGCCAGGTCCATTCCTGACACTGAGCTGCTGCATGGCTCTAAAGACAGGTCACTGCTGTTATTTTCTGTATCAGGCAGTGACACTTGTGCAGTCACTACATACACCAACCAATGCACTGTAAATTGTGATACAAGTAAATCAGAAGATGAAAGTTCCAAAATCATGTTTCAAAATTTATAACGATTGCCCCAGTTTTGTTTGCAAGCTGTTCACACTTTGAAACAGATCATGTGCATATTGTGTAGTGTGTGGCTGTGCATGACGTCTTCAGTTTTACTGCAGCTTTCAGTTTATGTCATTTTGTATTATTTATCTTGTACCAGCATGCAGATAAGCAGCTTGATGGAAGTAGTTGTCATTTGGTAATAGTGAAATTAGGGATAGATCTAATGACAGAATGTGGTAGAGATAAGAAATGAAGGCAGTTTAATTATTATAAAATCAGAGAATAAACTGATAATGAACCCCCACAGGAGAGATGAATTTAAAAAGGAAAGAGTCTGGAAACAATACACTTGACAAAATCTACAAATGTCACAGCAATGATAAAAATACAATCTGTGATGCCAAAAATCAACTGACTAACCCAAATTTTAGCAATTTTAAAAACATCAGGTAAATATTTACAAGAGGCATAACATTACAGTCAATTGCATTAGAAAAGGATAGTAGCTACTCACCATATAGCAGAGATGCTGAGTGGTTGATAGGCACAACAAAAAAGACTGCCAAAAAAAGCTTTCGGCCAAACACACCTTCATCAGAATAAATAACATACGCACAGACACTCACACAAATGCAACTCACACACACATTAGCAATCTCTGGCTGGCAAGGCCAGATTATGAGAAGCAGCGTATGATGGAAAAGCAATTGGGTAGTGCAGGTAAGGAGGAGGCTGGGGCAGGTAGGGGGAGGGATAGCAGCGTAGGGGTGGGGGATGGTAAAGTTCTGCTGGTCAGAACATACAGGAATGAGATGTGGAGAGGGTAGGGCAGCTAGGTGCAATTGGGAGGTTAGACAAAGGGGAGGGGCGGCAACGGAAAAGTAGAGAAGTAAAAAGACTGTGGGTGTGTTGGTAGAACAGAGACTGCGTACTGCTGGAATGGGAAAAGGAAAGGGGATAGATGGGTAATGACAATGATTAACAAAGATTGAGGTCAGGAGGATTATGGGAACGTAGTATATATTGTATGGAGAATTCCCATCAGTGCAATTTAGAGAAACTGCTGTGCAGTTTAGAGAAACTGGTGTTGGTGGGAAGGATCCAGATGGTACAGGTTCTGAAGCAGTCATTGAAATGAAGAACGCTGTGTGGGCAGCGTGTTCAGCAACTGGGTGGTCAAGCTGTTCCTTGGCCATTCCTGGCTGCCATGTCCACATAGAATGCAGCACAGTGGTTGCAGCTTAGCTTGTAGATCACATGACAGGTTTCACAGGCAGCCATGCCTTTCTTTGATGGAACAGGTGATGCTTGTGACGCATCAAAGGCAGGGTTGCCTGTGAAAACAGTCAAGTGATCTACAAGCTAAGCTACAACCAATGTGCTGCAATTTATGTGGGCATGACAGCCATCAAGCTAGATGTCCACTTGAATGGCCACCAACACACTGTGGCCAAGAAACAGTTGGACACGCTGCCCAACACAATTTTCTTCATTTCAATGACTGCTTCAGAGCCTGTGGCATCTGGGTTCTTCCCAACAGCACCAGTTTCTCTAAACTGCACAGCAGTTTCTCTAAAGTGCGCAGATGGGAATACTACATTTCCATAGCTCTCCTGGCCTCATCCTTTGTTAATCATTGTCCCTACCCATCTACCCCTTCCATTTTCCCATTCCAGCACTATACAGCCTCTTATCTACCAACAAACCCACAGTCTTTTTACTTCTCTACTTTACCGTTGCCACCCCTCCCCTGTGTCTAACCTCCCAACTGCACCTAGCTGCCCTACCCTCTCCCCACCTTACCCTGTATGCTCCCACAAGCAGCACTTCCATCACACACAGCTGCTTGCAGTCTGGCCTTGGCAACCAGAGACTTTGGTAGTGTGTGTGTGTGTGTGTGTGTGTGTGTGTGTGCGCGCGCCTGTCATCTATTTTCGACATAGGCCTTTTGGGTCGAAAGCTTTGTTTGACAGTGACAGTCTTTTTGTTGTACCTATCTGTGACTCAGCGTCTCTTTTATATGGTGAGTCTATTCTTTTAATAACATTGATGAAAATAGACAATCTTGATTCATGTTTGCTTAACTGTTTCCACTGGTCGAGACAGGTGAATGAGAAACGGGTGGCAGTTCTGATGTAGCCTAGTGCCGGGTGAGGTGTGCCAGTACTCTGTGTAGTTGTGGCCACTGTAGCCTCCTGCATGCCTGTGTGTGTTGCTTCATGTGAATTGCAATTCTGTGGTGCTATTACTGCTGGCAGCCAAGATGCCAGATGTCTGCTCCCACCCCGTCTACTCATACTGGTGGGTCTCTTGGCAATTTCAATCACCTCTCAAATCTTCCGTCTGAAGATAAGATGCTGTTTTGCCAGTATGTGAGCTTCTAGAAATTCTACACACATCAAAAAAGTTTTGCATCAACCTCGGTTCTGAGAGTTCCAGAACCTGTACAGAAAATTGGAATAGAGATCGACATAAACATCATTTCTGCCCTTTTTATAGCTCATGAAAACCACATACTGCATGCTATACCACCATACAGTGAGACCTTCAGAGGTGGTGGTCCTGACTGCTGTACACACCGGTACCTCTAGTAACCAGTAGCACATCCTCTTGCACTGATGTGTGCCTGTATTCCTCATGGCATACTATTCACAAGTTCATCAAGGCACTGTTGGTCCAGATTGTCCCACTCCTCAACGGCAATTCAGCATAGATCTCTCCGAGTGGTTGGTGGGTCATGTCGTCCACAAACAGCCCTTTTCAATCTATCCCAGGAATGTTCGATAGGGCTCTTGTCTGCAGAACATGCTGGCCACTCTAGTCGAGTGATGTCATTATTCTGAAGGAAGTCATTCACAAGATGTGCATGATGGGGGCACGAATTGTCATCCACAAAGACGAATGCCGCGCCTGTATGCTGCCGATATGATCGCACTATCGGTCGGAAGATGGCATTCACATATTGTACAGCCGTTATGGTGCCTCCCATGACCACCAGCAGCGTACATCGGCCCCACATAATGCCACTACAAAACAGCAGGGAACCCCCACTTGCTCCACTCGCTGGACAGTGTGTCTAAAGCATTCAGCCTGACCAGGTTGCCTCCAAACACGTCTCTGACGATTGTCTGGTTGAAGGCATATGCGACACTCATTGGTGAAGAGAGTGTGATGCCAATCCTGAGTGGTCCATTCGGCATGTTGTTGGGCCCATCTGTACAGCACTGCATAGTGTCAGGGTTGCAAAGATGGGCATCGCCAGAGACATCGGAAGTGAAGGTGGGCATCATGCAGTCTATTTCGCACAGTTTGAGTCGTAACACACCTCCTGTGGCTGCATGAAAAGCATTACTCAACATGGTGGTGTTGCTGTCAGGGTTCCTCCAAACCATAATCTGTAGGTAGTGGTCTTCCACTGCAGTAGTAGCCCTTGGGTGGCCTGAGCGAGGAATGTCATCGACAGTTCCTGTCTCTCTGTATCTCCTCCATGTCCGAACAACATTGCTTTGGTTCACGCCGAGATGCCTGGACACTCCCCTTGTTGAGAGCCCTTCCTGGCACAAAGTAATAATGCGGACTCAATCGAACTGCGGTACTGACCAACTAGGCATGGCTGAACTACAGACAACATGAGCCATGTACCTCCTTCCTGGTGGAATGACTGGAACTGATCAGCTGTCAGACCCCCTCCGTCTAACATGTGCTGCTCATGCATGTTGTTTACATCTTTGGGTGGGTTTAGTGACATCTCTGAACAGTCAGACAGACAGTGTCTGTGATACAATACCCACAGTCAACGTCTATCTTCAGGAGTTCTGGGAACTAGGGTGATGCAAAACTTTGTTTGATGTGTGTATCTGTTTGCCACACTCATCCTGGTGTTCTGCCACCACTGACTTGGTGTGTTGTCTTCGTTGGACATATCTTTCATGTTCAGATATTCGTCTGCTGATCTCTATAGGCTCCCCTCTCTTGCTTCTTGCAGCAGACATCTTGATGAAAGCATTTAAAGAAATAATACGACAGTACGCACCGTTATGCCCAGAACGCTGGTTCCTATTTGTTGATGATGCCTTTGTTATCTGACCACATGGAGAAGAAAAGCTACAGAGTTTCCACTGCCCAACATCTTAATTAGCAGCACAGCAAAATCCAATTTACTACGGAGACAGAAAAGAATGGGGTTCTGCTTTTCCTCGAAGGTGAAGTTTACGGAAGCCTGACGGTAAACTTAGCCACAGAATACATAGGAAGTGCGTGTGCAATGTACCTATACTATGCCTCCCACCATCACCCTATGCAGAAAAAATCTGCCCTGCACACTTTAACCAAGAGGGGCCACCGGATTAGCGGTGCATAACATCTGAAGGCTGAACTACAAAACCTCATGTCTGTTATTCAGAGCCAATGGTTATGGGATATAGATGACACATAAAACTATGATGACAAAGGATGAAGAAAATAATAAAGTGCAGAAGGAAGCACAAAAGGCATCCTACTACCATGCATTCAAGGGTCACTAAATGTATGGGCAAAATTCTTCATCGAGCAGGTATCAAGCCAATTTTTTTGAAGCAGTAAAATAATAAAATACATTCTAGGCATGACATTTTATTGAATATTGGTACGGCAAAAGCTGAAAAATAGGGTAAGGAAAGTACAATATATTGATGGAAGACTGATGATGATACGACTGCAGGGTAGTTCGAAAGATATGGTGTTAATACAGGTATATATGCCAACCAGCCAGCATAGAGATGTGGAAGTGGAAGAATATTATGAGAAAATACAAGAACTCATCGAGAAAGAAAATAGAAATGCCCACATTATCATCATGGGCGACTGGAATGCAGTGGTGGGTGAAGAAAGAGATGAAGATACAGTAGGAAAACTTGGATGAGGAATAAGAAATGAGAGAGGTGAACAACTAATTAGCTTCTGTAAAGAAAATTCATTAGCAGGGGGTAACACATTATTTGAACACCACAAAAGCAGACGTTCGCATGGATATCAAATTTGAATAGGTAAAGATCAGTTGGTCTACATCCTGATACAAAAAAGGTTTAGGAACTGTTTGAAGAATGCCAAAGCTCATCCAGGAGTGGATATAAATTCAAACCACAACCTAGTAGTGGGAGAAATACAAGTGAAGTTGAAAAAAGTATGAAGAGGTAAATCAAAAGAAAGACTAAACATAAAAAGACTCAAAGAGGCAGGAAAGGCATCAGATTTGGAAAACAGATTTATGGAAAAATGGGAAAGAGGTAGTGTTGATGAAAGTGTTAATGACAAATGGATAAAAATAAGGGAAGGACTGATGGACTCTGCCAAAGAAGTAATAGGAATTAGAGATTCCCAGAGTACCAGGAAAGAATGGATAACTGAAAACATGTTGAAAAAGATGGAAAAGCGGAGAAAGTGGAAAAATTTAGAAACTGAAGAAGGAAAAAAGAGGTACAGGAAACTGAATAATGAATTCAGAAGAGAAACTGAGGAAGCAAGGGAAAAATGGATGAAACAGAAACGCGACAAAATAGAGAAAATGGAGAAAGAGGGAAAGTATGAAATGATGTATAGACTGGCTAGTGAGATAGTTTTTGAATGTAAAAGAAAGAGGAATAACATGGAAGTAGAAAGAGTGGATCGTACTCCAGCAAAAGAACCACAGGAGGTTTTGAACAGATGGAAAGAATATACTGAATGTCAATATAAGGGGGATGAAATACAAGGCGAAATTAAGGTTGAAGAGGAGCAATATGCCAGAAGATGGAAAGGGATTCACCATCTTGGAATAGCGAAAAAGAGAAACACTAAAAAATATGAAGAGCATAGGACCATCAGTCTAATTTCTCAAACAGCTAAAGTGTTGCTGAGAGTGTTGAATAGAAGGCTGTATGGCAATCTAGGTAGAGGGATTGCAGAGGAGCAGTTCGAATTTAGAAGAGGAAAAGGAGTACAAGATACTATTGACCTGTTAAGAACTATAGAGGAAAGATATGTGGAAAAAGGTAGAGAAATCTTTGCCGTTTTTATAGATTCAGAAAAGGCTTCTGATGGAGTTCAGTGGAACAAGCTGATGGATGTTTTGAAGAGGAAAGGAGTGGATTGGAGAGAGAGACAACTGATACAGAATCTTTATTTACAACATAAAGTAAGGATAAGGGTTGCAAATGAAATATCAGAAGGAAGCAGCATTGGACGATGTGTTGAATAAGGTTGTTGCCTTTCCCCACTGTTGTTTAACGCATACCTTGAAGGGATTATTGCGAAAGGCTTGGATGGGAAAAGAAGAATATGTATTGGTGGAAAGAGAATAGAATATGTAAGATTTGCTGATGACATGGTATTAGTGGTAGGAAGTGAGCGGACAGTGAATAACATGCTGAAAGATCTGAATGAAACTTGTGTGGAATTGGGATGCAAATAAACACAGCAAAACCAAAGAGTATGGTCATCAGTATAACACACAGACTGTCCAATATTAAAATAGGACAATCTATCACTAGCCAAGTAAGTGCATTTAAATATCTTGGAAACAAAATGACTGAAGACTTCAGATGTCACCAGGAGATGAAAACTAGAATTTTCATAGCAAAGGAGGTATTCAACAGAAAGAGGAGACTCTTATGTGGAAAATTAGATAAAAGTCTAAGGCAAAGGCTTGGCAAATGTTTTGTCTGGAGTGTGGCACTATATGGGGCAGAAACATGGATGCTGAAACGAGAGGATGAAAAAAGGTTAGAAGCATTTGAGATGTGGATGAGAATGGAGAGAATAAGCTGGCTGGAAAGAGTGAGTAATGAAAGAGTATTGGAAAGGGTTGGTGGGAGAAGATGTCTGCTGAAGGTTGTAAGAGAAAGGAAAAAGAACTGGTTGGGACATTCATTGAGAAGGGAGTGCTTGCTAGCAGATGCTTTGGAAGGATTGGTTTGTGGGAGAAGACTGAGGGGAAGAATGAGATACAATATGACAGATGAAAAAGGGAAGACGAAATTATGCAGACACAACAAAGGGAAGACGAAATTATGCAGACCTGAAGAGGATGGCAGAAGACTCGACAGCCTGGAGAACTACCATGTGAAAACCTGCTATTTGGCATAACACTGATGATGATAGGCATGAAAGATACAGCTACATGTTGCTGGAGTTTATTAAATCAGGTATGAGTGTGGATTAGTATATGTAGGCAAGATGAGGTGACCAATCAGAACATGGATATCTGAACATGATAGATATACCCAACTGAGACAACTCACCAGGTCAACAGGGGAAGAAAACTGGAAGGAGTGTTGCATTTCGAAAAGTTCGCCTCCTGGCAAAACAGCCTCTTACCTTCAGGACGAAGATTAGAGATTCAATAGGAACAGTCAAGTACTACGCCAATATGAATAAAGAGGACAGTTGCAGACTTCCGCCATCTTGGCTGTCGGCAGTAACAGCACCACGAAAGGAAGTTCCTGCGAAGCAACACTCATACACACACAGAGGTGCACGGAAGACCACAACGGCTATATGAATACACAGTACTGGCGCGCCTCAGCCAGCGCTAGATACCAAGAAAACAGCACTACGACTCACAGACAACAACATTGGGCCATGTTCAGAGTAGACACTTAAACTGTCGAAATTTGGAAAGTAGATCATCAAAGTATTCGTAATAAAGTTCCCAAATTTATTGTCTGCCAGGAAACTTCTCTTGTTCAAATTATTCTCTGGACCATGTACTGGCTGAAACCCGAAACAGAAAGCTCTGTGATATTTAGTGACTCATGGAACACACATCAAAAAGACAGATTAGATGCTGTAGCAGAGAGAGTGTTCATTGCAGCTGACAATAATATTCTCTCTATCGAGATCAAATTTGACTGTGACAGTGAAGTTGTCTGGCTGCATATGACAAGTCTATATGAAATCAAGTTAATTGTTGGATGCTGTTATCAGCCACCCAATTCCGCTGTGGCAGTTTTTGACTCATTAAAAGAAAATCTATGGTCAGTAGAGCGGAAATACCCAGATCATGCATCCTCCTTAGACTATGAACTGACACCATTTAGTTCCAGTATGATGGATGCAGAGGAATTATGGGCAAAGTTTAAGTAGATTGTAAAACATGTTCTGGAGAAGTACATGCTGAGTAAGTGGATTAAGGATGGAAAAGACTTACCACGTATAACAATGAAATTCGAAAAATGCTGAAGAGAAAGGCTGTTGCATTCTCAGTTCAAAAGAGAACATGCAAATGACTACAAGCAAAAGTTAATAGAAATTCATGTGTCTGTAAAAAGATTGATGTGTGAAGCTTACAAAATATCCTGCCGAGAGCCCGAGAGAATTCTGGTCCTACATAAAATCGCTAAGTAGGTTTTAGATTTCTATTTAAGAAACAGTACATACAGGAGAATCATACAAACATACTGTCATTTGATCACTGCACAACCTCCCATATGGAGGGTATAGTAATAAGCATCCCTGGTGTAGAGAAACAGCTGAAAGAGGTGAAAGCAAGCAGGTGCCAGATCCAGAAGGAAATCCAAATTTGATTTTACAAACGGTACCCTACAGCACTGGACCCTTACTTAGCTTGCATTTATCATGAATCTCTCCTCTCATCCAGCACAAAGTCCCAAGCCACTGGAAAAAAGCGCATGCGTCTCCTGTGTATGAGAAGGGTAAAATGACGGACCTCCAAAGTTACAGACCAATATCCTTAACACTTGTTTGCTGCACAATCCTTGAACATATTTTCAGTTTGAATATGATAAATTCTCTGGAAGGGAAAAAGCTTCCGTCCAGTTTTAGTAAGCTTCATTCGTGCTGCAGTCAGCTTGTCCTTCTCCTACATGATGCCCTGCGAACTATGGATGAGGGGCAACAGGCGGATTCCACATTCCTGTACTTCCGTAATGCATTTGACATGGTGCCACACAGCTAACTGTTAATGAAGGCACAAACACACGGAGTAGGTTCCCTGATACATGAGTGGCTCGAACACTTCTTAAGTAACAAAACCCAGTACATTGACCTCAAAGGCAAGTATTCATCAGAGACAAGAGTATCATCAGTGCCCCAGGGAAGTGTGGTAGGACTGCTCTTATTTTTTATATACATAAATGATCTGCTCACCAGAGTAAGCAGCAATCTGCGGCTGTTTGCTGATGATGCTCTGGTGTTTGGGAAGGTGTTGGCATTGAGTGAGGGTAAAATGATACAGGATGACTACGAGAAAATTTCTAGTTGGTATGATGGGGTAGCTCTAAATGTAGAAAAAAGATACAAATGAGTAGGAAAAACTAACCTATATACTTGAGTCCAGTATTAGTGATGTGCTGCCTGACACAGTTATGTCAATTAAATATCTAGTAGTAATGTTGCATAGCAATATGAAACGGAAAGAGCATGTAAGGATAGAAGTAGGAAAAGCGAATGGTCAACTTTGATTTATTGGGAGAATTTTGGGAAAGTGTGGCTCATCTGTAAAGGAGATCATATATACGACACAACTGCAACCCACTGTTGAGTACTGTTTGAGTGTTTGGAGTCTGCACCAGGTCGGATTACAGGAAGACATCGAAGCAGTTCAGAAGTGGGCTGCTAGATTTATTACTGGTTTGTTCAAACAACATGCAAGTATTATGGAGATTCTTCGGGAACTCAAATGGGGATCACTGGAGGGAAGGGACAGTCTTTTTGAGGAGCACTGTTAGAAAATTTAGAGAACAGACAGTTGAGGCTGACTGCAGAACGATTCTACTGCTGCCAATGTACATTTCGTGTAAAGACAATGAATCAATTTCCTACTGCTCTATTTGCAAATGGAACAGGAAAGGAAATGACCATACGGTGCCTGGCAGAATGCTTATGTAGTGTAGATGTAGAAGGATGACTAAAACCACCTCTTCCTCATCCTCAATACCCTATCACATTATGACAACAGCCTCTTCTTCCTTATATAAGAACCAAAAATTTTCTCATTCAGCTGTGAGCACAAAACTCCCTGAGGAATGGGATTTGCAACTGTGGCTGAAATGTTACAGAATTTTTCCCATTGAGTATGTGGTCATGTGCCCAGAAGAATTTTATGGTTAAGTTGTTACAGTGTTGGAATGAAGAACAACATTATAAAATAACAAGTTCTAATGAATTTTGGCTTGCTGAGAATTATGTAGACATGAATTAAAACTTCCGGGCTAAGAGGCCGTGGTCCAATAGTAGAATTACTTCTCCCTGACGTTTCGTTGCCAGCTGCGGGCAACATCATCTGAGGTGAGTCTACGACTGGCTGCTAGGCCGTGGAGGTCCTGTTTATATAGAGCGCGTAGAGGGCGCCACCACTCGTCACGTGTTGTCAACAGTAAAACTATCTCTGGCTGGCGTCATTACTCTCGATCGAAGGTAATCGATTGTCACATCTTTGGTACAGAGTCGATCGCCATATCTTATCTAGCTTCAAGCCTTCTTCTTTCCTGTTAAAATTATTGTGGTGTTTAAAAATCTCTACAGCCTCTCTATACATACGTGCATAATAATGCGGTGTCTTAGCTAGCACGCTCGTCTCACTAAATTTAATTTCATGGTCACCCGTTTCAAAAACATGTTCCGCTACAGCCGATTTGTCCGTGTGTCCCAGTCGACAGTTCCTTTTGTGTTCAGTTAGGCGAGTATTGATACTTCTTTTCGTGGTTCCAATGTAAACCTTCCCACAACTACAGGGAATCTTATAGACACCAGGAGTAGCTAAAGGGTGTCGTGCATCTTTCGCCGATCTTAAGCATTCACTAATTTTCTTGGTGGGTCTGAAGATTGTATCAACTCTGAACTTGGCCAGCACTTTCCCGATACGGTCCGTAATATTGTGGATGAATGGAAGAAAAACTTTCCCCACCGATGGTTGTTGTTGTTGCACGTTTTCGGACATTTTTCTTCTGGGATGGAGTGCTCTATCTATCTCCTTGTCAGCGTACCCATTTTTCTGGAAAGCGGTTCACAAGTGGTCTAGTTCCTCTTGCAAATAAGCTGGCTCACAGATTTTATTAGCCCTGTCCACCAATGTCTTGATGATGCCTCTCTTCTGCCTGGGATGATGGTTTGAATGCTTATGAAGATAACGATCGGTATGCGTATCTTTTCTGTAGACTTTGTGACCCAGAGTCCCATCTGCTCGTTTAATTACTGAGACGTCCAAAAAATTTATCTGTCCATTACTTTCTGTCTCCATAGTAAATTGTATTTTTGAATTGATGCTATTCAAATGCTTCAAAAAACGGTTCAGTTCTTCTTCACCGTGATTCCATACGACAAAAGTGTCGTCCACATACCGATACCACTTCAAAGGCCTTTTTCTGGCTGACTGCAGTGCTTGCTGTTCAAAAAATTCCATAAAAATATTAGCAACGGCTGGACTTAGAGGGCTACCCATTGCCACTCCATTAATTTGTTCATAGAACTCATTATTATACTGAAAAATAAGTCGTGGAAAGGCAATGTCTAAACAAAGCTACTATATCAGTTGGAAATATGTCAGATATGCAAGCAAGAGCTTCGTTGACAGGAACCATGGTGAACAGAGACACCACATCAAAGCTGACAAGAATATCACTGGGGCTGACGGTAATCTCCTTCAATTTTTCGATAAAGTGCATAGAGTTTTTAATATGATGATCAGTTTTTCCAATGAACGGTTGTAACAAGGTGGCAAGATGTCTAGCCAGCTCTTGAGTAGGGGATCCAATAGCACTTACTATCGGTCTAAGTGGGACATTAGGTTTATGCACCTTAGGTAGCCCATATAATCTAGGAGGATAAGCTTCCGTTTTACAAAGATCTTTTTTATCCTCTGAAGGAATAGAAGACTTTTTTATTAATTGATTGGTAACTGTCAACACTTTCGTTGTAGGATCCTTTTTCAACTTTTTATAAGTGGTAAGATCCAAAAGGTCACTGATCTTCTTGTGGTAGTCTTCACTCTTCATCACCACGGTAGCATTTCCCTTGTCAGCAGAAAGTACAATAATACTCTTGTCCGCATTAATCTCCCGTAATGCTTTCTTTTCTCCTTGAGACAGATTACTGCTAGGTGGCTTAGCTTTACGCAGTATCCTGGCTGTTTCCATCCTAACTTCATCCGCAGTGTGTGATGGTAACAGCCGAATCCCCGCCTCTATATTAGCTACGATATCCTCCGTTGGAATCTTCAGTGGAGTAATTGCAAAATTACCTCCTTTCGAGAGAACAGAAGTTTCTTCCCTGGATAACTCTTTTCCGGACAAATTTATAACCGTTCGAGAATTGTCTATAACCGGTGTTTCCTGTCTGCTCTTATGTAGATAGTCAAACTTCTTCTTCTGTCTATTAGAAGACACTTCTGCACTACGTTCCATGGATCTAAATGTTAGCCCATCCACCTTATTCCAATCGCAAACCTGCATTGTATTGCTAATAAATAGATGGAGATTTAATAGTTGACTGCATGTTACCGCCAGTCCTCGACGTGTTTGATGAATCCGTTCTCGTAGCATTGCCAGTTCCATGCGTGAATAGATACGGCTAGCTTGCGCTGAATGAAACAATCTTCTCAACTTCAAAAACTTCGGAACTGCACCGGTGTCACGACAACGTAGCAAGAAAGTGAGCGAACAAAGCTGCTGGGCCTTCTTCTTGCGTAGGCTCTCCAATCGTCGTACCATAACCGACATATCCTCCCCGTAGAGGCGTCTAATCATAGCGTGTAGGCTTTCACGGCCGGCGTCTTCAGTAATTAAAACTTCCGGGCTAAGAGGCCGTGGTCCAATAGTAGAATTACTTCTCCCTGACGTTTCGTTGCCAGCTGCGGGCAACATCATCTGAGGTGAGTCTACGACTGGCTGCTAGGCCGTGGAGGTCCTGTTTATATAGAGCGCGTAGAGGGCGCCACCACTCGTCACGTGTTGTCAACAGTAAAACTATCTCTGGCTGGCGTCATTACTCTCGATCGAAGGTAATCGATTGTCACATCTTTGGTACAGAGTCGATCGCCATATCTTATCTAGCTTCAAGCCTTCTTCTTTCCTGTTAAAATTATTGTGGTGTTTAAAAATCTCTACAGCCTCTCTATACATACGTGCATAATAATGCGGTGTCTTAGCTAGCACGCTCGTCTCACTAAATTTAATTTCATGGTCACCCGTTTCAAAAACATGTTCCGCTACAGCCGATTTGTCCGTGTGTCCCAGTCGACAGTTCCTTTTGTGTTCAGTTAGGCGAGTATTGATACTTCTTTTCGTGGTTCCAATGTAAACCTTCCCACAACTACAGGGAATCTTATAGACACCAGGAGTAGCTAAAGGGTGTCGTGCATCTTTCGCCGATCTTATGCATTCACTAATTTTCTTGGTGGGTCTGAAGATTGTATCAACTCTGAACTTGGCCAGCACTTTCCCGATACGGTCCGTAATATTGTGGATGAATGGAAGAAAAACTTTCCCCACCGATGGTTGTTGTTGTTGCACGTTTTCGGACATTTTTCTTCTGGGATGGAGTGCTCTATCTATCTCCTTGTCAGCGTACCCATTTTTCTGGAAAGCGGTTCACAAGTGGTCTAGTTCCTCTTGCAAATAAGCTGGCTCACAGATTTTATTAGCCCTGTCCACCAATGTCTTGATGATGCCTCTCTTCTGCCTGGGATGATGGTTTGAATGCTTATGAAGATAACGATCGGTATGCGTATCTTTTCTGTAGACTTTGTGACCCAGAGTCCCATCTGCTCGTTTAATTACTGAGACGTCCAAAAAATTTATCTGTCCATTACTTTCTGTCTCCATAGTAAATTGTATTTTTGAATTGATGCTATTCAAATGCTTCAAAAAACGGTTCAGTTCTTCTTCACCGTGATTCCATACGACAAAAGTGTCGTCCACATACCGATACCACTTCAAAGGCCTTTTTCTGGCTGACTGCAGTGCTTGCTGTTCAAAAAATTCCATAAAAATATTAGCAACGGCTGGACTTAGAGGGCTACCCATTGCCACTCCATTAATTTGTTCATAGAACTCATTATTATACTGAAAATAAGTCTTCTATTCCTTCAGAGGATAAAAAAGATCTTTGTAAAACGGAAGCTTATCCTCCTAGATTATATGGGCTACCTAAGGTGCATAAACCTAATGTCCCACTTAGACCGATAGTAAGTGCTATTGGATCCCCTACTCAAGAGCTGGCTAGACATCTTGCCACCTTGTTACAACCGTTCATTGGAAAAACTGATCATCATATTAAAAACTCTATGCACTTTATCGAAAAATTGAAGGAGATTACCGTCAGCCCCAGTGATATTCTTGTCAGCTTTGATGTGGTGTCTCTGTTCACCATGGTTCCTGTCAACGAAGCTCTTGCTTGCATATCTGACATATTTCCAACTGATATAGTAGCTTTGTTTAGACATTGCCTTTCCACGACTTATTTTTCAGTATAATAATGAGTTCTATGAACAAATTAATGGAGTGGCAATGGGTAGCCCTCTAAGTCCAGCCGTTGCTAATATTTTTATGGAATTTTTTGAACAGCAAGCACTGCAGTCAGCCAGAAAAAGGCCTTTGAAGTGGTATCGGTATGTGGACGACACTTTTGTCGTATGGAATCACGGTGAAGAAGAACTGAACCGTTTTTTGAAGCATTTGAATAGCATCAATTCAAAAATACAATTTACTATGGAGACAGAAAGTAATGGACAGATAAATTTTTTGGACGTCTCAGTAATTAAACGAGCAGATGGGACTCTGGGTCACAAAGTCTACAGAAAAGATACGCATACCGATCGTTATCTTCATAAGCATTCAAACCATCATCCCAGGCAGAAGAGAGGCATCATCAAGACATTGGTGGACAGGGCTAATAAAATCTGTGAGCCAGCTTATTTGCAAGAGGAACTAGACCACTTGTGAACCGCTTTCCAGAAAAATGGGTACGCTGACAAGGAGATAGATAGAGCACTCCATCCCAGAAGAAAAATGTCCGAAAACGTGCAACAACAACAACCATCGGTGGGGAAAGTTTTTCTTCCATTCATCCACAATATTACGGACCGTATCGGGAAAGTGCTGGCCAAGTTCAGAGTTGATACAATCTTCAGACCCACCAAGAAAATTAGTGAATGCTTAAGATCGGCGAAAGATGCACGACACCCTTTAGCTACTCCTGGTGTCTATAAGATTCCCTGTAGTTGTGGGAAGGTTTACATTGGAACCACGAAAAGAAGTATCAATACTCGCCTAACTGAACACAAAAGGAACTGTCGACTGGGACACACGGACAAATCGGCTGTAGCGGAACATGTTTTTGAAACGGGTGACCATGAAATTAAATTTAGTGAGACGAGCGTGCTAGCTAAGACACCGCATTATTATGCACGTATGTATAGAGAGGCTGTAGAGATTTTTAAACACCACAATAATTTTAACAGGAAAGAAGAAGGCTTGAAGCTAGATAAGATATGGCGATCGACTCTGTACCAAAGATGTGACAATCGATTACCTTCGATCGAGAGTAATGACGCCAGCCAGAGATAGTTTTACTGTTGACAACACGTGACGAGTGGTGGCGCCCTCTACGCGCTCTATATAAACAGGACCTCCACGGCCTAGCAGCCAGTCGTAGACTCACCTCAGATGATGTTGCCCGCAGCTGGCAACGAAACGTCAGGGAGAAGTAATTCTACTATTGGACCACGGCCTCTTAGCCCGGAAGTTTTAATTACTGAAGACGCCGGCCGTGAAAGCCTACACGCTATGATTAGACGCCTCTACGGGGAGGATATGTCGGTTATGGTACGACGATTGGAGAGCCTACGCAAGAAGAAGGCCCAGCAGCTTTGTTCGCTCACTTTCTTGCTACGTTGTCGTGACACCGGTGCAGTTCCGAAGTTTTTGAAGGTGAGAAGATTGTTTCATTCAGCGCAAGCTAGCCGTATCTATTCACGCATGGAACTGGCAATGCTACGAGAACGGATTCATCAAACACGTCGAGGACTGGCGGTAACATGCAGTCAACTATTAAATCTCCATCTATTTATTAGCAATACAATGCAGGTTTGCGATTGGAATAAGGTGGATGGGCTAACATTTAGATCCATGGAACGTAGTGCAGAAGTGTCTTCTAATAGACAGAAGAAGAAGTTTGACTATCTACATAAGAGCAGACAGGAAACACCGGTTATAGACAATTCTCGAACGGTTATAAATTTGTCCGGAAAAGAGTTATCCAGGGAAGAAACTTCTGTTCTCTCGAAAGGAGGTAATTTTGCAATTACTCCACTGAAGATTCCAACGGAGGATATCGTAGCTAATATAGAGGCGGGGATTCGGCTGTTACCATCACACACTGCGGATGAAGTTAGGATGGAAACAGCCAGGATACTGCGTAAAGCTAAGCCACCTAGCAGTAATCTGTCTCAAGGAGAAAAGAAAGCATTACGGGAGATTAATGCGGACAAGAGTATTATTGTACTTTCTGCTGACAAGGGAAATGCTACCGTGGTGATGAAGAGTGAAGACTACCACAAGAAGATCAGTGACCTTTTGGATCTTACCACTTATAAAAAGTTGAAAAAGGATCCTACAACGAAAGTGTTGACAGTTACCAATCAATTAATAAAAAAGTCTTCTATTCCTTCAGAGGATAAAAAAGATCTTTGTAAAACGGAAGCTTATCCTCCTAGATTATATGGGCTACCTAAGGTGCATAAACCTAATGTCCCACTTAGACCGATAGTAAGTGCTATTGGATCCCCTACTCAAGAGCTGGCTAGACATCTTGCCACCTTGTTACAACCGTTCATTGGAAAAACTGATCATCATATTAAAAACTCTATGCACTTTATCGAAAAATTGAAGGAGATTACCGTCAGCCCCAGTGATATTCTTGTCAGCTTTGATGTGGTGTCTCTGTTCACCATGGTTCCTGTCAACGAAGCTCTTGCTTGCATATCTGACATATTTCCAACTGATATAGTAGCTTTGTTTAGACATTGCCTTTCCACGACTTATTTTCAGTATAATAATGAGTTCTATGAACAAATTAATGGAGTGGCAATGGGTAGCCCTCTAAGTCCAGCCGTTGCTAATATTTTTATGGAATTTTTTGAACAGCAAGCACTGCAGTCAGCCAGAAAAAGGCCTTTGAAGTGGTATCGGTATGTGGACGACACTTTTGTCGTATGGAATCACGGTGAAGAAGAACTGAACCGTTTTTGAAGCATTTGAATAGCATCAATTCAAAAATACAATTTACTATGGAGACAGAAAGTAATGGACAGATAAATTTTTTGGACGTCTCAGTAATTAAACGAGCAGATGGGACTCTGGGTCACAAAGTCTACAGAAAAGATACGCATACCGATCGTTATCTTCATAAGCATTCAAACCATCATCCCAGGCAGAAGAGAGGCATCATCAAGACATTGGTGGACAGGGCTAATAAAATCTGTGAGCCAGCTTATTTGCAAGAGGAACTAGACCACTTGCGAACCGCTTTCCAGAAAAATGGGTACGCTGACAAGGAGATAGATAGAGCACTCCATCCCAGAAGAAAAATGTCCGAAAATGTGCAACAACAACAACCATCGGTGGGGAAAGTTTTTCTTCCATTCATCCACAATATTACGGACCGTATCGGGAAAGTGCTGGCCAAGTTCAGAGTTGATACAATCTTCAGACCCACCAAGAAAATTAGTGAATGCTTACGATGGCGAAAGATGCACGACACCCTTTAGCTACTCCTGGTGTCTATAAGATTCCCTGTAGTTGTGGGAAGGTTTACATTGGAACCACGAAAAGAAGTATCAATACTCGCCTAACTGAACACAAAAGGAACTGTCGACTGGGACACACGAACAAATCGGCTGTAGCGGAACATGTTTTTGAAACGGGTGACCATGAAATTAAATTTAGTGAGACGAGCGTGCTAGCTAAGACACCGCATTATTATGCACGTATGTATAGAGAGGCTGTAGAGATTTTTAAACACCACAATAATTTTAACAGGAAAGAAGAAGGCTTGAAGCTAGATAAGATATGGCGATCGACTCTGTACCAAAGATGTGACAATCGATTACCTTCGATCGAGAGTAATGACGCCAGCCAGAGATAGTTTTACTGTTGACAACACGTGACGAGTGGTGGCGCCCTCTACGCGCTCTATATAAACAGGACCTCCACGGCCTAGCAGCCAGTCGTAGACTTACCTCAGATGATGTTGCCCGCAGCTGGCAACGAAACGTCAGGGAGAAGTAATTCTACTATTGGACCACGGCCTCTTAGCCCGGAAGTTTTAATTACTGAAGACGCCGGCCGTGAAAGCCTACACGCTATGAATATGTAGACATGGTTAAATTCAAGATGAATAGTCAAATAATGGATATACTCATCAGTGGCAATGCTTTGTATGAAATAAATTTTAGATATATGCACTAACAGAGGTAACAAAACTTCAAACAGTTTTGAGTTTTAGGAAGAAAGTTCAAATGTAAAATCTTATCCCATTTGTTGGAAGTTCACAGCCTTTCATCATAAGTATACAGAAGTCACAAGAGGGATTATATAGATGACAGTAAACTACAACATCATGTGCCATACAAGAGTTCAAACATATGCTGATATACTGGCAGCTCAACAATGGAAACCGATGCCAGTACATATACTGTACCTTGAATTATATTCTCTGGGGCCTTTCCTCACGATTCTTCTATATGTAGGAGACCAAGATCTGTTGAAGTTGCTGTCAGAACTAGTGCATGCATTTTTGTAAATGATGGTTATCAATGGTTTTGTTTGCAATAAGGTCAAGGTCAGGAACAGTGAAATTATTTTAAGTAGGGAACATAGTTTGGTTAAATCGGTTTATTCATTGCCGCATTACAGCCATTTCAGCTTCCCTATGCTTTCATTTAGCTGATTTTTCGGAAAAACTTAATTACATAGTTTGATTCATTATCTGAAGGTAGGCAACCTCAGTGAATCCTGAATTTTCCTCATTTCAGTGCTTGATGACCACACAGATGTGCCTACAGCAATATTTCAAAACTGCAACAGAAAATTATGAATAATCTGACTGTCGTAACTAAACAGTGCACGATGGACAGAAGGTGCAGAAAGTTTTGTGCTGTGTGCACAACAGCCCAATATAAGCCCGGCATGGCTGGCCCTCAGCTGTAATTATGTTTACTTGCTTATTGTATGCTCACCTATGAGACTGCATATTGATGTGTTCTACAGTTATGAAACTTTGTACTGTTGTATACTTCATTCAGTGTTATTGTGGATCTCTTTATGTGGAAGCAGAATAAAATTTGGTTGGTGTTACTTCTGATAGTGTTTCTGTAGAACATTACAACATACTTTGCGACAAGTGCAATATTTTATGCTGCTTGTATTGTTTCTTAGGTTCGATATACAGTCAACACATTAGTGGAAGAAGTACTTCAATCTCTTGTTGAACAACAGTGAGCTCTCACCAACCAACAGCAGGTTCTTGCCAGGGCACTAAACAGTGTGGCAGCCTTGTTCATATGCCAAGTTACACCACTGCCGAGGCAATCTCCGCAGCTTTCTCTGTATGATGATTCTGCAGAAGACTGAGACGCATGTGAAAAAACAGCTTCTGCAGTATTTCAAGTTTTTGGATTTACCGACCCCAATTTGTGTAAGGTTTGTTTTTGTCGTGGATTTCTCTTCATGTTTATCTCCTTTTGTGTTAGTTAGCTCCTCTCCAGGAACCTGACAGTCTCTCTTTTGATGAAGTGGGTCAGTTGCTCTGTAATTATCATTGCAAATGTACTCACATTATTGCTACTCCTGTTGAGGTCTACAATTGTCGAAAGTGGCCCCCACAGTAGCATAGAGATTGAGCAGCTGTTGTTGCTAGTTTGTTACTGAGGCCTACTGGGAGTCATATGCTGATCTGATGGTTCGTGATGCTATAACACATCTGCCATGTGATAAGAAGTTCGAGAACACACTTTACAATGTGAAAATCCCTTTCTTACAGCTGTTCTCCACACTGCTCACTCTTTTGAAGTATCTAGGACAGCAGGAAATCAGATAGAAGCGTGGTGTGAAATATGCACTGTTGCTGCCTCAGCCACTGACAGTTAGCTCATGGGAGAGGGAGACAATATCGCAGCTGTGCAACCCTGGCTTCCACACCAAACGGGGCAGTGCCAGTGCCGTGTTCAACAGTAGCAGCAGTCAGTGTCACAACAACGGCTGTGTGCTTCTCTTCCATCATGCCATTCTTGTTTTGTGTCTCAAGTGTTTGGTGAGATGTAATTATTGCAGGGAGGGGGGGGGGGGGGGAGAGGGAGAGAGAGAGAGAGAGAGAGAGAGAGAGAGAGAGAGAGAGAGAGAGAGAGAGAGATTTTGTCTGTGTGCAACTCTCAACCTCCTCCACCAGACATGAACGTGGATGTGAACTGTGTCCCCAAGTGATGGGGTAATCCCAAACAAACTCTACATTGAAGTACGCCTGAGGGACAAGATGTTAAAAATCCAAGTGGACATAGGTGCAGCAATGACTTTGTTAAATTCTCAAACCTCTGTGGATCTTGGATCACCGGCACCATCCCCTGTCTCTTGTTGGTCAGTTAGTTACAACAAACAGCAAATATCCATAATGGGGCAGTTTTTCTACTTTTGAAGTATACAAAGCAGCTGTTAGGCTTTTGACCTTTCTAACAGTGAATGATACCAACACTGAAAACTTATTTGAGTTCAACGTCTTCAAAATTTCTGGGTTCTTATTTCTGATGTAGTGCATATGGTAACGGATTAAGTTCCATACCAACAACTGGATGTACTATGTTCAGAATATTTCTCCCTGATTCTGGAAGGTTTAGGGTGTGCTACTGATTTCAAAGCTCACATCACAATGTAACTGACAGTGCGCCCCCATTTTCTTCACACCCACCCAGTCCTAGCAGCTTTACGAAGCAAGTCAAATTGGAACTAGATCAGCTTACGTCTTTGGGTGTTGTAACTCCTGTCTCCTCTTGTGAATGGCCTAAGCTGTTGGCACCAGTCAAAAATCCTAATAGAAACCTACGGCTTTGTGGTGATTTTAAAGTTTTTGTAAATTCACAGTCTATTATTGATACTTATCCCAAACCCTGTCTGGATGAACTCTTAGTACAGCTTTCCGAGGCCAATAGTTTTCAAAACAGGCTTGTTAGAAGCATACTTACAACTGCCTCTAGATGATGATTCCAAATGTTTCCTCATAGTAAACACCCTCTTCGGGTTACATCAAAGCCAGTGGCTGCTATTTGGCATGGCTAGCACCCCTGACATTTTCCAAAAATATTTTGAGCAACTCACAGCCTCTGTACCAGGGTGCATTAATACCTGGATGATATTGTGCTCTCACATTTCTCAACAGATGAACATTTGTGGCACCTTCGTGCCTTATTCATTGTGCTACAGCCGCCAGTTTGAAATGTAACTTGGACAAGTCACAATTTTTTCAGCCGTCTGTTGTCTTATCTCCATTTTGAAGTCCCACAAGATGGCATCAAGCCTTTATGCCAGCATGTTGATGCCATTACAGCTTTGCTACATCCTACCAATGCCAGAGTGTCACAAGTCTTTCTCGGAACGATCGCGTACTACCATAAATTTCTTTCTGGTGCAGCCACATTGGACCAGGCACTTCATGCTAGCTTACATAAAGATATTCCTTTTCATTGGCTGCCCACCTGTAGACTGCTTTTACGCTACTAAGGTACAAATTACATCTGGCACCTCACTTTGTTACTTTCCAACCACGCCAACATCTTGTTTTGGATAAAAACACCTCCAAGTATGGCCTTGGGGCCATTCTCGTGCACACCCAATATGCAGAGTGTTCCGAAAAACGTACTGTGCAAGCCTCCAAAGCTCTGAATCAGGCGCAACAATGCTACTCGCAAATAGAAAAAGAACCCATCGCTATTGTGTACGTGATCGAAAAATTTCATGTTTTCCTGTATGGTTTTAAGTTTCATTTGATTATTGATAATAAACCTTTAGTTTCTTTTTTAAAAACAGCCCATCACCTGCAATGCTACACTCTGTTTTCGTCATTCTGTAACTCTGTCATTTATTTCTGATCCACGGTACAACATGCTAATTCGGACTATTTTCTTGATTGCTGACTGGTCCGATCCAGCATCTGATCACGAAGATTGCAATGTTTCCATTTAGACATCGAAGCTCACATCAGTGTGGATGGTTTTCCCATTACCAGTTCTCAGATTTTGTTAACTGTTGCGGTCGATCCTCTCTTACGTCAGGTTCTTCAATTTGTTCACCACAGTTGGCCACATAAACCACCAGGCCACACATTGGATCCTTTGCATAATTATTAAGCTCTCTGCCACAGCCTCTCACTTCTTGATGGTGTTACAGTTGGCTACTGCAGAGTAGGTGCCAAGAGTTGTGATCCTGTAAGCATCGCGGCGGGACGTTATGCACCTTCTCCAACTGGACCGTAGGGGTGTTCCTCATACAAAATTGCTGGGCCACCGACACATATTTTGGCTGAGCATTGACAATGACATCATGTACATTGTAATAGCCTGTCCACAGTGTGCCACCCACCAAGTGGCACTACAGACCTCTCTTTCTTTGTGGCTTGCCACAACAGCACCCCTGGGAATGTATTCATGCTGATTTTGCAGGCCCGTTCCTTAACTCTTTTTGGCTTTTAGTAGTTGAGACTTTCTCAAAATTTTCTTATGTGAATTGTCGCCTGTCCATGAAAGATGCAGTCACAGCCCTCTCAAAGATTTTTTTTCCCCTTACAAGCATTGCTGTACACACTTACGACAGACAACAACCCACAGTTTGTGTCTCACAATTTTGAAGATTTTTGTTCAAAGAGTCAAACAATGGAAAATCCAGGATGGAACATAACAATATTATGAGAAGGAAAGTTGCTGTGTGTGGGGCGTATGTCTGTCTATTGTTGACTAAGGTCTTAATGGCCAAAAGCTATAATTGTGACAGTCTTATTGTTGTGCCTATCTGCAACTCAGCATCTCCGCTATATGGTGAGTAGCAACTTTCCTTCTCATAACATTGTTATATTTGTACAAAGAGCGGCATCCGGCATGTTATGGTCTCTCCCGTTCACTCCCAGTCCAACAGAGAGGCAGTTGGCTGGTCCATATATTAAAAATCCAGATAAAAAAAAATCTCTCTTCTCCTGAGGAAGCCCTTGATAGGTTACCGAGTTCATATAGGTCCACTCCAGTTGGCGACCATAGCCCAGCAGAACTGCTTTTGGCTGCCAGCTCGGTACGCTGCTTCATGTGGGATGGCCAACACTTGGTCGTGCACTGGACCTGCACCGCAGCAATTACATCTGCCGTCTGGACCTATGGGTTTGGCTGGCACTCTAAGTAGATACTAGAGGTTGTCCGTAGTTGCACAGGCCATTGCCTTTGTGTCACACACACCTCTGATGCCCTCATGTCACAACACTATGACCAACTCCATCCACAGACAACTGCCCGAGCACCAGAGAGCTCTTCACCCCCAAGGTTGCCTCCACCATCTGTGCCGGTCCCTGTGGTGTGGTCCACGCCTCTTCCAGCTCTGGCACCATCTTTGCTCTGGGTGCCGCTGCTGGGCAAAGTAGACGGTGCTGGGACACCACCATCTCCGCAGTCCCTGTCGCCATCACCACCTTCTTCTCTGCTGCCTCTATTGCCAAGTGTCTAACCAGATGTGGACATGGATACAGCACCATCACCAGCAGTGCTCCCTTATGGCCTCTCGCAGAGAGTTGGTGTTGCGCCTGCCTGCACCTGCACCATTTCAGACAATACTGTGCCGTGTGTACAAAAGCCCAATATAGCCCCAGCGCACTGAGCCCACAGCCTCACTTACATTTACTTGCTCATATGGTATGCTCACCTACGAGACAGTACATTGTTGTGTTCTATAGTTATGAGACATTCAGTGTTATTGTGGATCTCTCACAACATTACAACAACATAGCAAGACTAAGATTTATACATGATAAGTTACGTGGACTGTTCATAGTTGTTCCAAACTGGACTGAAATCTTTTTAAAAAAAAAAAAAAAAAAATTGACTTGTGACAGGACTTACCCAAGAGCATTTAGATGAAAGTGAACTAAACAATTGATTGCAGATACTGGGAACACAAGCTTGGAAGACATTAGACACTCTATAACAGTAATCGGCAAATAATGTGACTGACTAGGTTGGATATAACATTTGGATTCAAACACTTCAAAACAGATTAGTCACACCAAAAGAACACTAGTTGCTTGTTCAAATGTGAAACTATATTGCATACATTCAAAAACCATGTTCAAAATTTGTAAAGATTTGGAAAATATTGGGAGTCATTAAGTCAAATTAAGGCACAGCTAGCTATGAACAACCACATTAAATCGTTTGAAGTGTAAGTGCAACTGTAGATATTTTCAACGATGCAGAAAATATACTTTTGTGCACAAATGAGGTTGAGAAACTTAAGTAAGTGTAATACCCATAAACATGAGTGCAATCCTCGAAAAATGGAATTGTTGCTCTGAAACACATTGGGCATGAACAGGAAAATTGTGACTGAAGATGGCATATTAATAATAAAAAATAGACTTACCCTCAAAGCTACAGTCACAGACTGTCCATGTCTGTTAATAATGTAATCTTTGGAAATTTATTGTGAGGCAGATGTTTATATCAAACAACATGCCTCTATCACACTCACGATAGAGAATTACACGTGAACTGGGATCCATATCTTATATGTAACTAATATTTTTTGCAAGGAGCAGTGAAGAGAGATGAAGAAACCATAACACGCAGTGTACGCAAGCAAACAAATCCTATTGTCAGCTTCGAAAATTCAGCAAGAGCAGGCACTCTCCAGATGCTGCTGTAAGTCACACATGCCGGTACAGTCAGTTACAGCTATATACACCATCCAACAAGAACCACCTGCTGGCCGAGCTGGGTTGGTCAATACTAATTTTTGTCGTTTTTGCATGGAAACTGTGCCAGCATGGGGTGGCCCCACGCCATCTCAGGCAAGGCAAGACTGGAGCAATACAGTCTATTCGAGAGCCAATCCTAGATGCTGTCCACAACATTACAATGCTCGCATCCCTGATATGAATGTGACTGATATTACAATGTTGTGCATTACATATAGTACAATGTTGTGTGTTACAGAAATTATGCACACACTTATGTTTATTTGTTCTCTACTCTATTAACTGCCACTAAGTCACTGATTTTACCTATGTCAAGCATCAATACACAATGTATTAATTATTTTCTTTAACACAGCCTTTTGCCGAGATGTGAATTTTGTTTTGCTACATAATATCCTTTAATGCATTTAACTGGAAATAAGTGAAGATCTTAAGAATGTATGGAGTGCACACACAAGTGCACGCGTGTGCATGCATGCGCGCACACGCCCCCCACCCCCACACACACAAACACTAGTTCAATTCTGAAAATGAGGCTGTAGACATTATGATATTTAAAGAACCATTTTCAGAATGATAAACCCATGAAAAGCAGATTCCTGTTACTATTGTTATACCTGCTTCCTATTTAACTTTCATTAGTTCAATATCTAATGTTACTCTGAATTATCAGCTAATTTTTGAATATGAAGAGATACTGAAAATTACCTCGCACTCCTCTCTTTCAAGTAATGCAATTTCCATATTTTGGCTTGTAACAGTTGTGAAAGAGCTGGCTTCATTCTTCAATTGTTTTTCTGGTACTTCAATTACAGGTTTATGTGTAACCCTAAGTTTCTCCTCAGTCCTCTCTAATTGTTGTTTAATAGCAGTAGTTTCATCTGCTAGCCGCTCTTCCAGTTCTTTAATCTGTTTCTGCAATAAAAAGGAATTTATTACTTTAGTTAAAAGCTGCATGCATTAACAGAGAACACACATTTCTCTCTAAAGCTGTCAATGTTTATAAGCATGTTATTGTACCTTTCCTGCAGTACTACATTCTGTTTACGTGCACCACCTCATCGTTCCATGAGTGTGATGGATGTGATTCTGTGGCTGTGTTAACATGCGCAGCCAAATTTGTAATCTTATTTTCCAGTTATCGTTCTAAGTTCAGGTAACTCAGGCAGTGTATTCGTGTGTGTTCTGTGGTGCTTTCATTTTAATGTATTTTCCTTATATTCATACAGGATGGTCAGAAACATTATGAAAAACCTGTATGGGTGTTGCTGTAAAGACTGTGCTAAGAAGAAATTTTAAAAAAATCAATTCAATATGTTGCATTATTTTCAAGTTAACTGGCACTGCAGTGAGCCAATTAGGCCATTGCACATGCAAATTCAAGCTGCCAGAGATGGTGTTGCCAACCATGTCCTTTCTTTGATTTTCTAGAACTGAAAGAGAGAGCGATGCAAAAATTGGACATGGGATGGTAGTCAGGATCGAACCTGAGCCAAAGGCTGTGTGGCTTTGCGTGCTATCATCTATGCTGTAAGGACAATGGACACAAATTATATCTGGTGGGCTGCTTGAATATGCATGCGCAGTGGACCGATTGGTTAACTTCAATGCTAGTTAACTTGGAAATGGCACAATGTATGAAACTTTTTTCTTAATAATTATTTCTTGGCACAACCTACCCTGCAATGCCCTTAAAAGCTTTTCAGACTGTTTCTGACCACACTGTACAGGGCTATTACAAATGATTGAAGCGATTTCATAAATTCACTGTAGCTCCATTCATTGACATATGGTCACGACACACTACAGATACGTAGAAAAACTCATAAAGTTTTGTTCGGCTGAAGCCGCACTTCAGGTTTCTGCCGCCAGAGTGCTCGAGAGCGCAGTGAGACAAAATGGCGACAGGAGCCGAGAAAGCGTATGTCGTGCTTGAAATGCACTCACATCAGTCAGTCATAACAGTGCAACGACAGTTCAGGACGAAGTTCAACACACTGCTAACTCCATTCGGCGATGGCATGCGCAGTTTAAAGCTTTTGGATGCCTCTGTAAGGGGAAATCAACGGGTCGGCCTGCAGTGAGCGAAGAAACGGTTGAACGTGTGCGGACAAGTTTCACGTGTAGCCTGCGGAAGTCGACGAATAAAGCAAGCAGGGAGCTACACGTACCACAGCCGACGGTTTGGAAAATCTTACGGAAAAGGCTAAAGCAGAAGCCTTACCGTTTACAATTGCTACAAACCCTGACAACCGATGACAAAGTCAAACGCTTTGAATTTTCGGTGCGGTTGCAACAGCTCATGGAAGAGGATGCGTTCAGTGCGAAACTTGTTTTCAGTGATGAAGCAACATTTTTTTCTTAATGGTGAAGTGAACAGACACAATGTGCCAATCTGGGCGGTAGAGAATCCTCATGCATTCGTGCAGCAAATTCGCAATTCACCAAAAGTTAACGTGTTTTGTGCAATCTCACAGTTTAAAGTTTACGGCCCCTTTTTCTTCTGCGAAAAAAACGTTGCAGGACACGTGTATCTGGACATGCTGGAAAATTGGCTCATGCCACAACTGGAGACCAACAGCGCCGACTGCATGTTTCAACTGGATGGTGCTTCACTGCACTTCCATCATGATGTTCGGCATTTCTTAAGCAGGAGATTGGAAAACCGATGGATCGGTCGTGGTGGAGATCATGATCAGCAATTCATGTCATGGCCTCCACGCTCTCCCGACTTAACCTCATGCGATTTCTTTCTGTGGAGTTACGTGAAAGATTCAGTGTTTAAACCTCCTCTACCAAGAAACGTGCCAGAACTGCAGGGTCGCATCAACAATGCTTTCGAACTCATTGATGGGGACATGCTGCGCCGAGTGTGGGAGGAACTTGATTATCGGTTTGATGTCTGCCGAATCACTAAAGGGGCACATATTGAACATTTGTGAATGCCTAAAAAAACTTTTTGAGTTTTTGTATGTGTGTGCAAAGCATTGTGAAAATATCTCAAATAATAAAGTTATTGTGGAGCTGTGAAATCGCTTCAATCATTTGTAATAACCCTGTATATCTGTTATTCATTACTGACAACAGAGAACTGTTCTAACAGGTGAAAAATATTTCAATTTTGATAAGAAAATAACACACCATGAAAGATATCACAGAAACACAGAAGTGAGGAAAAAAGTGAGATTGTTTTTTGGTACTGATAATTGTGATGACTTACACAGAATCTCAAAACAACTGTCCTGAAAAGTGCATTTCAGCAAAGTAAAACACACTAATCTCTTCAGTCTGCAGCAAATGTAACTGATAGTTCTTTAGAATCTGAGAGAGATGGTGACACTCTTGGGAATGGAGCACGCTTGAGCAACTAGTTCGATTCAGAGAAAATGAGATTTCAACCATCTACGCATGGATTTTCCGATCAAACGTCAGTACACAAGTGAACTAATTACTGTCATCTATCATAAAATGAGGCCTGAGGAAATGTATGGTAAACCAAACCAATCAATTTCATCCATAACTAAGGCAAGAACCAATGATTTCTTTGTAAGCAAACTGTAAACATATTGGACTATGAGATAGAATTGCTGGGCGTTACTTAACCTTCAAGATGGTAACTTTAATTGCTGCCAATAGATACACATAGAAATCCTCAACAGTATCCTAGCTTTCAGATTCAATGGTTTCTTCTTCCGGGAAAAGGACAGATAGGTGGGGGAATTTAAAAAGAAATGGCAGGTCACTCAGAATCCAGGATGAAAGGGACAACAGGTATGTCACTCTCAGTCTAGGGAACTTTGGCCAACCTATCTCTCTCTGTCCTCTATGACGAAGAAACTATTAGTTCTGAAAACTAGGACAATGTTTCCAGAGTTAATTTTTCACTCTGCAGCAGAGCATCTGCTGATACAGACCTGGCAGATTAAAATTGTCTCCCAGACTGGAACTCAAACCCAGGACCTAAGTTTTGAAGGTAGGAAATGAAGTCCTGGTGAAGGTAAAGCTGTATGAATACATCATGAGTCATGCTTGGATAGCATAGTTGGTAGAGCAACTACCCATGAAATGCAAAGGTCCTGTGTTTGGGTCCCCATATGGCACACAGATTTATCCTGCCAGGAAGTTTCATGTGATGGTCTTTTCTACATGCCTATCAGCCATACAGAATTTCAGCTCCTGAAGGTAAGCTCTGGCCAGCAATTCTGTCTCAGTTTGATAATTTCCTTGAGTGAAAGGATTTGGCAAACTGCAATTAATACACAGTTCACTATGGAGAAAGAGAGTGGGAAGTGACCTGCCCTTTCTTTTTAAATTCCCCCACCTACGCGTCCATCAGATTCACCTGGTCCTACTCCAAATCCCATGCCACTTTCCTTGACGTTGACCTCCACCTGTCTAATGGCCAGCTTCACACGTCCGTTCACATCAAACCCATCAACAAACAACAGTACCTCCATTATGACAGCTGCCACCCATTCCACATCAAACGGTCCCTTCCCTACAGCCTAGGTCTTCGTGGCAAACGAATCTCCTCCAGTCCGGAATCCCTGAACCATTACACCAACCTGAAAACAGCTTTCACATCCTGCGACTACCCTCCCGACCTGGTACAGAAGCAAATAACCAGAGCCACTTCTTCATCCCCTCAAACCCAGAACCTCCCACAGAAGAACCCCAAAAGTGCCCCACTTATGACAGGATACTTTCCGGGACTGGATCAGACTCTGAATGTGGCTCCCCAGCAGGGATACGACTTCCTCAAATCCTGCCCTGAAATGAGATCCATCCTTCATGAAATCCTCCCCACTCCACCAAGAGTGTCTTTCTGCCGTCCACCTAACCTTCGTAACCTCTTAGTTCATCCCTATGAAAACCCCAAACCACCTTCCCTACCCCCTGGCTCCTACCCTTGTAACCGCCCCCGGTGTAAAACCTGTCCCAAGCACCCTCCCACCACCACCTACTCCAGTCCTGTAACCCAGAAGGTGTACACGATCAAAGGCAGAGCCACGTGTGAAAGCACCCACGTGATTTACCAACTAACCTGCCTACACTGTGAAGCTTTCTATGTGGGAATGACCAGCAACAAACTGTCCATTTGCATGAATGGACGCAGGCAGACAGTGTTTGTTGGTAATGAGGACCACCCTGTGGCTAAACATGCCTTGGTGCACAGCCAGCACATCTTGGCACAGTGTTACACAGTCCGGGTTATCTAAATACTTCCCACTAACACCAACCTGTCAGAACTCCGGAGATGGGAACTTGTCCTTCAGTATATCCTCTCCTTTCGTTACCCACCAGGCCTCAACCTCCGCTAATTTCAAGTTGCCGCCGCTCACAACTCACCTGTCATTCAACAACATCTTTGCCTATGTACTTCCGCCTCGACTGACATCTCTGCCTAAACTCTTTGCCTTTACAAATGTCTGCTTGTGTCTGTGTATGTGCGGATGAATATGTGTGTGTGTGTCTGCGAGTGTATACCCGTCCTTTTTTCCCCCTAAGGTAAGTCTTTCCGCTCCCGGGATTGGAATGACTCCTTACCCTCTCCCTTAAAACCCACTTCCTTTCGTCTTTCCCTCTCCTTCCCTCTTTCCTGATGAGGCAACAGTTTGTTGCGAAAGCTTGAATTTTGTGTGTATGTATTTGTGTTTCTATCGACCTGCCAGCGCTTTCGTATGGTAAGTCACATCATCTTTGTTTTTAAATATATTTTTCCCGTGTGGAATGTTTCTATATATAGTGAAGAAAATATTACAAACTTTCTACACACATTTCACATATTTTCATGAAGCACTGTAAACAAATGAGATTATCACATTTCACACACTTATGGAAGTAAATAAAAAATTACAAACTTTCTGCACATATTTTCATGGAACACTGTCTTGATGATGTTTGGTTTGTGAGGCGCTCAACTCCGCAATCATCAGCGCCCACACAAAGTACCAGTTTTTACATAGTCCAATCTAGCCACTGTCACGAATGATGATGACATGATGAGGACAATACAAACATCTAGTCCCCGGGCAGAGAAAATCCCCAACCTGGCTGGTAATCGAACCCGGGACCACATGATTCAGAGGCAGCAACGCTAGCCACTAGACCACGAACTGCGGACATGGAACACTGTGAGCAACTGGGTTAATTACATTTCACGCACTTGTACGCTGTCATTCTGTTCAGTGTGTAGGGACAGTAACGAAGGTTTTTCCTCTTTTCTAGCTTGTCACTTTTTCCCCTTTTTATGGGGTTACCATCTCGCTGCATTTCGCCCAAAATATTTTAAATAGTTTTCCTAAGTTCATCTGTTAAGTTTGGAATCTGAAGCCTTCTCTGTGTATGTCTTCTGATTAAGCTCATACCTATGCTCTTCATGAACAGTTCAGAATCTTGACATTGTATCTTTATGTAAATATCTAACATACACATTTGCACAGCTCTGCTCACAGATATTAAAAAGTAAAATATTGCCAGTGGTCACCTCCTCATTCACCAGTTAGCTGAGTAGTTGCTGTACTTCATGTTCAGAGCCTCTACGCCAGATTTCTTGGCATTACGGAAATTAATAATTTTCGGTTTGTTGCTTTTTTCATCGGTATATGCATAATGGTGCATTAAAGAAAGCATTATAACTGCCTTAAGACATTTTTGGAACAAAATACAAATAGTGTAAGATCGTTACTGAAATATTAAATACTGGAGCCCACTTCTTTCTTTGGGTCGAGAAGAAATTCTTTTGGAACTTCTCTTTTGTTGGAGTTCCACAATACATCAACTTGTTTTTTTAGCAGCTCCTTATACAATTCAAAGGAGGAAAACCAATTGTCTGCTGTGCTATTTCTGTTTGTTCCGTATGCTGTTGTGGTCTTCAGTCCTGAGACTGGTTTGATGCAGCTCTCCATGCTACTCTATCCAGTACAAGCCTCTTTATCTCCCAGTACCTGCTGTCGCCTACATCCTTCTGAATCTGCTTAGTGTATTCATCTCTTGTTCTCCCTCTACGATATTTACCCTCCACACTGCCCTCCAATACTAAATTGGTGATCCCTCGATCTCTCAGAACATGTCCTACCAACCGATCCCTTCTTCTAGTCAAGTTGTGCCACAAGCTCCTCTTCTCCCCAATTCTATTCAATACCAACTCACCTCATTAGTTATATGATCTACCCATCTAATCTTCAGCATTCTTCTGTAGCACCACATTTCGAAAGCTTCTATTCTCTTCTTGTCTAAACTATTTATTGTCCACGTTTCACTTCCATACATGCCTACACTCCATACAAATACTTTCAGAAATGACTTCCTGACATTTAAATCTATACTCGATGTATACAAATTTTTCTTCTTCAGAAACACTTTCCTTGCCATTGCCAGTCTACATTTTATATCCTCTCTACTTCGACCATCATCAGTTATTTTGCTCCCCAAATAACAAAACTCCTTTACTACTTCAAGTGTGTCATTTCCTAATCTAATTCCCTCAGCATCACCCAACTTAATTCGACTACATTCCATTATCCTCGTTTTGCTTTTGTTGATGTTCATCTTATATCCTCCTTTCAAGACACTGTCCATTCCGTTCAACTGCTCTTCCAAGTCCTGCGCTGTCTCTGACAGAATTACAATGTCATCGGCGAACCTCAAAGTTTTCATTTCTTCTCCATGGATTTTAATACCTACTCCGAACTTTTCTTTTGTTTCCTTTATTGTTTGCTCAATACACAGATTGAATAACATCGGGGAGAGGCTACAACCCTGTCTCACTCCCTTCCCAACCACTGCTTCCCTTTCATGCCCCTTGACTCTTACAACTGCCATCTGGTTTCTGTACAAATTGTAAATAGCCTTTCGCTCCCTGTATTTTACCCCTACCACCTTCAGAATTTGAAAGAGAGTATTCCAATCAACATTGTCAAAAGCTTTCTCTAAATCCATAAATGCTAGAAACGTAGGTTTGCCTTTCCTTAATGTTTCTTCTAAGATAAGTCGTAGGGTCAGTATTACCTCACGTGTTCCAACATTTCTACGGAATCCAAACTGATCTTCCCCGAGGTTGGCTTCTATCAGTTTTTCCATTTGCCTGTAAAGAATTGGCATTAGTATTTTGCAGCTGTGACTTATTAAACTGATAGTTCGGTAATTTTCACATCTGTCAACACCTGCATTCCTTGGGATTGGAATTATTATATTCTTCTTGAAGTCTGAGGGTATTTCGCCTGTCTCATACATCTTGCTCACCAGATGGTATAGTTTTGTCAGGACTGTCTCTCCCAAGGCCGTCAGTAGTTCCAATGGAATAGACTGTCTCTCCCAAGGCCGTCAGTAGTTCCAATGGAATATTGTCTACTCCGGGGGCCTTGGTTCGACTCAGGTCTTTCAGTGATATGTCAAACTCTTCACGCAGTATCATATCTCCCATTTCATCTTCATCTACATCCTCTTCCATTTCCATAATATTGTCCTCAAGTACATCGCCCTTGTATAGACCCTGTATATACTCCTTCCACCTTTCTGCTTTCCCTTCTTTGCTTAGAACTGGGTCTCCATCAAAGCTCTTGATATTCATGCAAGTGGTTCTCCTTTCTCCAAAGGTCTCTTTAATTTTCCTGTAGGCAGTATCTATCTTACCCCTAGTGAGATAAGCCTCTACATCCTTACACAGATCTGGAAAGATGAATCGCAGGCTGGGTTGGCTTTTGGAACTTTTCTCCTTCTTCTGATAGTGTTGCTCCATTGCTATATTTCACCATATAAATGTAAGTATCATATAAATATAATAGAGGGAAACATTCCACGTGGGAAAAATATATCTAAAACAAAGATGATGTGACTTACCAAACGAAAGTGCTGGCAGGTTGATAGACCTGCTAGATTTTTGATAGAATTTTGTGTATATGTTTGTCTATTAACCTGCCAGCACTTTCGTTTGGTAAGTCACATCATCTTTGTTTTAGATATATAAGTATCATATAAATATGATAAGTGTGCATCTATGAGATATAACCTTTATGCATATTTAAGAGGTTTCTTGGGCATATATATTCTGAATTGGCATCTGCTGCTTAACAGGATTAGACTCTCATCAACATACGTATGAGCTCCGATGGAGTATATCTTCTGACAGTTAGAAATAAAAATGTTGAAAATGTAGACACAGCTGCTATGGGTCATCTCTTTTCCTTTGTTAGCAAGTAGATACACCATCACATTTGAGAGCTGTAGTAAAACTTTACATCATTTTAGAGACATGGTTCCACAAGAAATGGAATGTCCAGTACAATCATTTGCAAAAAGTGATTCCAATATTTCATCTCCAGACTTGAAAATGGAATATGGAACCATCAAACCGATCCACACCTCAATTTGAGTCTTCTCTGTATCTTTATAACTGGAGAGGAAGGATTCTTTAATTTATTCCTTTTGGCATGTACTGCAATCTCATCGAAAATCCCAGTGCTGAAAAACAAACATCATATTCCCTCTGGCTCATTACATAACGTCAGTTGGGGCCTAACAATAACCACAAACCAATTTTTACTATTTTTTGTGGTGTCTTCATAACACAAATGGGTGCTCTGACACTCCAAGTGAAACAGTTCAGTTCATAAACATTTCATCTTGGTATGGTAAGGTATGTCAGTTTTAGTGTCATCATTTCCCCTATTCTCGAGTGAGTCAATAGGTGATCTTCAGGAACATAAAAATCATCTGAATGATACACTTCTAATATCACCTATCCTGGTCCAAATCCCTGTACAATGAGAAAGATGGAAAATTCATGCAATAAATGTTCACAGTACTGCTTCTGATTTTGAACTCACTTTCTAGGTGAATTACAGCGCTGACAAACTTAGAGACTTAGCAATTCAGGTGTTAAAATATATATATTTCTTACATGAAATACAAAAAGAAATTAAAACACAGTAACCATCCAACCAATTAAACAAAGCTATTTATATCTGTTTGTAATAAATACCATCACAGCCGAATCACCAAAATAATCAGTTCAGAGTGAGTCAGGCCTCTCACGTAATACAGTTGCTAACAGATATCTATTTAGAGTGTATAATAAATATCTGAAATGTAATTAACCCATGATGTGCTGCTACATTGTCTGTGTGTGTGTGTGTGGGGGGGGGGGGGGGGGGGAGGGGGGGGGGGCACCGAGTCATTGTCACACTATTTACAAGGTGTACATATTACAGGCAAAGAATATGTGCTCCTTCTGTAATTAAGCGTTCAATTGGCTATACACACCAATTTAAGAATCATACTTGATGTTACCACACACTTCATTCAGCAAAATTGGAGCGAAAAAATATTAATAATCATTTACAGTTAGAAATGATGTGACACTGCGATATCAGAGATGGTCAGTACAATGGTTCAATGTATGATACAATGAACTGGAAAATCATTCTGTTGTAGGCTGTGGTTCAAATGGCTCCGAGCACTATGCGACTTAACTTCTGAGGTCATCAGTCCCCTAGAACGTAGAACTACTTAAACCTAACTAACCTAAGGATATCTCACACATCCATGCCCGAGGCAGGATTCGAATCTGCGACCGTAGAGGTCGTACGGTTCCAAGCTGTAGCGCCTAGAACCGCTCGGCCACCCAGGCCGGCTGTTGTAGGCTGCAATATGGGTGGTCCACATGCCTCAATGGCAACATAACAAACAGTATAACATGCTATCATACACTAGCATATGATGAGTGATCCAGAACAATCCATCCAACTAATGGCAGGTTTATTCATTAGTAAAGTTATAACAGTGACAAATATGTGCAGAATAACAGATATTATGACTGAATGACAAACAACGGACATTAAATAACTACAATGAATAAGAAGTGACAAGTCATTTGTTTCACAGACTAGTAAGAACATGTTGAAAATTGCTAAGAAAAGTTTGATCCTTAGTGAATTCTCTTTAGGTCTAATTTATGAAGAAGTTTAAAAGTCTCTATTAACTGCCTGCATCTTCTTTCACCCACTGCATTTATTGTGTCTATGTAATTGATTGCCTGGATCTTTTTACACTCACAGTATTTGTTTTGTCTTGTCAGGATAAAGACCAAGTGTATTTATTGCAGGACTCCAGAAATATTAGCACAAGGTGAGGGAGGCTGTGTGGATAACTGAGTATATGGTGGCAGCCTGAACTTGTGACACTCAGTGCCAGTGGAGGTTGCCAGAGCACAAACTACGTTTTTCAGAAATGAACTATTGTTCCACTTCTGATGAACTGTTAATTTATTCTTCTTTAGAATTATAGAGATTTTGATATTTAGGCACTTTCCTTGTTCTTTAAATGTTACATACCTGTAGCAGTTAAAACCTTAACCCTTTCACTTCTGTGGGTGTACCCCTGCTGCACACACTCTTGAGCGCTGCAACCATTGGTGTGTGTGTGTGTGTGTGATAGGAGAGGGTATGTCCTAACTTCTATGGCCCAAAAGAAAACTACAAACTGACAATTAAGTCATAGAACCAACTGACGAGATTTTTCAGTTACAACAACTGAAAACAATGACTAGATGGCCAGGAAAAAAAAAGAGTAAACAGAAGAGTAAAAATGGTCTGGAGAGACTTTAGCAAACTAAATAAGACTTTCAAAACTATGCATCAAAAACATCTTACAATATTACAATCATGACAGGTTTTCTGGTTTTACAGCGAAACATGGACTTTTGACGCAAAAAACAGTAAAAAACAGTTTTTCAGTGAGAAATGGAGATACATACAGTATGTTGGCAATTGCTTGGAGAGACAGGAAAATAGAAATGAATCAGAGCACAGCAGAGGGGTATACATAATTATTAATTATTACTATAACGGAAATGGAATTGCCAAGGGTAGCACATATAGCCTAAAAAATTGATGGCAGATAGATTTGTTACTGGATCCCAATACATCAATACATAAGGAAGTAACACAGAGGGGGGGCGGCAACAACCCCCCCCCCCCCCCCCCCAAAACAGGGGTACTACAGATGCATATTGCTGAAAACCAAAGCGCTGTGGAAGTCCATACAAGGCTTTTATCCAACAATGGATGTCAAATAGCTGCTGCTGTTGATATTATATGAATCACATTCAATTCACATGGAGAGGGGTCTTTGGGAATTGGAAAGAAGTTCAAGATGTACATTTTATTTGAATGCAATACAATAGAATCCCTGTGCTGTATTCTCACAAACCACCAATCCTTCCACCACACCCAAGAATCAACTATGAACTTGTACTCCTCCTTCCTAACCCAATATCTGACTCAAGATCCTTCCCACTGCTCTTAAAGTGGTGTTCAGTCACCCTGGGTCATCTGGGTCCTTTCTTCCATCACCAGCTTTTCTGAACTATGCAGATAGGAGTTATCCTAGAAACACATCCTTCACTTCCTTAGTGGTCCTGTCCTCAATTTCTGGTAAGCCACTGTTACCAAACCCTCCAAGCAACAGTTTCCCCTTCCTCTGTCCTGCCACTCCTCCTAATTCATGTCTGGAGGTCACCTTCAGTGTGCGCCACTCCCCACAGGCTCTGAAGAGCGTGCATTTCATGCCTAGACAGAGCACCTGCTATCTGTCCCACCCAGATTCCTGGCCAGTAGACCGGATGTCTCCTCTCAAGCTGCTATCCACCCTCCCCCAACCCCTCTACCTGTCTCCCACCTCTCTCACCTTCTGCCAACCCTGCCCTAACCTAGTTCATCCACTGGCACTGTGCATCCAGATGGCACCATGTAGGGGCGGAGGCATTTGTGTGTGTGTGTGTGTGTGTGTGTGTGTGTGTGAGTGGGTTTGTGCGTGCACAGGAATGTGTGTGTATTCTAGCTCAAAAAGCCTCCAAAATCTAGTGAGTTTTCTTTCTTTTTTGTATGCCCATCGGGAATTTAACATTTCTGTCTTTATTCCTAAAGTGAATTATAAGCACTCCACAAGCTCCAAGGTCTGAGTCTACATACGGTTTCACGTCTCTTGACACAAGCATATTTTGGAGCTTCCAGCAAACATATGAAAATAAACATCCCACCTATGCCACTGTGACTACTATTAAAACCATCCGCACCACTAGTCAACTCTTACAAAAGCAAAGCATCCATCACAAAAATAAGGGAAAGGCAGCCAGTTACCTATAGAGGACTGGTGTGTGGCACACAGAAACATACGATATAAAACACTTAACACTAGCTTTTGAGTTCCTGCTCTTTTTCTGCTAAGAGTACACACATTCACATTCGCAACCACACAGACATCTACACGTGTGTGCATGTTTGGGTGTTTGTATGGTTGCATGTGTGAATATGTGTACTTTTACTAAAATAAGAGCAAGAGCACAAAAGCCAGTGTTAAATGTTTTCTATTGTGTGTTTGTGTGTGCCATTCACCAGTGCTCTGTAGGCAAGTGGTTGCATTTCTCTATTTTATATATTTTTCCATCCAGGAATTTCCATTATTGGTACGCAAAGTATCTACAAATTACAATCGTTTGACAAGTGTGTCTGCACCTTGGCTTTCATTCAAGGTGAGTGTTAGTCTTTGCTCTCCATTATTACAATTTTGTTGATTAATTCATACAATATTTGCTCGAAGTGTGTGTGTGTGTGTGGGCACACACATGAGAGAGAGAGAGAGAGAGAGAGAGAGAGAGAGAGAGAGAGAGAAATACTGATACCTTATAACAAAGCACAAGTGTGTCCGTATGCAGCTTCTGGTTACGAAGCACTTCTGCATGTTGCAGAGCTGTATCACGTGCTTTCTCTTGTAACTGTTCTACTTGCTGTTGCAGAGTCGAAACTGTGCTTAAGAGTTCCTGAACTTGATCTGCAGTTCGTGCACGCTCCTGTCGGACTGATGACAGTTCTTGCTCCAATAAAGCTATCTCTGTGCTGTAAAACATTTTCAGAGCAATGAATTCTGAATGCACAAACAAGAATAAGCACATTTATTTAAACATAAAATTATGTTCTATCCAGCATAAATGATTGAAAACTCAATCTAAAATTAAAAGGTTTCAAATGTGGAATATGATGCAAAGGAGAGAGGGAGGAATAATAATTTGAAAGTGAGGTAATGAAAGCAATCTTGTTTCACACAAGATAAAATTCCCTCTCTTCTCAAGACGCAAAAGAAGTATGCTCTAACTTTGAAAGATTTGTCTGAAAAGTATGTGTTTACTGTGGGAGAAAGATTATACTTTTCCTGCTCTGAACATTTCACAAACTGATGAAATATTTCAAATGTCCAGTAGTAGCAAAAGTGTTTCCTAAGCTTTGATGAAATCCACATTGAAGGTCACTTGAGTTATGGTTCATCTAACAATCTGATACTCACTGTGTGGTCATAACAGAGAGTTCAGGGTTTAATGTCCCACTCACAACACAGTCATTAGAGACAGAGAACAAGATTATGAGTGAAATGTCTTAACCACTGCACCACTTTGTTTGGTCCAAGCTGGCAGTCTACACAATATTTTCAAATTGGAAGCAGCCAGTGTATTTTCCTGTCATAATGGCGAGCAACTTAATGCAGAAACCATCACAGAACTTGATTGAGCTGGGGTTCATATTGTAGCTGTTGCATGAGATATGGAAGCAAAAAATTCTAAAGTATGGAAACAACTTTGTGTGCCCATAATTATTGTACACTGCTCAAAACAATTAGGGGATCAGGTGAGATATCATACAGAATAAGACATATGGTAATGTATTTAATTCAGATATCGGTTACAATTGTAATCTGTGTGTGATATAGTATGATGTTTTGCTGTCTCAACCCTTTACGTGAGGTTTACATGGCATTTACATAGAGCGAGGCACCATGGGCTACCATAATAGTGAAAGAATCACTCGTTGTTCTTTAATATGGTGTGTTATCACCTCAGATGGCCAGTATGAAATCTGCTCATTATTTTTAAATACTTGAATTTAGCATATTTCGTGACAGTACTCACTTTTCCATGGATGTTTATAAGATGATATTTGACTTTTTTGTGTTGGCTTCAGTTGTCTAGTGAAAGTATGATTCCATACTGCTGTTTCGTCAGCTGCGGAAATGTCCTGGTTCTATGTGTTTGCCTCATTTTTGGTGCTTGAAATACCATTTTTCCGAATGTGCTTCCTTCTTAATATTTATATAAAAAAGTAGTAGAATAACTCATTTTCGCTGGTCACTTGCAAATTACTATAACGGGGACCTGTACATTGTTCCACTGTCACACACCTAGTGTTCACTGCCGACTGACTACGGTCAAAGACGACTCCAGCATCAAAGACATTTCACACAACACACAAGCTTCCACCTGTAACCAGTCTCTTCGAGATTATTCGTCACATCTACTAATATTAATCACTATGCTATCACTCTCGAACATATAAGCAAATTATTAGCATAAAATAAGGCAAATTACAACTCACAAAAAAATATTCTGACAAAAATATAAGAAAACATTTACAACCTCCCTCATTAGATTTGGTGTCGACAATGTTGTTGTTGTTGTTGTGGTCTTCAGTCCTGAGACTGGTTTGATGCAGCTCTCCATGCTACTCTATCCTGTGCAAGCTTCTTCATCTCCCAGTACCTACTGCAACCTACATCCTTCTGAATCTGCTTAGTGTATTCATCTCTTGGTCTCCCTCTACAAATTTTACCCTCCATGCTGCCCTCCAATACTAAATTGGTGATCCCTTGATGCCTCAGAACATTTCCTACCAACCGATCCCTTCTTCTGAACAAGTTGTGCCACAAACTTCTCTTCTCCCCAATCCTATTCAATACTTCCTCATTGGTCATGTGATCTACCCATCTAATCTTCAGCATTCTTCTGTAGCACCACATTTCGAAAGCTTCTATTCTCTTCTTGTCCAAACTATTTATCGTCCATGTTTCACTTCCATACATGGCTACACTCCATACAAATACTTACAGAAATGACTTCCTGACACTTAAATCTATACCCGATGTTAACAAATTTCTCTTCTCCAGAAACGCTTTCCTTGCCATTGACAGTCTACATATTATATCCTCTCTACTTCGACCATCATCAGTTATTTTGCTCCCCAAATAGCAAAACTCCTTTACTACTTTAAGTGTCTCATTTCCTAATCTAATTCCCTCAGCATCACCCAACTTAATTCGACTACATTCCATTATCCTCGTTTTGCTTTTGTTGATGTTCATCTTATATCCTCCTTTCAAGACACTGTCCATTTCATTCAACTGCTCTTCCAAGTCCTTTGCCGTCTCTGACAGAATTACAATGTCATCGGCGAACCTCAAAGTTTTTATTTCTTCTCCATGGATTTTAATACCTACTCAGAATTTTTCTTTTGTTTCCTTTACTGCTTGCTCAATATACAGATTGAACAACATTGGGAAGAGGCTACAACCCTGTCTTACTCCCTTCCCAACCACTGCTTCCCTTTCATGTCCCTCGACTCTTATAACTGCCATCTGGTTTCTGTACAAATTGTAAATAGCCTTTCGCTCCCTGTATTTTACCCCTGCCACCTTCAGAATTTGAAAGAGAGTATTCCAGTCAACATCGTCAAAAGCTTTCTCTAAGTCTACAAATGCTAGAAACGTAGGTTTGCCTTTCCTTAATGTTTCTTCTAAGATAAGTCGTAAGGTCAGTATTGCCTCACGTGTTCCAGTGTTTCTAAGGACCCAAACTGATCTTCCCCGAGGTTGGCTTCTACTAGCTTTTCCATTCGTCTGTAAAGAATTCGTGTTAGTATTTTGCAGCTGTGACTTATTAAACTGACAGTTCGGTAATTTTCACATCTTTCAACACCTGCTTTATTTGGGATTGGGATTAATATATTCCTCTTGAAGTCTGAGGGTATTTCGCCTGTTTCATACATCTTGCTCACCAGATGGTAGAGTTTTGTCAGGACTGGCTCTCCCAAGGCTGTCAGTAGTTCCAATGGAATGTTGTCTACTCTGGGGGCCTTGTTTCGACTTAGGTCTTTCAGTGCTCTGTCAAACTCTTCACGCAGTATCGTATCTCCCATTTCATCTTCATCTACATCCTCTTCCATTTCCATAATATTGTCCTCAAGTACATCGCCCTTGTATAGACCCTCTATCTACTCCCTCCACCTTTCTGCTTTCCCTTCTTTGCTTGGAACTGGGTTTCCATCTGAGCTCTTGATATTCATACAAGTGGCTCTCTTTTCTCCAAAGGTATCTTTTATTTTCCTGTAGGCAGTATCTATCTTACCCCTAGTGAGATAAGCCTCTACATCCTTACATTTGTCCTCTAGCTATCCCTGCTTGGCCATTTTGCACTTCCTGTCGATCTCATTTTTGAGACGTTTGTATTCCTTTTTGCCTGCTTCATTTACTGCATTTTTATATTTTCTCCTTTCATCAATTAAATTCAATATTTCTTCTGTTACCCAAGGATTTCTACTAGCCATCGTCTTTTTACCTACTTGATCCTCTGCTGCCTTCACTACTTCATCCCTCAGAGCTACCCATTCTTCTTCTACTGTATTTCTTTCCCCCATTCCTGTCAATTGTTCCCTTATACTCTCCCTGAAATTCTGTACAACCTCTGGTTCTTTCAGTTTATCCAGGTCCCATCTCCTTAAATTCCCACCTTTTTGCAGTTTCTTCAGTTTTAATCTACAGGTCATAACCAATAGATTGTGGTCAGAGTCCACATCTGCCCCTGGAAATGTCTTACAATTTAAAACCTGGTTCCTAAATCTCTGTCTTACCATTATATAATCTATCTGATACCTTTTAGTATCTCCAGGGTTCTTCCATGTATACAACCTTCTTTCATGATTCTTAAACTAAGTGTTAGCTATGATTATGTTGTGCTCTGTGCAAAATTCTACCAGGCGGCTTCCTCTTTCATTTCTTAGCCCCAATCCATATTCACCTACTACGTTTCCTTCTCTCCCTTTTCCTACACTCGAATTCCAGTCACCCATGACTATTAAATTTTCGTCTCCCTTCACTATCTGAATAATTTCTTTTATTTCATCATACATTTCTTCAATTTCTTCATCATCTGCAGAGCTAGTTGGCATATAAACTTGTACTACTGTAGTAGGTGTGGGCTTCGTATCTATCTTGGCCACAATAATGCGTTCACTATGCTGTTTGTAGTAGCTTACCCACATACCTATTTTCCTATTCATTATTAAACCTACTCCTGCTTTACCCCTATTTGATTTTGTGTTTATAACCCTGTAGTCACCTGACCAGAAGTCTTGTTCCTCCTGCCACCGAACTTCACTAATTCCCACTATATCTAACTTTAACCTATCCATTTCCCTTTTTAAATTTTCTAACCTACCTGCCCGATTAAGGGATCTGACATTCCACACTCCGATCTGTAGAACGCCAGTTTTCTTTCTCCTGATAACGACATCCTCTTGAGTAGTCCCCGCCCGGAGATCCGAATGGGGGACTATTTTACCTCCGGAATATTGTACCCAAGAGGACGCCATCATCATTTAATCATACACTAAAGCTGCATGCCCTTGGGAAAAATTACGGCTGTAGTTTCCCCTTGCTTTCAGCTGTTCGCAGTACCAGCACAGCAAGGCCGTTTTGGTTATTGTTACAAGGCCAGATCAGTCAATCATCCAGACTGTTGCCCTTGCAACTACTGAAAAGGCTGCTGCCCCTCTTCAGGAACCACACGTTTGTCTGGCCTCTCAACAGATACCCCTCCGTTGTGGTTGCACCTACGGTACGGCTATCTATATCGCTGAGGCACGCAAGCCTCCCCACCAACGGCAAGGTCCATGGTTCTTGGGGGGGGGGGGGGGGGGGGGTATCGACAAATCCGGTAGAAAATAACACGCGTCCCAGATCCATTACAAGTACAGCTGCACACCAGCGTGGCATAGACAGTATGAAGTTATCAATCAGCTCTTGAGGGATATTTGGCCATTCTTCCGTGAGCGCAACATCCATCTCTGTGACCGTTGTGGGAGGTGCTGGTCTGGTAGCAATGCTCTGCCAAGTGCATCCCAAACATGCTAGATCGGGTATAAGTTTGGTGAATAAGCTGGCCACTCCATTTGTTCAATTTCCTCAGCTTCAAGCATGTTGTCCTCCAGTGCAGCTCTGTTGGGACGAGAATCTTCGTCCACAAGAAGGAACCCATCTCCTATGGCACCAGCAAAGGGCACAACAAAAGGTCAAAGGAACTCATCTCTGTACCTCTGAGCAGTCAAAGCGCCATTCTGAATGGCACAGAGGTCTGTATATCCACCAATAGTGGCACCATTCGTCCACCACCATGATATGGTGATGTTTCCTGCAAATAAGCAAGATTGTTCCAAGTTCCATATTCTCTCCTGATGAGGGAATGACAATTGTCCTGCTGAACACAAAATCTTGACTCATCTGTGAACAACACCCGGCACCATTCGTTACAACTCCAATACTGATGTTCCGCCGCACAGTTTCTGTGGGCTAAACGGTGTCGTGGTTTTAATGGGACACACACCATAGGCTCCATGTGTAGAAGCCACATTCTCAAAGGTGATTTTGGACTTTTTGTGTTGATATTGCACATCTTGTTGCTGCCTGGAGGGTGTGTTGCTGCTGAGTTGCATTCAAACTCCTGTCTTGACGGGCTGTTAGCCGGAGATAATGATCATCTCTTGGTGATGTTACCCGTGGACGGCCTTAACCTTGCCTTCTACTAACGGTTCCAATTGTCTGAAATCATGTCCAGGTCCTGGAAATTACACTTTGGGATATTCCAACAGCTGCAGCCATCTCTCTCTGTGCCTGTCCCGCTTCCAACCGTCCTACGGCTCTCCATACCATAGCTTCAGGTTAAGTCACGTTGTTGTTGCATTGCACTACCTGCTCACTACACTACCTGAACCCAACTGCTTGTGTAATTTATTTGGTAGAGTAAACACAAGTCAACACCAACCCCTCTGTAGCAACTTCCCATTATTACCACTATCTCAGTGACCGTAAGGTTGCTATCTCCACTCCATATAAACTACAGAAAGATGTCGAACAATTTAGTTCATTCTGCGGATGACAACACTTCAGAACCTAGATATCTCAACCGAGCCCCTAATTGTTTTGACCAGTGTATCTATATCTCAAACACTAGAAAAACTAAAAGAAAGGATCATTTTCTACATGAAGAAATCGTTTTGTCTCATAGCATCATATTTACAACCACAGTAATTGGAAATCATATTCAGCACCAGAAAGTTTATCCATTGATCACGTAATACAGGGTGTTCCAGAATGCTTATCCTGATTCTACTATACATTAATGCCACATGTCTATGATATAGTGGTTTTTAGTGTGTTGACAAACTCATTAAGTTGCCATGATGGTATGTTTCAGTTCCTGAACTTGGCACTTGGAGTCCCACTATCAATTAAAATATAAAATGGTGCATCAGTTCAGGTAAAAGCAAAATGTGTTGTGTGGTTGTCTGAGGTGAAGTCTCAAACCATAGTGCACTGAAGGTTCAGAACAACTTATGAGAAATAGACTCAATATTTTTTTTAAAGTACAGGGACAGTTAAAAAGAAGAAAAGCTGTAGGTGATTTTCAACATCTGTACGGACTTGTCAAAAACACCTGAACGACCTTTACATGATCACCATCCAAATCGGTAAGACATGCATCATGTCAGCTCCAGTTACTGGAGATCCAATGTTATGTTTCAACTACATGGAGCACCATCTCACTGGAAAACGTGCATTTGGGAGTCATTACAGGAAGAAACTCCATATCAGTGGATTGGAAGGGATGACCCAATCCCACGGCCACCAAGATCATGTGATGATATCCCACTACATTTTTTTTCCTTTCGGCGATGATACCGAGACGTATGCCCCATCTGTAATGATATGCTCACATTTTATACACAAATCATTCAAAATGCAGAAGAAACTGTAACCTCTCAAATGCTACTAAACATGTGGGAAGTACTGTGTCTGTGTCAGTATTAATTATAGATTAGTGACCACTTTAAACCAGGGTAAACATTCAAAGACGCCCTGTTTATCAGAAGCTTACCCAAATGTCAGCGAACATGGATGTCATGACGGTTGCATAGTGATTATTCATATCGAAAAATGTATGCTGAGAAAATATTCTGAATGAAAGAATACTTTTTGAAGTAGAATGACATTTTAGATTAACTCGAAGTAGCTCTACGATGAGAGAGCTACAATGGTTACAATTTCAATCTCATAAGTCAAGAAAACTATTTGGAAATTTGTTCAAATGTACATGTAGGAAAAGAAACAGTCTCTTCCCATTTCAGGCAAAATTCCTTGCATTAATAAATTAATTTTTTGGACTTTCCACTAACGTGAAAAATGCCAATGCATTACCTGATGATGTGAGATGCTCTGTGCACACAACTCAGGACACTTAAAATATTTAGCAGGATACACTGGATTCAAGTGCAGAAACACCAACAGTTCTTTAGGAAATACTGCAGGAAAATGTCACATGGATGTAAAGTTAAGAGACTGTATCAACCTTAATTTCAAATAGTAGCTTCAATTCTCCATCACCTGAATGGTTGTCTTCAACATCTGAGTTAGAAATTCTTTTTGCTTCTATTCACAGACCAAATATTTCCCAAAGCAACAGTTGAAAGGAAACCATAGCAACTTTGGTGCAAATTTGGTTCTGTGACTCAACTTTTTTAAAGAGGGGCCACCACAAACTACTTCTGGAACTGCCCACAACTAACAGCCACTTCTTTTCCACATGTGGGTTCTGTGACCTTGACAGAGGAGAGATCACTGTTCAAGCAATGCCTTGTTTCAGAAGTAGGCAATGGCTCAAACCTATTCATTAGATACACTGGATTAGCCACATAAAACCTCCCCTGCAAAACAGTTCCAATCCACGCACAACCCACTAGTGGTGACCACTTGCTGCCAGAGCGAGGTTCTCTGTGGATCACAACAATAACAGGGGAACTGTGCAAGTTTTGTGGTGCTTTGGCAGGTCACCCTGCCACTTCATAAGTGTTGTACTTTGCAATGGCCAAATGAAGCTGACTGATAGTTGCCAGCACAGCTTTCAGCTGTTTGCGAAAAGCAGCCAATTCCTCCAACATGATGTCATATTGGTCAAAATCTCTAGTGACATCTATGCATGAACTTAGCTCTACCAAAGGTATATAGAAGTATTGGGAATGAAGTTCAAGGCTAGGTTATGCTTACATAACACGAAACCAGGAACAATGCTCTGGCTGCTGCACATTTGGTGCATCTCGTATTGACTCCACAGGATCTATTCTGACTTCCATATACAGGGCTGAAGTAGTTCTTCTGTATTAGTTCTTAGGTTTGTAAATGTGAGCAGAATGTGTGTGTGTGTGTGTGTGTGTGTGTGTGTGTGTGTGTGTGTGTGTGTGTATTAGTTCTTTGCTATTTAACCCATCAAGTGTGTGTGTATTAGTTCTTTGCTATTTAATCCATCAATCAATGCTTGAGTCCATTTACTGGTCCACTCAGCCTTTCATAGTATACACATCATATGAACGCTATATAGGCTAGTTATGCAGACAACTGTTGCAATTCTATACATTCCCATGTTGTTGACAATAGAACAATTTTAACAATAAGAAAAATGTAATTTATTACACAATCTGCTGACAACAGCTAGGTGACACATTACATTATAAAGACAATAGTAAAGCCAAATGCAAATTTAGCTGGTGTTTGTATGGTAGTCTCATCTTAATTTCATATAGATGTGTTGCCAACTAATTTGCCGAATTAGATGATCATACACAGTAAAGTTTATATCAGTTGATATCAACAGCACCATAAAGTGAAAAAAATTGTACAAAAACACATCACCATTACATTGGCAAATTAAATCACCTGACTACATTAGATAAATTAAACAATGGAAAATCCAGACAGAATGTAACAGTATTATGAAAAGGGAAGTTACTACTCAACATATAGCAGAGATGCTGAGTTGCAGATAAGCACAATAAAAAGACTGTCACAAATAAGCTTTCGGTCAACAAGGCCTTTGTCAAAAACACACACACACACACACACACACACTACTGCAGTCTCTGGTGGCAGCTGAAGCCACACTGTGAGCAGCAGCAACAGTGCATGATGGGAGTGGCAACTGGGTGGGGGTGGGTGTGGGGTAAGGAGAAGGCTGGGGTGGGATAGCAGGGTTGGGGTGGGGGACAGTGAAATGCTGCTGGGGAGTGGAGAGAGGGTAGGGCAGCTAGGTGCACTTGACCTCCACATCATAGATGGCTACATCAGTACCTCTGTCCATATCAAACCTACTAACCACCAGCCAATACCTCCACTTCAACAGCTGTCACCCATTCCACATCAAGAAGTCCTTTCCACACAGGCTGGCTACCCATAGTCATCACATCTGCAGTGACGAGAGGTCCCTCTCTCATTGAAGCCTTCACAGACTGTAATTGTCCCCAGAACCCTGTACAAAAGCAAAACCTCCTGTGCCTTATCTTTCCAGTCTCCCACCACCTCCCAAAGTCGCACTGTCCAGCCACAGAGGAGCATTCCCTTCACAACTCAGTACCACCCAGGACTGGAGCAACTGAATCACATTCTCTGCCAGGGTTTCGACTATCTCCAGTCGTGCCATGAAATGAGAACTGTCCTGTCCATTATCCTTCCCGCCCCTCCCACAGTGGTATTTCACCATCCACTGAACCTACACAATATACTCATCCATTCCTACACAATCCCTGCTCCCAACCCCTTACCTCATGGCTCATATCCCCGTCCCATACACCCTCCCACCACCACCACCACCACCACCACTGCCACCACCACTGCCACCACCTACTCCAGTCTGGTCACAAACATCACTTATCCCATCGAAGACAGGGCTACCTGTGAAGACAGGGATACCTGTGGAAACAGTCATGTGATCTACAAGCTATGCTGCAACCACCGCGGGCATAACAACCAACAAGCTGTCTGTCCACATGAGTGGCCACCGATAAACTGTGGCCAAGAAACAAGTGGATCATCCTGTTGCTCAGCACACTGCCCAACACTATGTCCTTCATTTCAATGACTGCTCTACAACCATGTGGATCCTTGCCACCACCACCAGCTCTTCTGAATTGCACTGGTTGGAACACTCCCTGTAATATACTCTACATTCCCATAACCCTCCTGGCCTCAATCTTCATTAGACATTCTCCTCACCCATCCAGCTCCTTCCCTATTCCCATTCCAGCACTACACAGCTCTCATTCCACCAACACACCCAGTCTCTCTCTCCTCAGAATGTAAATATTTGCAGCCTCTTTTGCTGGTCTGTGGGTTCAGTTCTTTTAGTAGACACCTTTACTGACTGCCATTAAAGTCTGCACTGCACTATAGAGTTAAAACAATTTCATCCAACACTGATGTAAACTGTAGTCTCTGGGTTATTTCTTGCTAAAAAAAAAATCAATAAATTAAACAAAACGTGTAGTTTAATACTATAATACTGCATTCCTTTTCATAATTAATTTCAAGGAACCAGAAAAAAGTAGCTGAAAAGGCAAGCAAAAGAATTTCCAAATTTCCAAATGTGCCAGTATGTTTATGTACCAGCTTCCTTTGCAGTCTTATGGTTAACAAAGAAGAACACATAGTTAAAAACTACTTTAAGAATAAAATTACTTCAGCATCTTCGATGATATCTTACCTCATTTCTTCGAGTTTTCCTCGAAGCATATCATTTGTTTTTCGAAGTTGTGCAATTTCCTGCTGGGCTCCATCTTCTGCGACTGGAGCAGTTTCTTCAGGGCGAGCCTTCTGCCTCAGTACACTTGCAGCACGAATTTTGTAACTTTCAAACTCACTATGCACCTCTGCTAATTCTGTGGAAAATTTGTCTCTTTCATGCTGCAATTTTTCTAGTTGTTCTTCTAATACAGAAACCTTCAAGAGAGGGAAAAAAAAGTCAGAGATAGAATAATCTTTGGCATGAAAAATGCAGTTAATCACATGGAAAATGCTAAAATACAATTTAAAAACTTGTACTCTGATTCACAGGCCAAGACTGACAGGAATAAAATTAAAAACCAAGTGAAACTTCCTGGCAGATTAAAACTGTGTGCCGGATCGAGACTCGAACTCAGGACCTTTGCCTTTCGCGGGCAAGTGCTCTACCATCTGAGCTACTGAAGCACGACTCACGCCCGGTACTCACAGCTTTACTTGTGCCAGTATCTCGTCTCCTACCTTCCAAACTTTATAGAAGCTCTCCTGCGACCTTCTGTAAGTTTGGAAGGTAGGAGACGAGATACTGGCAGAAGTAAAGCTGTGAGTACCGGGCGCGAGTTGTGCTTCGGTAGCTCAGATGGTAGAGCACTTGCCCGCGAAAGGCAAATGTCCCGAGTTCGAGTCTTGGTCGGGCACACAGTTTTAATCTGCCAGGAAGTTTCATATCAGCGCACACTCCGCTGCAGAGTGAAAATCTCGTTCTAAAAAAATGCAGTTAATCACATGGAAAATGCTAAAATACAATTTAAAAACTTGTACTCTGATTCACAGGCCAAGACTGACAGGAATAAAATTAAAAACCAAGTGAAACTTCCTGGCAGATTAAAACTGTGTGCCGGATCGAGACTCGAACTCAGGACCTTTGCCTTTCGCGGGCAAGTGCTCTACCATCTGAGCTACTGAAGCACGACTCACGCCCGGTACTCACAGCTTTACTTGTGCCAGTATCTCGTCTCCTACCTTCCAAACTTTGTAGAAGCTCTCCTGCGACCTTCTGTAAAGTTTGGAAGGTAGGAGACGAGATACTGGCAGAAGTAAAGCTGTGAGTACCGGGCGCGAGTTGTGCTTCGGTAGCTCAGATGGTAGAGCACTTGCCCGCGAAAGGCAAATGTCCCGAGTTCGAGTCTTGGTCGGGCACACAGTTTTAATCTGCCAGGAAGTTTCATATCAGCGCACACTCCGCTGCAGAGTGAAAATCTCGTTCTAAAAAACAAGTGCCACAAATATGAATGAGACTTGAAGATGTTATTACCATGTGTTTTAGTATATTGCTACTCTTTGATTAAAATTATTTGTCAGTTGACATTCCATGTCATAAGTGAGTTTCTCCAATCACAGTTTTCAATGTCACCCATCAACTGCCTTCTGTTGCCTAGATGCTGCAGCAAAGCATCTGTTCACTTGCACTGTTTGAAAAGTGTGGTGAGTGCACATAATGTATTATCGAGCCTCTGCTGTGTTCTGTTTCACTATTTCTAGGCACAGTATGCAATAATGTGTGCAGCCAATGCTTACAGCCTACTCCCTGTTTGGCTAGGCTTAAGCAAGCATCAGATGGTAGCTATTTTGCCAATACTCCGAAGCTCCATGCCAGTAACAACAAAGCCAGTAATGTTAATTAGATTCTAGTTGCTGACAACTGTACTAACCTTCTCAATAAGCACAGTCTGCTGCTTGTGACTGTTAGCCTCAATCTTCTGTTTTTCAGCTGCAGTAGCAGCTAACTCCAACTGTTGAGCTTCTAATTCCTCTCTCAGATTTTCTGCATACCTCTTTGCATCCTGCAAGACAGCTTCCTTTTCTTTGGAGAGTGATTCTGCTTCACACAATCGCTGTCGAATTATATTCAACTGTTCCTGTGTGTAAGTTACAACAAAAAACCAGTAATTGAGAATTCAACAACCCATACAAATGCCAACATACAGTGTTGTTATATAATGCTGTAAAAGCGTGGCAGATATAATGTCTATGTTATATGTACTAAAAAATATTATTCAGAGCATTTAGAAATAATATTACATGTTATGAGACAATTTTTCCAAATACATAAAAAAACACATGTCAGTGCACCTGCACTTTAAGATTGTTATTATTATTATTACGCGACACCTACAACACATACCTTAGACATTTATAGATCATTTGATACAGAATATCTTCAAGTTTTGATTTGTAATTCTTGCTGTACCATAATTACAGAGGACACCGTGAGGAGGTGGGCAATAATATCAGAATGCAGGACCATTCTGAATTCTGGAGTACACTAAATGAGAGACAGTTGTGAGGGATCAGCTGATATTCTATTCCAGAAACAAAAGTTTTAACAGCCAAAATTAATCACTGGGAATTGAGAAGGGTACAATAAATTCGGTGATATGGATGCAGGAGCATATGGGAGAAAAATAGGCCATCATGGACAGCCACATATAAGTTACCATGAACTTACGAAATACCTAAGCCAGAAACTGCAGATGCACCAGAAATATTTTAAAGCATTCTAGACAAATGTGGAATACCACAAGCTACTATGGAATATATAGCATAGAGAGCACAATGTAATAAAATCATTTTTCTTGTAGGAAACTTAAGAACTTCATTTCCTTTACCGTGTTTAAGGAACATGGGAAGAATATGATACCCTCTCTGTGAGTACTAATTTCTCTAATACTCCCCTCATGGCCATTACAGGAGATGATGTAAAAAGAAATAAGATTTTACATCTACGTTGATACTCCGTAATCCAACTTATGACTTATGGTGGAGGGCACCCCGTACCGTTGCTATTAATTTCCTTTCCTGTTCCACCCACAAACAGAACAAAGGAAAAATGAGAAACTAAGCACCTATAAAAGCCCTAATTTTTTGTATCTAATCTTTGTAGTCCTGGAGAACAATGTATGTTGGAGGCAACAGAATCATTCAGCAGTGCTTCGAATGCCAGTTCTCTAAACAGCGTTCCTTGCAAAAAACGTCATCTTCCCTCCAGGGCTTCACATCTCAGTTCCCAAAGCATCTCTGTAGCACTTGCATGTTGTTAAAACCCACCAGTAACAAATCTAGCAGCCTGCTTCTGAATTGTTTCGATGTCTCTCTAATTCGACCTGGTACAGATCTCAAACACTCACGAGTACTCAAGAATAGGTTACACTAGCATCCTATAAGCAGTCTCCTTTACAGACGAATCACACTTTCCTATAACTCTTCCAATAAATTGAAGTTGGCAATTCACCTTTCCTACCACAATCCTCACATGCTCGTTCCAATTTATATCACTTTGTAAAGTTCACCCAGATATTTAAATGACATGGTTGTGTCAAGCAGGGCACTACTAATGCTGTATCTGAGCATTACTTGCAATAGGAAATGGGTTCTCTGCGATGCTACTGTCTTTCTTAAACCATCTACCACTGCAGTATGTTATGTATTTCTGTGGTGATCTCAAACTGACTCAACAAATCTATTTTAATTAGTTCCCTCTCTTTCTAGGATTTGCTTCATGGCAACAGCACTGCAGCTGTTGAGAAGCCAGACTTCCCTCTAGATCCCTTCTGTTGGAGGTGCTAGTTACTTGGCTTTGTGTGAGAGTATCTGCAGAAATTAGAAGGAAGGAAAAACTGCCCATGACAAGCTGAAGTTTTGGGTCAGTCTATGAGGTGTACTATTCTTCCTCATATTCAACGAAGAATAATAGATAACCCATCAGGTTCAGAAACCTGTCCTCTACTTAATTTTTTGAATGTTTACAATGCTGCTACCACTTATTTCAATACCTGTTATGTCTGCATCCAGGCAACGATCAAAAAGTTTTAACTGTTCTATGAGTTAAAGGAAAAGGGAAATATATTTACTGGCAAAAACATGCAGAGATCCTGTACTGCAAGGACAAATCAGAAAGTCTTTGCCTCTATCTTTATTAGCCAATTTAAGGCGCATTCAGGTAATGATAAATATACATCCTACTCTACGTACCTTACACTATTTTTCCACATAGTCCTGACATTGGTTCACACATTTGCCCTTTCACAGCACTAAATTTGAGATGCCCCTGAGGTAGAGTTCATCCAGCTGGCTATGGAACCACCGTCGGACTGCTGTCTTGGCTTCATCGTTACTTGTGAATCACTGTCCTGCAGGGAACTTATACAGCGGTCCAAAAGTGTGAAGTAACTAGGGGAGAGGTCTGGACTGTATGGCGAGTGGTCCACAATCTCCCACTGAAGTGCCCAAAGCTTTTTGGCAGTTCTGATTGCTAAATGTGGTCTCACATTGTCATGGAGTAGAATCATGTTGTTCACATCAAGAATCCCTTAGCGCATTCGCCTGATGGCACCCCTCAGACAAGACAGTGGGGAACAATAACTGTCGGAATTGATGACTGTATCTTGTGCCTTGAAATCCAGCAGGCGCAGCTATCCTAGAAGGCCATTAACATCACTTTCCAACAGATGGCACTAAACAGAATTTTTTTGTCACAGGCAAATGTAAAGGTTTCCACACCATGCTCTGCTGCTTGGATTCCAGTGCGAAATGCAGTATCCATGTTTCATCGCCAGTAACAGTGCTGTCCAGGAAACCTTCACCATCCTTGGAGTATCGTTCCAGATGATTCAGTGAAGGCATCATTTGCTTGCCTTTCATCATGTCTTCCAACTGCTTAGGCACCCACTGACATGAAACCTTCTGGTACCCTATGGTATGAATCCATGAATGACATCGTAAGCATTTCCATATGATATGTGAAGCTCCCAGAAATAACCATGCTGTGCACACGCCAAGCTGCTTTCACCATTGTATCCACGGGGGATATGTTGTCATCAGTCAGCGATGAATGTGGTCTCCCCGGCCGCTCATTGCTGTGCAAGACTTCACGGCCTTTGTCAAACTCACACCACCACCCTGTAGATTTCGATGGACATTCGTCCCTTTCATCACAGAAAATGTGTCACACTTTGTTGTTCTAACGCCATGGAAATGTGAAGCACAACCACCATCTTTAACAACTGACAGCAGCGTTGTGCAGTGGAGCTACTGGTAGATATGGCTGGCATGAACCGTGATAGGTCCAACGCTGGGCATAGGTATGTTGACTTCGCATTTACTGCCATAACTTGGCTAAAAAGAAATTAGGGGTAAAGACTTTCCGGTTTTCCCTCTTACAAAAATTACTCAAAAGTTACAAGAACACATATTTAAAAAATATATACATATAAAATTAAATTAAACAAAGAACACGCACAATTATGTCAGAAACCAGTTAAATCCAACAACAGACTTATGGCTCTATGGAACGCAGAGAAACGAGAGACAGAACAACCACTCAAAGGATTAAACTGAAGCGCTATAAATGATGAATTACAGGTAGGGGAAGCGTGATATCATTTCTTAAATATAGTGTGAAATATATGGAAAAACATTTCAAGAGCAAAATCACAGCAATATGTTCAAAAATCAACTCTCGTAAAATTGAACCCTAAGAATGTTCATCCACTTCAACACAGAAATTAAGCAAATTATGTTTTCTCTCATAAATAAAAGCTCGTCTGAATTTGATGATGTTTCCTACAGAGTACTAAAGACTTGTTCCCAAATAACAAGCCCTGCCTTATTTTTTAAAAAAAATTTAATGCATGATCAAGTCAAAAACTTTTTTCCAGAAGGTTGAAAAATGCCACTGTTAACCCTTCTATAAGAAGATGATAGGAGAGTACCAACCTGTTTCACTACCGACATCATTTTCCAAAATTTCTGTAAAGGTGATGTATACTAAAACAATAATATCCTCAGTATGCACAGTTTGTATTTCATAAGTGTGGCTCTACTGAGAATGCTATTTACATTTTCACTCACCAAATTTTCATCTTCTTCACTTAATGCATTAGGCAAATAGCATGTTACGCTACTCTATTTCTTGTGCTGCTAAGTTTTATGATGGCTCCACATATGGAAGTAAATTTATTTAATTTTTGGTGCACATCATGGTTATCTTTGTAAGTTATGTCGCATCCCAGACATTAAAAATGTTCCACTTGCTCCAATATTTCATTATTCAGTACTATTTTAGATCTTGCTGGCTGTTTGTTCCAAAATGCCATCACTTTCATTCTATCTACTGACAATCACCCTTTTCTAAAATCTGATTATCCTTCAGACATTAGTTTTTCCACAATACTTAGAAGTCTTGCACTCATAATTTTGGCATATAATTTATAGGCCGAAGCCAGGAGGCTTATAGGTCTATAGTTACTACATTTATTTTTATCCCCTTTTTTAAAAATTGCTATTACTTTAGCTCTTAGCCAGTCTTTTGGTACCTTCTCATTTCTCCAACATTGATTAAAGGTGTGAAGAAGCCTCAGATATAAGACAAGCCCTTCATATTTTCACACTTTCATATTAACACCATCTAAACCAGTGGCTTTCTGAATTTCAGTAACTTTTAGAGCTTCCGTCAGTTCTCTCATATCAATATTGTCAGGTCTTTTGTGTCATTTAGTTCAAGTAATGTCTGAATTAGCATATCAGGAGACCATAATTTTTATAATGAGCCATCCACTCACTCTCTCCTACATTATTGACATGTATACAATCATCTTCTAGTCTACTGAGTGATTTAATGACTTTATAAGCGATACCATTAAATAACAAAATAGCACTAGTTGGTGTTTTCTTTGATCTATCTGAGGCATTTGACTGTATGAATCGCAATATTCTCCTAGATAAACTGAAGTTTTGTGGAATTGTTGGCATAGCCAATCAATGGATACTGTCATATCTAACCAAAAGAATGTAGAAAGTTGTACTTAGTAACTGAACCAATGTAATCGCGGAGATTCTTTTGGCTGGGAAGAAATTATGAATGCACTTCTCTAAGGCTCAATCTTAGGTCCTCCATTCTTCCTCGTATACGAAGGTGGATCAGCTCCCACCCCCCCTTTTCTTCTCGCCAAATTATAGCTGTAAATGCAAAGTCAACATTTCCATTCCTGGCAGTCGACCATTCCTGGGCCAACCTGGCCTTATATGCCTGTAGCTCTGCAGTATATAACTGCAGTCAGTTGTTACAGATGGCAGTTGAGCTTCACGTGCCACGGTATACAAGCAACGAAATGTGATTCGTTTTCCATGGAGGGACAAATGCCCATCAAAATCCAAAGGGAAATGCAGCTCACATATGGGGAAAAGTGTCTTGCTTTGAGAAGTGTAAGGTGGTGTTTCTGAGTTTACATGCACTTGCATGACAGTAAGTGTTTTGGGGAGCTGCATCTGTCACTGGCTGACAAGAAAATTTTATGTGTGGATGTAATGGTGAAAGCGGATCAGTGCGTGCATCTCAACAATATTCCCTGAGAGCTTGGTATTTTTCACGGTAGTGTTTACAATGATGTTTACAAATCCTTAGGGTACAGGAAGGTTGAATGTCGGTGGGTGCCTAAGCTGTTGGATGACATGATGAAATGTAAGCAAGTGATTGCTTCACTGAATCATCTGCAACAGCATGCCTTGGATGGTGACAGTTTCCTGGACCAGATTGTTAATAGTGATGAAATCTGGGAACTGCATTTCATTTCATGCCACAATCGAAGCAGCAGAGCATGGTATGGTTGGATTCGCCTGTGACAATAAAATTTGGTTCAATGCCACTTGTTGGGGATGTGATGTTGATAGTCTTCAGGGATCATCGTTGGTCTTCTGGGAACGTTGTGGACTGCTCTTGCTGGATTTCATGCACAATACAAGGCCACATGTGGCAATCACAGCTGTCAACAACCTTGGTCATTTCCTGGGAGAATCTGAGGCAGCAACCATAGTTCACCCCTAGCGATTTCCATGTTACCAGTTCGCTGAATTAGTTCCTGGCAAGACAGCGGTTCATGGGCAATGGCGAAGCTAAGCCAGCAATCTGACAGTGGTTACCCTGTCAGCTGGACAAATTATACCGCAGAGGTGCTCAAATTTAGTGCTGCAATAGAATACATGGCTGAAGTGGTGTGGGACTATGGGGAGAAATGGTGTAAGGTACATAGATCAGTAAGTATATTTGTAATTATCTGTTTGTACCTTTAAAAAAAAAAAAAAAAAAAAAAAATGGGGCAAAGACTTTCTGAGGCTCCCTCATACGCAAATGATCTTCTGTCTAATATGTAACATGCAGAATTAGATTTTTGCAGATTACACTAGTACTGCAATCAATCCAACCATACATACAGTAACAGAAGAAATGGTAAACAATGTTCTTAAAAGCATCACTGACTGGTCTTCTGTGAATGTTCTCAACCTGAATGTTCAAGACACAACTTATTTAGTTCTGGACCTCTAGAGGTACTACATCAATGATAAGTACAACATCAATGATAAGTGTAACACATTGTGAATAAATAAAAAATAGGGTGCAAACCTGATGAGAATTTAAACTGAAAAGAGCAAATTTTGGAACTCCTAGAACAACTGAGATGCCTATTTTGCATTTAGAATCATTGCAGATCTTGGGGAGAGACTAATCTGTAAGCTGACACTCTTTATATTTTCAGTCAATAATGTCATGTGGTATATAATGTTCTGGGCTAACTCAATTTTAAGAAAGAATGTCTTCATTGTTAAAAAACTTGCTGTAAGAATAATATGTAGCGCTCACTCACAATCAACTTTTAGACCTCTGTTTATGGAATGAATTTTTCACAGCAGTGTAGTGTTCTCTGATAGGAAACTTTCTAGCAGATTAAAACTGTGGGCTGGACCTGAGACCTCAACTTGGGACCTTTGCCTTTCATGGGCAAGTGCCAACTGACTGAGCTACCCAAGAACAATTAATGATGTCATCACGGCGTTACTTCCACCAGTATCTCATCTCCTACTTTCCAAACTCCGCAGAAGTTCTCCTGCAAAACTTGCACGACTAGCACTCCTGGAAGAAAGAATATATCCCCCACCCTGTGGCAAGTCATGTGTCTGCAGGATGGCATCTGTGATGTTTGGAAGGTAGAAGATAAGGTACTGGCAGAAGTACAGCTGTGAGGACAGTGTGCAGCTTAAGTAGCTAAATTGTTAGAGCCCTTTCCTTATGAAAGATAAAGATCCGATTTCAAGTCTCAATCCGGCACACAGTTTTAACCTGGAAGGAAGTTACATCTGTTTAAGGAATTGAAAATTTTGAGTATTGTTTCACATTGTATTTATTCCGTGATGAAGTCTGATGTAAATAATCCACTGCAGTTCAAAAAGAACAATAATGCACATAATTACAATACCAGAAGAAAAAAATGACATTAATTACTCTGTATTAACAAAAGGGATGCACAATATTGCAACTAAAATTTTTGATCACTTACCTAGTGATATAACATGTCTGACAGATAGCAAATCAAAATTTGAACACAAACTGTAAAAGTTTCTCCTGTGTGGCTATCAGCTGTCACATTGTCTTATTTTAGAAGCCCATAGGTATTTATTAAAAATCGTGTATTGTGATTGGTCAGAAAAGCAATCTTACTAGTAGTGCGTAACTGAGTTGCTAATCTTTGCGACTTGTGAGTTGTCTGATACCAAAGATTTCTTTGCCTAAATTTTACGGGCAGAAAAATCTGCCATGCTCAAATTTAACTATTTTCTGTTTATTAATTGGTGTTACATTACCTAAAAGAGCATCCAACCTGAACCCACAGAGGTTAGTTGCTACTTTTGATTCACTTTGACAGAAAGAGGAAAGAAAGAAAGAATCTTCTGCAAACTCTTTTACCATGTTTTCAGTAAAAAGACCATTTATGGTTTATTTAGTTTTTTAATTAAGAAACCAGAGACTACAGCATACCCACTCTGTTTACCTGTAAACTGGATATTTACTAGTAGTTGTTTCCCAGCATGTTTAAAAATTACAGTGGTTGCACAACTACACAAAAAGGAGGTAAGTCATGGCTAAGTAATTATCGACGAATCTTTCTAATAACCTTTCTATCAAAAGTAGCAGTGCACTGCATGAAATTCCAAATCCATAAGCATCTATCTGCTAACAACATTCTTAGTGATTCTCAATATGGATTCAGACCTGGCTTATCCTCTGTGAAAGCAGTGGAAAATATTATTTCTTTCACTTTGTCTGCACACAAATCTAAACTTTCTATAAATGCCACAAGTGTAGGCCTGATTAAAGCCTTCGATTCTGTCCGTCACAGAATTCTATTAAAAAAGTTCTATTCTTATGGTTTTAAATACAAAGTTCTATCTCTGATTACACCTTATCCGAGTGAGCGAAAACAAAGTCTACATTTTAACAAAAACAAATCAGACAATGTGGGTGTAACATGAGATGTGTCCAAGGGTCCTTGCTTGGACCCTTGTTTCTTGTAATATATGAAAATGATTTGTCCAGTATGATGCTGTGTAAGTCCATACTAAATGCAAGCACCACCACCTTTGTTACACATGGTGGGGGCCTTGGACACAATAAAGCAGAAAAATGCAGGACAATTCGGAATATCCAGTATATGGTGCAGAGCAAATGAATTGCAAATTAACCACTCTAAAACAGCAAAACTCCTTTTTAGCCTCCCTAATGATGACAACTGTAGTGCCAGTTAAGTTTCTTGGAATTTATCTTGTTCTAAAATTAACTTGGAAAACTCACAATAACTATGTATGCAAAAAGTTAGCCTGAGTCATCTGTCTGCTAACTAAACTTAGGACTTGAAACTTCCTGGCAGATTAAAACTGTGTGCCGGACCGAGACTCGAACTCAGGACCTTTGCCTTTCGCGGGCAAGTGCTCTAACATCTGAGCTACCAAAGCATGACTCGGGATCCGAGTTCGAGTCTCGGTCTGGCACACAGTTTTAATCTGCCAGGAAGTTTCATATCAGCACACACTCCGCTGCAGAGTGAAAATCTCATTCTGGAAACATCCCCCAGGCTGTGGTTAAGCCATGTCTCTGCAATATCCTTTCATTCAGGAGTGCTAGTTCTGCAAGGTTCGCAGGAGAGCTTCTGTAAAGTTTGGAAGGTAGGAGGTGAGGTACTGGCAGAAGTAAAGCTGAGTGGATGGGGCGTGAGTCGTGCTTGGGTAGCTCAGATGGTAGAGCACTTGCCTGTGAAAGGCAAAGGTCCCGAGTTCGAGTCTCGGTCTGGCACACAGTTTTAATCTGCCAGGAAGTTTCATATCAGCGCATACTCCGCTGCAGAGTGAAAATCTCATTCTGTAAACTTAGGACTTGTGTGACAAACAACCTACTAACTATTTAATTCCTATTACACCCATCAGTTATTATTGGCTTTTCCATCATGAGTTTACTGCAAAAAGAGTATTTTTACATCAGAAGGGTTTCTCTTTTATTTATAAAGCATCTTCCATGGTTATTCTGCAAATTGGATACGTATGTTTGTAGATTTTGTTGTTGTCTTAGATTAAAAACAACATTTTGTTTATAAACCTGTAGTGGAAGTTAGCTACGGTGTTTCTTTACATTTTCTCCAAAGCACTGCTTCTTTCCTCCTTGTTAGCAGTGGCTGATGTTGTGTGTTTTCTCACTCTGCATAGAGTTACAGTGTTTATGTCTGCTCATTTGTTTGTGAATGTGTGTGTGTGTGTGTGTGTGTGTGTGTGTGTTTTAAGGGGAAGGAGATGGGGAGAGGGAGGGAGATATTAGAGGATGGGGGAGGGTAGAGGGTGAATGTGTGTATGTATTTGTGTGGTGTGTGAATTAGTGAAAATGTCTTGTAGGATTGACAGAGATGTGAGAGGAGACAGGATTGGGATGGGGTGTGGGACTGCAATTCACTGCTCCCCCCCCCCCCCCCCCCCCCAAGTGTATACTGGATGGTGGTTAAATGGAGCCTGTGGTTACAAGTGTGTATTTAATGTTAAACTAAACGGTCGTTCAGTTTAAAGAGTTCCTGGTTTGCCAGGTTAGTCTGATCATTTTTGAGTTGTTTCTTTTCTGTTATGTTTTTTTGGATGTGATAGTTTTCTAGTAAGGTGAGGTGATTGACCACTTAATATAACATAAACACATATAAGACAGTCTCCATGAGGAGGGAAGAAGCAGTGTTTTGGAGAATAAGTAAAGAAACACCATAAGTAACTTGCACTCCAACTTACACTGTTCTTATTCTAAAACAACCAAAATGTACAAATATATGTATCAAACTTGCAGAATAACAATGGAACATGCTTTATACATAAAAGAGAAATGCGTCTGGTGTAAAAATTCTTTTTGATTACATTGCAGTAAGATCAAGATGGAAAAACCAATAACAACTGATTTTAACAGCTGCTGTGGGAAGATAGCCATACAGACAAATGTATTATCCTACTATGCAATTCCTCTGAAGCAAAAAGAATTTTTATTTGGTAGGAAAAGGCTCTTAGGTGCATTGCTGGAATGAGAAACCATGTATCATGTAGAGCTCAAAATACTGACAGTTGCATTGCTGTTCATTATCAGCTGCTTGGTGCATATCAAGGAAAACCAAAACAGCCATAAACTGCGAGAGTCTATACATAACCACGATACACAAGCAGTTACTGGGGGGGAGGGGGTGGGACAGCAAAATAGTTACATATACATAGGGGTACAATCATTTAATATGTTACCATATACAACACACAGTGTATCACCAAATGTTGGTTGGTTTGTTTGTTTAAAGGCGGGAGAAGGGACCAAATTACAAGGTCATCGGACCCTTGTTCCTAAAAAAACAGTGCCACAAGGGTGAGAATAAAACGGATGAAACATATAACACAAAGTGGAAAGAGAGGAAAAGCCACAAGAACGAAGGGAAGGCAACGAACACTAAAAGAAACAAAAGAGGACAAGGAAACAACAGAGAGACACTAGAAACAGAAGAGAGTAAAACATGAAAGCAGATTACAGTGGCTGACCAACCACAAGAGTAAAAAGGGAAAGCCAGCCACTCTGCAACACATTAAAACCTCCACCCTAAAAGCACCAGGGTAGAGGACACGGAGGGACAAAGGACATGTGTTAAAACCTAGATAGAAGTATAAAACCCACTCTCAAGGATAAAACGTAAAGCTAAAGCTGCCGTTGAGGCATTGTCGCCCAACACCAAAGGCAGGGTCCTGGGAAAATTAAAAGTCTGCTGCAGAGCGGCTGAAAGTGGGCAGTCTAGCAAGATGTGGACGACTGTCATTTGGGAGCCACAGGGACACTGAAGTGGGTCCTCACAATGGAGTAGGTAACCATGCATTAGCCACGTATGACCAATGCGGCAGAGTACAATTGACTCCCTGCGAGAGGCCTGCATGGAAGACTTCCACACATTCATAGTCTCCTTAATGACACGCAGTTTGCTGTGCGTGCTGTTATGCCATTCCGTCTCCCAAAGCTGGGAAACCCTGCAGTGTAAGACAGAATGAGGGCCAGCTTCTGAGATGCCTATCTCCAGAAGAGGTTACCGCGTCGCCTGTTTGGCCAGGTGTTGGCAAGTTTGTTGCCGGGGATTCTGACGTGTCCTGGGGTCCACACGAACACTGCGGAGCGGTGGGACTGTTCCAGGGCATAGACGGACTCCTGAATGGACACTACTAGAGGGTGGCGAGGGTAGACTGGTCGATAACATGTAGGCTGCTCAATGAGTCAGTACACAGGAGAAATGACTCGCCAGGGAATGAGCGGATGTACTCAAGAGCACGATATGGCTGGCCAGCTCTGCAGTGAAAACACTGCAGCCAACTGGCAGGGAGTGCTGCTCAATATGTCCTCCATGAACATATGCGAAGCCTACGTGATCATCAGCCATTGAGCCGTAGGTGTAAACCACTTCAGAGTCCCGGAACACATCAAGAACGAGAGGAAGTGACAGCGGAGAGCGGCAGGGTTAATGGAGTCTTTAGGTCCAAGCAAAAGGTCGAGACGGAGGCGTACACCATGGAGGCGTATGTGAACGGACCGCAAGTAGAGGTGGTAAAGGGAAGGACTCCAGTTCGGAGAGAAAGGACTGCACGCGAACCGCAATCATTAGCCCTGATCTGGGCTGCTGATGTGGGAGATGGACTGCCGTGGGCAGGAAAAGGAGATGCTAATTCACATGCTCAGGGGAACTATGAATGTGTGCTGCGTAACTGGTGAGCAGTCGCTCACGTCTGATCTGCAGTGGAGGGACACCAGTACGCTGGTCACCGGACTCGACCTAAAAACTCCTGTCGCTGATCGAACCCCACAATGGTGAACAGGGTCGAGTAAATGCAATGCTGAAGGTGCTGCCAAACCATAAACCACACTCCCATAGTCAATTCGGGATCGGATAAGGGCTCTGTAGAGCTGCAGCAGCGTACAGCGATCTGCACTCTAATTAGTGTTTCTCAGGCAACGGAGGGCATTGAGGTGCTGCCAGCATATCTGCTTAAGCTGATGAAGATGAGGGAGCCAAGTCAATCGGGCGTTGAAAACCAGTCCTAGGAACTGATATGTCTCCACTACAGTGAGTGGATCGTCATTAAGGTAAAGTGCGGGTTATGGGTGAATGATACTACGCCAACAGAAGTGCATGACACGACTTTGTGGCTGAAAACTGGAAGCTGTGGGCTAGAGCACATGACTGAGCCTTGTGGATGGCTCCCTTTGGCCACTAAAAATAGAGACACACTCAATACAGAGCCCTGCGGGACTCCATTCTCCTGGACATGGATGGAACTACGGGAGTCACCAACTTGGACACACAAAGTACGGAGGGACAGCAAGTTTTGTATAAAAATCCGGAGTGGTCCCCGGAGACCCCACTCATACAATGTGGCAAGGATATGACATCGCCAAGTCGTGTCGTATGCTTTACATAAGTCAAAAAAGACAGCAATCAGGTGTTGCCATCTGGAAAAGGCTGTTCGGATGGCAGACTCAATGGACACAAGATTATCAGTGGCAGAGTGACCCTGGCGGAAGCCGCCCTGACATGGAGCCAGCAAGCCATGTGACGCCAGGACCCAACCCAACTGCCGACATACCACACGTTCCAGCAACTTACAAAGAATGTTGGTGAGGCTGATGGGCCAATAGCTACCCACATCAGCGGGTTTTTACCGGGTTTGAGCATCGGAATGATGGTGCTCTCCTGGCATTGCGATGGAAAGACGCCATCGCACCACATCTGGTTGAAGATGACGAGAAGATGTCGCTTGTAGTCAGATGAGAGATGTTTAATCATCTGGCTGTGGATACGATCAGGCCCGGGAGCTGTGTCGGGGCAATGTGCAATGGCACTGAGGAGCTCCCACTCTGTAAATGGGGTGTTATAGGATTCACTGCAGGTGTAGTGAATGAGATGACGTTTCCTTCCAGGTGCCGTTTGAGTGTGCAAAAGGCCGGGGGCTTATTCTCCGATCCAAGTGCTCAGCAAAGTAACCTAAAAGATGTTTGATCTTTGCCCAGACTTGGAAAGGTGACGTGTGGCACCCAATGGTGGAGACGTATCTCTCCCAACACTCCTTCTTCCATTGTCTGATAAGGTAGCGAACACGGGCACGGAGCTGTTTAAAGGCTGTGAGGTGCCGCTTATGCCACTGTAGAGCTCGCTGACGCTCCTTAACTGCTTCAGCGATTTCTGGCGACCACCATCGCACTGCTTTACGCCTCGGGTACCCTAAACAGCAAGGGGTCGCATTTTCTGCTGCAGAAACAATTGTGCTAGTCACTTGCTCAACCATCACATCGATGTTACCATGTGGGGGAGATTCAGCAGTGACAGCAGGGGTGAAAGTTCTCCAGTCCGCTTTGTTCAAAGTCCATCTGGGCAGGCGTCTGTGTGCCTGACGCTGGGGCAGTGACAGGAAGATGGGGAAGTGATCACTACCACATAGGTCATCATGTGTGGATAGATGGGAGAAGTCCTGGGCTGCAAATTGATAAATCAATGGCTGAGTAACTACCATGAGCCACACTTAAACGTGTGGCGGCCCCTGCATTTAAGGGGCAGAGGTCGAATTGCGACAGTAAAGTTTCGATACCTCTGCCTCTGCCAGTAGGCATGTTACAACCCCGCAAGGGGTTGAGGGGATTAAAATCTCCCAGAAGTAGAAAAGGTTTAGGGAGTTGATCAATCAATGCAGCTAACACATTCAGGGGTACTGCACCATCTGGAGGAAGATTTACATTGCAGACTGTTATTTGCTCCGCCATCCTTATTCTGACAGCCACAGCTTCAAGAAGGGTTTGAAGGGGCACATGTTCACTACAGACCGAGTTTAGGGCATAAACGCAAACTCCACCTGACACTCGATTAAAGTCACTACGGTTCCTATAATATCCCTTATAGCTGTGGAGGGCAGGGGTCCGCATTGCTGGGAACCAGGTTTCCAGGAGGGCAATGCAGATAGCAGGTGTAAAGCTTACCAGTTGCCATAGCTCAGCCAGGCGGTGGAAAAAACCGCCGCGATTCCACTGGAGGACGACATCGAGAGACTGGGAAAGCATGGAAAATTTAATGAGGCAGTTTACGCCTCAAAGTCACTTGCTGCCACCAATTTATTGCCTGAGCAGTCTATATCCATTGTGTCTGAGGGGCTGGCAAGATCTAGGTCCTCAGCGGACGCCAAAATCTCCATCCCATCCTCAATTGCAGAGCTTGCAGGTAGCAGTTGTGTGGGTGCCACTGCAATTTCTTTGGTCTTAGGTGTTTTCTTTTTGGATTTCTCTCGCTGCTCCTTGGGTTTCCCTGGCTGTGAGGACTTCACTGGCTCTCTCTGGGACTGAGGATGAACGTGAAGTTGTACGACCAGCTGCTTTTGGGCTCTTCAGCCACTGGCGGGTGTCGTCTTCCCAGTAGAAGAAACCTGAGAAGGGAGTGACCCAAGAGACCCCTTTGTAGCGAGAGAAGCCGAAGAAGACTTATGCTTCTCCGGCTTAGAACTGGGGATGGACATCCCCGATGGTTTGGTGTGTGTGTGTGTGTGTGTGTGTGTGTGTGTGTATGTGTGTGTGTGTGTTGCTCACAAAGTAGGTGGTGCAGGAGCAACAGGGAGTCTGTAGTCTTCCGGCTCTGAGAGATGACCTGTGTTGACGGAGCTGATGGTGCCAGAACTGTTGTAGCGGTGGTGTAAGGCGATGTCATAGGCACAGAATGCAGGCATTCAAATTTTCTCTTAACCTCAGTGTAGGTCATTCTGCCCCCACCCCCATGAACCTTGCCATTGGTGGGGAGGCTTGCATACCTCAGCGATACAGATAGCCGTACCTTAGGTGCAACCACAATGGAGGGGTATCTGTTGAGAGGCCAGACAAACGTGTGGTACCTGAATGGGGGCAGCAGCCTTTTCAGTACTTGCAGGGGCAACAGTCTGGATGATTGACTGATCTGGCCTTGTAATACTAACCAAAACGGCCTTGCTGTGCTGGTAATGCGAACGGCTGAAAGCAAGGGGAAACTACAGCCATAATTTTTTACGAGGGCATGCAGCTTTACTGTATGGTTAAATGATGATGGCGTCCTCTTGGGTAAAATATTCCGGAGGTAAAATAGTCCCCCATTCAGATCTCCGGACGGGGACTACTCAGGAGGACATCGTTATCAGGAGAAAGAAAACTGGCGTTCTACGGATCGGAGCGTGGAATGTCAGATCCCTCAATCGGGCAGGGAGGTTAGAAAGTTTAAAGGGGGAAATGGATAGTTTAAAGTTAGATATAATGGGAATTAGTGAAGTTCGGTGGCAGGAGGAACAAGACTTTTGGTCAGGTGAATACACGGTTATAAATACAAAATCAAATAGGGGTAATGCAGGAGTAGATTTAATAACGAATAAAAAATAGGAGTACGGGTAAGCTACTACAAATAGCATAGCGAACGTATTACTGTGGCCAAGATAGACACGAAGCCCATGCCTACTACAGTAGTACAAGTTTATATGTCAACTAGCTCTGCAGATGATGAAGAAATTGATGAAATGTATAATGAGATAAAAGAAATTATTCAGGTAGTGAAGGGAGACGAAAATTTAATAGTCATCGATGACTGGAATTCGACAGAAGGAAAAGGAACAGAAGGAAATGTAGTAGGTGGATATGGATTGGTCCAAGAATCATAAAAGAAGGTTGTATCCATGCAAGAACCCTGGAGATACTAAAAGGTATCAGATAGATAATATAATGGTAAGACAGAGATTTAGAAACCAGGTTTTAAATTGTAAGACATTTCCAGGGGCAGATGTGGACTCTGACCACAATCTATTGGTTATGAACTGTAGATTAAAACTGAAGAAACTGCAAAAAGGTGGGAATTTAAGGAGATGGGACCTGGATAAACTGACAGAACCAGAGGTTGTACAGAGTTTCAGGGAGAGCATAAGGGACCAGTTGACAGGAATGGGGGAAAGAAATACAGTAGAAGAAGAATGGGTAGCTCTGAGGGATGAAGTAGTGAAGGAAGCAGACGATCAAGTAGGTGAAAAGACGAGCGCTAGTAGAAATCCTTGGGTAACAGAAGAAATATTGAATTTAATTGATGAAAGGTGAAAATATAAAAATGCAGTAAATGAAGCAGGCAAAAAGGAATACAAACGTCTCAAAAATGAGATTGACAGGAAGTTCAAAATGGCTAAGCAGGGATTGCTAGAGGACAAATGTAAGGATGTAGAGGCTTATCTCACTAGGGGTAAGATAGATACTGCCTACAGGAAAATAAAGGGACCTTTGGAGAAAAGAGAGCCACTTGTATGAATATCAAGAGCTCAGATGGAAACCCAGTTCTAAGTAAAGAAGGGAAAGCAGAAAGGTGGAGGGAGTATATAGAGGGTCTATACAGTGGTGATGTACTTGAGGACAATACTATGGAAACGGAAGAGAATGTAGATGAAGATGAAATGGGAGATACAATACTGTGTGAAGAGTTTGACAGAGCACTGAAAGACCTGAGTCGAAACAAGGCCCCAGGAGTAGACAACATTCCATTAGAACTACTGACGGCCTTGGGAGAGCCAGTCCTGACAAAACTATACCATCTGGTGAGCAAGATGTACGAGACAGGCGAAATACCCTCAGACATCAAGAAGAATATAATAATTCCAATCCCGAAGAAAGCAGGTGTTGACAGATGTGAAAATTACTGAACTATCAGTTTAGTAAGTCACAGCTGCAAAATACTAATGCGAACTCTTTACAGACAAGTGGAAAAACTGGTAGAAGCCGACGTCAGGGAAGATCAGTTTGGATTCCGTAGAAATATTGGAACACGTGAGGCAATACTGACCAAACGACTTATCTTAGAAGAAAGATTAAGGAAAAGCAAACCTACGTTTCTGGCATTTGTAGACTTAGAAAAAGCTTTTGACAATGTTGACTGGAATGCTATCTTTCAAATTCTGAAGGTGGCAGGGGTAAAATACAGGGAGCGAAAGGCTATTTACAATTTGTACAGAAACCAGAAGGCAGTTGTAAGAGTCAAGGGGCATGAAAGGGAAGCAGTGGTTGGGAAGGGAGTGAGATAGGGTTGTAGCCAACCCTGATGTTATTCAATCTGTATATTGAGCAATCAGAGTAGGAATTAAAATCCACTGAGAAGAAATAAAAACTATGAGGTTTGCCAATGACATTGTAATTCTGTCAGAGACGGCAAAGGGCTTGGAAGGGCAGTTGAACGGAATGGACAGTGTCTTGAAAGGAGGGTATAAGATGAACATCAACAAAAGCAAAACGAGGAGAATGGAATGTAGTCGAATTAAGTTGGGTGATGCTGAGGGAATTAGATTAGGAAATGAGACACAAAGTAGTAAAGGAGTTTTGCTATTTTGGGAGCAAAATAACTAATGACGGTCAAAGTAGAGAAGATATAAAATGTAGACTGGGAATGGCAAGGAATGCGTTTCTGAAGAAGAGAAATTTGTTAACATTGGCTATAGATTTAAGTGTCAGGAAGTCGTTTCTGAAAGTATTTGTATGGAGTGTAGCCATGTATGGAAGTGAAACATGGACGATAAATAGTTTGGACAAGAAGAGAATAGAAGCTTTCAAAAATTGGTGCTACAGAAGAATGCTGAAGATTAGATGGGTAGATCACATAACTAATGAGGAAGTATTGAATAGAGTTGGGGGAGAATAGGAGTTTGTGGCACAACTTGACAAAAAGAAGGGACCGGTTGGTAGGACATGTTCTGAGGCATCAAGGGATCACAAATTTAATATTGGAGGGCAGTGTGGAGGGTAAAAATCGTCGAGGGAGACCAAGAGATGAATACAGTAATCAGATTCAGAAGGATGTAGGTTTCAGTAAGTACTGGGAGATGAAGAAGCTTGCACAGGATAGGGTTGCATGGAGAGCTGCATCAAACCAGTCTCAGGACTGCTAGACAACAACAACAACAACAACAACAACAACAACAACAGGTCAGACTGTCCAGGGTCTTGTACTCCATGATTTTCCTTTCTTTCTGGAGAATCCTGCAGTCTGGCCAGCAAGACGCTGCTGACACAGATGGGAGGCGGCGGGGCACATGGAGTATTGGAATGTGGTGGGCGTCTGCAATCTTGGCATGTGACGCTGGAAGTACAGCGGGAAGACATATGGCCGAACTTCCAGCACTTAAAGCACCGCATCGGGGGAGGGATATAGGGCTTTACATCACACCAGTAGACCATTACCTTGACCTTCTCGGGTAATGTATCACTCTCAAAGGCCAAGATGAAGGCACCGGTGGCAACATGATTATCCATCGGACCCCGGTGGACAAGCCGTACAACACGTACACCTCGCCGCTCTAAATTGGCGTGCAGCTCATTATCGGACTGCAAAAGAAGGTTTCTGTGAAATATGATACCCTGAATCATATTTAAGCTCTTATGGGGTGTGATGTTACAGAAATATCCCCCAGCTTGTCACAAGCGAGTAACTCCCGTAACTGGGCAGAGGATGCTGTTTTGATCAAGACTGACCGAGATCCCATTTAGGACAAGCCCTCCACCTCCCCCAATTTGTCCTCTAAATGCTCAACAAAAATCTGAGGTTTCATTGTCATGAAAGATTCTCCATCAGCTCTCAAACATACAAGGTACTGCGGTGAATAAGATCCATTGCCATCCTTACCCTGACGTTCCTCCCATGGTGTGGCCAGGAAGGGGAATGATTTGGCATCGTACTTCTGTGCGTTGAATTAAGCTCGCGATCGCTTAGAGACTGCTGGTGTTTCACCACCAGCAAGAGATGATGGACTATGCTTCATCGCGTGTCATCCACCCTGACGCCACACACTCTGACCAAGGGTCCTCCCCATGGGCATCATCCAGCTGCAGCAAAGACCACATGGCAGGATGGCCATTGCCGGGAGTCCTGATGCCCCACGGGGATGGGCATCTACCCCCTGGCATACGTGGGGAATTAATGGCGCAGGCATCAGCAGAGCGATCCCTGCTACAACCAACAGGGTATAAGGCGGCCCCACCACAATGGACTGGCTACCATGCTGGATATTAGGTGCAAAGAAGTCCACGGTCATCGTCGACACAGAAAGCGACACTGCATAGTGCATGGTGGAAAACGCACCCAGGAAGGTGTCCTCACCCAAGAGATGGAGATTGGAGAGGACTGAAATGTGACGATGAGGAAGTGAGCTAAAGATCTCAATGCACAATGGACACGATGCACCTTGTAAGGCGCCCTTCCCCAATTGGCTCGCTCTTCAGGAAAATTTTGGAGACTGGAGGTCAAACCCTACGGGGGACCAACACATAAAGGCCGAAATGTGTGAAACTGCTTTTAGTTGCCTCGTACGACAGGCAGGAATACCTCAAGCCTATTCTAACCCCCAGACCTGCAGGAGAGTCACCGAATGTCTTCAGAAATGTTACAAAAAGGTAGCTTGAACAAAAAGCCTTCTATACAATAGAAGAATTTAAAATATGTAATAAAATGATCTAATCTACTATAGCTTTTCTGAAAATGTTATTGTATCGTACTGCTGTGCTTCATTTTCATAATGCATTTATACTTAATGATTAACAGCATCAAGCATATCTCATTTATATTTGGCAAAATGTCAGCATGTGTATTGCATTACACTTACTGTTCCTCCCTTTTGTCATTCTGCTTGATGCATTTATATGTAATGATTACTAAATGTGGCAAGTATAAATCATCTACATTCCCCTTCAACATCTTAAAAATGTATGATTTTTTATATAGCTATGAAGTGTATGTAAAATGTTGACATCAACTGCATGCTTAAAGATGCATCAATAAATCAAATCAAAATTCTAAACCACCTAAACTACATTTGGTTTCACAATGCGAGCATACAAGGGCCTAAAAAACGACAACGTGGAGGTACTCTAATTAAATCTGGCATCTTTTATTTCGTTTTACAACTCTCCGAGGAAGGATATACGAAAAGTCTTGATTACTATGAAATGAAAGTTTGAATAACTCGAAAAACATTAAAAAAAGCAGTATCTTTTGTCACTACTCGTCATGACATATTTCAGTTTGTTTTTCTGCTATAACTACAGAAAAAAAAAATGGCTAAAAATTTCAGAATTTAACTGTGCATTCCCAAGGCAGTGGAGATCATAGTAGTAAAACTGTTGTATAACAGATGCAACACACATTACATCAACAGCCCACATGTTTTACACCACTGCTACATTGTGTAAATTTTGGTGAAGTTCACAGTCTTCCTGACTTCCTTTGGAATAGATTCATGTTACAGAGAATTATTGGTATGTCTTTTTATTGTGCAATGTGCTAGTTTATTTCCAGTTTAAGGTACAGCATACTTTGTGTTAGCATAGTTTGCAGCTGATGCGGAACATTAGTATACGTATGAAAAATTGTATAAATGTGTTGGTATGGTGATGTAACAACTGCTGATTCCTTTTAAAGAGAGGAAACTAGCATCTCCATCACCATAGGTACCATGCGCATAGCTGTGTGACAGCAGCCATGGGTGTTTCTTTACTACAGGTTTCCAAACTTGACAAGGATTTCTTTACACAGTGTCGCAAGCTGATGATACATTCCTCTAAGTGTCAGAGGCCAAAGCTAGAAGATATCTCCTATGGGATGCTTTGTATACATTTACTTCAAGCTACTTGGATGTTTTTAAACGTTTTACTTTCTGTAGAATGTCACTACGAAAACTATGCTGCTGGCCAGATGATGTCACTGCTGGGATTGTTTGGGAAGAAATTTTGATAACACAGAACACAAAAAATTACCCTTTTCAAATGTGATTACTTACCATTATTAGAGCAACAAAAAAGAAATAACTGTTTCTTTATTGAGTTCCCTATCCCACTTCATTTTTTATAACAAGAATTTTGAATAATTGAATTCGTAAAAAAAAAAAAAAAAGGAAAAAACAAACACACTTACTTGTAGTTTTCTGACTCAACTTCATTTCCTAGTCATCAGGACTTTTTATCTTCCGCAAAAAGTACTAAACAATTGTACAACATAATAAAAGATGTTAAATCTAATTTGAGTATTAGTGGAATATGGGCCTATTTTCAATGTTCCTCCAACCTATTGTACTTTTTTAGGGCCTTACATGTTTGCATTACAAAACCAAATAGTTTTTTTATGTAGTTTAGAGCATGGTAGTTCTAATGAAAACAGTTTAAAAGAGTTTGCAGAAGACTCTTCTTTGTAGAAGTGGGCCAAAAACTGGCATTTTTGACGTTTTTAAAATTGTCGTTAACTTTGCCCTCAATTTATAAACTATTAGAAAGCAGTAGGAGAATGATATTTTATATTCTGAAACCTTTAAGTCTTAAGTTATTACAAGAACAGTTTCGTGTGTATTCCACAATTATGTCTGAAGATATAAAAAGGTGAACTTCAAATTTTTTTTGATTGTTTTTTGGCCAACTTTGTTTTACACTATCCATATGCAAATCATTTCAGGAATTATTATTATTATTATTATTATTTTGCTTAACAGAGCAAAAAAGTAGTGACAGATGGTCTACATTTGTTTCTTCGAAGACAGAAGTGTTGGAGGTATTGTGTCTCATAGTTGCCGAAAACTCATGGGTGAACTGCTCTACAAGGTCAAACAAATGACTATATCTCTGCAAGTATTAAATTGGTGAAGTAAAACTTTACTATTGTAATAGGGAACATGTGAGAATGTTCATAAAAAATCTCAGCAAAATCCATGATGGTCACAGGGGAATTTTTTCTGAAGTTAGAAAACTTGTCACAGAATGGCCCAAATGTACTTAATTTTATTCACAGTTGCTAGTGTTTCTCCCATGACTGTATTACTTGTGTAAAATAAAGAACCAACACCTTCAGTCACAAGTGTGATGTCAGTCACAAGTGTGATGAGTTTGAGTCTTGAGGGCTCATCTTCAGGTAGTTTAACAGTCTACATATTTTTCCCCCATTTCTTAGGTTTACGTAAAGTCTTGTCTCTTTCCTGTAGTGGAGAAATGGTTTTGAAGCAGTAAACAGGTTTATGTACATAGATACACTTTCCGCTCTACAGCACATTTGTAAACAAAAATCAGATTTATATCTGGAAAGGATTTTATGTTAGAGAGTAATGCAGGAACTTAATTCTCTCAAATTGTTGGAGGCATGATTGGAAAAGAGAGCAGACCACCACCATAGTACAAACAATTATCAGATGTTTATTATGAGCCTCCTTACGATAAGCCTGCAAAGAATAAGAATCAATTTGAAATGTACAATTCTGTTCAAAGAAAGGTAGGATATGTTTAATTTCTACCTTTATTGGATAATTGGAGTAAAGGGCTAGCCCACAACTGTTGTAAATGGTCCTGGAAATCCTACATACTGGCAACAGGACAGAGTTGACATCTGATCTGGTCCCACACATGTTCTATTGGGGACACATCTGAGGATCTTGCTAATTGCAGGAGCACCTCGACATCGCGGAAACAGTTCACAAAGACATATGCCACGTGTGGACAACCATTGTCCTGACGAAATATGGCATCACGATACTGCTGCACGAGAGATAACACACAAGGACGCAGGATGTCCGTGATGTACCGCTGTGCTCTCAGAGTTCTCTCAATCACTATAAGCTGTGATGTACAGCCACAACACAACGAGTAATACCGCTGTGCCTCCCCAAAACACTGGAAGGTCACTGCCACACTCGCCGACGGTGGCCGTCGAGATACTGAGGAACCGCAATTCGTCACTAAACACAAGGAGGCAGCATTCGTCAGCAGACGACTCTTCCCCATCATAGGACCTCTCTAAATGCGTCCCTTCATGCTACGGTGTTAATGGCAGTGGCAGCTGCAGATTTGAACGGATTACAAAGTGGTTGGTGCACAGTGCGGTAATCCTCCCTCATGAGAGTCAGACACTGCCTACCAGAACATTGATGATGAGTATGGCTCCCTCAATTTCACCTGCAGTCCGATGTTGGGCCTTTGTCACATCCAAATACCCCACAAAACTAGATACTGCATGATTTGACCAGCCACCCAAATCAAGATGCACAAAAAGGCCCCTTTCAAACTATGTTAGGTGCTGACAACACTGTCGCACAGTAGTACATGGCATCTGTGTGTCCTTCACATTATCTCTCTATATCTGACACTGTTCACACCCCTTATACAGTACACTCTATCAGGCCTGGCCATTCCATCAATCACAGAAAATTAAAACTAATCATTTATAAATCCGCTAATGGTGTGTGTTGTACAACGATATCACCATCCATCCGTGTCTTCTGGGCTTTTTTTATTTTTATTTTTTGGGCCAGGGAGTGTATTTTTACGCTTTGCAGGTGAAGCTGTAAATGGGTTTTCTTATATGTATTAAATTTTGCTATTCATTACTACTACTAGCAGCTTGGTGGCTCAATGAGCAAGTGCCACTCTACTAATCTAAAGTGCTCCTAAATTATATTATTCTCTGTCCCTTTTTTAATTTTTTTATACACTAATATGAAAAATGCCAACTTATGCTGTGATATGGAGTCCATGTTAAACTGTAGCTTCTACTATAACTGGTTGAGTATGTCAGTTAATAGAACAAAGGAGTGCAAGAGACCATCACATCCCATACCACCCACCCATTGCAAAGCACTGTGGTTTCTGAACCAACCTTTGGGCTGGGTTTTACTTTACTGCTACTATATGTTAGTTTGAGACTTGAACCATGTGTTGTACAATGATATAATGCTGCATGAAGAAGTAATAAATTAAAACATCACGCCTGATGTGGCAGTTTTACTGCATGAACACTTGACTTTTTTTCTTTCATCATTTTGTGAACGGTGCCAGTGAGAAGATTTCACAGAGGTTTGAAATCATATGTAAAGTTTGTTGCATATCAATAAGTACTCTCATTTATGAATACTGAATGAATATATAGTCTGGGTATTTGCATGTGCTTCACCCCATGAACCACGGACCTTTCCATTGGTGGGGAGGCTTGCGTACCTCAGCGATACAGATGGCCGTACCTTAGGTGCAACCACAACAGAGGGGTATCTGTTGAGAGGCTAGACAAACATGTGGTTCCTGAAGAGGGGCAGCAGCCTTTTCAGTAGTTGCAGGGGCAACAGTCTGGATGATTGACTGATCTGGCCTTGTAACACTAACCAAAAAGGCCTGTCTGTGCTGGTACTGTGAATGGCTGAAAGTAAGGGGAAACTACAGCCCAATTTTTCCCGAGGGGATACAGAAGAATGCTGAAGATTAGATGGGTAGATCACATAAGTAATGAGGAGGTATTGAATAGAATTGGGGAGAAGAGGAGTTTGTGGCACAACTTGACAAGAAGATGGGACAGGTTGGTAGGACATGTTCTGAGGCATCAAGGGATCACAAATTTAATATTGGAGGGCAGGGTGGAGGGTAAAAATCGTTGAGGGAGACCAAGAGATGAATACAGTAATCAGATTCAGAAGGAGGTAGGTTTCAGTAAGTACTGGGAGATGAAGAAGCTTGCACAGGATAGGGTAACATGGAGAGCTGCATCAAACCAGTCTCAGGACTGCTAGACAACAACAACAACAACAACAACAGGTCAGACTGTCCTGGGTCTTGTACTCCATGATTTTCCTTTCTTTCTGGAGAATCCTGCAGTCTGGCCAGCAAGACGCTGCTGACACAGATGGGAGGCGGCGGGGCACGTGGAGTATTGGAATGTGGTGGGCGTCTGCAATCTTGGCATGTGACGCTGGAAGTACAGCGGGAAGACATATGGCCGAACTTCCAGCACTTAAAGCACCGCATTGGGGGAGGGATATAGGGCTTTACATCACACCAGTAGACCATTACCTTGACCTTCTCGGGTAATGTATCACTCTCAAAGGCCAAGATGAAGGCGCCGGTGGCAACCTGATTATCCTTCGGACCCCGGTGGACACGCCATACAAAATGTACACCTCGCCGCTCTAAATTGGTGTGCAGCTCATCGTCGGACTCTGGACCATATTTAAGCTCTTATGGGGCGTGATGGTTACAGAAATATCCCCCAGCTTGTCACAAGCGAGTAACTCCCGTGACTGGGCAGAGGATGCTGTTTTGATCAAGACTGACCCAGATCTCATTTAGGACAAGCCCTCCACCTCCCCCAACTTGTCCTCTAAATGCTCAACAACATTGTAATTCTGTCAGAGACAGCGAAGGACTTGGAAGAGCAGTTGAACGGAATGGACAGTGTCTTGAAAGGAGGATACAAGATGAACATCAACAAAAGCAAAACGAGGATAATGGAATGTAGTCGAATTAAGTCGGGTGATGCTGAGGGAATTAGATTACGAAATGAGACGCTTAAAGTAGTAAATGAGTTTTGCTATTTGGGGAGCAAAATAACTGATGATGGTCGAAGTACAGAGGATATAAAATGTAGACTGGCAATGGCAAGGAAAGCGTTTCTGAAGAAGAGGAATTTGTTAACATCGAGTATAGATTTAAGTGTCAGGAAGTCGTTTCTGAAAGTATCTGTATGGAGTGTAGCCATGTATGGAAGTGAAACATGGACGATAAATAGTTTGGACAGGAAGAGAATAGAAGCTTTCGAAATGTGGTGCTACAGAAGAACGCTGAAGATTAGATGGGTAGATCTAATAACTAATGAGGATAGAATAGGGGGGGAAGAGGAGTTTGTGGCACAACGTGACAAGAAGAAGGGACCGGTTGGTAGAACATGTTCTGAGGCATCAAGGGATCACAAATTTAGCATTGGAGGGCAGCATGGAGGGTAAAAATCGTATAGGGAGACCAAGAGATGAATACAGTAAGCAGATTCAAAAGGATGTAGGTTGCAGTACGTACTGGGAGATGAAGAAGCTTGCACAGGGTAGAGTAGCATGGAGAGTTGCATCAAACCAGTCTCAGGACTGAAGACCACAACAACAACAACAACAACAACAACATTTACATGTGTCCTCAGATGTATACTCAGTATATAACTCTAATACTTGTCTAACTGTGATGAACCTTTGACAGAAAATTATACCTTTCAATGAGCAGATTATGTTAAGCATTTTAAACATTGATTGGTCACTACTTATATGAAATACTGAAAATTAAGTTTTTGTTTCCCTCAGAAGCCATTAGATGAGCAACCTGCAAATAGAATGGGTTCCATTTCCAAGATTCACCTAGTAATATGTATGATTTTTGTTTTTCAATGCTTTGGACAGCAAGTGTTTGTTGTTCTGGATACTATTGTTTATGATAACATATTTTCAAGTGCCAGGAATTGGTAGAAATTAAATAAAATAATCTTGACAGTATGAGTGACATGGCATATATGTGTTAATGTCGTCTTCCCTGAAATGGGCCAAAACTAGTAAATCTGCTGACCAAACCATTACAAGAATTTGGGAGAGAGAATGGAAAGAGGGGAAAAAATGAGATAACAGCAACATTATGACAGAAATTTATTGACCAATACCCTATTAATCTCCAAAAGGTGAAATATTTAATACTGCCGACAGACACACATACAAGTACACAAAACTATCTTAGCCTTTGGAATTATTAGTTCCTTTCTTAGGGAGAGCCTGGAGAAGGTCAAAAGGGAAGGGCAGGTCACTCAGACACCAGAACGAGAGGCACCCATCCATCATGAGGATGAGAGGAGACAAAAAAAACCTGACCCTAACAGGTGGGTCCGTCTCATCCAGGAATCTGGCTGACCTTCCCCAATCCATTCAGGTTTCCTACCAGGGAAAGGACTCAATAGTTCCAAAAGCTAGGATAGCTTCATTTATGTTTGTGTGTGTCTACCAGCAATACTAACAGTTTCACCTCATGAAGATAATGAATATCAGCAGGAAAACAGAAGCTGGAATGCTACAGCAAAGGAGGTGGATGAAGACTGTGTCAAGAACGGGCTGTATGTCATAATCGCACCATTGTGAGCAGAAACATGGGTTTACTGTCAGTTTCATGTGATGATACAGTATTGCACAGTAGAGACAATGCACACCGAAGGTATAGGAGTGTAACACTTTAGCTTGAATGCCATTTTTCTAGTGTGAAACTTGCTGGCCTTATAGTATACGCTTTGGATTCCAGGAATCCCTACTGAAGGGAACAAAAGAAAAATAATAAAAATTATGAACTTAGAAACTGACCAAACGGATTTATTCAGCTGACATGACCAAACTCAGAAATGAAGAGCCATGGGAAATTTCTGCATTATACTGTCACAGATATTCTAGTTGTGAGTGGTGGTACTATCTTGTTGGAATCCCACAGCTGCACACGGACATCTGAATGGCACTTCTGCCATATAAAGGCTTTTTGAAACATAGTGTAATAATCTGCTCTGGCTGTGACAGAGTCATTTGTGCGCTTATCAAATAAAGTAGAAACCAAGATGCAAATTTGGCACCAGTTCTTGCTAGATAAATTCCTGTTACTGCTGATTCACACTTGGGTGCACCCAACTGACAAGAATTTAGTTGATCTTTGGGACCCTCTTCAGAACAAACACTGTTCCTCTAATTAAACAAAAGTGTGCTTCAGAATAGTAACTACTACTTAACAGCAACACTTTCTCTACACAGATCACCCACCAGGTGAATCAGAACTTGGAATTTTGTTTTTCTCAGTTTGCCACAGCATTATACATCCATCTGCTCTCCAAACACAAAACATTAACAATCACAACTGAAGAAATGTTGTGCTCACATAAAACTGAAATAATCACTGAATGGCCGAAAGTAACTGATATACTGTATGAGGGCAGCACCTCTTTTTGTTATTTTTTTCTCTTCTTTGTACCTCCACACTTCAGTGCTTATGGCAGAAGCAGTGGCCGTCATGCAAGCTTTCCAGTTTCTCAGGCAATGGGATTTAACAAGATCACGTTCATATCCAGTTCTTTGAGTGTACTATTCATTCTGAGCACCCCAACAACATGGACAGACAGTAACAGTCATCTTATGAACACAATACAGAAGATTGTTGAGCTACAAAGTAATGGAACTTCAGTGAACTTTCTCTCAATACAAACCCAGCACAGCATCCAACAAAATGAGTATCCAGACATCCGTACAAAGGACGCAATACACAACAAGCACTTGCTCATCTCTGAGTTCAATGCATCTGAGCACATCCATGGATGTAAAACAAGGTCATATAACATGTGGAAAATACAGTGCGAAAAAACACTTGCACTGATGCTGCCAGTATTATAATCTTCAACATGACCCAAATGATTATGGTTAAATGGTGATAGATTGACCTTAATACCCACTATGAGGGTGACTTATAGTCTGGAAACTCTCACAGTCATAGGCTGTAGAATTCTCGTGTATCAAGTTGGAAGTACACTGGGAAAACATCAGATCGTTTACCAGTCATCTCCAGGGGATAGGCATCAAAATCTCTCCCCTGTTCATATGACACATCACTAGAAGGTGACTCCAAAGACCTATTTTTTTCATGTAGGTAGTATACCAATGGTCAAGTCAATCAGTGCCAGGCACTAAGTAAGTTGCACACTTACAAAATCATCATGGAGTTTTCAGCTAAAATTTGTTTCTGGTTATCATGTGTTATGACAGCCTTTTCACAAACTGTTTATCATCAGATACACAATTCACACAATACAGTGCAGATAGAGTGGTATGTTTACCAAATGTCAACACAATAAGTTCAATAGTAATAATAATAATAATAATAATAATAATAATAATAATAATAATAATAAGAAGAAGAAGAAGAAGAAGGAGAAGAAGAAGAAGAAGAAGAAAAGGAGGAGGAAGAGGAGGAGGGGAAGGAGGAGGAGAAGAAGAAGAAGAGGAGAAGAATGAATTTTGTTTCTACTGCAGCCAGTATTACTGAAGGTAAATAATTCTTACAGATGCAATAACAACTCCAGTAAAATTTTTATCCTCCCCCCCCCCCCCTCCCACCATGAACCATGGACTTTGCCAGTGGTGGGGAGGCTTGAGTGCCTTGGCGATATACATAGCCACACCATAGGTGCAACCGCAACGGAGGAATATATGTTGAGAGACCAGACAAACGTGTGGTTCCTGAAAAGAGGCAACAGTCTGGATAATTGACTGATTTGGCCTTGTAACATTAAGCAAAACGGCCTTGCGGTACTGGTACTGCGAATGGCTGAAAGCAAGGGGAAACTACAGCTATGATTTTTCCCGAGGGCATGCAGCTTTACTGTATGGTTAAATGATGATGGCTTCTTCTTGGGTAAAATATTCTGGAGGTAAAATAGTCCCCTATTCAGATCTGCAGGCAGGGACTACTCAGGAGGAAGTCTTATCAGGAGAAACAGAACTGGTGTTCTACGAATCGGAATGTGGAATGTCAGATCCTTCAATTGGGTAGGTAGGTTAGAAAATTTAAAAAGGGAAATGGATAGGCTAAAGTTAGATACACTGGGAATTAGTGAAGTTCAGTGGCAGAAGGAACAAGACTTCTGGTCAGGTGAATACAGGGTTATAAATACAAAATCAAATTTGGGTAGGTTTAATAATTAATAATAAGATAGGAGTGCGGTTAAGCTACAGCATAGTCAACACATTACTGTCGCCAAGATAGACACAAAGCCCACGCCTACCACAGTAGTACAAGTTCATATGCCAACTAGCTTGGCAGACGATGAAGAAATGTATGATGAGATAAAAGAAATTATTCAGATAGGATGCAAATTTAACAGTCATGGGGGACTGGAATTCGATAGTAGGAAAAGGAAGAGAAGGAAAAGTAGTAGGTGAATACGTAATTGGGATAAGGAATGAAAGAGGAAGTGGCCTGGTAGAATTTTACGCAGAGAATATTTTAATCATAGCTAACACTTAGTTTAAGAATAATGAAAGAAGGTTGTATATGTGGAAAAGGCCTGGAGACACTGGAAGGTTGCAGATAGATTGTGTAATGGTAAGACAGAGATTTAGGAGCCAGGTTTTAAATTGTAAGACATTCCCAGGGGCAGACACAATTTGATTATGAATTGTAGATTAAAATTGAAGAAACTGCAAAAAGGTGGGAATTGAAGGAGATGGGACCTGGATAACTTGAAAGAACCAGAGGTTGTAGAGAGTTTCTGAGAAAGCAGTAGGGTACGATTGACAAGAACAGGGGAAAGAAATACAGTTGAAGAAGAATGGGTAGCTCTGAGAGATGAAATAATGAAGGCAGCAGAGGATCAAGTAGGTAAAACGATGAGGGCTAGTAGAAATCCTTGGGTAACAGATGATATATTGAATTTAATTGATGAAAGGAGAAAATATAAAAATGCAGTAAATGAGCAGGCAAAAAGGAATACAAAAGTCTCAAAAATGAGATCGACAGGAAGTGCAAAATGGCTAAGCAGGGATGGCTAGAGGACAAATGTAAGGATGTGGAGTCATATATCACTAGGGTAAGTTAGGTACCGCCTACAGGAAAATTAAAGAGACCTTTGGAGAAAACAGAATCACTTGTATAACTATAAAAAGCTCAGATGGAAAACCAGTTCCAAGCAAAGAAGGGAAGGCAGAAAGGTGGAAGGAGTATGTAGAGGGTCTATACAAAGGCGATATACTTAAGGATAATAATATTGAAATGGAACAGGATGTTGATGAAGATGAGATGGGAGATATGATACTGCATGAAGAGTTTGACAGAGCACTGAAAGATCTATGTCGAAACAAGGGCCCAGGAGTAGACAACATTCCATTAGAACTACTGATAGCCTTGGGAGAGTCAGCCCTGACAAAACTCTACCACATGGTGAACAAGATGTATGAGACATGTGAAATACCCTCAGACTTCAAGAAGAATATAGTAATTCCAATCCCAAAGAAAGTAGGTGTTGGCTGGTGTCAATCACCAAATTATCAGTTCAATATGTCACGGCTGCAAAATACTAACATGAATTCTTTACAGACGAATGCAAAAACTTGTAGAAGCCGACCTTGGTGAAGATCAGTTTGGTTTCCGTAGAAATGTTAGAACATGTGAGGCAATACCGACCCTATAATTTATCTTAGAAGTTAGATTAAGGAAAGGCAAACCTATGTTTTTAACATTTGTGGACTTACAGAAAGCTTTTGGTAATGTTGACTGGAATAATCTCTTGCAAATTCTGAAGGTGGCGGGGGTAAAATGTAGGGAGCGAAAGGCTATTTACATTTGTACAGATACCAGATGGCAGCTGTACAGGTTGAGGGGCATAAAAGGGAAGCAGTGGTTGGTAAGGGAGTGAGAAAGAGTTGTAGCCTATACCCAACGTTTTTCAATCTGTATATTGAGCAAGCAGAAAAGGAAACAAAAGAAAAATTTGGAGTATGAATTAAAGTCCATGGAGAAGAAATAAAAACTTAGAGGTTTGCGGATGACATTGTAATTCTGTAAGAGACAGCAAAGGACCTGCAAGAGCAGCTGAACGGAATGGACAGTGTCTTGAAAGGAGGATATAAGATGAACATCAACAAAAGCAAAATGAGGATAATGGCATGTAGTCAAATCAGTTGATGCTGAGGGAATTAGATTAGGAAATGGGACACGTAAAGTAGTAAAGGAGTTTTTCTATTTGGGAAGCAAAATAACTGATGATGGGCAAAGTGGAGAGGATATAAAATGTAGACTGGCAATGGCAAGCAAAGCGTTTCTGAAGAAGAGAAATTTGTTAAGATTAAGAATAGATTGTCTTTTCTGGACATAAGTGTGTGGGGTGTAGCCATGTATGGAAGTGCAAAATGGACAATAAATAGTTTAGACAAGAAGAGAATAGAAGCTTTCGAAATGTGGTGCTACAGAAGAATCAGATGGGTAGATCACATAACTAATGAGGAGGTATTGAATAGAATTGGGGAGAAGAGAAATTTGTGGCACAATTTAACTGGAACAAGGGATCGGTTGGCAGGACATGTTCTGAGGCATTAAGGGCTCACCAATTTAGTATTGGAGGGCAGCATGGAGGGTAAAAATCGTAAGGGAGGTCAAGAGATGAATACACTACACAAATTTAGAAGGATGTAGGTTGCAGTAGTTACTTGGAGATGAAGAAGCTTGCACAGGATAGAGTAGCGTGGAGAGCTGCATCAGATCAGTCTCTGGACTGAAGACCAGAACAACAACAACAAAATTTTAATTGCAGTACATCACAAATTTTGTGCTTCAATTTATCTAGGGTAAGTTATCTAGCTGCAACTGTAACGAAAGGACAAAAACAAACCTTGGCTTCTTTGTTGCGTGTCTCTTCTGCTGTGACACGTTGTTCCAACAAATTTATCTGCTGATGAAGCCCTTGTTCAATTTCTCTCTGTGTGTTCAAATGGCTCTCTAGCTCTGAAACACGTGCCTTTTCTTTTTCCAGTTGTTGTGTCAACTGGGACAGTCTTTTCTGCAAGTGTAATTATATAACTTGGTTAGTTACATCATTCACATGTATTACTACTGGTTAAATTGTATGGAGGTAAAAAAATAGATAAACACAACAAAATATATTTAAAAAATGTGTCTCAATTCTGACAGCATTATCAAAAGAATGAGGACAACTTTTGAAGTTCAGTCTCTGTCGGTCCATTATGGCTTGGGGGACATTGGCTGGTACATATTTCTTGATTCAAAAAACTTCAGCAACAGCCATATATTTTGGTTTATTTTATTTTATATGTCAAATGCTACCAGTTTCGGCAACTCACTATTGTCATCTTCAGGCCCCACATGATCTTTGACCATGTTTCGAGGATTGTATGTAGGCTCAGTCAGTGTCAACCGTTCACAGAAATTTGTTGGATAACAATCGGATTTACGGTTCCAGTTTTATGGCACCATTCAATAAGACTGTTAATACGATAATAGCGTATGGGGCCTGAAGATGGCAATAGTGAGTTGTCAAAAGTGGTAGCATTTGAGGTATAAAATAAAATAAACCAAAACATACGGCTGTTGGTGATGTTTTTTGAATCAAGAAACTTTTAAAAGTTATCCCAAAACCGACACAAGAGGATATTATTTCCCCACCTCCAATGGTGCTGGAAAATAAAAACAAGAGTGAATATAAGAAAGATTTCACGTAAAAATGTTATGTTTTTACTAACTATTTTTCAACATATACATTGTAACACTGAGACTTAGCCTTATCAGTGTACCAGCTATCTTATGCCCACTGTCTGAAATAAATATGATCCAATCTTTTGACTGGATCATATTTATTTCTCAATTATCGAGCAGGACAGGCAAGACTGGTTGAATTCAATTAATTAAGAAACTGTTTGGCTTGACATTTGATTTTGATCATTAGCCACGACCAAAGGAAAGTCAAAAAAGAAAAAAGAAAGAAAGAAATAAATAAAATATAAGTAAATATTTAATGTGACAGGGGAACAAACTGAAGTAAAGACAAATTATATATCAGATTCATAAAGAGATCACAATGGAAAGTACATAAAATGAGTTATGTAGCTAGATCAAGCAAAGTGTGTGCTAGGAGAGAGAATTGCGAATTTTTTAAACTAAATGCCTTTATGCAATACGTAAAGTTGGTTATGGAGAACAATTAGAACTACACTGGCATGAAGAAGGATATTTGCACTGTGTATACAAATAGCTTCCTCACAGCACAGTTTGATGCAGTGCTACCCTTACTACCAAGATGCACTCTCCTTGGCCACACTAAACAAAGAAACCCTACAGCATCAGCTGATCAATTCACCCGTTGCTGTATTCGTTTGGATGTTACAGATAGTAAATAATCGCCACAAACACAGGTTTTCAAACACATAGTTAATGTGTATCTGAAATGTAACTTTGTTCATATGGAAATTCTACAGCATGATATAGTAATGAGATGAAAAATGTTCAAAGGAAACAGTGACAAATATCAACCTACCCAACATGATTACAGAGTAGTGGATAGAATGGCGTGAGGTAGTTATGATTACATTTTTGAGGAAAGAGGATCAACTTAACTAAACTGCAGCAGATAAAACTCAACTTCTAACTTAGCCCACGAACAATAACAGGCAGCGAGAGGGCCAAAAGCAGGAACTTGTCTTAAGATGTGTGATTTTGCGACTGCAAAATTTGAGTTCTTGTACAAAATTTAAAGAATTTTCCAAATAAGCACTTGTGCTCGGGCACAAATTTTGGCAGGTAAGACTGTTTTGAGTGAAATTGCTTTTGCTATGTAATTCACTAAGGATTCCACATGAAATTATTCATAAAGTGTGTCGACATATTCTAAAAGCGTGTGGAAGCATTTGCAGCCAAGAAAATGCAGAATAACTGGATCCTAGTCTCAATTAGTGCATATTAATACACATAAATATAGATGTTACATAAAAATAAGACTCCCACACAGTACTGGGGCAGAAGAATGAAATGTAGCCTCCCTACGGTGCTAAAAGCAATGTCACAAGTGGGTTACCAGACAGGTGGTCTATGTTGACAAGAAATTGCTCTTAGCCCATACTGAAATCTACAGTGGTATGATATATTAAAGCAAAGTTCTGGATATTAACAAATGGAGAAAGACAGGCTGTTTTATATCAGCAAGTAAAGCAAAATATCATGGTCTTATTAATAACTAGTGTTGCTTATTTATTTCAGCAGAGACCCACTTTTTGTTATATACACTATGACTGTAGTGGTACTGCATAAAGTTCTAAGTCATAATTAAATTTAATTGTGACTGGGTACAAAGTAAACAGAGTATAATCTATATTTATGAAACGAGAAGCTATGTTTCAAGATATATGTGTAAAATTTTGATCGCTTTTCTAAATCACATACTGTCATGTAACTTTAGGAACACATTACTATTTGTTTATGTTTGCAACAATAGGCCTGATGTGGTGAGTACCAGCATGTAGCAACTGTTGGGTTGAAGTATGCAACAGGGGGGGGGGGGGGGGGGAGAGAGAGAGAGAGAGAGAGAGAGAGAGAGAGAGAGAGAGAGAGAGAGAGAGAGAGAGAGAGAGTTTTGTAGGGCCTATATATGCCTGGGAGGTTGTCTGCAAAGGTAACAGGTCCAGGTCACACTGGTCTGGTGCATTTATCATGCAGAATGTTCCAAAATGATTTTTTTAATACATGTAGAGTCCCCAGTATGTTAATGGCACATGATCATTAAAGCCATTAATAACTGTAACGATGAATATTTTCTGACAATTGGATGGAACCGTTACAGCAAACATATCATTTTTTTCTGTATTTGATGACTTCTTTGTTAAATTGTGTTCATTCGAAACCTTTCCTAACATGGCAGAACAAGATCCTACCTCCAGTTCAAGTTCATGTGCCCACCCCCTCAGCATACTGCACATTAGGTTAAGGACAAGTCTTTTATCCAATGAGAGGATAAGAGGGAGGAGCTTACAAACTGTATGTTTGTAATTGAATGATTTTTATTTCAATCCTTGCTGGGAGTCCATCAGTAACCACTCAGGGCCAGCCCAAGCGATCTTCGTCATGAACACTCTTCTGTCCGCATGGACTATGGTGGTGGGGGTGGTCATGGTGAGGGTAGAGGCGTAGTCACAGGTCAAAATGTTATTTACTTTCCTGATGACCCTCATACTAATATATTTTTGATGACCCTCATACTAATATATTTTATCTTGATTTTGTGTTGATAGAAAATCAACAGAATATAAATATGTATGGGAACAGATCACATTTGACAAATTAAAGAGGTGCCGGCACACGAGAAGTATGCAGACAAAATGGATTATTGCTTATCTTTCGATGAAGGCTGAGTGACTGATACATTACCAATCAGTAATACGTTTCACTAGGGTCATGACATTTCCTTTGTACTGTTTTATAGCCTGTGACACAAATATGCAGTACAATTTCTCCTCCCATTTCTGTTTTTAGATATAGCTATTTCAGCCTTCAAGTCTGGTCCTATCACATTGAAGTATTCTGAAAAATATAATGGAAAATTAATTCTGAGGGTTTCCCAGGTAAACTGATGTGCATATTTTCGTATTTTGATGGGCAAAATGGATTTTCAGTTGTAAACAGTTGTAAGGCATCCATAAGCCCAAGAGATTCTTTAACTGATGAAGCATTACAATGAAGCAACCAAGTCCAATTGTTAGCTTGTTCATACTTCTCTGAGCTATAACCTTAATGTTCTATTAATTCAATTATTTATCTTATATCTGTTGCCATCACTCAAAGAAACATATATTTCATCTGTTAATTTCCTGTCTGCTTTCTCCCGAAAACCAGCTCTACCCAAAAATGCCCCTTTTTAGAAGAAGATGAAACTCTTATCTGCCACTACACATAAAATTTAATTCAATTAACTGTGCAGCAATTTTGTTATCACTGTCTCTTCCATCTTCTCAAAAACTGCCGTAAATTTGTTCCAGGAAAGTTGTACAGAAAATATTAATTGCTGATGGATTACCTCATAATCATCCATCTCCAATGTTAACAATGAGTTCTTCTTGCACTCCTGCATACTCATTTCAAGAGCTTCCTTTGTTGCTTGGTGATTTGTTTCTTCCTCTGACAACTTCTGTTGGAGTTTGTTCAGTTGTTCTTGTAACTGAGACACTGTTATTTCTTTTTCTCTGAAAGCATGGTGAAAATATTAGTCACTGAAATTTATCTCTTCAAAACCACAAAAGGCACTTCAGGTAACAGGTTTTGTCCCACAGTAAAGCATATCTTAAACAGCAACAAAAACCAGTTATTATTTTATTCAAGATGCCTCGACTGCTTTGCAAATTTTTAGAACTATAGCAATGAAACACTACTGCAACCTGTCCCTAATGCATTTACTGATTCTTTTATCTGTCAGTAATTCTTATAATGTTTTATTATGACTACTGGGAGCATCCCGGAAGTCAAAAAGTGGTCATAGCATATGTAGATCAAAAGTATCTAGGATTGCTATTATTTTGATGTCATATTCAACTACTGGTCCACAACTGTATGTCACCTTGTTGAGCTCTTTCTTGGAGTACTGCTAATACAGCAATGTTACGCAGCAGTACTTAAGGCAGTGCTGGATTTGGCTCTGTTATCCACTGATCACAAACATATTAGATTTGGACTATAAGTCTCAGTATCTTCATCAAAAATAAAGGAAAGAAGATATGTGTTTAATTTCCCATAGACAATAAGGTCATTGAAGATTCAAAAGCAGCTCAGTTTGGCCACAGAAACTGGAAGAATTTGGGAATTTCTTTCTGAAGGAACAGTCCATCACTGATCTTACGTTTTTTATATATTCATGGTTTAACCACTGGTCCCATTTCTCAGTTTCAATGAAAATAGTCCCAACAGGGAACACAAATTTTACACAAAAGAATGAAAAGCAAACCTATCACAGAGTGATGTCAGCATAAATGAAATCTAAAGAACTCACAACAAGTAAATAACTGAACTGATCACTAGTCATTTTGATATGTCACTAATGCCCAATGATGATGATAGCTACAATGTAAAAATATTGTGAAGCCATAATGAATCTTCCACTGTGACTTAAAGCTTATCCTGTTATAAGTCTTCCTGACAGATCAATACTAAACCATGATAGCTTATGCTATCGAAATCACCTGATGATGTTACAAGATGCTGTTAAGAAATGTTGCAAAAGCCCCCAAAAGGATGTTTGCTCCATGACAATGTATATCATTACCACCCTTGTATGGTGTAATATCTTAGTTTCAGATTCTTTTATTAGCCTAGGTTGAAGTTATGTAGCTCAACCATCGAAAATTTTAAGAAAAACTGGAGCCAAAAATGAAAATATTTACTTCTTATATTTTGGAACTGACTGAAAAATATTTACTTATATTTTGGAAACTGTTATGATTTTGGATTGTACACCTCTTTTCTCAATCGATCTTATGTACAGGAGTCAAGTATTTGGGTAACAAGACTCTATCAAACAGATCATACAAATTACAGTGATCTCACCATATAGTGGAGATGCTGAGTTGAAGATAGGCACAACAAAAAGACTCTCACAATTAAAGCTTACGGCCATTAAGGCCAACACTAGACACGCGCACGCGCGCGCTCTCTCTCTCTCTCTCTCTCTCTCTCTCTCTCTCTCTCTCTCTCTCTCACACACACACACACACACACACACACACACACGCGCACGCGCACGCGCTCACGCAACTCACACATACGACTGCAGTCTCAGGCAACAGAAACCACACTACCTACCTGCGACTAAGCATCAGCGCTGTATGGGGAGTAGCAACTTTCCTTCTCATAATATTGTTACATTCTATCCTGGATTTTCGATTGAAATTGCGGTGATCTCTTATTTCAAATGCCCTAAGGGCTCCATCACCATGGATGTGTGCTGCTACAAACAGAATTTTCTGTATGACCGTCCAAGATTTAGGTGGCGTACCACGAAAACTTTTTACAAACACAACAGACTGTGTGCCTTCTTCTTTTCTTCCTCTCCTCTGGCCAAAGGTCAACATAAACTGGACAAACAAACTTTACAGTGCATCACTGCAAACTTGTGGGATCTTTACCTTAGGCAGTGTGTGAATGCAAGATCCTTCAAAATCTGCATCTTATTACTTACAACAATAGTAGGGTTAATAGATTTGCAGCCAGTTTTCTGATAAAGAATGTGCTTCTACAGACCAGTGGTTTAACAATTTATATGGTGAGACAGCTGTGAGAGAAACTATTCTCAAATAAACTACATGATTTAAAATTTCATACTTAGCATAAATTCCTTTTTTACTACATTAGTAACCAACAAAGTAGTCATTTAATGACAGTTACATAAATTTTATTTCTCACCTGTAACTGTTATTCTGTAACTCCACCTCCTTTCTCAAATTTTTCAGTTGATTAGTTTGTTCCTTCCATGTTCGTTCCAGGGTCAACTTTTCACTACTACAGGATTCTAGAAGTTTTTCCACATTTAGTTTTTCCTCAAGACACTGTTCTAGATGTTTCCTTAGCTTTTCTAAGTCTGCCAGAGCAGTGTCTTGATTCTTCTTAGCTTTGCTCATTTCAGCTTTCTGTTGCTCTAGTGTGTCTTGTAACTTGTCGTACTCCTGTTGAAGAGTCTGCAAAGAAAAGAAGCTTTACTTACAAAAATGACTGACATGACCTATTTGTTGTAATGATGTAGTGTAGCAAGCAGTCTGACTTCGTCTCATACCAGAGTAGAGCTTCCTCAGCACCTCAGTAAGTTTGTCTGTTACGTACATATGTGACTCCAGTTTGATTTTGGTCATTCCTATCAAAAAGCTACACAATAAACACATGTAAGCTGGAAAATGGCATGGGTAGTCCTGGGAGTAGTTCGGTCTTTTCTGTTGCATGTTCTGTTGGTGGTAAGTGTGGGATAAGTGGTAGTGGTTGAGTGCATGGGACAAGCTTTACAGTGGTATGAACTCAGGGATAGAACTGGTGGTCTGGGAATCTCATACAGTGAAACAAAACTGTTTTGAAGATTTATTCCTTCTTTCCTTCTTTTATTGGTGACTTAAGTATTTACTTTTCTATGTCTTAGTTTCTTCCTTTTTTCTCTTTTTAACTTCCCTATTTGACATTTTCTTCTATCCCATCTTTATATCGTACTCTATTACTCCAGCTTCAAATTGATGATGGCAGTGTTCACTTCCTACTACAGGTTATGCTTTTAAATACATTTTTGCTTCCTTTCCTCCTCAGGTAAGGTGGATCGCTCATAACTCAAGAGTCGAGGACCTGCTGACCAACCATTTTCTCTTTTTTACCCTAAAAGGAGGAACCTGAGATTCTGAAAGGTAAGAGCACTAGTTTTGATTTTTAAATGTATCTATCGGCTCTATGGTAGTTGACCTCCTGAAAATAAGAACATTCCATCTCTCAATTGGAGGGGGTGCATGGCTCTGAGCACTATTGGACTTGACATCCATGGTCATCAGTCCCCTAGAACTTTAGACCTACTTAAACCTAACTAACTTAAGGACATCACACAACACCCAGTCATCACGAGGCAGAGAAAATCCCTGACCCCGCCAGGAATCGAACCCGGAGGGGGTGTAGGGAATAGTAATTAATAGAGGGCATTCAACAAGTACTGCAGCAGATTTTATTGTGCAACATGATGGAATATTCCCGCTTCAGCCCCTATAGTTTTATGAAGTTCTGATAAATGGTAGCGCTGTACATAGCCCTCAAAATGGTGTCTGTAACAGGGGTATGTCCCAGGCAGGGAACTGTCATTGAGTTTCTTTTGGCAGAGCTTCGTTGATATCCGTAGGTGCTTGCAGAATGTCTATGGATACCTGGCTAGACAAGTTGTCGGGCGAGCATTGTGAGTCATTAGGTGAGGTGTTTGTCATCATTGCAACAAGGTCACCTAAAGCTGTTGGTTTGGAGGAGGAGACCAAACAGCAAGGTAATCGGTCCCATCGGATTAGGGAAAGATTGGGAAGGAAATCCCTTTCAAAGGAACCATCCTGAAATTTATATGAAGCTATTTAGGGAAATCACGGAAAACTTAAATCAGTATGGCTGGACATGGGTTTGAACCATCGTCCTCCTGAATCAGAGTCCAGTGTACGTAAAGCTGTCTGATCTTACGCGTGCCAGCCACACACAACTGTGACTCCTGCAATGTTGGAATGTGCGCAGACTCTCATTCAAGGTAATCAATGGAGCACAATCAAACACCTCACTGCACTACTGGATGTCTCTTTGGTAGTACTAATACACTCGTCAACCAGTTGTGGTACTCAAGGTGTGTAACTACTGGATTGTTTGCTGTCAAACCTGAGATCACAAAGAGCAATGAAGGACCATCTGTGCAGGATTGCCTGCATGTTATGAGGCTGATCACAACTTTCTTTCTTTCTTTCTTTCTTAACATCGTCACACGTGATGAAACATGGGTTCATCATTTTGAACCAGAAACAAAACAGCACTTCATGGAGTAGCGCCATACCACCTCTCCTCCAAATAAGAAGTTCATAGTTGCACCAGCTTCAGCCAGTCATGGTGACAGTCTCTTGAAACTCTGAAAGATTATTCTGTTTGATATTCTCCCTTATGGTGCTATGATGAAACCAGATGTATATTGTGCTACCCTCAGAAAATTGAAGCAATGACTTCAGTGTAACAACGACTTCAGCATGTTTTTTGTCACAAAAATACAAATGAGATTCTCCTTCCCCATGACAACGCAAGGCCTAATACTGCACACCCAAGAGGAGCTCACAAAATTCCTTTGGGCTCTTCTTCCTCATCCACCCCATAGCCCGGATCTTGCACCTTCTGACTTCCATCTGTTTGGCCCAATCAAGGACACACACTGCAGAAAGCAGTACAAGGATGAGGGGGAGGTTACTGAAGCAGCAAAATGTCATCTCTGACATCAACCAGTAGAGTGGTACCATGTGGCATACTGGCCCTTCCAGTAAGATGGCATAAGGCTGTCGCATTGAATGGAGATTATGTTGAAAAATAGGGTTTTGTAGCCAAAGGAGTGGGGACTAAGATGGTGTATTGGAATTCCAAATAAAACCACCCTGTTTTCAGAAAAAAGATGAGTGGCTTTACTTGCTCAACGGTCCTCATACTTTTTTTCTGACAAAGTTAGCACTGCGTTTATACCTCTCTCATTATGACACACTATGTGATCAAAAGCATCCAGACACCCCCAAAACATGCGCTTTTCATATTAGGTGCCTGCCAGTTACTCCATATCAGCGACCTTGTGAGAGAGCAGAATGGGGCACTCCGCAGAACTCCTGGACTTCGAACGTTGTCAGGTGGTTGGGTGTCTCTTGTGTCATATGTCCGTATGCGAGATTTCCACACTCCTAAACATCCCTAGATCCACTGTTTCCAATGTGATAGTGAAGTGGAAATGTGAAGGGACACGTACAGCACAAAAGTGTGCAGGCCGACCTCGTCTGTTGACCGACAGAGAATGCCGACAGTTAAAGAGGGTCATAATGTGTAATAGGCAGACATCTATCCAGACCATCACACAGGAATTCTGAACTGCATCAGGATCCACTTCATGTACTATGAAGGTTAGGCGGGAGGTGAGAAAAATGTGGATTTCATGCTCAAGCAGCTGTTCATAAACCACACACCACAACGGTAAATGGCAAACGATGCCTCGCTTGGTGTAAGGAGTTTAACATTGGATGACTGATCAGTGGAAAAATGTTGTATGGAGTGAGAAATCATGGTACACAATGTGGCAATCCGATGGCAGGGTGTGGTTTTGGCGAATGCCCAATGAACATCATCTGCCAGCGTGTGTACTGCCAACAGTAAAATTTGGAGGCAGTGGTGTTATGGTGTGATCGTGTTTTTCATGGAAGGGGCTTGCACCCCTTGTAGTTCTGCGTGGCACTATCACAGCACAGGCCTACACTGCAGTTTTAAGCACCTTCTTGCTTCCCACTGTTGAAGAGCAATTCAGGGATGGAGACTGCATCTTTCAACACGATCGAGCACCTGTTCGTAATACACGGCCTGTGGCGGAGTGGTTACACGACAATAACATCCCTGTAATGGACTGGCCTGCACAGAGTCCTGACCTGAGTCCTTTACGATGCTATTGGGATGTTTTGGAACACCGACTTCTTGCCAGGCCTCACTGACAGACATCGATATCTCTCCTCCATGCAGCACTGCGTGAAGAATGGGCTGCCATTCCCCAAGAAACCTTCTAGCACCTGAACGTATGCCTGCGAGAGTGGAAGCTGTCATCAAGGCTAGGGGAGAGGGGGGGGGGGGGGGGGGCAACACTATATCGAAGTCCAGCATTACTGATGGAGGGCGCCATGAACTTGTAAGTCATTTTCAGCCAGGTGCCTAGATACTTCCTATCACATAGTGAACGACAATTAATTCCTCTACTTTAATCAATACAAAAGACCAAGTCATTATATACCACCACAGAAGTAGAACCTCTTCAGACCGTCTTATTCCCTGATACTACATATATAATGTATGAATTATGAGGGATAGTTTTCTCATAACTTAAAAAACAGAAGACACAAAGTGCACTGACACACGCAAGTAACAACAGCACTTTTGACTACTTGTTTGCATCACATTTTGCATAAACTGGCTATTTCATTTTTTTTCTTTCGCTCTGTTTTTAGTATTCAACTTATATTCCAGTTGTAATTTAGACAAATAATATTAAAGAACCAATAGTCTGAATAGTAAACGAATACCAAATTGAGGGTTGAGCATGTGGATGAGATGGAAAACAAATGGCAGAATTTACACTGACAAGAGTACAGTTTTATGATCACCAAAAATGAAACAATATAGAAATAAACACTGATAACATTTCTACTTACCAGGCAGCCAAAGAAACATATACTAAACTATCTAATGGAAAGCAACCAGCAACAGTACAGACTGCACCTGTTTTACAGTTATAAAATCTTTTACGAGTATCAACTGCATTTCCCATAGAAATACCATACATATGCAAATAATTCATGCATATTTTTTCCTGAATTTAAGGACGAAAAACTGGGGTGCACATATTAATTGTAACGGGGTGCACATATTAATTGTAATAAGGCTGGTACTGCTCTGCCTCCAACAATACACAATACATTACACAACAGAGTTGTTCTCACCTTAGTCTGTAATGCGTCAGCAGCCCAGCAGAAGTGATATATTAACCACATGTTAAGTTGTTAATTATGGTTACAACCTGTCGTTATTGCTTGTGCACAGCTAAAGAAAATGTTTTATTGAAGAAGTGAGAACATTGGAAACCACTTAGCAGGAAGAAAGTACGATATGAGTGAAGGTTGTATTCGCGACAAGTAAAAAAACAAAACACAGCTTCCAGAAATGAATGGCAATCATCAGGCATTTTGTGACCAAAAGTGAAGCAGCTTGGCCTTTTTTTAAAAAAATACTCTGCAATTATGTAGATGAGAAGTGACAACATGGATACATGGTGACTAGTGGAATGTGCCAACTCAAAGCAGAAAGCAGGTGTAGTAATATAACAACAACCTTATCAAAGTCTTTACTGACAGACAGTAAGTTACCCAGCTACATCTTCATCTACATGACTACTCTGCATTTCACTATTAACTGCCTGGCACAGGGTTCATCAAACCACTTTCAAGCTATTTCTCTACTGCTTCACTTGAGCGGTGTGTGGAAAAAACAAACTCTTAAATCTTTCTGTATGAGCTCAGTTTTCTCTTATTTTATTACAATGATCATTTCTCCCTATGTAGGTGGGTGCCAACAAAATATTTCTTCATTTGGACAAGAAAGTTGGCGATCAAAATTTTGTGACAAAGTCCTGATACAATGAAAAACGCCTTTGTTTTAATGATTGCCATCCCAATTTGAGTATCATATCCATGTCACTGTCTGCCCCATTTCAAAATACTGTAAAACAAGCTCATCCACAAACAGGTCTTCCTTGCCATCTCCTACTCTGACACCAGTAAGCTTGTTAACCAGATACTGACCAGCAGTTCTTGATCATTCAGTATCATCCTGGCCTTGAAAAGCTGTCACAACCTTCACTAAGGCTCCGATACCTCTCATCATACCGTGAGTTGAGAGGTAACTTACCCAAAATCCTACCCGTATTACCCATAGTAGTGCTCTGCCGTCCACCCAACTTACAGAGTATCTTTGTCCATCCCTATTCCAATCCTGCATTCCAAGGGTCATTCACTTGTGGTCAACCCATCTCTTGTGATCAACCCAGGTGCAAAGCCTGTCCCATACACTCACTCACCACCTCCTAACACAGTTCAGTCACAGGCATTTCACAATAAAAGGCAGAGTCACGTGTGAAAGCAGCCATATTTTATATCAGGTATGCTGCAATTATTGTACAGCATTCTATGCAGGCATGACAAGTGGCCAACTGTCTACGTGCATGAGTGGCCCCCACCCAGCTGTGGCAAGCCACAAATTCGACCATCCAGTGGCCAAACATGCCACACACTTCAACACAAACTACTTCAAAGAGCTGCTTCACTATGCGAGCCATTTGGGTACTCCCTTCCAGCACTACGGTTGCCACTGCAATAGAGTGCTGCAACCAGAAAAGCCATCAAATGTGAAATATGTTGTGTAACAGGCTTTTGGTGGCAAAAGATTTTACAGGTGCTGACATTCATCACAAAATTTGTGGCATACACAAACCAAATGTGACAAGTAAATGTGTGTAAAGGACGGGTGCTAATGATGACGATGGAAGTGACCGGCCACTTTAGCAGGAACACAGCTATGGTGACAAAAAGAATGTACTATGGAACAGTAGTAGGGTATTCTTACATTCAGTGAAATATTACAATTAAACTTACCTGAAGATGTTTTGCTTGTGCTGACATCTGTGTGACACATGCTTGAAGTTCTTGTTTATCAGTTAACAGTTTATTGCGTTCAGCTTCCAGCTGAGTCAGGTGGGCTGTAAGCTCCGCCACACGCTTCTTCAGCCTCACCGCAACTGTCCGCAGCTACTGACACCACAGAAAAGAAAAGTACTCAGCAGGTAATTTATTCTCCACTTGTTTTAAATTTTATAGGCTTCTCTGCAGTAGTTAATTTGTGCCAATGTACCCTTAAGCAAATACAGAACAATATTAGTGGCTGCATGCAAGTTTTTTCTGCAAGACTGTTGATGATTGTATATGTCATAACAAAAGCCTCATGATATACAATAGTAAAAGTCATCATTCACAAGATTTAATTGGAAGTAGGAGAAAATCAAAAACTGATGACACATAAATCTTCTCATAGTAAATATCTGATTCAAAGACCTGACACCTGTACCGATGTTGTTTACAAAATTAGCGGTACCTCTTAGCTTTTATGGCCCTGATCCGTCACCATACAAATGTTTAAGTGTCACAACAATATAGAAAGCATGGCTTGCTACTCACTACATGGAGGTAGGCGGTGCTGAGTCATAGTGAGGCACAATGAAATGAATGCTAGAAAAATTTAAGTTTTCAGACAAAGCCCACCTTCAGAAGTAGAAACCACATACAGAGTCACCCAAATAGAACTCTCACACACACAGCCACAGTCTCCAGGTGCCAAGACCCAACTGTCACTGGCTATGCAGAACGAATGGTGCACTGGGAGACATAAGTCACCATATTTAGACTGTCAGTCAATGCGTCAGAATGCCACTTCATGCAGCATAATGTCTAACCCAATAACTCACTCCAGAAAAGCAATCCCCTTTGGGTATAAAAGTTAAGCAGTTTACTCCCTATAAATATATCCATACAGGGTTCATGCAACTAGGCCTTAGTTTTTGAAAAAAATTGAGGTAAATTGTTTGAGCAGCTTACTACTTTCAATAGGAGAATTAGCTCAGCATTTAGAGCAATTGTTTACCAAACAAGTACTTTGTATGTTCAAATACCTTTCCTTCCATTCCCTCCTGCCGCCCCCCCCCCCCTTTCTCCCAGAAATAGGATAATTAAACATATTTCATAAAATTGTAGAGTACCTCTATTTTGTGCAATAATTACAGGATAATATCATAATATAGGTAAGAACAGCACAGTATGTGGTAATGGATAATCATAATGCATATTGTTTCATATTATCATTGAGACAGTCTTCTAATGTTCACTAATTATGAACTGTGTGTTTACACAGTCAGAATACAAATTTCTTTCCTGGTGAGTATTGGGCAAAAGAAGTTTTGCATGCACCAAAATACATTTCAAAGAACATTTCATTAATTAAGCATGGTGCTGAAGATTTGTGTGTTTTTGTATACTTTTAGGATATTTACCATCAAATGCACTGTCAATAAAAAAATTCAGGAAGAACCAATGATACGAACCACATGCATTCTGAATAAATACATGTTTTCAAAACTGGGTCCTAGTGCCTTCAACCATTTTACAAGGGTTAGTGATCGCCAATCAATGCTTTAACGCACACCAAAATTGATGTATCGTCTGTTGTACTCTCTCCTTGCCATGATTCTGTAATATAACCACATAAGAAAACCTCATAGTTCCTGCAGCTGTTGTTGTGTAGATTGAGTAATCACCTTTGGTAATCTTTGGTGGAATTTATTATTACTACATATTATATCATAGTAAGAGAAAGAATACAAGTTTATTTTCTTGTGACTACTGGACAAAAGAAGTTTTACATGCACCAAAGTACATTTTCTTCATTAACCATGGTACTGACAATTTGTGACTCTTTATACACAGTCAGTCATGACATTTACCATCCAATGCACTATCAAGACAAAATGCAGGAAGAGACAATGACACAAAACAATACTAGGATCATGTAACAACTTCCTCTCCTTTCTTTGCTGTTTCCTACCGTTTCAATATTCCTCCATCTTATCACCATGTTGTCTTTTACTTCCTTCTGTCCATGTGATTCTTGATTTCTTTTTTCTTCTGCTTTTCATGCCTTCTAAATTTAGTACTGTATTCTATGAAGATTTTTTTCTGATGCTTCCAAATCTTTAATGTTGTTTCTTTCTAGTTATTTTCTTCTTTCTGTAATCCATGCGCTACTGCCAATTTCTTTTTTCAAAGATACAGGGATATTTATTTTATTAGCTTGTTATCATTCATTCAATATGGTGTCCATAGAAGATTAATCTTCACTTTGACATTACTTCTGATATTTTCTCTATATCTTTGTAGATCTCCTTATTACTTCTCATTTGTTCTTTCTATTGCACTCATTATTTTTCTAATAATCTGCCTTTCAACAACTTTTGTTCCACCCTGTTTGTAGTTCACTGTTAGCATTCACATGTATATCAACATTCTGTCCATACAACTGTGAAGCAGTGTTTTGCTCTTTTAGACTTGCAATTATTTTTACAGATATTTTTTGTTACACCATATGCTCCTTATATTTTATTAACTCTAACATCAGTTGCAAATTTTCCTATTCTAATCTGTACAGTTTCTCTTAGATGTTTGAATTTATTAACTCACTCTATTTTAACTATTTGTTTTTGTGTGTATTTTGGTGTATATTTCATATTAGTCATGAATTTTGTTTTTTATTTTCCAGGTTAAAATTACAGGCCAGTTCCATTTGCTACTTTTTCTAAAAGATTTATTTGAGTATTGACTGTTTCTACCAGATTTTCTGAAAGTATTGCAAAAACATTCGCAAAAGACATGCATTTTAGTTTCATTCCATTTGTTTTTCTTCTCAGAATTATTGGTTCCATTTTGTGAATTTTTAGTTCCAAATTCCAGATTCTTAGAATTTTTTAAAGTAGTTAAACAGTAAAGTTAATAAGTCATTCCCTTCTCTAACAGCAGTAGTTGCTTCAAATGCCTGGGATATTTCTGCCATAAATTTAGAGTTTCATGAATTAAGTTTGCTAATTTTCCTTTAACACCAACTTCTCCCAGATTTTATCTATCGTTTCTCTGTCTACCAAATCGAATAACTTTTTCAATCAAAAAATGATAATATTACAGGTTTTCAGGATAACATTTTGTGGCAAATTACTGATTTTAAGTGAAATATGTTCTGTGTAGGATCTTCAGTTTTGAAAACCATCTTGGTATTCTCCCAGGGCTTTTGTATGAAGTTCTTCAGTTCAGTTCAGTAGAATTTATGACAGTATTTTGTATGTCACTGGTAGAAGTGACACTCGTCTGTAACTGTTGACTTTTGTTTGTATTCGTTTCTATGCTTATAATCTTTGATTCTAACCGTTTCAATAGTTCTGCTGTAATGAAATCTTCACCACCTGCTTTATTGTTTTTGGGTGTTTTTATGGCTAAACGAATTTCTATCTCTATTAGTGATTAGTGGGAAATTTTGTTCAAGATTTTCTGGTGTGACTGTAATGGACACAGTGAAATGTAAACTCTGTGAAAGTTATAGATACACATTGGAGTACTCAGTCTTTTGTTTACCTGTTTATTGTTTCCACTGTGACTGGTATTAAAAAATATATGTAAATGTACTCAGGGAAGCTTCCTTTGTGTGATGCTAAATAAATAATTAGCCTGGCATGATCATGAGTACACAAGAATCAACTCAATCATTATTTCAACTTTACTGCAGCTATTTAAATACATTTTCTCGTGGCAAATTCACCACCGAACGACACTGGTATGTAAGTATTGTGTGTGGCAGTGAAAATACCACCTTTCTGGTGAAGAAGATGTAAAGCTACGGTTTTTGCAAGTGTAGTTCCAATTTATTACTGCAAATATTAACAACAAAGAGAAAAGTATAACTACATTTTGGAACTGCTTGCTACTGAAGTTGCTGAGCTAATTTCAAATGTCATGTCCAAATCATCATAAGCTTCCCCATGTAAAGACTTAGAAACAAGCTTTACCTTAGAATATGAAGAATCAGAGTAACATGAAGTTAAAAAATTGCTACCCGATGTAGAACTAGGACAGAAAAAGCCATCTACTTTGCTCAGAGAGATGTGTGTACTTGCCAGAATGCAAGGGCCTGTGATTTTCTATGAACCATATTTCTTCAACGACTTACCAACTAATGCATATTCTATACCGGTAACTAGTCGAGGTGTAAATCTCGAGGCAATCGTTTCTATAGCTGACAAAATCGTAGAGATTACAATGCCAAGTCAGTTTGTATATAGTACAGAAACTGGTTTGTCTTCATCTCAAGATGATGAACTTTCGCACCTGGAAAGACAGCTTGCAAAACTAATGACACAGATTCAGGAAGCAGATTGAAATCACTGCATAATGCACAGAAACACTCCAGGTGCTGGTATCATTATACATTCAAAAACAATGCGACAAAAGTGCAGACTGCCATGTTCGTTTATTTCTCAACAGCCAACTAATGGTCAGGCAGAAAACTACTATGCTAACCACTTGGCAAGGCTCAGAGTAAGGAGCTGTAGCATCACAGATTGAGAAGGCTGAATCATCTCTTCACTTGTTCATAATGATTTGCAAAACATACCTTCAATATTTGGTTGATTCTGGGCAAACATTTCCATAGTGCTGGCAAAAATATTAGACCACAAAAGTATTATGAAAAAGCAACTTTATGCCGTAAATGCTTCTATAATACGCAGATATGGTAAAAACTACAGAACCTTGAAATAGGCCTTCAGTGCACATTTCCATGACCATTTTTTCTTGCAAATGTTTCCCAGCCAATTACTGGTGTCGATTTGTTGAGTCATTATGGTCTGTTGCTTGATGTTAAGTCAAAAAATTACTTGACTAAGAAACTTTAATCATTAGTACAGGCTCTCCAAATGTTCCTACTGACAGTTTAGGGTTTTTGATTGACTTACAGCATAAATTTCGAGACTTGCTAAAGAGAGATTCTAACATTCTCATGAAGAAACCTAATTACCACTATCCGGTACTATGTTTACAAGATTTCCACTGCCAATTCACCAACTGAAAGATATTCTCTTAAAACTGACCTTATCTGAGCATATCACCACATTCATGTTACACCAGAAGACATGTCTCAAACAGCTGTTATCAAATTATTTGGACTTTCTGAAGATGCCATTTGGCCTACAGAGTGCAGCACAAGCATTCCAATGATTTTGAATGATTTGCCTTCTGTTTGTTACTAGTTAGATGATATTCTCGTTGCTTCAGCATCAGATGAAAAACATACAACGCATCTGCAACAGCTGGACAAATTCCATCTTAACATTAGTGTACGGAAATGCATTTTTGAACAGAGATACCATTCTTGGCTTACTGTGTATCACATCAAGTAATTTCAACATTAAAGGGAAGGGCTTCCTACAACAGCAGCAAAACTATGCCATATTTTAGAACTGGTGAATTTCTACATGTATATGCTACAACATACTGTATAAATCCAATAACCTTTGTTTAACTTGATCAAGAACACCAAGAGGAAGGGTAATCATCCTGTTATACGGACTGAGACATAAACTGCTCAGAAATGAAAAGAAGAAATGCCTAATGAAACTCAGCCTGGTAATCTCACAGCAGATATTACTTTAATTTTGATGGCTGATGCTTAGGAATATGTTACAGGAGTTTCTCTGCACCAATTGCAAGAAGGAACATCTGAAACATCTGTGATTTTCTCAAGGTCTCTTGCTGACACACAATGCAACTATTTTCCCTACAAATTTAAATTGTTGGCAGCATATCTGGCAGTCAAACACTTTCGTTCTCATTTGAAAGACAGAGAATTCAAAAATATTCACAGATTACAAGCCATTGACATTTGCCTATAAACAGTGCCTTGAAAAAACACACAGGCAAGTGTGCCATCTGGAATTTCTCAGTCAGTTCATCACATATGTTTGATAAGATACTGGAGGAGAGAACACTGCTGCTGATACATGTTCCAGAGTTGCAGACATCATGTTGCCAGCCAGCAATTCATATGAAGATATTGCTAAGGCACAAATCAATGATTCAAAAATGGCCGAAGTGAAGAATTTAGACTCCTGTTCCTTAGCAACTGCAACAATATTGTTACCTGATAGATCACAGCTATGCTACAGATAAGCTCCGGCCATACCTTTCTTCAGCTTACTGACAGCAAGTCTTCCACGCACAACATGACTTGGCTCACTCTGGGATGGAAGACACAGTGGACTTGATTCAAAAGGACTTTATTTAGCCTTCACAGAAATAATATGTAAAGGTGTGGGCAAAAACGTGTTTGCTGCGAACGAGCAAAAATTTCAAAACATATGACCAGTGCTTGTGGAGCTTTCAATGAATCTGACAGTCACTTCCTGTCATATCTGTGTTGATTTAATGGGACCATTAACTTTCTCTCATGACTTCATCTATCCCTTAACAATGACTGACAAGTCTACCTGTTGGCCGGAGGCAGTTCCACTGAGGGGCATCTCTGCATAAAGTGTTGCCAGTATTCTCTTATTATCATACATCACACAGTCTGGAGTCCCATAAATAGTCACCATTGACACAGGATGGAAGTTGAGTGTCAACTGGTCATTCCCCTTACAAAGACCCACAGCATACACCACATCAAAACTGCTGGTTACCATCCAGTGTTCAACGGTTGCATTGCAACATCAAGACAGCATTAAGGGTCACGGAATTTCACATGACTGAGCTGACAACTTACCAACAATTTTAATGGGTCTCAATGCTCGTGATTCCAGAACATAACACCACCACTCCCAAAATGACTTGTAGCATGACAACTAGACTTCCAGCTGATTTCTTTAATCCTACTCCACTGGAGTGTGACATTCAACCTGCCACATCAAACGGCCTCATTCGATGATTGACATTACACTATGTCTGCCTTCATACATCCAGAACCCATGATTTTTTCACATGTATTCATAAGACATGAGGCATGGAAGAAATCTCTGCAACCTATCTATGATGGACCATATCTGATACATTCACACTATAAATTCTCTGTTACTGAAATACCTCATGGTCACAAAAAAATCTCCATTAACAGACTCAAGCCACCCTTCATGCTGAAGAATCCATGGCAGCTCCATGTAAACAACCAGTTCCAGTCACCAAAACTACGGCACGTCATCCGGCAACCCAACAAACTACATGTTCTGGATGTACAGTGCACTTCCCAGAGAAACACCTCAATTTTATCACTGGGGAGGGAATAACATGTGGCTGTAACGGATACAGTGAAATGTAAAATCTATAAAAATTATGGATACTCAGTGAAGTACTTAGTCTTTTGTTCATCTGTTTACAGCCTCCACTGCAACTGATATTAAAAAATACATGTGTGTGTATTCACGGGTAGTACCCCTTGTGTGGTGCTAGATAAATAATTATTTTTACTAGAACCCACACTGGTATTGCTGGAAATTCTAATTCAGCTATAGAAACTGGACAGTTTAAGAGCCTGTCAAAATATTTTGCTAGTATTTCAAATTTTTGCTAATATTTCACAATTTTCTTTGTTATTTGATCCTATTTGCTTGCATTTCTATCAGGTGAGATTTTTCAAAGGTTCTTTTGATTTCCTGGACAATTTTTACTGATTTCTGTGTGGTGTTCTTTTTTTGAACATCTACATTTCCTCTACTTTTGAGTTCTTAGTTCTAATACTCCTTCACATTCCTCGATCCACTAAGTTGTCTTTTTATTCTTGGCCAATCCTAATGTTCTCTTTGCTGCTTTAGTAATTTGTGCCTTGTGTTCACACCAATGACCTTTTTTAGTTGTAGTTCACTAAATTTTTGTACATTTTCTATTGTCAAATTGGGTCTACTGGAGTTGTACCTGATTACTTTCTATGTTTTCTTTTTTGTTTTAGATGGTAGAAATCTTTATTTTAACCTTGAGATAGATATTCCTTTCGAATACAGCTACATGATCCTAGATTTGGATTTAAAGATATCCAAATTTTGACTTTTCTTGGTAGTTTGTGAACACATGTGGATATGAGTTTTAATTGGAACATATTAAATATATTGATCAGTCTTCTACAATTTCTGTTTGTTCTCGAGTGTTCTGCAATTCCACCTACAATATTCTTTATTATTATTATTTTCATCATCATAATAATAATTTTTTGTTGTAGTCGGAGTATCTGATATGGTGGGATAATAGGGTACGTTGCTGCCAGTTTTATCACACTAGCCACCATAAGTTACACTTACTTTTTACAGCTTAAAAACTGTCTAATCTACTGTGGACAATTAACTGCACATCATCAGAACAGATGGATGTTTTCTATACAGTACATGTCTCTTACTGTTCTACTTACATGAAATTTAATCTCTCCCACTTTCCCTACAGATTGACCATTCGGCTACAGCAGTAACTAGCAATAATTTTCCTGACATGCAGCTATTTACTTTATATACAGATAATAATAGCATATTTTATTTGTAAATAAGTTTTAGTGTCTTCTTGGTATAGGTTTAGAATACATACTAGATCATTTTTGCAATAATTTCAAGTAATAATATCTCTTCTGTGTATTCTCAACCTAATGCAGAAGACTACACACTGCAATTCATATTTTAGCTACATTCAACAGAAGGATCTCTTACAATGTGGGCCTACTTCACATAGTTTCTCACTGGAATTATTTAAGTCTCTTACATCAAGTATAAAACCCTCAGTTTCTTGGTTCACTCTAACAAGATGTCACTGTGTACTCATTTTGTCATTCACACATTCATTTCCTATGACATGCTACTACTGAACGGTAAGCCTGACACATTGTATACTGCAGTGATAGTGAAAGGACCCATACTTACAGTAAGTTTTTCCCATTCATATTTCTGGATGGAAACACACATCACTATATAGAAACAATATGTTTTCTAGATAAAATGCAACCACAATGGACTGCTTACACAAAGATATCACATCTTATTTGAAACTGCGACATTATCTACTAGCGTTCCATAAGATGAGTCAAGGAATTAAGCACAAATCTGTATGGGCAAGCTTTTAGGATCTTCTGCATTATGAGAGCTGCCTCTCGGTTTTACAATACTTTTTTAATAGTCGTTTACAGATTTGAGCGAATAAGGAAAATGATGCTTTATAAAGTACCAAGTAGAACAAGGAAAATGTTTTATAAATTACTAGGTAATAAGCTGGAGGGAACAGTCACAGAAATCATATGCAAGAAACCACTACTTGGATGTAAGCAATATAGAGATGAAGGTAGAAATGAAAATAACATTTTAAAAGAAATCACAAAGCAGATTCTATTACATACCTTTGTGTAGCGTTCTTCAAATGTATCTTCAAGATCCTTAAGACGTGCTTGTTCTTCAGTTTTGCTGATCGTGCTGTTGCTTGTGACCTCACTGCGAGCAACATCCACTACAACAGGAAAACAATAGTTTACACCTTACAGAACTTCTACATATCTGAATTGCAATAGTCTTAGAAGACACTTTGAAAGCAACAAATGGTGTACTTAGCACAGAATGTGATTTAAGGGTAAACAAACCTAATTCAAATATGTTTAAGAGTAGTACAATGGAGAATTATGGCTTGCTTAACATAAAAATTACGAGTCACAAAGGAGTTGAAGAAGTACAAGAATTATTTTACCTGGGAAGCAAGATCATGAATCCCATATTTGTGGGGATCGACAGCCTCCAGAGGACATGAAATACAGATGTTACACATGTGCTTGATAATGACACTTAGTCTAAATTAGCTATCACATGATTACATAAACACTGCATTACAGTCTACTACAGACCATGTTAACATTTCTTAAGATTACGAATGATGGCCGAAGCAAGCAAGGTATCAGAAGCTGACTGGCACAGGTGAAGAAAGAACTCTACTTCTATCACATACTGATATGGAAAATAACTGAGACTGTAGTACAACTGAGATCATAATAAAGAAAGGCTCGGGGTTATGGACGTGACTACATGATGAATGTAGAAATGGTCAATAGTGAGTATATGACTCATGGAGACACTATGTACAAAAAAAAAATCGGTTGCAAATTTTCACACTGCTGAGGCAGAGGGCTATAGAACAGCTACCAGTTCTGCAATCAACACCAAAGTAGTGGGAGTGTTGTTCATAGCTTCTAGCAAGTGTGAAAGCATAGTTAATCTTTTCTGCATATTTAGACCTGTCAATATATATGATTTCAGCACCTTGACACTGACGGAGGATTGAGGGAAAGCTATGTTCCTTAATAACAGGGGCAACAAAGATTTTAAGTCCTTCGAATAGGCAGGTCTAACTGGGCCTGTGGTCTGTTTGTACATCAGAGAGGAACATATGCGGTCACTCCACAAATACATTCAAGTGAGGAGAGGGTCACTATGAAGAGTTTCCAAACATATTCAAATTTGGAATGCCAACCTAAGTCAGTCTTCAGTGGGTTGACACACCAACAATGGGAAAAATAATTTCGTAATTTGAATGTCTAGAGAACTGGTAGATGGCAATTGTGTATTTCAGGATGAGTTGGTTACACTGAAACCACAGATATACAGGGCTATTACAAATGATTGAAGCGATTTCATAAATTCACTGTAGCTCCATTCATTGACATATGGTCACGACACACTACAGATACGTAGAAAAACTCATAAAGTTTTGTTCGGCTGAAGCCGCACTTCAGGTTTCTGCCGCCAGAGCGCTCGAGAGCGCAGTGAGACAAAATGGCGACAGGAGCCGAGAAAGCGTATGTCGTGCTTGAAATGCACTCACATCAGTCGGTCATAACAGTGCAACGACACTTCAGGACGAAGTTCAACAAAGATCAACCAACTGCTAACTCCATTCGGCAATGGCATGCGCAGTTTAAAGCTTCTGGATGCCTCTGTAAGGGGAAATCAACGGGTCGGCCTGCAGTGAGCGAAGAAACGGTTGAACGCGTGCGGGCAAGTTTCACGCGTAGCCCGCGGAAGTCGATGAATAAAGCAAGCAGGGAGCTACACGTACCACAGCCGACGGTTTGGAAAATCTTACGGAAAAGGGTAAAGCAGAAGCCTTACCGTTTACAATAGCTACAAGCCCTGACACCCGATGACAAAGTCAAACGCTTTGAATTTTCGGCGCGGTTGCAGCTCATGGAAATAGATGCGTTCAGTGCGAAACTTGTTTTCAGTGATGAAGCAACATTTTTTCTTAAAGGTGAAGTGAACAGACACAATGTGCGAATCTGAGCGGTAGAGAATCCTCACGCATTTGTGCAGCAAATTCGCAATTCACCAAAAGTTAAGTGTTTTGTGCAATCTCACGGTTTAAAGTTTACGGCCCCTTTTTCTTCTGCGAAAAAAACGTTACAGGACACGTGTATCTGGACATGCTGGAAAATTGGCTCATGCCACAACTGGAGACCGACAGCGCCGACTTCATCTTTCAACAGGATGGTGCTCCACCGCACTTCCATCATGATGTTTGGCATTTCTTAAACAGGAGATTGGAAAAGCGATGGATCGGTCATGGTGGAGATCACGATCAGCAATTCATGTCATGGCCTCCACGCTCTCCCGACTTAACCCCATGCGATTTCTTTCTGTGGGGTTATGTGAAAGATTCAGTGTTTAAACCTCCTCTACCAAGAAACGTGCCAGAACTGCGAGCTCGCATCAACGATGCTTTCGAACTCATTGATAGGGACATGCTGCGCCGAGTGTGGGAGGAACTTGATTATCGGCTTGATGTCTGCCGAATCACTAAATGGGCACATATCAAACATTTGTGAATGCCTAAAAAAACTTTTTGAGTTTTTGTATGTGTGTGCAAAGCATTGTGAAAATATCTCAAATAATAAAGTTATTGTAGAGCTGTGAAATCGCTTCAATCATTTGTAATAACCCTGTAGGATCCCAGTTTCCGCCAGAATACTGTCAACAGTGCTCACGTGAGAGGTACAAGTGGTCAACATTACCATATAATGATGAATTGGATTTAACATCTGAAAAGCCAATTGTGGTCCCAGACAATGTGTCTGGCACCCATAGCCTAGTTGTGACAAGGCCAATGTCCTTTACAATTGTAGAAGGGTGGTGTGATCAGTGCCTCAAGAGGTATGGCTAAAAAAGGGCTGAGCATTAAGTGACAGCTTATAACTTGAAACTTCCTGGCAGATTAAAACTGTGTGCCTGACCGAGACTAGAACACGGGACCTTTGCCTTTCGCGGGCAAGTGCTCTACCATCTGAGCTACCAAAGCACGACTCACGCCCAGTACTCACAGCTTTACTTGTGCCAGTATCTCGTCTCCTACCTTCCAAACTTTACAGAAGCTCTCCTGCGAACCTTGCAGAACTAACACTCCTGAAAGAAAGGATATTGCGGAGACATGGCTTAGCCACAGCCTGGGGGATGTTTCCAGAATGAGATTTTCACTCTGCAGCGGAGTGTGCGCTGATATGAAACTTCCTGGCAGATTAAAACTGTGTGCCCGACCGAGACTCGAACACGGGACCTTTGCCTTTCGCGGGCAAGTGCTCTACCATCTGAGCTACCGAAGCATGACTCACGCCTGGTACCGGGCCACCAAACTCTATTTAAAACCTAACCGGGAACCTGTGGGACCACCTCGACTGGGCTGTTCACACCATGGATCCTCAACCGAGGAAACCAGCACAGCTGGCAATGACACTGGAGTCAGCATGGCTCCACATCCTGATTGGTACCTTCCTAAACTTCACTGACACTCTTCCTGGACATCCCGCGGCAGTCCACATTGCAAAAGGTGATTATTCAGGTTTTTTAAGGGTAGTCACATTAATGTGACTGGACAGTGTACATGGCGAAGTAATATATTAATGTATATGAGAGAAACCATTTGTCTAATGGTTTAAATGCCCTGCTAACATAGTTAAGAGCAAATGTGGGAAAGAAAACGAAACCACACTTTTCATAGCACAGCATTTTCTTTCTCATAGTCTGTTTTAATGGAAAACCTATTAATTGTTGTTTTTATATCCTATGCCCATCCAAATGTTTATTAGAGTATTGTGTAAAACTCTGAAATAAACAGGTGAAGAATGTCTCAAGATCTTTGTTAACAGCGTTTCCGCTTTGTATATTAATACAGATTATTCAGCACAGGATATAGTCTGTTATAGCTATAAGGACTTGTTTTAATAGATTTCTCAGATTAAATCTAAGTCCAAAAACTGGCATAAAATGTTTGAGCTCTTGTTTCTCTCTCTACACACTGTTCAACATCTACTTTAATAATAGCAGAACAACAATTCGTTTACGAATTGATACAGCAATTATTTATTTATTATAGCTCACCTGCAGCTTCCTTTTCAAATTCTGTTAGGCGGCTTCTCATCTGTGCTATTTCTTCCTTCTGTTGAGAATTTTCTGTCTCAAGTGACTGCACTTCCACAATCTTTTTGTCCAGGGAGGATGCCACTGTTTGCAATTCTTCTTGAGTAGATGCTAAACGCTTTCGTGTCTCTTGCAACTGCTGCTCTAGGTCACTAACAGCCTCTTGAAGCTTTGAAATTGTTTCACCACGAAGTTTTAATGCCTGGTTGCAAAAAATGTTATACAGTAGTGGATAGTATTACGCTTAGAATAAAATGTCACACACACACACACACACACACACACACACACACACACACACACAGAGAGAGAGAGAGAGAGAGAGAGAGAGAGAAGGGAGGGTTGTTTGTATGTTTGGTTGGTTGGTTTAAAAGGGGTGAAAAGGGACCAAACTGCCATGTCATCGGTCCCTTGTTCCCAGAAGAACAATTACCCAAGGGAACGAAGAAAACAAAGGAGACGTATGGCACAATAACAGGAGAAAGGAAGAACCAGAAGAACGACAGAAGGACAACAAACACTTCATCTTTGTAGGCGTCCGTAAGCATGACGCCAGGGGAGTGACAGGAAGATGCGGAAGTGGTCACTACCACACAGGTCGTCGTCATGTGCTCTCCAGTGGATAGATGGAAGAAGTCCTGGGCTGCAAATTGATAAATCAATGGTCGAGTAACTACCATGAGCCACACTAAAATGTGTGGTGGCCCCAGTATTTAAGAGGGAGAGGTTGAATTGGGACAGTAAATTTTCGACATCTCTGCCACAGCCAGTAAGCATGGTGCTACCCCACAAGGGGTTATGGGCATTAAAGTCTCCCAAAAGTAGGAAAGGTTTAGGGAGTTGATCAATCAGCGCAGCCAATACATTCAGGGGTACCACACCATCTGGAGGGAGATATACGCTGCAGACAGTTATTTCCTGCGTTGTCCATATCCTGACAGCCACAGCTTCAAGAGGAAATGGAAGGGGCACAGGTTCACTACATACTGAGTTCAGGACATAAACGCAACTCCACCTGACCACCTGACACACTATTATGTTCGCTACGGTTCTTGTAATATCTCCTGAAGTCACGAAGGGCAAGGGTCTGCACTGGCGAGAACCAGGTTTCCTGGAGGGCAATGCAGAAAACAGGTGTAAAGCTTAACAGTTGCCGTAGCTCAGCCAGATGGTGGCAAAAACCGCCGCAATTCCACTGGAGGAAGAAACACTCAATGAGGTAGTCTACATCTCAGGGTAACCTGCTGCCACTGACTTATATCCAGAACAGGCTATATCCATTGGGTTTGAGGGTCTGGTGAGATCTAGGTCCTCGGTGGATGCCAGAATCTTCACCTCATCCTCAGATGCAGAGCTTGTAGGCAGCAGTGGTGTGGGTGCCACCACAATTCCCTTGGTCTTGCGGGTCATATTTCTTTTCTGGATTTCTCTCTCTGATCTGTGGGTTTCTCTGGCTGGGAGAGTTTCACTGATTCAGTCTCTGGGACTGAGGATGATCATGAAGCCCTACGACCAGCTGCTATTGGGCACTTCAGCCACTGGCAGGTGTCATTTTCCCAATAGCAGAAACCTCGGAAGGGAGTGACCCAAAGGACACCTTCCTAGCGAGAGGAGCCAAAGTAGACTTACATTTCTTTGGCTGAGAAGTGGGGACTGATGTCCCTGATGGTTGGGGCGACAGTACTCCCAAGGTAGGTGGTGCACGAGCAACAAGAAGGGAAGTGCCCCCCACCATCAAGGGGTAGGTGTAGTCTTCCGGCTCTGAGAGCCGAATGGAACTCGCGGAACTGATGGGGCTACAACTGTTCTCGTAGTGGCAGCACAATAGCCACAGGATGTAGGCACTCAAACTTCCTCTTGGCCTCAGTGTAGGTCAGTCAGTCAATAAGTCAGTCAGTCAGTCCAGGCTCTCATATTCCATGATTTTCCTTTCTCACCGTAAAATCCTGCAGTCTGGTGAGCAAGGGGAATGATGACACAGATGGGAGGTGGGGCACATGGAGTATTGGGATGGGATAGACGTCCACAATCTCGACATGTGATGCTGGAAGCACAGCGGGAAGACATATGGCTGAACTTCCAGCATCACATGTCGAGATTGTGGACATCCATCCCATCCCAATACTCCAGACTCCACCGCATTGGGGGAGGGATATATGGCTTGACATCATAGTGGTAGACCATCACCTTGACCTTCTCGGGTAATGTGTCACCCTCGAAAGCCAAGATGAAGGTACCGGTGGCACCTGATTATCCCTCAGACCCTGATGGACGCACCGAATGAAATGAACTCCTCGTCGCTCTAAGTTGGCACGCAGCTTGTCGTCAGACTGCAAAAGATGGTCCCCGTGGAATATAATAACCTGGAACATATTTAAGCTCTTATGAGGTGTGATGGTAACGGAAACATTCCCCAACTTGTCACATGTGAGTAATGCCCGTGACTGGGCAGAGGATGCCGTTTTTATCGACTGACCCTGACCTCATTTTGGACAAGCCCTCCACCTCCCCAAACTTGTCCTCTAAATGCTCTACAGAAAACTGAGGCTTCATTGAGACAAAGGAGCCCCATCAGCTCTCGTACATATGAGGTACTGGGGTGAATAAGGTTCGTTGCCATCCTTAGCCTGGCATTCCTCCCACGGTGTGGCCAGTGAATGGAATGAGGGAAACGATTTAGAATCATACTTCCTTGCGTTGTACTGAGACTTAGAATGGGACTTAGCCTCGTCCAGCGGCTAAGTCCCGTTCAAGGTCACCCGCCTAGCGAGCAACCAAGAGCGGCACGGCCCCCAAAACAAAAAGTGAATGCATTTTTTAATAAAAAAAAGGAAGGGAGATAAGGAAAAGAGATAAGGAAAGGACAGAACACACTTTATTGTCTATAATAAATCATACAATCACCGTTGATCTTTATTTTACAATTGCCATTGCCGACTTTCGCCCATAAAAAGAGGTACTTATCAGCATTTAACTTCTTATTCCTTCTCGTAGTCAAAACAAATGGCATGCTTGGAACAAGAGTACCATAAGGCTGTTTAGCCAACAGTCCTGTAGTCTCAGCAATACTCCATGTCTTCCAAGTCAAAATGTTAGCATCTGGAAATGTTTCAAGGCCACCATAATCTGCTTGATTGCCCCAAACAACAGCAAGTGTCCAAATGTTTTTCGTGGACTCCATCTGAACTTAACCTGTGATGTACAAGCAGTGTTTGGAGGTAGTACCTGGCTGACACTTGCTGTTGTATGGGGCAATCAAGCAGATTATGGTGGCCTTGAAGCATTTCCAGATGCTAACATTTTGGCTTGGAAGACATGGAGTATTGCTGAGACTACAGGACTGTTGGCTAAACAGCCTTATGGTACTCTTGCTCCAAGCATGCCATTTGTTTTGACTACGAGAAGGAAGAAGAAGTTAAATGCTGATGAGTACCTCTTTTTATGGGCGAAAGTCAGCAATGGCAACTGTAAAATAAAGATCAACGGTGATTGTATGATTTATTATAGACAATAAAGTGTGTTCTGTCCTGACGTGGTACATTTTATTGCACGTCATCTGCCCTGATGCCACCCACCCTGATTAGGGGCCCTCCCGACGGGCGCCACCCAGCCGCAGCAAAGACCACCTGGCAGGATGGCCATTGCTGGGAGTCCGATGCCCCAAGGTGACAGGTGATCCCTGTGTAGTCAGGGGGATACAACCAACAGGGTACATGACGGCCCCACCACAATGGATTCGCTACCGTGCTGGATATGAGGTGCAAAAAATTTCACGGTCATCGCTGGTGCAGAAAATGACACAGCACAGTGGGTGGAGGACAGTGCACCCAGGAAGGTGTCCTCGCTCAAGAGATGGAGGATGAGCAGGACTGCAATGCCACGATGAGACAGTGGGCTAAAGATCTCAATACGCGATGCACTGTGTAAGGCGCCCTTCCACAATCGGCTCGCTCTTTGGGAAAATTTAGGAAGATGGAGGTCGAACCCGACAGGGGACCATCACATAAAGGCCGAAAGGTGTGAGACTCCTTTTAGTCACCTATTACGACAGGCAGGAGTACCTCTGGCCTATTCTACCCTCGGGTCCACAGGGGGGAGGAGGGAGAATGTATGACAGCTGAAATTAAGTTCACAAAACACCAGAAATTGCTTTCCATTGGTCTACAAATACACAAAAAAGAACTAACGTGCGTCCATTGTAATAATTTGCCCAAAGTGATTACAGTACACATACATTCTATTTGGTACATTTCTGTAACTGGTTGTCAAAACTCAGTACACAGGTAGTCAACATCACAAATTTTAAGGCTTATAACACATAATTTGTGCACAATTTTATCACAACTCTGATTAAAACAACTGCTAAAATAAACATTTAAACACAGTGTAAACTTATTGTCCTGCTCATTTCCTGGCTCTCTGTGTAATTTGCTTTGACTAAGGAACTTTTATTTCTGAGTCTGCATAATTTTCTTGTGACCAGTGTTACATTACAAGGAACAGGTGTATGGGAAGGGATGGTGGTATCATTTCTTCCACTTATCAATCACAGTAGTAGCAATGGTAGTGAATGTAGCAGGTGTACAATTGAGAAAATACTGAATTTTGAACTTCTAAACCGAGATATCTATATTTAAGGAGGGATCCAATTCCCATCCTCTTGCTCTCCTTGAAGGACCTCTATTCCTTAACGTTTGTGATTTAGTATTTAATTTGCCAGTGACCACTGGCAGCATGGAGTGACATCTGTCTCCTTCTCTGTGGTGTAGCATACGTCAGGCATTTATCAGAATTATTGTTTTGTGGGTGTTCCTAATTGAGGTATTTTTCGCAAAACTCTAAAACTGTTATTATTTTGTTTAATTAGACATATGATGGCAAAGTGTCACTGATTATCAGGTATCATAAGACAATTTCATTCTGTCACAACTGCAAAGGTTTCAAAACTTGTTCAATAAAATTATGGGATGCAACTGTATCCCCTAAGTCTCCTCTGCTTGTATTTCTGCTTAGAGCCGTCAAGCCATTTTCTGAGCCATAAGACCGATGGTGTAGCCTTATCACCCACCTCATAAACATGGCATTTGCACTATCAGGAATGCGGATGCAAATCACAGCTGCACAAATGTCATTTGGGTGGCGATTATGTAGACTAATGATGGCTAGGTGATTTTGTAAGAAATCATAGAAAAGACAACAATAAACTATGGAAGAGGTATAATTTTTGTAATGTAAGTGAGGATGACAATGAAAAGCAGGATTCATCTGTAATAAATTTTTATATAGATGTGCAAGGACTTGACGTACTATGGGGATTAAATAACATGCTTACCGTGTGAGCTGCTGCATCATAATGGGAACTTAAATGTAACAAAGTCACAAAACTTTATAATTAATAATGCCTCATGTCCTATAAATACTGGGAAATGTGAAAGAAATTTTACTTTACAGTATCTGTGGAACGAGAAGCGACAATAAATTTTCACGTTTGCATTACAGAAAAGTTTCAAGACTGATCCAACAGTTCACACACAGCAAGAATTTCATTTCAATCCATTATAATTAACCACCTCAGGTAGAAGATGAGCTTTTTTTGTGCTCCAGAATTTTTGCTCTTTTTACCTTTTGCATGCTACTGTTGAGGATGTCAGAAAACCAGCTCAGTGAAAAAACTGTGTATTTTACATGTTTATTTACATATATAAACCAACTACCAGTATTTCCTTTGTTAGGTGTGAGATTATTTTTGTCAGATAAATTGTCTTCGCAAATCTAAATCCTGACATATTACATGATACACATGCACAATATACTACTCCACACAGAAACTTAATTTATGATACAATTAACATATGCACTGTGTGTTGAATGTATCATAACTTGTTTCTGTATGGCATGATATCCTGTGCATTTTCAAACAAAAGTACTGAAAAATGTATTCACACTTTATTATCAGTCGTAATCTACATTTGATTTTTATACAATTTTGGCAATAGTATCCTCATCCAAATAATCATTCCCCTTAATTTCAGTGTACATCTATACGAATAAAGATAGATTCTTGAGACTTTTCAAAAAGTTAATGAGTTTTATGCTTAACATATTTTGTGGTAAATGACTTCAAGTTACAGTTGTGCATTCTACAAGTTTCAGCAGCAATATTACCACATTTTTGCCCTTTGTTGACCAGTGTGTTCTAAGTACTCAGTTGACAGTGTACAATCATAATGTAATGTATCTCTTATGAAGTTGACTGCTTTGACATATCAGTGCGTTTTGCACGTATAAAAACTTCTCATATCATATTCTGTTTAGTTTCCCGTTTCGAAAGTAACATATATTGTTTGTGTTTGCCATACATTACTGCTTTTTCAAGTTCGTAGTGCAGGTCTGTTAGTGAACATAACATCAACAAAACATTCATTTGAGATCCAAAGTTCCAAGAAGCTTTATGAACTCAGTAAATTTTATTCCAGCTTTTTCTCCTATAACATAGATCACTTACAAGGAAAGGTCCCCAGCAGTGGGATCAACTTCTTGAAACCACTTATACAGTTATGTAGGTTAACATCCCAGGTATCACACACTGCAGCCATTAATCCTGGTAGGCCCTCGTTTGCAATGTGGTGTACGCTATGAAGATGTTTAAGATGACAAGCATCCTGTATGCCCCAGCACTTCATCAACTGATAAAAATGAGGAAAAAATGAAAGAAATGATTAAGATCAATCAATGAATCAAAATCAGAGAAGTCACAAGGAATTTTCTCTGGTGATGTGGGTATGAAACTTGTGACAGCAAAATGTGTTCAAAAATTCTGAACAGAAAACAGCAGTGAATGCATAGTTGCTCAGCACTCACTATGTGAAGACTTCAACAATGCAGAATCATTGAAATGTGTCATAATAGTGATGAAACACAGGTTTACAGGTAAGGTATTGAAACTGAGGCTCCATTTCCCCAGAAGATGTATACTGCATCACAAAGAACAAAAAAAGCTTGACAAGAAGAGTCAAATGTGAAGTTATGCTCACTGTTTTCTTTGATTTTAACAGCATAATGTTCCAAGTGTGCTTGCCACAAGGTTGAACAACTAACAAAAAGTACTACTTACAAGTTCAACGTCTGTTCATAGTAGTAGTAACAATAATAACAATAATAATAAGGAAACAAAACCAAACATTCAACACAAAACAAAAGAAATTTTATCAGACAATAGATAACACATATATTAAAATAGACAATCCACCAAACATAACAGAGATGGAACACTTCTGGAGCAACATATGGTCAAACCCGGTACAACATAACAAAATGATAATTCTGCAACATGAAGTCACCCGAGCAATTAATTCTACGCACAACTGGAAAGGCCCTGGAAAGGATAAAATAGCAAATTTCTGACTAAAGAAGTTCACCTCAACACATTCACATCTAACTAAATTATTTAACAGTTACATTGCAGACCTATACACATTCCCTGATACACTTACACATGGGCTGGCCGGAGTGGCCGTGCGGTTCTAGGCGCTACAGCCTGGAGCCGCGTGACCGCTACGGTCGCAGGTTCGAATCCTGCCTCGGGCATGGATGTGTGTGATGTCCTTAGGTTAGTTAGGTTTAAGTAGTTCTAAGTTCTAGGGGACTGATGACCACAACAGTTAAGTCCCATAGTGCTCAGAGCCTTTTGAACCATTTGAACTTACACATGGAATAACTTATCTGAAACCTAAAGATCAAGCAGACACAGCAAAACCGGCTAAATATCGCTCCATAACATGCCTACCAACAATATACAAAACATTAACTTCAGTCATTACACAGAAATTAATGACACATACAACACAGAATAAAATTATAAATGAAGAACAAAAAGGCTGCTGCAAAGGAGCATGAGGATGTAAAGAGCAACTGATAATAGATGCAGAGTTGACATATCAAGCTAAAATTAAACAAAGGTCGCTACACTACGCATACATTGATTACCAAAAAGCTTTTGATAGTGTACCCCACTCATGGTTACTACAGATATTGGAAATATACAAAGTAGATCCTATTTTGATACAGTTCCTAAACATAGTAATGAAAAATTGGAAAACCACACTTAATATCCAAACAAATTCAAATAATATCACATCACAGCCAATACAGATTAAGCGTGGAATATACCAAGGAGACTCATTAAGTCCTTTCTGGTTCTGCCTTGCTCTGAACCCACTATCCAACATGCTAAAATTATGGATACAATATTACTGGAACATACCAACACAAAATCACACATTTGTTATACATGGATGATCTAAAACTACTGGCAGCAACAAATCAACAACTCAACCAATTACTAAAGATAACAGAAGTATTCAGCAATGATATAAATATGGCTTTCGGAACAGACAAGTGTAAGAAAAATAGCATAGTCAAGGGAAAACACACTAAACAAGAAGATTACTTATTGGATAACCACAGCGACTGCATAGAAGCGATGGAAAAAACAGATGCCTATAAATATCTAGGATACAGGCAAAAAATAGGAATAGATAATACAAATATTAAAGAAGACCTAAAAGAAAAATATAGACAAAGACTAGCAAAAATACTGAAAGCAGAATTGACAGCAAGAAACAAGACAAAAGCTATAAATACTCATGCTATACCAATATTGACCTATTCATTTGGAGTAGTGAAATGGAGTAACACAGAACTAGAAGCACTCAATACACTTACACGATCACACTGCCACAAATATAGAATACATCACATACATTCAGCAACAGAAAAATTCATATTAAGCAGAAAGGAAGGAGGAAGGGGATTTATCGACATAAAAAACCTACATTATGGACAGGTAGACAATTTAAGAAAATTCTTTATACAACCCTTTAGATCACATAGCATCAACAGATACAAAGAAAGTAAATTGGAAAAAGAAAACACTACATGGCAAGCACCCATATCATCTAACACAGCCACACATCGATCAAGACGCATCCAACACATGGCTAAGAAAAGGCAATATATACAGTGAGACGGAAGGAGTCATGATTGCAATACAGGATCAAACAATAAACACCAGATATTACAGCAAGCATGTTATTAAAGATCCCAATACCACAACAGATAAATGCAGACTTTGCAAACAACAAATAGAAACAGTAGATCACATCACAAGCAGATGTACAATACTAGCAAATACAGAATACACCAGAAGACATGACAATGTAGCAAAAATAATAGATCAACAACTTGCCATACAACATAAACTAATAAAACAACACATTCCCACATACAAGTATGCACCACAAAATGTACTGGAGAATGATGAATACAAATTATACTGGAACAGAACCATTATAACAGATAAAACAACACCACATAACAAACCTGACATCATACTCACCAATAAAAAGAAGAAATTAACACAACTAATCGAAATATCCATACCCAATACAACAAATATACAGAAGAAAACAGGAGAAAAAATTGAAAAATACATCCAGCTGGCTGAGGAAGACAAGGACATATGGCATCTGGATAAAGTTGACATTATACCAATTATACTATCAACTACAGGAGTCATACCACACAATATCCACCACTACATCAACACAATACAGCTACATACAAACGTATATATACAACTACAGAAATCTGTAATTATTGATACATGTTCAATTACCCAAAAGTTCCTAAATGCAATTTAACAAATACCGTACAGTTAAATGGAAGTCACGCTTGATCAAGCTCCACGTCACTTTCCATTTTTAACCAGACATAACGTCTGAGAAAGGAAAGAAATAATAATAATAATAATAATAATAATAATGAGTCTGCCTGCATAGCTCAGTAGTCAGAATAGAAAGCTGCCATGTGGAGGACGCAGGTTCAACTCCTGCTACTGACAAAAATTTCTCCTAGGTGGGAGGACTGGTGCAGGGTCCACTGAGAGTCGTGATGCCAACTGAAGAGCTACTTGACTTACAGGGTGCATTTAGCCTTGCAACACCAATTGAGGAACTACTTGAATGAGTAGCAGCAGCTACCTGAACTGGAAAGTCTCTGCAAAATGGCAGACAGAGTACAGTGCTGATCACATGCCCCTCTATACCACGCAGCATGTTGCTGCAAGGCATAGGATAACACAGCATCAGGAATACATCCCTTGGGCCTTCATGGGCTGGACAAAAAACTCATTTTAATCAAAAAAGAACATACTGATTTGTGGTGAAACAATTCACAGCTTTGCACCCAGACATTGCACCTGCTCACACTTCATTGTTTTTTCTTGAATTTTTGGCCAAATTGTTTTAATGATAGCCCAATCACCATATTCACCTTTGGCCTGATCGGAAAAAAATAATAAAAACATTTTAGGGCCATTGCTTTACAAGCACTGGTGAGATTAAAAAATGCTTAGCTGAGAGAGATAAAAGTTATTCCAAAGACCTAGTTCCAGAAGTGTTTCGGGGCTAAGAAAAAGCACTGGCACAAGTGAATAATATCTAATGGGGCGAATCTATCTAATCTAACAGCGAATAGCTCGGATAATGCAGAAGTAGAGCTAATAATGAATAAGAAAGTAATAATGTGGCTGAACTACCATGAGCTGCATAGTGAACACACTATTATAGCCAAAGCCAGCTCCCACCACAGAAGACATATATATATGCCAAATAGCTCAGGAGAAAGAATTGAAAGACTTAATGACACAAAATCAATTATTCAGATTGTTAGAGGAGATGAAAATTTAATTGTGCAGGGAAAAGAATTCAAAAGTAGAAAAGGAAGACAAGGAAAAATAGTATATCTCAGACGGAATGAATGGGGAAGTTGCATGGATATTTTGCACAAAACAGAATTGAATTTTTGCAGATACTTAGTTTAAGAGTCATGATATAATGTAGTATGCATGGAAAAGATCTGGAGACAACAGAAAGTGGGTGATAAAATAAGCATACTCATCAAGGGCCCAAACTTAACCTCAGCAGACACAGTTCAGAAGATAGCTGAACAGACCTACAGTTGGTTCATGGCTAACAGTTGAAGTCTTAATCTCACATTATGACTCATATTATGCAATTATAAACTAGCTGTTGTTAATAGAAGTGGAGATTAAAATGACATACACCAAATGAAACAATTGTATTAAATACTTTTGGATCCCTAAAGGTATTTTACCTGGTTCATTTCATTCATGTCATGCAGAATGCCCACACTCTCTACTGCTTGTGACTGTGCCAGTCGATCAATTATAGTGTGTAGTGTTGCGGTTGCCACAACAATCTGTTCACGCAGTACTGCTTGGAAAGATGTTGACTGTTTTCTTAATTCAATGTAACTGCAATTCAGCTGTTTAGAAGCAGTCTTAATTTTCATCAGGTTTCTATTCAGCTCCTCCTTTGACTGTTTCTCTTCCTGGGAAAAGAAGAATGAAAAACACGTCAAGTGAATAGAAAGCCACTTTCTGTGTGTACTAGAGGAATGGCATAATACACACTCCACAGAGCAGGGGTTCCCAAACTTTTCTTCTGATGGAACACTTTGACAACCCTGTAACTTTGACGGAACATCTTTTTTATTTTGAAGGTTAATAAAATTTTAGATAACAATAAATAATAATAATAATAATAATAACAGTAATAGTATTACCAAAAATGTTGGGAGGGAGAAAATGCCATGTTGTTAATAGTTTTTTGTGAAGCACTTGTTCACTTCCTGCCAAACACCAGTGTTCTATGAACACAATTTGAGAAACCTTGTCATAAAAAATAAGACTGTAAAGTAATAACTAACACAGTAATAGCACAATGAACTTACAATTTAAGAAACTTCTATTACAAAACAGTACATTATACAGTGTTTCACAGCCCATCTTCATATTTCATTAGCACATGTGAATGAGCACAGGCATACATGGGTGTATTTAAAAGAGCAAAACATGCTTGTATAACAGAACTCTACTTATCAGCAGTTTCCTGCATCCCACTACAATTGAAAACTTGTGTTATTTAATGTTGTTGTTACAAACAGACCATAGTACAATACAGATTAATATCAACAACAGTGACAGTGGTAGGATATGAACAAGTTTGGGAATGTAACTCTGTTTCCATCTGTAAGATATGGCTGTGTTGTTGTGGGCAGTATATGTTCACACAGTCACAAAAATGTGAATACATCATATTGATACACTTTTCAAATTAATGAAAGGGTAATAATTCTGTCATGATTCCAACATAAAATATTTAAAATGCTTCATGTATTAACTAGAAACAGCCTTCATTCTGAAATTACCACACATAGTGCTGAAGACAATTACAGTACCTCAGATTAAAGGAATTTCCTTTTGTGCATTTTTGGTGCATGCGTCAGGGTTATACTCAGCTTCATAGTACACAGTTTGTCTCTTCTGAACCCTGTGCAAGCAACAATTGAGTTAGTGCCATCCCCCCCCCCCCCCCCCCCCCCCCCTAGCCCCCAGTGTTCCACATGACTTCTAAGGGAAAACGCTGTATTTGCACAATAGTAATCAATCAAACAAAAGTTAACACGTGTAAGTCAAATGTTCAAGGTGCATTCAATAAATAATGTGACAGATTTTTTCCCCAGCAAATTTCGGTTGAAGAATGTGGAATTTGCTGTGCAACATGATGGAATATTCTGACTTCAGCCTCTATAATTTAATGTAGTTCCAACAGGTGGCAGCAGACTACGTGACCATCAACAGAGACCTGGCAGTGAACAAAAGCATGGTGAGTCACAGAGTAAGGCGTCTGTCACCATCACAACAAGGTCGCACAAACCCTTCCAATCGCCCACATGCCCTCCGGCTGCACGCAGCTGTGACTTCTCATTCAAGGTGATTGACAGAGCACAATCAAACACCTTCTTGTTCCACTGGACGTCTCTGTAGGTAGTGCTGACACACTTGTCCACCAGTTGGGATACTCAAAGGTGTGTGCCCACTTGGTTCCTTCTCACCATCTAACAGAAGACCATTAAGAGCAATGAAGGACCATCTGTGCAGAATTGGTCATGCATTACAAAGCTGATTGTGACAATTTTTTGTCAAACATCATCATAGGTGATGAAACGTGTTCATCACTTTGACCCGGAAACAAAAACGGTAATCCATGGACTGGCATTATACCACCTCTCTTACAAAGAAAAAGTTCAAAGCCGCTCTCCCACCCGGTAAAGTCATAATGACAGTCTTCTGGGACTCTGAAGGGGTTATTCTGTTTGATGCCCATCCTCAAGGTGCAACGATCAACTTGCAAACAGAAGAAATGACTTCAGCGTGTTTGTGGCCACAAAAATGCTAACGAACTTTTCTTTCTCCATAAAAATGCAAGACCTCATGTAAGTCTGTCCACCTGAAAGGAGCTCACAAAACTTCATTGGTCCTCATCTACCCTACAGCCCTGATCTCCAATTTCCATGTGTTAGGCCTTATGAGGGATGCACTCTGAGGCAAGCAGTAGTTGGATGGTGGGGAGGTTACTGATGCAGCATGATCTTGGCTCCAACATTGACCAGTAAAGAGATTATGTTGAAAAATAGGGTTTTGTAGCTAAAAGAGTGGGGAATAATATGGCGTCCTGTAATCTTGAATAAAACCACACTGCTTTCAGAAAAAAAGTATTGCACTACTTATTGAATGCCCCTTGTATTTGTTATAATAATTTTATAGTCATGTCATTGATGTCCTAATTATACTCTGAGAATAGAATAGGGGCAGATGTACAATTGAGTAGGAATCCTGACAGAATCAAAGACAGGATGTTACTACTGTAAGTATATTTTCAATGCGATAGGGTCCACAGCTGTGATGAACTTTTTGAATAATTTCTTGAAGCCTTCGGCTGCCATTTTCTTTATTTCTTATATGATTGTACAATTTTGGCCTTAGGCCATTTTAAAGTATCTAAAACGGAAGTTTCATACATTGGATACATTAATGGCACTTGTGATTTTGATGTAGGAACAAGTCATATCTGTAGATATACTAGGTGCATTATAACTTACTTTATGGATGATTTTTTGGTAACAGATTATGTCATATGCGTCGTTGCTCCTATGACAACATGTTATGCTCAAAAATGCATATTTTTATTACTTTTGTATTGTATATTACTATACTGTAAGTATAGTCTACATCTTTTGGAAGGTTAATTTTTCTGGTAGGTGGTCATATCTAGAACTAGGGTTTAGGTCACTGACGGCAACAGTCAGAAACAACTATGGTGTTTTCTTAATTACAACTGTCATGTTATCCCTGGCAGACATGCTACACAAATAATAAAACTCTTGGTTTTCAATCATATCAATTGAGTTTAAATTCTCAGGCTACTGACTATATTTTCAACCATCTTCAGGAGTTAAAATTACTGACTGCTCTAATGGGCAAAGTGTCCTTCTTACATGTGTGAAACAAAGTCCAGAATTTAGATCTTATAATATATGGTATGGCCCAATATGGGACACCATGATTCAAAGTAAAAGGTACCAGACTCAATCTTTAAAACTGCCATTCCACCCTCCTATAAATGTGGAGCATCATTCCTTGCTTTTTCTTGGTGAGGAAAGCCACCGCTTACCCTGGGCCTCCCCCCTCCCCTCCCCCCTGCATGCCCTAGTATGTGTTTACCCGTGTTGTGTACTGAAACTGAAGAGAATTTTTATTCAGTCATGCCATCATGAAAGATTCTGAGGACAAGGGGAGAACATCTAACAGTTCCTCCACTTTGCAAAAATTAGTAACAATGTCAAACCGCATGCATATTCAATGGCTGTTATATTTTACAGTGCTGAAAAATTACTTTCTCACAAACTACACATGAAATATTTCTCTGACTTTGTTATTATCAGAAAAAAATTTAATTTGCAAGGACCGTTGGTCTCACAATTTTCAAAACCATATACTAAGGTTATAGTAGCAAACAATCCACAAATAGTTATACACTGAAGAGCCAAAGAAACTGGTACACCTGCCTAATATCATGTAGGGCCCCTGTGAACTTGCAGAAGTGATGCAACACGACATGGTGTGGACTTGACTAAAGTTCGCGTCATGTAAGAAGGCGGCCCCATTTTCAGCCGTTCTATGCATCCCCCTCCACTAGCCACTGGCAGCCAATAATATTCATTCTCTTTCTAGGTGGCTAGCTGAGAGTTACAGCTAGAGAGTGAGAATCTCGTTCCTACATGCTGCACTGTTGCCGTACTTTGCGACAACCGAATTATTCATTCAACTGTCATTTTTTTTTTCTTCTTTTTTCCTTGCAGCAGTATAACTATGAATGTGCATCTGTAAATGTCTATGTGTGATTTTTTTTTTTTAAAAAAAAAAAAAAGGTCAGGTGACAGCAATAAATGTGAAGTGCTTCACAAGCAGGTGAGGCAGATTATTTGCCGCATTTATAACTTTTTCAAATGTGAATTTGAAAGCAGGTCTCCTACTGTTGACCTTTGAAAACACAAGAACGGACTGTAGAACCATGTGGTGTCGGCATAAGAGTTGTAAAAAGAATTTTAAACGAAAGTGTCAGAGCTGTAGGAACCATAGAAACACTTGGTTTCGTGTCGTCTGGAAAGCATCGAAATCGTATTAACCTGTAACAAAAATGGATGGTTTTAATGATAATGTTTTAAAGTGCTTCATGTGAGTGATGACTGTCTGATACCACAAAAATGTGTTACAGTTATGCAGGTTCATCAATGTAAAGAATTTTAAAACATGTTGGTTACAGATAAGTTAAGAAGAGAGTTTTTAGTTCAAAGAACATAGGTACAGCACGAACTACATCTCACATAAAGATTCAGGATACAAGAGAAGGAGGTAGTTCAGCAGTGATGAAACATGGGTCAATTAGAATCATTTGAAGACGACCTGCTGGAAAATGAGTGCTGGTACTGGCAGTTTTAATGTTCTCATAGGAATAGGTTCTCAGATAATTATTCTGCATGCTGACTCTTCTCCTATTTCTGTTTCTGAGAATAAACTTGTACTTACATGTAAGAAAAACAGCAGTGATTACCATTTGGAAATGAACGCTGTCATTTTCGTGACGTGATTCACAAATCTTGTCATACCTTGCTTCGAAGTTGGTCAGTGCCAATTATAATTCAACTGTTACAGAGAAAATATCAAGTACAAACAACGGAAAAGTGGATATGTTTCCCCAGCTTAAAAATATTAAGCACTGTATAAACCAGACTTGTGATGATCTCCTGCAGCTCGTTAATTTATACAAGTCAAGTGACAGAACATACAAACTTGACTTCCATGCTTGTGAATGGGCTCACACAGTTTTGCGTTTACCCCCGTGTCACTATGTCATTGTAGCCACATAGAATTAATTTGGGCAAAGGGTTTTAAAGCTATATGGGAGGGAGGGCGGGGGGGTGGGGGAATCAAGACAACATACAGTGAATCGCTTGTGCATGAGACAACAGACAATGAGGCAATAGACAACATTCTACTTGATGAAGCAATAGACAATATTCCACATGCAGCACGCGCACTGTTCGTACGGCATGCTGAAAAGCTTTAGAAATAAGAATTTGACAGGGAAGTGATGATGGATATAAGCCTTGAACCTGTCATCATAAATTTACAATCAGATTGTTTAAAAACAGACTCAAATAGAAGTGACAATAGTATTACGATATAGACTTTGGAACAAAGTAATAATATTTCTTAGTTTTAAAGACTTGTGGTTTAAAAAATGTGTTTGTCAACATATCAGTTGCATACATAATAATGAGAACTTCCTAGCCTTTTTGATTAGGAATTTGTACCCTTTTAGTTATGCAGACTATAACGTTCAAAATATTGCCCAAGGAGAAGCTAAGCTTCCCCCAACATGTTGTATGCTTTAATAACATGCGAGAATGCAGCTGAATAAATTCGTTTTAAGTCCAATATTTCCACATGTAAACCTCTTGTCATTTTCAAGGCATGAACTGGATAAGGCCCTAAAATGACAGTAACTGTTACTTGTCGAGACATCGGTGGTTTCTTATGTTATCAGTCAGAATTCCCTGGAGTTATTCACAGATGATGGTTAATTGTTTGCTTGTTCAATGGATTATAAATGCGCTCTCTCACTGTAATACAAAATGTGTTAGTTTACCCTCATAATGCTCATTAACAGCAAAAAGTATGACAACTTCCTGACAATTTTTAAGATTGTTTTTTACATTAATCTTTTCTATCACTAATTCTTCTCTATACGCAGAGATTCCACGTAACTACTGTCAAACTAATGGTAATTATTGCAAGCAGTTTCAATGATCTAGTTGTTTGACAATTGTCATTTTGAGAAAAATTGTACTTCACGTCTTCACAAAGCTGTGTCAGCTGTTCTTGCCTCCCAACGTCATGCACAGTAAATCTGTGGAGCAGTGAATGCAAAGTTGTCAAGGCGTGAATTAATATTTCTCTCATGACAATTGAGCAAAATTGGTTTTAATATTTATTATTTACCTCATAGATTTGAACCATAGGCAAATGAGCCTGACTGCTGTTCGCAGCAACGCAGTTCGGCAACGTGGACTTACTTTGTCCACTCTCTGCTGCCACGCATGTGGTGTTCTCATCCCCACACACTTCCTTTCCACTCCGCCCCAATGCGCAGAAGCGCCAACCTAGATGACGCGAGCTATAATGTATGAAGTACTGTTGGAGGGAATTGACACCAAGAATTCAGCAGGGCTGTCCGTAAATCCATAAGAGTACGAGGGGATGGGGATCTCTTCTGAACAGCGTGTTGCAAGGCATCCCAGAAATGCTCAATAATGTTCTCATGTCTGGGGAGTTTAGTGGCCAGTGGAAGTGTTTAAACTCAGAAGAGTGTTCCTGGAGCCACTCTAGCAATTCTGGATGGGCGGGGTGTCACATTATCCTTCTGGGATTACTGAAGTCCGACAGAATGCACAATGGACATGAATGGATGCAGGTGATCAGAAGGATACTTCCACACATGTCACTAGTCAGAGTCGTATCTAGACGTATCAAGGGTCCCATATCACACCATCTGCACACACTCCACACCATTACAAAGTCTCCAGCAGCTCGACAGTCCTGTTGACATGCAGGGTCTATGGAGTCATGAGGTTGTCTCCATACCCCTACACATCTATCTGCTCGATACGATTTGAAAGGGGACTCGTCTGACTAGGCACCATGTTTCCAGTCATCAACAGTCCAATGTCGGTGTTGACAGGCCCATGCAAGGTGTAAAGCTTCATGTTGTGCAGTCATTAAGGGTACACAAGTGGGCCTTCGGCTCTGAAAACCCATGTTGATGATGTTTTGTGGAATGGTTTGCATGCTGACACTTGTCGGCCAGCATTGAAATCTGCAACAATTTACAGAAGGCTTGCACTTCTGTAGTGTTGAACGATTCTCTTCAGTCGTCGTCATTACAGTTCTTGCAGGATCTTTTTCTGGCCGCAGTGATGTCAGAGATTTGATGTTTTACCGGATTCCTGATATTCATGGAGCACTCATGAAATGGCCATATGGGAAAATCCCCACTTCATCACTACCTCAGAGATGCTGTGTCCCATTGCTCATGCGCCAAATACAACACAACGTTCAAATTCACTTAAATCTTGATAACCTGCCATTGAAGAAGCAGTAACTGATCTAACAACTGTTGTTAGACACTTGTTGTCTTTTACAGGTGTAGGTGACCACAGTGCCTTATTCTGCCTGTTTACATATCTCTGTATTTGAATATGCATGCCTATAGCAGTTTCTTTGGCACTTCAGTGTTCATTAATGATGTGAAAAACCAATTTTAAACTATTAGCATTACTAGTTTTGTTTAAGCTGTTAGGATAGTTTAGGCTCATAGTGATTATTACATGACAAAGGACTTCCTTTGCTTCTTCCCGCCCTCTCAAATGTGAAAGATCCCTTTCCACTCTTACAACTTGTTTAAAGACTACAATGGTTAACACTGAAGACTTGTGAAATTAACTTCACAGAAGGATTGGGGTTACAATACCTTACACTGCACGAGAAACTCTGAATGCCTCATGACCAAGAGTGTACTTATTAAGTGGAGTTTTTAATATTCCTGTGTTATTGGTTTACATTTGAAGTACACCGTCTTCAGTTCTGTAACACTTTATTTAACAAGTTAACTTTTACATTAATCTGAAAACTGTTTCAGATATTTTTTCTTGTGCATTCAGAAGTCACAACTGGAATGTTAGGATGTTCTTCAGGTTGCTTTTAAAAACTTTGTGTTGGGTTTTACATAATTATAAAAAAATACCAATGAAGTGCTCAGGTTACAGATATAAGAAAAATACATTACAATGATTTCTTAGCGAGTAGCTGAAAATAGAAGCAATGTTATCTGATTTGTGGTGAGGTCAATCATACCATTTGTGTAAAGTAAGGAGAGTGTGGGTAATGAACTGATGTCTCACATACACTGATGTTTTGTTCCAGCCAAATCAGTTGGGGTCAACAGTACAGTGCATTAAAGGTTTGTTGCATTTACGAGACACCTAAACTGAGAGAAATAATCTCAGAGGAAATATTAATACTACGTTTATTACCAGCTTATTATTCATCCTTTGCACAACATCTATACCAGGATCATAATAACAAAATGACTGACAACCATGTATAGACAGCTGTCACGGCAACAAGCAATCACAACATGAGTTTGGTCATATCGTCTGCCCAGTGAAGAGTTTTCATACTGCTTTGCTACCTCAGCTGTCAGCTACTTGTTAGTTCGGATGACAATTACACTCTGTAACATAATTGTTGGATTTGTTCTTATTTGCTTTGGTTCTCAGTGTGGTATGTTTCTTTTAAGGAATGTGTGAAGTCAACTGTGAAACTGCTTAGGAACTGATGATCCTGCAAAAATAACACCCCACATCGCATGTTAATTGGGAACATACCAGAGAAGAACTTCACAGCTGCTGCTACTGGAGCCATACTGTGCTTGTGCATAACAGCTAAACAACATCACCCCTTTCCATGCTCCACTGTCAATCACTGTGTTACTCAGATCCACGTGAAAATCCTTACATATTACAAACACTTTACTTCACTATTTAGCAACTGGCTAGATTCACCACCTTGAGTATTTTATACATACATAATCATAGCTATGCTCACAGTAAGTTACGTTAAACACATTAATGTGGGGAACAAGCAACAAGCTAATGGCATCCCTAATAAGTTTCGCACAACTGTAGTAGGTATGGCAAAACTTCCAGATGTGAAGTCCATATTAAAATGGAAAAACAGGAATTGTTATGCTTGTTTCATCTTTCATGATCATAATACAACCTTCTTTCAGCAGTCACACAAACCACAAACTAGCAGATATTGAGATAAGTGATGGCAGAATAGAAGAACAACTAACATCTTTCAATAGTGGAAATGTTTTGTGTCTGTCCAAGCGAAAAATTTCCGAGATTCTACAGATATTATGTGAAACAACCCCTTCTAACAATAGTTTATCATAGGTCACTGGAACAATTAAGTGTACAAAGCAATTGGAAAAAGTTACTTCCATTTTCAAGGTGGTTCTTCAGTGTGATGCAAGTACTTATGGGTCGATGTTGCAGATCTCAGTCAATGTGGCCTACAAAAACAGTACGTGGTTCACTTCATTATTTGTGTGTGGTCGATCACCTTTCTGCTACCAATATGTTCGGCCTTGATGCCTTTATATCTTTGGGTTTTCTATTTCTGATTAAGTCAGCGGTGAGTCACTTGCAGTCCCTTTCCAGGAACTGGATAATCTCTGCACTGTGTTTGCATTTCTATTTCAGCCAGATTTGGGATGTGCATCAGATTTTCAGGTACACGTAACTCTTCGGCCAGATGTTATGCAAAAAGCATCAGACCAATTCCAGTTACCTACGTGATGTTGTGAAGTAGGATATTCAGGCTGCTGGGGTTACTGAGCTGATTAAATCTAGTGCTTGGGCCACTCCCCTAGTCGTCATCATCAGATAGACAGCCTACGGTTCTCTCCGACTTGGTGCAGATTTCAAGGCTAGAACCAATGCTCAATTGCAGGCAGGAACTTATCCTATCCCCCAGCCCAAAGACCCTTTCACCAAACTTGCTGGAGGGGAATTCTACTCCAACATTGACCTCCTGTGCTTACCTCTTGTTACCCTTAGGTGAGGAATTATAGAACCTCATTATCATTAATACACCTTTTCGTTTGTACAAGTTAAAGCAGCTCCCATTTGGCACTACCTCAGCCCCCATAAGCACCCAAAGAAGCCAGAAACATAGTATTTGGAGCACTGGCTCACCAAAGAGGGAATCAGGCCAACTTATCAGAATGCATCCACAATAGACTCCTTACCACGCCCGACAAATTTCCCTGAATTACAAGTGTTTTTGGGCAAAATAAACTATTGTTGCAAGTTCTTACTCAGTGAGACCTACACTATGTAACCCTTCAATCACTTATGTAAAGAAGAGTGTGACATTGAAATTCCTGTGTGTCAGTGTCCATAGCGCACTGTTACAGGAGCTGAAACAAAATAGTGCACTCCATTCATAAAGTACAGTATCATAACAGGAATTTGTATTCTGCATTTGAAAGGGAAGAATTTCTGCATCAATCAGTGCTGAGTTGATGGAAGTATATGACAACAATACACCACCATATGACCCTGTGGTTAGGTAGCGCAGTTGCTTCCAGAGTGCCCATAGCATTAACCACTGCACAACAAGACTAATGCCAGATTGAGGAGGAGGAACTGACGATAAAGTTTAGCACGGAAAAATTTTTATGTATTTGGAATTCAGTTTTCCCTGATTACGCATTAAAAGCCATTGGTGGCATTACTGAGGCCACACTCCAGTCTCCAGGAGTTTCTGTGGCATAGAATTCCAATGCCAATGTGTTCTCATATCTGCCCGCTGGCTCGAACCCTGATTTCAGCTAACAGGAGGTCCTCTGCTTCCACAGCAGCAACTTATGTTGTACAGTTTGTCCATTAAAACTGTTCATGTTGCCACCACCACAAACTGGGAACCCATCCTGTGGCAGTCCCTCCTCTACATGACTCTGGCAGTCCCTCCTCTACATGACTCATGAATGGCCAATTTACCTCACCTGCCAGTTGGCAAATATGTTCAGCTCCTGGAAACATATTTTTCACAAACTCCCACTTGATGATTGTGTAATTCTTTGGACAGTGAGACAGGTGCACATCAGGTGGTCACCCCACCACACTTGCACCAACAGGCATTAAGCTTGCTGCACAAGAGACACTGGAGAATGTCCCACATGAAGACACTGGCTCACCGACAGTTTACTGTCCTCATAATCTTTCAAAACCTGTCTGTCATTATAGGCAGTGTTTCTTCTTCTGGGATGAGGAACGTGCCCCCAAAAGTTGTAAAATTATTTCTGTCTCAGACTGTATATTACAATGTTTGCTTAAAAAATTCAGTTAATGGATGCATAACATTTTTACATGTTTTCTACTTTTTAAATCTGAGTTGAACAAATATGTAATGAAAGCTAAGTGTTTAATGTAGTTGGTGTAAAGCATAACCAAGACCCCACATGTGTCTAGATGCATGTGATAAACAACCTAGACATACACTAAAACTGGACAGCAGAATAAATTCTTAACAGTCTAGAATAGAAACAAGACAGTTCTCATGAACATAGTTTGACACGTTCCTATAGAATTTTGTAATTACTTCTCTACATACAGAGGGGTTTTGACAAAAATTTCATGCTATCACTTCTAGCACAGTAAATGGCATATTCTATATCCAACTAATGGATTTGAAGCCGTATATGAAGGAAATGAGAGGTAGTTATGAAGTTTTTACTAACTCCTAAATCAATCAAGATGTGACTATGACACTTGGTGACACTTTAGTCATTCTCTACCTATTCATCATTCAATGTGACACACTTTCCCTTAAGATGGATGATTAGGCAGAGGTGATGGTAGTAGGAATCTGCATTTTGGCTGTTCAGGAAATGTCCTACTTCAAAAATGAGTCTGTTTTCATTTTAGAAATGCCTATAGTGCAATGTTTTCTTCATCTGAGTAAAGAGGAAGAAGTCACTGGATATACAGTCAGGAGAATACAAGAGACGAGACAAAGTTTGATAGCCCAAAGAAGCAGCATATGTGACTACATCCTGTGCAGAGTGATGGGATTGTCATGGAGATTTACACCCACTTGGACAATTGCCCACGAGATTCTGTACTGACAGTATCCTGTAACCTTGCCATGTGATTCCGTTACTATGCGACTGTAACAGTTTGCCCCACGTGAGCATAATCTATTAGACCATGCCTTGCTAACCCTAAAACACAACAAGCATAATCACTCTTATCGCCCTGCCCAATGAGTTGTTGAGACTTAATCATCCCCCCCCCCCCTTTTTTTGTGGTGATGACTCCACATTACTACTGCTTGCTTTGCCCCATTTTCCCTGGATCATAATGGTACAAACAGCATTCGTCTATGGATATTAGGTGGGTAAAGAAGTCATCTGGATTTGCCTGACACAGCCACAAAATTTCTGTTGCTGCCTCAGTTTGGCAGCCTTTCTGAATGGGTAAGAACAGTTGCAGAAATCCAGTGGGCAGTGACCATTGTCATGTTGAAAACATTGTGGCAGATGTTAAAAGCTGCCCCATAGCAGTTTCACTTTTTTCCACTATCATCTCGATTGGACAAACTGATCTTCAAGTAACAGGCCTCTGCTTCCCATGCGATTCTCAGGTTTTTCCATCAGGTGGGCAGCAATTCGTTTGTTTGGATTTGTTTCACCACTCTGGAAGCAACTGCTCTACCTAACCACAGGGTCATATGGTGGCGTATTGTTGTCATGTACTTCCACCAACTCAGCACTGATTGATGTAGAAATTCTTCCCCTTTAAATGCATAAAACAAATTCCTGTTATGATACTCTACTTTACAAATGGAGTGCACTGTTTCAGCTCCTCTAACAGTGTGCTACGGACACTGACACGTGGGAATTTCAATGTATACTAGGACTGCAGACCACAAACAAAAGATTAATTACACAACTTTATTTTTTCAAGTTGACAAAAAGGCTATATGATTATCCCTGGTAGAGGTACAGATCTACTGTATAAGGTGGTTGTGTCTTTCAGAGTTTACTGCAAATCATTCTGTCATTTAAAGGTAAATGTAGTCTCAAGAAGCCAGATCTGGTCTAAGTTGTGCATACACATAAGGTATGTGACTGTTTATTAAGGAGTACTGGAAGGGTATCCTACAAACTGTTGACAGATGTTGGCCAGCTATACTATAGTCCACATATCATGGCGTTGGACTTGTTCTTTTCTGCAGCTCGGTAAGGACACAACATACAAGAAAGAAAGAAAGAAAGAAAGAGAGAGAGAGGAGTTTGTCAATTCTATTTTTGCACTCTTCAGCAACAGTTTACATGTGTCTGTATTATGGGGCAGGGCCTAAACCACAGCAGAGATGAAAAAGGCAGCATAATTTATTGTGGAAAATATATTAAGCAAACGCATGCAAATTAAATACTTGTTGCCAATACCACACAATATTTCTGATCACATTGGCAGAGTAACACCAGCAAGGACTAAACCTGTAGTTAAGTAAAATCACAGACAATCATTTCTAGAAATGAGTAAAAAGTGTGTGTTGCAAATTCCAGGAGAGGGCAAGGCTGACTTCACCTCCTGAAAATGGTATGGTCAACTATTTCTTGGGTACAAAAGAGATTTTTCTTACCGATTATTTTGCAACTACATCAGTTAGAAGAAAAGATGTATGTCCTGTCACAAAATGTGACTTAGTACTGGAAATCTGGGGAATCTGAAACGCGAATTGCTGGAGGATCCATGCTATTCACCCTATCTGGCACCGTCTAACATGTCCCCATTTCAACATTATAGATAAATATGCAGCTGCAAAACCAGAGTCAAATTTTGAGGGATTGCGAAAGCCATAGGTAACTACACTAACAGAATGCTATCACTGGAAAAGCAATACTCAATTTGCTTTGCATTAAAATGAGACGAAGCAAAAAAAGTATTTTAGATTTTAAAAAACGATCTGTCACTGCTGATCAATAACGTGTCCTCATGTACTACCATGAAGCCCTTAAAGAATTCTGTAAATGAAAAAGACAATATCAGAATGCACTGATCCTGAATCATGGACCCTGCCACGGTGGTGCCTGCATGCCTCAGCAATGCAGACAGCTGTACAACTACACTGGAAGGATATCTGCAGAGAGACCAAACTCACATATTGTTCTTGAAGATGGGCAGCAGTGTTTCCAGTAGTTGCAGTAGGGCAACAATCTGGATGACTGACTGACCTGGGCATGTAACATTAGCCAGTATGACCTTGCTGTGCTGGCAATGTCAACAGCCGAAAGTTAGGGAAAACTAGCAGCCGTTGTTTTTCCACCAAGGGCATGCAACTCAACAATATGGATTTTGATGCTGACATCCACTTGGGTAAGATATTTTGGAGGTAATGTAGTCCACATATCAGATCTCCAGCTGGGGCCTACTCAGGAGGAGATTGCCATCACAGATAACAAGACTGATTTTCTATGGGTCACAGCATGGAATGTTAGATCCTTTAATTGGGTATGTAGGTTAGAGAATTTAAAAAAAAGGAAATGGATAGGGCGAAATTAAATGTAGTGTGAATTAGTGAATTGAGATGACAGAAAGATGAAGACTTTTTATCAGATGAGTGCAGGATTATCAACTCAAAATCAAAGAGAGAGAATGCAGGAGAAGATTTAATAATGAATAAGAAAATGCTGGTGAGCTGCTACGAACAACATAGTCAAGACAGAAGCAAAGCCAAACACAGTGGTACAAGTTTATATGCCTATTAGCTCCACAGATGACAAACAGACTGAAATAATATATGATGAGGTAAAAGAAATTATACAGATTCTTATGGAACACATAAATGTAACTGTGATGGGAGACTGTAATTTGACAGTAAGAAAAGGAAGAGAAGGAAACTAGGAGGAGAACATACACTGTGGGAATGGACAGAAAGCAGCAGCCACCTGGAAGAATTTTGCACAGAACATATTTTATTAATGCTAAACTTTGGTTTAAAAATCATGAAAGAAAGTTGTATCCATGGAAGTGATGTGGAGGCACTGGAAGGTTTTAGTCAGATCATATAATTGTAAGACAGGGTTCAAAACCCAGTTTTAAACTGCAAAGAATTTACAGGGGCACATGTAGGTAAGATCAGTTCCAGTTCTGGAGAAATGTGAGAACCCACGAAGCAATACTGGTGCTATTACTTGTCTCAGAAGATAGACATGAGTCAGTGCTTTAATGCACTTGTACATACAGAAAAAGCTTATGGTTGTTAAAGTGGACAAGGAAAGAATTTCAAGAGACTACATTGGATAAATTGAAAGAACCAATGGTTGTTGAAAATTTCAGAGTGCTAACAGGGGAAAGGAATACACTATGAGGTCAATGGATAACTTTGAGAAATGAAATAGTGAAATCAACAGGGGATCAAATGGGCAAAAAGAGAAGGCTCCAGCAAAAATCGTTGAAAAATACATCAGATATTGAATTTAACTGAAAAAAGAAGGAAACATAAAAATGCTGCATATAAAGCAGGACAAAGGGAATACAAATGACTAAAAGATGAGATTAACAGGAAGTGCAAAATGAAAATGTAGGAATAGCTAGAAGAAAAACGCAAAGTTACAGGAGCACACATGGCTATGGAAAAAGATAGATGTTGCAGATAGGAAAATTACAAATATTTTGAGAAAAGAGAATGGGCAGTATGACTATCATAAGCTTAGAGTAGAAGACAGTACTAAACAAAGGAGGGAAAGTTGGAAGGTAAAAGGAATAGATAGAAACGCTATACAAAGAAAAGAAACTTGAAGACAAAATTATGAAAAGGAAAGAGGAAGTACATAAAGATACGCTGGGAAATAAGACACTGCACAAAGAATATGGATGAGCACTGACAGTCAGTAGATGAAACAGGGCACTTTGAGTAGATGGTATTGCTTCAGAATTATTGAGGTCCTTGGGGAACAGACAAATCTATTTATGCAAGATATACGAGACAGGCAAAATGCCATCAGGCTTCAAGAAGAAAGTAATAAGCCCAATCCTAAACAAGGCTGGTGTTGACACATGTGAGTACTATCAAACCATCAATTTAAGAAGTTAAGAGTTGCAAAACACTAACACAAATTATTTACAAAAGAATGAAAAAGGTGGTAGAAACTGACCTCAGGTAAGATCAATTCCGGTTCTGGAGAAATGTGAGAACCCACGAGGCAATACTGGCACTATTACTTGTCTCAGAAGATACACTGATCATTCGGTACTTTAATGCACTTGTAGATACAGAAAAAGCTTATGACAATGTTGACTGGATTTTCAGTCTTTAAAGTTCTTAAGTTATCCTGGTAATTATAGTGAGAAAAAGGTTATTTACAACTTGGACTGAAATATTTGCAGTTATAATACTTGAAGGATATTAAGGGGAAACAGTAGCTGAGAAGGGAATGAGGCAGTGTTGTAGTATATTCCTGTTATAATTAAACCTGTACAATGAGCAAGCTGTACAGGAAACCAAAAAGAAATTTGGAAAGGGCAGCAAAAGGGAAATACTGAAAAGGAATTGAAGTTCAGGGAGAAGAAATAAAAGCTTTAGGGTTTATCAATTACATAATTCTGTCAGAGAAACAAAGGGCTTAGAAGAGCAGCTGAACAAAAATGGTATAGGTTGACGTGAGGTTGTAAGACGAGCTATTTCATTATAATATTTACAGTGTGATATTCTCTTTACATTCAATGAAGGGGTATGGATTGTTCAGGTGGTGCCGGATTTTAAACATTATCACAAAATACTGTTGATAAATGTGAAGATAGTATAGGAAAACAACAACAATTTTCTTGGTGGTTGACATGAATGCCTGAAATTTTGCACACACTGCAGCGAACATCACTCATAATATTTTAATGAAGGCACAACCCATTTCTATTTTCCAAGCATCAGCAGACGCAATCACAGACAAAAACTGACAAGTGGAGGCCACAATGTTCAGACCACGGATTTATGTCGAGCTTTGTACATTTTTAAGAGTCTATTAGGACAACGTAATGCGCAAACAATAAGGTGTACTACTTAGGTAATCTCGAGAAAATTGCAAGAGAAGTTTTCTGCATCAATGATGTACCGGTGCAGTGTCACTCTGAGCATGAACTGGTTGTGGTTTGGTGGTTAGCGTCCAAGCTTCACAATCATTGGATCGATTCCCATTTCTTTCTTTAATTTATATTTTTTTCAACACTAGTAAAAGTGTACAAAGTTTAAGGTAAACCAATGAACCAAGCATCGTGGCCTCCCCTTGTGAGGAAAATGTTTGTTCTAAGAATCACAGAATCTCTTATATGACAGAAAAAGTTTACTGATTGGCAAAATGGGACTTTCAAGAATTTGAAGAAGTCACCTAGCATGCCAGGTTCAAGAATACAAGAGTAGGGTGTTAATTAACAATAAAATCTGATGGTTTCCTGATCTTGACATTCCCGATCCAATGTCTTAGTGACTCACTGACAAAATTCCTGCATAGTCTTACTTTCTCCAACACTTTTCTTTCTCATCAGCAGGTAGCATCTCTTGGCTTTAGAAGCTTTAATCTGTCTCTCATTTTCCCTGTATGCCTGCACCAGAGTCACTTAATAAGTAGAAATTTATCTTACGTTTCTGATTGTAGCTTCTATTTTTAAATTATTTTTTCCTGGCAATACTAAGTATGTCAAAAAAATCTAGCTGCCTGTACGTTACTATTACCTGAACGTACAGGAGAATGTAGCCTATATGTAAATGACAAATTACAACAATTACTGGTGTTGCCTGGCCAAATCAAAAATACTATATGTAAATAGCTTTACACCTGTAGATGTGCAAATGTATTTTTAAATTTAAATGAGGCTCTGGCATTAATTATCTCTCCACCTCTTTGTGCCAGAGTTCCAGTTATTTACTCAACATTGGTACATCATGACATACAGAAATAACAAATTAGTAAAAATAAAACAGACTTTTCTTACCTCCAGTAATTTTGTCTTTTGTTTTAATTCTTCAGTCTGGCATTTAAATCTATTGTCTGCTTCATTTAGCTCTCTCTCCATATGCTGCATTTTCTGTATGGCAATGTCATGCATCTCTCTTACTGAATTCAGTTCTGAAGCTGCAGAATTTTTAAGGGCACTAATTTCAGCAGAAAGTGCAACACACTCTTTGGACTTATTGTCACACTTTTCTGTAGACAAATTTAAATCTTTCTGAAGATCTTCAATTGTTCTATGGCATGTATTTAACTGGTTTTCCAATGATAGAACTTCTTCCTGTTTTGCGACAAATTGCATTTTTAGGCTGTTGTACTCATCTTGAATTTTATTCATTTCATCCAACAATGCTGAATTTTTCTTTTCTAAAGCATTTGTTATTTCCTTAACTTCTTCAGCCTCTTTGGTTTTTGCCATCAGCCTTTCACTAGTATTTCTTAATTCATCTTGCACTTTCTTTAATTCTACCATTACTTCATCACTTTGACTTATTACTTGCATGAGCTGAGCTTTGGTGCTATCAGTATCATTACACTGCTCCTCTACTAATTTCTTGTACATGGAACACTCAGTCTGCACATCCCTCAAGTTATTCTGTAAACCAGATATGCAGCTTTCAGACTGGGATTTTAAATCGACAAATGACTGTTTTAAAGAGATCAGTTCCTCATTGTTTGTTTCTACCAAGTTTTTAAAATGGGACGCATTTGATTCGAACTGATCACGCTCCTGTCTTATTAATTTCAAATCATCATGCAGTCTAGATAATTCATTCTTTGATGTTTCACACTGCTGCACCAACTTCTCAATAACTGAAGTTCTCTCACCAAGCTGGTTATGTAGCTTCCTTATAATGGCCATTACTGCCTCTTTACTATGCAATGAGTTTTCTTCCATGCCATCTGACAAAAATCCTTCTTCTTTCATTGCACTCAGAACATCCTCACATTCAAAATGTCTTTCTTGCAAAGCACAGATTTCAGATTTGTGTTTTTCTTCAATGTTTTCCAGTCGTTCCTTCAGAAGATTCAGTTCTCTTTCTTTGTCTTTAGAGACATCCTGAATAAATAATAGTTCACTACGCAGCTTTTCATATTCCTTTGACTTAGAATCCAAAGTTGCTTTCAAATTTTGCAGCTCCAGTACCTCTTCAGAATTTTGTTCCAAAACATTTTTCTTTTCTGAAAGTTCCTTCCGTAAATTGGCTAAACTTTCACTGTTATACTGAAAAGAAATCTGTGTGCCCAGAAACTGGCTCAGCTCTTCCTCTATATGGCTAATCAATTCAACCTTATTTCTGATATCATCTTGGCAACTTTTTAAGTCTGTTAATAACTTTTCTCCTGAATCTGTTTTTTCCTGCTGACTCATTTCAGTAATAGAAGCAATTTCATATTTGAGATTATTGATTTCTTGAGCTTGTCGTTTCACTGTACAAAATATTTCTATAAATTTCTCTGCTTGTTCCTTTCCTAAAATATCTCCTAGCTTGTCTAATGTTTCATTGTTAAAGTACCGGACTTCTGAAACAGTTTCGGATAAATTATATTGTGGTGGAAAATCAGAGTGAGCATTTGAAATTAGTAGTCTAATTCCCTCCTTCAGACTATCATTTTCAGTTTGCAGTTCCTCACCATGTGCTTCCATATTAGAAATAACTGAATTTAAATGTTCTAACTCTGAGTGTAGCTTCTGTATCTCATCTCTGTACCTGTCACCTTCAACTGATGTTCCATTTTCACTTGAAGCATCAGAATTCTGAATGTGGCCTGAGATACTGCTCTTATTTTCTTGGGAATCTGATTCAGTCACCTCTTTGCTGCCACTGTAATCACTAACGTTTGCTGAAGAGGCACTGTTTCTTGTAACTGAAATTCTTTCGAGGCTCTCACAGAGACTTGTGATTATATCTGAAAGTGTTGCACATGTTTTGGGTTCATTTACTTGCACTAATGTATCAGCACTCCCTTGTTCATTTTCTTTGCTATCTGGTACCAATCTTTCCACTTTTAACTTATCTAATAAATGATTATGTACAGCATTATTAAGCATATCCATTGCATTAGCCATTTCTGAATGTAGAGATTCACATTCTGCTCTTACTTGAAGCAACTCATGATTTACTTTTTCCTTTTCTGCTTTTAAACCCGTATTAGCTTCTAGAACAGCTGTTCTGTCTGCATTTACTGACTCTAGAGTCGTTTCCAACTTCTCCTTTTCTGCTTTCAAACAAGAATTCTCTTCTGAAATAACTATCTTTTCAACACTTACCTTTTCCAACAAGTCATTCAGTTTTTGCTTTTCAGATTTTAAGCACACATTGTCCTCAGATATTAAAATTTTCTCAGCTGTTATCTTCTCCAGCAGTTCTTTTAGTTTTTGCAGTTCAGATTTTAAATAACAGTTATCTTCAATTATTGCAGAATTATCTGCTTCCAAAACATCCAAACGTTCAAGTAGCTTTTTCTTTTCCATATTCAGCTTTGCAATGTCTTTAAGAAATGATTCCCGTTCAGCTCCCAGACTCTGGATTAGCTGGTTGAGTTCAGCATTGTTCTGTTTCACATTTTCTATTCCACTAACAACTCTGTCCTTTTCACTCATTATTGCTTTGAGTTGATCTAATAAGCTTTCATTATCATGTTTCAGCCTTTCCTTCACTTGAAAATACGCATCCTTCTCAGCATTTGTATATTTCAATGTTTCTTTAAGATTATGTACATGGGTTGCAAACTGTTCCTTTTCTTCAAATAAGTTCTGTATCTCTCGAGTCAACTTTTCTATTTCAAGATTGGCATCTTTTACATTATTCCTAGCTTCACTAATACTCTCAATTTCCTTCCGATACTTCTCTTCCAAAATATTTTTCTCTCTCTGCAACTTTTCCTCAAATATATGTTTTTCCTTTCTCAACTTATCCATCAAGGTAGTTTTCTCTTGTTCAAATTTTTTTTCCAACTCTGCAATCTCTGCATTATATTTCTGTTCTAGGCACTGTTTCTCCTCTGCAGCCTTTTCTTGTAGTCGTTTTAGTTGCTCCTCAAGAGCATGTCTCTCTCTCAGAAATTTATCTTCAACAATGTGAAATTCTTCACAAAATTTCTCTTCACACTTTTTAAGTTTCTGCGCAAATTTTTCTTCGCGAAGTTTTAATTCTTGCTTGTAATGTTTCTCACAAGTTAGTAACTGCTGTTTGAAATTTTCTGTATATGCCTGTTTCTCTTCAGCAAAGGTTTCTTCCTGATTCTGCAATTTTTGGATGTACCCTTCCTCAACTGTCTTCATTTCCTTAATTTTCTGTTCCTCCATTTCCCTTATAAGTTGCTTATGTTTCTCTTCCAAAGACAATTTTTCGTTTTCAAACTGTTCAGATAATGTTAAGACCTGTTGCTTTGCATTAAGTTCCATCTCCTGCTTTTCAGTTAGGAACTGTTCTTTCAATTCATTTAACTTATTTTTCCAAGAAATAATTTCATGTTTCAAAGTATCTTCCATAGTTTTCTTTTCTTGTTCAAGTGTTTGTTCAAACACAGACTTCTCTTTTTTAAACTGATCCTGAAGTTCACATATTCTCTCTTCCCAAGAAATTTGCCTTCGTTTGAACTGCTCTTCATATGCCAATTTTTCCTGACTGAATTGATCATGTAACTGTTTCATTTGATCATTTTTCTTTTTATTCTCTTCATTTACCCTATCCAGCTCCTCCTGTAATATTGCCATTTCATTTTCTACAGCCACTATTCTCTGTTTAGCCTTGATGCTTTCAGTCCTCTCTGTAAAAATAAAGAAAAACAAGAATAATAAGTATAAGCTTCAGAATTTTCACTGATGCACACAAATAATTCACTTCATCTAAGGAAAATATAATTCTCCGCTGTTTACAAAAAAAAAAAAAAAATGTATGTACAGCTGACAAAAATAGCAAAAATTATTTATTCACATAACTTGCTAGTGAGTCTGTCTAATGTTAAGTCATGAGAAATACTTTTAGAAATAGCCACTGTAGAGCAGAGAGCACTCATTGTACAATGGTAAGTAGGATACTGAAAAAGTCACAAGACTGTGAAAAAGTTTCTGATTCTACATGCAAAGATGTTCACAGAAAACATACAACTGCTATACACATATATTGATCAGTATTTTCAGCAAACAATATTTCCTGCTCATACAAAATTCAACGAACTATGTACTTCTTACATAAAGAAGTAGAAAAATAACAGATTACAGCACAAATCACGAAACACAATTTTCTCTTCAATCTAAACCTTAACAAACAATAGCAATCACAGTCATCTACACAAATGGCAGTATAAAGGATGTTGAAGATGATATCATGTGGATCTTCTTAAGGATCAACAAAAATTTGATTTACGTCTGGTACTTCTTTTATATATTATGCTGCATAAAAAAAATTAAAGAAAATGTACCGTAAAATAATACTAAAGTCAAAATCAGTTTCTATACAGCACATCTGTGCTGTTGATGCCAACACAAGTCACAAAAAACAGCTAGTGTGAGTCTATAAGCATGTTAGCAAAAGAAATCTGTATGTAGGAGATCTGTTCAAAAAATTCCAGAAAATTCATAATTTCACACCAATGGTGTGTTGAGTGAAATACTGTTGGCATTCCTGCACACACCTGTGTTTAATGTGTAACTGCCGGAGTTTGATTTTTGAATGACTTAGTTATTGTTCACTGCTGCATTGAGTAGAATGTTGTGTCGCACAGTTTGCGAATTTCAAGATGGCAGAGTTAGAAGAGCAATGCGCCTGCACTAAATTTTGTGTAAAACTCAAGAAAGCCTTTACAGAGACACACCAAATGATGCAGGAAGCCTACAGTGATGAGTGCTTAAGCCATACTTGGTGGTACAAATGGTTCACATGGTTTAAAATGGCCAGGTGAAGTTAAAGATGACACTCGTTCAGGACGCCCTTTGATGTCTACCAAGAAAGGACGTCCTTTGCTATCTACCGAGAACACTCATCTCAGGAACATAAACAAAACTGTGCGTGCCAATCAAAGACTGACTGTCTGAGAGATTGCAGAGATTGCAACATTTCAGTTGGATCATGCCATGCAATCCTGACACAGTATTTTGGAATGCATTGTGTTCTAACAAATTCATCCCATGGCTCACAAGTCAAAGACCAGAAAGACTTCTGTGAAGAGCTTTTGGATCACACAAATGAAAACGAGATCTCACTTAAGAGAATCATAACTGGTGATGAGATGGATCTACAATTATGATGTTGAGATCAAGGTTCGATCATCACGAGTCGGCAAAAATTCTTCAAAACCATAAAGAGCTCATCCCAAAATCAAAAAGAGCACATTATGTCAGGTCAAATGTCAAAGCCATGCTGATAGTTTTCTTTAATTTTGAAGGATTAGCTCATCATGAATTCGTGCTACAGGGACAAATCGTTAATCAATGATACTACCGGAACATGTTGTGATGCCTGTAAGAAACTGTGAGAAGGAAGCGGCCTGACATGTGGTGAGACAATTCATGGTGCTTGCATCACGATAATGCATCTGCACATTCATCCCTTTTGGTGTGTGACTATCGTAAAATAAATAAATAAATAAAAAACCGAAATCACAGTGCTCCCTCATCCTCTTGCAGACGGCGCTTGATGCTTCCAGAAGTGGAAATGGTGTTGGGGGCAGTCTATCATTTGTAGAGGAGAGTATTTCGAAGGACACCGTGCACAATAAGTAAAAGGTAAGTGCAGAAAAATTTTGTGGGCAAAGTTCCAGTATATTTTGAACAGACCTCGTGTGGATGGTATATGCTGCACAGGGAGATGAGGGTAAAGGTTGAAATTACAGTACACTTGCTCATTAAAGCAGAAACACGTGAATATATATGTCATAATAGTAGTGTCAAAGTACAGATTAATTATTTCCTTTCATGTTCTAGCAAGAAAAGATCACACTTACAAAATCACAATTGAGTCAGTGAGATTTTGGGGGTAAACAGTGTAATTTTTGGCAAATATGAAAGAAAGCTGCTTATCTTTTAAGTGAACAGTCAAAAAAAAAAAAAAAAAAACTGATGACATGGTTTTATTGTAACACTGTACAAATTCCATACAGGTAACAGTGGGAAAGATGTTGGAACATTTTCCTTGTTGAACACAACTGAATGAACCTGTTAAACAAAAAAATTATGAATACAGAATCGCGATAGTGTGTGTTCAAATTAATTAGCACGAAGTTTACAAGGAACATAAGTTTTATTTTTTATGTCCTTAGGTCCCCCTGTGTGTGTGTGTGTGTGTGTGTGTGTGTGTGTGTGCGTGTGTGTGTGTGTTAAAATCCTAATTAGCATGTGATTCTGGTTTTGTCTGGGTAGCTGTAACTAAGTAAATGTAGCTCTTTGATTTCAGGAGACTGTTGACAAAATAATTATGTAGAAAGATGCACATCTCATCTGGCTTCTTCTTCTTTTTACTATTTCTTCACAGTATGTATAAAATGATGCTTTCTGGTGTCCTAGACTACACACACTAAATGGGAAGTACTAAAACTTTCATGGATGAACATTTTCTGCATAGGTACGCAAGGAAGTTGTAAGCTGCATAAAAATGAATGCAAGTCCTGCTACATCTGTTTTAATTCTGCACATTTCTGATATTAGTTTCTTGTATAATTTACAAGCCCTTTTTGTTTGTAACATTAAATCTGTTACTGCACCACTTTTTGCATTGTCATTTAGTGCAAAAGATTAATTTTTGTTTTCAAATCTCTTAGATTGAGTACATACCTACATGTTGTCTTCCAGGTCTATATTTGTACTTGTCTCGAGATAGTTTGAAAAGTATTCATATTTAATTTCACTTTCCAGTTTCAGACATTCTTCCAAGAGGCATATTATTCATCTGTAAGAGGGTCAATCAGCTTCCAAATACAGAATGGGGATGGAAATATACGGAGCAGTTTTCTCTGAATATGATTCAATGTGAGCATCAAGTTATTATTCTCTCTTTCAAAATTCACTTATTATGCGTATTGACTGGCTGAATTCCTTCGGCTTACAGGTTTAACAGGTTTTTAAGACATAGAACTTCTTTACTTCAAATGGTACATAGGCCTAAAAGTGGCTTGCGATGCGTGATCCGATCCCTTAGTGGCAAAGTGTGTCCAGCTACTAATGAGCTGCATGGGTTCGGGGCTTGAAGACTGATTATTATTAAAACAGTTACACATGTACCTTGCTCATTCTTTGACCTTCCACTATAAAGTGTGTATATGTCCGATCATTTTGATCATCTGTAACCTTCACAGTACACATGTTCATACAGCCACAATCAGGCTCCGACCACTTTTGTTCCATTAAGCTCCCAGTTATTACGACGAACTTTTCTCCTTTTTGCACTGCTTATTTTATTCTGTCATATTTCCATTTCCTTTATTTTCTTAACAATGCTTTCACATTATGATTCTGACATTATACATGGTAACAGCGTTAACTGATTCTGCACAATATAACAGACACTAATTTATCATTTCAAAACAAAAACCTCTACTCTAAAAACATAGATAAATATGAACACTACAGTGCAAACAATAATACAAAGCACAGAACACTGTTGGGACATTGGATCATTTTGTGGCTACTGAGACAAAAAAAGGAAGATATTCCAAGAACACATCCCCCCCCCTCACTCTTCACTACTATGGGCCAACAAAACACATTGGAAAATTAACTATCTCAGTTTATTTTAATCAAAATGTGGAATTTCTCCCTTATTAATCTCACTGATTCAGTTACAGTAAAGAATATTGTTACATTTCATCCTGGATTTTCCACTGTTTGAAAAAAAAAAAATATATATATATACCTTACACAAACCATACAATGATGTTATTTACTGAACTGACACATATCCAAGAACAAGAAACAAGATGAAAATCAATTGATCCACTTTCCATACTATTCTCAATGGAGGAGTCCTCTCATACTATAACACAAAACAAATAGACTGCTCAAAATGCTACAGAACTGTAGCATGTAACAGAGTCCATATGCTGCCGTAAGTTTCATCAAAATCAATCAACTCATTGTCCTGGGTGAGTAATTACTACAGATGTGTTCTTGTATCCTGCCAGGGAATGTCACGTGTGACATTTGATGCCAAATTAATGAGACAAACATCACAAATTTGAGTACTTAACAACATGTTTGAATGACTGTGAGCAATAAGTGCTAAAAGTAGAGGGCAAAAGAGGAATCCAGACAGTAGAAATGACATTTCTGAGATAAGACCTACAAATAACCAGAAAACAGAGAATGAGAAAAGTTGTCATACATTTGGAGCTTGGAAGAAAAGATTGTACGTTGCAGGAAGGAATGGTGGAGACAGGCAGTGAGTACATCCATTACAAGAATACCTAAAATAATACACATATCAATGAAAATTATCAATTTTTGAAAATATAATATACACTGAAGCACCAAAGAAACTGGTACAGACATGCGTGTTTAAATACAGATATAGGTGAGCATGCAGAATATGGCACTGCGGTCAGCAATGCCTAAATAAGACATAATGTGTCTGGCACAGTTGTTAGATTGGTTACTGCTGCTACAATGGCAGGTTACCAAGATTTAAGCGAGTCTGAACATGGTGTTATAGTCTGCACACAAGCGATGGGACACAGCATCTCTGGATAGTGTTTAAGTGGGTACTTTCCCATATGACCATTTCACGAGTGTACCATAAATATCAGGAATCTGGTAAAAAAAATCTCAACGACACTGCTGCGACTAGAAAAGATTCTGCAAGAACCGGACCAACAACAACTGAAGAGAATCGTTCAGTGTGACAGAAGTGCAACCCTTCTATAAATTGCTACAGATTTAAATGCTGGGCCACCAACAACTGTCAGCATCTGAAACACTCAACAAAACATCATCAATATGGGGTTTCAGAGCCAAAGCCCACTCATGTACCCTTAATAACTGCATGACACAAAGCGTTACACCTCACCTGGGCCCATCAACACCGACATTGGACTTTTGATGATTGAAAACATGTTGCCTAGTCGGACAAGTCTTGTTTCAAATTGTATCGAGCTGATGGATATGTACAGATATGGAGACAACCTCATGAATCCATGGACCCTGCATGTCAAAAGGGGACTGTTCAAGCTGGTGGGGCGTGTGCAGTTGGAGTGATATGAGACCCCTGATTCGTCACTCTGACAGGTGACACGCACATCTGATCACCTGCATCTACCATGTCCATTGTGCATTCTGGGGGAATTGGGGACAATTCCAGCAGGACAATGTGACACTCCACACATTCAGAATTGCACAGAGTGTCTCCAGAAACACACTCTGGAGTTTTAACACTTCCGCTGGGCACCAAACTCCCCAGATATGAACATTATTAAGCATATTTGGGATGCCTTGCAACATGCTGTTCACAAGAGATCTCCACTCCCTTATATGCTTACGGATTTATGGACCGCCCTGCAGGATTCATGGTATCAATTCCCTCTGGCACTACTTCAGATATTAGTCAAGTCCATGCCAAGTCGTGTTGCAGTCCTTCTGCGTGCTCACGAGGTTCCTACACGATATTAGGCAAGCGTACAGGTTCTTTGGCTCTTCAGTGTATAATTGGACTGATTAAAAAAAAATCTACAGCCAAGCAGAGAAGGAGAAAACAGACTATTTTATGGAAAATTGCAAGCTTTAGGAGCCAGTGGTTCTTTCTTCTAGCAGAGGGTTTGAAAGTGAAGGAAGAAGGATGAAGGAGAAGGACTGGCGAGGTTTAGGAAATGGAGAGAATAACAGAAAAGTCACCCAGAACCCTGGGAGACTTACTGGATGAGATGAGAAGGAAAGACTGATTGTTGGGGACTACAACAGACAAGATTTGAAAACCTAACTTAAAGGTAATAAGCAGGACAGAGATTACTAACAAAACATCATGCAAGAGTAATAAGAGCAGAAAGCTAAGTGCACTATATGTGGTAGGCAAGCAATATGGGGGCAGGGGAGAACAGACAGGTCAGACAATAAAAATGTATAAAACTAAAAGGGATTCAAGAGAAAGAATAGGTACAGAGAGGAAATGAGGAGACCAAAAAAATTAACATTCCAGATGGCAAGTGTGATGAAACACCCACTGAGATTAGGACTGTCTTGTTGTACAGCATGCTACGCAAAACGACAGCATGTGTTGCCAGTATACACACGCTGTCAATGGCAAATCATCCTAATAAATAAAGTCCCTAATACTGGCCATACTAAAATTATAAATCCGAAAATATGTTTGTCTGCTACCTTTCCACAACCAAACCACTGAACCGATTCTGATGAAATTTGGTTTGCAGATAGCTTGAAGACTGAAGAAGAAAGCAGGCCACTTTAGAAAAGTGTGTACGACAAGATATTAATTGATTTGTAGAATATAACATGAAATAGGAAAAATATTTACTCTACAAAAAGCTATTTACTTTTGAACTTTATCATATTTGTAGAAATTCTTTCATTGGTTGATAATTTCTACGTAATACAATTCAACGTAATGAATACAACAATACTTACGCAGTCTTCAACATGTTAATCTATACTAACATTACACATGTGAAAGTAACTCAGTTACATTTTCATGATGCAACTGCTGAACCGGTTTGGAAGTAGCAGCAACAGTAATCTATACTAATAATTAACATGTAAAACTATAAATTTTGTCAGTTTGAATGTGCTCCTCCAAATCTACTAGACAAATTTTCATGGGGTTTTCATATGCAAATTGCAACAACTTGGGATACTGTATATGCTTTATTTCATCAAAATTGAATCACAGAAAAAAAACATATAATTATCTAAAGTTTTATCCAAAACTGTCATATCTTCCTGTTTGAACACACTAACCTCTTTCATGGGGTTTTTGCAGATAACTTGGGCATAGCTTGGAGCATTTTATAAGTTGTATTTCATCGAAATCATCTCACAGAAAAAAATACCATACTTGAAAGTTTTATTCGTACTAAAATTACAAAAGCACTAGTAGCTCTGTGTCTGTTATGTTTTCACAACTAACCTGCTGAACTGATTTAGATGAAATCTGGTATTGAGATACCTTGACACATGAAGAGGAAATGTGTAGTGCAAGATACTTATTGATTTGAAGAGTATTACACTGTAGGAAGGTTCCAAGTAACACACAAAAATACAAACACGTAAAGGACAGGTCGGCACATGGCAGGAGTAAAGTAAATCAGTCACTCAATTGAGATGCGAATTTCTACCATGTCAGGCATGGCACAGTAGAAATGACGAGGTCGGAGAAATCGCTGCCTCGTTCCAGTGCTCACCGCTTGATATCTGCACAGAAGTGTGATGCAAAAACATGGTATCCTTGGTGATTGCGTGCCAGCCTTAAAGAAGGCGCAGCGGTTACAAACACATAAAGGACAGGTCCAGGGATGGCTTGAGTAACACAAACGGCCCACGGTTCAAAAATATAAATTAATCTCAGTTTCAAAAATATAAATCACTCACTCACTCGAGATGGCAGAGATCTGAGGGCAGGTGACATTGTACAATAGGTTAATTATTCACCATTACTCATTGTAAGAAATCTACTGACATACATGTGCAGCCAAGGGTAATAGCTGGTAATATAATAATAAATAAAAACTGATCAAACACCTGCATCCTTGAAGCCACAAGAGATGGTAAAGTCTAATTATGATTAAAAAAGGAGCAGGAGGAAGGAGACGAGGAAGAAACATTCAATTAGTTGTATGTGGCTTCGAAGTAGGGCCCATTTGAAAGAATGGTAAAGTCGACTTATTGATTAAAAAATAAGGAGGAGGAGGAAGAAGAAATATTCAGTTAGCTGTATACGGCTTCAAAGTAGGATCCATTTGAATTCATACATGCCTGTAACCATTACTTCATCTACTCAAAACAATTCTGAAAAACTACTGAGCAGTAAATTCTGTGCTTTCAGCAGAACACAAAAATGCTTCTGCTGATCAATACATTTCAGCTTTCAACTAGATGCACCATGTCAGTCCTGCATGGTTCTCTTATCATATACTCAACTTCCATTAGGTCGTTATTACTGTCTGAAACCAGAAAGGATTGCTCACTGTTTCTGTGTTTCAAATGCTAGAGCCAAACAGGCCAATTTCATGAGCAAAACAAAGGTGGTTCCACTAAGACATATCACTTGTTTTTGCCAGTTTAGGTAGGTGATGATGTCTACAGCTGACAAAAGTATTTTAATGATACGCAATCTCCTTGCGCGACTCCTCTTTTGGGTCTGAATTTTGCCCCATCCCGATGAAGTCTAATTCAGGCAGTGGCACTGATGTATATATTCAGCAGTACATTAATCTAGGGTTGAATAGGTGCCTTCATTTTTAAGAGCTGTTAGTACTGATTTGATCGAAAACAGTCAAAAGTGCTCTCAAAATCTGTGAATCCCAGACAAATAGACAATTCATACGCACTGAATGAGCTTTAAGATTGGGTTCAGTTGAAAGCAATGAGTAGATGGACAGCAAAATGAAAACTAAACATAAGAGTAAACAAGGTCTGGGCTGTTTGTGACAAACCAAATGCGGTTTGATAGCAATGGGAAGAACTTAGGTGCCTATGACTTGCAGGACATTTGGAGGGCATGAATATGAATGCCACCTTCCACCCTGAGGGTCTCTGATTCCCATAAGGGGATACGCAGCTGTTTATCTGTCATCATTACGGCTGAGACGATGTAGCTGCCCACCACCTGCTCCTGAGGGCAGACTGTTACTGGTGGCTGTCTTCCCTGTGTGCAGACTGTGACAGAATCATGGCTAGCCCGGTCACTATCCCTAGAAGCTGCAAGCAGCCACATACAGTGCGGGCACAGCTCTGTGCAATTATGACAGGCCACCAGCCTTCTGATGTTACAGAGCTCAGTTGGTGCCACTGTCAGCAGCAAGCCCACGCTGACCAGCACATACCACAGCGAGCGACATCCAACTGCCCTACCAGCACTAGCCAACTGAACATTGATATCTCAACTTCTGTATTTTGTGGACAATACATATTTGTAGATCTCACAACAAACTTGACCCTTGTCAAAAATTTACATTTTTCAGGAGATTGAAAAAGATTCTAAATAGTTGTATGACATCTTGCCGTAAATTATATTTTGAAGGTGTATTCTTGGGAATTAAATCATTCTTATGACACTGTACTAACTTACCTTTCAGTGCAGCTAGTATTTTTTTTTTTTTTTTCAGCCCCTCTGAGATAGGCTGTTTTTGTCAGAAAATCAGGCTGGGAGTATGAAGGAATGACTCAATAGGTACATTAATTACAGCTTTTAAACCTCATAACATACTAATTTTTTACAGAACAAATGATTACGTTACATCAAAGATACATAGAATCGATCGAATAAGTGCTCAATGGTCCTCTCCATTACTGTCATGAGATTCAATCATATCCAAGTTCCAGCCCATCATAACATACTAATTTTTTACAGAACAAAAGATTACGTTACATCAAAGATACATAGAATCGATCGAATAAGTGCTCAATGGTCCTCTCCATTACTGTCATGAGATTCAATCATATCCAAGTTCCAGCCCATCTTCTTCCCCTCCACAGGCAATCAATGCTTTGAAAAAGTTTTGGCTATCACTAACCAAATAAGGAAAAAGTGCCTCAAGATCTTGCAGTTTCAACTTCTTTATTTTGGGTACATTGTTGTAAATCTGACTGAAGGTTAACTTACATGGAGGCTTCATATTTTTCTGAAGTGCAACTATATGCCAAGGTCATGTGTAGCTGTCCCACACAAAAACGTAACTCTTGGATGTCTCAATTTTATACATGCTTGGACCTTTCAATTTACCTGCCCCCTCTCCCCACCAACACACATATACAGATGGTTTGAAGAAGTGGTCAGTGGGCAACAGTTTCTTTCATGTTGAATATCATTGACTGTCTACTTTGTAGATGTGGAAAGATGTAGGACATTTTGGAGAAGAGGTAATGACTATGTCCCAATCGCCAGGTACTTTAATGACCTGATTTTGTTTCTTACATGAAATTAAGGAGAAATCTTGATCACTGGGCAAAGAAGAATTATCTCTCATGGGAAAGATGTAAGCTATTCTGTGGACTTTTTCAGGCTGTGCATACAATATACAGAAAATACATTGTGTCAAAATGTTTATTCTGACCACTACTCTCTGAAATGAAAACTAAATCTCTCTCCAAATGGCACCTACTTTTCAAATAATGAAACAATAAAAAGGTCACTGCATTAATGCCGCTTGGCAGGAACACTTTTGACGATGTAATTCATATGTTCATTGCCTATCAGCTTCTTTTTGTTTATTGCAATTATTATTATTATTCTTGGCATTTCTGCTTTTTAGGCCACTGAGCAAGATCTTTGGAAGTTATTATAGAATCACAGACATTGAAGTGTCAAAATAATCCAACTAGTAAAACGAAGGTGACAATGAACATTGAGGTTGCGTTCTCACCTGATTTCACACAAAAATAGCCCTTGTTAAATGACAAAAGGCTGTTTTTCCAAGAAATTATTTTGAAAAAAGCTGTTTTTGTAGAACTATCACATTTTTGAGCTGCAATAACTCAGGACAAGGGGCATTTCTGCCACATCTGATTAGAACAAATCATGAGACTTTGAGATGGCTACTAGATTGTGCTGGAATTGCGAAGACGAGAAAAACTGACAAGGGTTGTTTTTATTAAGAAGTTTTGACTGGATGTTTTAATATTGTCTCAATAACACCTTCACATGCCACACAGGTATCTACCATCTCAGCCAGTGATATCCACACTCCTGGGTGGTGCTTTTTTGTCCTCTTGACTTCGAACCACCACATATTGTAGTGTCCACCTAGGCGGCCACTACATCTGGCATCAAAGATGTTCCAGTTAGAAGGTATTGGACAACAGAGGTCTACTCGACCTCTGCACTGCAACTGCATCCTCACCTAACAGTCCAGCAAATGAGCGAACCTTTGGTTAGCCTCTTATTTTGTGTGTTACAGTGATATACACTAAGCAAGAAGTTCACCCAAATATTAAAGCGACTGTTCATGAAGTCACAGGAGCCTGCCGACCTACCACAATTATTTGTAACAGGAGTTGTACTTACCACCCGGTAGATGCCACTATTGTAATTTACCTGGGTATGAGTTGCCATTTATGAAGGCATTGCCAGTTACATGTCACACTTGCAGAAGGGTTGGCCATGAAGTAGAGTAGTGTTCTGAATCTCATTGGGCCACAATAGGAAATAAAGGTTATTCTTGCAGTAAATATGGCTGTACACTTGCAATAGTTTTTCATCACAATTTGTGTATTTGCCTGACGAGAGGCTACACAAATGCCAGAAACATTTGGCGGTGACACATGAAACAACTGAGCTTTCAAAGAGGCAAGTAGCCACGTTGTTAGACAGTAATAATAAGCTGCTACAAACTAATGCTTGTTATTATGACAGGCAGTCACTGTAAAAGACAATAGTGGCCATGTACAATCTGAGTCAGTTGAGGCAAGAGTTCAGGAATGTCAATTAAAGATATGAACACTTATGTCAAAATGGGTATCACATATTTGTAATATGGTGCAACATGTCACAAGATGTACAGTTTGGGCGGAAGGACATGGAAGTTCCAGCATGGCACTTTGCTGATGTGACACTGTGTCTTCCACCTGCTTATAAATCCTCACTGGCTACTGGCGAAGCAAGGCTTCACTACATTTAACAGCACAAAACTTCCTTAGCTTTGATTGACTAAAATTCATAAGAGAGAAGCTACCTTCTGTCAGCAGGAATCCAGAGGTGAGGTCTGGTGCCGTCCATCAGGGAGTGTGGGCAACAGGAGCTGGTCGAGTCGGTGATGGTTCTCATCAATTTGGAGAATAGTCATGGAAAATATTGTTTATTATGAGTCTAGTAGTGGGGGCCACAGTGGACAGTAATATTGGTGGTGGCTTTCATCAATTGTTGTAAAATAGTGTTAATTGTCCATCAAAGAGAACATGGGGCGATGGACAAAGTAAACAGTGGTGATGGTGATATAAGCGGCCAATTGTTATGGATAATCCATAAACATGTCATAATCGGATGTGAATGTGATGGTTAAAATCGCTGCCACGAAGAATAACTTTTGACTAAAGTATTGCCAAAGACGGCCTTATAACTAATGATTTTATTGCTATGAAGTGTGGTTACGCATTACTGTGGTAAGGTACCAGGAAGTGATACGTGTGGGTACAATCTGATAACACGGTTATAATTTTGATTGGACACAGCGCTATATACAAGACTTACAGGCCATAATGAAAAACAAATGATGTGCTCTTTACTTCAGATTATTTCCTCATTTTCCTAAAATTTTAACCTAACAGCACTACAACTCCTCAACAAAGCCATGGCCTGACTCTATCGTCTGCTGCAAGAGGGACATCTTTAGAAGATAGGGAACAGGAGTTTTCTAGAGGATTTTTATGAGGTGTGACAGATTTGCACCTCTCCAACTACAACCCTTGTATGTACAACTTGTATGTCACAGACACCGGGACATGTCTTGGTAACACAAGGTGACTGATGTAATGTTTATATATTTACTATTGATTTGAAGGCCACTGCTGAATTAAGTAATTGGTGAGATGAGACATGCATGCATAATGTTAAATTACAATTGCTTGGTGACGTAAAATCATATGCCATGTACCACAGAGGATAAAATAAAGCACAGATATTTGAATAGTTAGGTAATGGACTCTACCAGCAGGAGTGCACACAAAATACTGAGGTTTTCTTAGGAAACAGCTTAATGATTTGTCACAAAAGCGCAGAGAGTCATCAGAAGGATTTTCAGGCAGGATTGGAAAAGTTAACACACAAACCTATGAACTAATGCAACATGCAGAAGCAGACAAAGTTATCCTGAAAGAGGCAGCAAATGGTTGTGTTTTTGTGGGAACTTCCTGCTGACATACGAAAAGGGTCAGGATGGAAAAGTCGAGTGATTTAGCTGCTGGTTGGTTGGTTTAAAAAGAGACCAAAGGGACCAAACTGCGTGGTCATCAGTTCCTTTAGCTGCTGCTATAACGATTGCCACACAACTTGAAATTGACATCGCTGCCTGAGGACAAAATGACCGGAATGTGCATTCCTCTGAGGTGAAATGTTATAGATGTGGGTGTACAAACCAATATAAAAAGCAACGCAGCCGACCTCAATGTCACAAATGTGGGAAGTAGGGTGACGGGCATGTCACTGTTGAAGTAAGAAACACGACAAAAATCAAATGATGGTGTGGCACTGTTCACCAGGAGGCCATATCCAGGGAAGTTCAGCCACTGTGCCGCAAGTCTTGTTTCAGGTGACGCTAAATTAAAAGATAGTGAGGACAACCCAACACACAGTCAACAAACAGAGAAAATCTCCAAACTGGCGGGAATCGAACCCATGCCCACTGCATGGTAGGCAAACACACTACCACTTAGCTAAGCAGGTGGACAGGAATACAATAAGATGACACCTGGACAAACATTAGTGAAATGACAAGGGGAACACCTCAACCATCGGACAACTTTCCCAGTAAAACAAAATATACTAAGAACATACGCAGTGACTGAATGCTTCTTGTTGGGCATAGTAAGTGGAATAGAATGTAAGTTTTTAGTGGATGCAGGAGTTGTGTGTTACCCATCAGTCTTTGCCTCTTACGTTGAAAGAGACTGATCTCTCCAAGTTACAGGTTATATGGGCTAGGTGACAATAACGTGATATCATTGTGGACAACGCTGCACAGTTTTAGCACTGGCACAAGAAGATTTCAGCAGCATATGGAAATACTGCTACATGCCAGCAGAGGTACTGTGTAATCCTAGAACTTGATTTTCTGTATAAGCATCACACAAAAATTGACCATTCACGGTATGGAATTGAACTCAGTTCCTCTGGGCATAGCAACTGTCAGCGCTAAATCATTGCAAGGTGGTACCATATAAACTGCAGACACATACACCAAAGCTCAATCTGCATGATAAAGTACTGCAGGGTACAGGAAGATTACCCTGAGCAAGTGTGGTTACTAACTTGGCAAGCGAAGTATTGTGTGTGTTAGTTACATGTTTCAGAGATCATGTAGACGATTCTTTCATTGAAATGATGTGAAATGAGTCACTTTGCAGGCTACGTAAAAATGAGTAGTGTTGACATTAATGAACAATTATTATTTTTAGTCCTACTCATGCAACTACATTTTTTCCTTGGCTAACAGTTTTTAAGTAGAAATTTGTCAATGGAACTGAAGAAGTCGTTCAGGAGAAATGATTTTAAATTAATTTTAAATCTTGCTTCACTACCTGTCAGACATTTTATATTACTGGGCAAATGACCAAAATTTTTGTTGCTGCATACTGCACTCCTCTTTGAGACACTGACAGCTTTAACAGTGGATAATAAAGCTTATTTGTTCCTCTAGTGTTGTGAGGGATTTACATCACTGCCCTTCTCAAATTGTAACAGATTATTAATAATAAATTTCATTAGCTAATATATGTACAGTGACAGCACAGCTTAAATGCCTAGCTCCTTGAAGAGGTACCTATATGATGTCCTCGGCTGAACTTCACATATTATTCTTATAGCTTGCTTTTGTGCAATCGGTGCTTTCTTTCTAAGTGGCAAGTTATCCCAGAAAATTACTCTCTACAACGTTACTCAATGGAAATATGCACAATATGTCAGGAGATTGATGTGTTTGTTTCCATGATCAGCAGTTACATGAAGAGCAAAAGTAATCAAACTTAGTTGTTTTGAGAAGCTCAGTAATATGCTTCTTCAGTCCAAGTTTTCATCAATACATACACCCAAAAATTTGAAGTATTCTACCCTACTTACTGATTCCTGCTCATGTGCTACATCAATTGTTGGTATGGCTCTATTCGTTGTATGGAAATGAATGTATGGCGTTTTTTCAAAATTTAGGAAGAGTCCATTTTCAGAGAACCACTTAATAATTCTTTGGAAAATATAATTTGCAAACTCTTCTGTTGCTTCTCTCTAACGGGATTTATTACAATACTAGTATCATCTGCAAAGAGAACCAATCTTGCATGTTGAATGTTAAGTGGAAGGTCATTCACATATACACTGAAGAGCCAAGGAAACTGGTACACCTGCCTAATATCGTGTAGGGCCCCAGCAAGCACACATTAAGTGCCGCAACACGACGTGGCATGGTCGCGATTAATGTCTGAAGTAGTGCTGAAGGGAACTGACACCATGAATCCTAAAGGGCGGTCCATAAATCCATAAGAGTACGAGGGGATGGAGATCTCTTCTGAACAGCACGTTGCAAGGCATCCCAGATATGCTCAATAATGTTCATGTCTGGGGAGTTTGGTAGGCAGCCGAAGTGTTTAAACTCAGAAGAGTGTCCCTGGAGCCACTCTGTAGCAATCCTGGACTTTTGGGTGTCGCACTGTCCTGCTGGAGTTCGCCAAGTCCGTCAAAATGCGCAATGAACATGAATGGATGCAGGTGATCAGACAGGATGCTTAATGCTTACGTACATGTCACCTGTCAGTGTCGTGTTGCTGACGGTGAAATTTTATCAAACTGTCACGAACCTCTGCTTGCATTCTCTGGTGGAAGCCCCCGAGAAAATGCAGGGAACATGCAGATGTAGTGAAGAACAGAGAGTTCTTGGAGAAAGCAGGTGTACTCTTCTGAAGAGCACGTTGCAAGGCATCCCAGATATGCTCAATAACGTTCATGTCTGGGGAGATTGGTTGCCAGCGAAAGTGTTCAAACTCAGAAGAGTGTTCCTGGAGCCACTCTGTAGCAATTCTGGATATGTGGGATGTCGCACTGTCCTGCTGGAATTGCACAAGTCCGACAGAATGCACAATGGACATGAATGGATGAAGGTGATCAGACAGGATACTGTGTCATCTATCAGAATCATATCTAGACATATCGGGGATCGCATATCACTTTAACTGCACATGCCCCACACCATTACAAAGCCTCCACCAGCTTGAACAGTCCCCTGTTGACATGCAGGGTCCATGGATTCATGAGGTTGTCTCCATACCCCTACACGTCCATCCACTCAACACAATTTGAAGCAAGACTCGTCCGACCAGGCAACATTTTTCCAGTCATCAACAGTCCAATGTCGGTGTGAACAGGACCATGTGAGGTGTAAAGCTTTGTGTCGTGCAGTAATCAAGGGTACACAAGTGGGTCTTCGGCTCCGAAAGCCTATATTGGTGATGTTTCGTTGAATGGTTCACATGCTGACACTTGTCGCCCAGCACTGGAATCTGCAGCAATTTGCAGAAGGGTTGCACTTCTGTCCGTTGAACAATTTTCTTCTGTCATCATTCTTGCAGGATCTTTTTACAACTGCAGCGATGTCGGACATTTGATGTTTTGCCAGATTCCTGATATTCATGAACACGTGTGAAATGGTCATAGGGGGGAAACCCCATTTCATCGCTACCTCAGACATGCTGTGTCCTATCACTCATGGACTGACTATAACACAATGTTCAAATGCACTTAAATCTTGATAACCTGCCATTTTAGCATTAGTAACTGATCTAACAACTGCGTCAGACACTTGTTGTCTTATATAGGTGTTGCTGAGCACAGTGCCATATTCTGCCTGTTCACATATCTCTGTATTTGAATATGCATGCCTATACCAGTTTCTTTGGCACTCCAGTGTATTTTTGCCAATTATCTCATTCTAATATTTATTTGTATCCACAAAATTGCACAAGTAAACATCTTTATTGTACAACTTTGTGTACTGATGTAAGGAATAAAACCTCTTCGGGGGACACCACCTTAAAGCAGCACTGTCCGTGCGGGATGGGGAGGTTTGTGTGTTCGTGTGAAGCTGAGGGCTATACAGGCTGTGGGAACCTACAGTCAGTAAGGTCTCGGCTGATGGACCAGACAAAGTGTGTCCCACAACGACCTGCCATCCCACATCCATTCCTTGTCCTTTCCCAACTCCTCAATACCCAACCCAAGGCAAGATGTGATCCGTGCCGAGGGGTGCATAGCACACGAGAAGATGTGTCATGAACGGAGCCTAAAGGATACCGGGCGACCTCCCTGAGTAGTTAGCCTTGCACCATGTGGGGTTTCTGTGGTGTGGATCGATAACATCCCCAACTCTTGTGGAACCAAAATGGACACGGAAAAAAAAAAAAACAGCAATACTGAGGGGCAAGTTGGGACCACAGACACCCAAACATCGGGGCTGGAACCGATGGAAAACATTCCCTCATCTGAACAGGGGGACAGACCTGTTCAAGAAGTGGGCATGGTTGCTAAGAAGTTGGACCAGATTTAGAGCAAAGACTTGTCTGGGGCTCAGAGGAGGAAACTATTTATTTATTTATTTATCCTTTGACAAAGTACACTGTATGGGTCAAGATATATTTTCATTTCATGCATCGACAGGTACATAGTTTTTACTGTCTACTGTTTAACAAAAATATAATTTATTACAAATTTATTCTAGGGATATTTCATATTAAATTAGATTTTGTACAATTTTTCTTTTGATACAATAATGGTATTGAAATTGTTTTGAACTGTAGTGCACATAAATTCATTAACACTGTAATAACAGTTTTCTATTAGAACATGTTTGAGACATTTTTTGAAAATATTTTTATTGTTTATTTCTCTCAAGAATGGAGGGAGTTTTTCAAGGGCTTTTGCTCCAGCGTATGATGGCTTTTTATTATTTTTTTTTTATTTTGTTGTGTTGTGTGTAGGCTCATGGAAGAGGTTCCGTTTTCTTGTGTCATGGTTGTGTTGTGTGTTCTTATCTCTAGTATCGGCAGAATATTTGAATTTTGTCCAACAGTGGAGTTCGTATAGGTATATGCTGGGTAATGTTAGTATTTTGAGGGCTTTAAGTGCTGGTTTACATGTATCTTTCCATTTAAGGCTGGCTATCGTTCTTATGGCTCTTTTATGTAATTTAAATACTTTATTGATGTTTGTTTTCGGGGTACCTCCCCACAAAATTATGCCATAACTTAATGTCGTATGAATTAATGCATAGTATATTGTTTTCATAATGCCTGTATCCTTTAGGTAGCTAAGTTTGTGCAACACATATAGGTTTGCGTTGAGTTTCCCCCTTATATATTCTACATGCTTATCCCAGTTTACATTTTCATTGATAATTGTCCCATGCATGCATTGATATCTTCACTGTGAAAGTTTCGAAGTCTGAAGTTTACACAAAGTGTTTTAGTAATATTGTTGTGCAGTTTTAATTCAGTAAATCTTTGGATAGCATTATTTACTTCTACACTGGCTTTTGTTTCTAGTTTTTCTGTGTCTTTTATCCGTGAACAGAAGAGTTGTGTCATCTGCATGGGTAACTATACTATCATTCTAATCATATTTGGGATGTGATTTGTGTATAGAATGAAGAGTATTGGGGCAAGAATGGAGCCTTGTGGCACAGAGAAGTGTAAAATTGTTGCTTTAGATCTTATTTTTTCATCAGCAGTTTTTGTAATTTCAGTATATTGGCTCCTGTTTGTCAGGTATGAGAGAATCCAGTCTCCTGCATTTCCTCTTGTGTCATATACTCCTAATATTCTACTAAAGTTTTGTGGTCTACACAGTTGAATGCCTTTGTTAGATCAATAAATATTCCTACACATTTATTTTTAGAGTCCAAGTATGACATTTTCTGAGATCTATTACTGCATCTATGGTGCATTTATCTTTCTGGAAGCCAAACTGATTCTTGTTGATTATTTCATATTTCATCAGAAAAGCAATGAGTCTCTGTGCATAAGCTCGTTCAAATATTTTTGATATGACTAGTAACAGAGCTGTAGGCCTGTAATTTTCTGGATTGTATTCATTCCTCTTTTTAAGTATTAGTTTTATCTATGCTATCTTTAAGCACTTTAGAAAAGTTCCTTCCAGGAATGATGAACTGATTAGTTGTGTAAGAGGTTTCTTGAGTTCCTGCATACAGTGTTTAATTTCTATACTTGATATTCCATCAGTTCCACATGACTTTGTCTTAGGTTTTTCATTATATTTAGTGTTTCTTCTTCTGTCACTGGGGAAAGTGCCATTGTTTTTCCCTGGGGATTAATAAATGTTTTCCAGGTTTTATTGTATTTTTTATTATTTGTTTTTTCTTTCAGTTTTTGGCCTACTGTGGCAAAATAGTCATTGAAGAGATTTATGATTTTATTATGTTCAGTTACAGTTTTTTGCTGACCGTGAACTGTATTTTGCTGTGTTCCTGTGAGTTGGAGGGTTTGTGATTTGTATTTATAATAGACCAGCAAGCCTTGCTTTTATTATCAGCGCTATTTATGTACTTTTTTGCTTCTAGTCGGTTGGCTGCTTCCAGGACTTTAGCATACATTCTTTTATATTTTCTGTAATACTCTTTCAAGTTTTCATCAATGCTATGTGCATCATTTTTATCATGTTCCTAGAGACCAAAATGCCTTTTGTTATCCATTTTTTGTTTATATTTGTGGTTTTGGCTTTAGTTTTTATTACTGGGCATGAGATGATAGGAAAGTGTGTCAATAAAATGAGTCACTTTATGATCCAGTGATGGAGAGTCTTTTTCCAGTATTTCCCGTCCTTATTTTTCAAGTTTTATCCTAAGGGCTGTTAAGTTTTGTTCATTTAAGCTTCTTTTCTCCCATATTTTTGTGTTTTCATTTGTGGTGATATGTTATGGGTTAGTATGGAAGCTCCACCACCCTTACTATTCCTCCTGCATGAACTAGCTGTTACATTGTAATTTGCAACAGTAAGATTTAGAATTTCATGCTCCTTTAGACCATATTCCGTCAGAGCTAGAATGTCAGGAGTTTCTTCATTTAGCATTATTTCTAATTGGGTTACCTTATTTTTTATGTATTGTATATTCTGGTGCATTATTTTTATAACTGAATATCCTGATTCTATGTTTGTTTCTGTCCTATATTCTTTTTTGTTATCGTTGTTTTTTGTGGATATCAGATTTCGTGATTTTTCACCCCCACTATACAATGTTAGTTTCCCTTGTTTCTAATGATTTTACAAACATCTGCATACATTCTGCTGAGTGTTACCGAACATAATCTATTTAATTCTTAGAGAACAAAAGCTAAAGAAAGAAAAAGAGTGGCTTCCTAAACAAAAGTAGAAGGAACTAAAGGGCTTGAACCCAAGACTCTCCAAGAAAAGACTATCCAAGGGCGAATGGGGTGTACAAACCCCTTCTACATCGAGGGCAGGCAGTAAAAGAAGAAGGGGGAAACTAAGATTCCCATTTCTCAGAATAAGCCTATCCAGAAAAAGCCGAGGCAAGAAATAGGGAAACAAACTTATAGTACTGCAGCCCTGGTTTTTAGGATGGCGGTTATCCAGCAAGCCTATCCACTGGTCAAGATCACCTCGCAGCATGAGCAGCTCGTGCAGATGGCTCTCTTTGAGAAGACTGGGGGAAAGGGGGGGGGGGGACACTTGTCCAGGACCCAAATTCAGGAGAGTCTATCTGGATCATGGTGCTTTTACCTTTGTCTGTGAGGGGTGTGTACAGTGGAATGGCTTAAGGAAAAGGTGCCCCTAATATTTGGAAAGATCTTTGATGTGCAGCAACATGTACGCTGCATATTTTCGTGTTACGAAGGTATAAATTCGAATTCCGCCAAACACCTCAAGTTACTTTCCGAAGCATTGAAATCGAGATTACAACGCACTTTTGTAAGCCAGTCACAGCTCATGGCACGTGACCTCGCCAGCTGATGACAGCATTTGACACATGATGTAATCAGCCAATAGCAAGATCACTCTTAAGCAGCGTGAACACACAAATAAGAAAAGTTAATGGCTTAAATTAATATACATATTGTTACTACATGAAAAGCAAAGCTTTCACATAAAATATTGGTCTCTAAGATTAATAAGCTGCAAGATAAGCTAAGCTTCCACATATAATGTTGATCTCTTTTGCGCGTCATACATCACATAAATGTGCCAGTAAAATTTTTAATAATGACGTAAATGTCTGATCTTCTGGGCTCGAAATTCTTCAGATGATTATCCCCAAAGAGCTGATTTTTAAATGAGAGTCGAATGCTCTGTGATTAAGAAATTCATCGTATATTCTCGCACATAGTTTATCTTGCATAAAAGGAAATTTACTTTGAAAGTAACGCTTTGCAAACAATACTCGCAATATTTTTCCATGACCTATTAGAAATAGGTTTGTTTCAGCAGTTGCCAGAGAGCACTAGATAACAGGCGTCACTGCACTTGCGCAGCTATGATGACGCAGGAAGCCCGCATGTTCGTATGTGTGAAACATTAAAAGATCTTGCATTAAAACGAATTTAATGTAAACAGCTGTCACGTCACGCTCATTGGAGGCAATTTGTTGTTTAGAAGCATTGCATAGTTTTCCTAAAGACTTTGACACACTTTGCTGTTGGCAGATGCTTGTATGAGCACTTTCTTTTGTTGTTGTATATGGCGCATTTCCTTTGCGACTTAGTTTTATTTTCGTTTTTTTCTCTTGTTCATGTTTTGTTGCTGCAGTATTTTTCTGCAGAAGTGGGATACACTAATATTCTTTGTTAGAGTATTGGTTCTTACCAGTCAAAATCACAAAAATTTAACTGAAAACTAAAACAATGAAAAATTCCCAGGTTTTTCCCGGTTTTCTCCCAGATGAAAAAATTCCTGGGTTTTTCCCGGATCTCCCAGTTGTCCCGGGTCGTATACACCCTGGGAGATTGATGGAAGCCTGTGAACAACAGGGCAACCAACTATTGGCTGGATGCAACACTAATATCCACAACTTCATGTCGTTTTTGGAAACCCAGAATCTACTCTGTAGGAATCAACATGGATTCCGGAAACAGCGATCGTGTGAGACCCAACTCGCTTTATTTGTTCATGAGACCCAGAAAATATTAGATACAGGCTCCCAGGTAGATGCTATTTTCCTTGACTTCCGGAAGGCGTTTGATACAGTTCCACACTGTCGCCTGATAAACAAAGTAAGAGCCTACGGAATATCAGACCAGCTGTGTGGCTGGATTGAACAGTTTTTAGCAAACGGAACACAGCATATTGTTATCAATGGAGAGACGTCTACAGACGTTAAAGTAACCTCTGGCGTGCCACAGGGGAGTGTTATGGGACCACTGCTTTTCACAATATATATATAAATGACCTAGTAGATAGTGTTGGAAGTTCCATGCGGCTTTTCGCAGATGATGCTGTAGTATACGGAGAAGTTGCAGCATTTGAAAATTGCAGCGAAATGCAGGAAGATCTGCAGCAGATAGGCACTTGGTGCAGGGAGTGGCAACTGACCCTTAACATAGACAAATGTAATGTATTGCGAATACGTAGAAAGGACCCTTTATTGTATATTATATGATAGCGGAACAAACACTGGTAGCAGTTACTTCTGTAAAATATCTGGGAGTATGCGTACGGAACGATTTGAAGTGGAATGATCGTATAAAATTAATTGTTGGTAAAGCAGGTACCAGGTTGAGAGTCATTGGGAGAGTCCTTAGAAAATGTAGTCCATCAACAAAGGAGGTGGCTTACAAAACACTCGTTCGACCTATACTTGAATATTGCTCATCAGTGTGGGATCCGTACCAGATCGGGTTGACGGAGGAGATAGAGAAGATCCAAAGAAGAGCGGCGCGTCTCGTCACAGGGTTATTTGGTAACCGTGATAGCGTTACGGAGATGTTTAGCAAACTCAAGTGGCAGACTCTGCAAGAGAGGCGCTCTGCATTGCGGTGTAGCTTGCTCACCAGGTTTTGAGAGGGTGCATTTCTGTATGAGGTATCGAATATATTGCTTCCCCCTACTTATACCTCCCGAGGAGATCACGAATCTAAAATTAGAGAGATTCGAGCGCGCACGGAGGCTTTCCAACAGTCGTTCTTCCTGCGAACCATACGCGACTGGAACAGAAAAGGGAGGTAATGACAGTGGCACGTAAAGTGCCCTCTGCCACACACCGTTGGGTGGCTTGCGGAGTATAAATGTAGATGTAGATGTAGAACTTAAGTGTGGGCCAGCACTGAAACCAACAATAGAGGTGAGAACCTTCAAGACTTTCTTCTAGCTAATAACTTAGAGATCCTCAATAGGGACAAGGAATTTACATTTAGGAATATAAGAAGGAAATAGGTAAATGACATAACCTTCAGTTCCACTTTGATGGGTAGTTATGACAAACAATGGCATGTGGCTTCAGAGCCATGCTCATTAGAACACTTGTATATTACGTTCGAGGTTGAAATGGTCATTACAGAGACCATATCCTATAGGAATCCCAGGAAAATGGACTGGGAGGCATATACGAGGGACCTTGACTCAGGCCTATTGGAAGTCAGTACTTCAATAAGGAATCCAGTAGAGTTTGAGGAGGTAGCAGAGGCAGTGACCTCTGCAATCATTACCTCATACCATGACAACTGCTCAACCACCAAGAACTGCACGAATAGGAATGTATCTTGGTGCAACAACAACCTGGAATCACATAGGAAACAGGTACGAAGACTGTTTAACCTTGCGAGAAGGACAGGACAATAGGCATAATATTGGGAGGCCCTTGTCAAATACAATCTTGCATTTAAGCAAGCAAAGCAGGCGACCTGGAAGGCATTCTGTGAGGAGGTAGAGGGTACAGCTGTTCAGGCCAGACTTCACAAAATCCTCACTAGGATACCAACTAATCCAGGAGAAACTTTAAGGAAAGAGAATGGTGAGTATACAAGGACAACACATGAAATGCTGGAACTACTCCTCAAGACTCATTTTCCTCAATGTACTCTGACAGGCAACACAGACCAGGAGATCCCTGTGAGATATTGGTATTCAGGTATTCAAAGGGAGAACTGGGAATCTGCCAGAGAATGTGTTGACCACAGCAATATTCAATGGGTGGTGGGAACATTCCAACCGTCCAAGTCACCTGGCCCAGATGGAATATCTCCAGCACCCCCGCAACAAGCAGGAGTGAACTTAATAAGACTCCTACGCAGGTTATTTAGGGTTAGCCTAGCAGCAGAAATCATGTGTAACATCTGGAGGGCAGTGAGGGTTGTCTTCATTCCAAAGCCAGGGAGAATTGATCATACTGAGGCCAAGGATACGAGACCAATCAGTCTGTCCTCCTTTCTTCCTAAAACATTAGAAAAACTGGTCAATGTGCATGTTAGGGAGAGGAGATTAACTAGGGTCCCTCTACACATAATCCAACATGCATACCAACCAGGAAAATCATGTGAAAATGCACTCCACCAACTTGTAGGGAAGGTGGAGAAAGCACTACACTTTCAGGAAATAGCCCTCTGCATCTTCTTGGACATTGAAGGGGATTTTAACAACACAATCTTCGAATCCATGGTTAAGGCAGCAGAGGTGCATGTCTTGGAGACTACCATTTGCAGGTGGGTTAGAGCCATGCTTAGTGGTAGAAAGGTAGAAGCCACTATGATGCAAGAAAAAATGGTAATCAACACTCCCAGAGGCTGTCCACAAAGAGGGGTTCTGTCCCCTGTACTGTGGAACCTTGTGGGGAATGAACTCATTGTAGAATTAAACTCTAGACAGTAATTTTGCCTGGGATATGCAGACAATCTCATCATAATAATACTTGGCAAATTTTCAAGTACAGTCAGAGCTATGGCACAAGGAGCAATGAACATTGTGCAAAATTGGTGAAGGAAACAGGAGCTAAGGGTCAGCCCTAAGAAGACTGTTGTAGTACCATCTACAAAGAAGCACATCCCACACACATATTGGAATCCCAAGCTTCTCAATGAAACTCTACCAATGAAGGGGATAGTGAAATATCTAGGGGCAAACCTGAATGAGAAACTATCGTGGACCCCTCACATAAGGAGCACTTCTTCCAAGGCAAAAGGTACTCTAATGAGTACATGGAGAGCTTGTGGTAAAAACTGAGGCTTAAGCCCCAAGAGCATGTACTGGATATAGACCATGGTAGAAAGACCTATAATCACTTACGGGGCTACAGTGTCATGGAAAAAGGCAGAACAGCAGGTAGCTGCTAAGGAGCTTGCTAAGGTGCAGAGATTGGTCTACTTAGCCATTACACGCAGAATCAGCAGCACACCCACTGCTGGGAGGGGAACCATGCTGGACATGCCCCCATTACACCTGTGGGTAAAGATGGAGTTAACAGCTGGAGCACACAGGTTAAAGATGGGCAAAAACTGGAATTCACTGGGGTTTCTAGGATCTTACCCTAAAATACTGAGTGAGGTAGACATAGGTATGGTTGGGGAAATGCCAGCCAACTAAATAATGCCTCCTAGCTGCTTCAACAAGACTTTCAGTGTAGTAATTGGAAGAAGAGAGCTCTGGGAGAACAAATTTCGACACCATACTGTGGACATAGTCTGGTTCACTGATGGTTTGTAAACAGACCAAGGTGTTGGGGCCAGGGTGTACGGAGGGCAGCCAAGATTGGGGAGTGCAATCTCTCTAGGGAAGATGGCCACTGTGTTTCAAGCAGAAATACCTGCTATCAGTTGTGCTTGGAGGAGAATTTGCGGAGGTGCTACAGAGGTCATACCATTTCCATTTAAACAGACAGCCAAGTAGCCCTGAAAGCACTGGCAACCTCTGCAACAAGATAAAAGATCATGGCAGAATGCCACAAAGCCCTTGTGAAGCTAGGGGGAAAACAATAGGGTAAACCTGTTGTGAGTCCCTGGTCACTCAGGGATTAGCGGTAATGAGCAAGCCGATAGGTTGGCCATGACAGCGGCGGTGACACCATTTATTTGTCTGGAACCTGTCCTGACAATCACCAAGGCAATGGTCAAACTAAAACTACAAGACTGGATGAGGAGACAGCACGTAGAATATTAGGCTAAGGTCCAAAAGCAAAAACATGGCAAGGTATTGGTGCCAAAGCCCTGTTCTACGAGAAGTCTCTCAATCCTGGGCTCGAACAGGAAAGAAATGAAACTCAAGGTTGGACTACTGACAGGCCATGGGAGTTAGAAACATCTACATAAAATGGGGATAATAGTAATTCACTCAACAGCATTAGGGTTAAACACATCTCAAAACTTCAAATGTAAGCTCTATTACATATCTGGTAATAATATGGGCTCTATTACAGTGCCCTTTGGCTCCTGTGTGGGTTCGAAACACAGGAATCATAATATGTTTGGACAGAGCATACCCACCATCTCCAACAAGAAACTCGTCATGTAGTCCATTTTCAAATTCTGCAGCAACTCTACTGTTGTCCCAAATGCATCATGCACGGAACCCGGCCAACCTTACGACATTCGAAATCTTCATATTAGCATCACATATGATTTGTGTATTGATAGAAAAGAAATTCTTGCAAGTTCTATATAGGTCTGCTTGTGCTCCATACGGACAAAGCATGGGTGTAGGTACACAACCTATGGCCCCAATGACATTCCCTTGATATATTTTCTTGGTTCTGTGGCATGGATGGTAACAATGGCCTTAAGGCAATTAACCCGTTTATCATATTGTTAAAAGCTCTCCCAGCAGTAGTATTTTGGATGTAATGAGATTGCCTCTTATGATTTGATAAGTACCAGTGCGAAAACTTCGCAGTCCGCAAAGACACTGCAGCCTAGGAGACAAAGCACGGTTCCTGTTATAATTATGCTGCAGTGATGGCTCCAGCACAGCAAGCAGAGACTCCAATGATTCCATACAAAACCAAACCACTCTTGAAAATCAAACCACACTTTGAAATCATTGTCACTATACACTGCAAATGGGTCTCTTCTTTCTATTAAAACCCTCGCTGTTGGGATATCCACCTCTTTCTTCATGTCCTTACATTCTTCATAAGACATGATATTCAACATGCAGAAACCAAAGAACACATCTTACTCTATAACTTTACTCCTACTACTGCTTAGTAGTAAATTCTGACCTTATTCCCTACTTAGGTTACTAATGTATTAATGTACTCTGATGGTGCTCTCCACCAGTTATGGAGTAAATCACTTTACTTCAGGAGTGAATGAAAACATTACTCCTGTGGTAATTTACTGCTTTAGTTCATTACTCTCAACTAATATACTTCTCTCTTAGCAACTTATTACTTTAGTTTCACTTACCTTTGGTTGGTTTTTGCCATCCTTAGAGCATTACAATCAACTGTTTGTTAAGACAAGAAGCAAAATTGTTCACTGGCCTGGCGACTGTAAGTGTGTGATAGTGGGTTGTAAGTTAAAACAGGCATTAACGTCAAGTGCAGTATTGATGTTCCAAACTTGGAGAAAGAGCTTATTTTATTGTGCAATGCTATTAATTTGGTGATCAGATGTATCTTCACTCAAAGTGTGGATGGTACGCAACACCCAGTAGTATTTGCATCAAGAAAATTAAAAAAAGGCAGCGCATAATTACTCTACTAAGGAAAAAGAGATACTAGCTGTCATTCACGGTATTACGTACTTCCACTGTTACCACCAGGAACAAAATTTAAGGTAGTAACATATTATGCCACGTTGAAGTTGTTATTGGGATTGAAAGAGCCATTAAGAAGAAAGATATGTTTGGCTCTGAAACTGAGTGAATTAGAATATGTGATAGTGCGTAAACCAGTCAGGAGGCATGGCAATGCTGATGGCTTACACAGAGCAGTTGGAATACAACAAGCACTGGGTAGAAGCATAACTGAGTGGCTTAATGCACAGGTTGCTAATGCTGTCAAGTATTTAGAACACAGCTGCAGTTTGCAGTACATGACAGCTTTCTGTGCAGAACGACAGAACTCTGGACCACAAGCGGTGGTGCCTCCAGTTTTTAAAAACGTACTGAGGCAAGCACATGACTTTGTTCTGGCAGATCATGGATACTGGACAGTTAATGATCGAGGTGTTTAAAAAAAATCGAAGAGAGCTAGGAAAAAAGATGTGAAACAATATGTTTGCAACTGTATGCCAGATCTAAACTGTCAATGGGTCCCACTACAAAGATTGCCAGAAGCGACCAAACCTTTTGAACTGGTAGGTCTTGATATGCTCGGACCATTCACACAAACACCTGGGGTAACTGCTACATATTGACTGTGACACACCACTTTTCACACTTTGTTACAATGGTTGTAACAACAGATCAACAGGTGAATACTGTGCCTCTGGCCATCATGAACAATCGGTTATTAATATTCTGTGTTCCCAGACACAATGATCATTGATCATGGCACTAATTTTATGTACCATTTGAAGTAACGGCTGGGCCATTTGTTACATACTTATAAACTCAGGACTAGCTCTTTCCACACTCAATCAAATGGAAGAACACAATGTGTTCATCGTCATACAATTTCCAAAATGCTGACTTATTTTGTAAGCACCCATAAAGACTGGGATGTCTATCTCCTGTGTGTCACATTTGCGTATAACTCTGAAATCCACAGCAATATTTGGATCTTACTCTACGAAGTAGTAGTGTATGGCAGGAAGATGCCATCACCTTTCAACCTAGTAAAGCCTAAACTTGAAAATACAGTCTCTTAGTAAAGAAATTTGTGAATGACTGTATCATCTCATAGAGATGACATTTGCAACAGCCAGGGACAACCTCTATTGTGCATGTAGGATGCATTAAGCCATTCAAAGTCACTGTAAATTCTTTGCTGCAAGCATCTGTGTCATCTCCAGTGCAGGATATTAAGTCAAAGAGGAAAGGGAGGACACCGAACTTCAATAATAGAGAAGTACACGACATGCCTTATGCACTTAGACTGTATCACAGTATGACTGAATGTCATGGACTTGTAAAATGCTTTTATCGACAATATGTGAGATAGTTTATTTTGTGTGTCATTGTTGTGATATATTTGGGGTGTAAAACATGTTTATTTTGTTATCATGGACTTTTTTAATGCAATTATCAGTATGAATGCACTACCAATATGCTTCAAGACATTGTGCATAAAAACAGGATATTGCCGAGGCTCATACCTCAGGTTCTGCTGGTGATGGAAAGATAGGGTCAAGTGTTTTGAATAGTCCTTGGGCTAGGGACCATTTGCATACCCAACAAGTTGGCTCTTTTCACATTAGAGACAGTGGCAGTGGGAAACAGGCGGAAAAGTAATAAATGCTTGAAGAAAGACAATGGTTGTGGTATAGAAAGAGTGAAGGAGACAATGGCAGTGTGAGGGAAAGAGAGGGACACAGTGACATTGGAAACAGTTGACAGTGACAAAACAGTGCTAGGAAAAGAATGAAGAAGGTACTGCCAGTGGGAGAGGAATCAAAAGGAGGAGAAATTGGAAGCACATGAGAGCCAGTGATAATGAGAGACAGACCCTATGACACTGACAACGAGCAAGAGAGAGAGATAGTAACAGTGAGGGGGGGGGGGGGGGGAGAGGGGGGGGGAGGGAGGGAGGGAGAGAGAGAGAGAGCAGCAGCAGTGGGAAGAAATGAATAAGATAGTAGCAGTACGAGAAAGCAAGGAGACAGTGACAGTGAGATGAGACGGTAGCAATAAGACAGAACAAAGGAGACTGTGGTTGAGAGACAAGTGACAGTGAGACAGAGACACGAAGAGATAATGACAATGAGCTGGGCTGAATAAGCAAGTGAGAATGGTGACTAGTGGGGCTGAGTGAGTTACAGTTAGGAGAGCTTGTGGGAGTGAGAGATAATTTGCATGATAAAAGAGTGCAATAATTTTCGCATGCCAAAATTTTTTGGAAAATTTTTTAAGTCACTGAGGAAGGTAGACTAAAGCAGCTGGTACCCCACTTTTCTGTCAAGAGTCATTTAAACAGGAACATATTAGCCTTCTACGTGCTCTGATGGAAGCATTTTTCCGCTGTTACGTTACAATGGTAGGGCACAGGATATTGTTGAGCTATGTGACTACAAGTGACAGGAGTATGCACACTTTTTGAAAAGGGGGAAGAAGTGATGAAAATTCCTTTCTCCCATGTGGCGTATCTTCCTGTTGATTCTACAACTCTGCGGAGGAGGAGTAGTGGATGCACAACAAAATCGGGCATGTGAAGCAGAGCATTTGCTAGACAAACAGAAGTACCAAGCTATTACCAGTATATATTGAAATTAACATACAATATATGGCAGATAAGAAATGAAATATGAATAGTACGGGAAACGTTTACAGAGTTGCAATGACAGACTGAGAGGGGAGGAGTGTTGACAGAAGTTCAAGGGGAATATCAGGGACCCCACTTTTCATATGAGAAGTTGGGAGAACAGCTGTACCATGTAACGAATATGGCACCACAAACACAGGAAACAAGGATGACAGGATGCAGATCGAAAGCTACTAAAGACAGTACTAAGCTCTGCAGACAATGAGGCCTTTCAAGAACTTAATAGCATAATAGGGCAAGTAGAACCAGTAGCAGATGAAAACAGGGCAACTGTGGAGTGGCATATCATACAGCTGAAGAATTTGGCACACATTGTACTTAATTATGCCAGCATAGTATGAGAACTAACTGTGGAATTTGCAAGACATGTAAAGAATACCACGGGAACAGTGAATGATGACTTGGATAGAGTACAGAATTGATTAAATTTGCTGGAGGAGAGAACGGTTGTAGTAAGATTATTAAGCTCGATAGCAGACAGTGTGGGTGATGCAAGAACTGGACTAGCAACATTGCAAGAATTGGTTCACCACAGTTTCTAATAGGGTTACAGGATTACAACAAAGCCTAACTGCAGAATTACAGCATTTAGTGGAACCAAAAGAGTGAGGTTAGTCACTATTCTACCACGTATAATATCAACGGTTGTAATTAGTATGGCTAAGACAACATGTGATCATGTTTATCTTGTAAACTTACTAACTCAAAATAAAAAAAAATAAAAACTTTCCCAAGTGATAAAACCAGCACGCAATTGATGGTAAGTTTATAATAAACAACTGGTTAAAAAGAGTAAACATGGAGAAACACTATATGAATAAGACAGCAAAGGAAGTTTCTTAATTTTTTCTTAAGCAAGAAAATCCAGGTATTGAAATAACATTTTTCAACTTACACCCCAACATACATTTTCTCAGCTATACAGATTCCGAGATGTCATTAACAATCATGTTAATCTTGAAGAAGTCACAGGGTGAAAAAAGATCATGCCAAGAATGTTAATTCAGCTGGAGTTTCAAATTGCAAGCAAGAATTCAGCCAAATACAAGTATGCTACAACTGAACAGAGATTTGTTGAAGAAAACTGAGAAATACACATTACATTTACGAGATCTGTAGGGGACTTGGTGAAGGTGTTCATAGTTGATAAGAAAGATGTATCCCATATCTAGTTTGAACAAGTTCACGCTATTCTCCTGAACCCAGACATGAAGCATGGAACACTTCATATTATGACCTTTCATGAAATTTAGGAACTTTTGAAAGTGGACGAGTAGTCATCTGTGTAGTTTTTTTAGTGGTAGATTTTTAAATTAAAATAATTAGGAACTCAGGACTTTAAAATAAAGTAAAAATACTTTCTTACACACTTTTTAAATAAGAAGTGAAGTATAAATATATATGTATATACGTTCACATTTTCTGCTAAACACTGTACTGATTTCAACCAAACTTGGTACATGTATCATTTACTGTCGGGGAAGAATCACTATGGGGTAACAACCACCCATCTATCGAAGGGGTGAGGGCAAAAAATAGTGTAGCCCATGATGCGCTAATATCCGGATTTTATTCGTCCAGTATTTGAGAATAAGAGCACTTAGTGAGTAGCAACCCACAACCGAAATCATATATTTTAAAAGAAGAATACAGTCAGCAAAATAGGAGGCAAACATTTGCCTTGCAGCTGTATTAAATATAGAAACTCTTGTAAGGGCACTGATAGATACATTCCTGAACTAAATTCAAATCAGACCCTTGAGGCACCTATTATTTTCTAGGACTTCCAACAGTAGTGTGCAGTATTACTGTCATTTGTTGAGAATACCAAGGCTAGTTTCTACAACTGAAAGGCTGTGTGTGTGTGTGTGTGTGTGTGTGTGTGTGTGTGTGCGCGTGTGTGTGTGACGGAGGGAGGGAAAGTTGGCTCTATCATTGGCAAAAATGATACAGAGGGGTACAATGTAGAACTGTAGAATTCAAGTGTTCAGCTGTATCATCAAGTGCCCAGCAACTTCTTGTCTGAACATACTGATGCATGCATGAAAACCAGTACCACTGTGACAGCATTGATTTCTGCAACTAGTTAGTTGTTTCAAAGTCTTCGCAATTATGAGTGCAAAGAAATTACTTGAACCTTACGTACTTTTTGTAGAGTGTTATATTCCTGAGTTGGTGACTAACCTAGAGTGTTAACCAATAGAGTTAAATTATGAACATTTACAACTTATGTGACCACAAACTTAAAAGGAAACTGTAATCACATTTTATTTCACTAATGGGAAGGTCTGATTTTTGAACAATGTGTGACTGTGATCTACGACATTGGTCCTTAGTCGAATAACGTATCACCAGATAAAGATAATTGTGGCAATGCATTGATTTAACATTAGGCAAATTTGCTGTTAATTTAAGATATAAATTTTCCTAGTAATAGAATACATACTGACACACACACACACACACACACACACACACACACAAAAGAGTCAAGTCATGTATAATAACTGTACGTGGATAAAATGTAATTAGCAATTTGTGAACTAGTTGACAGCAAAATTTTCAAACTATTAAAATAACATACAGAAAAGAGGAAAGTAAGTTACACTCCCCTTCACGGGAATTTTGTTAAAGGGGTCATAGCAGTATGCTCTGCCAGGGAATAAAACACACAAAAGTAAAGTAACTACTGGCAGAATTCGTACCTAACACTAATAAGGCACAAAGGCCGTCTGAAGTTACATAAAGAATACATACCAATTCCCCGATCCCTCAGAGACCGCAGTTCTAATTCCACAGTGTCCAGCTGCTGAAGTAAATCATCATTTTCTCTTGTAAGGCGTTTAACCTGTCGATGAGCACTTTCAAGTGCTGTCTCAAGCTCCTGCACACGATTAGTCAATTGATTCACCTGTTGCCTTGCTTTCCGTTCATCTTGTTTCACTTGCTCCAACTGGCGTTCTACTGATGCACTTTGTTTCAGCACTTTGTCCATCTGTAAAAAATTCTTTTTTATCAATTCTGACAATATAAGATATGCTCAGAAAGAACTAGTGAGTAAAACTAAAGACTTCAACTGATGTATACTGAAGTAAACACCCCCCCCCCCCCCCCTAAATTCACCTACATGGAGCTGGTAATATAAAGACAACATAGTAGGTAACTTCCTGCCCTGCCCCTTTCCTTTTCCAAGTCCACTAACCTGCTTGGCTTCCTTACTTAATCTCCCGCACTCAGTACATATCTTGCCTAGGTTCCACTGCACCCCTAAGTCCAAGTAGTATAATTTGGATTTATATCAACTCCAAAGTAACTTGACTGTGTGTTAAACACATACAGAGAAAGGAAGAGGAAGGGAAAGTGAAGCGTAGAGTGTGTGTGTGTGTGAGAGAGAGAGAGAGAGAGAGAGAGAGAGAGAGAGAGTGGGGGCAGGAGGGAGGGAAAATGTGATGGACGGAGAGACAGAGGGCTAGAGGACGGAGGGAAGGAAGGAGGGAGAGAGGGCTGGAGGGAAGGAGGGAGAGAGGGCTGGAGGGAAGGAGGGAGAGAGGGCTGGAGGGAAGGAGGGAGAGAGGGCTGGAGGGAAGGAGGGAGAGAGGGCTGGAGGGAAGGAGGGAGGGTGGGCCAGAGTGGGAGGGAGGGCCAGAGTGGGACGGAGGAACGGAGGGCGAGAGAGCGGGAGGCGGGGCGAGAGGCGGGGCCGAGAGGGGTGGCCGAGAGGGGGGGGCCGAGAGGGGGGGGGCCGAGAGGGGGGGGGCCGAGGGGGGGGGCCGAGAGGGGGGGGCCGAGAGGGGGGGGGCCGAGAGGGGGGGGCCGAGAGGGGGGGCCGAGAGGGGGGGCCGAGAGGGGGGGCCGAGAGGGGGGGCCGAGAGGGGGGGCCGAGAGGGGGGGCCGAGAGGGGGGGCCGAGAGGCGTGGTGAGAGGGGGGGCCGAGGCGTGGTGAGAGGGGGGGCCGAGGCGGGGCGAGAGGGGGGGCTCGAGAGGGGGGTGGAGGGCGAGAGGGGGGTGGAGGGCGAGAGGGGGGTGGAGGGCGAGAGGGGGGTGGAGGGCGAGAGGGGGGTGGAGGGCGAGAGGGGGGTGGAGGGCGAGAGGGGGGTGGAGGGCGAGAGGGGGGTGGAGGGCGAGAGGGGGGTGGAGGGCGAGAGGGGGGCGAGAGGGCGGGTGGAGGGCGAGAGGGCGGGTGGAATGTGGAACCTTATGTCCTGCCTTCCATGAGGGCTTTCCTATATTTACACCTCGTTCTCCCATTCCACACCAGACCCAAAATGAGAAAGCTGTGGACGAACACACTATGGTTGTATTTGTGAAGCAGTTTGCCCAGTATTTTAAAAAGAAAAGAAAATACAAGAATACAAATTCAATCCTCACATCCTGTTGATATGATAACCAATTGCCCAGAAACCACTGTTGCCTGCCACCCCCCCCCCCCCCTCTCCCCCTTTAATTTTTTCCACATCTTATCTACCATCACCTTCCACTCTCATGGTTCCCGTGACACCATCTTCAGGAACCACTTCTCTCACTCTGCCAAAGAAGCAGCTTCCTCCTCCAGCTTCTACAGGTGACAGGACTCCCTCTCGGAATCCCACAGATCACAGGACCAACACCAGCTGACAACTGAAGGAACTATGGTCTGTTCGTTCCAGGGCTGACAGCTTTTCATCCAGCCTCACACCTGCAGTGGATAAGCCCTCTCACAAGAATCTCTACCACCATAAGTTATGAAGAAGAAAAAGAAGAATCGGAGGAAGCCTACTCCCGTGACCGCTATCAGTTTCTTAGCCAATATTCATTGATGATGTCCCACCAGTACCAGTAACAGACTGTGGTCCTGGTACATGACTGGCCCTCCAGGCTCCTTCAAGCCTAACTATGGCACATTCAGCATCCTGATTCAGTGGAACTGTGCCCAATTACTGTCACCTGACAGAACTGCAGCAACTAATTTACAGTTATTCTGCAGTCTGTATCACCTCCTATGAAATGCACTTCACTGATGACCATTCTGAAGTGCTTCATTTTGTTGGAATCACAATGGCCCCAGAGGGGCAATTGCAGATGTCTGAACATTAGTTTACAAAGATGATGTCAGTGACCACCTAAACTCGACAGCTCTCCTCCCATCCAGTTTCATCTCACTTAGTAATTTCAATGCACACCACCCCTGTGGGGAAGTACAACTTTTTTGTTAGGGGCCTTCTGATTCACTAGCTTCTTTCTGATCTTGATCTGTGTCTCATCAATGACAGTACCCTACTCATTTCAGTGCCACTCATGGCACCTTTTAGTCTATTAACCTTATGATCTCTTTCCCCCAATCTCATGACTTCGCCACATTGGTCACTTCATGTTTCTTTTTGTGACAATGATCTTTTCCCAGTGATCCTGTTGCTTCGTATCACTGCCTGACAGACCGATTCTCTTCGTGATGGTGAATCCTTAAGCCAGGCAAAAACTCAATGTCTGTTGATAGCTAACAACAGATTAGCCTCACCAACATGCTCTGCCAACAACTTAAAAGGACTGTTACCTGCAGATTACACAGGTCTCTTGAATCAGGACCTTTTGTCCACCATTCAGTGTGGTTTTTGAGAGAAAAGATCTACAGCTGTCTATCTGGTTATGTTGGAAACAATGATCTGACAAACTTTTTCTAAATGCCAACACCTCATCATGGTTTTTTTTGCCCTACATAAGACATACAACACTGCTTGGCATCATCATATTTTACTAACCATCTTTGATTAGGGCTTTCAAGGATCCTAGCCAATTTTTATTCCATTGGTTGCTCCAGATTAAAGTTCGCACTCAGCTCTTCACATGTCCAAGAGAATGGCATCTCATAGGGCTCTGTGCTGAGACACACATTCATACTCATCATCATCATCATCATCATCATCAATGAGCTAGTGACCTCTGTCCACCCCTGTGCTGTAGTTCAATGACTTGTGCATATGGTACAGGTCCCAATGCGTGGCCTCGAATGAATACCAGCTGCATGGCAACATCCAAATGGCCCCCGCTTGGACCCTTTCCCAAAGTTTCCAATTCTCTACTATAACAATGTGGGTCACACATTTCTGCAGTCACACCATGGTTCACCCTGACCCAGAACTGTACATGGGTCCCAAGTACTTGGAAGCTGTAGCACAGTCTGGGTCTCCTCTTTGATTAAAAGCTGACTTTGCTGTCCATATTTGGCAACTGAGGACTAGTTGCATGCAGAAAGTTAAACTCTCTGCTTCCCTGGCCACACCTCTTGAGGTGTGGATCACACTACTTTTCACTGTATTTACTGGGCGCTGGTCTTGTCCTGACTGGACTATGGTTGCCGTGTTTATGGCTCTGTAGCACCTTCCGCTTTGAAATTGTTACACACAGTCCATCATCACTGCATTTGCCAGGCCACTGGCACCTGTTGGACTAGTCATGTAGACAGTCTCCTTGCTGAAGTGGAACCTTCCCTTTTCAGTTCCAATATTATCACCTGTTGCTCACTTAAGCGTATCACCATCCAAGAATTTCCTCATCCCCCACCTTATCTCTTTTTTTCCCCCCTCCATATGTGGGCACTAACCCCCAGACACCTACCCTCGGGTGGGATTGCCAGTTAGAATGCGCCTCACAGTTTTTTGCCATGACCTCTGCCTAACCTCCTTAGAATGTACTCCCCCCCCCCCCCCAATCAGCTGGTACTTAGGCCATGAATTGGAACAGATTTATACAAGTCCCAAAGTTTGTTGCCCGTACCTATTAATTTCCATTCTCCAAGAGTATCGGGGGTGCTATCGTCATTTACATTTGCACCACCAGCTCTAAAACCATGGATAGGACAGGACGTGCTTTTAAATCTCTAAGAAATCAGGGACAACATTCACTGCTAGGAACATGCAGTGTTGTTACGATGGAGATGATAACCATTAGCAGCACCCTTCATTATATTAAATAGGCCTCCCTTGACTAACTTTTAATTTGCAGTGAGTCAACAAGTCGTCTCCACTGATCACTGTTACCTTTGTCATCCTATGATATCAATTTTTCACGATCCTCTCTCTGACCTTAGACATGCTGCTTGCTGACCTTAGACATGCTGATTGCTCAGTTGTATTTCTCTTGTTTCCAAGGAATGGACTGGGCAACCATTTGGGCAGAGAAGCGATTACTCACCTCCACATTCGCCTTGATAAACCCAGGTGAAGATTTAGGTGTGCAAATAATGCCTCTGTTCACTCAGAGATGGAACAACATATGGTGGGTTACTGGCCCCTCAAATAAGCTCCACACTATCAAGGAGACTACTGCTGCATGGCACTCCTTCCATTCCTTCTGGATGGAATCCATTGTCCTATGTCACCTCCACATCAGTCATACCAGGTTAACCCATTGCTTAATATATGTAATGAGTCACCCCCCACATGAGGTTCCAGAACATTACAGACAGTAGCTGATATATTGATTTTAATGCCTCTCCTGGTCCATGCTAGCATCTTCTTCTGAATTCTTTGGCTCCAACAATGGTGGACGATTCACAGATAGTTGAAATAGTTCTCTGTTTTCTCCGGGAAAGTGGTTTTAATTCTCAGATATAAGATTTCAAACTAAATTTGGAGCGGGGTTTGGGGTTGGGGCGTCTCTCACAGCACGCTGAGTCTGGGGGCCCTCGACCTTATCTCCTTTACCAGCTCCCACTTTCCTCCCTCTTTCATTCTTGTTTTAATTGCTTTAGGATGCAGTTTGCAATTTTTTTATTTTTTTTCTTCCTATTTTCCATTTTAGGGGCAGCACTTTGTTAGAGCCCTGGGAAAATTCACCTACTGCCTTACATATTTCTCTCACCTTGTTTTTATTATTGACAGTCCAACTGCTGTACATTATATTTTTAGCCTTCTCACTTTTCCTGTTCTGTATCTCCTGACTAGACAGTATTCTTTACTCCGTAATTGCCTTCACCCATAACTGGGTTGAGGAGGAGTCGGATGTGGGTGGGGTGTCCTCCCCATACATGAGCACTCGAGACCACTTGTTTGCTCTGACCTACATACCAGCCTGATCCACATACTGCTCCATATTTCCTTCTAAGGCTAAGAAAAAAGTGCCTATACCTGTTTGGTTATCCTTGGGACCTTTTTGTACATGTCTGAAAAAGGTAAATCTCATCATTCAAGATTTACCTCGTAGCTCCTCACCTGCATGGAGTGTAAGGTCTCTGTAAAAGTAATTCCTTACACTAATTCCAAGTTTTATGTGGGGCAATAGCCACTGGCATGTCAGCAGCTGTTCATATGCCTGAAGAGTTTGAGACCAGCAGAGGCAGCCTCAATCAATAGTGACCTACATCTATACGATCAGGGTATACACTTGGAGGAGGAAAAATATTCCCAGATTTTCCCGTATTTTAAAGTTATAAAAAAAAAATGTTCAAGGTAAAAATACACATTTTAACACGTGAAAGTACACTTCTTCATGTTTAGTGACAGTTTACTTTCCCTCAGAATTGTAAAACGTATCAATCCATTGAATGGTAAAGGCAGGCCCAGATCTATGAAGGGGCAAAACTGGGGTACCAGCCCTGGGTGGCAGTTTCAAGGGGCACCAAATTCATATACTTGAAGTTAAAAAAAAAAAAAAAAAAAAAAAAAAAAAAAAAAAAAAAAAAAAAAAAAAAAAAAAAAAAAAACTTGTTTTACAAAGCCCTTCACATTCCGCACACGTTAGTCTATCAATCATTCATATGATTTTGAAATGCATCCCTGTTGGTTTCTGAACATTTTTGAATACATTCTAAGTGGATTTCAGAGTGAATCACAAGTTGATTTTTGAATGCATGCATAATGTAGGCCTATGTGATGTCTCTGCCTGGGGAATCACCGTCACATCTAGAAGTAAACTTTCCCCACAGACAAAAGGGGATGGGGCTATACGAGCTAAGCTGAACAAACAAAAACAGGTGAATGCCAATCACTATTTGTTTCTGTAGTTGATCGGGTGTGTGAATGATCAGCGTTATTATTATTACGAGTGAAATCCATAGATTCAGACTACCAGAGTGGACATAAACGACTAACAGGAATAACTGATAAGAAAGATTACATATTAACCTAGTCTGTTATTCAAGGAAATGAAATTTTGACAGAAAATTTTTGCCAGATCTCTACAATACAAAGGGCCAGTTGTACTGTCCCCAGTTAGCAGCCACATAAGTACTACTCTCGGAATAAGGTGGAAAACGCGTTTTACGAACACATAACAACACCTAATTGAAAACTAAACGCAGGATAACTAAACTGCTGATAGTGGCAGGGTTAGTCAAGTTAAGTGAAGAATAAGTTTTGACAATGCAGGAGTAGTTACAGAATTAGTGATGACAAGATCGATAGAACGAGGAAGGCCAAGAAACAGGGACATCACACAAGTTATATGGAAGAATACGACAACTTTAATTTTATATAAAAATTTCGTACTACTACCTATCAATCTCATGCTTGAGAAATTGGTGCATATGAATGAAGTGTGAAACTATTTCCTAACATAAAACTTTTTGCTTGTAGTGCGCCTAATAGGCATTTGATATTGGTACTTCATCGATTGTATTCTGTCATGTTATTCATGTAAATGAGGCAGATAAAAATGACCACCTGTGCCGAAATAGTCTCGCTCATTTGTGTGTGTTACAACTGCTGCAATATTAGAAAGGCCTTCCTTTTATCTAGCAGACAGTGACAAAACAACATAATCAAATTGAGAAACCACACCAGTCGTGGGTACTATTTGTATTAATAGCTTTTTCAGTATTCGACAAAATGACATTTTAATTTTTCACGTAGTAAAACATTTGACAAACTTTCATGAGATAATAGATTCTTTTGCAGAAAGGAGAGCACACCATGTAAAGCTGTAGCAAATTTAAAGAGAAAAAAATGCTGGGCCCTAAGGATTGAAGAAATGTGTACTGCATCGTCTTGCATATATCTTGTCTTTACTTGTTTTATGTTTATTATATTTAATTTTATGTCCCACAAAAGAGGAAGTTATTAGCTAATAGACAATAGAGTGTCCAAATTTTCTGAGGACTTCTTATTCTCCCGATTACAAATAATCCCACCCAATATTAATTATGAGGTTTTTTTGAGGGAAGTACGGTGCCAAACGGACTGACTAGGAGCAGGAGAGGCACCACAGGACATTTTAATTTCCACTGTGCTGAATATAAGGTTGATGGTTTCTATTACAAAATATACACGTTTCAGTTCCACAGAATGAAATACAGTGACTTGCAACAGAAGAATGCTGTGCGAAGAGGCGTGGCACTGCACTTTGGCACACTTAAGACCAAATCCACACAATTGCGAAGACTGCAAGAGCTGACAAGTGCAAGAGTTTCCGCACAATCCAATTAACAGCTCATGCACCCAAGTTGCTGACAAGAGTAATATACAAAAGTTCATAGAGGTGTGTACCATCTACGCGGCTAAATGAAGACAGTTCGTTTGTTGCCATACACGTTTCGTTTCATTTATTTGGGAAGCATGATCAGTGGCCTGAAATACATGTTCTCCACGAATTTAGAGCAACTAAGGGAAAGACAGAAAACAAATAAAAATGACGAATACACAAAAGAATAGAAAAGAAAATTGAGGATATGTTGGATGACAATCAGCTTGGCTTTAGTAAAGTTAAAGGCACCAGAGAGGCAATTCTACCACTGCGGTTGATAATGGAAGCAAGACTAAGGAAAAATCAAGACACATTCATAGGATTTGTTGAGCTGGAAAAAGCATTCGACAATGTACAATGGTGCAAGATGTTCAAAATTCTGAGAAAGGTAGGGTAAACAATAGAAGAGAGGTAAAATGCACAATATGCACAGGAGCCCAGAGGGACTAATAAGAATGGACAACCAAAAACGAAGTGCTCGGATTAAAAAAGGTGTAAGACAGGGATGTAGTCTTTCATCCCTACTATTCAATCTGTACATGAAGAAGCAATGATAAAGGTTCAGGAGTGGGATTAAAATTCAGGGTGATAGGACATCAATGATACAATTTGCTGATGACATTGCTATCCTGAGTGAACGTGAAGACAAATTACATGATCCGCTGAATGGAATGAACAGTCTACTGAGTACAGAATATGGACTGAGAGCAAATTGAAGAGAAAGCAATGAGAAATAGCAGAAATGAGAACAGCGAGAAACTTACCATCAGGATTGATGGTCATGAAGTAGATGAAGTTAATGAATTCTGCCACATAGACAGCAAAATAACCAATGACGGATGGAGCAAGGATGACCTCAAAATCGGACCTACACTTTCAAAAAGGGCATTTCTGGCCAAGAGAAGTCTACTAGTATCAAATATAGGCCTTAATTTAAGGAAATAATTTCTGAGAATTTGTGTCTGGAGCACAGCATTGTATGATAGTGAAACATGGACTGTGGGAAAACCGGAACCAAAGAGAATCAAAGCATGCAGACTGTATACGCGGACAAGGAAAAAAAATTCCCAGGTTTTTCCCGGATTTCCCGGTTAAAAATAAGCTTTCTCCCAGATGAAAACACACTTTTTCCATGTTATTAAGTGACAGCATATTTTCCCTCGGAACTGTAAAACTCATCAATCCTTTGAATGGTTATGTTTTTATACACGGGCGTAGAATTTCCCGGCACTTTAGAAAATGAAACTCAGGGAAGAAAATATTTTTGATATGCAGCAACATGTACGCTGCATATTTTCGTGTTATGAAAGTATGAATTCGGATTTCACCAAACACCGGATATTAATTTCCAAACCATTTCAATCGAGATTGCGATGCGTTTTTGTAAGTCAGTCATAGCTTATGTCACATGATCCCGCCAGCCGATGGCAGCAGATATTCATAGATGAAAATGTGCACTTGAAATGTAGCGTGCAGTTGAAATTAGCCAATAGCCTGGAACTAAAACACTTTGTTTCAAACACAGTGAATGCCTCGGCTTAAAAGATTAATGAAAGCCAAACTTCTTTAGCAAACCAACAAAAATAACTTCATTGTTCTACAAGGCGATTAATGCATGGCTGTCAGAAAAGTGGAAATAAAATAACAGCTGAAACTAATAACATATATTAGCCTTTCATAATTATGTGAATTTATTTTAATTCACCTGATAGCTCCCGGCCATTTTGGTTTCATTTGACGTGAGAGCAGTAAACAAACAGAAAAAAGCAAAATCACTAAATGTAAACACAGGTCACGTGAAGACTACTCACTTCCCCACTATAGCTCATACTCCTCTGCGCATCAGCCTCGGATCTAAAATATTTCCGAACCAGGACAACACTAAGATAGTGGCGACCCACTCTCCCCCTCCCCCTCCCAGCCCCCCTCCCTCGAGCGTTTGGGACAAGACAGCAAAAATTTTAAAAAATCGAATTTTTAAAAATATGTTCATTTTGTAGCGTACATCTTTCTGAAGATGGCTGATACATAAAACATACATGTTCAAGGAAATGTAGGACATGTTATTTGGTCTTAAGTGTGCCAGAGCGCAGTGCCACTCCTCCTCACACAGCATTCCTCTATCGCATGTCACTGTATTTCGCTCCGTGGATTTGAAATGCGTATATTTTGTACTGGATGCTATCAAACTATATTAGGACAGTGGAAATTAAAATGTCCTGTGGTGCCTCTCCAGCTGCCAGTCACCTGGTTTGACATCCTGCCTGCCCCCCCCCCCCCCTCTCTCTCTCTCTCTCTCTCTCTCTCTCTCTCTCTCTCTCTCTCTCTCTCTCTCCCCCCCCCCCCCCTTAAAGAAACACTTGTGGGATTATTTGTAATCGGGAGAACAAGACTCTTCAGGAAATTTGCACTATTTATTGCCTGTTGGCTAACAACTTTCTGTTTTAAGTGATATAAAATTAAATATAGGATACATCTAAAAACAAAGATGATGTAACTTACCAAACGAAAGCGTTGGTATATAGACACACAAACAAACACAAACACACATACAAAATTCAAGCTTTCGCAACCCACGGTTGCTTCATCAGGAAAGAGGGAAGGACAGGGAAAGACAAAAGGATGTGGGTTTTAAGGAAGAGGGTAAGGAGTCATTCCAATCCTGGGAGTGGAAAGACTTACCTTAGGGGGAAAAAAGGACAGGTATACACTCTCACACACACACACACACACACACACACACACACACACACACACACACACACACACACACATCCATCCGCACATATACAGACACAAGCAGACATGTCACAAGTGGGGCACTTTTGGGGTTCTTCTGTGGGAGGTTCTGGGTTTGAGGGGATGAGGAACTGGCTCTGGTTATTTGCTTCTGTACCAGGTCGGGAGAGTAGTTGCGAGATGTGAAAGCTGTTTTCAGGTTGTTGGTGTAATGGTTCAGGGATTCTGGACTGGAGCAGATTCGTTTACCACGAAGACCTAGGCTGTAGGGAAGGGACCGTTTGATATGGAATGGGTGGCAGCTGTCGTAATGGAGGTACTGTTGCTTGTTGGTGGGTTTGATGTGGACAGATGTGTGAAGCTGGCCATTGGACAGATGGAGGTCAACGTCAAGGAAAGTGGCGTGGGATTTGGAGTAGGACCAGGTGAATCTGATGGAATCAAAGGAGTTGAGGTTGGAGAGGAAATTCTGGAGTTCTTCTTCACTGTGAGTCCAGATCATGAAAATGTCATCAATAAATCTGTACCAAACTTTGGGTTGGCAGGCCTGGGTAACCAAGAAGGCTTCCTCTAAGCGACCCATAAATAGGTTGGCGCACGAGGGGGCCATCCTGGTACCCATGGCTGTTCCCTTTAATTGTTGGTATGTCTGGCCTTCGGAAGTGAAGAAGTTATGAGTCAGGATGAAGGTGGCTAAGGTAATGAGGAAAGAGATTTTAGGTAGGGTGGCAGGTGATCGGCGTGAAAGGAAGTGCTCCATCGCAGTGAGGCCCTGGATGTGCGGAATATTTGTGTATAAGGAAGTGGCATCAATGGTTACAAGGATGGTTTCCGGGGGTAACAGATTGGTAAGGGTTCCAGGCGTTCGAGAAAGTGGTTGGTGTCTTCGATGAAGGATGGGAGACTGCACGTAATGGGTTGAAGGTGTTGATCTACGTAGGCAGAGATACGTTCTGTGGGGGCTTGGTAACCAGCTACAATGGGGCGGCCGGGATGATTGGGTTTGTGAATTTTAGGAAGTAGGTAGAAGGTAGGGGTGCGGGGTGTCTGTGGGGTCAGGAGGTTGATGGAGTCAGGTGCAAGGTTTGTAGGGGGCCTAAGGTTCTGAGGATTCCTTGAAGCTCCGCCTGGGCATCAGGAATGGGGTTACCGTGGCAAACTTTGTATGTAAATCCCATTCCTGATGTCCAGGCAGAGCTTCAAGGAATCCTCAGAACCTTAGGCCCCCTACAAAACCTTGCACCTGACTCCATCAACCTCCTGACCCCACCGACTCCCCGCACCCCTACCTTCTACCTACTTCCTAAAATTCACAAACCCAATCATCCCGGCCGCCCCATTGTAGCGGGTTACCAAGCCCTCACAGAACATATCTCTGCCTACGTAGATCAACACCTTCAACCCATTACGTGCAGTCTCCCATCCTTCATCAAAGACACCAACCACTTTCTCGAACGCCTGGAGTCCTTACCAATCTGTTACCCCCGGAAACCGTCCTTGTAACCACTGATGCCACTTCCTTATACACAAATATTCCGCACGTCCAGGGCCTCACTGCGATGGAGCACTTCCTTTCATGCCGATAACCTGCCACCCTACCTAAAACCTCTTTCCTCATTACCTTAGCCAGCTTCATCCTGACTCACAGCATCTTCACTTTCGAAGACCAGACATACCAACAATTAAAGGGAACAGCCATGGGTACCATGATGGCCCCCTCGTACGCCAACCTATTTATGGGTCGCTTAGAGGAAGCCTTCTTGGTTACCCAGGCCTGCCAACCCAAAGTTTGGTACAGATTTATTGATGACATCTTCATGATCTGGACTCACAGTGAAGAAGAACTTCAGAATTTCCTCTCCAACCTCAACTCCTTTGATTCCATCAGATTCACCTGGTCCTACTCCAAATCCCATGCCACTTTCCTTGACGTTGACCTCCATCTGTCCAATGGCCAGCTTCACACATCTGTCCACATCAAACCCACCAACAAGCAGCAGTACCTCCATTATGACAGCTGCCACCCATTCCATATCAAACGGTCCCTTCCCTACAGCCTAGGTCTTCGTGGCAAACGAATCTGCTCCAGTCCAGAATCCCTGAACCATTACACCAACAACCTGAAAACAGCTTTCACATCCTGCAACTACCCTCTCGACCTAGTACAGAAGCAAATAACCAGAGCCAGTTCCTCATCCCCTCAAACCCAGAACCTCCAACAAAAGTGCCCCACTTGTGACAGGATACTTTCCGGGGCTGGATCAGACTCTGAATATGGCTCTCCAGCAGGGATACGACTTCCTCAAATCCTGCCCTGAAATGAGATCCATCCTTCATGAAATCCTCCCCACTCCACCAAGAGTGTCTTTCCGCCGTCCGCCTAACCTTCGTAACCTCTTGGTTCATCCCTATGAAATCCCCAAACCACCTTCCCTACCCTCTGGCTCCTACCCTTGTAACTGCCCCCAGTGTAAAACCTGTCCCATGCACCCTCCCACCACCACCTACTCCAGTCCTGTAGCCCGGAAGGTGTACACGATCAAAGGCAGAGCCACGTGTGAAAGCACCCACGTGATTTACCAACTAACCTGCCTACACTGTGAAGCTTTCTATGTGGGAATGACCAGCAACAAACTGTCCATTCGCATGAATGGACACAGGCAGACAGTGTTTGTTGGTAATGAGTATCACCCTGTGGCTAAACATGCCTTGGTGCACGGCCAGCACATCTTGGCACAGTGTTACACCGTCCGGGTTATCTGGATACTTCTCACTAACACCAACCTATCAGAATTCCAGAGATAGGAACCTGCCCTTCAATATATCCTCTCTTCCCGTTACCCACCAGGCCTCAACCTCCACTAATTTCAAGTTGCCGCCGCTCATACCTCACCTGTCATTCAACAACACCTTTGCCTCTGTTCTTCCGCCTCGACTGAAATCTCTGCCCAAACTCTTTGCCTTTACATATGTCTGCTTGTGTCTGTATATGTGCAGATGGACGTGTGTGTGTGTGTGTGTGTGTGTGTGTGTGTGTGTGTGTGTGTGTGTGTGTGCGCGCGCGTGAGTGTATACCTGTCCTTTTTTCCCCCTAAGGTAAGTCTTTCCACTCCCGGGATTGGAATGACTCCTTACCCTCTCCCTTAAAACCCACATCCTTTCGTCTTTCCCTGTCCTTCCCTCTTTCCTGATGAAGCAACCGTGGGTTGCGAAAGCTTGAATTTTGTGTGTGTGTGTTTGTGTGTCTATCAACATACGAACACTTTCCTTTGGTAAGTTACATCATCTTTGTTTTTAGATATATTTTTCCCACGTGGAATGTTTCCCTCTACTATATAAATATAGCATACGGTACATAAAACCAGTGAAGACAAGAGACAAGCAATACAGTACACATTTCTTCAATCCTTAGCTCCTAGCATAGTTTGTTGTGTCTCTCTAATCTTGCTACCACTTTACACGGCGCGCTTTCCTTTCTGCAACAGAATCTATTACCTCATCAAAGTTTGTCAAACGTTTTGCTACATGAAAAATCGAAATGTCGTTATCTAATACTGAAAAAGTTGCTAACACAAATAATGCCCAAGACTGGTGTGGTTTCTTGATCTGATTATGTCTATTTTGTCACTGCCTGCTAAATAAAACAAAATAAGCCATTCTAACACTGCATTTGTAACACACACCAAATAAACGAGACTGTTTTGGCACAAATGGTCATTTTTATAACACAACAGAATATAATTCATGAAGACCAACATAAAATGCCTATTAGGCCTACTACAAGCAAGAAGCTTTATGTTAGAAAATAGTTTCACATTTCATTCATACGCTCCATTTCTCGAGCATGAGATCTGAAAGTAGTAGTACGAGATTTTTATGTAATTTTGGAATCGTCATATTCTTCCCTAATTTGTGTGATGTCCCCATGTCTTCTCTTTCCTCGTTCTAACAAACAATCTTGTCATGACCAATTCTGGAACTATTCCTGCCTTTGTAAAAACTTATTCGCTAACCCTGCCAGAATCACAGGTTTAGCTATTCCTGATTATTCTCCGGTTAGGAGTTGTTAGGTTCGTACAAACCATTTTCCGCATTACTTCCAGAATAGAACTTATGCGGCTGCTAGATGGGGACTGTACAACTGGCCCTTACTAGTGTAGCGCTCTGGCCAAAAATTTGACAAAATTTAGTTTTCCTGGATACACTGAGAAGATAATACATAGTCTTTCTTACCTATTATTCCTGTTAGTCGTTTCTTTCCACTCTGGTAGTGTGAAATTATGGATTTCCCTAGTTATAATTATAACAACGCTGATCATTTGCAAACCCAATCAACCACATAATCACTCATTCGGCTTTATTCCGCTCAGCTTATATAGCACGGTCCCCTTTTGCCTGCATCACGTACACTATGCACGCATTCAAAAATCAACTTATGATTTTTTCTACCATGGGACCAAACTGCTGATGTCATCGGTCCCTAGACTTACACACTACTTAATCTAACTTACGCTAAGGACAACACATACATCCATGCCTGAGGGAGGATTCAAACCTCCGACAGGGGCAGCCGTGCGAACCGTGACAAGTCTCCCTACACCGCACGGCTACCTCGTGCGGCTTACGATTCATTCAGAAATCAACTTACAGAGTGTGTTCAAAAACGAACAAGGATGCACATCAAAATCATATGAGTAATCGATAGACCAACCTGCACTGGATGTAAGGCACTTTGTGAAACTACGTTTTTTCTCCTCAAGAATATGAATCCCCCCCCCCTCATAGATCCAGGCCCACTGCGCATGCGTGAATCTGGCAGCTTTGGTGACCCAGTAAAATTTTTCCCTGTTGCATCTAGCTTCTTGTTGCGACTGATTACACAGCTAACAGCCACATTTCTGTAGCCAGAAACGAGAGAAGGTACTACTCATATGCCACTCAACTGCGCATGCGCATGAGCCCGCTCGTAACTGCTAAAACGAATCTAATGTAAACAGTTGTGACGTCACACTACTCATTCGAGGCAATTTGCTGTTATGAAGCATTGCATAGTCTTTCTAAAGAATTTGACACATTTTGCTGCTGGCAAAAGCTTGTATGCGCACTGTGTTTTGTTGTTGTACATGGCACATTTCCTTTGCAATTTATGTTTTATTTAAGTTTTTCTTTTTCTCGTTCACATTTTATTGTTGCAGTATTATTCTGCAGTAGCGGGATACAGTAATATCCTTTGTTGGAGTATCGATTCTTAACAGTATCAAGTTTTTGCCCTGGTTTGGAAACATCGTAGATATGGGGCTGGGTAAAGGTTATGTACACTGGCACAGAACTTTCTGGTCCCTTCGGAAACAAAATCGAGCAAAAAAAATTGCACATTTTGAAAGGTCTTTTATGTGTAGCAATACGTATGCTGCATATTAATTATAAATGTGAATTCCCATCGAACACAGCACTTTAGTTTCCGAGACACCGGAATCAAGACTGAGATGCGCTTACATCAAGTTAACTCACCAGCCAATGACTGCAGACGTTCACACCGAAGAACACAGGATGCAGTCAGTCAATAGCAACATCATTGTTAAGTACCGCAAACATACAAACAGGAAAAGTTTATGGTTTAAATTAATATACATCCAGTTTAGCTACAAGGAAAGCTAAGCTTTCACATATAATATTGGTCTTTTTTGCATTTATTACCCTTCAGGATATATAAAAAAAAAGTGCCAGTAAAATTTTTTGTAATTTTTCCTGAGGGCATGCAGCTTTACTGTATGATTAAATGATGATGGCGTCCTCTTGGGTAAAATATTCCGGTGGTAAAATAGTCCCACATTCGGGTCTCCGAGCGGGGACTACTCAAGAGGATGTCGTTATCAGGAGAAAGAAAACTGGCGTTCTACGGATCGGAGAGCGGAATGTCAGATCCCTTAATCGAACAGGTAGGTTAGAAAATTTAAAAAGGGAAATAGATATAGTGGGAATTAGTGAAGTTCGGTGGCAGGAGGAACAAGACTTCTGGTCAGGTGACTACAGGGTTATAAACACAAAATCAAATAGGGGTAATGGAGGAGTAGGTTTAATAATGAATAGGAAAATAGGAATGCGGGTAAGCTACTACAAACAGCATAGTGAGCGCATTATTGTGGCCAAGATAGATACGAAGCCTACACCTACTACAGTAGTTCAAGTTTATATGCCAACTAGCTCTGCAGATGACGAAAAAATTGAAGAAATGTATGATGAAATAAAAGAAATTCCACAATCTATTGGTTATGACCTATAGATTAAAACTGAAGAAACTGCAAAAAGGTGGGAATTTAAGGAGATGGGACCTGGATAAACTGAAAGAACCAGAGGTTGTACAGAGTTTCAGGGAGAGCATAAGGGAACAATTGACAGGAATGGGGGAAAGAAATACAGTAGAGGAAGAATGGGTAGCTCTGAGGGATGAAGTAGTGAAGGCAGCAGAGGATCAAGTAGGTAAAAAGACGAGGACTAGTAGAAATCCTTGGGTAACAGAAGAAATATTGAATTTAATTGATGAAAGGAGAAAATATAAAAATGCAGTAAATGAAGCAGGCAAAAAGGAATACAAACGTCTCAAAAATGAGATCGACAGGAAGTGCAAAATGGCTAAGCAGGGATGGCTAGAGGACAAATGTAAGGATGTAGAGGCTTATCTCACTAGGGGTAAGATAGATACTGCCTACAGGAAAATTAGAGAGCCCTTTGGAGATAAGAGAATGACTTGTATGAATATCAAGAGCTCAGATGGAAACCCAGTTCTAAGCAAACAAGGGAAAGCAGAAAGGTGGAAGGAGTGTATAGAGGGTCTATACAAGGGCGATGTACTTGAGGACAATATTATGGAAATGGAAGAGGATGTAGATGAAATGGGAGATACGATACTGCGTGAAGAGTTTGACAGAGCTCTGAAAGACATGAGTCGAAACAAGGCCCCGGGAGTAGACAACATTCCATTGGAACAACTGACGGCCTTGGGAGAGCCAGTCCTGACAAAACTCTACCATCTGGTGTGCAAGATGTATGAAACAGGCGAAATACCCTCAGACTTCAAGAAGAATATAATAATTCCAATCCCAAAGAAAGCAGGTGTTGACACATGTGAAAATTACCGAACAATTAGTTTAATAAGCCACAGCTGCAAAATACTAACACGAATTCTTTACAGACGAACGGAAAAACTAGTAGAAGCCGACCTCGGGGAAGATCAGTTTGGATTCCGTAGAAACACTGGAACACATGAGGCAATACTGACCTTCTGACTTATCTTAGAAGAAAGATTAAGGAAAGGCAAACCTACGTTTCTAGCATTTGTAGACTTAGAGAAAGCTTTTGACAATGTTGACTGGAATACTCTCTTTCAAACTCTAAAGGTGTCAGGGGTAAAATATAGGGAGCGAAAGATATTTACAATTTGTACAGAAACCAGATGGCAGTTATAAGAGTCGAGGGACATGAAAGGGAAGCAGTGGTTGGGAAGGGAGTAAGACAGGGTTGCAGCCTCACCCCGATGTTATTCAATCTGTATATTGGGCAAGTAGTAAAGGAAACAAAAGAAAAATTTGGAGTTGGTATTAAAATCCATGGAGAAGAAATAAAAACTTTGAGGTTCGCCGATGACATTGTAATTCTGTCAGAGACAGCAAAGGACTTGGAAGAGCAGTTGAATGAAATGGACAGTGTCTTGAAAGGAGGATATAAGATGAACATCAACAAAAGCAAAACGAGGATAATGGAATGTAGTCGAATTAAGTTGGGTGATGCTGAGGGAATTAGATTAGGAAATGAGACACTTAAAGTAGTAAAGGAGTTTTGCTATTTGGGGAGCAAAATAACTGATGATGGTCGAAGTAGAGAGGATATAATATGTAGACTGTCAATGGCAAGGAAAGCGTTTCTGGAGAAGAGAAATTTGTTAACATCGGGTATAGATTTAAGTGTCAGGAAGTCATTTCTGAAAATATTTGTATGGAGTGTAGCCATGTATGGAAGTGAAACATGGACGATAAATAGTTTGGTCAAGAAGAGAATAGAAGATTTCGAAATGTGGTGCTACAGAAGAATGCTGAAGATTAGATGGGTAGATCACGTAACTAATGAGGAGGTATTGAATAGAATTGGGGAGAAGAGAAGTTTGTGGCACAACTTGACTAGAAGAAGGGATCGGTTGGTAGGACATGTTTTGAGGCATCAAGCGATCACAAATTTAGCATTGGAGGGCAGTGTGGAGGGTAAAAATCGTAGAGGGAGACCAAGAGATGAATACACTAAGCAGATTCAGAAGGATGTAGGTTGCAGTAGGTACTGGGAGATAAAGAGGCTTGCACAGGATAGAGTAGCATGGAGAGCTGCATCAAACCAGTCTCAGGACTGAAGACCACCACAACAACAACAACAACAACAACAACAACAAGTGTCTGCTCTTCTGGAAATGAATTGAATGAGAGTGAAACACTCCTTGATATAAGAGATTCAATTGATATTCTCACATGTAACATAATTCATCTCGTGTAAAAGCAAGTTTATTTTGAATGTAAGGCTTCTCAAATGACCATTCGCAATATTTTCCCGCAACCTTTTTGAAAAAAGTTTCTTTTGAGCAGTTGCCAAAGAGCACCAGAAAACAGGCATTATTTCGCATGCACAGCTACAATGACATAGGAAGCCCATACTTGGTGTTTGCTCTGCTGATACACCTTTTGTCAAATTTCTATTTGGAATTTTGTTTGTAGTCGGGCATCACGTGACCATGTGCAGCATTGCAGCATGTTATTTGGAGGGTACATATGAAATTATTGTACTTAGGACAATTGTTTTATCGTACCCTATCAAGATAAGGAATGCAAAATTAGAAAGTAGTCCTTGGCACAATATTCATTTTAAAGCTAGACTCTACCACTCAAGGTACCCTAATATTTTGCTGTTTGGTGTCTTTAGCATTGATTTTATTTTCTTTAATTTTATTTTTTCCTGCAACACTGTCCTGCAGCACCTCCAATCAAGTTTAAATCCACACAGCACTACAAAAAGCTAGTAAGAAGGAAAAAAGGATTAAAAATTTCTTGCAAAACTGAAAAAAAAGTCTTTTCTATACCCCAGAGCTAACAGCAATAAGCTTCCCACAAAATCGAACAACAGAAAACCCAGGTTGGAATGTCAACAATATAGGGAAAAGATAGACTGTTACTTACTGTAAAGTTGACACATTTAGTTGCAGACAGTTACAAATAAAAGACTGTTACGTATGAGTTTTCAGCCACATCCTCCATCAGAAAACAAAAGATAAACACACAAAATTCATTCACACAAGCAAACACACGTCACGCACACATGATTGCCAACTCCAGCAGATTGGACCAGAATGCCAAGTTTTTTTATGACTTTTGCAAACTACATAAAAATTAATATTACTTGTGAAGCCAAGAAACTGTATAATTGGTAGTTTACATTGCTACTCTAGGAGTAAATATAAAGTAAGGAGTTACAATGATAAAACACGGTGTGCTGCGAGCCTATAATTTACTGAAGAATGGCATTCTGCAAATTTAAGATGTAAACAACACAAATTAAGAAATAATGTCAAGCCTAGACGAGGTATCAGACATGTCTTGTGATCGAAAAACACTGTTTTTCATGCAAGGCAGATATGTAAAATTCTGCTAAAGCTTTTCAGTTTGGTTTTCAGGAATCCAATTTTCTTGGAGTACCCATACTGTATTATCTCATGTTTGTTTCCTTATTATGGCTTAATGCCACATGTGCCAAAAGATGAAAACATTTACTTTAAATTCAGAAATAGTTGAAACTAGCCAATAACGTGGAATGAAATACTTTCTTTTAAGTACAAAGGCAGCCTCTGCAGTAAAGATTAATAAAAGCCACATTTCTTTAGCAAACTGACAAAAACAACTTCATTGTTCTACAAGGTGATTGATGATTGACTGGCAATAGCATGGAAATAAAATAAAATCTGTTTGACTGCCAATAATATATTTTAGTCTTCCATAATTATGTGAATGTGTTTTAATCCACTTGATAGCGCCCAGCCACAGAAATCCGTTTTGTTTTCATTTGACGTGAGAGCTGTAAACGAAGAGAGAACAGCAAAATCAGGAAACATAAATGCAGGTCACATGGAGACTCCACCCAATACAACTCAGCCTGCTCCACGCATGTGCAAGTCTGGCAGCCTGGACATGCAAAAAAGATTTTTCCGGGTAGCATCTGGCTGCTTGCAACTACTGCTTATACAGCTAACAGCCACACTTCTAGTACCAAGAAGTGGGAGAAGGTACTACTCATATGCGACTTCAGCACTGCGCATCTGCATGAGCCTGCTGGCAACAGCTCAAACTAAACTAAATTCTAAATTAAACAAATGTGACATCATGCTAATTGAAAGCAGAGGCCGCACAGGGTAGCTGCGCGGTCTGAGGAATCTTGTCACGGTCCGCATGGCTCCCCCCGTCGGAGGTTCGAGTCCTCCCTCGGGCATGTGTGTGAGTGTTGCCTTTAGCATATGTTAGTTTGAGTTAGGGACCTCACAGTTTGGTCCCATAAGACCTTACCACAAATTTCAAATTTTCGAAAGCAATTTGTTGTTATGAAGTAGTCTTTGACATTTGGCTGACAGCAGACACTTGCGTGTGTACTGTGTTTTGTTGCTATAAATGGCACATTTTCTTTGCAATTTAAGTTTTATACTAGCATTTTTCTGTGATTTTTCCTCATTGCTACCGTATTACTCTGCAGTAGCAGACTAAAGCAAAATTCTTTGTCAGAGAATCAGTTCTTACCCTGAAAAATTACAAAAATTTAACTGAACACTGAAACAATGAAAAATTTCTGGGATTTTCCCAGATTTCTCCTGGATGAGTTTTTCCTGGATTTCCCAGTTGTCCTGGGGTGTATACACCCTGATGATGCATAAAAAAATATAATAAATGGTTTTATCACTATGAAAGTATCTCTATCTGATCCAGCACACACCAGGTATTTTGTAAATTGTTTTGGTCCCAGTCGTCTATCTTGTCCCTTTTTGATGTGGGTAACCATGTTAGGTACGCAGTAGGATTAAAACTGTCCATACAGAAATATTTAGACTTACATGTTCATAAGGCTGATCAGAACAGTCATAGTGTTGGTTCAATTTGATATGTTTCATTACTGCTTGGCATGCATAGAGAGCTAGCAGCTCAGGCATCACAAGTGTGGCCCCTGCGTTGTCAGAGGGCTCTTCCAAAAGAGTACATAACAACCTCACTACATCTATCACATTGGGTATCGCTTTGGCTTTTAAGCGTATATACGAATCTACGCAGTTACCAAGCACACAGGCTTCTCAACACTAGGCAGTAGGCACTATTTAAGGTGTTCTTCCCAAACCAGTACACACAACACAAAAAAAAAAAAAAAAAAAAAAAAATTGTATATGAAACCCGAAGGGGACCGAAATTAGATAGTAGTATAACAGAAACAAATGAAAATGCTGAAAATAAATCAGCATCCACTAAAGTAGCCAGATCAACATCAAAAGCTGCCACCACAAGAAAGAAAGAGAAGTAAGGATAGTCAGTGTTGGGAGGCTGTAGCACATGAAAAGAAGTAGGTGCTGACATGCACATATTCATAAAAAAATTGTGAGCCGCCCAGGTGGGAGGCAGGAAGGCCTGGCCGAAGGGGGAAAGGGGCAGCCAGAGGGGGAGGCAGGAAGCAGTGGCCGGAGGGAGGAAAAGATTGTGAGAGAGAGAAAGAGTGGGGGAAGGGAGGAAAGGGGGCTGAGGTTGACGGGGAGCTTAGGAGGGAGGAGAGGAAGGTAACAGAGTGACGAGTGGCAGCATAGTGAGATCAAGTTTGAGAAGTTGGTGGTGTGGCCAGTGGCGGGGAGTGTGAAAGGTGGTTTGCAAAGCAGAGAGTGGTAGGGTGTTAAGGCACACTGGGGAGCAGGAGCAGTGGTGGGGTTGGCATGCATGGGCAGGTATCAGGGCAGTATTGGGGAGTTAAGGCAGTGGCATGGATGCACGACTGTAGGGCATGTATCAGAGAAGTGGGGTTGTAAGAGGAGGGGTGAGGTTATAAGAAGAAAGGTGCAATCGTAAGAGGTGATGGTGAGGGGGAAAGTGAAGGGAGAGATGAGGAGAGAAAGTGAAGGATGTAGGTACGTTGTGTTTCAACTCAATGCTTCTGCTATATGATGAATCTCTTCTCATACCTCTGTTTCTATCCCATCTATTTTCTGTTAACATATTGTTTCATAATTTTTTTAATAATCTATCACTTTCAAGTGACTATCATTTCCACTACAACTGTTGTTAATTTCCATATCATACGGCAAGTCTCCTAGCATTCTAGTCAATAAGTTCAGTCCTACTCCAGGAAAAAATCTTTCAAGTGAACTAATACAAAAGCCGGTGGCGATAATCACAGAGTAACAGGATGCAGAGGGATTCCTCAACTGAAATCCCAACCTATAAGTTTTGCTTTTTGCTTCACTACTTGAAAACTTCTGGGCTGCAACAGCATTAAGGTATGTTCCCACAAGCATTATGTACAAAAGCACACAATATTCTGCAACAATCTTAAATTTATTAAACAGTGAATTTAATGATACATTACCTCAATAACAAGAGAGAGCTTTTGCTCAGTGAGAGTGTCTATCATCTCCTGCATGCTTGTGGCATCAGTATGTTTTGGTGCTTCCTAAAATGGAGAAGTATTATCATGTTACTGCCAATAAATCTATAAGGGCACTTAATGAGGTCAAACAATAAATGGTTAACTGCAGTAAATCAGCTGTAATTGCTATAGGCATACACATTTGGATCTGCTGATACCAGGACTTACTACAGATAAATAGTGTACAGAAATTAGATGTAGTTTTAATTTAATTTCATATAAACAGTTTATAACATACAGTTTGAAGGAAGTAGCAAAATTTGCCAGAGCCGATAGATGGCAAGCTTTACACATGATGGGAAATAAATAAATACTTACAATACCACAGGGTGAAAGGTACAAATCATATGAACAACATACATTCACCACAAATTAGTATTTGTACAAAATTCAACAGCATAGTTAATAACGAAATCTAACTTTTTTTTTTGCGAAAAATAACCTTTTTCAATTGTTTTTTCAACATGAGTTAGTATTTGCTTTTGCCTAACGATTTGCCAAGTATTCTTTTCACCTAACTTCAACTCAGTTAAGAAGTAATTCTGACGTTTCTCTGCCCCCCCCCCCCCCCCCCCAGTGCACACCAGACGCCTCCTTTTAACATATTTCAACTATTCAGGCCACAATTACCTATGATGATATTTCAAAAACACTTGTTTTACTGCATGTTCTACTTTTCAAATTTGTAAACATTGTGTACACCTGCCCCCAGGGAGTGTAACATGCAATAAGCCGGTTGGACCACGTATATTCTCAAATTTACGATCTAATCCTTTTTTTCAAGCTTATTTTAAATGATTCAAACTCCCACTGTATAATATGTAGTGTTAACACAAGTAACCCCTATGAGAGGAAAAAAAACAACATTAGTGTACTATAAAAATATAAATTTTTGTTTATGTGAATATATGTTATCATAATTGTTCTATTGTGCTGTTGAGTGAATTTCATTTTCTATAAATTATTTTTGATTTAATGTCCTATGTTTCGATCTTAGTATAGCTATATCTTTACAGATGTACTTTGGAATGATGTTAACTGGGTGCCAGTTGTTTGTTTGTTGTCTGGTGGGAAGGAAGGAAGGAAGGAAGGAGATATGTAAAGTTTTCTCGAGCTACTTATAAATGAGATTTATTTCACTGAGAGAACATTGTAATTGATGGCAGCAAGGCATCTAGGGCTGTTAAATATGAAAATTACAAATGAATCAGTTTTGTCATCTGGGTCAATCCATATTAAGTGGTCCAGTGATTGTTGCTTGACCATTTTTAAATATTTTAATTTTTTTATATGTGACTTCCCTATATTTGAGAAGTTCAAAACAGTTTTTCAAAAATTATTTATCTTGCACCTTTACTGGATGGCGGCCATTTTTATTTGTAGGTGCGCGAAGATTTTTCAGTCTGGAGACATTAGCGAAAATCTGAATATCTCTGCACTGGGTTATGTTACAACATTGCAACTGACATGACTGTTTTTAGAAAAGTGTCGTTTACAACACTGCTATTACACAAAATACCCTAAATTCAAAAATAATGCAGTAAAAATTACCTCCAAAGTTTGGTATCCAAATTTTCAAAAATCCACTTTTTAGGCCCAAAAATAACAAAGAAGGAGTGATTTATGAGAGTCTATTGTTTTCCTATAGTTAGATACCGTACACAAGTAGCCTCATATAGAGCAAGAACACTTACATATGTTTCCTTAATTTTTTATGAATTTTTGAAATTTGAAAATTTCCATTTTTTTGTAAAGTTTGTGGTTAGTAATGTCAGGTGGGACTGAATATAAAAACACGATTTTTGCACAGTTTGTACACCTATTTGACAGCAACGTACTGTAAAAATTTCATCATTGATATCTGACTGTGAACCGAGATATAAATTTTTGAGAATGAAGAAGTAATTCACATTACTCTACAACTGATCTTACAGCTGTTGCCTATTTAAATGATTTATTGTTTCACTGTAATAAAATTTATTATAAGAGTCAAGGGGTATGAAAGGGAAGCAGTGGTTGGGAAGGGAGTGAGACAGGGTTGTAGCCTCTCCCCGTTGTTATTCAATCTGTATATTGAGCAAGCAGTGAAGGAAACAAAAGTAAAGTTCGGAGTAGGTATTAAAATCCATGGAGAAGAAATAAAAACTTTTGAGGTTCGCTGATGACATTGTAATTCTGTCAGAGACAGCAAAGGACTTGGAAGAGCAGTTGAACAGAATGGACAGTGCCTTGAAAGGAGGGTATAAGATGAACATCAACAAAAGCAAAATGAGGATAATGGAATGTAGTCGAATTAAGTCGGGTGATCCTGAGGGAATTAGATTAGGAAATGAGACACTTAAAGTAGTAAAGGAGTTTTGCTATTTGGGGAGCAAAATAACTGATGCTGGTCGAAGTACAGAGGATATAAAATGTAGACTGGCAATGACAAGGAAAGCGTTTCTGAAGAAGAAAAATTTGTTAACATCGAGTATAGATTTAAATGTCAGGCAGTCTTATCATGAAGTATTTGTATGGAGTGTAGCCATGTATGGAAGTGAAACGTGGACGATAAATAGTTTAGACAAGAAGAGAATAGAAGCTTTCGAAATGTGGTGCTACAGAAGAATGCTGAAGATTAGATGGGTAGATCACGTAACTAATGAGGAGGTATTGAATAGAATTGGGGAGAAGAGGAGCTTGTGGCACAACTTGACTAGAAGAAGGGATCGGTTGGTAGGACATGTTCTGAGGCATTGAGGGATCACCAATTTAGTATTGGAGGGCAGCATGGAGGGTAAAAATCGTAGAGGGAGACCAAGAGATGAAAACACTAAACAGATTCAGAAGGATGTAGGCTGCAGTAGGTACTGGGAGATGAAGAAGTTTGCACAGGATAGAGCAGCATGGAGAGCTGCATCAAACCATTCTCAGGACTGAAGACCACAACAACAACATATATTTAGTTAACACTATCACCCAATATTCATTTAGTTCATTTATTTTTAATAATGCAATATTAAACAATAGGAGCTTCCGCTTTTGTTCTATGGTAATAAAAATGCCCATTTACATTTAAGTTTATTGTCAATAAAGAAGTACATTTTTGCTGGGTGTGGCAATGTAGAAGAACATTTTTGCTGGGTGTGGCGTTGTTGTAGTCAGTCTGTTCTGAAACCTCTGTAGGAGTGGATGCACATACTTCATCGAGAGTGTAGAATGTGTTATGTGTTTTGTTCTGTGTGTAATTTGTAATTAATTTTGAGAGATTAACTGGAATGCAATAACATGGATGAACAGTGCTCCGTTAGACAGATAGCAAGTGAAGCATGTCACAAAACAGTTTACGGTTCAGTTTCAAAAAACTTGAAAAATGTCAATGACTTTGAGGAAGTTAGACAAACTTTGTTTAAATTTCGAGTAAGTTCTTCCGTAACATCAGTGTGTGAGAATCATGAGAAAAAATATATTCTGAAGTACAACCACATTTTTGGAAGAAAGTGCTGTGATCCATTTAAAGCTCATAAAAAGCCTATTACTAAAGGTTTGAGGGAAATAAAACTTGAACATTTGTCCTTGTTATATGAGAGAGAAACAGCTTCCCAAGTGAAACGTAATGTGGTTCCTGGAAATTCCCTGTGCCCAAATTGTTACTCAAAAATATTTGTTGTGAATCCAGAACCAGAATCATCTAACCTTGTTAATAACATTTATATTCCTAATGAGGAAGCTGTTAGCATATTGGATTTTGCTTGTTCTAAGTTAGCCAAATCTACTGCTTCGAAAATAATAAAATTAAGTACCAGAAAAAGAAAATAAGGTACAACAAATTTCAGACAAAATTAGAAGAGACTTGGAATCATGCTTTAATAATACAGATACTAACATTATTTCTAAAGAAGAAGAAAATCTACCAGCAGCAACATCTGACACTGAATATTTGAACTTAATAGAGAAATTAAAAGTTAAATGTTTCGTGACATCTAAAGAGGAAAAAGTTAAAATTTTAAGTTTGCTCCCTGACTCATTGCCAAGAGAAAAAAATAGTTCATGAATTCAACATTTCTCATCGTTTGATTAAACTAGTCCAAAAGTTAGTGAAAGAGCAAGGCATTCTTCCGGTTTTAGGAAAGAAGAAAGGAGTAGGTATAAGTGAAGAAACAATTTAACAGATTCAGCAGTTTTTTGAAGATGATGAAAGTAACAAAGCAGAAATGACTAACACTGTCAAATTTATATGAACTTTATGTAGCTTTCATAAATTCTCATCCTGAATGCAAAATTGGAAGGTAAAAATTTTGTGACCTCCGCCCTAAGTGATGTATTTTGGCTGGATCCTCAGGGACACACTCCGTACGTGTTTGTTTATATCATCAAAATGTCAAACTAATGATTTCAGGTGGAAAACTCAGTCATCTTAACTACAAAGAGTTACTAGGTTTAATGGTCTGTGACACTGCACGATGAGTTTGTGTAAAAAATGGCCCATTACCGAAACCGTTATTGAATTGTTTCACGAATATGATGAGGAAATTTCAGACAGTATTACCTTCAAACAGTGGGTCACAACTGACGGGGCAGATATGATAACAGTGGTTAAATATCAGGAAGAGTACTTGGAATCTTTAACTGATAACTTAACAAAAACTCAAAAGTCACCACTATGTTTCTAAAATCCAAAGTAAGTTTTTGAAGGACAAAAAAGTACAACTTCATGAAACTGAATGCATAGTGCTAGCTGATTTTGGAAAAAAATTTACATTTGTGATTCAGGATGCGATACAAGGGTACCACTGGGTCAATGACCAGGCAACAGTGCCTCCGTTTATTCTTTATTTTAAAAATGAGAAAGATGAAGTTTGCAGTTCCTCACTTTGCATTCTAAATGACTACTTGGAGCACAACACTTTGGCTGTACATGTGTTTCAAAAGTATGTAATAAATTACATAACAGAAAATTTTCCCAAGGTTGAGAAGCTGATATACTTTTCAGATGGAAATGGTAGTCAGTATAAGAACAAAAAGAATTTTTCAAATCTGTGCAACCACAAAGTAGACTTTGGGTTGGAGGCTGAATGGCACTTTTTTGTGGCACTTTTTTGCATCTTGCCATGGCAAAAATGCATGTGATGGAGTAGGAGGTACAGCAAAATGTGAAGTGAGTAAAGCCAGCCTACAAAGATCAACCACAGACCAAATTCTCACAGTACAGGACATGTATGTCTTTTGCAAGGATAATATTAAAGCCATTACCTATTTTCTGATCAAGAAAGAAGAAGTGGTTCTGCATATGAAAACAACATTTCAAACCAGATTTGAAAACTGTGAAGCAATAAAAGGAACAAGGCATTTCCACAAATTCCTTGGCACTGCAGAAAACTTAGTTCGATGCTATGTAACATCAGAAACCGAAATTTATGAGGATCATTGTATCAGTAAAATTACATCTCTGTCTTTAACATTGAACGACACAGTGGCATGTGTGTATGATGGACAGCGGTGGCTTGTAGAGGTTGAAAGAATAAGTTTGCACCACCAGGTTTAGGAACAGTCGCATCTCGAAGGATGTAAATTGAAAATATTTATTTTAAGTACGTCACAATAATATTAATGTTTATTTCAGTGATGTTTCCACTTTTTGCACATAATTCAGTACCTTACTTCAATAATACTTGATTATATCCTGCCAATATTGCAAATGAATAGGCAAAGCCGTAATGTCAGTTCTAGAGTAAGATGAATTATCTCCTCATTTTCAAAAATTCATATCTTTGTTCACAGTCAGATATCAATATTGAAATTTTTACAGTAAGTTGCTATCATATAGGTGTACAAACTGTGCAGAAATCATATTTTTATATTCAGTCCCACCTGACTTAACTAACCCCAAACTTAACAAAAAATGAAAATTTTCAAATTTCAAAAATTCATAAAAAATTGAGGAAACATTTGTAAGCCTTCTTGCTCTATATGAGGCTAATAGTGTATGATACCTAACAATAGGAAAAAATAGACTCTTACAAGTTACTCCTGGTTTGTTCTTTTTGGGCCTAAAATGTGAATTTTTTTGAAAATTTGGATACCAAACTTTGGAGGTCATTTTGACTGGTTATTTTTTGAATTTAGGGTATTTTGTGTAATAGACAATGTTGTAAAGGACACTTTTCTAAAAACAATCATGTCAATTGCAATGTTGTAAACCAGTGCAGAGGTATTTATATTTTTGCTAACGTCTCTAAACTGAAACATCATTGCGCCCTTACGAACAAAAAATGGCTGTCATTCAGTAAAGGTGAAAGGTGAAATTTTTTTAAAAACTGTTTTGAACTTCTCAATTATAGGGTAATCACAAATAAAAAAATTAAAATATTTAAATATGGTCAAGTTGAAAGGGTACAGTACCGCCCGACATTGAAAATAGGTACAACATACTTCATTATTTTTGTCACAACAACATATTTTTTCTAATAACAACTCAATTTCAATTAATACAGTGAAGCCGGATACCAGTGTGGGAAAGAATGACAATTTATTTATTTAATTGATCACATGTGCACTCTCACAAAATAAATCCCTACATCCAGTTTGGTGAGATCTGTGAAATGAATGAATGTATGGCCGTCTGCTAACCGCAGATAGTGAATGTGAATATACGATCATCTTTGAGACGATCCTTTGGCCACCTTTGTTGGAACCAAAGAGATGAAACTTACCGGAGCTTTGAGTGCCTGAAATGTGGCTGACCAATACTGTAGTATGGTCTTCCCCCACCTCGACAGAGGTGCGAGAGGACCTGAAGAACGGCCATGTTTCAGCACTCTGCTGCTGGATCTTGTGCTGTTAAGACCTGTCTTGGGTGTGCTCCGTAAAGACAAAAGAGTGGAGGCATGGTATGCATGTGGAATATTTAAGAGTAGTTTGAAATAATAATTTCTCTATTTCAGGAACTTTTGTGGGGAGAATTAAATGTCAGGCAGGTAATATTAATGGGATCGTAGTAATCTTCGGAAGTGACCAACGGTCACAATGAAACCACGTGTAGCAATAAGTTGAAATACTTCCGTGTGCTTAAATTAAGTTGAATTACTAGCGTGTGTACAATAAGTTGAAATATTTAAGAAATAGCGTGTATACCATAAGTTGAAATATTTAAGAAAGGGCGGGTGCAGGACTTGAAATTAGAGACGAGTACTTCCACGTGGTGAGTACTGTGTGAGTCTCAATCTGTGTATGAGACAAAGGATAAAGAGAAGTACTCGTCCATGGTATCAGTTGAGGACTCGCGTGTGTGATGAATATGTTCTTAATATTACTTTGCGTGGTATGATTCCGTGTGACGCTAGATTCAAACTCTGAGAGAGAAGCAAGGTGAGTCAGCCGTCTATCCAGCAACGCCACTTGGCTTGCATTGCACAAGAAGACTTGCATATATCTCCAGAGTTCATAGTAGGAAAGTAGAATTACAAAGTGGGGCAGTGTCGTGTGAAACTGGGATAAATACTAATTGAAGTGGGAAAGCTGAAAGAGATAGCGTTGTGACTATTTATTGTATTGTATTCCATGTTGTAGTGTGGTGTATGTCATGTAATTTGGGTATGTGTGGTTTGCATGGGAGAGTAGCAAGGTAGTTTCAAAAGATTAGTGGGTTATGCTTGTTCCTTCGGTACCGCTCGGTCTGGAGGCAAGTTTCGTGATGTTGATTGTGAGAGTCGAAGTGTGAGGTATAATAAAAGATCCACCATCCTATCCAGAAAGTGCACTGTAGCGTTAAATAATTACGAGACCATAAGGTAGAGAATCACCAATGTAAAGCCATGCCCACTGGGCGGAATTTCTCATGTGTTATTGTTGTAGGTTATAGAATTTGTGTGTTTAGGTTATAGAATTTATCGGAATAAATAAGATAGTGAAAAGAAAAAGATTGGTGGACTTTTCCTTCGAATTGTATGTTGTCATGATGTCCCGAATTTATAATGTGTGCGCCATTCATATTCAGTGCGGTGGCCACGTATTGAAAAAAAAGAGGAAGATGTGGTATTAACAGTGCGTAGTGAACAGTCAGAGTTCTGTAAATTACTGATAGTCAGATGTGCGTTTCCGTTGCGTATTATTCATACAGGAGGTTGATTAGTGACTTAATTGTGAGTACGAGAGTTCATGTTACTCGATAAATAAGAATGAATCCACTCGCTTGGCAGACCACTCATCTTGCAGGCCTGACTGCTTGATGCCACAGAATGAGCAAGGCACGTGGGTGCCTCTCAAAGTAACCAACTTAATTTTTATTGGACTACTTTATATGGATTGACCCGTCTACATTATTCAACAAACACATCGCCCTATGAGGTTTCCAGATCTACAAGAGAATCTGGTTCCAGGCAGAAGAAATTCAAGCAACAGATTGAAGGAGATCCTCAAAAACCAGATGAGTATTTTTTCTTTAAAACTACCACTACACTCAGCCAATATTTTTACTCCATGAACATTTATTACAATTAACGATCATCCAACTGTGCATAACAAAGGAGGTCACTGAAGAGTGGGTGAACACTAGTTACAATTTGTTGTTGGTAAACTTTACAGAAGTTGCTTGCAGTGACTACTTTTGCCTATGAATATACAACTTACCCCCTTCCACAACCATAAAGACTCTCCTTCATTATGCGATTTATGGAATATGATGTATGAGAGGATGGATGATGGTCATATCTCGTGGACTCCAGCAAGGAACATTCTTGGTCCAACTACCATCCAGTTTGAGAATGAGATTTTCGCTCTGCAGCGGAGTGTGCGCTGATAAGAAACTTCCTGGCAGATTACCATCCAGTTGCTTGGACAAAGATCCCACTCGATTCCTACTCATTTCCATTACAGTGAGAATTACATTTTTCCCTCTAGGCTCTTCCCTAACCCCATTGTTAGTTTTCCTGTCTTCCCTAATTCCCAATATGCACCTTCTCCACTGTCCACCAGTAAGCTACTATTTTGCGACCCATTCAGTCACTGTCTTCAACTAACCTAAATTTAAAAACTCGTGGACTGGTTCTTTGATGTGAATTGTTTATTTCTACTACTTTATAGAGCTGATTATACATTATTCTAGAGTTATTGCAATTTATGTTAAAACTGTGTTTCGAACTACTTCTATTACTTTTTCCATTAGATGTTGGAAGTTCATCAGCATTAGACACAAACAGTAGCAGTTTACAATGATGTAAGTAAAATGAAAATGACAAACATATGATAGTTACATGTTCTGTAGACAATTTGAACAATTCTTTTATCAAAATGATTTGGAACAGAAAATCCTCTGCCACACATTAGATGGACAATACATAGACATGTTTCATAACATTAATAAAATGGGGAAGATTTCATATATTTTAATTACATGATGCTGTAAAAATTTCTGTTATTTCTTAAGTTTCATGTTATGAGTGTGGGACATGGCAATGACAGAAGGAACAGTCTTCCTGTCGAGAAGCTGTCATCATTGCAGGGCTACACTGGTGTCAAATTGTAAGTCATTTTCCAAAGAAGAATCCTGAAGTAACTCACCTGACCCTGCATGAATAACGATAACAAAAGAAATCTGCACTCTGAACTGTAAAATATGTTAAACGATGTCCTGAGTTTATGTTCAGTTTCGGTCATGATAAGTCGGAAGCTATTAATACACTTCATTAATGTTTGAGACATAGCTATATTATTTGAATTTGTAATACTTATGAAATAAAGATTTAAAAAGTGAAGAAAAGTATTTAAAAATTTTAAATTCTATCTGAAGAACAATTTTATGAATTACTGTTCTACAGAGAAGTTCTTTTAGATTGAGTGAAATTTCTTCTAGGCTGATGTGTCACTTATCATATGTATCACAAGAACTGATACGGAATAGTAATATATCTGAATTATTGTAATTACACTACTGAGTTTGAGTTGACTCTATTTCATGATATTTGAGTGAAAGTGTTACTTAGGGGATGTTTTCCAAGGCTAGACTGACTTTATCTCTATTCTGTAATGAAAAAACAAGAATTTAACGATAAAAGAAACATGCAAGTGACAGATCATAAATAACAAACAGCGATTATCTTTGTGACTACAGTGAAGCGTAAGCAAACAATACTAATATCACTGGAAACTACACATTACGAAAGAGTCAATATTAATGTAGTGTTGTCATACCTAGGAAAGAATTATGATGAAAGAATATAAGGTGCTGAGAGCCACAAGGGTATAAAGCACACCATTATCATTCTGACATTGTAGCATGCATGCTCCTGATATCTGTCGATCTTATGGTGAACTAGTGTTATCTATATCTGTAGGCCCAATTTGTGTACATAAAAATTCACGAAAAGCTGGTGCATCGATTTTTCTGATATTTATTTACAAGTGGGCCAAAAGCGTAATTCCTTTGATCTGTGCTGCCCAGTTGTTATCTAGAACTGCCAATGTAATTTAGTGTCTACATCATGTACGTAGTAGTAGTAGTAGTAGTAATTGGAGGTATATTGGCAGTTTTATATAAAACTCAAGCCACTGAAATGTACTTAATGAAAATGATGATAACAAAGTCCATGAAGTTGGAATAGGTCATAATTTTATATGTAGTGCACTCAGTATCTGCTCTTCATGTTCTGATTTTAGTTTCAAACTAGTTACAAAGTCTACAACTGTCAACAGACACTATTGGGTACTTTTTTTTTCCTCTCAGAAAATACAGGATGTTGAGACTTGGTTAAAAAATCAGTTCAGACCTATGAGATTTGTGTATCGGCTAGAAACTGGACTTCCACAAAGCTCTATTTTTGTAAAAACTTTGTGTGTGCGCTTTGGACCTCATATCTTCAAGCTGAAAACATTTATCTATAACTGATTGTAAAGCTTACTTGAGTTATGTTGTAAGTTGGTTCTGGGTACTTTCAAAACTGAATATCAACAGGTCAGAGATAGTAAACTGCATCAAGCTCACACTAAGTTAATATACGTGAGGTAATATATCAGTGGATGAACACAACTGTGCTAAAGCTATTTTCAAATCTTGAACACTGAATCTACTATTAATGATCAAAAGCTTAAGCCCTCGATGACCAACTATCAAATACTAACCTGCAACCTAAATATACTTATCTCTGAAACAGTGGTGTGCACCTGTTGTACGAATTAAGCATTGCAGAAGTAGCAGCTCATGAGTGATGAGTAGCACCTAATATGGTGTGTAAAGATCAATGGGTCACTGAAATGTGATTGATGTTATCATTAACGCACACATTATTTTTAAGTCCTTGTCATGCCACTACAATTTTTGGCACTTTAGGTTCAAATGGCTCTGAGCACTACGGGACTTAACTGCTGAGGTCATCAGTCCCCTAGAACTTAGAACTACTTCAACCTAACCAACCTAAGGACATCACACACATCCACGCCCGAAGCAGGATTCGAACCTGCGACCATAGCGGTCGCGCGGTTCCTGACTGTAGTGCCTAGAACCGCTCGGTCACCCTGGCCGGCGGCACTTTAGGAATCTGAAAAGTTCTTCTATTGGTGATCAGAATAGTTTTAGCGATATGTAATTCCTTCCTCGACTCCCCTATCCTGATGAAGTTGTTGGTCCAGTCTATAATTTTGCCCATAGCTTGCACATGGGCCATTCATTTCTGAAGCTGGTTTGTCCATTCCTCGATTAAAATTCAATGTTTCTTTTCTAAGGTGGTCGGGGAATATTTTCACATGTGCTTTGTGTGTTTTGGAGAGGATGCTGATACTTCTATTGTTCTTATTCCATGTATGGTCTTTTGTCTCAAGAAGTAAATGAAACAATGCAAGCATTGTCCCAATTTTGGTGAAATTTCTGTCTCCCAGATACCCTATAAATAACTGTCCTATAGTAAAATTGGTGAAATAAGATTCCTTACAGTTGCAATGAGCTTGACTTCCCTATGGCAATGCCTCAACATTGTTGCAGCTCCATGGACTGCAACTGTTTTCAACTGTACCCATTTGCACTTCTCAGCCAGATATCAGGAATATTCTTTCGTTAATTCTACTACAGATCCTATTGTATTACATTTCCTTCACTTCCATCAGATCTATTAAAAAAGCTGTAATTTCATGACAAATTTGCTTTCTACATATCTCTTCTTCTTTTTTAACTTGCTAATGCTGTTCAGTAAAACAGTATGTTTTTGTGTCTCTTACCTACAAGAGATAAACATGCAGAGGACCAGGACAGTGCAATGAAATATGACAAACTATCTAACCATTCAATGAAGATCTCATAAATCTAACATTCTAGAGATTAAGACCTCAATAAAATATGACCCCTAATGATGGCACAAATATGCTGAAAAATGTCTGAGTAATAAGATTTTGTGGTTCGTTGTTATAAGGCAGAACTCAATTCCCATAAGAAAATAGTAGTTTTAAAACACCACTGGTAAGCATCGGGATTTGAACTGACAATTGCACGAGAAGAGTGCTGCCCCACATAGGTAACGTGGCACTACAGCTGCAAAGTACTCATTCAACACTCTTGTGATTGTTAAGGCAGATACCTCAACGTGAGAGCTAAGGACAGTTGTAATGCTTTTATGAATAGCTGGCATCAAAGAACTGAATTTTCAAACTATGTCTCAGAACTGAATTTTTAAACTATGTCTCATATTTTACACACAAATGATTCAAAATACTTCACTAAGCTGACATGAGAATATCAATGGCCATTTTACAAACATTTCCACTGATGGTACCAAGTATAAGCTACACTGACAGAAGAAAGAAAAGGTTTTCATGCATGATATCGGTTTCTTGAGTGGTTCTCAATGCTAAACTCTGTCTGTACTATCCATACTTCGCAGACGAGGTGTGGTTGGGCATCAAGTTGAAGTAGCAACAATATATCACAAGGATAACCCAAGCAGTCTTATTGTCATTTTCGAAATTTGCATACAGAGCTAAGGGGCAGGTAGGAATTATATTCAGTGTTAAACTCTTGTGAAAAGATCAATTTACGCTCTTTTTTTAATTTTTCTTTTCATTCGCAACTTCTCAGAGTAGAGCGGGCTCTTTGATATCTGTTCGAGTGAAGTGGGCTCTTTGATATCTGTCCCATTAAAGAGTCATAGTTAGTTCTATTCAGCCAATAACCAGACAATCTGATAGTGAGACAACTGGAGAATCCCAACCGGGAATAAATGGGAGGAGCTTACCAGTTCCAGCATATGCCTTACAATCACTGGAAAACTCCTGAAAACTTGAGCTGGAAGCAGGGGATTGGAATTACATTACTGCCGACACCATAAATTAAGAGGTTTTTGTTTCTATACAGCACCCTCCTGTTGTGCAGTTCCTCCCAAATTTAGCTCTTGATAGTTTCACAGCAATTGCAACTTATAGGCTATCAGAACATTTATATAGAATTATTTATGAGTGATTGCTGCATCAAACTACTATGTCTGTAGTGCTGCATCTGCTGCTGAACATCACTCACTCAGTAGTAAAATGATAAAATTTATTTCAGTCCATCCACTGACAACATACTGTATTTTATATGGACTATAAGACGCATTTTTTTCTCTAAAAAATTGCCTCCAAAATTTAGGTGCACATTATACTCAAAATTAATATAAAAATGTCCTGTGTTTGGTTTAATATTTCTGTCAGTCTTAAAAATGACCATAATCCAATGCCTCTCTCTGCCAGGCAACACTGGATTCAACCGGCAACAGCAGTGTCCTGATGCAATGAACACGAGTTGCGGGGATTCACTAGCTTGCTAACACTGTTTCCCTCCTGCACCATCACCATAAACACAGAACACTTTCTAGCCTGTGATGTGTCATTTCAGTCAACACAGCCAGTGAACTTGAACTGAAGGTTATTTGTATTATTGCGATCAGTTTAATATTTCTGTTAGTAGCTAGTTTCATAATGGATAAAATAAAAGATATTCATATAATGCGGGTTATAAATTGAAAGTAATAGCACATACATAAGAACATGGAAACAGAGCAGCACAACATGAAAGGATGACAGTGTTGTGTATCTTTTTATGTCCACTTGTTTTTATAGTTACGCTTTTAGCACCTTTCATGGCAACAGTTCTGTTACTTGGCACATCAATTGTCAGAAGAGTTTCATCCATATTCACTATTTGGTTTAGTACTACACTGGTTTTCTTTCAATGTTGAATAATAACATATTGATGTCTCAACAAATAATCCATTTAAAGTGTATACGGGAGAGGAATGGCACAAATGGGTGATGGATGAAACACAACATGAATTCATGCCGAAGCAAGCTTTAAAATAATCTACAATCAAACAAGTGTGTCAGTGGATAAAACAGTCGTCATCGAATGTGAGAGAAGACATAGTTGTTAATTCTTTCAAGAAGTGTGGCATAAGTACCAACACTTTTGATGGCAGTGAAAACCATCTTATATATGTAGAGGCCACAATGGCAATGAAGAGGAAGAGGAAGAAGAAAAAGAAGAACAACATTAAGATGATGATTTTCAGAGATTTTATAGGTCAGTTCCGTTTTATAAACTAATAGTTTTTTTTAGTTGGATTTGCAATCTAATAATAAAAATGGTAAAAATGTTATTTAAAAAAAATTGATTAAAAATTAAGGTGCATCTTATAGTCCGTACCGTCTTATAGTCTGTAAAATATGGTACAGAATAAATTTCTAAATCAACTTGTAGCTCAATTCAGTACCACACAGGAGCAGTTAGCCATAGGTACCTCTTCTGGGAATACCACAATACTTTTTTTGGGGGGGAAGGGGAGATCTCCGAAAATACTGTAAGTAACAGTAGATGATACTGTACTTTCTTTTTCCTTCAGCAACCAAAAGAGGTGAAAAAATACAGAATCAATTTACAGACATTGGCATCACTTTCTCTATAGTAGATCTGGTGATGAAAAGCTATGAAACTGACAATTAACAATTTGCCCTTATTCAGATTATTAGTTCTGCTTCAGCTGTATGATAAAACATATCTGAATGATCTTTCTGATCTGTATGTATAAATGTGGGGTGACAAATATGCACAACTTCCTTGTAAATCACTTCATCAAAAGTAGTTTGCACCGGGAGTGTGAGGTCCCCTCCCCCTCTTACTAGTTGAGACACCACAAAAAACCTAAAATTTTGTATCAACCTTGTTTTGACAGAGATAATATGGAGAGTAAAAACACAATATAATGGAAACCATATGTTTAAACCATTGCATTCTAGTGGTCCTCTGGATGCAACGGACATTTACATGCCATTAGATAATGCTCTTATCAGAGGTGAAAGTAAATGGGGTGTTCAAACACAGCAACCACAAAAAGGAAGATGTGTAGATCTAAATGTTTGTTACATTATCAAACACCTTTGACAGCTATTTACAAATAACGATATCAGAGTTTACAGAAATATGCTTGTGTAGCATAATCATCAAAGCAATGTGAGATATGGCAACTTAAGGCAATCTTAATAGTATGTGTGTGTGTTTGCATAAGGCCTACTTGATAATGATGCCAAATACTGGATCAATATTTTCAAAAAGGTCACACTACTGTTGTATGTAAGAAGGTCAAGTTCTGTATTACGGACGTACAGCAATGTCTACTTCAGATCTCACCAGTTTCCCATTGCCAAAATAATTTATTAGGCATGTGCATTCTCTTGTTGAGAAATTTTTTAACCTGTGGAAGTTAATAATTAAGAGGAATCCTTTTTGTATAAAAAAAAGACTTTAGCCATCAACTTTCTAACAGTCGAAACAGAGTTCGCCTTTTCTGGTGCAGGGCCAGTAGTTTCCCATCCACTGCTCTCATTGCTGCTTCATTTCTGGTGGAAACCATCGCTCACACAGTTCAGTCACAGTAACAAATCAGTGCACAAAATCAGTTGCAATCTTTCATATGCTTACAGCAGAGGAGGACAGTTGTAAAAGTAGTAGTCCTGTAGCAGTAATATGCTGGTGGTATTGGTAGTAATATATTAGTTATTTGTTACTATAGTGAAATTTTTCATTCTAATGTGAATATGTAAACATAATAATATAGTATGTTGTCGAATACTAGGTAACAGAGCACAACGAAGAACAATTAAACACACAAAACTGCTTGTGGCAGCAACAATATCACACGCCTTCATTCAACCACATGATCCTTCAACTACTACATTTTGAACTTTCTCAGTCTATTTCTCCTTCATTGCTATTTTTCGGGTGCCCTTGTCTTGGATTCTCTACAATCCAAGTGTGGTGTATTTTAAATCAGCCATTTCTTAAATGCTGGAAATGAAAGAGCAGACTCCAAGCCCTCATTAACTTTGGATGAATTTCCACTAGTGATAAACCATGACAAGCCAAAAATATCATTGGGTTGTACTCCAGTTCATCAATTTAAATGAAGCCTACACAAGTCAACTCCTTTACAATAGCAAAAATATATATTCCAGTAATAAATTCGATTCTTTATCTGTGATATTGCACAACTGACAAAACCAAGATTTTGTCACTAAAGACCACATGTTGTGTTTTCCGCTTATCCTCCTATCCATCTTATAGATGATCACTAGCAACTAGCAGTGCCTATATTATTAGCAAGCAAGGTGAAATCTTATGGAAACATTAACCAGCATTGTTCAACTGCTTATAAAGACAATTTTTATCACCTTGTGAAACTGAGTGCCATACCTAAATGTAACTGTTCAGTGTAGATTGGTAGCATGTACAATGTACTGTTATGTGTGTGTTGATGAAGAAATTGACACAAAGTATGGAAGAGTGAAACACACAGTGCAGAATGATGCGAGAGCTTTATAAATGACAGTCTAATAAAATGAAAACACAATAATGGTAAGAGACAATGTCATAATTTTTTTACATAGTGGTGCATTTGAATGCTGTTGTTAATACCTTTGACTTCATTTCTGTTGTTCCCTCATATTTTGCTAGTTCTTCTTTCAGGCGCTGTATTTCCTCATTCGCATCTGGAAAATTTGAAAAAGACTGTTGCATATGACGAACATAACATTTTAATGGATATCTTAAGTATTCACAACAATGCAGTAAGCAGCAAACTCAGCACTGTAATATTCTATACACAAATTAAGGCCATATGTATCAAGTTAGTGGGAAGTCGGTGAAGTCACCACTGAAGCCATAAGCCAGTAATTATGGCATGCGAATCAATTTTAAAATTACCACAATTCAGAAAAAATTGTGTTTTTAACAAATTCAGTCATTCTCATTTCCACTTGTACTCTCGCTTATGCTCATACTAAGGCAAGCACACTTTACTTAAAAATGCTGAATAACTTCTGGGCATAACTGGGACAGAAAGATGAACATAAACCAAAGCACTGAAACACCACTCACAGTCATATATATACTATATAATCAGAAATATATGGACCTATCAGTGGATATTAATATGGGGTGTTTCATCCTTTGCCTTTTTTTAAAGCTTGAACTCTGCTGGGTACACCTTCAATGAGGCATGGCAGTCCATTCTCCCTCAAGAGCTGAAACGAGAGAAGGTAGTGATGTTGGATGCTGGCGTATGGAACGTTACTCATTACAAAGGTGTTCCACTTGCTCCAGGTCAGGATTCTGGGATGGCCAGATTATTTCAGGAATGTTACTGTCCACAAATTACTGCCCCATTGATGCTAGCTTATGACAGGGTGAGAAACACCCCCCATACTGTCACAGTACCTCTTCTGTACTACCGGTTGACGCTACACATAATGGCATGTAACATTCTCCATTCATTTGCCAAACCCAAACACTTCCATCAGAATGCCACACAGTATAGCATGATTCATCACTCCATATCACTTATTTCTTACTTATTTCTAGTCATCCACTGTCCAGTGGCACCATCATTTCTTACACCATCCCAACCGTCACTTATTATTGATTACAGAAATGTGTGGCCATGTCGAGCTGCTGGACTATAGAACCTGCTCCCCCCTCCCCCTCCCCCCAGCTTCCTACGCACAGTCATTATCCTAACTGGCCTGGCAGAAGCACTTTGGAACTTCACAATCACCCTCCACAATGCTCAATGGCCTGTGTCCATCATCAGTACATGCTATTCCTTTGCTTCTCAACTTGAAAATCACATTACCAACAGTCAACCTCAAGCTTTAGAAGCGTTGAAACATCCCTGACAGGTCTGTTACTTATGTGACATCCAACGACTAGTCCACGTTCAAAGACATTGTGCTCTCACAACTGATCCATACTGCGATTACAGCTTCTCTAGTGACAACGCAACACTCCTTGCCTCCTTTTATACTGGCAAGTTCACTTCACATCTCATGACATCTACTGGGCAATTCTGCATTACAGAGGTGTGTCCAGATATTTCTTATCAGATTGTGTAAATGGTCAATCTCCACTGTATGAACTTTTTACGTTATCTCCACTTCTCCAACAGAAGGCACAATTATGACCACAGACACAACACACACCTTCAAAACCCGAATTTGTCTCTACATTGCTTAAACAGAGTGTAAGTATTTAGCCGCTCTACTGTCTGACTTAATTTCAGTCAAATACCATAAGGAGTTCTGTACACCGCAAGCAACACATTAGTTGTTGTTGTTGTTGTTGTTGTTGTGGTCTTCAGTCCTGAGACTGGTTTGATGCAGCTCTCCATGCTACTCTATCCTGTGCAAGCTTCTTCATCTCCCAGTACCTACTGCAGCCTACATCCTTCTGAATCTGCTTAGTGTATTCATCTCTTGGTCTCCCTCTATGATTTTTACCCTCCACGCTGCCCTCCAGTGCTAAATTTGTGATCCCTTGATGCCTCAAAACATGTCCTACCAACCGATCCCTTCTTCTAGTCAAGTTGTGCCACAAACTTCTCTTCTCCCCAATTCTATTCAATACCTCCTCATTAGTTACGTGATCTACCCACCTTATCTTCAGCATTCTTCTGTAGCACCACATTTCGAAAGCTTCTATTCTCTTCTTGTCCAAACTGGTTATCGTCCATGTTTCACTTCCATACATGGCTACACTCCATACAAATACTTTCAGAAACGACTTCCTGACACTTAAATCTATACTCGATGTTAACAAATTTCTCTTCTTCAGAAACGATTTCCTTGCCATTGCCAGTCTACATTTTATATCCTCTCTACTTCGACCATCATCAGTTATTTTACTTCCTAAATAGCAAAACTCCTTTACTACTTTAAGTGTCTCATTTCCTAATCTAATCCCCTCAGCATCACCCGATTTAATTTGACTACATTCCATTATCCTCGTTTTGCTTTTGTTGATGTTCATCTTATATCCTCCTTTCAAGACACTGTCCATTCCGTTCAACTGCTCTTCCAAGTCCTTTGCTGTCTCCGACAGAATTACAATGTCATCGGTGAACCTCAAAGTTTTTATTTCTTCTCCATGGATTTTAATACCTACTCCGAATTTTTCTTTTGTTTCCTTTACTGCTTGCTCAATATACAGATTGAATAACATTGGGGAGAGGCTACAACCCTGTCTCACTCCTTTCCCAACCACTGCTTCCCTTTCATGCCCCTCGACTCTTATAACTGCCATCCGGTTTCTGTACAAATTGTAAATAGCCTTTCGCTCCCTGTATTTTACCCCTGCCACCTTCAGAATTTGAAAGAGAGTATTCCAGTTAACGTTGTCAAAAGCTTTCTCTAAGTCTACAAATGCTAGAAACGTAGGTTTGCCTTTCCTTAATCTTTCTTCTAAGATAAGTCGTAAGGTTAGTACTGCCTCACGTGTTCCAACATTTCTACGGAATCCAAACTGATCTTCCCCGAGGTCTGCTTCTACCAGTTTTTCCATTCGTCTGTAAAGAATTCGCATTAGTATTTTGCAGCTGTGACTTATTATACTGATAGTTCGGTAATTTTCACATCTGTCAACACCTGCTTTCTTTGGGATTGGAATTATTATATTCTTCTTGAAGTCTGTGGGTATTTCGCCTGTCTCATACATCTTGCTCACCAGATGTTGTGAGGTAAAAAATTGTCTGCCAGTAGGCAGTACCATATGCCATCTCTGGGAAGGAGACGTGGCACAGTCAGGTCTCTGACCGTTACTATAGCCAAATCAAAATATCCACGGGTATGCTGCCGGTCTATAGTGTCCAACGGTTCCCTCTGAGCAGCCATAGCGTACGGATCTCCGTGCCGGCACGTTCACAGGAGCTCAGTCCGTCAGTTCACCTGATGATGGCGACATGTTTGATCGCCGAAATATTGTGCCCGTTGGACACTATAGACCGGCAGCATACCCGTGGATATTTTGATTATCAAATACGCCGGGAGAAACTCAAGAATCACGTTACTATAGCCTTTTGTTTCCGGTGATTTTTGCTCTGCGTGATGCTCATCTTCCTTAGTCAAGTTTCCTTGGCTATAGCATTAATTTTAAGCCAGATATACACCAAAATGAGAATGGTTTCCACTGCTTTTGTAGTCAGCTCAGTTCATGTTGAATACTTTGGACTTATTTCCTATCTTGACAGATAGTGTGCTCTCTTGGGACCGGGGCATGTGAGAAGCTTTAACAACTATAAATTCTAATTAACATTACTAATAAATATTCTTTCTCAGATCAAAAACTTACGGGAGGATAATTGAAGTTTAATGTCCATGAAATCTTAAAACCCAACATAGGAAAATGAAACACCTACAATCATCCTTATGATCTGTTTTATTTTGTAGCTACCAGTTTTGGCACTTCAATGGGCCACCTTCAGCCCTTAGTTGATACTGAAGGGGTTATCACGAACCATGTATACACTGCATCAGTGGCCAACATAACTGGTTTACGCAGACTATCTGTAACTGTTATGTCAGCACACCAACCATCAATGCCAACTACACAATAAATAAGATTATAAGGATGGCTGTAGACGCCTTTCATTTTCTTATAATAGTGAACGGCCGTGGTACCCACGACATCCAGCCAAAAGGAGGAAATACAAAAAACTTAAAACTCATTTTTTCTAATCACTCTAATATCCAAAATATCAATAAACTCAAGTAGCAATTGTGAGGCTATAGAAAGAACAATAAATAATATAACTTTAATTTAGTCATATTCATACATGGAATTAGTTGATTTCCATTAACATCTTAAAAAATAACATATTTCCTGCTATATTCAGTTTTAGAAGAAACAGTTTGGCACATCGAATTTCAGCAGTGTTGTTCTCTGGAGTGTGACCACAGATCGATAATTCATTATTATACGAGTTACTGAGCACATTAATGTTGTAGCATGTGGTCAAATTGTATAGTAGCAAACTATATTTGCTTATGAAATTTATTATTAACAGTCCATTCCAATTCAAAAGCAATATGCATAGATACAACACTAGGAGAAAGGCTGATCTTCACTACTTTGTGTTACATCTAACTTTGGCACAGAAATGGGTGAATTATATTGCTACAAAAGTTTTTGGTCACTTACCAAATAGCATTAAAAATCATACAGATAGCCTACCAACATTTAAACACAAATTAAAAGAATTTTTGAAAGACGAATCCTTCTACTCAGTTGATGAATTTTTAGATATAAATTAGTATTAAAAAAAAGTTTGTGAAGTATTATCATTACGAAGTATTGTATTCATGATCTATGAGACAAGTATTAATCTAATCTAAGCTCATCATTGTATTTGGTCTCCAAAGAAACTTTTGCAATGGTGCCGGCAGGGCAGAGCAACATTAATAATTTAATTACAGACACTTGTCTCTAATGCTGAACTAAAGACTTCCACACTGACATATCAGGGCCAGAATAAATGATACCTGTGATACGATCGACAATATTGTTAGCGCCGTCTTAACAGTCAAACAAAGTGAAATTGTGATGCAGTTATGGTACTGAACTTGCAACCAGGAGAAAGGGAGGTTCACTATCCAGTGATCCAGATTTATGTTTTCATGGTTTTTCTGAATTACTTTAGCCAAATACAAAGACAATCCCTATGAAAAGGTCACACTCATATGCTGCCCCACCCACATTCAATAAAAGTTGCACTTAATCTTTCATGACCTCACCATCACTGGGGTATTAAACAATATCTCTTCCATACTTCAATGATAAAACACTAGCTCTGCAAAACCATTTCATTCTGCTGCACACATTTTAGCAGCTCCCTTTTGAGCAATGCATAGCGTGATACAGGTGTGGTGAAACAGAGAAATTGTTATTAGAAAGGAAATCAGTACCTTCTTTTCACTATCAAAGGAACCCCTTGAGTGCGAGGATACGAAATGCTAATAATGTTTACAGTGCCCAACATATTGTCTACCAGGCATCCACAACATTGGCTACTAACAACAACAAGGGGATGGGACTGGAGATATCCAATGGTGAGCATAGCATGAGGCTATAGAGCATAGCTGAACTGCTTGCTCGATGAGTAGCACACAACACTGCTACAATACTACAGGTGTTGATATAAAGCAGAACAATCACAATTTATATATATAAAAAAAGCAAGCACTGCATTATATCTCCAACAACCGTTTCCGAAGTTGGCATTTCATCAGAAAGCAATCCAAGGAATTTCGCAGAGTGAAAATGAAGTGGCATAAAAAATAGAAGTGTTTCTTCAAGATGGGTCTGCGGAATTAGTGCAAAGTACATTAAGACAACAAGTGTTTACCAAGTGAAAACGATACTAAAACAGGTGTCGAGCCGTGTAGTTCATCATCTTGTCAGACCGGAAGTTACAAACCCCGTCTCCAGTGAAGTGTAGTAAAGGACATATGTCCAAGGAGTGGGTACTAAACACAATTACGTACATGCAGCAAAGTAAAAAAAAAAAAAAACCTTATGAACAGATTTCAAATAAGTATGCAGCAAAATGGCCGTGTAGTGCATAAGCAGTACTACAAATATTCAAGGGAGGACATAGAGCACTTGTTACAAAAACTGTTGTTTGTGCATTTCAAGAATGCTTGACAAAATTTACAGGATGTGCACAATACTGAACTCCTACATTAACCCAATTTGATGTGCACAACATAGATTACAGCGATTTCAAGGGAAGCAGTGGTTGGTTGCATAACTTCAAACAGTGTTACTGAATTAGATAACAAAATTTCAAACGAAGAATCAATATGATGCACACTAAACTGTGGAATCAACCAGAAAATTTGTCGATGCGATAAGCAAACATATCTTATCACTCAGTAAGGAATTTGTTTTCAATTCTGACCAACTGAGATTTGAAGAGGAAACACATATGAAAGGAACCCTGGAAATTAGAGGTACCAAGAGAGTTGTATCACGGTCAAGTAACATCCATGCCTTAACATATTGATATATGGTTATGCGAGCGTTAATCTGGATGGTAAATTGGTTGGAAAGTTATTTACTGTGTTGTGAAAAGTTGGAGGTACTCTGCCCCTATGATGTGCATAATCTTGCAATGACAATAAGGAATATTTAAATGTCACAGCAAGACAGAGTGAGAAAATGCGCATCAGAACAACAACTATGGTATGAGTACTGCTTTTGGCCAATAGCTGGTCAAAAAACTTGTTTTTTCTTGATTCCTGTCTGCGCATAAAAATCATACTTGTTTAGAGCAAACTATCCCTCCTGAAAGGGTGTGACACTGCAATTCATTCCACTTGGAGCCACTGGACAAATTCAGCCTCTGTATATTTGTTTTTCTCCGTGCCTATACATTATCTGAAGTTCCATGACAAACTGTTTCACATTTGGTTGCATGTCATCACATTCCATCAGTTCTCATCACCCTGTTACACCAATATGATTCTATAGGGATTCTTTAAAGGTGGCTACCTAGCTGAACATCCTGCGCAGTTTGTAGCTTCCAAGAAGTTCGCCTTCAATCTTCATGGTGCGAACCTCTGTGACCACTACGGCGTGTCATTTTTCATTTGTGTTCGTGGTGCAAGTTAACGGTTTATTTTTAACATTTCTTGATCTCTGCAACTCCCACACACCCATTTTCTGCTGCCCTCCTGATGCACATGGTGAGTCATTAACAGCTAATACTTTTTCCTGTCACAACTCTGAACATGAAATTTTCAAATGAGCCTTATTAAAGATTAAACTTGTGACCTTGCACTCAAGGGGTTCCTTGTAAGTAATGCCTTTAAGGGCAGATGCACAACAGGAAAGCCAATGTTGAGATTAAGTGCATGCTTTGCTGTAGACAAGGCACAAACATATTCTGGCACAATGATTCTCTCAATTACTTACCACTGCTCATATGGAGACTATTTGTTTGATTCCCTGTGTCCCATTTAGATTTTAGTCTGATACAAAAAGTTTGAAACAAAGTTCATTAGCACTGGGAAATCATGTCAGAAACTAATGGCATAAGCAAAGAGATCAACATGCACACCATTAAAATGCCAATGCAGAAAGATCTGTCGAGGGTTGAGAGCATTATTATTATTAGCTGACAATATATATTTGTCACAAAAAGTTTGACCTTTCCTTTATTCGCAAACTGCAACTTCTGATATTTGGAACACCCCCGAAAAAATTGATGTTAAACAATGAAAACTATAGATAACATATTTAGCCTTCCTCTACTCTGAGAGTATAAATATTATGGATAGTAAGGTAAATTCCACTGGTTCTCTCTGACAACATTTATTTCTTTCAACTTTTTAAATTTCAATGACTCAATCTATCTGCTCTTTCTGAAAATCGTCTAACATCAGTGGGAAATTACAACGAATCATTATTTCTTGCAAAAAGAACCAGATGCAATAGTGTTACTTGATACAGATTGCTATCTAGTGATTGAAAAATTCATGTTCTGAGTAACATTAGCAACTTTCCGACAACAATAGAAGTTCTCAAATATGTAGATTTCAAACAGTATAAAACAGTGAACCCACCACCTCTGATTCTTTAAGAAATAAAATTCCCATTAATAAAACAGCATTACTTTACAAGTGCATTAATGAGTTAGATATTTGACATTAAGTACATAAGACAGAAAAAGTTTAAAAAGATTTGAAATTATGTTTAAAGTTTGCTGGTAGCTACTAGGTGCTCTCATTACCAAACATTGGATGAGTACAGTCTGTGTAATTTTTACTCTGCTTTAAGCAAAGACTAGTTTTTCAAGTCTCAATGTTTGAGACTTCATTATCTCTTGAACTATGTGTTGGGCAATGATAGAATTTTGCTGGCATATCCAGTGATAAATGTCGATGCTGTCTGAAAAATATGTTGCACATAGAGTTAGTACTACAAAAGTGATAAATTAAAATGCCATATCTGAGGCTGAAGTTTTACTGTGTGAACAGCAAAAATGTAGTAAGCAATAATTTCTTTCCTTTCATCATTTTATAGAGAGGGGGTCAATATGTTTCTTAAATGCTCACAATTACACGTAAAGTTTATTGGAAGTCAGTGCGTGCTCTTGGTGTATTTTGTACGTAGTCACACTGCCTCAGGGCACGCAAACAATTTCTACCTGTAATACTTTTCTTACTGTGTCAAACTTTCAGCATAAGATTATACCTCTTAATGAGTACATTATGACAGAATTTTAAATTTCTAATTTTTTTCAATAATTATGTGAAATAATGAAAATAAAATTTTTGGTGCCCCTGGAAGCTCTTAGATAGCAACCTGCAACTAGGACCAGGCGCCGTGCAGTAATATAGATTATAACAATCAATTTTCTTAAGAGTTTCACGGTGTTTTTATGACCACACAATGTGTGCTAAGTGTCGATGACAACACATATCAGATACACCAAAAATGCTATACGAGAATTACAGGTTTGTGTGTCCAGTGTGCCCACTATGTGGTATTCCATGGCAAGTGACCTGGGGATCCGAGCCCCAATATCCTCAATTTTTATAAAGCCTGTACAGAATGTACCTAATAAATCTGCATGACAATCTGCCAAGTTTCAGCTCCATCATTAACCTGTCTAGACAACAGCAATTTTTTTTCACAAGGCTCCCTTTCTTCAGAACTGAGAATAGGCAAAAAAGAAAGAAAGAAAGAATCCTCATATTTGTCAAGACATTGTACCTTAACTAATACAGCTACAATCCTGAAGCTTGTCAACATGATACAAAACTTTGCAGGAAACAGAAGCAAAGATAAATGAACCTCACAGCTTTTCCCGACATGGTTTATTAGTGGTGTGCTTCCGAGTGTTGAAACAACAGGTCAACTGAATGCCAGAAACTACACCAGTAACAAACAAAGATCAAAAGTCAATGCTCAGTCTCCCTCCAACCTAGCAGAGCAAAAATTCCAAGATAAATGTTCACTACATTTTAACAAGAAATAGGTAGCAAGTGAAAGTGCAGGATACATGACCTGTTAGCATGCTGTGTCTTCCTCTCAGAAAATTAGTGAATTAAAAACTTCTTTCCATAAATGTATTCACTATGTTATCAGCCTCTGAAGTTACCAAAAAATATTAAATTTCGGCCATATTTGACACCAAGTATCTTAAAGTTGACACCTGCTTTTGTATAGTTTACACCATAGAAAGAGCACATTTGCGACAATATGTAATGCCTATTTACATTTTGGTGCCACTGCAGTTATACTGTTTTATCAGTACATTAACTAATGTTTACACGAGATCAAGCTCCAGCATAGAAGCAAAACTTCGGGCCTCAGGCCATCAGCAGATAAAAAGTTATTGGCTGATGCATAACTTTAGTCCAATAATGTTAGTGCAATTGCTGAAGTGTGTAATTCCATATGTAATTTTTAAAAAAGTGGTGTTTGAAGTAATTTTTCAATAAGCTGTGGATCGATACCTTAAGAAGTTGAGATGACTATCTCCGCCCTATCATCATGTTTATCTGTGCATTATCATATTTGGGAATAAGTAATGTACTTGAAAACGGGTTTATAAGCTGAAAGCTAGGTTGTACAGTAACATTAATAATACATTTTGTCAAATAAGGCAAAAAACAGTGTTCGTTTAGTTAACTGAGAATGTTTCACCAATACCCCACAGATGATTCAATTAAAATGTTTGTTGCTTTAGTGGCCAATAAAGTTATGTTCCCTGTTTTTATTACAAAATGTGCTTGAAGTACTACTGCCTCACAGGTTCATTACTGCTGTACCAAATTACACCAAACAATGATTTCAGGATGCCCAGACGGTTTGCTACCCTGCACAGCAGAGACATGAAGCTTGTCAGTTATATCAGCAGTGAATTACTGATATGGAGATGAAAAATCCTTGTAGTTTTGAAGACATAAACAAACCTGCATACCATTTAATGGTATACAGTCCATCAAGGCATAGAAGCTATAAATGGAGTTTCTTTGGAAGTACAACACCAGCTAAACTGATGTAGTAGTTTGTATTTGAATGAAAATGACCAATATGCTCTCATCAATTTGGAAGAATTTTCTTACACAGTTACAAATTTTTTCCAAGATCATTTTGTAATCCTTTCAAGGAAGGAAGACATTTGATATTAAAAAGTTTACATTCAACTGATTTGAAAATGGATGATCGGCTAAAATCTAACAAAGATCAGTGTTCAACAGGCCTACACCTGTGCCTGTCATGTATAAAAGACTTTGCTACAAAGAACACTTCACAAATGTTAACTCCATCTCATCCAGATGAAGTTTACAAGACCAATATATCTGATCTCAGTAAAAGCTTATCAATTGTTCAAATATCGCCACTGAAATTTCAATGAAGTGGTTCAAGACAAAAAATCTGCAAAGTCAAATTTGCATCATGTTGAAAAATCCATGGTTTTTGGACTTGATCATAGTGAATTGGAGCAACCTATTGCAACTAAACAATGTTTTAATTGTTTAGATTATAACCAGCTGATCAAAGAAGAAAAATTTAATAAATCAAATAGCAAAGAAAAAATTATTTTTGATCTCTATCCCTTAAAGCTGGACCATTAAAACAACTATATGGGTGAATTTTGTGTTTCAGAACAAACAGCCAAAGCAACAAGGCATTTTTAAGATTAAAAAGAAATTCTGGCACATTCAAAAAGCAAGCAAGACAGAAGCTTCCAGAAAAATAATGCAAAGGTTATGGATATTTCTGAAGGTAAAGAATTTTATCAAATTTTTCCTGGAAAAAAATTGTTTTCATTTCAGTAGATTAATAAGAAGTTAAGATGCATAAGTACTTGTTACTATGTAATCTGAAAGAAATGTTAGTTGCTTATCACAATGGAAATCAACCTGAAATTGTATTTTTACATTTTTTGAACTGTGTCCAAAGTGGTTTGTGACTGCGTGTCTGCATCAGTTTTGCACTCAGTTTGTGCACGAAAATACAACAGAATGTAAAATTAAGATCACACATAGTCAAAGACAGTTAGGGATTGGTTGTGGGTGGGGGGAAACATGTGTAATTAGGAATCAAAAGACAACATTCTTCATGCCGTGAAAAATTTTCATGACCAGAAGTTCTGAAAAATTTGTGGAAGTGCATTGCAAATTGAAAATACTGATTATGAAGATTTGATTCAATATGAGTGATGGATTCACACTGACCATGCCACACTTGAAATCACACAACAGACCGTGGATGAAATTATTGATGAATTAGCAAAAACATTTTCAGCTGTTTCTAAACCATCGCTACACTGCCGAGCTTAGTTTGTTTGGCAAGTAAATATTTGCAAGTGCCTACAGAAGAGGTAAAAGTGCACTTATGGTGTCAGCAGCTTTTCCTTTCAGTGTTGCAATTGGTAACAGTTTGTGTGATGGAATGATGGGAAGCGAACGTGACAAATGACGAGACGGATGATTAAACAAGATGACAGGACCAACGAGAACACAGTGATCAATAAACATAGTCATGATGTGGATTGTATGAAATCATGTGACGGCATACTGAAATATTTTGTGCAAAATGTTGTCACATGATGTAAAATATTCCACAAAATTTAAACAGTACTCTTAGCTTCCAGCATAACCACAACCTCAGAAATAGGGGTTTTGGAAATGCCGCACCAAGTTTTCAAAACAGTCATTGGGCTACACTACAGATCAATTTGTCACTACAATCAGTTTTCCTCCACTCACATTCATTGGCTTTGCCAATTCACATACGAACTGTAACATTTCAACTTAACCTAGACCTCAGCCTACACTACAGATCAGTCCATTACCACAGTAAGTTTTCCTCCAGTCACAATGGTCGGTTCCGCCAACTCATGACCAAACCGTAACTTTGGAATATGAAGCAACATCCCGAGAAATCGGGTCATATTCTGAGAAACATACAACACCACAAATACATACGAAAAAAGTAACAAACTTATAATTCATAATAGTCAGATCAATTATCGTCAATCTTGCTCTATCCGTGTCAAAAACAAAAACAATAAATTTATATCTTCTGATGAAACAAGTAATTAAATTCAGAGATTCTCACTGGCCATTGCATAGCATCGCCCGATTGGCTACAATCAGTGGAAATTAGCTGCCACTACAGCATGTGGCAGAAGAGCAGCCGACACCATAAGTGCACAGAACCAAAGAAGATCTCAATGTTGTTGAACTGATTACGCCGAGGGAATCTGCTGAAAATTTCTGCTTTACTGTTCACAGTGCAATTCCCAGGATTCCACTGAAAAAGGAAGGCAAACAAAACTGCTTCCATTTGATAATGGAAAAAGGAATGAGGCACATCTGAAAAAGCAAGCATGAAAAGAAGATTCCAGAAAACTATGCAAAAGACTTTTTTGCAGGGGGGGGGGGGGGGGGGGGGAGGAGGGAGAAGGGGGGAGGGGAGGGGCGGGATATCTAGAACATAAGTCAAATTTGTCTAGATGAAAAACACTGTGTCCATTTGAATATAAATACATCAAGAAAAAGATCAGAAACAAAAAGTACATGCCACTGAGCAATTTGAAAGTTATGTTTCTTAGTTATGAAAACAGAAATGGATGTGAAGTCAGAATCTCAAAATTTTATTAAATATGTCCAGTGCATTATGTGACCGTAGGTGCTACAGGTTCACCCCTTGCTTGTGTGTGTGTGTGTGTGTGTGTGTGTGTGTGTGTGTGTGTGTGTGTGTGTCAGTTTTCCACAATTCACGAGAAGGCATTGTGATTGGTACATTAGAATGCAAAGTGACTGCTAGTGGTACAGCCACCATGGACAAACGTGTGTTTGCGTCTACGTTTATACTCCGCAAGCCACCCAACAGTGTGTGGTGGAGGGCACTTTATGTGCTACTGTCATTACCTCCCTTTCCTGTTCCAGTCGCGTATGGTTCCCGGGAAGAACAACTGCTGGAAAGCCTCCGTGCGTGCTCGAATCTGTCTAATTTTACATTCGTGATCTCCTCGGGAGGTATAAGTAGGGGGAAGCAATATACTCGATACCCCATCCAGAAACGCACCCTCTCGAAACCTGGACAGCTCGCTACACCGCGATGCAGAGCGCCTCTCTTGCAGAGTCTGCCACTTGAATTTGCTAAACATCTCCGTAACGCTATCACGATTACCAAATAACCCTGTGACGAAACGCGCCGCTCTTCTTCGGATCTACTCTATCTCCTCCGTCAACCCAATCTGGTACGGATTCCACACTGATGAGCAATACTCAAGTATAGGTCGAACGAGCGTTTTGTAAGCCACCTCCTTTGTTGATGGACTACATTTCCTAAGGACTCTCCCAATGAATCTCAACCTGGTACCTGCCTTACCAACAATTAATTTTATATGGTGTGGGTGTGTGTGAGTGTGTGTATCTTGAGGACACAATCTGGGAAAGCGACATATCAATCACCAGAGCTCCCCGCTTAGACCCATCTGTAAAAACACCAACATAGGGTGGTGCTCATATAAAATAGTAAAATACTGCATTAAAAACAGAAGCAGGAATGTTTCTGTGCTGCACCACATATAAATTATGCTGGGCCTCTGCAGTAACCAGTGTGGAAGATGGTTTAAACGCTGAATTTCAGGTTGTATGTGCTCGACACGGAGTGACTCCAGCACACACTGCACATGGACCTGAAAAGGCACTGTTGCTTGTGGACAGTTGGAAAAAGGTGTTCCAGTGGCGGGCAGGCAACAGGTATGGTACGTGCGTGAAGTCAGATCTGCGAGGAACTTACATGCCTGATGCAGTATGAGGAGCTGCTGCTGGATGGTAAGTGGTAACTCATCACCCTCAGCACAGAGGCTGAGTATGGGACTGGTCCTATAAGCAGCCGAACTGCCTCACGGTGGACAGCATCAACGATCTTCAAATAAGAAGGCCTCGTCAATCCATATACCGTGCATGCGTACTTCAACTGTAAATGCACCAAAGCCCTATAAAACTGAAGCAGATGTGCCTTGTCTGCTCCACAGAACCTGTGGCTAAGGCACTTTATGATGTTTAGTGCCTTGAGAGATCTGGCGTTCAGGTCTCAGGTGTGGCAACCACGACAATTTGGAGTAAAGAAAGAGGCCCAGGAAATTCACCAAGTCTCTAAAATGCAGGATGGTGTCCCTCATACACAAGATAGGCAAATGAAAAATATAATGAGAACGATTAAAATGAACACACACACACATATTTATCTGCATGAAACTGAAAACCCTTCTCTGCAATCCACTCCTCTAACCTCTGCACTGTAAGTTGCAACTGACAACTAGCTCTTGCAGCGATGGAGAACAGAAAACAGCAAAATTATCCACAAACACAGAGCACCGTACATGACTCCTTACCATGGACATGATACTATGGCAAAGAGGGTAATACGTAAAACAATGCCTGGAGGGACACCATTCCCCTGCTCAAACTGTTCTGACAGCAAGTCAGTAACTCCAGTTTTCAATAACTGCTAAGACAGAAAAGACCATATGAAGATGAGGAGGTGGCCACAAAAGCCTCACTGATGCAGTAGTGCAAGAATACAGCGTCTCCAAGTAGCAACATATGCCTTACTGATATTTAAGAATATGCCAATACAGTGATGTTTATGTAGGAAAGCCTACTGAACAGCCGCTTCTTACAGGGTCAGGTTGTCAACAGGGACCAAAATCTCCTGAGAGCGTCTAAGGAGTTGCCTGGTCTTTAACGACCATACCCAATGAAGGTCAACTGTTTGCTCCAGGGTCTTTCCTACACAGCTCATTAATGCTATACTCCCATAACTGATGGGACATGTGCAATCCTTTCCTGGTTTGAGGAGAGGTATCAAAAGTGTCTCCACAAGTTGGGGGAGTTACCTGTCTGTCATATGACCAGGTGCAGTATCATGAGTCTCAGACAGGGCCAATTCCAGTTCCCACTTAGGAAAAGTGTAGTTCTCCCTCGAAATGCCAGATTCTGGCTGGCATGGACAGTAGTTTGTGCAAAATTCTCTGCCAGTGTCTGAGCCATGTATCCAGGCACTATATGGAGACATCCCTATTTCAGTACTGCTGCTATTGGTAAATGACTGCATTTACCAGAAACCCTGCTGACGGCTTCCCATATTTTTGTAGAACAATTGGATTGGTTGATAGATTCCAGGAAAACTTGCCATGACATTTTCTTGCTCCCCTTAATTAGGCAATGAGCCTTGGCTCTAGCGACTCGAAAGGCTACGAGGTTATCTGCTGTAGTGCGGCATTTAAATCGGCAAAGAGCCGCACACCTGTCCTGGATGGCTGAACAGCACTCATCTGTCCAGCAAGCTACAGCACTTTGGAATGGATAAGTCAGCGGCATGATCACTCACATGATGTGACCCACCCATTCCCAGTTGCTGTTGTGATGTTCAAACACAACAAGCTGGCTTAACAGTGTCCAGTTAGATCTGCAGACAATCCATGTTGGTGGGCTCTCTTCAGGTAGTCCTCCATCCAGTAGGTGAATGCGGAGTTTAAGTGGTCACTGGAATGAAGGTTGTCAATGACCTCCCACTGAACAGCGTCTGTGAGGACTGGACAGCAGAGAGAGAGGTTGATGGCTGAGAATGACCCGGTAGCAGCGCAGAAAATGAGTGTGAGTACTTGTGTTAAGGATGCACAGCTCATGAGACGTTATGAGGCACTCCAAAATCCGACCTCGAAGGCAAGCAGACGTCGAGCCCCACAAGACATGATGGGCACTGAAGTCTTCTAGTAGGAAAAATGGTCATGGGAGTCGATCAAGAAGATTGGCTGGTTGTATGGTTTAAAGAGAGGGGAATGGACCAAAATGCGAGGTCATTGGTCCCTTGTTCCTATTAATGTAAATCCATAAGAGAAAGAGAAAGAAGAATAAGGAAAAGGACTCACACAGCACAAAACTGGGAGAAAGAGAAAAACCACAAGAACGGCAGAAGGGCAACAAACACTTCAAAGAACAAAATAGGACAAGAAAACAAGAGAGTCGCAAGAAACAGGTAGAAAGGATTAAAACAAGACAGCAGACGACCGTGGCTTCTTGACCACGAGTATGAAAAGGATAAGCCAGCCACTCTGCAACATATTAAAACCTCCACCCTAAAAGCACTAGAGTGGAGGACACAGATGGACAAATAACAAGCGCTAAAACTTAGATAGAAGGATAAAAAAAACCTCATGCATAAAATGTATAACTAAATCAGTCAATGAGGCATTGTCTGCTAAAATTAACGGTAACGAGTTTGGTAACCGAAGATTTCATTGCAGGGCCGCCAAAGTACGACAGCGCAACAGAATATGGGCCACTGTCAACCGGGCACCACACTGACACTGGGATGGGTCTTCACGGTGCAGGAGATGGTCGTGGGTCACTCAAGTGCGGCCAATGCGGAGCTGTCAGAAACCACAGAGTCCCTGCGAGAGGTCCGCATGGAGGACTTCCACACATTCATAGTCTCCTTAATGGCACGCAGTTTGTTGTGCATACTAAGGTTATACCATTCCGTCTCGCAAAGCCAAAAAACCTAGCGGCATAATACCGAACACAGGTCAGTTTCAGAGATGCCCATCTCCAGAAGCAGTTTCCACATAGCCTGTTTGGCCAGCCCGTCAGCAAGTTCGTTGCCTGGGATTCCGACTTGTCTTGGAGTCCAGACAAACACCACTGAACGACTGGACTGTTCCAGGGCACAGATGGACTCCTGGATGGTCGCTACCAAAGGATGGCGAGGGTAGCAATGGTCAATAGCTTGTCAGCTGCTCAAGGAGTCAGTACAGAGAAGCTCTGCAGTGAAAACACTGCAGCCATCTGGCAAGAAGTACTGTTCAAAACATCCTATGTGAACAAAGACAAAGCCAACGTGAACATCAGCCATCGATCCACAGGTGTTAACACTGCAGAGCCCCGGGACATCTCAAGAACTGAGATCAAGTGACAGCAGAAAGACACTGGATTGATTGACTGACTCCTTATGGCCATGAGAAAGGCCCAGATGAAGCTGCAGCCTGGGTTTATACCACGGTGATGTATGTGGTTGGTTTGGTTGTTTGGGGAAGGAGACCAGACAGCGTGGTCATCGGTCTCATCGGATTAGGGAAGGATGGGGAAGGAAGTCGGCCGTGCCCTTTCAGAGGAACCATCCCGGCATTTGCCTGGAGTGATTTAGGGAAATCACGGAAAACCTAAATCAGGATGCCCAGACGCGGGATTGAACCGTCGTCCTCCCGAATGCGAGTCCAGTGTCTAACCACTGCGCCACCTCGCTCGGTGGTGATGTATGTGAATGGACCTAGAGTAGGGGTGGTAAAGGGAAGGACTCCAGTTCAGACAGAAGGGATCGGACATGAACCACAATTGTAAGCCCTGACCTGGGTCACCGATGCGGGAGATGAATTGCCATGGTTGGGAAAAGGAGATAGTAATTTTGATGCTCAGGAGAGCTGCAAATGTGTGAAGCGTAACTGGCGAACAGTTGTGCACGCCTGATCTGCAATGGAGGGACTCCAGCCTGCACCAGTACACTGGTCACTGTACTCGTCCCAAAAGCTCCTGTTGCTAGTCGATTTCCACAGTAGTGCACTGGGTCTAGTAACTGCAATGCTGAGGGCAATGCGAAACCATAAACCAGCCTCCAGTAGTCAAGGCTGAATTGAACAAGGCCTCTGTAGAGCTGCAGCTGAGTAGAGCGACCTGCATCCCAGTTGGTGCTGCTCAGGCAGTGGAGGGCATTGAGGTGCTACTAGCATTTAGGCTTAAGCCGACATAGATGACAAAGCCAAGTTAAGCGGGCATCAAAAACCAGTCCTAAGAATCAATATGTCTCCACTGCAGTGAGTGGATCATCATCAAGGTAATGTTCTGGTTACAGATGAACAGTATGATGCTGACAGAAGTGCATGACACACCACTTCGCAGATAAAAACTGGAAACCATGGGCTAGAGCCCATGACTGCACCTTGTGGATAGCTCCCTGTAAGTGCCTCTCAGCAACACTAGTACTGGAGGAGCAGTAGAAAATGCGAAAGTTGCCTGCATACAGAGAAGGTGAGACGGATGGCCCTACAGCCACTGCCAGACCATTAATGGCCACTAAAAATTGAGAGACATTCGATACGGAGCCCTGCGGGACCCCAGTCTTCTAGATATTGGGGGGAGGGCATGGGGGGAGAGAGCATAGGAGCCACCAACTTGGACATGGAAAGTACAGAGTGACAGGAAATTCTGAATTAAAATCAGGAGCGGGCCCCAGAGACCCCACTCATATAATGTAGCTAGGATATGATGTCACCAGGTCATGTCATATGGTTTCCTTAAATAAAAAAAGATGGCAATAAGCTGTTGGCATCTGGAAAAAGCTGTTTGGATGGCAGACTCTAGGGATAAGAGATTATCAGTGGTACAGTGGCCCTGGCTGAAATCGCCCTGGCATGGAGCCAGCAGGCCCTGTGATTCCAGGAGCCAACACAACTGCTGACTCACCATACGTTCTAGCAGCTTACAGAGAATGTTGGTGAGGCTGATAGCTATCCACATCAAACAGGTTTTCACCAGGTTTAAGCACTGGAACGATGGTGCTCTCCCGCCATTGCAACGGGAATATGTCATCGCTCCAGATGCAGTTGAAGATGGTGAGAGTATGTTGCTGGTAGTCCAATGAGAGATGTTTAAGCATCTGAGAGTGGATCCAATCTGGCCCAGCAGCTGTGTCGGGGCCATGTGCAAGGGTGCTGAGGAGCTCCCAGTCAGTAAATGGAGTGTTATATGGGTCTCTGTGGCATGCAGTGAATGAGAGAAGTTTGCCTTCCATCTGCCGTTTAAGGGCGCGAAAGGCTGGGTGGTAATTTTGGGATGCAGAGGCTTGAGCATAATGCTCAGCAAAGTGCTCGGCAACTGCGTTTGCAATGGAAGATAATACACCATTGATGTTAATGTCAGGGACACCTGTCGGGGTCTGGTACGCAAACACAGGTCTTATCTTCGTCCAGACCTGTGAAGGTGATGCATTGTGCCCAATGGTTGAGACAAACCTCTCCCAACATTCCTGTTTCCGCCTTTTTTATGAGCTGGCGAACATGGGCACAGAGCCATTTAAAAGCTATTAGGTGCTCCAGGGGTGGGTGCCATTCATGCCAGTGTAGAGCCCACCTACACTCTTTAATGGCCTCAGCAATTTCTGGCAACCACCAACGTACTGTCTTTTTCTGGGGGGCACCCTAAGGAATAAGGGATTGCGTTCACCACCACAGATTTTGGTTACTTGCTCAACCACCCCATCAATGTTACCATTGTGTGGGAGCCTCAAAAGTGACGGTAGAGGTGAAAGCTTCCCTGTCTGCCTTGTTTAAAGCCCGTCTGGGAGAATGATGCCAGGGGAGTGACAGAAAAATGGGGAAGTGGTCACTACCACACAAATCATCATGGGCTCTCCGGTGGACAGATGGAAGAAGTCCTGGGCTGCAAAGTGATAAATCAAATGCCCAGAAAGTGCCATGAGCCACACTGAAATGTGTGGGAGCCCCAGTATTTTAAGAGGCAGAGGTCGAGTTGAGACAGTAAACTTTTGACATATCTACCTCGGCCAGTAAGCATGGCACCACCCCCTAAGGGGTTATGGGCATTAAAATCTCCCAAAAGTAAGAAAGGTTTAGGGAGTTGTTGAATCAGTGCCAATATGTTCATGTGTACTGCACCATCTGGAGGAAGATATACGTTGCAGACGGTTATTTCCTGTGTCATCCTTATCCTGACTGCCACAGCTTCAAGAGGAGTTTGAAGAGGCACATGTTCACTACATACCAAGTTCAGAACATAGACGCAAACTCCACCTGACACTCTATTATATCCACTACAGTCCTTGTAATATCCCCTATAGCCACGGAGGGCAGGGGTCCACACTGCCGGGAACCAGGTTTCCTGGAGGGCAATTCAGAAAGCTTAACAGTTGTCACAGCTCAGCTAGGTGGTGGGAAAAACAGCCGCAATTCCACTGGAGGATGACGTTATCGCGAGGCTAGGAAGGCATGAAGCGATAAAGGAGGCAGTTTACGCCTCAGGGTCACCTGCTGCCACCGAATGAGTAGCTGAGCATTCTATATCCATTGTGTCTGAGGGTGCTGTTTTTATCAAGACTGACCCAGATTACATTTTGGGCCTCCCCAAACTTGTCCTCTAAATGCTCCACAAAAAACTGAGGCTTCATCGACATGAAGGATTCCCCATCAGCTTTCGTACCTACGAGGTACTGGTGCGAATAAGATTTGCTGCCATCCTTAGCCTGGTGTTTCTCCCATGGCATAGTTAGGGTGGGGAACAATTTGAGGCTATCCTCCCGTGCATTAAATTGTGAGACCTTGAGTACTTAGAGACTGCTGGTGTTTGACCACCAGCAAGTGCTGACGTAATACACTTCATGGCGTGTCATCCACCCTGATGCCACCCACTCCGATCAAAGGCCTTCCCCACAGGCGCCACCCAGCCTCAGCAAAGGCCACCTGGAAGGATGACCATTGCCGGGAGACCCATGATGCCTCAGGAAGATGGGCATCAACTCCTTGGAATACATGGGGAGTTAATGGTGCAGGCATCAGCAGAACAATCCCTGTTCAGTCAGGGGGACTACAACCAATAGGGTACATGGCAGCCCCACCACAACGGACTGGCTACCATGCTGGATATGAGGTGCAAAGAAGTCCATGATCATCGTCGGCGCAGAAAATGAAACTGCACAGGCACAGGGGGCCTTACTTCACTAGCAGTTTCAGTTCCTCTGCATGTGCCCTGAACCCATTAATGTTCCACTGTAATATGGGAGCCAGCTATGCACCCAGGAAGGTGCCCTCATCCAACAGATGGAGAATGAGCAGAACTGCAAACCCATGACGATAAAGAATGATGAAGGTCTCAGTGCACAATGGACACGATGCACCATGTAAGGCGCCCTTCCCCAGCTGGCTCGCCCTTCAGAAGAATTTTGGAAAATAGAGGTCAAAAAGAAAGAAAGAAAGAAATCACCTTTAAACCTCTGCAACCACCGCTGGATACTGCTGCGATCACTGTGTCCTCCTCCCCATAAACGGGGAGCAAATTAATACAAATATTTAATTCGCTATGGAGTATGGGTGTAAAGCAGCTTAAATAAGAAATTTGTCACTGGAAAACCAAGAACACTGCATAGTAATAAAAACGGTACTATTGTATACGTGCAACCAAATTTTTACTTGTTAAAGCCTAGTATCCCTCATGGACCAGTGTTCTGACAACCATCTTCATTTTAATATGTGTGACATGACTTCAAGCAGTAACTGACAATGTAATAATTTATGTACAGACACTTCACTCATATAAGGTCAGTCCGGCCTAACGACACCAGGCTTAACCCTAACAATGCCAATACATATTTGCAGTGGTCCCAAATAGAGAGTAGATTTTACGACAACCCCCCCCCCCCCCAAAAAAAAAAAAAAAAAACAAACAACTCTTGTAGATTTTTATTACCAACATACTTTTTAAAAAGGCCAAGAACCTTATAATATCTTGTAGCACTGTCTTAGCAATATCAAAGCATGTTGAATAACATATACTATCAGTGGGATGGGGTTGTACTTGATGACCAACGTGAAAAAATTACAACACTCTGTTGTTGTTGACATTTTTTAATGGCACAGAGATAGTGATTTGTAACTAGGGTCGAAAGTCTGACAAGATTGAATGTGACATTCATAATAAAAAGTCAATTAAGGAGGATGAGGAGGAGGAGGAGGAGGAGGAGAGGGGGTTAAGACACCGTTAACAACTCAGTTCGACTTACATTTTTGGATTAAATTTAAGTGGAAGAATTCAAAATAATAATAGAATCTGATAGACGAAAACCATTTAAAACAATAAATATCTTCTTCAAAATTTTAGAAAAGAAAGTACTTAGTTCAAAATATTTATAAGAGGTGGGTGTAAGGTACCTAAATAAGCCTGGCAACGAAAGAAGATTATAATTTGATCGGTAAGCTGCCAAACCATTTCCTCCCCTCTTCCATTTCTTATGCTTTTTGTTTGGCATATATGCATCCAAATAGTGATTGGAGATTTATCTAGGATGTTTAACACCTACACCTTTCCAAATTTAACTTGCAGGTTATGTTATTTAAAATGAAAAGCGCTATATATGGAGCAAACATATACCTTTGGCCTTACTGTTCCCGCAACCTTTATCTCATTTTCAAATTCATTGCCTTTGCCAAATCAAAAGCAACAAATCTGTCACGACAACCAACTTAACCAAAATTCTGAGGGGAGATTTCACCATAGTAGTTAACTAAATGAACATCAAACATCGAATGGACAATGAGATTATTAGAGATGGAGCACAGCACAAGAATGTTAAAGGAAATATGCCATGTATCTTTCATAGAAACCATCCCAACATATAAACTTAATCCTTGTTGCAGACTATGGAAATTTTAAATCTGGTCAGAAAAACAGAGATTTGAATTCTGCTCATCCCAAATACACAATGGAACAAAGCACTCTGTTCCACAACGGCAACTTCTATACCTCAGTATATTTCAAACACGTACCAGGTAAACAACTAAAAATGTTCCAACATCTACTTGGGAGATGACAACTCGGGAGAAGCGTGGACACAGTACATGATTATAATAGCCACCGTGATATCACACACAGCAACATTGACCAAAAATTCATATACAACGAGCAATCTCCAGCTCACTTAGTTACATGGAATATTAATTGACTCAGAAACAAGGTTTCTACTGGTAATATACACACAAACTGTGAACAAAATCTCTGAAGGGCTGTGCTCTCATCCACTTTTCTGAAAGAAAGTAGACATACGTAATGCATTAATAACTGGACGTTTTTTTTTTGCTTCGGGTGACACTCACCCATACTTCAGAAACTCTGTGGCTAATTCACTGTTGTGATCTGATGTAATTCTTCAAGTGAAAAAGTGAGTGAAAACAATTTCAACACAAAAACTGAAACTCTTTTAACTGCTAGACTTGTGACCCACATTTTGATACGAGTCGTACCAACAATCATAACACTGAGATCTGCAGCACCCAACAAACCCTACCCGAGCACTCATTGAAAACTTGGCGTAATTTAACACGCCAACATGTCCTACAACATGGATCCCGTTCACAACGTTATCAATACTTCTCCTCTCGCACTTTCCATGACCTCACGTTAATCAGACGGCGACGATTCAGAAATTTCTTTGAAAGGTGTTCTGAAGTCGCTTCTACAATCCTGAACAAAACTGAAGCACAAAACTGCTTTGCCATTTTGCAGTAATAACAGCAAGTATGAAAGTGCTACCACTGCTACACACGTCATATGTAAGGAGCAAGTTCAGACTCACTTAGTTACAGGGAATATTAACCAGACTTGGAACACAAGCTTTCTACTGGTAATATACACACAAACTGTGAACATCTCTGAAGGACTGCGTTCTCATCCACATTCCTGAAAGAAGGTAGACGTACTCAACGCATTAATAACCGGACGTCAGTAACATAATTTAAGTTCGACATCATTTACACGTTTATTTTCCGAGTGACACTCACCCATACTACAGAAACTCTGTGGCTGATTTTACTGCTGTGATTTGACGTAGTTCTTCATGTGAAAAACTTAATGCAAATACAGGAAATAAACGTAACAATGCTCTGACATAAAATAATCTTTAAATCCTTCAAACACTGCTGAGGAACTTCTGTTATTCAGGCTAACACTATACTTGCCATCTTTTGCTTGCTTTGCTTTTTGTGCCAGCATCAAAAAGTGTTTGCATTTCTTGACCAGTTCTTCTTTGGAAAGATTATCAAAGGGGTGTTTCCTCTGTAAAGTGTCTGTGTCCTACAACAATGAAATAATTATTCTTAGATATCAATCAGCTGTTAATAGATCACCACAATTTACTCTGATCTGGACTGCAACCTTCGTTTCAACTGCTTTTTCTTGACCCTCCATTACAAAACACGTTCAACAAAACATCAATACCAATACACTGTTATCATTCACTAAACACTAGTGTCAAATTTATACGCATTTCCCAAAGATCTAATCCATTGCGCCAAAGAAGAAATACGCAGACGTAATAACCAAGGAGGTTCACCTCTGTAGTAATATACCGTAACACAGTGTGAGTGTTCCGATTCTCGCGCCAGTAAAACGTTAGCTGCGTTGACGTTACTCACCGGAAACTGGCGTATCCTGAATATCTGCTGTACGTGCCGGCTACAATGACAGAAAACAGCTGACGCGGAACTCTGTGTACGAGAGCTGTAGCAATAAAATTCGTCTACTTTACCACATTTTGGTCCATCAGTTATCCATATGCACTAATTAGCGAGTATATTATAGCGGCTGTTAGCATTTAAAGTGGAAAATGTGGTGCTAATAACGTTTCAGTTGTGTTTATGAAATTTCGCTTGACAAAAAGAAAGCGTGTGAATCATATTCCGTAACAGATATATATGACCCTGTTGCGGAAGTAGTCTCAAAATTGAACACTGTTGTAATGTACATGGTCAAGTTAATTGTACATAAAACATTAAGAAAAAAGTTACTGTACTGAAGCTTTTCTCACGAAATTAATACAAGACCATCCTATACATTATTGGCACATTGTGGATTACCTTAAATACATTTGTACAGATATTTTAAATGTAGTTATTACTCTATGCCAATAAATTACTTAATTGTTATATGATTGTTTGACTAAAGCAAGTAAACAACCTTCAGATTTCATAAACACTTCTTTGTTAGCGCGTGGTGTATGACACGAAATCTTCATTTTTTTCTATGCATATATATTCCTGGTAAAGACAGTTTATTAACATCATCATCACAGCGAAGTTAAAACTGTTAAGATTTATTCAGCCTAAAAACGAAATCTAGATTACTACCATATGTAAGGTCATGTCTGTGAACATCATGTCTTTGTTATGATAACTCACCCATCTTTTGTTTTTTTCTGCAACAAGACACTTTTTAGTGTACAATGATGATACAATTAATGTTGTAAACCACTGAGAAGAGTGGCCTATATGATTCAGCCACATAATCAATATTCCTTCGATAGCTCTGGATGCTTTCTACTGCCACAGGAATATGGATCGTGTATGTTGTAGATTCGACAGACTAATTCAAAGACGAAAATTTTAACAAAAGAAAGTGTAGCATGCAAGCGATTGTTTTTCACTTACAATGATTCGTAATTTGTGAATGAAAGATTTAACCACTTTTAATAGCTTGCTAAATACCTGCTGAATATTTGCCTACCATGTCAATTTGAGGTCTAGATGTATGACCATCCATCTGACTGAGTGTGCTTATTACCTCCATCTGTTTGTGACAGAAAGTGTAAATAACATCGGCTTCAACATTACTTAAAATTCGAATATCATGTGAAAAAAATTAAGATTACCTCTTTTGCCTACTTTCTTTCGAACCTTAAACATTGGGTCATATTCTGGGGTAATTTGGCAGGAACTAAGCGAGTTCTCAGAATACAAAAAAAGGCCATTCCAATCATAAAGGATGCAAACCTAGAAACTCCTGTTAAAAAGTTTAGATGTTCTACCCATACCATGTATTTACGTTATGGAGACTGTCCTTTTTCAAAACTAACGTAATGGGCAAAGAACAGCAGACTATTTAAAAAACAACCATCTTCACCATAACAATGTTATTGTTATCTCCTGTCCATAGACTGGTCTGATACAGCTTGCTTATACATGCATTACCCCACGACCACTTGCGTAAGTTAGCTTACATCTGGAAGCAACCCACTTCCACACTCTTATTACGAAAGTTAAAAGGCGAATTCACTTTCCCCAGTGACGGCCGATAGGTGGATTTGCTCTCATTCTGCGCTGAGTCGCTCGACAGCACAAACCTGGAATAGTTTGTTTGTGTTCATGAACAGTTTGCGTCTTGCGAAAATAATGGGGTTAGTTTGCAAATAAGTAAATAAAAGTGTCATCCAACAAGTAAGCTTCCCTGTTTTATAAGCTGTGCACATGACATGTGAGGGCTAGCGAGCTCCACTTGTCTGTGACCGACAGACAACACTCATACCGGCTTACGATGCATACCACAGTATCTTGCCAGTACACTGCCAGTTAGCGTGGAGTTACCACTACAAAGTGTGTCTGCTTGTGAGCTGCGCTCTGACATTCGTTTTCTCACAGCAAAACAACTTTCTACTGTAAATATCCATCGGGCGATAATGTCTGTCTATGAGGAAGGTTATAAGAGCATTCAAATGGTTCGACGTCGGCGCGTAGAGTTTGTGGCAGCGCGCGAAGATATGCATTACGAACAATACACAGGGAGGCATACTACAACGAAATTTGATGACACCATATAGCAATTCGCAATATTGTGCAGGACGATCGTAGCATTGGAATTGACCGCACAGTAAAACGGCTACCTCCTGGGGCTGCAATTGGACGCTGAACCTTTGCAAATATCCTGGTAGGACATCTTCACAACCACAAGGTCTGTGCAAGATGAGTGCCACTTTTGCTGAGTGATGTCCACTAGTAACAACAGATGAATTTTACCAGAATCTTTGTGGAAATGCATCAGAGAGAGGTAAATCTGCTCTTCAAATGGCTTGTCGCTGGGAATGAGATTTGGGTCCATCATCAGACTCCTGAGACAAAGCCTCATGGCACAGTGTGAAAGAAACCTAGCGACAGAGCAAAAACAAAAAAAAAGAAAGGACGGAAAAGATAGTCAGAGCAACATCTTTTGGGGCTCTTGGGGGGTTTTGCTCATTCACTACCTGCCACACAACGGAATTGGCGAGGTGTCAACAAAATAAAACGCCCTAAACTCTCGTTTCGCAAACTTATTTTCGTTCATGTCTATTCTCAGCCTCATACAGCTCGAATGACACAGATGAAGCTCGAAAGATTCAACTGGGAAGTTTTCTTACATCCTCCATAGTCACCAGAACTTTCCACAAGTGGATCTCACATGTTTACCAATACAAAGATTATCTTGTATTTAAGCACTTTAACACAAATAACAGAGTTGCACCAACAGTAAACAGCTGGTCACAAGCTCAGGCCCCAACCTGGTACAACCTTATTTCAACATGATACATTGTGTGTTATGTTTTTTTTTTACAAAATAGGGAAATTTAATTATTGGATGGCCCCCCATAAATATTCCCTAAAGTGTCTAAATGCGATGGGAATATAATTCTACAGTTCAGCAACTTGTTGTAATCACTTATTTGTAATATAATAATACATCATCATTTTGAAGTGACAAAATAGATTTAAAAATATTATAACTGAGATATTAAACTTGCTGAGATTCATATTACTGCAGAACAGTCAATACTGCAAAGATATTTTTAACTTAATATAATAATAACATTTTTTGTTTTAGTCTTTCTGTGTAAATATTATGGAGAAATGGAACTTTATTTGTGACTTTTAAGCACTTAAAGCTACTCTTGACCCTCATTAAAACTTATCTAAATACTATAGTGCTCACATTAGTGCTGTCATTCAGTGATGTTTTGGACAGTAGTATGAAGTTTGGTTATAAAATTAAGTACCTTATTGGAAAAAAAGAGATGAAGTCAATCAGGACTATGCACAATGGAATTATTGTGAAGAAGCACATAAATTAAATGATGAATATTGATTTTAGAAGTATTGACATTGAAGGTCTGTTGATATTAGTGCCAGTTAAAGTTCACCCAGACTATTTGTATCTTCCAATTCCTTTCAATTATTCTTTCCAGATAATTTTTTTTAACTATTCAAGCAACAATTATTAACCAGTTTCCATTATTTACCTGTTCACCTATATGCCAGTATTCAATGGCGAACGTCTAAAAGAAATTTTTTTGAGTTAAAAGATTCATTTTATTGTTACAAGAAACTAATGAAACTTCCGTTGTATTTGTTTCACGCCCAAGAGATTGGGACTCATAAAAAGTTGGAGGAGTCAGTTAAAATTAAATTCGAATGTAACTTTAATTTGTTGATCTTCTTTACTACATTATTTACATATATTATGATATCCATCTTTTTGATATTTATCTTTGTGAAATTCTTCTGTATTCTTTTATTCATAGAATAACTATACTGCTTTAGCCTGTTTGATATAGTCCATTTAAAGATTATAAAATAGGAAAAAACAAAACTTTTACAAAATTCACAGAGTGAATTCCATTCATTTATGTAATTCAAATTTTTCGGTAAGTATTCTGTGTTGTGAATCGTAAGTTACTTTCTTTTTACCATACGTTTCTATATACGCAAGTGTGTCATTTGTAACTTCATCATTAAAAGTTGCACAAAGTTACATAGTCGTTTTCTGTGAAGTTACAATATTTTTTCTGGAAGTCATATTGATGACATAAATCGTATAATATGTTATAAAATTATATGAACGAACATCTGCATCGCCTTTCAGTAGTGTAACTAGTTTAAAATCGAGAAATGCATCATATGCTTTGATGAAATCATTGGTTGGATTAATATTCCACATCTCCTGTACGAAAATTCATTTCTTCCATTTCTCATGTATATATCCTGTAGTTTAATCTGATCGAACAATGGAGAGTAACATAACTGATTATTTTTACGATTTGTCTGAAATTTATCAAATAAACAAAATATGGAATATCAAATTCTACTGAGTTATAGTAATTTGTAATATAAAGTTCAAAATATTTCTTATCACTCAATCCTGCAATCCCTACAGTTTGTAGCTCATAATAAATGCCGGAATTTTTAGATTTTTGAGAATATTTTGTCGTTGTTATGACTCATAATTCGGATCATATTTCGTAATTGGTCTTGTGGAATTTTTAAGAATATTTTATCATTGTTATGACTCATAATTCGGATCATATTTCATAAGTGGTCTTGCGGAAGTGTATCTTTTATTTCAAGTCCTGCTTCATTATAATTGGCCATCTAAGAATTGCAACTCCAGAACTAGAAGACCTTGTAAAAATTTATGGTTAAATCACCTTCCCACATTATTTCCTTATAACCTTTAAACAGACGACCAAGCTTTGCCAGTGGGTAAAGTACTTGACTTTTCTTAATTTTTACTTTACCATTATTAAGAGTATGTCCTTCCAAGCATATTTTATCAGAAAGAGATGAACTCAAATTTAAAAAAATTTACTAAGAAATGAAAAGATGTTCTATTCTAGATAAAATATGTTTTCCTTTCTTTATGGTTATAATATCAGATAAATTTGCTACATAACTATCAATTAATTTTTAATTGGAATTTCCATCATGTGCTGGACAATCAGATGCTTATCTATTAGAATTAGCTACAACAGTTCTAAAACGCATGTACAGCTGTGCACGACTTGGATGAAGTCAACCATCTCCAATATTTACTTCTGTTTCTGCTTCTTACTATAAGTGGTAGCGAGGAGACATATGATGAGATCCATCATACCAGTAATGTTTAGAAATGTATATTTCAATCATACATTAAAAGTGTCAGAAAATGTTTTTAAAAAAGTAAAGTTTTATTTTCGTATACTCACATCGACCACAACTGTCTCTTCATCATTTTGCCGGCACTGAGAATCCTGCATCTGGAGGTTTGGAGCAGGCAAGAGGAATTTGCGTGAGCAGTGGTGGAGCAATCCTACATCAGTAATGTTATAATAAGGAAAATGCACAATGGAATTATTGTGAAGAAGTACATAACTTAAATGATGAATATTGATCTTAAATATATTGACATTGAAGGTCTGTTGATATTAGCACCAGTTAAAGTTCACTCAGGATATTTGTACCTTCCAATTCCTTTCAATTATTCTTTCCAGATAATTTTTTTAACTATTCAAGCAGCAATTATTAATCAGTTTCCATTATTTACCTGTTCACCTATATGCCAGTATTCAATGGCGAACGTTTAAAAGAAAATTTTTTTGAGGTAAGAGATTCATTTTATTGTTACAAGGAACTAATGAAACTTTCGTTGTATTTGTTTCACACCCACGAGGTTGTGACTCATAAAAAGTTGGAGGAGCCAGTTAAAATTAAATTCTGCCTACAAACAAGATGCGCCAGGAATGCTGATTTCTGCAGTAAATGTAGGAAGCAGCTACGCTGTATGCTTGTATGGCCGCACTTGACGCTGTCTCTCTGTCAGTAGATAATCTCTTATCCTTCCAATTGATATCCTTTACAGAAAATGCATTTCTAAAGAAAAGAAGAAAATTTGCGTAAAGTAATTACTAAAGTGCAAGATAAATCATCAAATTCTATAAGACTGTGTCAGATAATAATCAGGTTTATTAGTGAACACGCAGTTAAATCTACTTTAATTGCAAAGTACTGATATTGAAAAATTGTGTTCACAATTTTGTTAAAAATTTTTTACATTGGAGTCATAGGAAATGGTCATTGTTGAAAACTCATCACAAAAAGGCAATATGCCAAGATATCGGAAATACAAGCTTGGCAACAGTTGAAGGTAACACCCCAACTCGTGAAATGGCTGATGGCAACAAACAATTTGCAGGTGAGTTACAAAACCTTAGTGAAGCATATTTTCAAATTCAGTAGACGCAATCGCAAAACAACATTTGACAGAAAACAAACCCATGCTTTTAGAGAAGTTAGATATTTTCACTGGTTATCCAGGATACGTGGGTTGCCCGTCAAAGCAAAATAGCAAAGGTTGCAGAATACAGCAACACTTGCCAGCAGTCGTTCTGTCGATGAAGGACAACTGCCATGCACTACACCACAAGCAAACACAAACACACCTGTCACTGACAGCGCGGCTTGTTTGTGAACATTACTTGCAGATGAAGGATTTCTTAGGCATCAACAGATTCCGGTACTGACCTCCGAAGGAAAAAGAACAAACGCCATGTTCCTTATCAGAGCATTTCGAAATGTTGTACCTCATACCTGGACTGAAGCCTAGAAAATTAGATTTGTTGTTGGATACACACAGGGTGACGTTCTGCTATGGGCTACAGACATGGTGGAACATTGACACTACTACGAGAGAACCTTTCTGGATAAATATTGGTCTGAGGTAGTACAAGAAAGGCTCAGGCGTGAAGTATACAACCCAGCTCCATTCAGTAGCAAACATGGAAGCTTAAGGGGGTATTTTGAAAAATATTTGAATAAAACCAGATACTGGACAAATCCGTGCAGAAAATTTTAAAGAGCAGTCTTCCTGCCCACATTAGGGAACAACTCATTACAATTCCGGAACACGACACCAAGTATTTTCCATCTGTACTGGACTCAATAGATTTGACATACAAAGAGAGACCAGTACTGTTCAAGCCTGTTAATATGCAGATAGTGCCACAGACCTATGGAAATGGTAATGGTAATCACAATGGCAATGAAGGCCATAAATTTAAAGGAGGATATAAAAGAAATGGGCAAAAATTTAACAAAACCACTACAATGGGCAAGTAGCATATGGCCAGACGTACAATATGTACAGACACGAGCTACCAGCAATACTCAGCTGATCACTTGGCAAACACAAATCAATACCAGACAGGCGAATAATCCACAAACATCGGAATTCGGCCAGTAAAGTAACGCACATATGCTGAATAACGCGCAAAGGTAAAGAGAATTTCAGTCGAGAGCCTCATAGGATACTAATTGGCGTAATCAAACACCAACAGTCCATATAGTAGAAGTTACACCCAACTCAGAGACCAATGCCACCACAACGCTGGAAAATTTGAACCAGTCATGGTAGGCCCACATTCTGTGATCTAGGAAGAGAGTGGGGGCAAGAGCTTGATCGACACTTGTTTTATGAGATATGATCAAGGTAGTGATGTGAAAGATGACCTATATCAATGTAATGAGGATACACAGAAAAATGTGACAGAGGGTAAGGTGGTACAAGCTACTATTAAGGTCAAAATATTTGACCTTGGTGTACCCATTGTGCTTGACACAGGTGCTATGACGAATTTGATGTCACAGGGATTCTTTCAAGAACTGAAGAAACGTGGGCGTATACCCATACTGCCAGTGAAAAATTGCAAGGTACAAACTGCCACTGGTTAGAAATCGAAAGGTGTCAAAGTACAAGCCTTAATTCCTGTACAATTAGGACAGTTTTCTGTACAATGCAATTTTTTGATAGTAGGGAAGTTAACAGTTGATTGTTTAATCAGTACGGATATATTCAGCACAAATGCAGTACAAATTCATATAGGAAAGGGCCTATTTCATTTCAATATAAGTAACCAATTATTTGCAATAGACCTAATCAGGGGAAGTACCAATAGACGTAAAACTGAAGTTAATCACAACTTTGAGGTTCAGTTGATAAACCTCATAGTTTTGTTTGTCAACACATACAATAACGAACAGATGGCAGGAGAAGAAGTAAATGTCGACACAATAAACACAAAGGTAAGTGAATCAACATGCTTGTCACAACAACAGGAAGTAGAACTTAGGGAACTAATACATCCTTGTATATATATTTGAAAATAGATCTGGTATCACTAAGGATTTTGTGTACAAAATGGAAGTATCTACTCACAAAAATTTTTGTTCTACTACATACACTATACCATGGACAAAGAGCGAAGCAGCAAGAAAGGAGAATAACAGGATCCTTGAATGGGGCATAATACAACCATCATTTTCCCCTTATTGTAGTCCTATTTTGGCCATGAGTAAGCCAGACGGCAAGGTGGGCTTGGTCCTCAAAGCATGTAATATTAATAAGATTATTGTACCAGTCCAAACACGTACAGACAATTTAGAGAAACAGGTTATGAAATTCCATAATGCTAACTTTCTTACTATAATCGACATCTGGTCTTCTTATTGGCAAATAAAACTACATGAAAAAAGTCAGAATTATACCGACTTCGCATGTGGGGAGGAGCTTCAAATTTCAAGAATTACCGTTTGGATTGAATGTAAGTGAAGGTGTATTTATCTCTGCACTGGACACTGTGCTAGGGCTTCAACTTTTGAGTAAGGTAACAGTATACGTGGACGACCTTTTAGCCGCTAGACCCACTTGGGTAGAACACTTAAGAATAATTGAACAAGCACTGACCCACTTTTCCAAATATGGAGTAGCAGCAAAACTCAGGAAATCTAATTTCGGGCAAGAAAAGATAAAATTTTTAGAAGAAATAATCTCCTCAGAAGGCATACTGCCAGATCCTAAAAATTTGATGCTGTTAGGGACTGCCCTGTTCCTCAAAACAAGATACAATTAAAAGCATACTTAGGCCTAGTCTCATTTTTCAGGAAATTCATCCCTAACCAACTTATGAACAGTGATGCTTTACTCAATCTTCTCTGGAAAAACAGACCATGATTATGGGACAGGCAATGTCAAACCGATTTGCAGACATCAAGCAAGGTTTATTAAATGCTAATATTTTATCTCAACCAGGCATGAAGAAGGATATTTGTTTATACACCGACGTGTCTTCTCAAGGTCTGGGTCCACGCCTTTCTCAAATAGTGGAAGAAGAGAGAACTCTCATCGCTAAACTAATTAGCTACGCCAGCGACACCTTATCTGAAGCTGAAGGTTCATATTCAGTTAGAGTTGGAGGGTTTGGCTGTAATTTGGTCCTTTAAAAAGTTTGAATATGTCCTTTGGGGTACACACACAAAAGTATACTGTGACCATCAGTCCCTATCGTTTTTGTTAACTTGTAAATTACTACACCTACAGATAACCGGGTGGTGCATGTATCTTCAAGAATTCGATTTTGAAACAGTGTACATAAAAGGGAACCAAAACAATAGCTGATGCTCTTTCTTGATTACCACACGGCTTAGAGGAATTCAACGATCTTTTGGAGCAGGGAGGTGAAATAACAGCTATGTTGGTGGAAGCCAAAACACTCCGACTATATACTGCCCACATCTGTGAACACAGGGAGCAATTACAGCAGGAAGCTGAGTAAGGTAGGAGTGAAACTTACGCAAAACAGTGACGAAAAGTTAAAAAGGTTTTACACTATTCACAAAGGTGTTCTGTACCATAGGAAACATCCCAAATTATAACAATGGCGCTTGTGTTTGCTAAAGGAATATGTAAATGATTTTATCTTATACACACAAAATACTTGGGGCCATTATGGCACTACAAAATGCACAGACAAAACAGGTAGATATCGTTATTTCCCCAACCTTTGACAAATAGTACTACAGGTGGTAAGCCACCAGAATGCAAAACATTCCAACAGCTCCAAACAGATAGAACTACATCCCATTGCGGTTTAAAAAAGCCCAAGAAAAGGTATCATTAGATCTGCCTGGAGCCTATCTCAGGGGTAAGGGGGGAGAAATGCATATTACATCTGTATCATATTCTCACCAAATACATAAAACTGTATGCTGTACAGAACATTAGAGCCAGTTCAGTTATAAGGTGAATTAAAGAGGATTATTTTACAAGAGTAGGAAAACCAGAAGTCATGTTAACAGATAATGGCTCACATTTTGTTAAATGTAAATGGAAAGAGTTTGTAGATTCCAACCAATTCAAACAAATTTTAGTATCCAATTTCGTCCCGAAGCATCCCCCATAGAAAGGGTATTTAAGGAATTCGACAGGTTTTGGAAATTTGTGATAAGGTGCTATGGGACCAAACTGCTGGGGTCATCGGTCCCTTCAACAGGTTAGTAAGGACCTATATACCTTGTAAACATATAAAGTGGATTGAATATGTCATTCCCTTCTTACAAGCTGTTAACAACCATCCCCATATATGAACTAGGTTTACACTAAATGAGCTGATGTTCAATTGCAAACAAGTAGACGAGTGGGAAAAACCTTTGCCCAAGATACCAATACCGGAATTACCACTGGATGATAAAATACAAGAAGTAGTAATCAACCTTGAAACCTGGGCTAAATGCAGGAAAGGAATTTATGACACAAAACTGAAACATACAATACAGTTTTCTACAGGACAAAAGGGATTACTTAGAACACATCCCAAATACACAAAAATTGGAAAACTGAACTATAAGTGGCAACTACTGTACAATGAACCATACATAATTACTAAAATCTCCTACCCAGGGGCATACAGATTGGCACACATGAACATGGGCAAAGACAAAGACCTTTACCCACACAACGATTTGAGAGCGTTTATATGCTGAAGAAGGGCTGTATGCCCTCTGAGTTGTACGTATGTATAATAATATTAGATTTAGGATGCTGGAAAGTTACATTCCCGAATTTATTTTGTTAGCTGACAAGGAAAATTTTTGGTTGTATTTTTTCTTGTATGTGAAATGTGTAAATGATAAGATGAGTGCTTGTAACAAGGAAGAATTTTATTTTTATGTGTTTAGAGATAACGATACTCTAAATATCCAGTTGTAAACAAATTAATGAACATGTGAAACACACCATAGCACACAATGCAATACACAAATCGCCGAGTCGTAAGTGGTATCAAAGTGATGCAGCACATGGTCATTGGGGAGCAAGCTAGTCAACAAACCGCAAATGTGTGCACACCAAACAGGCACAGCTGGGAGTGTTGGAGCGCCCAAAACAATCAAATCTGTTGAGCTACACGCTGCACTAGCACTTGTACAGCCTATTGCATAAACAGGGACATACAAAATTAACAGAGAGTCTATACTACAACTATAACTGTCTACACAGTACACACATACAAAGATAAGCTAAGGGGTTATATACTGTAATAGGATGACCGGAGTGGGTGACATGGTCGGGGTTGAAGGGCGTGGCTGGGTAGAAGAAGGTGGCTGTTTTTGGCAATCTCCCTCTTTATTGTTGATTCTTCCAATACATTTTCCGGTAGCTCAGCCCCACCACTCGTGTCATGGTGGAGACGTGCTGATGCATGTAGCCCAGGGAACACGACGCCGTGCTTGGTCAGCGGCCGCACAGGCGGTAGGAGGTTAGCAGCACAAGGCCCAGCCCAACTCGCTTCCTGCAGACACTGCGGCTCGTGACGATGCGGGGAGACGCCGGTGCAGCAGCGGGCAACGCCCTCCGCCAGCCGGTCCTTGGGGACAGTGTCACTGATGATGACGACGTAACAGCGACCGAACGCCCAATCGGTCGAACCAATGCTGACGCCCACTTCTGATGCCCTTAAATAGTGCAGACCGCTGTTGAATCCACCGGTTATGCGGCGCCGTGTTTATTAGAATATTCTCGATGAATTGGCTAACGCAACCGCGCCACGCGCGGCCCGCGCCTGCGTAATTCTGCTAATGCTGCATTCTGGCTGTTGATGGCTGCCGCGCACGTAGAGACATACCGACGCTCGTTGCAAAACTGTGTCACCTGCATAACGCGCTGGCCAGCCTTCGTCCGCCGTCTGTTGTGAGGCTGGCGCATCGCGCACTGAAACACACTAAATCACAATTTCGCACCACATTTCCTAAAAATAACCCCTTGTCCTCTACAATTCCTCCCTCGTACGAAAAGAATTCGTCCCCAAATTCAACCAATTAGTCAAAACAACTACAGTTCACTTCACTAACACCTCAAAATGCGATTGATTCACTATTTACACTGTGTTCATTCACTTCTATCCTCAGTCTAATCTTTGTTCATAAACATTACTCAGTGTTCGGCTGCAATGCTTCACAACTGTTCAGTGATTTTGTCTGAACCCTTAGGTTAAAGGTTGGAAGGGGCGGGACTTGGACTAACTTCCTCTTGAGCCGATAGTACACTAACCATACGACAAAGATAAAAATACAGGTGGCGGTGGTTGATGATCCAATAACTAGTAAACACTGCTTATGCTCATTACAGTACTCATGCACTCGTTGAAAAAGATGTTACATAGTTATACGTCCATCCTGAGCTGCTAGCATCTGGTCGAAATAGGCGAGCAAAGGCGGGTCTAATGTGCTATTCAAAAGAATGAGATTTTCTTTCGTGACGAATTGCACCGGTTGGTCAAGTACATAGATCAATGCGCGTGTTATATTCATGACTGTAGCTCCAGTAATCACGGCTGGAAAAACGGAAAGATGGCCCTGAAATGTCACACTGTGTGCTGTTAATTAACAGTCCCTGCCCGCGCAATTCTATTCTTTGCGTACTCCCTTGCTTACCCTGCTCATAACAAACGCAATTAATAACGACTGTGTTTTCCATTACTGAAAATACCCAACGCGGACCCACTTCCTGAAAGAACTGCACCGTGCCTGCTATAATTTCCTTAGGCAGTCCACGACCGGTTCTTGAGAGTGGAATAGAGGTTACTCACAAGATTTGGGAACAGTGTGTAACAATTTCGCGGGGCAGATGGTAACTGAACCCGTTCGACAAGGCAGCAAGTCTTGTGCAGTGAGGAACGCATGAGCTTGTCTGTTACGTGCCACTAACAGTATTTCCCGTATCGTTAATTGTACGAATTTCTGCAAAATTTCCCACTTCACTGGATACGTATACAAGGCGTAACACTCAAATTTACAATCCTTACATGTTAATGGCATTATGATATGAATTCTCAGCAGGGTATCCGTCTGCGTACTGGTAACAGTGGCCATTTTGTAGTACAGAGATAAGTGTTCGTCTGTTAATATCGCCAGTAGCTCCAGGGATGCGGGTAATTCCGACTGAACTTCCTGTAATCCTTCCCGAAGTTGTACTGAAGGTAAGTACCAGGGTTAGGTGCCCACGCATTGCGTGCAACAAAGCCTCCTGTAGTTCTGTGGGTTCTATGCGTGCTGCCGTAATACTATCAGCAAGAAAACGGAGCAGCTTAGCGATTATCAGGTTGATTATACCCAAGTCGTGATTGGTTGTGTCGGCTGTGGCCTTAATGTGGGGCATCAAGGTCGCGGCCAAAGCTCGCAATTCGCGCGTATTATTAACTACATCTTTCTCCAAACTCTCTAATTGGATTGCGTGAAGATCTAGCATTCCCTGGTTGCTATTCACATTATCCTGTACCTGCCGTAGCGTTTCATTAATACTTTTAATATCTTCCGCGTCAGCGGTCCCAAAAACAGTTTTTAGGATATGGCCACCTGCGTCTAACCATCCTATTTTCCTATGGACATGAAGGATTAACCCTGCAGTTTGCCGGAACTGAGCTTGTAAGCATGCAAAAGCTGATCGTAGTAGCTGATATTCCCAGTATGTCATTAAATCTTGACTGATTAGCCATCATGGAATGAAATTCATTAAATGTATCCTCTAATTTACAGATTTCGTCTTCAACCGCCCAAATATTACAGTCCACCCTTAAGGTCCATTGATGTCTGGACATAATTATGTCCGCTTGTCGTGAGAACAAAACACCACTTGATATAGGACATACCTTCAAGGCTTCAGCTAAGTTGCAACAGCAAAACAGAATAACTATGCTGAGAGATAGTGCACACTTTCTCTCTTCCCTCTTCAGCGCAGCCCATTACGCTGGAACTGCTGGTCTTACCAGAACGTCATGCCTCCTGAGAAACAAAAGAAAAACAACTCACATTAGCTCTTACTTTTTACGCTTGCCCTAAGGGCATAGTAGCATGTGTGATCGCTTCCACAATTAACTTGATTCTCTTGTTTACCTACTCCTTTCTTATTCTTTTTCTTAGATTCATCTTTCTCTTCACTATAAGTTACTGCAGACAAAGAAGAAAGTTCCTAAAAATTCCCCTTGAAAGGCCTAATTCGGCTCACATGCACAATAGTAGGGCGAGTTGGAAGCTGTAATTTTACATTCACCGGCGATGTCATCTCGATCACCTGGAAAGTATCTTGATAACGGGATAGAAATTTTTTCTTTTTGCCTTTTGGCACATATAGATTAGTCATCATCACCCATTGTCCTACATGATATTTGGGTAAAGCCGCCTTTCTATTGTGAACATTGTCCTGTCTCTTTAACGCTTTAGTGTTCATTTTTTTCATCTGTCACCAGATTGTTTTCAACTTTGTGGATAAATCCTTAACAGCCGAAATATCGGTTCCTGGTGGGGTCTTGAGCAATTCAAACAGAGATGGCATCTTCTGACCGAACAGTACTTCGTACGGAGACAATCCTGTACTTTCATGCACTTTTGAGTAATACGCCGCAGTTACAAACGCCAATAGGGTATCCCAATTGTTGTGTTGCGAATTTACATAATAACTTAACATCTTAGCTATTGTATGATGAACTCTCTTGGTCTGACCATTAGCCTGGGGGTGTAACGCGCTCGTTCTCAATTTATTTACATGCAACAACTTGCATAACTGTTTCATCAAATAGGACATAAAGTTTGTCCCTTGATCTGTAATTATAGTTTCAGGTGTTCCGAATTTCAATATCCATTGATGTACCATGGCATGAGCCACTGTTTTGGCTCGCTGTTCCGGAATAGCTGTCATAGACACATAGCGTGAAAAATGACCTATTATTGTTCAAACATAGCGATTACCCGCTGGTGTTTGCACAAACGGTCCAAAGACGTCTAAGCCAAGTAATTGAAAAGGTCTATCTGCTTAAGGTAGTCGTTGCAACACAATTTTCTGATGACTCAATTCCACCCGTTGAGCACACGGAATGCAATTCTTTACATACTGATCGACATCTTGCCTATGTGTTGACCACCAATAACTCTGTGCTACCCTCCTTTCCATTGCTCTTCGACCTGAATGACCAGAAAACATTGAATCATGTGCTTGCCTTAAAATTTCGCTTCACAATTTTTCTGGTACGACTATGCGTGGACCATTCCTAGTTTTATGGTACAATATACCGTCTTCCACGACGAAGTGTCGCTGCGAGGTAAATCGTCGACAGTCGGTGTTGGCGGTTTGTGCCTCCTCCCGTTCGTTCTCATTTATTCCTGTGCATTCCATGGTGCATACTTTATGACTCAGACCATCCACGTTTCGGTGCGATTTACCCGGTCGTTGAATCACTTCAAAATCTTACTCACTAAGATGCAAAGCCCACTTAGTTAATCTACTCATTGATTCTTTAAGCCCTAACAACCACTTAAGTGCTGCATGGTCAGTAATCACCTTGAAACGTCGTCCATACAAATAACACCGGAAGTAGGTTATTCCGAAAATTAATGACAATAACTCCTTCTCGGTTGCCGAGTAATTTTTTTCTGCATTGTTTAGCTGTCTGGGAGCATATGCTATCGGGTGTTTCTGCCCATCTATTTCCTGAGATAATACAATATCCAAAGCAAAATTGCTAGAGTTACAAGATAATATAAACTGTTTACTAAAATCTGGAAAAGTCAAAACCAGACTAGATGTTAACAAATTTTTTAACTTTTGAAAAGCCTCTTCGGATTCTGCTGACCATTGAAATTTTGCTCCCTTCTTCAACAACTGTGTGAGGGGCTCTGCAATTTCCGCAAATTTTGGAATATACCTCCTGTAAAAATTGGCGAGACCTAAATAAGACTGCAACTCTTTTGCTTTCGTAGGTGTAGGAAAATTCATTACTGTCTCTGCAAGTTTTGGATCCATGTGGACACTCTCCTGTCCTATAATATGACCTAAATAACGGACTTCTTGCAACGAAAAATGACATTTTTCCATATGAAGAGTTAACCATGCTGCTATCAGACTGTCGAAAACTTCACGCAAATGGCACACATGTTCTTGCACGTCATTTGAGAAAACAATTATGTCGTCCAAATATACCATACACTGATTTAGGTTTCAGCCCTCGTAACACACTATCTAGTAATCGTTGGAAGGTTGCTGGAGCATTTTTGAGTCCGAAAGGCATTTACCAATACTAAAAATGACCTGTAGGTGTTGAAAAAGCTGTCTTCGGTCGGTCTTCCAGGGCGACCTCCAATTGGTGGTACCCGCTTCAAAGATCCAAGGTCGACACTGTATTATCCAGAGTTTCAGTGATATTAGGCACTGGGTATGCATCCGATACAGTTTTTTGATTCAGGAAACGATAACCACAACAAAAACGATATGCCTTGCCCACATCAGGTGATTTTTTTACCCACTATTACGACAGGAACGGACCAGGGACGACTACTGGTTTCTATTATTCCATCCCTAAGCTGTTGATTAATAAATTCTTCCATGACAGGCTGTAAACTTTTTGGAACACGATATGGACGTTTATACACCGGTGCTTCATTCCCAGTGGGGATGTAATGCTGAATTAACGGTGTGGTGGGCAGTGGACCATGAGAATTAAATAACTCTTTATATTCCGTCAAAAGGTTCTCCATGACTTCTCTGTCTTGCCCTTCTAATTGTGCTACTTTACCCCTCAGTGTGGACCAGCTGACAGACACTCCCAGCATTGTGTAATCTGCTGCGAAATCCTTACCCAGTTCATCTTCCCCTATTAACTCCAGATTCGCTATTATGGTACCCTGTGCTAACTGCATCTCTTCAAGGGCAAAATTATCAATACTGACAGGCACAACCTTTTCTCCTCTATCTCCCGCTGCAGCGCGTAAAACACTTCATTTTATCCACCGGCTCATTCTCAGACCAAGGTTCAACGACACACAACGAATTTACTGGCATGCTAGCTCCAACATCTGCCCAGATTATTTTCCCTGTACCCTTCGGTATAGTATCCCACGAGTTAACCCTAAGGGACCTTGTTCGCTGTTTAGGTGGCCCACCCAACGTCTGGGCGGTTCCTTGCGAGAGTAATGGTTTTTTGGCCACAAAAGCTAGGCGAAATTGTATTCCGTTCCAGGTTAACTTTTGCATGATGCGCAACCAGGGAATCCAATCCGAGTATGACATCATAGCTGCTGTCACCAACTGGAAGAACTTCTACCATCACCTGAAAGTTCCTCATTTCCTCTCAGAAGTTTAACACTGCTGATCCGAGTGACTTCATCTGTCCTCCAACCACGCCACTTAACGCCCAGCGTGGTGGTTTTAATTCTACATTCTACTTTACCGAGTACATTTCTACTCGCCACATATACCTGAGACCAAGTATCCAATAAAAATTTGCACAGTCTGCTCCTGACCAAGCCGGTCAGAAGAAGGTCTGATTCTACACTAGCATTAATCCTTACCAGGGGTGTTGCACAGTGGACACACCACCCCCTGCCCCATTTAACTGAGGGGGTGAGGCCCACCTTGCGGTTTCCTATCATGTTTCTGCAAGGACCCATTGCAATTACGCTCCCGATGATCCCAACGTCTACATTTCCTCCACTGCACTTTCTTGCAATCGCGTCTAATGTGTCCCATCTGACCACATTTTATTTCTGTGTTAAATACTGCTTTCCTGTCCCGCGTCGTTGTTACTGCTTCAACTTCCTCTAACGCCACAGCGATTCTGACTGCCTAATTGAGAGTCTTAGGAAATTCCATCCTGATCTTGTGGGAGGTTTTGGGTTGTATTCCCCGCAAAAATGCGTCTAGTGCCCTCTGCTCAACTTCCTGCAGAATGGCTTCATTAGTCCTATCATAATCTGTTAGCTCATAGCTATTAACATTAATTTTTCGAATTCGGTCTACAAAAGCTTCCATTGATTCCCCATTCCTTTGATACATTCTATTCAATTGTTATCGATAATATCTACATGGATTTTTCCTCCGATGCCTTTCCAGCAACCCTTTTTTAATACGTCAAACGTCTGAGCATCCCTTAATTCTTCATGGTATGTAACGTATGCTCCGGCATCCCCAGTTACTTTCAAGTTAGCCACATGCAAAAGCGTTTCTGCACCCCAATTTCCCATTTTTTAAATTTTTTTAATTTTTTTATTTGGCCTTTGAGTGTGTACTCAATTTAGCCATCGGCAAATTTCCCAATCTAGCGGCCATGCTAAGGTTCCCTAAAAAGAATCGTAACATCCTCCCCAGCTTTTACCAATAAAGGGGTGACCAAAGGCGCAGCGTTAGTGTCAAAGGCAATTGCATTAACAGGAAACCGTTCCATGCTCGCTTATTTAGACCGAGCAAGCTCCACCTCTTATTCCAACACCCACTCAAGTAGGTGCTGAATAGCCAACTCGGCTGACACAGACTGCTCCATCACTACCAGCTATCGAATCAAGACTACAGTAAGCCCAGAAAGAACAGGAAGGGAAGACGGACTATGCTACAGGTTCAGACAAACCACCAAACGAAAAATTGGCACTTACTTGTCATGTTGCAGGAGTTGCAGATCCATTGTTGCCCTTCTCAGGTGCCACATATCCTCGTCGATTACCAGCCACAATATCCTCCAAATCGAGGGAGAAGACCACTACTGTTACCAATTGTAACAGGAGTGTGTGTTGCGCAGGTTGCATGACTGACACCACTTGTAATAGGATGACCGGAGTGAGTGACATGGTTGGGATTGTAGAGCGTGACTGGGTAGAAGAAGGTGGCACTTTTTTAGCAATCTTCCACTATATTGTTGGTTCTTCCAATACATTTTCCAGTAGCTCAGCCCCACCGCTCATGTCCTGGTGGAGATGTGCTGATGCATGCAGCCCAGGGAACACGACGCTGTGCTTGGTCAGCGGCTGCACAGGTGGTAGGAGGTTAGCAGCACAAGGCCCAGCCTAGCTCGCCTCCTGCAGACACTGCGGCTCATGACAGTGCGGGGAGACGCCGGTGCAGCAGCGGGCAATGCCCTCTGCCAGCCGGTCCTCAGGGACAGCGTCACTGATGATGACGACGTAACAGCGACCGAACGCCCGATTGGTCGAACCAATGCTGACGCCCACCTCTGATGCCCTTAAATAGTGCAGACCGCTGCTGAATCCACCGGTTATGCGGCGCCGTGTTTATTAGAATATTCTCGATGAGTTGGCTAACGCAACCGCGCCACGCGCGGCCCGCGCCTGCATAATTCTGCTAATGCTGCATTCTGGCTGTTGATGGCTGCCACGCACATACACACATACCGACACTCGTTGCAAAACTGTGTCACCTGCATAACGCGCCGGCCAGCCTTCGTCCGCCGTCTGTTGTGAGGCTGGCGCATCGCGCACTGAAACACACTAAATCACAATTTCACACAATATTTCCTAAAAATAACCGCTTGACCTCTACAATACACAGGAAAGGCACGCTAAACTACGAGATAGTTATTTAAGCTATGCTACTATATACATTGTATCTATATATGTACAATATTTACGAATTTAAGTATTGAAAGTGCATGCACTAATTATATATGATATATATATTCTTGCTGCAAGATAAACAAGTGAGTAAAGGGGTACAAGGGGTAAAGTGAATAAGAGGTCGCGTCATGCCTATAATACACTTTATCTTTCAGATTTACAAGGTAAGTAGAGATGTACACATGAAATTTGTGATAGCATGACTGCACACTGAATTGAATGAATGCATGGCTGAATATATGAAAAAGGTATTAGTAGCCTTTGAGCTACTATGCACTATGAAGTTTAGTTCCAAGTTTGTATTAAATTTTTTCTTCCAGGGAACGATTCATCAACACATTCTAAATTGAAGAAAGATAAATGCTTGTAGACTCTTTGGTGCCATATGAAAGATAAATATAGTTGTAATTTTATGATATGAATGAATGTGACAGTGTGAAAGTATGTAAAGAAGAAAACAGTTGCAGTGCGTCACGTATCACACTGCTGAACTAAGGCTGAGCTGTACCAAATAATCAATGGGTCAAAATCTAACTACTATGATAGTCGACTAAACATGAAGGGGTCAAACACTTTTTTTTGTATTGAAATTTTTTTTGAACATTTGTATTGTTTTATGCTCATCGTACTTAACATGTTGTATTGATGATACAACTCTGTATACCTCAGCATATGAAATGGTTATCTTTTATACAATGAACATAACAAGCAAGTATTGAACTGCACTTTGAAACACTGAATAAGTATTTGATGCGATTGGTATCGTCAGATTTTAGTTGTGTTTACAAACAACATGCTGATTTGGTCTTGGGATCACAATTAAGTCTATTAAAGAGACGTAACTGAGCACATAAATGCCTTTCAATGGAATTTTCTCAACCCTGTAGTTGGAGAATGTTAGAGAGGCAAGGCCATGCGCAGTTATCTAAGCAGTGAGTAGTATCTATGTAGCGACTATTGTTTACTTATTTAATCCTTTGGAATTAATAAATATGCTCCAACAAGACGTCACTGTAAACTGAAATTAAATGTATGTCAATTTATGCCATAAAGGAAATGTATTGTGTGAATGCTATATGAAGAATATATAACCAAACAAGAGTAATGTGTGTATTCACATAACTGGAATCTAATAATGTAATGTAATTGTAATTTAAAACAATGTATAAAAACAATACGATGAGCAATGAAAATATATGTAAGAAGGAAAGAGCATATTTTACTGACTAAAATGTATATAAGTGACGATAATGGCATGTCCGCAAATGAATAGGATAAGCGTATTTTGTAATTGTATTTGTGTTTTTTTATATTATGTGTATAGTATGTGGAAAGGACACTACAGAAAGTTTATGTAATGCAACTGTATGAAAGACACCCAAAAACAAAGTCGATGGATGCCAGATGTAGGGTTGGTGTGCCTGCTGAATAAGTGAGAGTGGTGAGGTGAAATAACTTCCTCAGGCCGCTGATATGGAAACAAGTTCTCACTGCATCGAATGCTTCATAAGGAATCGCGCTGTTGAACACGAGCTTCACGAATTTTTACACTGAAAGCTACCTTAAACACATGACACCTATGCTCAGGTCTCGTATTGAACATGTATGTGCGAACTTTGATGATAACAGACATTGAGCTACGTGTGAATGCTTGATATTAGTACCAGTTAAAGTTCACCCTGGATATGTGTACCTTCCAATTTCTTTCAATTATTCTTTTCAAATATATTTTTAATTATTCAAGTAGCAATTATTAATCAGTTTCCATAATTTATCAGGCCACCTATATGTTGCTATAGAATAACTGTATCTACCGTTTGAAGTGAAAAAATGTGCTGCAACATATAATTCTCACAGACTAACAACTAAAAATGGAAGACAAACTATTGAAGCTCTCTGACAGCTTGTAAAACTAGAACGAGTAAATTAAAAAATTTTCGTAGGTGATGGTTTACCACCCAATATTCGAGTAGCAATTATCAATGAATTACATAAAGTAATGAGAAAAAATTTTAAAGAAGAAATATAATTTCTCTAAGTATTGAAGATTAATCTGAAATTGATTCAGGTAATCTGAAAGGAATTTCAAAATAAATAAAGAATATAAATAATTATAAACTGTTAGCAATGGTTTTTCGAACTTTCCTTGGGCAATAAACATAAAACAATGAAGAATCTGACAGGAGCTTTTGAAAAAGTGTTTAAAGTTGAAAATACCAAGAAATTTACAAACAGATAATGGCAAAGAATTTTTAAATAAATAATTTCAAAAATTAATGAAAAATATAATATCAATTATTATTCAACTTTAAATCAATTAAAAGCTTTTGTTTTTGAAACGTATAATAGAACACATAAAAGATATGGAAAAACGTTAGTCTTCAAGGAAATTATGAATGGACCGACTTATGTAAAAATCTAATAGACGAAAACAAAACACTAATCATTCAATATTAAAAATGAAACCAACAGCTATCAATGGAAGAACACTAAACGAACTGCTGCTATACCTAATGAAAATGTAAAGTTAGCATTAGTAAATTAAAAGGACTTTTTGAAAAGGATACACCACTAATTGGTCAACAGAAAATTTTGAACTTGAATTTGTTATTCATTCTAATCCAATTACATATAAATTGAAGGTAATTGATGGAGAAGAAATAAAAGAAATTTTTGTCACTAGGAATTACAGAAAACAAAATATCGTGATACTTATCTTGTTAAAAAGTTTTGAGAAAGAAAGGAGATAAGGCATATATTAAATGGTTAGGTTTTGATAATTCACAGAAGAGTTGGATAAATAACAAACATTATAAATCTAGATATATAAATGCCTACAAAAGAATGAAAAACCTTCCACATTCATAATTTCTGTCTGTATGTTTCCTGATGACAATGAAGATATAGTCTCTAAATTTATAAATGAAACAAGTGATAGTAATGTGAATTATTTGTAGAATCTCAATGGAGAATAAATTTGTATTGTTTATGAATACTTGAAAATACAAATGTAAGTTACTTTAATATTTAAAATTTAACTTACAATTCTTTTTTTAATAAATTACAGTATGTTCATCATATGTGGTTCTGTATTACAAGCAAAAGTAGGGGGTGCTTCAGAGATGTATTTGCAACAGGTGCCGTTTATTTATAGTACTTTATACAAGGTTTTTAATTTTTATTTGATTTATTGTCTTTTGTTTCAGATTCTATTTGTGATCAATAAATTTCTTTGTTGAAAGAAGGGGGTATTTTTTGAAAAGAAAATGCCATTTATGAATTTTTATTTCTTTATGAAACTAATAAATTTTATTCCCAAAAATGGCGAGTCTAAATGGTATAAAAGTCAACGAATTAAAACTAGAGCAAAAAAAACTAGAACTGAAAGGTAATTCAAAATTCAGAAAATAACAAGGTATTGAGCTCATTAACAATAATATTAACAATTAAATGAATAACAACAACAATTAAGTGAAAAATTATAGTACTAAAGATAAAACATACTAACTACAAATTAAATGTTATTCTAAAATCGGAAAGGAAAAACTGATTGCATTGGTTAATTGTAATATTAGAATTTTACATTTTAAGGAATAATGTGAATTGTATTTGACAACAGCTGAAATATATAAAAATAAATTGTTGAGTATATTAAAAATAATTACCGATGTGAAATTGGATATAAATAAATATCAGGATATTATGCATTATCTGCAGATTTTACGAGAGAATTTAATGATAAATTAGACTGGGAAGTTATATTAGTGTTGGAATGAAATTTATCCGAAAATGTTATGAGAGAATTCCAAGACAATTTAAATTCGAATGCAATATTATATCATATTTTAACTATTAATTTTGTGAGAAGATTTAAGGAAAAACTAGGTTGAGAAGTTACACCAGAATGCTGTCTAAAGGCGAGCCACAAAAAAAGATATGTAGCCAGTTTCATGACAGAACGAATTGGATTGTAATATTACAACGTAAAATGACTAGAAATCAGTATTAATCAAGTCTTATTGAGTGTAATCATTTAAAACATTAAAATAATTATGGCAACAAATAATTCTTAAAGTTTCTTACATTTTTTGATACAAATTTAATGATTGGGATAACAATTAAGTTAAGGTTTCTTCACAGTTTTGCCAGATGTCTTCAATTCTGTATAACTGCCTTTGTAAATTTTTCCTTTGTGTTCCAATGACATAATAATTAAAACCACAATTTTCATGAAATAATTTTAAAAGAATAAAAGTTGTTCTTAAATCTTCATTAACTGTTTGAGGTAATAAACTATTTCTTTTTGCATTTCTTTCATACATAGTTCTATCAATGCACCATTCAATTACTGAATGTGATCTTCTCGAATTCCATTTAAATTTCATAAATGAGTTATTTGACATTTATGCATTTATTTTAATTCTTTTTAATTTTATGGTCTTTCGAATTGGTGGTAAAACTCCTTTATAAACCCAATCTTGAAATTTTTATGCAAAACGCATCTTGGATACGATAACTGAAGTATGGAGACCTGGTTCATCGATAAATGTTGTTGAATTTTGTACATATTTTGGTAGTGTCATTTTACTGGTGACAAAATTTTCATATTTTTTTAAGTAGTTTTGTTTAACATGATGTTTTATGGCATCCAAAAGATGTTCATATCCTAAAATATCAGCAATATGATTTCCATAAAACCATGAATTATTCATTTCATCAATAATAATGAGCACTTGCTTATTATTTTATATAAGCTTATTGTCGATGAGGTCTACTACTAACTCCATTTAATAGATTTTTTATTACTTTATTTAAATTCACTAATTAGTTTTCATATGTTTTATAATATTTTATGTGTATATAAATACAGTTACTTCTCCTATTGTTGTTTCTGAAAATAGTAATTAGTGATGATAAAAATTATGCATTAAAGTATTTAACTCAATTTGGTTATTTGAATATTCCATCAGCAACTGAAATAACCTAACTCAGTGATGATTTATTATGTGAATCATTAATGTTATGTCAACTGATACACAATCTTGAGAGAACTACTGAATTAAGTGAAAAAACTTTAATTTTATGAACAGACCTAGATGTGGTGAAAAAGATTCATTCAGTAGTTATAGAACTAGTATGTGTAACAGCAAAAGAAAAATATGACATGGAATTATAAATGAGAAAGTTAAAGAATGTTAGAAGTAAGAGAGACAGCATTTCTTTTATGGCAAAAATATATTGATATTCATTTTATTCGTGATATTAAAAACTCCAATATTTTAATTACAAGTAAAAGATGAATACATACACATGAAATATCTGGTCATCAATGTTCAAAGTACCTAGATGGAAAAAGCGATGTGTTAGGTCATGCACTTTTTCCAATATGAATAATGATCCTGTAGAAATACATACAGATAAAGATGAGATTTGGCATGTGGAAATTGACAAAAATACACCAGATTATCAAACAAATTTATTTGGAGTTTTCTTTCATGAGACTGTCACTCATTGGGTTTATATCATTCTGATGTTTATGAATTAATAATGCGTCCATACTACAAGTTGTACAACTTTGCTTCCACCGTTTTTACCCAATGTTGAGGCTTTATTGAAACAAATTGGTTACACATGTATCATTCAAAGTATTTTCCATCGCTGGCCACTACTTTCTATCATCTTTTGGGCAGTGTACAAATCCCACATGGAAAAAATTGTCAATCTTTGGAACCGATCCACGAATCGATCAAATTTGTGACTTCTTCATGATATTGGGATTTTGGTCAGCCAGGCGATGCGCCATTGTTCTAAACAGGTGCAGGAGCAATGTCTGGAGAATGTTTCAGGAGGGGTAGGACTTCACATTTTAAAATTCCCAAGTATGTTTTGACCTCTTTTGGAATGTGGGGTCGAGTGTTGTCATGCTGCAAAATCACTTTATCATGGCTCTCGCTGTATTATAGCAGATTGTCTTTTAATGCTCTGCTAAAACGCATTAATTGCGTTCGATAACGAGCACCTGTAATTGTTTCACTTGGATTTAACACCTCATAGTACATGACCCCGAGCTGGTCCCACCAAATGCAGAGCATGATCCTGAAGTCGTGAATATTCGGTTTGGCCGTCGATATGGAAGCATGGCTGGGATGTCTCAACGATTTTTTGGGCTTAGGATTATCATAATGAACCCCTTTTTCGTCCCCAGTTACAATGGGATGCAGCAATCCCTTCCATTTCTGCCTCTGAAGCAACTGTTCACAAACACATAAATGCCGTTCAACATCTCTTGGTCAGCTCACAGGGGACCCGAGTTCCTTCTTTCTGAATCATGCCCATATCGTTGAAACATTTTGAAATGGCTTGTTTTATCACTCCCACTAATCATGCCAATTCTTCTTGAATTTGACGAGACTCTTCATTCAGCAATGTCTCCAATTCTGCATCATCGAAAACAATCTTTCTTCCACCACTATGCCGGTCTACGACGTTAAAAGCACCGTTTTTGAAGCGTTGAAACCACTGACGACACGTCCTTCCACTAATAGCGTTCCTACCATATGTACTAGAGAGCATCCAATAAGAATCAGGCGCTGTTTTCTTCATATTGAAACAAAACAATAACACCTCACAAAAATGACGAAAATTAGGCTTGTAAACTGACATTTTCAATCAAGAACAACTTTATGATGCAGACACAAATCGACTAACATTTGAATGAGTTTTTGTTGACCGAGGTCCAAGCACATCTATCAGGATGGTGATAATTAGGATTACTGAATTGCAACTGGGAATTTACATATGTGTTCCATTGAGAGGATTATCTGAAATTGAATAACTAGATAAAGTATAAGGTAAAACAGATTGTATAACCTAAAAAAATAAAGTTCAATAATGTTAACTGTGGTCTGTAAAATCTGCATTATACTCAGCATATAAAAACGCAGAAACTGTTACCAAACATAACAGCTATCAGCTGGCACAAGGTGTAAATCTTTGAAAACAATTACCCCTTTTGATTACGAAATTTTCGGAACTAAAGAAGAATAACCATTGAAAAAAAATTTCATTTTTTACCAACATCTTTGAGAAACAAAAAAGCAGAAAAACGTTCATAATTATCTAGTTGATAGTGCATTTGCAAACAGATCACAAACAATAAATTTTTGAAAATAATGTAAACTCAATACAATCTGAAATGCTGGGCTTCATTGTGATTAGAAACTTTAAAAATTTGAATTTCCTGTAGTGGTTAATCGTATTCCAGAAATTGAAACTAAAATTAATGTATCTCCCAATGTTTATTCGTTTAATGACAAATATCAAATGTATCCATTAAAAATTACTAAATGTAAGAAAGAGAAGCATGTATATTTCCTTTATTTCAAAAAAGAAATAATTTACACTATTCTTATATGAAAAATGTATCTAGGCTTGTTTCAAATCAAATTAGTAAAGATGAAGAAGTAAAATTGATTTGTGATATATGTTTACTGCACTTCAATATTAAGGAAAAATCATATAATCACACATCAGGTGTTTAGATAGCAAACCATTGGAAACTGAACTGTCAGAGAAAGGTTCAGATGTATGTGTTAAAAATTATCAACATACACAAAAAGTTCCATTTGTTATTTATGCCGATTTTGAAAGTTGATGACGCCCGTGTCAGAATACAGCAGACCTATCTTAACTGATACCAACTCCGTGACGACGACGATGAACAAGAAGATGTGGCTGCAGGACGACGTAGGTCACCATCGCCACAAGCTAGCCGCTGGAGAGTACGCTCCCCAACACGCCGATAAAGGTCTCCATCGCCGTTTAAAAGCTCCAGCCGATCACCTAGTCGCTGCAACCTGGAAAACTAAAGGGTGCGACCTTCCTTGGAGGTGAAGCCGCCGAAGAGAAAAATCCTCTGCCGTCGAACACTACAAAAATGATAGGAAACTACGTCGATATCCTCACGGAATTCTGACCAGCCTGAGCTCTTGTGGACTCTGGAGCATCATATTCAGTCGTTTCGGAGAAGTACTGTCGCCAGTTGCAGAAAACCGCATTCGTCGACATGAAAACATCTCTGCTGAATGTGGCTAATGGGAAATATGTAAAACCTACAGGAAGATGTACCATTCGTGTGGGTATAAGTGGCCATACACAGTCCTTAAAATTCATTGTCTTACAGGAGTCTAGTCATGACGTCATTCTCGGATGGGACTTTTTGAAAATTTCTCAGGCAATTATATATTGTGATCGCTCGAAGATTATGCTAGATGAGATGAAATACTGTGGACAGAAAATACGCATCCGGCTGTGTGGAGACTATGTGTGCTGGATGAAGTGATCATTCCTGCGGTCAGTGCTAGAAAGGTAACTGTCATGTGTCAATGTGTCATGCCATGCATCAGCCCATGGATCTTGTAGTGGAATGTAAGAGAAGCATACCACTGGAGACTATCTTGGTCATCCCAGCCTCTGTCGTCTCGTTTAAGAACGGATTCAGTGAATTATGGATAGTTAACCATCGCTGAGAACCGCAGATCCTTCGAAGACGCATGTGCGTAGCAAACGCTGAGCCGTTAATTGCAGAACAGCTGAGCTTTATAGAAACCTCCCATGCTGAGTCTGTGGGCGAAATTTGCGCTACGACTACGAGACAAGATGTTCTAGCTCTACTATCATCAATTGTCACTAAGGAACAACAGAAGAAGCTACCTGCCATTCTTCAAGAGTTCTCTGAATGCTTCAATCCACAGGTGAAGAACAATGTAGACAAATCGATGGTGAATCGCCGGATTAGCACTGGAGACCATCAACCAATAAGACAGAGAGCATACTGTGTGTCAGCGACAGAACGTCGAATAATTCGCGACGAGGTAGAGAAAATGATGAAGGATGACATCATTCAGCCTTCACAGAGCCCATAGTCGTCACTAGTGGTCCTCGTCAGGAAGAAGGATGGGAGTTGGCGCTTTTATGTTGATTACAGGAAGCTTAATAAGATAACTAAAAAGGCCGTTTACCCTCTTCCACGAACTGACGATGCACTAGATTGTCTGAAGGGGGCTAAGTTTTTTCTCAACCGTGGACATGTACACGGAATACTGGCAAATCGAAGTAGATGAGGTTGATCGTGAGAAAACTGCACTCATCACCCCTGAGGGCCTGTATGAGTTGAAGGTAATGCCGTTTGGATTGTGTAATGCACCAGCATCTTTTGAATGGATGATGGGTAATCTTCTACGTCGCCTGAAGTGGACGATTTGTCTTTGTTATTTAGATGAGATTATACTGATCTCAGAGACATTTGATGAACATGTAAGAAGACTGAGGGCCGTTCTTAAGTGTCTCCAACAAGGCGGACTAAAACTTAATCCAAGAAAATGTCTCTTTGGAGCAAAAGAAATCAAAACACTTGGACACCTTGTGTCAAACGAAGATGTGCGGCCAGATCCAGAAAAGGCGAAAGGTATAGCGGAATTTCCTACTTCTAATAGTATTAGAGATGTGAGAAGCTTCCTCGGATTATGTTCTTATTACCGTCGTTTTATCAAAGACTTTTGTATCACAGCCAGGCCACTCCAAGAGTTGTTAAAAGCTGATGCTAAATTTCTTTGGGGTTGTGCTCAACAAGAATCTTTCGATGTGCTGCGAAAAGCTCTGACGACTGACACTGTACATCGTCTGTATGATGCAAGAGCACCTACAGCACTAGAAAGAGATGCCAGTCGGTATGGGATCAGTGCTGTTCTGGTGCAGATTTTGGATGGAATAGAGAAGTTTATAGCCTATGCTTCTAGGAGCCTTACAACATCCGAGAGAAACTACTCAACTACAGAAAGAGAATGTCTTGCTGTGATCTGAGCAATGTGCAAATTTCGACAGTATCTCTATAGAAGGCCATTCACAGTTGTTACAGACCATCATTCACTCAGTTCGTTGACAGGTCTTAAGGACCCAACAAGACGACTCGCCAGATGGGCACTACGTCTTCAAGAGTATGACATTACCATAGTGTACAAAAGTGGAAGAAAACACCAGGATACCGACTGTCTCTCAAGAAACCCTGTGCAGGACCATCAAGACTTTGATGAAGAAAGTGACTTTCTCGTTGGACTTCAGGATCTCTCTGCTGAGGACAAGAAGGACGCCAAGCTATCTCAAATTATGCTTGCCTTAAATCGGTCAGAGGACGTGAAAGGACAATTTAAGGTAGTTAATGGATTACTTTGTAAGAAAAACTTTGATAGGTTTGGAAAGAGGTGGCTACCAGTGATTCCTGAACACAAGTGCTTAGACGTTCTACAGAAATTCCATGACGCACCTGAGGCCAGACATTTAGGATTTAGTAAGACATACGATAGAATCCGCAAGAGATTTTTCTGGCCAGGTTTATTTAGGAGTATCTGTCACTATGTGTCACACTGTTGAGAGTGCCAGATGAGAAAGGCAGTTCCTCAGACCCCACCTGACCGGCTCACACTTATTAGTGACCTCCTCAGACGATTTCTAACGTCTGCTACTTGCAATAGATGGATTATTGTTTGCACTGATTATCTGACACGCTTTGCCATTACAAAAGCCGTGAAAACAGACGAAGCATCCGAGGTAGCCAAATTAATCGTGGAAGACATTGTATTAAAGCATGGTGCCCCTTGGTCATTAATTACAGATGGAAGGAAAGTTTTTCAATCGAATCTTGTGACAGAGATGAACCGTCGGTGCAACATTGCTCATTACATGGAGACTGCCTACCATCCGCAAACTGACGGGCTGACTGAACGCCTTAATATATTCTATATTCTATATAATATTTTCTATATTCGGTTCGAGTACGTTCTAGAAGTATCCACAGCTGTCGAGAATCATTGTACTGGAATGTTCTGTAGCTGTATATGTACTGCACGTGTGCTGCCTGGCGGCAGTTCACTCCGCGCTCTTGTATGTGCAAGTGCTGAATAAACCTTTGTTAAGTGTTCATCATTCAGCAACTCTACCCCGCGAGGGGTCTCCAATTCCATACACTCATTATTATTATTCAGCAATTTATATGAATAAGACAGAAATTGCACTTAATAAGACCATCTACATTGGTATGAGTATACTTGATTTATCTAAAGAACTAATGTATGATTTTCACCACAGAATAATGAAACCAAAATATGGAGAAGTTATTGAATCATGTTATATGTATATGGACTGAAGGTTTTTATGAGAACATGAAATGGATGATTGATTACTTTGATACAAGTGATATCCAAAAGATAATATTTATGGTATTCTACAAGTAAATAAGAAAGTTGTAGGAAATTTAAAAGATAAATGTAATGGAAAATAATGGATGAGGAAAAATATATGCTTGTAAAGTTGGTAATAAAATAGAGAAAAAATCTAAAGGAGTCATGAAATTTATTGTTAAATATAGAATCAGCTTAGAAGATTATAAAGATCGTTTGTTTAACAATAGAGCACAGTTCAGAAAAATTAATATGATTGGAAGCGAAAACACGAAATATAAACAGTTGAAATCAGAAAGAAAGCGTTGAGTCCACTTGGTGATAAAAGATATAGTTTGGAAAACAAAATAGGTATCACTACTTGTAAAAATAATCTAACGAAAATTTTTCTGTATAAATGAAGACTCTAATCAAGGAGTTCAACAATGCAAATGTCTCAAAAGAGACTGAAATAAAATGAAATAGAGATAAACGCTTTATATAATATTACTGAATGTGAATATTTAAGTACTAGATATGGGGAAAACTTTGTATGGAGCTTAAGAATGAGTTTAAGATTATTTTAGCAGATACATATTCAAAATTAATTACTGACCACGATTTTCCTTTAGTTGGCGAACGACAGATGAAACTGAAATATTAAACAATGAAGAAACTTACGAATAAAAATAATGAATTTCATGATCTGGAATTCACTCTGTGAATATTATAGAAAATTAATTTTTTCCTGTTAAATTTTATAGTCTTTAAATGGACAATACTAAATAGGTAAAGCAGTGTAGTAATTGCATGACTAAAAAATATTGAAGACTCATAAGCATAAGTATCGAAAAGATGGCTATCATAATATCTGTAAAGAATTTAGTAAGGAATATCAGAAAATTGAAGTTACTTGCGAATGTGGTACAACTCTAGTGAAGAGTCATCACAAAAACTCGTCAGTTCATGAAAGTCTGATGTCTGCTCAAGAATAAAGAATAGGAAAATTTTAGGTAATGAATGGAACATGTAAAAACCATTTTTATTTTCTTACATTCAAATTTTATAATAAAAACGCTGAACTAGTGAGCCAATATGTTGTTGTGGTCTTCAGTCCTGAGACTGGTTTGATGCAGCTCTCCATGCTACTCTATCCTGTGCAAGCTTCTTCATCTCCCAGTAACTACTGCAACCTAAATCTTACTGAATCTGCTTAGTGTATTCATCTCTTGGTCTCCCTCTACAACTTTTACCCTCCACGCTGCCCTCCGGTATTAAATTGGTGATCCCTTGATGCCTCAGAACATGTCCTGCCAACCAATCCCTTCTTCTAGTCAATTTGTGCCACAAACTTCTCTTCTCCCCAATCCTATTCAATACCTCCTCATTTGTTGTATGATCTACCCATCTAATCTCCAGCATTCTTCTGTAGCACCACATTTCGAAAGCTTCTATTCTCTTCTTGTCCAAACTAGTTATTGTCCATGTTTCACTTCCATACATGGCTACACTCCATACAAATACTTTCAGAAACGACTTCCTGACACTTCCCTTTCTATACTCGATGTTAACAAATTGCTCTTCTTCAGAAACGCTTTCCTTGCCATTGCTAATCTACATTTAATATCCTCTCTACTTCGACCATCATCAGTCATTTTGCTCCCCAAATAGCAAAACTCCTTTACTAGTTTAAGTGTCTCATTTCCTAATCTAATTCCCTCAGCATCACCCGACTTAATTCGACTACATTCCATTATCCTCGTTTTGCTTTTGTTGATGTTTATCTTATTTCCTCCTTTCAAGACACTATCCATTCCGTTCAACTGCTCTTGCAAGTCCTTTGCTGTCTCTGACAGAATTACAATGTCATCGGCGAACCTCAAAGTTTTTATTTCTTCTCCATGGATTTTAATACCTACTCCGAATTTTTCTTTTGTTTCCTTTACTGCTTGCTCAATATACAGATTGAATAACATCGGGGAGAGGCTACAACCCTGTCTTACTCCCTTCCCAACCACTGCTTCCCTTTCATGTCCCTCGACTCTTATAACTGCCACCTGGTTTCTGTACAAATTGTAAATAGCCTTTCTCTCCCTGTATTTTACCCCTGCCACCTTTAGAGTTTGAAAGAGAGTATTCCAGTCAACATTGTCAAAAGCTTTCTCTATGTCTACAAATGCTAGAAACGTAGGTTTGCCTTTCCTTAATCTTTCTTCTAAGATAAGTCGTACAGTCAGTATTGCCTCACGTGTTCCAGTATTTCTACGGAATCCAAACTGATCTTCCCCGAGGTCGGCTTCTACTAGTTTTTCCATTCGTCTATAAAGAATTCGTGTTAGTATCTTGCAGCTGTGGCTTATTAAACTGATTGTTCGGTAATTTTCACATCTGTCAACACGTGCTTTCTTTGGGATTGGAATTATTATATTTTTCTTGACGTCCGAGGGTATTTCGCCTGTTTCATACATATTGCCCGTCAGATGGTAGAGTTTTGTCAGGACTGGCTCTCCCAAGGCCGTCAGTAGTTCCAATGGAATGTTGTCTACTCCGGGGGCCTTGTTTCGACTCAGGTCTATCAGTGCTCTGTCAAACTCTTCACGCAGTATCATATCTCCCATTTCGTCTTCATCTACATCCTCTTCCATTTCCATAATATTGTCCTCAAGTACATCGCCCTTGTATAGACCCTCTATATACTCCTTCCATCTTTCTGTTTTCCCTTGTTTGCTTAGAACTGGGTTTCCATCTGAGCTCTTGATGCTCATACAAGTGGTTCTACTATCTCCAAAGGTCTCTTTAATTTTCCTGTAGGCAGTATCTATCTGACCCCTAGTGAGATAAGCCTCTACATCCTTACATTTGTCCTCTAGCCATCCCTGCTTAGCCATTTTGCACTTCCTGTCGATCTCATTTTTGAGACGTTTGTACTCCTTTTTGCCTGCTTCATTTATTGCATTTTTATATTTTCTCCTTTCATCAATTAAATTCAATATTTCTTCTGTTACCCAAGGATTTCTACTAGCCCTCGTCTTTTTACCTACTTGATCCTCTGCTGCCTCAACTACTTCATCCCTCAAAGCTACCCATTCTTCTTCTACTGTATTTCTTTCCCCCATTCCTGTCAATTGTTCCCTTATGCTCTCCCTGAAACTCTGTACAACCTCTGGTTCTTTCAGTTTATCCAGGTCCCATCTCCTTAAATTCCCACCTTTTTGCAGTTTCTTCAGTTTTAATCTACAGGTCATAACCAATAGATTGTGGCCAGAGTCCACATCTGCCCCTGGAAATGTCTTAGAATTTAAAACCTGGTTCCTAAATCTCTGTCTTACCATTATATAATCTATCTGATACCTTTTAGTATCTCCAGGGTTCTTCCATGTATACAACCTTCTTTTATGATTCTTGAACCAAGTGTTAGCTATGATTAATTTGTGCTCTGTGCAAAATTCTACCAGGCAGCTTCCTGTTTCATTTCTTAGCCCCAATCCATATTCACCTACTACGTTTCCTTCTCTCCCTTTTCCTATACTCGAATTCGAGTCACCCATGACTATTAAATTTTCATCTCCCTTCACTATCTGAATAATTTCTTTTATTTCATCATACATTTCTTCAATTTCTTCGTCATCTGCAGAGCTAGTTGGCATATAAACTTGTACTACTGTAGTAGGTGTGGGCTTCGTATCTATCTTGGCCACAATAATGCGTTCACTATGCTGTTTGTAGCAGCTTACCCACATTCCTATTTTCCTATTCATTATTAAACCTACTCCTGCTTTACCCCTATTTGATTTTGTGTTTATAACCCTGTAGCCACCTGACCAGAAGTCTTGTTCCTCCTGCCACCGAACTTCACTAATTCCCACTATATCTAACTTTGAGCTATCCGTTTCCCTTTTTAAATTTTCTAACCTACCTGCCCGATTAAGGGATCTGACATTCCACGCTCTGATCTGTAGAACGCCAGTTTTCTTTCTCCTGATAACGACATCCTCTTGAGTAGTCCCCACCCGGAGATCCAAATGGGGGACTATTTTACCTCCAGAATATTTTACGCAAGAGGACGCCATCATCATTTAATCATACAGTAAAGCTGCATGCCCTCGGGAAAAATTACGGCCGTAGTTTCCCCTTGCTTTCAGCCGTTCGCAGTACCAGCACAGCAATGCCGTTTTGGTTAGTGTTACAAGGCCAGATCAGTCAATCATCCACCTGCCAATAAGCTTAAAGAAATTTTTTTTGTTCCCCATTAACCATAATTCATTTTTTCTTATGTGCACTTTTTATTAGAAATTTGTTTCTTTGATTCTCTTTTTGTCAGAAAAAATAGTTTCTTATAGTAAGTGAGCGTGATAAGAATCAATATTCATTTTTTCTTAATTTTCTAAGTAATTTGTAATAAAATAGGTGTTTTTTTAAACGAAAATAAGTGAGTTAGACTTGACATTTGTACCATAGTATAAGACTGGTGTAGGTTCTGGATAACTTTTTTACAAGATAGTAAACTTTTTGATTCATGAAGTGATTTCAAAAGTTAGCTAGCTTAGAGAAAAGTGAGCCAGAACCTATACTAATCTTCTACTCTTACTCATTCGAATATGATTTTAGAACGAAGCGTCGTCCTCGGCAGATAACGCCTCTGTTAGCATATTGGATGTCCTCAAACGATTCCTTTGCGATGTCAATTTCTGTACCAGACATTTGTGGGTCCATTTTCTTTTAGCCAGCACCACTATAAGCTTTTCAGCACAAAGCTGTGCAACTCCTGTACCATTAATTTCACTTGCCGCCAGTTTGAAAGTCATGTAAGTAGCGTTTTCCACTTAAGCACGTGGACACATAGCTTGCATGTAAGATTGGGGGGACACATGTGTATAAATTCATGTCATGGAAAACCGGCTTTAGAGATTTGTATACAACCATAAATGTGGCTGGATGATTGCCTCTGTGCTCACGATGATTTTGCCTGAATGGGATATCAATTCTGGGCCTCCGAACCCCAACGTTTTGATCGCCCCATATATTTTGATTTCCAATCATACAACAAGAAAGGAATATGCACTATCAGTAGTCAACAAGGCCATCGATAGGTCTAAAAATCGATACACCGATAGCACTACCAGCTATCGCCTATTCCTACTTTAGCTGAGACCAACTGCCATACATTATTCGCCTTACTTGAGTTCAGTTGTTGTTTTGTTATCAGTTCAGTTCGCATTTACAGTTGAATTTAATGCAAATATTATTGTTTATTATTTTTGTGTTGTGTGCTGTTCTGACAGTTTCTAATTATGGATAAGTTTGTAACAAGAAAGAAAAAAAAACTGATTCTGATTAGTCCACTAGCGTTATGACAGCTTAAAAATATGTACATACTACAATAATAGCCTAATTACTTATCTATAGCAGTTTAATGTTAGCATTGGAGTCGTTATTTGGAGACAGTTAGAACGTTAGAGTTGCAATGTTTCATTATTTCATTATGAAGCGAAGTAGTAAACATAATTATAAACAACATTGCATTAAAATCAGTGCTTAGAAATACACTTACATTTCCTCTGTCGTCCAAAAATCACTTTGATCAACAAAAATATCGCCCAAACAGCGATGGTTGAATTTATTTAAAAGGTTTACTCGAAAGTCTATCATTATTGGCAAAATATCGCCCAGCTGGTATCCATGGCGGTACTCAGCTATAAAACTTGTGCCAATATAGAACTATAGGGGGGGGGGGGGCTTTGTGGAGACTGGAAGGGATATGTGATGACAGCACATTCTATACTTTGTTTGTTTCTAAAGCATTTTTTCACTGGTGATTTCATCCCAGCCAACTGCACCCTGCATCCCTCCCACCCATTTTGACCAAAATCTGTTTACACTATAGTAACCTAAGCCACAAATTCACTGCACTATTAAATCTTAAAATACATATGCAAACATACACTATCTAATGACGAAATATATACAATAAAGGAAAAACATATAGTCTTGATGCAATGCATTTTAATTTATTTGGAAACAATGTACTATACATCTGTGCACAGAGATGACTCACTTCTAGATAGGTGATACATCACGTCTTCATGTTTTACTACAAGGACGATGTTCTACTATAAAATGTCTTATTTTTAATATACTTGGAACAGATGGTCCAGCTGTCATAACTCTAATGTACTTGTAAATAACCGTTATATGGACGTTTATTTACAAACACATGACAGTTCTGATGATTGGACTCATTTTCCAAGCATGCTACGAATAAGACATGTAAATGACGATATATGTTATACAATGTAGAGGAATTTATTGGTATCAAAGGCTGTATGACCATATTATTATGGATATATAAACTCATCTAGAGATCGCACATATTAGAAGTCTAGTTGAAATTAAGGTGTGAATGAATGAAGATCCCAAACTGTAGCTCAGAGTGAAACTTCCTGGCAGATTAAAACTGTGTGCCTGACCGAGACTCGAACTCGGGACCTTTGCCTTTTGCGGACAAGTGCTCTACCATCTGAGCTACCGAAGCACGACTCACGCCCGGTACTCACAGCTTTGCTTCTGCCAGTATCTCGTCTCCTACCTTCCAAACTTTACAGAAGCTCACCTGCGAATCTTGCAGAACTAGCACTCCTGAAAGAAAGGATACTGCGGAAACATGGATTAGCCACAGCCTGGGGGATGTTTCCAGAATGAGATTTTAACTCTTCAGCAGAGTGTGCGCTGATATGAAACTTCCTGGCAGATTAAAACTGTGTGCACGACCGAGACTCGAACTCGGGACGTTTTCCTTTCGCGGGCAAGTGCTCTACCATCTGAGCTACCGAAGCACGACTCACGCCCGGTACTCACAGCTTTACTTCTGCCAGGATCTCGTGTCCTACCTTCCTAACTTTACAGAAGCTCACCTGCGAACCTTGCAGAACTAGCACTCCTGGAAGAAAGGATACTGCGGAGACATGGCTTAGCCACAGCCTGGGGGATGTTTCCAGAATGAGACTTTCACTCTGCAGCAGAGTGTGCGCTGATATGAAACTTCCTGGCAGATTAAAACTGTGTGCCCGACCGAGACTCTAACTCGGGACCTTTGCCTTTCAGGGGCATGTGCTCTACCATCTGAGCTACCGAAGCATGACTCACATCTGGTACTCACAGCTTTACTTCTGCCAGTATCTCGTCTCCTACCTTCCAAACTTTACAGAAGCTCACCTGCGAACCTTGTAGAACTAGCATTCCTGAAAGAAAGAACACTGCGGAGACATGGCTTAGCCACTGCCTGGGGAATGTTTCCAGAATGAGATTTTCACTCTTCAGTGGAGTGTGCACTGATATGAAACTTCCTGGCAGATTAAAACTGTGTGCCCGACTGAGACTCGAACTCGGGACCTTTGCCTTTTGCGGGCAAGTGCTCTACCATCTGAGCTACCGAAGCACGACTCACGCCCGGTACTCACAGCTTTACTTCTGCCAGTATCTTGTGTCCTGCCTTGTCAGATGTTCAGACATTACAACAGACAGAAGATTATAGCCACAGTCACGGTTTATGAGGTCGTCATTGGTGCGAATTTCGATGGCCTCTCTAACAACGCTGTCCCAGTATCTCGACGTCTGAACCAGAATCCTCGTGCGTTCATACTCCATAGCGTGATTTTCCGACAAATAATGTTCAGCGACCGCCGACTTGCTCGGATACAAAAGTCGAGTGTGCCTCTGGTGTTCACGGCATCGATCCTCGACGGTACGCATCGTCTGACCAATATACGACTTGCCACATTGACACGGAATCTGGTACACGCCGGCCTTCCTCAAACCGAGGCCATCTTTGGCGCTCCCCACCAGTGCACGAGTTCAAACCTTTACGGGGAGGAGATGTATCACAGCATGAAGAAATTTGAAAAGTTGCGCTACCGTAGATGTCGTCTGCTAAGTACTCTTGCCTGTCTAAAGAGATGTCGTTCCGAGAATGTTGTTCCAAATTTTGCTAAGGTTATGCATCACATCGATTCTGCAGATGCTAAGAGAATCAAGAAACGAGCCAGCCTCGCATTGGTACGTGAGAGAGTGCAATTCTCCCGCCGGAGCCTTGAGTTTATCTCACAGGAATTACTCAAACTACATTTGCGACTGGCTAGTAAGTTCACTTCTTTTTCCTGGGATTGGATTGATGGTGTCACCTGGGTTGCAGCTGATTCCGCCCATAAGAAGGCAGCGGGACGTCAAACAGCTAAGTTCTCACGTCTCCTTGACAAACCATCTCTTCAGGTTCCGTGCAAGACTGTCATCAATTTGAGTGGCTTGGTGTTGAATGATGATGCGGTCTCAGTTTTGCAGAAAGGTCTCAACTTCGCTCCCACCCCCATGTTCACTCCGGTCGGAGAAATTGTTAGTGCTGTTGAGCAGGTTGCAGCTCGACTTCCGCCTGAATCAGCTGAGGAAATACGTCGTGAAACTTGTCGTGCGTTGACGAAATCCAAGCCGATGAAGTCAAATATCACCAGTAAATAGAGGGCAGCCATTCGTGATCTGAGGGAGCGCTCTGAAATTGTTGTCTTGCCGGTTGACAAAGGCAATGCTACAGTTGTCTCCCATAAGGACTACACTGATAAGATGCAGAGCCTGCTAAATGACGATTCCTACCGGAAGATCAGCGTTGACCCTACACAGAAGGTGGAGAACAAGACGAGTCGCTTCTCAAGGACGCAGTTTACCGGAGGGTGACGCTAAGAAATTGTTACCCTAAGATCCGGTACTGCCTAGACTATATGGACTCCCGAAGGTTCACAAAGAGGGGGTACCATTACGCCCCATTGTCAGCAACATCAGGGCCCCTACATATTTGTTGGCCAAATACCTGACGGAAATATTTAGTCCTTATGTGGGTAAATGCCCTCATCACATCCGTAATTTCGTGGATTTTGTTAAACGCCTTGATAGCTTCAGGTTGGATGAGTCAGATATCATGGTGAGTTTTGACGTCGTTTCCTTGATTGCTAGGGTACCCCTGCGAGAGTCACTAGAATTGATTAGTCAGAAGTTTGACGAAAAGACCACTGAACTTTTTAGGCATGTCTTGACTTCCACGTATTTTCTTTATAATGGGGAATACTACGAACAAACGGAGGGAGTCGCCATGGGTAGCCCACTCTCACTGGTGGTAGCGAATTTGTACATGGAGAACTTCGAGGAGGAAACCCTGTCGTCATCCGAATGGAAACCTACTTGCTTTTTCCGTTACGTGGACGACACGTTCGTCATCTGGCCACATGGTATGGATAAACTCCTTGACTTCCTTACACATCTAAACTCCATACACCCCAACATCAAATTCACTATAGAGACTGAAACGGAGGTTAAATTACCTTTCCTTGATGTCCTGGTCAAGAGAAGGGCTGACGGCACCCTAGGTCATGGGGTGTATCGGAAGACAATGCACACTGATATGTATTTGCACGCAGACAGCTGCCACCACCCTTCACAGAGGAAGGGGGTACTTAAAACTCTAGTACATAGGGCGTGCACTATCTCTGACGCAGAGAGTCTACCCCAGGAATTGGAACATCTGAGAACTGTATTTCGAAAAAATGGGCACACAGAGTGGCAGATTCAACGTTCTCTCCGCCCAACCACTACAGCACAACCTGGGGAGATGGATGAAATCACGAGGGAGTAGGTAGACAATGCGTTTATTCCATGTACAGGCGCACTCTCGGGGAAAATCGCCCACATTTTGAAGAAACACCGGGTCAGAACTGTGTTTTTGTCCCCCGAATAAAACTCGTGCACTGGTGGGGAGCGCCAAAGATGACCTCGGTTTGAGGAAGGCCGGCGTGTACCAGATTCCGTGTCAATGTGGCAAGTCGTATATTGGTCAGACGATGCGTACCGTCGAGGATCGATGCCGTGAACACCAGAGGCACACTCGATTGATGTATCTGAGCAAGTCGGCGGTCGCTGAACATTATTTGTCGGATAATCACACTATGGAGTATGAACGCACGAGGATTCTGGTACAGACGTCGAGATACTGGGACAGCGTTGTTAGAGAGGCCATCGTAATTCGCACCAATGACGACCTCATAAACCGTGACTGTGGCTATAATCTTAGCAAGGCTTGGGAACCAGCGATTGGGTTCATCAAGAGTAAATCGAGTAAACGTATAGTTGTGACGACCACGGCGGACAGAGCCACCACTCCGACGTCATCTCAGACGCCGTCACAATCTGTTCCACCGCGCGAATGTGGTGCGGGGCGCGGATAGCGAAGGGAGCGCGCCGCGGGCGGAGGGTATTTAAATCGGCCGCCGCCGCGACCGAACCCAGTTCCCTCTGAGCAGCCATAGCGACGGATCTCCGTGCCAGCACGTTCACAGGAGCTCAGTCCGTCAGTTCACCTGATGATGACGACATGTATGATCGCCGAAATATTGTGCCCGTTGGACACTGTAGACCGGCAGTGCACCCGTGGATATTTTGATAAATCATTTATGTCTCATTGTTTTATGCAAGTCCCACCTAGGACAGTCTAGTTACGATTTGTCTTGTTGATTAATGGAATCACAGGTAAATTTATTTATTTGCTGCAAGTTTAAAGTGTACTTAAAGTTAAAACAATGAAGCTTCATCCTCAGTGAAGATAACGAGAACTCCTTTTATGTCTCAGTTGCTGCCTCCATTCAGGAATTTAGTTTGCTAGACAACTAGACCCAAAAGCTAGGTTGACTGGGTGCAAAACAGCGGTTGAAGAGTAGGGCTGTGAATTCGTTAGTTGTCCTTGAGATGCATGTCTGTTGCTGATAACCAGCAGTAGGGTCTTCACAGCAACACACTGTAGTCGACGTGTGATCCAGCATGCCACAGCTGTGGCCACACACTCATCAGCTCCACGCCAGGCCAGAGCAGTGCAAGCCACACCCTGAGGGTCTGGGCTACCGCATGTCATGCTATGTTATGTGGTCACTGTCTCCACCCCAGTCCAGTGCTGCAGATCTCATAGACTGAGGATCTGCCTCCATCATGCCATGTGTTCATTGTCTCTACACCTATCCAGCATAGTAGACTGCGTGGTCCACGCAGCCATCATCTCCACAACAACAGCAGCATTGTGGGAACAGACATAAGTTAAGTGTTGGCAGCATTTGCTATTGTACTTCTTTTGTCACTTGCAGCTTGTTAGCCATGGAAGAAGGATTCAATTAATCGCCAAGTAAGTGTGGGTATGATCAATCAGGTAGCTGTATGGGAAGCCCTAGTGGATCTGTGGGAGAAAAAAGTAAATTTGTGGAGGAGGAAGGTGCACTGGCGCCATGGGAACATATAATGTTGCAATTGGCAAAATTAAGTGATTGATCAGAGGGGCTGGATGAGAAAATTAAGAGGACTGATGATATTAAAAGGTTACCATGTAGTTCAATGCCAGGCAGATCTTAGAAGTATACTGCACACTGCTGTAAACTAAGAGGTAGAAATAGAGAGAGAGAGGGAGAGAGAGAGAGAGACCGCGTCCATTAAGGTTGCATTAACTAACATTGCTACGAGTCTTGGAGGAGCTGCGCACGCCATGGAGCACAGAAAACTGAAGTGTTTTAGTGGGGGAGGTAAATACAACGTGGTGAGTGTTTTAGCCTCATGTAAGAACTGTTAAGACAAGTCCGACGTGATGAAAGTTAAGTTTGTTAAGCAGGAACTTGACGGAAGAAAACCAAAATACGGCAGCCTTTAGTGATTACTTATCATTTGAGACGCTGCTGCTTAATAAGTATCAGAGTGTTGGAAAGCAAATGCAACTGCAGAATTCGATCCTGAATGGGGCATATTACAGCAGCAACGGCGGGAGCATGCGCGATTTTTACAAGTGTGAGCTACAAAAATTAGTATACTTAGACAGACTTGAGCACGCTCACACAGATATCGATTCTGAAAAGGTATCTGCCTTGTCGTTTGCAGTGGTATTCAGTCCACAGCCCCATGGAAACGATAGCTAATTTTCTTGATTTGGTGGAGTGGGAACATTTGGGGACACAGAACTTCCTGCGTGATGTAATAAATAATTTTCATCCCAATTCCCACAGCTGTGGAAATCGGCTGAGCAGAGAAGGGCCTGAGAATAATATCAAAAACATTACTGGACATTGAAATGTGAATAATCAGCGGCAGCTGCCGGGAATCTGGATTTCCTCTCGACTGTGGTCCGTGAAGGGAAGAGAAAATATGATGGAAACAGAATTGGTGATGGGTTAATGAAAAGGAGCAATGTTATCAATGACAATGGGACATTGGATTGTTCGACATGGGGACAGTATCAGGGAGCAAAGAGTTGTGGAAAGGTTGAAGGCAGCATTTATAAAGAGATAGAGGTAGAGAACTGAATCTGTAGATGTCAATTTGAATGCTTTATTTAGCCTAGTATCTTGTGAGGATGATGATTATGTCGGTTTGGCAGCACTAGCGCTTGACAATCAGAGTAAGCAATCGTTAGCTACAACAAATGGCAAAGACAGTGTAATTTTTTATTGACTGGGCTGGAATAGATCCGGTGTTAGACATTTGTGCTGCTAATGTAAGGAAAACGAACCTGTCCCAATAGAAGAAGTGGTCGGACACGCAAAAAGCCTTCTGTGTGTTGATATTCTTTAGGCTGAACAGCAAAGAGCTACAGCAGATGCTATTATGAACACAGTGAGTGTTGTAATTCTGTCTATTTAATGCAGTGGCCTTCATTTAAATTCAGCGTCGTTTCCAGTGTATTCAGAAACCAAAGGGAGTTCTAGCCCATGTTTCTCTTTTCTGTTTGTGTTCTTTGGAACAGATGCATAGTTCATGTCATAAACGTCTCTGTGTAAATACTGTTATGTGACGGTACTGACATTCTGTATAGTGCATGAATGTGTTGACCTGGAATACATTTATTTACAATGACGATGTGTGTACTGTAATTCAGTCATCAGTCCACATCTCAATAACACTGTGCACTTTAGTTTTACAACAGGTTATGGGAGGAACATATGAGTGTGTTTGTATGAGAGCATGCTTCAGTTCGACGAGAACAAAGAACTGAAGTGCAAGAACTGACGAAGATGAGGTACCTGACGTTCTACAATAACTGACGATGAAGAAAAAAGTTCAGAATGACAGAACAATTTGTGAAGATTGATCGTCTGCACAACAGTAGCTATTTCACATGGCTGATCCATGTTTGCTCGCTGATACAACATTGTGAGACATGGAATGCTGTACAATCAAGCTTTGGAACACGTTATGATGAACTGCACACAACGAAAAAGAAGAAAAATGAGAAGGCCTTGTCTTTCATTCTGATGCTCGTTGAAGACCGCTGCCCAGAGACAATTGGTACACTTAAGCTAGCAAAGGAGGCGTGAGAGAAGCTCGAGAAAACACACTGCAGCAGTGGCCTACATAACACTATATCCAAGACGAGAGACTTACTACATATCAATAAATAAGACGATATGACTACGGACGACTGTGCCAAGCAGATACTCGCTGCCAACATATTAGTGAAGCAAGGGGGCTTCACTTTTGATGACAAAACAGTTGTAGGCTTCATGCTTATTGATCTGTCTCTGGATATATATAAAGGATTCATTAGAAGTTATAAAGAGATGAAGACAGATTGACCACCAACATTGTTATCAACAGGTTGGAATTGCAAGAGAGGCGCCTGGAACCTGATGCCAAGTCCACCAAGAGCCAAGAAGCAGGCAAAGCATATGCAACACAGGATGTATAAAAATACAACTAATTTTCCGAGAGAGAAAGGTATGACAATAATCTCATACTCAGCAGTGCCTGTCAACTGGTAAAATTATTTTTCTTTTGCTCAAACACCATGAAGGATATGACGATAGGTACTGCTTTCAGTCAGCTGCAACATGAACTTGAAATGATTAGTCTTGAGAGTTCTCTTCCTATTACTAATTACCTCTTCTCTCTTATGAAAATGCTGATGAGGATGTGGTGGTTGTCTTCTTGACGATTATTCCCACATATCTGAAAATTTGCTGCAATGGTTTATGATGTGCATAGACGGGAACAAGTGTACTTGAAGCTCGTAGAAATAAAATAGTTTACTTTCACTGGCTATCAACCTACTAGTTGTTAGATGCATAGAGAACAAATATACATCCGTACACCACGGTAGACGAAAACAGAAGAGCCATGTTGTAAGCATTAAAACAAGAGAGGTGTTGTAAAAAATATGAAAATAGAACGTTTTCAATTTATCTGCTGCCCTCTCAGACTGCATTAATGCAGCGTAATACGAATTAATATAGCTTTGGCGCATTCAACTGTCGCCTGTATGAATTAATACATCTCGTTAGTGTATATAGATAAACATTATAGGTATCCAAACAACTGCCCCACCCCCTGCTATACACTGATGTGGTCCACTAACATTGGATGACAGTGCACAAGAGCAGTGCAATCCAACATCTTTAATTTTTTATCTTTAAACATTTTAAATTATAATTTTTGGCCTGTATAGGTACAGAAGACCTTTATTGGTGCCCAATTTTTTAATTTATTCTTTGTCCAGGACATGTCAGCGTTATAATATGTACATTTATGTTTATAAATAATTTACAACAAGCTCATTTGAAAGTCAAAGCTTTTGCTCCCTTTACTGGAGTATAACAGTTGCCTGCTACCAGCATGGTTAAGCACATGCATATCATGTGGTGTATGCTGCATGCACACTTTGTGAGTTCATTGGCACTGCAGCTACAGATGGGCTGTCCAAGTTTCTGATACTATTTCACTTTTTATCACGAAGTTCAATGGGAAAGTGTTCATCATGTTCCTTCAAAGTGTTGTGCCATGGTGGTGCATATGTGGGTTATCGATGCTGCAATGAGTGGGCTCATCATTTACGTTCCAGGGCAGTGGTTCCCTGTCGTAATTCACACATTTCAGTAATTGAACCCAACTCATGTGTTCAGTACCAAGTCGACACTTTATCGAGGTCAATGTAAGTTGACAATGTTTTTCTGCTTTATTCTGAGCCCTACCTTTTGTAAAATGTCTATCATCCCACGACGCTACTTAGGATCGAAATATTTTACTTTTGGTAAGCATTTGCACTTGTGTTTCCCTTTGACACACAGGTGCACTAGTCTGCCGCATTTGTTAAGCGTGTGTACAACTTCACAGACTTGAGATGCAATCTTTCACAATACAAATAAATTTTACAATGCATCATTTTTGTCTTAAACCAGATAGCTAAGGATCACTGAGGCACTGGCCTTACTTGCTGCTTATTCGGGATTTATGTACATGTATCAGTTAAATTTCTTGCCATGTGAGCACCACTCAAAACTACTACTACTACTATATACATTCTTTTGTAGCATCTCTTTCCCACAGACATTTTCAGCATTACATTACAATTTTATAACATTGTACAACATTTTCTCAAGATAGATACCTATTGTTTTAAATGTTCATTATGAGCAATTGTTATTTTTAAGTTTTGTATTCACATAGCTTTGCTTTACATAAGACATTAGTCGACCCAATTTAAGTTTCATCTTTCAATATTAATACGACAATATGTGTAAATAAGTTTCACATCATGCACATAATCCTCCATTCATTCATCCAATCTAATACGAGTTTCTGTCATTCCAGATGCTGAAGGGAAAAAAACTTCATGATATGTAATCATGAGAAGCCCACATAGCTGCACTTAGCTAAGTCACTTGCAAGTCTATTATAAGGTATCTTCTAGTCTACAGGAATGGTTAGGAAGAGTAAGAAGCATTCATTTCACTCTGCTCTCAGAGAACTTCGTTTGCCTATAAGAGAACCAATGAGTACATTCCTCATGAATATTTAGTCGTTTTTGTCTTAACTCTCTTGTTTAGCGTTTCCTACCTATCGGTAAATTCTGACAGTACGATATCATGTTATACAAGCCTTCCATATCAACTGTTTGAAAGTACCAGCAATAACAGTCCTTCAGTATTTGTGACTTGTACCTTTTTCACTACAGGATATCACTCTTGTGTATCGTGGTGCGTTTAGATATGGTGCTGCGAAGATTGTGTCAGTGAACAGCTGTAAGACAATGTTTGGATACCTCATGATCATGTGCAAATACACCATGAACACATGTGCTTGGCGCCCTTATCAGCATCTTATACTTGCTCTATTTAGTCTGATCCCTTGCGGTTTGGTAGTATGAGAAATCAATTTAACAATTGTTACATCTGATGCTCTGCAGCCTTTTCATATGCCCACATTTCCACTATCACTTTCACACACATATCACATAATATTTACATTATGGTGCGGCCCTTTTTCTTTAGTAGCCAACACCTAACCATCCCAGGACAGTTTGTGCAATGTTCACTGGAAAGAAATGTAATACTAACTTAACTACTTAAGTTGCTCGATAGCTAACAATGCATCACTTTTTCAATATACACATATTCATTTTCCACCAGTGCACAGCCGTATTAATCAATCATCTCGTGTTATACAAGTGCAAATGTTCATAGTGCTGTTGTAGTTTTGATTTACCTTCTGTACCTGAAGACGAAAGTGTAGTCGTAGATGGGGCACAATCTCATTACCTTTTACAGTTAATTCAAAACTTTACTATTCCTTCCTTCATTGTACATAGATATCCTCCTATACTGCATAGTGTAGCTTGTATATAGTCACTTGCAGATGTATATATACTGTACATAATAATAAAGTGTGTAGATAATTTTTTGTATACAGTTTTTTGTATTTTGTCAAATGTAAATATGCCTGAGATTAACTATTTCTGCCGGCCAAAGTGGCCGCGCGGTTCTGGCGCTGCAGTCTGGAACCGCGAGACCGCTACGGTCGCAGGTTCGAATCCTGTCTTGGGCATGGATGTTTGTGATGTCCTTAGGTTAGTTAGGTTTAACTAGTTCTAAGTTCTAGGGGACTAATGACCTCAGCAGTTGAGTCCCATAGTGCTCAGAGCCATTTGAACCATTTAACTATTTCTCGTTTTATTTTTAGTTTTGTAGTGTAGACTCTTCATTTCTATAGCAGTATGATGAATATTTTATTTTCTTCGTTCTTTTCTTTTTATACACGTAAGCTATATGCAAACAGAATAAATTATAGAGCATGACAAAGATAAATTAACGAGTTGTTTTGCATCAAGGATAATGTTCTGATGCATCAGATAGAAAAAAGGAGAAATGTGCTCTTCAGTTTGTTAATTCTTGTATCTTCATCTGTTTGTTTCTATAAGTGGTAGCAGGCAGATGTATCATTAGATCCATTACACCAGTATTGTTTAAAAATGTATATTTCAACCATATATTAAAAAGTGTTATAAAAAGTTATTATTTAAGCAAATTTTATTTGAACATTCATGACGACCACACCTGTCTGTTCATCATTTCGCCCACCGCTGAGATACTGCATCAGGAGGATTGCAGCAGACAAGAGGAATTTGTGCGAGCTGTGGAGGAGGGATCCTGCATCGGCATTGATATAATCAGGACTACGCACAATGTAATTAGTGTGAAACAGTAAATAATACAAATTATGAATATTGATCTTAAATGTATTGACATTGAAGGTCTGTTGACATTGGTACCAGTTAAAGTTCACGCAGGATATGTGTACAGACTTATAAATTACCTTCCAGTTTCTTTCCAATCAACTTTTTTTTAAATTATTGTAGCAGCAATTATTAATCAGTTTCCATTATTTGCCCACCCACATATGCCACTATCGGATGGCGCCCGTTTAAAGGACGAAATATGAACAGACCTTCCAATTGTTGAGATGGAAAAAATGTTGGAGATAAATGATTCATTTTGTTGTTACAAGAAACTAATGAAACTTCCATTGTATTTGTTACCTGTCGGTGAGATTGGGAATAAGAAAAACTCGCAGGAGCAAATTAAAATTAAATTCTGCCTACAAACGAGATGCGTCAGGAATGCTGATTTCAACAGTAAAGGTAGGAAGTTGCTACGCTGTATACATATATGGCCGCGCTTGGCGCCGTCTCTCTGGCAGTAGATAAATCTCTTTCCCTTCGAATCAATATTCTTTACGCAAAGTGCATTTCTACAGAAAAGACGAAAAATTGCACAAAGTCACTATTACAGTGCAAGATAAGCCATTCAAAACCTATAAGATGGTGTCTTATAATAATCACATTCATTAGTGAATACACAGCTAAATCTACTTAAATTGAAAAGTACCACTACAGACAAAATTTCGTTTCTGAAAAATTGTGTTAGTAAATTTGTTAAAACTATTTACAATGGAGTCATTGGAAATGGCCATTGTTGGAAATTCATTACATTACACAATGCAATATGCCAAGATGTCGGGAATCTGAGCTTGGCAACAGCTGAAGGTAATGCGCCAACTCGTGAACTGGCCGATGGCAACCAAAACAACGAGATTGGCGTCCCACTATAAAAAAATGATGACACTGGTAATATAACTAATCATGATGTCACTTTTATGACGCTCGATGGAGACAATTTCTCAGTTTTCACCGGGAAACATTTTTTCAAATAGTGAAATTGACGGGCGCAACAGCAAAAAGTCTTTTGATTACTTGCTCGTGCCATCGCAAACGCAAGAACAGGAAACAGTTCGTAAAAACGATTTGATACAGCTCATGCAACAAATAATACAACAGTTTACAAACACCAGGAATTTCAGGAAAGTGTAACACAGCAACTTAAGGGTATGACAACTGCAGTTCGCAAAACATCAGGAAAACATAGGACAACAGTTTACATACCAAAATCAGGCGTTTAACGATTTCAAAAGTAGTATTAGTCAACAGTTCAGTGAGGTGAGCAAAACTATGTACATTGAATTATCTGACGAACTATACAGTAAGTTGACGGACCTAGGTAAAAAACTAAAACAAGAAATAACCACGACATATCTCGCAATATGTACAAGTTAACGGAAATGGTATCCTCTGTAGACGAAAAACAGGAACAACTTACAGGTGAGTTAAAAAACCTTAGTGAAGCATATTCTCAAATTCAGGAGACGCAATCCCAAATGTATGCGTCGGTAAAAATTGTAACAGACGCAGTCAGCGAGCTGCAAGACCTACAGAAGTACAAAAGTTAAGTCTAAGAGTAGACCAGTCAATATTAGAGTCAAAATTTGCCAAAAACAGAGAGACAATACATTTTCAGATGCACAGGAAATAACTGACAAAGCTGAAGCGGGGTTGCTGGATAAGGGCAGCACCCTTGCTGAAAAGGTAGTGTCAGGGTGCAAAATTTATGTAGATACTGTAGAAGAAGCTCTAAAACAGAAAGACAGTCGATTTCTAGCTAAAACAGGTTCAGGTTTAGAGGAAGAAGAGGAAAAGTTACGAGGCAGTATTGCTAAAAGCTACTGACATTCCAAAACAACATTTAACAGAAAACAAACCCATGCTGTTAGAGAAATTAAATACTTTCACTGGTTACCCACAATACGTGGGTTGCCTGTCGAAGCAAGATAGAAAAGGTTGCAGAATGAAGCAATACTTGCCGGCAGTTGTTCAGTGGAGCAAGCGCAATTGCCATGCTCTACGCCACAAGAACACAAACACGCCTGTCACTGACAGCGTGGCTTGTTTGTGAACATTACTTGCAGATGAAGGATTACATAGGCATCGACAATTTCCGGTATTGACGTCCGAACGGAAAAGAACAAACCTTGTGTCCTTTGTCAGAGCATTTTGACATGTTTTACCTCGTACCTGGACTGAAGCCCAGAAAATAGGATTTGTTTTTGGATGCACACAGGGTGAAGTTTTGCTATGGGCTACAGATAAGGCGGAATATTGACATTACTACGAACAATTTGAGAGAACCTCTCTGGATAAATATTGGTCTGAGGCTGTACAAGAGAGGTTCAGACGTGAAGTATTCAACCGAGCTACATTCAATAGCAACTATGGAAGCTTAAAGGGCCATTATGAAAAATATTTGAATTAAACCAGACACTGGACGAACCTGGTATCTCAAGTAGATGTACAGAAAATTTTAAAGAGCCGTCTTCCTGCCCAAATTAGGGAAAAACTCATTACAATTCCGGAACACGATACCAAATACTCTCTATCTGTAGATAGATCTGCTATACGAAGAGAGACCAGTACAATCCAAGCCTGTTAATACCCAGATAGTGCCACAGAGATTTACGGACGAACAAGTGAACAATGGATTCATAGTATAATATGGATGGCAGCCTTACCCCACACAGACCTATGATAATGGTAATGGTAATCACAACAGCAATGGAGAAAGCCATAAATACAAAGACAGATATAAAAGAAATGGGCAAAAATTTAACAAAACCACTACAATGAGCAAGTAGCATATGACAAGGTGTACAATATGTACAGACACACGCTACCGGCAATAATCAGCCAATCGCTTGGCAAACACAAAACAATACCAGACAGGCGAATAATCCGTACGCAGCAGAATGTAATGCACATATGCTGAATAACGCAAGGGCAAACACAATTTCAGTCTAGAGCCTCACAGGACATTAATTGGCGTAATCAAACACCAACAGTCCATATAGTAGAAGTTACACCTAGCCCAGAGACCGATGCCGCCATGATGCAGGAAAACTTGATCCAGTCATGGTAGGCCCCCGTTCTGTGACCTGGGAGCAAAGTGTGGGTACGAGCTTGATCGACACTTGTTTTATCAGATACGATCAAAAAATGTTCAAATGTGTGTGAATTCTTAAGGGACCAACTGCTGAGGTCATCGGTCCCTAGACTTACACACTACTTAAACTAACTTATACTAAGAATAACACACACACACACACACACACACACACACACACACACACACACACATACACACACATGCCCAAGGGAGGACTCGAACCTCCTGCAGGCGGGGCGGCGCTGTCTTTGACATGGCGCCTCAAACCGCACGGCGACTCCGTACGGCTCAGATACGATCAAGTTAGTCATGTGAAAGATGATCTATATCAAAATAATGAGGATACACAGTAAAAATTGACAGAGGGCAAGGTACAGGCTACTATTAAGGCCAAAATATTTGACCTTGGTGCACCCACTGTGCTTGACACAGATGTTACGACTAATTTGATGTCACAGGGATTCTTTCAAGAACTGAAGAAACGTGGACATATACCCACACTGCCAGTGCAAAATTGCAAGGTACAAACTGCCACTGGTCAGAAACCGAAAGGAGTCAAAATACAAGCCTTAATTCCTGTACAATTAGGACAGTTTTCTGTACAGTGCAATTTTTTGATAGTAGAGAAATTAATTGTTGATTGTTTAATCGGTATGGATACATTTAGGACATACCTAGTTCAAATTGATATAACAACAGGACAATGTCATTTCACTGTAAATAACCAATTATTTGCATTAGACCAGATTAGGAGGAATACTAATAGAGAGAAAACAGAAGTTACTCATGAATTTTGAGGTTCAATTGGCAAATCCGATAGTTAAGTTTGTCAACAGATACAATAACGAGCAGTCAGCAGCAGAAGAGGTAAACGTCGGCAGAGTAAACACAAAGGTAAGAGAATCAAAGTGCTTGTCTCGACAACAGCAAGCGGAACTTAGGGAACTGATACTTTCTTATATACACGTATTCGAAAAAAGACCAGGTACAAAGAGGGAAGCAGTAACAAAAGAGACTAACAAGCTGATATGTACAACACAATTTTGTATAGGACAAAAGGTTTTACTTAGAACATGTCCCAAATACACAAATATTGGATAACTGAATCGTAAGTGGCAACTACTGAACACTGGACCATACATAATTACTAAAATCCCCTATCCGGGAGCATACAGATTGGTACTCATGAACACGGATAAAGACAAGTGCCTTTACCCACACAAAGACTTCTGAATGTTTATCTACTGAAGAAGGGCTGTATATCCTCTAAGTTGTATATAGGTGTAATAATATTAGATTTAAGATGTTGGAAAGTCACATTCCAGAATTTATGTTGTTAGTTCATAAGGAAAACTTTTGTTTGTATTTTTTCTTATATGTGAAACGTGTAAACGATGAGATGAGTGGTTGTAACAAGAAAGAATTTTACTTTTATGTGTCTACAGACACAACAGATACAATAACGAACAGTCAACAGCAGAAGAGGTAAACGTCGACAGAGTAAACACAAAGGTAAGAGAATCAAAGTGCTTGTCTCGACAACAGCAAGTGGAACTTAGGCCTACGCATAGCCCATTTCTAAACAAATAAACATACTTGTGAAACGTAGAGTAGCGCGCATTGCAATACACAGCTCGCCACAATGCAAGTGGTATCAGAGCGTCACAGCCCATGTGCATTGGGGAGCAAGCTAGTCAATAAACTGCAAGTGCCTGTGCGCCAAAAAGGCACAGCTGGGAGTGTTGGAGCGGCCAAAACAAACAAACCTAATGAGTTACAGCCTGCACTAGCATTTGTAAAGCCTAAGCCTATTGAATAAACAAGAACATAGAAAATTAGGGGTGAGTGTATACTACAACTACGAATATTTACACACACACACACACACACACACACACACACACACACACAAAACGATAAGCTAAAGGGATTATATACACTGGAAAAGGGCGCTAAACTACAAATTTAAGTATTGAAAGTGCACACACTAATTATACTTGATGGGCCAGAAAAGTCTTGCTGCAGGTAAATAAGCGAGTACAGTATAAATGGTAAACTGAATAAGAGGTCGCACCATGCCTATAATACACTTTATCTTTCAGATTTATAAGGTAAGTAGAGACGCACATATCATGTTAAATAAGTTTTGAGATTGCAGAACTACACACTGAAGTGAATGAATACATGGTTGAATATATGAAACAGATGTTAGTAGCCATCGAGCCATTATACACATATCTATGAAGATTTGGTTTTAAGTTAGTATTAAGGGGGAACAATGCATCAACATATCCTAAAGTGAAGAAATATGAACTCTTGTAGAGTATTAGGTACCATATAAACATAAGAAAGGACTGCACAACAAGATAAATATAGTTATAAGTCTATGATATATATGAATGGGATAGTGTGAAAGTATGTGAAGAAGAAAACAGTTGCAATATGTCACATATCACACTGCTGAACTAAGGTTGAGCACTACCAAATAATCAAGGGGTCAAAACCTAACTACCATGTGTCAGCTACCCATGAAAGCACCTGATTTACAATGAACTTTTTATGCATGATTGTTACATATATAAACACTGTTTTATGCTCATTGTAAGTAAGATATCGTATTGATGATACAACTCTATATACCTCAGCATATGAAATGCTAATCCTCTCACAATGAACATAACAAGTAAACACTGAGTTACACTTTTAAAACACGGAATAAGTATTTGATTCGATTGGTATCATCAGATTTGAGTTGTGTCTATAAACAACTAAATATTTTGTTCTTGGGATCACAGTAAAGTCTATTAACGAGACGTAACTGAGCACATAAATGTCTTTCTGTGGAATTTCCGAAACCTTGTAGTGTGTAGATCCTTTCTGGAGAATACTAGAGAGGCGAGGCCATGCATAGTTACCTAAGTGGAGTGTAGTATCTATTGTAGTGACTATTGTTTACTTCTTTGGAATTGATAAATATGCTCCAAGTCATTGTAAATTGAAATGAAATGCACATCAATTTATGCGTTAAATGAAAACAGACTCTATTACTGTATGAATGTTATATGAAGAATGTATAACCAAACGAGAGTAAAATGTGTACTCACATAACTGGAATCGAATAATGTAACTAAATTGAAAACAAAATGACAAGCAGTGACAGTCTGTATATATAAAGGGGAGAGAATATGTTACAGACTATAATGTATATAAGTGACAATAATGGCATGTCAGTGAATGAATAGGATAAGTGTGTTTTGTAATTGTATTTGTATTTTTTTGTTATGTGTATAGTATGTGGAAAGGACACAACAGAAACTTTATGTAATGCAACTGTATGAAAGACGTCCAAAAACAAAGTGCAAAAAGCATACGAAACTTGGCTGTTAAGTGTGTGTGTGTGTGTGTGTGTGTGTGTGTGTGTGTGTGTGTGTGTGTGTGTGTGTGTGTGTGTGTGTGTGTGTGTGTGTGTGTGTGTGTGTGATATTCATGACCGAAAATAAAGGCTATGCGCATACTGGCCTGGATTTATCAAACCTCCAAAAGGGTAATAAGCTCAGACACTGTGCACCTCTATATGACCTCAGTGCACAGTTGGGGGCAATTATGGTGAATCATATTAGTTTTTTCTTCATTCTTTTCTTTTTATACATGCAAGCTATATGTAAACAGAATGACTTATAGACCATGACAAAGATAAATTAAAGAGTTGTTTTGTGTCAAGGATAATTTTTTGATGCTTTGGCATGAAAAAAAAAGGAGAAATACGCTCTCCAGTTTGTTAAGTCCTGTATCTTCACCTGTTTGTTCTTATAGGTGGTAGCAGGCAGACGTACGATTAGATCCGTCATACCACTTTTGTTTAAAAATGTATATATTTCAATCATACATTAAAAATGTTTTAAAAAGGTATAAGGAAAGCAGAGTTTATTTGTACATTCATGACGACCACACCTGTCTTATTCAAGCAGCAATTATTAATCAGTTTCCATTATTTGCCTGCCCACATATGTCACTATTCAGTAGTTAACTTATATTGTAAGGTTTCTAAAATATAGTTTAGTTGGAGTTCATTTGATAAGCTGCTTCAGTTTGCCAGCTATGCAACACTCCAGACTCGACGGTGCTGTCTGGTAGTGGCTGTTCACCTGTAAGCTATCTCCACTGTGTATGTGTAGTGTCTCTCTCTCTTCACTACATCATGTATTTTGTGTGTGTCAGTCACATTACTACAGTGAATTCAGAGAGTGCACAGATTATTAAAATAAATCTCGCTATCGGCGATGGAAGTGTTTTCAGAGCTTTTTATGGCTCTTGGGCATTTGAGCGAAATATTAAATAACTAAAACTTACATTCCATTCAATTAACAAACATGAAATAAGTATAAGAAAATCTTTCCTTAATACTAAACATGAAATTGTGATATACAGGTTCAAATAAACTGTCATCTTGTATACATATACACTACTTCTTGTTGCTTTAACCTATGCTAACCTTGCAGATCACACAAATTCCTGCAAATCCTTATGTGGGTAGAGTACTTTGTCCTTTCCACTGCTCACGCAGGCTAACCTATAAGCGCCTGGATGTGGGATTTTAGATATGACAAATGGCCATGTACATAGATATTGCAGTTTAACTTCCCATACTTTGCAGATTTTGTGTGTGTTCTTAGGAATACCTGTTGTCCTACATGGAATGAGACAGTGTGTCCTAATCTTTTATCATATGATTTCTTCCTTTGTTGTGCCTTTTTCTCAAGATTGACCAACATCAGGCGTATTTTATCCTCAAACGGCATTCCTTTTCTAGAAATTTTAGGCAGTGGTTTTTCCCAATCATCTACCTGTCGTCTTCCAAACATTAATTCAGTTGGTGTAAAGCCAAGAGAGGTGTGTGGAAGGTTGTTGATGATTTGTTGAAAAGGCGTAACATACTCAACCCATTTTGTGTTCTTGAGGATATAGGAGCAGAAAAGTTCTTTAAATATTCTCCCTATCAGGCTTGCCTCTGGGTTGAATCAGAACACAAGTACGTATTTAACTCTGTTTTTGTTAATGAATTCTTTCCACGGGTAACCTACAAAATTATCAATTAATAATATTTCTGGCTTTAGTATCCTCAAGAGATACTCTTCTCTGATTCGTCTAATGATGTTACATGCAGTCACTAACTGCACAGCACACATTTAGATATATTTTGAAAAAACATCATAAAAGCAACAATATATTTTATGCCTTCTTTCCTTTGTGGGTAGGGCCCAGCCGCATCCAAAGACACTATTTCTTTTTGTCAATACTGGGTGCATATCAGTTAATTTGGGCTTGTTTGAATGTTTTGTCTTTTGGAATATAAAACACTTTCTTATCACCTGAAGCATCTTCTGTAACAAATAAGGGTAGCAACAACAGGTATTTATTTTGCTAGTGCACTTGGAAGCGTTATAGTGACCCCAAACATGGTGAGTATGCAATATAAAATCGTTCTGGCAAACAAACACACCACTGGAATTGATCTGGGTGGTGTCGGTGAAACAAGAACCCTTTGTAAATCGTAAAAAATTCTTTAACTTGTCATCACCATTTTGCAATAGTTTCAATCTTACCATTCGCCATATCGGATCTTCTTGTTGCAGTCCCATACTCTTACACATCTTAATGTAATATGGCTGTTATGTCTTATCTTGCATTAACAAAACTCTGATTTCTGAATTATGTGTTCCATATATTATACGAAATCATCAAGTGCCTGAGGTAGTCTTGATAAGGCATCTGTAACTACATTTTGCTTGCCTTTAATATATATGATCTCAAAGTTGAACTCTTGCAAATACAAGCATCATCTGGCTATCCTCCAATGTAACAGTCTGGAAGTTAAAAGAAAGGACAAAGACTGGTTCAAATGGCTCTGAGCACTATGGGACTTAACATCTCACGTCATATCCATGCCTGAGGCAAGATTCGAACCTTCGACCGTAGCGGTTGCGCGGTTCCAGACTGAAGCGCCTAGAACCACTCGGCGGACAAGGACTGACAGTCACAATAAACTTTAGTGTGTCTATCCCCCAGGTAGTACTCAAACTTTTTACACGCCCATTTATCGTGAGAACCTCGAGTTCTCTTACGGAATATGACTCAGATAACGTTTGACTAGAGAAACTGATCACCTTGGGGGTAAGCTCTCCAGCCTCCTCCATGATCTGGAACACACAAGTGCCTAGCCCTTGCGCGGGCACATCGGTACATAAAAAGAAATCTTGAGCCATCTCAGGGTGGTGCAAAATATTAGCATTTAGTGGGGCTTCCGTTATGCTGTCAAAATGAGGCTGACACTAGTCAGTCCATTCCCATATGTAGTTCTTTCCTAGAAGATTTAACAAGGTGTCACTAATCAAACATTGTTTAGATATGAATTTTCTAGAACAGTGGCACTACAGTTTGGGATAGGAAAAGTTAGTTTGGGTGCAATATTTCTGAGCGCACAAATTACAGCCAGATGTGGGCCTGCTTACAGTGAGTTATGCTCACCAGCAGTTGCGAAGTAAAATAGTGGCCACAGAGGCGTGAAACTGGTGGAAAAAGTACATGCAGTGGCTTGCATGGCGCAAGCCACAGGCGGAAGGGATCCACTGGCCAACTTAAGTGTCACGAGTATGTGACACAGAGCACCGTTTTTAGCAAAACAAAGGTGCACAGCCGCATATTAATAGGTGCTGGTTCACTAACAAAGCATTCAAGTGTGGCAGCTCTCCTGGATGGCGGGGCGTGTCACACCTCTGACTACACACAGCAGCAGATGGGCGCCAGCATTCCAGTCCACAGTGGGTCGCTGGTTCGACCCTCTGAGGCCGACATGCGGTCTGCAGCCAGCCAGCGGCGGGCCACGCCTGAGTCGCTACTGCGGGCAGTGTTGTTGGCTTCCAACACACGCCGGAGGCATCCAGGGCGAGGGTCGCAGATTCAGCTGCCAGACTGTGGGCACTTGTCGCTGCAAACAAAGCCATGCTGGCGAGGACGCACGGCGTGACCCACCTTGCAGTTGTCAGTGGGCAGCACTGGGGCAGCACAGGACGAAGGCTGCTGTGTTGGCTGCCAGCACTTCCTGACGTTGCCACAACTCCGTAGCTGTACAAGGCCGACACACAGCAGGGCGTTGTATGGGTCACTGAGGCACCCACTCCATGCCAAGCTGTTTCGCAGACAGTGAAGTGGTGTCCTCAGCATTGCGGGACCCTGTGACGCAGACCGAGAGGAATGGGGGCACTGTAGCTGGAAATAATAAATCACTTGTAAAACTCGGACGAGTCTTAATACTGTGCCTTCTATCTGTTCCTACTACATTTGGTGTCAGAATAGCGGATGTCATCTGTACAGTTCGACGTTCGAGCCCACTGCCTGCCTTGCAGTCACAAGATGTGGTGAATTTTGACCAGTTTTCTATTGAGTGTTGGACGTTTTCTTTCCTTTCTGCGTTTTTGAGTATGGCTCATGGCAGGCCATTGTAGATGTTTTGCGTGGGCATAGTATTTTTTGTTGTCAGAGTAAGTGTTAGTGTATTTGGGGCAGTATGATTTATGAGTTTTTTTCGTGGGATTTAATTACTTTTGTATTGGTTTAAGTTTGAAGTTACTGAGTATGCTGATACTGAAGTGTAGGGAGACCAGTTATTTTTGTACTTCATTGTTTTGTTTCTGGATTAAAGGGGAACGACAGCAACACAATGGCAGAGTCAGGAATGTGAGGTGTGTCGGAAACAGAAGCGGAACGGATTTTGTTGGAAAAGGTAGCACAGTTGACAGTGGACAATACGCAGCTGAGTAGTGAATTAACATCTAGAAGTGAGTGGGAAACCGCATCGGATCAGTCGTTGTTGCCTGGGATGCCGCAGCACGAGATTGATCCACCTGCCACGAGTTTGATTATTCCGTTTTCTGGCAAGTCATCTGAGGATGTGTGTTCGTTTGTGGAGTGATTGGAAACTTCAGCTGTGATGAATGGTTGGTAAGATGAACAGTTATTACATGTAGCCAAGATTAGATTAATGGGTGAAGCGAAGACATATGTAAGGTTTTCTGAGGCCTTAAGGAAGGCAGGAAAGTTTAAGCAACTGAAGGAGGGGCTTTTACAAAGGTACATGAAACAGAATAGCGCTCGGTATTGTAGGGAGAGGTTGAGTACAATGACAAAGAGACAGGGGGAGACGGTACAGAAATTTGCGGACAGAATAAGAGAAATTATCGACTACACTTACGAGATGGGTCAGAGCGATGAAGCAAATGGCGTTCTGTTGCAGGAGGCCGAGCAAAGGGCACTTGATATATTTTTGAGGGGGTTACCGGCGCATATTTCTCGGAAAGTGCGTGAAGGGACTCCGAAAGATTTGTATTCGGCCATTCAGCTGGCAATTCAACGAGAGGAAATAGATGTGGCAACATGGGTACGTGATAGACAAGCAGTGTTTACAGCGGGCATAAAATGTTATAACTTTGGTTGTATGGGACACATGCAGAGGCAATGTACCCAGTCACCGATGAATACAGGAAGGGGTGGAAATCAGCAGTGTGGAGGATGGAGAAGTGGAGTTAGTAGAGGTGGACAATCGTTAAGCGGCAGAGGGGGCCCAAGACCCACCTAAGGGAGCTCCCGTTTAATTTCAATGCTACAAATACGTGTGCAGAGGTGGAATGTTCAGTGGTAGAATCCATAGGAACTAAAACGTTTAAGATTTTGTTGGACACAGGGGCGCAAGTGTCAGTAGCTACTAAGAGTTTAATGGGATGAAGGAAGTTAGACCCACCACGTTATAGGTTGCGTGGAGTGGGGGATAAGGAAGTTACACCTTTGGGGTCAGTGACAGTTGACTTTCGCATAGGGAAAGTCCGATTTAATACATGCATGGAGGTAGTACCATGGGTAAGCGAGGGCTACGACACGATCCTAGGAATAGATTTCTGTCATGAACATCATGCGAAAATTGACCGTGGACAACGAACTGTGGAACTTCGTGGAATGTTATTTCAGTTAGGGGAAACTGTTGTCGATGCAGAGCTGTCGCTAGGGACGCTCAACGTAATGAACAAACCAACTGAACCGCTTACATTAGCATTAAGACTCAATTCGCATGAGTGTGTGTCTGGTAGCATCGGGAAGTCGCTTCGGGTAAGTGTGGAGTCGAATCTACCTGTGGGTACAGTATGTGTTATTGAACCATTGGAGGATAATGAAGTTTTGGATACATTGGTTTGTTTTGTGAAATGCAGTATTGCACAAGTACAGGAAGAGGACGATGGGCGACTAGTTCCTGTGAATGTGGGTAATTTTAGCGCTGTAGACGCGAATTTGAGAAAAGGAGTTTTAGTAGCAAATTTGGATGGGCCAGATGACGAGGACTGGTGTTCGAGAGGTAGGTGAAGCAATCAACCACTAACTGCCGACAGAACTGCATGTGTGCCAAAATTAAACATTTGAAGGGAGGAGAAAGAGACCATATGGAAGAATTGTTATGGGAATTTAAGGATTAGTTTTTCTGCAAGAGCCATTACCAGCAACTCCATTAGTTCAACATAGGATACCAACAGGGAATGAAGCGCCTGTTTACCGTAAACCATACAGAATACCGAGGTATTTGCAACCGATTGTGGGAGATTTCACTGATCAGCAGTTTGCGGACGGTATTATAGAGCATAGTAATAGTTGATGGGGAGCGGGCATTGTCGTTGTGCCTAAAAAAATCTATGGATGGAACTAAGAAATACAGGTTCTGTTGTGACTACCGATACGTCAATAATAAGACAGTAATGGATGCATACCCGACTGCAAACATATCGGAGACTTTGGATCACTTAGGACAGTGCCAGTACTTTTCTGCTATGGATTTGATTAGTGGTTATCATCAGTTAGAGGTGGCTCCAGAGGATCGTCCAAAAACTGCTTTCTCTACTCTGGGAGGCCATTACCAGTACATCAGAATGCCATTCGGTTTGAAAAACGCTCCGGCAACGTTTCAGAGGTTCCTAGACAGTGTCTTGAGGCGTTTTAAACCACACCAGTGTGTTGTCTTTGTGGATGACATCATAGTGTTTTGAAGTAGTATGGAGCAACATAGACAGTGGTTGAGGGAAGTCGTTATGAGGTTAAGAGCAGCTTGTTTGACGTTGAGCCTGGAGAAGTGTCATTTTGCATTAGAAGAAGTAAAATATTTGGGTCATATTATCAGTAAGGACAGAATGCGAACAGTTCCGAGGTTGGTACAGGCTGTAAGGGATTTTTGGGAGCCGAAAACAATTAAACAAGTGCAGTCATTCATCGGAATTTCCAATTTCCAACGAAAGTTCGTGAAGGGTTTTGCAGATTTAGCACAGCCGTTCACGCGATTGTTATGGAAGGGTGTGAAATTTGAGTGGACAGAAGAGTGTGAGAAAGCATTTGACAAGAAGTGTTACCACCAAGTCCGGTTCTTGTGTTTCCAGATTTTGAAAAGGAGTTTATACTAGCATGCGATGCATCGAGTCAAGCATTAGGGTGTGTTCTTAGTCAGGAAATTGATGGCAAAGAACATCCTGTAGCCTATGTGTCTAGGCAGTTGAATGCAGCAGAGAGGAATTACTCAAAAACAGAGAGGGAGATGCTTAGCGTAATCTATGGAATCACATATTTTAAATGTTATTTATATGTGAGAAGATTTCGGGTAGTGACAGATCATGCTGCGTTGAAGTGGTTGTTGGGGTTGAAGGATCCGTCCACTAGACTCGCTAGATGGGCTGTGAGGCTTAGTGAATTCGACTACGAGGTGGTGCACAAGCCTGGGAAGAAGCACGGTAATGCAGATGCACTAAGTAGGAAGGTGGCAAAAGTAGAAGTCATAGGTTATGACCTAGCGGTATGGCAAGAATTACAGGACATGGACAATGATTGTAAATCGTATCAGTCACAGCCGCTATTTAATATGTATGACGGTCTTCTGTGCAGGGAAATGAAGTTAGGACCAAGGGTAGTAGTGCCAGTGAAGCTGAAGGAAGTTTTAAAGGAAGCACATGATCACATGTTATCTGGTCATGGATGGTGTAGAACGACGAGTAGGAGAGTGGCGGAGAGGTATTGGTGGAGAGGTAGGAAAGTAGATGTGGATCAGTATGTCAAGAATTGTATACCATGTGCGCAGAGAGCAGATTTGAGTCGGAAACACATACGCCTACAACGACTGCCGGAAGCGACATGTCCATTCTATTTGTTGGGGATTGATGTCTTAGGACCTTTCAGGCGAACACCATAGGGCAACAGATTCGTTCTGACAATAATAGAGCATTTTTCGAGGTATGTGGAGATGGTGACTATACCAAATCAACAGGCAGCAACGATCGCACAAATGTTAGTAAATAACTGGATTTTGAAGTTTGGTGTACTGGAGACAATAATAACTGACCAAGGCACTAACTTCATGTCGGATTTAATGAAGGAAATGTGTAAATTGTTGAATGTAAGGAAGTTGAGGCTGAATGCATTGCATACACAGGTCAATGGAATGACAGAACAGGCACACAGAACAATCGGGAAGATGCAGAATTTCCATGTGGGTTCTCATCACAATCAGTGGGACGAGTTTTTAAAGCATATTGTATGACATATAATGCAAAAATCCATACAAATACCGGTTTGTCTCCGGATGGGGTAGTGTACGGGCGAAAAATGCCGTCACCATTTGATTTAGTGAAGCTACAGAAAGGAAGGGCCGGTGAATCCATGTATCAATTCGCGAGGACAGTTCGGGATGTTTGAAAGCGGGTATAAAAGGCGAATACGAAGGCTTTGGAAAGGCAGGAAGACGCAGTGAAGCGGAAAGGACGTTTACCACAGTATAGAGTGGGGCAATGGGTAACGATATCCAGCCCCTATACGCCTAAAGGGAAAACAAAGAAGTTCATCACAAGGTACCAAGGGCCATACCAAGTAGTTGAAACCACATTCCCAGTTAATGTTAAGCTTCAGCTGCCAACTAGAACAATGATAGTACATATTGAGTGGTTACGGCCATTTAAGGGTTGCCCGGATGTGATTCCAGGAATGCCACAGGAAGTAAAGAGGAAGAAAGGGAGAGAGAAGAGAGGTGCTAAGCACAGAGAAAACCAGGAAGATAGAGTACAGCATAAAGTACCATATACTTTGTGATCCAGAAATTAGTATACTATTTGTAGTTTCTTTGTTTTCTTGGTGTGTGTCATTGAGTTTGTGTAGATTAATTAGGCATTGTATTTTCGTATATGTATTTTCGAGTATAGTCTGCTAGGGACACCAGTCGTTTTGAAGAGGGAGGAAGGGTTATGGTGATCCCTGTCCTTAGGTCACTGAAAAGGGGAGCGTTGAGCAAGTTTGGAGAAGTAATAACTAAGGAGGTATTGCTGATTTCAGCAGTTAACAGCTGGTATGCCGCGATGATAAGGGAGGAATTACGGAGCTGCCATAGAGGGAAGGTAGTGGTATGTCCAGCCAGGGTGACAAGCACCAATACGGACACGTGCATGGTGCAGTTATTTTTAGTCAGGAGGAAAGAAACAGACTGTCCTAGGGACATTGTGGAGCCAAAATTGAGCTTGCAACGGGTCAGATGCATAGGATCTTCTCCACCTACGAGAATTGGATAGTAGTAGCAAGTTGTTTTGAGCAGGGAATATTTGCAGAAGCGAAACGTATAGAGCTCGAGGGGGCGGAATATTAATCAATGAAACTGTGTGTAGCATAATAGGACCAACCTTCGACTTGCCAACGTCAATTTCAGGAGTCACACAATTGAATGTCATACAGCCGCAGCTTTACTGGCCAGAAGCTGCATTAGAGTTTTTGCCAAGGAAGAATCTGACCTTGTTAAATCAAACTCTGGAGCCAGGTCTGTTGAGAGCTGTAAACCAGTTCATTTTAGAGCAAGAGGGGCACATATCAGCCAAACAGCTTGTGCAACATGTCGCAAGTATAGGGAAAGGCAATGACAAATAACGATCATTTTGAGCACCTCTGTGCCAAGTGTCTTTGCAGTCTCAACTTTGTTATGTCTTGTTTTCATTCTGATCAGGTGGAGAGCCATTTCCAAGAGGGAACCAAGGGTAGTCCAAGTCCCAGTGGATTGGTTACCAAGGGCATGAGACGAGTAGGTAAGGGGTTGATCGAGCAGTAGTCGTAAAGTAAGGAATTTTTACGTTTTGTTTCATGTCATGAGTTTTAAGGGGCACTAGGCCACATTTAAGTTTTCTAAAAGTAAGGAAATACATCATAGGTGCCGATCAACACAAGTTAAGAGCTAGTTAAAGGTCGATCTGGGGACGAGGTCTTTCTGAAAGGGGGAATAATGTAGCGACACTACCGTTTGGGATAGGAAAATTCAGTTTTGGTGCAATATTTCTGAGTGTGCAAGTTACAGTCACGTGTGGGCCTGTTTACAGTGAGTTACGCTCACCTGCAGTTGCGAAGTAAAATAGAGGCCACAGGGGCGTAGAACCGCCGAAAAACGTACACGCAGTAGTTTGCATGGCGCAAGTCACTGGCAGAAGGGGTCCACTGGTCAACCTAAGTGTTATGAGTATGTAACATGGAGCGGCGCGTTTAGCAAAACAGAGGTGCACAGCCACATATAAAGAGGAGCCAGTTCACTAACAAAGCATTCAAGTGTGGTAGCTCTCCTGGATGGCAGGGCATGTCACACCACCAGCTACACACAGCAGCAGATGGGGCGCCAGCTTTCCAGTCCACGACAGGTAGCTGGTTCGACCATATGAGGCTGATGCGGGGTCCTCAGCCAGTCAGCAGTGGGCCACGCCACAGTTCACTACTGCGGGCAGTCTTGTTGGCTTCCAACACATGCCGGAGGCATCCAGGGCGAGGGCTGCAGATTCAGCTGCCGGATCGTGGGCGCTTGTTGTTGCCATGATCGAAGCCATGTTGGTGAGGACGCAGTGCACGGGCCACCTTGCAGCTGTCAGCAGGCGGCACTGAGGCAGCACAGGACTAAGGCTGCTGAGTCGGCTTCAGGCGCATCTTGACGTCGCCAGAACTCTGCAGCTGTACAAGGCCAACACACAGCAGAGTGTTGCATGGGTCGCTGAGGCAGCCACTCCGTGCCAAGCTGTTTTGCAGACAGTGAAGTGGTGTCCTCAGCCTTGCGGCTCCCGGTGACGCAGACCGAGAGGAAAGGAGGAATTGTCGCTGGAAATAATAAATCACTTGGAAAGCTCGGACGAGTCTTAATATGGTGCCTTCTACCTCTTCCTACTTCATACTAGACCTAGGTATACCTTTAGATACCTCTTACTTTGAAGTGCAGGACAGTATTTGATTGCATCAAGTTTTTGTGGGTCTGGGAGTATATCTTGTGGATATATTACGTGGCCAAGGGATTTAGACTTTATCTTTACTAAACCAGGATTTTATTATATTGACTGTGACTCCAAACTCTGCAAATGTGGATAAGACTTGCGCTGACAGTCTTAGATGCCCTACTCAGGTGGCATTGATGTGAACAGTGACCCTGGTAAGTAATTCAGGCCCTAGAACATGATCAAGGGTGGAAGCAAATATGCCCCCACTTACGTTCAGAGCGAACAGTAAGACACAGACATTATAACCTCTGCCTCCACACACAAAGGCTGTATATTTTCGGCTGTTCCCATGTCAGTGTGAGACCCTCAGATCTATTACTGTGAGATATTTGACATTATGGTATTTTAATAATCGATCCTCTAGGTTGTCAGGGTACAATTAATTTATTTATCTCTCAGGCATCAAGGAAGAGGTGGACACTAAAATCTAGCTAACCATCAGCCTAGATAGGACTACAGTATAGGGAGAAAGAAGGCCGCATAATTTCCCAATCCATCATTCAATTAATTTCCTTTCTCACTGGCCCCTTCTTCACCCACAGAGTGGTGTATGAGGAAAAACAAAGTTTTGTGGGGTACACCTCTATTTTACGTTTACATCCTTTTATTACGCCAGGGCATCTCCCTAAAACATGAGTCTACCTATCAGTTCCTGAAGCTCCTCTTTTTTGTCTTCGACCAAACATGCTGATTCATTTATCTTGTTGTATAAAGTTTTAGGATCTATATCCTCTTCTGGTACCTGTTCAACACCTTGTACATTTAAAATCATGATAGCTGGGTAAAATAATTGTATGTGAATATTTTTATGATCTTCATAGTAGCGCCCTTAAGTCTTGTTTAATTTAGGAAAACCATTCAATAAAACATATTTTTATGATCTTCGTATTAACGCCCTTACGTCTTGCATAATTTGGGAAAACCACTCAATAAAACACTCAGTTTGACTAGTGGCTGTCCTGAAAATGTTAAATAATTTTCCTACGATGACTACTATTACAAATTTTTATGTGACAAACACATTATCTTTGCAACCTATGTGGTGTCATCATAAGAACTACTTCAGAAGCAGTAATCTGATCTAGAGAAGTTTTGATGTTATATTTAAGACCATTACTTGGAATGCTAAATTCTGCTTTATCAAAAGCAATAATGGTATTGTCAGTGATCCTCTCATCGAAAGTAAAATGAGAGGTATTATTAGATAGATTCTTTCTACAATAATTAGTTTTTTTGGGCTTATCCAAAGACTGACAGTTTTTTGTGTTATTGCTGAGTAATCAAATCCTGCTCACAATTAAGCACTCATGGACTGACATTTAAATAATTTCTAATTGTGTGGCATCAGAATCTACTAAATTCTAAATGTAAAAGGTTCTAGTTACCATTCAATAGTTCATAATTTTAAACATTATTGCAGTAGATGAAATGTATTTGCATTGCAAATATGGCCCTCCATCAGCTGTGTAATGGAATGGCGACAGCGAAAATTTGTGTCAGACCAGAAACTGAAACCAGATTTTCAGCTTATCGCCAGTAACCATCTAACCATAAAGCTAACTGAGACAACTCATGGCCAGACTGAAACTTCCGTATGTCACCAACTGTGCGTCTACAATCTGAAGTAGGTGTCCAGGCAGGGTTTTTGTACAGTTTGAAGAGTTGTAATTGCTCTCCGAACTACTGCAGGAAAGTAACAAATACTGGCACTGGTAACTAGAATTGACCTAATTTCAAGCATTCCACGGTTTATTTAGACCATTTTTGCAACAAGTGTGTCCACTACAGTGTTACAGGAGTTCTACAAGTAACCAATTGCAACCATTGCATGGTACACTATTCAGGTCGTTTTTGCAGCAGGCATGTGCACAGCTATGTAGTATGATTTCTGTACTTGTAATTGCTCTCTCAACTACCATGAAAAAGTAACTAATATTGGAATTAGTAACTAGAACTGACATATATAGTTCATTTCTAGTTATCGATTCGTTACTTTTTGCGAATTTTCGTTACCTGTACCCAGCTTTTTGTAGGATTTCTGTGTCGGTTTTTCCACATTTCATGCTATTGTTGTCTTAGGTTTTAGTTTCTTCCCGCCCAAAACGTCCACTTTTCCATGGTAGTCCCATCACATTCAATAATTATTATTAAAAATTAACGCTATTTCATAATACTACAACTTCACCACAGGCTATCCTGTAATGGAATTTAAAGGTTCTCTGTGCATTTCTTATTCGCATTAATTATGACAGTAATTAATTTAAAAATGTATATTTTTGTTTATTCTTATTTATTCACCCTATCTTCAATTCGTTTCGATATAATTCGTTGCCAACTATTCATATGAACGGTTTACTGGTGTTTATATACTGACCGTGTAGGTAGTGTGAATGATGTGGATTATTTCGAAGTGTGTGGCTCTCAGATACTTTCACTAGCAGAAATTCACGCATCTAAGTTTGCACCTCCACAGTCTCTCACTATGATTACCACTGTAACAGTCGAAATCGGTTGATATATTAATTCTCCTTTGAAAAGAGTGCTGTCCTGCCCAGAACTCTTCTCCCACTTCCATCCAGTCTCCCCATTCACGAGTGCTGTCATTGGCTAGAGTGCTTGCACCATTTCTTCAAGCCAACGCACCTACCCAAATATAATGAAACAAATTCGAAATACTGTATCTACATTTAAATAACTTGAAATTAAATAAATATTCCTACAGTTGGACCTTAAAGACGCACTAACACACATTATCAAATACATAAAATTAAATAAGACATATATCAAAGGAATAGCAAGCAAAAGTAGTCCACTAGCCTAACATCTCTATGTTTTCTAAAGCTGGAAATAATAAATCACTTGGAAAGCTCGGACGAGTCTTAATATGGTGCCTTCTACCTCTTCCTACTTCATACTAGACCTAGGTATACCTTTAGATACCTCTTACTTTGAAGTGCAGGACAGTATTTGATTGCATCAAGTTTTTGTGGGTCTGGGAGTATATCTTGTGGATATATTACGTGGCCAAGGGATTTAGACTTTATCTTTACTAAACCAGGATTTTATTATATTGACTGTGACTCCAAACTCTGCAAATGTGGATAAGACTTGCGCTGACAGTCTTAGATGCCCTACTCAGGTGGCATTGATGTGAACAGTGACCCTGGTAAGTAATTCAGGCCCTAGAACATGATCAAGGGTGGAAGCAAATATGCCCCCACTTACGTTCAGAGTGAACACTTTAAACTAATAAAGATATTGAAAATCTGATCACACCATCAGAATTGTCATGCAAATAATGGTAATATACATGTTTCTTTTTGAGGTATCATGATTCATCTGGCTACTATTAATTTCTATACGAACTGTGAAATGTCTGCCATTAAGGTGTCACAAAGTCCGCCATCTTTGGCACTCCTGGCATGTCTCCTTCATCGACACAGCGTCGCCATGGAATTCCCCGCTGGGTGGTCTGGCCATTGTGCAGCATCACACGGTTGCTAAGCTAATGTTCCACCACGTGTTTGTTGCCAGGCTGCAACCCACCGAGTGGCCCCAGCTCGGCCACGCCAAACTCTGAACTTAGAATATTTTCAGGGTGCCACAACTCGCCCGTTGCCTCACAAACGTTTGTCCCAATGAGTGGATGAAGAGTAACACTCATTTCACAAGACTTCCTGCAGACATGACGTCGTTTTGAAGTCACACAGAATATCAACAACTGCAAGAACTTCTATCTACTTTCGTTACCATTTCATACAGGCCTCGCTGGCTAGGATAACAGGTCACACCTCTCATTAGCAGCAGAAATATACCAACAGGAAGTGCCCTTGGTTTGCAGCCAATTTTGTGATATGGGTGTTAGCTGCAAAATATTTGTGACAAGGAAGAGTATGAATGCTAGTGCTCTTTCTTTCAGTTGCAGGAATTCAAGCTGTCTTCTTAGGTTCCTGCCTAACCACACACTCTGAAATCGGCACATATTCAGATATAAATGGCCAACCATTTATTTTATCCCTTGTTCTACAATCAGACAGAAACGATAAATAAGATGTATTACATTTATAAGAGATTCCCAGAACGTGTTAACAATGCTAAGACCAAAAACTGACATGTATTTTTTGTGCCAATATTCACTTATTTATTTAAAACTTTATATCAGTAATACAACTCTACAGTTAAAGAATTACAATTTTAAATGCAAAGTAGGCAGCATTTACTACCTTTTTACTTATTTTAATATCAATATGTTCGTTTGTTCACTTTTCTGTACTTCATAATATCCTATTTATTTCTTCTTCCATAGTTATTTATTTCTATCCATGTGTTGTAAAAGCGCTCATGATATGACAGTCGATCAGTAAGTACTTTAGTTTCTGTTTCACTTGCAGTGTTGCGTATTTACATTGAAGATAAGGTTATTTATATGTATATAATACAAGTGGTATATTCAATTAGTCAAAAAGAGCATAATTAGCAAAGAAAACATGAGAAAATATTAAATAACACAGACGAATGCATAGGCATGGAGAAAGTTGGATGGCTGGTTTAAGTGCCACAGGGCACTTTAATTTATATCTTAGACCTGGTATAGGTACATGAAGCTGCATGCTGTGATATTCATACACATATAGAAATCGCACAATGTAAGATAAACATAGAAGCAAAAAAATTCACATAGTTAACTTATTGGATACGTGTTAAAGAGCAGTTTCACGTGTTTTCCAGGTCGAGCAACTGTGATGTGACAGTCAAAGGAAGGAATCGGGAAAATAAGAGACGAGATGAAAACATTTCTTAATATATTTTGCGATATAGCAAGGTGTATTTTGTTGCTGCATATGCAGATGCAAGAACCTCCTTGTTCAGGTGTTTGCATGCACCACATAATGCACGAAAATTACAAGAGTTACAAGTTCCTTTTCGCATGAAAAGAGGAATCCGATTATGTCGCCATCACACCAATGAAAACATTTCTTAATATATTTTGCGATGTAGCAAGGTGTATTTTGTTGCTGCATATGCAGATGCAACAACCTCCTTGTTCAGGTGTTTGCATGCACCACATAATGCACGAAAATTACAAGATTTACAAGTTCCTTTTCGCATGAAAAGAGGAATCCGATTATGTCGCCATCACACCAATCGTGGTTCATTTATACATATAACGTTGGTGGGATATAAATTTTGGCACTGGATTAACATTTATAGAGCACTTTTTACTGACTAAATCATGATATAGAGAGTAGTAGGGTAAGGGGGGCATCAGCACACATTGCTGATTGGCTACATCAGGGGGAAGCACACATTCAAGGACAAAACTACTGTTCTCCTTTGACTGACAGGTCCCTAACCTATTGTTCTGCTAAGAGGATTAAGACCCCCTCAGGATAATCTATCCTTTTGATTGGCAGGTCCTTAACCTATTGTCTCCTCCTGCTCTTCCCCAATACAAGCACACATTTGATACCAATTTGATTGACTAATTAATTAGATCGACCAATTAATTAAATCCACCATTTGGAAAATCCTCCAGCCCTCCCCTTCCCTTCTTGTCCCTTCCCTTCCAGAAATTGGCGAGAAAAAGACTCAGTTGATCGGTCATTTGGAGGGAAATAGATTGTAGTATATGGAATAATGTTTAAACAATTTACACAATGTGTGGAATATAGTTTATTTATACAATTTATGGGATTCAAGGTGGTGTATGAAACATAGTTTACTTAAAGAATTCGTCAGGAAATTGTTCACAGTATGTAATATTTAAACAATTACAACACTTTTTTATTCTGATTGCACTTGGAAACTCTGAGTAGACTTAGTCCTTATTTGCTGCCAGAGTCAGGGATGGTAAGGCTCTCTTTCTTATTTATTTTCCTCACTTTTAGAAGCACACTGGTCTCTAAGTACAGATGGGAAAATCAGAAAAATTACATATCTAAAAGTTCATGACATATTTCGAAAACAACCATTACTTTCTGCAGATGCACAAATTACTAGAATCTCAGCGGCAAACTATTCTGTACAGATCGAGAAACACACATACATATTGCACAGACAGTTAAAGACTGCAAAAGTAGTCAATAAATCATGAATGTAATGAAGTGTGGTATAATAGACGTCATTCGGGGTCCCCCCTGTGTGTCTCTACTGCCAGGGCACCACAACGAAGGTCAAAACCGCCCAATGTCCTAATTATAGATCACATTACTAAATACCACCAACCACGGACCACATGTCGGCCTCCTTTGATCTCGCAGACCCCAAACAAAGCATCAAGTGGCAGCATTCTATTGATTGGGAAATTCCAGACTCACTTCCTGTCTCTGTCTTTCTCAAGAGACCATTCCCTGATTGTCTGTATGAACCAACATCCCAAAACGTTCATCTCTCAGAATACAGTGCTCCTATTGTCTAACGCAGGAGAGTAAGAGAGAGCTGATACAATTTCGATATAAAAAATAGAGCGAAATAAGCCATTAGCACGACCCTTTCAAATTAATTGTTTAACAATCGTAGCAGTCAGACAGCTCGCTTAAAACACCTCCACCTTAGAATGATCCTTCTTCATAACAAAACATGTTTTCAGTGCTTGAGTATCACACGCAAACATAATGCAAATCAAGTAATGAAATTTCCACCACAAATAGATCGTAGCATTAAATACATCAGAAGTCTTGTATGCACCAACATTTGAGAGGACAAACACCCTCCCCCACCACAGCATTCCACTTAACATACCAGGTGAAAAAAAATCCTACCGATCACACAACCTAGTGATCGTGAGGCGTGCGCCATCACCGTCTACAGCATAGCCTTCATCCCCACTGGCAGTGAGAGAGACCCCACATCCATACGCACGCGGGCATGCAACCCAACTATGAGAAACAATAAATAGGTCAATCGGGAATTTATCGTCGCGATTAGGTTTTTAAAAGTACTGTAGAATTCCTAAATTGGTTCTCCCTGCTACATTTGGAACAAGGGAGGAAGGTGCGTGATACAACAGAGACAACAGAAAATACCACTGCAAGACAGGGCCCACCATGACGAATTGAGAAGCAATAAACGTTACACACACACACACCACAATCCAGTCCATAGCAATAAGTTGTCATAGCTGGATGTCAGTTATCGCCATCAGTCGGGAATCTGACGTTGCGCTTTTGTTTTTTCAACCACAATAGAGTCCTTAAATTGATTCTCTCTGCTACATTCAGAAGAAGAAGGATTAGGAAGATTCTAGCTCTTGATAGAAAACTGGAAGAGTTTTTCAGTATTGTGGAGTGTTTCCAAACTGCTGTCCAAAGCTGATCGCCAACCTCTACATTTAAACTCATCGTTCACAGTGACAGGATAGCTGAGGGTCCGGTGTTTCATTTCAATTAATCTCTCATATTGCTATCATGTATGCAATTACTGTTTTGATGCTAGCCATTCCTGGAAGCTGTTACCCCTCCATCAAGACTCTTTCTCCATCTCAAACAAGCAATGTCAGTCAATCATTATGTGGTAATCAACAGTGTAACAGTGGATGGATGGGATGGAAAAGACACCACAGATGTACTGTGATAAGCATCACAGTAGATAGTGCAATCAATTTTAGCTTTTTTACCAGTTCTTTACAATGCCGACCAGTGACACAGTAGCACGATCCCAATTTCTGTATCATCGCTAAACCACCCCTCGTCTACTTTGTGATTATCGTCGAAAATTTAGATAGATGACTGTGCTTTACGTCCATTCATTGTTAATTCTCGAACATATACACCAAAGTATACCACACAGCAATCTACATATTTCTAGCACTTCGCTAATAGTACGATTACTATTGTCCATATTTCCATATGTAGGTGGGAGTCACAGAAAATTCTCGCATTCTTAGGATAAAGTTAGAGACGAAAGATCTCCTTGTACTGTCTTCGACCAACGGTCCCTGCAACACTCACCGATTGAATCTGCAGCTGGCCAGAAGTAGACCGCTAGATTCCAAGTTTCGTGAATGAACAGTGTGAACTGAATCCGTAACTGCTGTCCTTCACCCATCCAAGAGCACAAAATCTCTCCAGATGAGCGAATGTGTAGGAGGTTAGCAGGCCTTATATGTGAATAGTAGATATGAAAGTGTTGTCATGATATAATAGACGGTTGGTTTTGATGGGTGATGGAGCTCCAGCCAGATGGAGTTTGAAGCTTTTTGACGTAAATGAACTGCGCTATCAATTCTAAAGTATTGTTCTACTGTCTGGAGTCGGTGCCAATAAGGTATTGGTAAGACAGAACATAAACACATGCACTCCTAAGGCTACACGGTTCTGCACTTAAAACGCGCTATAATATTGGATTGTTGCGGTTTCCCACCTACTAGTTGTGTGGAATGCTCTGCTGTTGCTATCCCAATGTAAGAAATATATTTCCGGCACATGACATACATTCTCCTTGCAGGTTTCTCTGTGATAACTATAGTGACAAACTGTAATATGAAAAATTACTTCCTTAAAACATCTATTCTTTGTGATACATGCACAATATAGGTTTGCCAAGGTGTATAACGCTCACTGTTCACATCCTATCACGGTTCCGAAATTATACTATGATCATATCAGTTCTATATAAAATGATCGTTAGTGATGGAGAGTGCCTCTTACAAAGAAAGAGACAAGCGCAAAGTAGGGGGTGTTTGACATATGAAATTACAGTCACACCACTACTAATTGTGTAAACAGGACATCTGTCAAGCAGATGTATACATGGGGGTTGCAAAACCTCACAAACAGCTGTCAATACAGCTATCGTAGATGGCTCCCAATACCCAGAGTAGACCCGAGTTAGCGTTGGAGTGTGGATCCGCTGCATGTTATATCCGGGGTGATGCTGGGATGCAAATCTTCAATATGGCATCTCCAGGATAGAGTTTGAAGGTGGATCCACCACGTATAATATCTGGAGTGATGTTGGGATGCAGATCCACAATATACCAAATCTGGGATAGGATTTGAAGATGAATCTGCTGCGCATTATATCCAGAGCGATGTTCAAAGATGAACCTACAACACGTCACATCTGGGGTAGGACTTGAAGGTGGACCAACCACGCATTACGTGCAGAGATGTTTTCTATGTTTGAAGTTGAATCTACCAGCGGGAGGACCAGGTCATGGGAATCATCTGCAGGGGGGACATGGTCATGGGAGACAACTACGACACATACCCAGACACAGAGTGCAGAAAACAGCGCAAATGCACTGCAACTGTAGAATATTTGGTTGGAGGTGGCTGCATGCATTCGAGTACATTGCTATACTATACCACCTAACCAGAAATATAGTGCATTTGCGCTAGGTGTTGGCAGCTGTACTACATTTAAAAGCAATTTTAGAATACAGAAGATAAGTGATGCCATGATCGCATGGGTAGAAGTGACATGAAATCGACAAAATTACGAAAAATGATTGAAAATATGAATAAATCGAGGGAAAATACGGCAAAATGTGGGGAAATTGAGGGAGTACTTGCACGTCTTTTGTTTGGTGCAGAAGATCCTCGTACATGGAACCTAGTATGCGGCAGCAAGAGGAATATGAGAAAATGTCGATGTGGAAGCACTGGGAACCAGGGAAACAGTAATTTTTTTCGTCAAGGCAACATTCTACTGTATGCCTATTGAGATAATAGCGATCCACGCGAGTTGACTGCTGTCTTTGGTGCTTTCCTGGAAAAAAGAGAACCATCTGCCACTAAACTTGCATCTGCATTAAAGGATGACAAAGTCGATGGAGTGATCGGCTGAGATGGTGTTGTAACCAGGTGTGCTTTAATGGTAGATTATGACACATTCTGTTGAGAGAGGGAGATGTTGCTGCAGGTCATTTGACCATTTTTTCCGTTGTTCTGTCGGGATGCATCAGTTGTGTGGCATAAACCACATTTGACTTTTACACAATTGCGTGTTATGTGTGTGACTTAAGCTCTACTTGCGACTGTTAACAGAAAACCTTTCAGTCATTAGAGGACTACCATCTCAGGTGGGTGGAATGTGTCCATCCTGTTTCGACACATTTCTCTAGACAAACAAAGATTTATGCGACTTACTCCATTTCCCTGCCACATAGTGTCCACAAAAACGAGTCTTCAGTTTCATAACTATGATGATTCTAAGCTAGCGACAGGTGTTTGTGAGGTACTGCAACATACATCTACTTGACAGATGCCCTGTTTACACAATTAGTGGTGGTGTGACTAATTTCACATGTCAAACACCCCTGCTATGCATTTGTCTCTTTCTTTGTAAGAGGCGTGCTCCGTTACTAACGATCATTTTATATAGAACTGATGCGAACGTAGTATAATTTCGGAACTGTGGTAGGATGTGAACATTGGGCGCTGTACACCTTGGCAAACCTATACTGTACATGTGTCACAAAGAACAGATGTTTTAAGGAAGTAGTTTTTTCATATTACAGTTTGTCACTATAGTTTATCGTATAGAAACCTGCAAGGAGAATGTATGTCATGCGCTGGAAATATATTTCTTACATTGGGATAGTAACAGCAGAGCATTCCACACAACTAGTAGGTGGGAAACCGCAACAATCCAATATTATAGCACGTTTTAAGTGCAGAACCGTGTAGCCTTAGGAGTGCATTGTGTTTTTGTTTTCTCTTACCAATACCTTCTTGGTACCGACCCCAGACAGTAGAACAATACTTTAGAATTGATAGCGCAGTTCATTTATGTCAAAATGCTTCAAACTCCATCTGCCTGGGGCTCCATCATGGGACTCGGTTCACACTGTTCCTTCACGAAACTTGGAATCTGGTGGTCTACTTCTGGTCAGCTGCAGATTAAATCGGTGAGTGTTGCAGGGAGCGTTGGTCAAAGACAATGCGAGGAGATCTTTCGTCTGTAACTTCATCCTGTGTACTATTAGCGAAGTGCTAGAAATAGTAGATCGCTGTCTGGTATACTTTGGCGTATATGTTCGAGAATTAACAATGAATGGACGTAATGCACAGTCATCTATCTAAATTTTGAATGATAATCGCAAAGTAGAGGAGGGGTGGTTTAGCAATGATACAGAAATTGGGAAGCATGCTACCGTGTCACTGGTCAGCGTTGTAAAGAACTGGTAAAAAAGCTAAAATTGATTGCACTATCTACTGTGATGCTTATCACAGTACATCTGTGGTGTCTTTTGCATCCCATCCATCCACCGGTACACTGTTGATTACAACATAATGATTAACTGACATTGCTTGTTTGAGATGGAGAAAGAGTCTTGATGGAGGGGCAACAGCTTCCTGGGATGGTTAGCACCAAAGCAGTGATTGCATACACGATTGCCATATGAGGGATTAATTGAAATGAAACACCGAGCCATCAGCTATCCCGTCACTGTGAAAGATGAGTTTAAATGTAGAGGTTGTCAGTCACCTTCTGAGAGCAGTTTGAAAACGCTCCACAACGTCGCAAAGCTCTTCCCAGTTTCCTAATGGTGTGACTGTCTTTCATTTCAGTCATTCAGTGTGTGTGTGTGTGTGTGTGTGTGTGTGTGTGTGATGTGGGAACAGTTGTAACGTGATTTATACCATGCAATGCCCACTTTTCCGTGAGACCCAATGGATGGAAATGTGTTGATTTTAGTTCAGAGCCTGACAAAGACCTCATAGTCGTGGCAGAAAAAACAAAACGTAAGGAGGTGTACAAAGCGTGTTACAGGAGAAAGAACAATGTATTAGAGAACAAAACAGAGGCCATCTGTTGTGACTGATAGTCTGTTGGATATGGTCCTCCTACAGTACGGTTAATGGAACTTTACACTGGTCTGTTCAAGCGTCTTTGATCACTGGCCATCTGCTCCAGTGGATTAATACCTATTTTTTTAGGATCAAGACATATGATCGATGCCAGCATGCAGATGGTATTTGTTTTCGATGTATCGGAAGAGAGACATGCCATAAAAATCATATTAGGTTCTCTGTCGGATGAAGTTGGCGGAGCTTTTATATTTGGTAGTTTTTCTCTGTTGGACAGTACAAAATAACGATGGTAGAATGTTTGGGGAGCAGACGTGAATGCACCCTGAGGGACGCAGATCTCCTGACTGTAGTATCTATATGTAGTTTGGAAGCATCACATCCTCGTCCTTTCAGTTCCTGTATGATGTGGAGTCTTCCTAATTTTCCTAATAAGAATCACCACCTTAACTGTTCATTCTGTGTTTTATACTACCTCGCATTGCAGAGAAAGCTTCGTTTTGGAGCCGACCTTACACATCGCACGACAGTGCCGGAGCTTTCCATTGAGTGGTCAAAACACACATTAACTGTACTCAGCTTACCCTGTTTCTACATGGGATGCAGAAGACTTAAGATATAGCGCTCTCCGACTTCTGCTCAGTTCTGACTCAAATTGAAACAACACATGCGCAAAGCTGCAGGGGTAGCGGAGAGAGACTGAGGAGCAGTCACAAGATGCAGAGGGACTATCTAAAACCACGTTGGAGTTTTACTGCAGCAGATAGGTTCGAAAAAGTTGACTCGTTTCGAGATTTGAGGGTGCCACGAATATGATTCACTAGTGGCTGTAATCATTGAATGACATCTTCACAGGATTCAATGCGGATA